>NC_090812.1:46867860-48309527 GCF_000390325.3 Nicotiana tomentosiformis
CAGCCTATCAGATTGCAGATGGCTAAGGAAACGGGGGTGAGATTTCTTTTCAGGCAGCTGCTAATGTCGCCAGACGAGTCGAACTGGTTCTTACTCAGGGAGGTCAGGGCCCTGACAAGAGACCTCGTCATTCCGGTGAGTTCAGCGGTGCCTCACCTAGAGGCAAGAGTACTTTTGGTAAAGGCCATCCTCCCAGGCCATTTCATTCAGCGCTTCAGGCATCTCACGGTGCCTCAGGTGGTCGTGGCCCTCAGATGCATTATTCCGGCCAGCTAGCCTACAGTGCACCACCAGCTCCTATTAGTGCACCTCCACTCCAGAGTCATCAGGGTGGTTATTAAGGTCGACAGGGTCATTTTCAGGGTCAGCAGTCACAGCAGCCGAAGTTATGTTATACTTGTGGTGATCCAAGGCACATTGCTAGATTTTGCCCTCGGGCAACGGGCAACTCACAACATCAGAGTTCTCGTGCCATGGTTCCGGCACCAGTTGCTGTACCACCTGCTCAGCTAGCCAGAGGCAGGGGCCAGACTGTTAGAGGTGGAGGTCAGGCCGTTAGAGGTGGAGACCAGCCAACTAGAGGTCATCCCAGGGACGTAGTTCAGGGTGGCGGGGCCTAGCCCCGATGTTATGCTTTCCCAGCCAGGCCTGAGGCTGAGTCATCTGATGTTGTTATCACATGTATTGTTTAAGTTTGCAGTAGAGATGCTTCAGTTCTATTTGATCTGGGATCTACTCACTCCTATGTGTCATCCTATTTTGCTTCCTATTTGGTTGTGCCCCGTGATTCTTTGAGTGCTCCTGTGTATGTGTCCACACCAGTGGGAGATGCTATTATTGTAGATCATATTTATCGTTCGTGTGTGGTCACCATTGGGAGTCTTGAGAATCGTGTATATCTCCTACTTCTCGATATGGTTGATTTTGATGTCATACTGGGTATGGATTGGCTGTCACCTTATCATGCTATATTAGATTGTCACGCCAAGACAGTGACCTTAGCCTTGCAGGGGTTGCCTCGATTAGAATGGAGAGGAAATCTTGGCCATTCTGCTAGCAGGGTTATCTCTTATGTGAAGGCTCGACATATGGTCGAGAAGGGGTGTTTAGATTATTTGGCTTATGTCCACGATTCTAGTGCAAAGGTTCCTTCTATAGATTCGGTGCCGGTTGTTCGTGAGTTTCCAGAGGTGTTTCCTGCAAACCTGTCGTTGATGCCACCCGACAGGGATATTGATTTGTGCATTGATTTGGCTCCGGGCACTCAGCCTATTTCCATTTCGCCATATTGCATGGCCCCGCCAGAGTTGAAAGAATTGGAGGAGCAGTTGCAAGATTTTCTTGAAAAGGGTTTCATTAGACCTAGTGTCTCGCCCTGGGGTGCACCTGTGTTGTTTGTGAAGAAGAAAGATGGATCGATGAGGATGTGTATAGATTATCGACAGTTGAACAAAGTCACCATCAAGAACAAGTATCCATTGCCGAGGATTGATGATTTATTTGATCAGCTTCAGGGTGCCATGGTGTTTTCAAAGATTAATTTGAGATCTGGCTACCATCAGTTGAGGATTAGGGCATCCGATGTTCCTAAGACAGTTCATCGGACTCAGTATAGGCATTATGAGTTTCTAATGATGTCATTTGGGCTGACAAATGCCCATACAGCATTCATGGATTTGATGAACCGGGTGTTCAAACCCTACTTGGATTCCTTTGTGGTTGTGTTTATTGATGATATCTTGATCTACTCCCACAGGCGAGAGGAGCATGAGCAGCACCTTCGGATCGTTCTTCAGACTCTGAAAGACAGCCAGTTATATGCTAAGTTCTCAAAATACGAGTTTTGGTTGAGTTCAGTTGCTTTCTTGGGTCACATTATATCAGCAGAGGGTATTCAAGTGGATCCTAAGAAGATTGAGTTAGTCCAGAACTGGTCTAGACCCATATCAGTTACAGAGATCCCTAGTTTCCTGGGTTTGGCGGGCTATTATCGTCGATTTGTGGAGGGGTTTTCATCCATAGCAGCCCTGTTGACCAGATTGACCCAGAAGGGTGCCCCGTTCAGGTGGTCAGACGAGTGTGAAGCGAGCTTTCAGAAGCTCAAGACTGCTTTGACTATGACACCGGTATTGGTGTTACCTACAGGTTCAGGATCTTATACAGTATGCTATGACGCATCTCGTATTGGTCTGGGTGTGGTATTGAAGTAAGGTGGCAAGGTTATTGCATATGCTTCGCGGCAGCTGAAGGTTCACGAGAAGAATTACCCTGTTTATGATCTAGAACTAGCAGCTATTGTTCACACGTTGAAAATTTGGAGGCACTATCTTTATGGCGTGCCATGTGAGGTATTCACTGATCATCGGAGCTTGCAGTATTTGTTCAAGCAGAAGGAACTCAATTTGAGGTAGAGGAGGTGGCTGGCTATTGAAAGACTATGATATCACCATATTGTATCATCCCGGGAAGGCCAACGTGGTGGCCGATGCTTTGAGTGGAAAGTCAGTCAGTATAGGTAGCCTTGCATATATTCCAGTTGGTGAGAGATCGCTTGCATTGGAGGCCTTGGCCAACCAGTTCGTGAGGTTAGATGTTTCTGAGCCCAACTGTGTTCTAGCTTGTACAATTGCTCGGTCTTCTTTGTTTGAATGCATCAGAGATCGGCAGGATGACGATCCTCATTTACTTTTCCTTAGAGACACAGTACGACACGGTGTTGCCAAGCAAGTTACTATTGGAGATGACGAAGTTTTGAGGAGGCATGGTCGTATTTGTATGCCTAATATGGATGGACTTCGTGAGTTGATCCTTGAAGAGTCCCACAGTTTCCGGTATTCTATTCATTCGGGCACCGCCAAGATGTATCAGGACTTGAGGCAGCATTATTGGTGGAGGTGAATGAAGAAGAACATAGTTGCCTATGTAGCTCGATGCCTAAATTGCCAGCAGGTAAAGTGTGAGCATCAGAGACCTGGTGGTTTACTTCAGAGGTTAGAAATTCCTGAGTGGAAGTGGGAGCGTATCACTATGGATTTTGTTGTTGGACTCCCATGGACTCAGAGGAAGTTTGATGCAATTTGGGTCATTGTGGACAGACTGACTAAGTCAGCACATTTCATTCCTGTGGCAGTTAACTATTCCTCAGAGCGGTTGGTAGAGATTTACATTCGTGAGATCGCCCGTCTTCACGGTGTGCCCATGTCTATCATTTCTGATCGAGGTACGCAGTTTACCTCGCACTTTTAGAGGGCAGTTCAGCGTGAGTTGGGTACGCGGGTTGAGTTGAGCACAACGTTTCATCCTCAGACGGACGGGCAGTCCGAGCGTACTATTCAGATCTTAGAGGATATGCTCTGCGCTTGTGTTATAGACTTCGGAGGATCGTGGGATCAGTTCTTGCCCCTTGCAGAGTTTGTCTACAACAACAACTACCAGTCGAGCATTCAGATGGCTCCCTATGAGGCATTTTATGGTACGCGATGTGGGTCGCCAGTTGGGTGGTTCGAGCCGGGAGAGGCTCGGTTGTTAGGCACAGACTTAGTACAGGATGCCTTGGATAAGGTCAAGATTATTCAGGATCGACTTCCACAGCTCAGTCTAGGTAGAAGAGTTATGCCGACTGTAGAGTTCGTGATGTTGCGTTCATGGTCGGAGAGAGAGTATTACTTCGGGTATCACCCATGAAGGGTGTAATGAGGTTCGGAAAGTAGGGCAAGTTGAGCCCTAGGTATATCGGACCTTTTGAGATTCTGGAGAGAGTGGGAGAAGTGGCTTACAGGCTTGCGTTTCCACCTAGTTTAGCAGCTGTTCATCCGGTATTCCATGTGTCCATGCTTCGAAAGTATCACAACGATCCGTCCCATGTGTTAGATTTCAGCTCTGTCCAGTTGAACGAGGATTTGACTTACGAGGAGGAGCCAGTGGCAATTCTAGCCCGGCAAGTTCGCCGGTTGAGATCAAAGAGTTACCCTTCAGTTCGAGTGCAATGGAGAGGTCAGCCTATTGAGGCAGCTACTTGGGAGTCCGAGTCCGATATGCGGAGTAGATATCCCCACCTTTTCACTAGCCTAGGTACTTTTCTATGTCCATTTGAGAACGAACGGTTGTTTTAGAGGTGGAGAATGTGATGACCCAAAAGGTCATCTTATGTTTTAGAACTCAAATCTGCGCTCTTAAGCCTTAAAAATCTCATTTTTACCCTCATCGATTTGCATGCGCAGTCCAGGCAGGTTTCCGGAAAGCTTTTATGTTGAAAACTAATGAAAATAAGAAATTTTGCCTTAAAAGTTAATTTTAGTTGACTTCGATCAATATTTTTGGTAAACGGGCCCAAATCCATCCTTTGACGGTCCCGGTAGGTCCGTATCGAATTATGGGACCTAGGCGTATGCCCGGAATCAAATTCGGAGGTCCCTAGCTTGAGTTATGAATTTTTGATGAAAATTAAAAGTTTGAGAATTATTTGTTTTTTAGAATTGACTGATATTTAGCATTGTTAGTATCGGGTCCGTATTTTGGTTTCGGAGCCCGGTACTGGTTCATTATGATATTTAAGACTTATCTGTGAAATTTGGTAAGAAACAGAGTTGATTTGACGTGATTCGGACGTCCAGTTGAGAAAATAGAAATTTTAAAGTGTTCTTGAGAATTTCATTTTATTTGGTGCTAAATTCTTAGTTCTAGGTGTTATTTTGGCGATTTGATCGCGCGAGCAACTTCGTATGATGTTTTTAGAATTGTGTGCATGTTTGGTTTGGAGCCCCGAGGGCTCGGGTGAGTTTCGGATAGGCCACGGGATGTTTTGGACTTTGGAAATCTGGTATTTTGCTGCAGCAGGTGTTCTGGCATGTCCTTCTTTGCGTCTGCGAAGGTACTCTCGCGAACGCGAAGAGTAAACTGGGCAGCTGAAGATTTCTTCTACGCGAACGCGAAGGTGTGGTCGCGAACGCGAAGCGATGGGGGCGTTACCCTTCGCGAACGCGTAGTGTTAGGCATTAGGGAGGGGAAGTCAGCCATTCCTTCATCGCAAACGCGAGCAATGACTCGCGAACGCAAAGGCCAGGGGGGAGTAACCATCGCGAACGCGAGCTGGTTCTCGCGAACGCGTAGGCTTGGCAGCCAGTGCCCTTCGCGAATGCGACAGTGCTCTCACGAACGCGATAAACACTGTCGCCCAGCACTTAACAGAATCCAAAACGGGATTTTAGCCAAAAATTCATTTTTCTCAAAAACCAAACGGTGAGAGGCGATTTTTCAAGAGACATTTCTTCCCCAAATTGTTGGTAAGTGATTCTAAACCATTTTCTTTCAATTACCCATTATATTTTATGAATTATCAACCTAAAATCTAGAGTTTTCATGGTAGAATTAGGGGGTTAGGATAGAAAGTAGGGATTTCGGAAATTTGAGGATTTAGACCCCAATTTGAGGTCGGATTCCAAAACTAATTACATATTCGAGCTCGGGGGTGAATGGGTAAACGAATTTTGGTCCGAACCTCGGTTTTTGACCAAGCGGGCCCGGGGTCGATTTTTTGACTTTTTGGAGGAAAATTTAGAAATTTAATTTATGAAATATAGTTGATTCCTTTAGCAATATTTGATAGCATTGAGTCATTTTTGAATAGATACGAGTGGTTTGGAGGTGAATTCCAAAGGAAAAGCTGTGATTGAGAATTAAGTGGCCTTCGAAGCGAGGTAAGTGTTGTGTCTAACTTTGGCTTGAGGGAATAGGTATTGTGTGAGTATTTGCTACGTGTTTTGTTGTGAATACGCCGTATAGTTGAGGTGACGAGCATCTATACGTTGTGGTCAAGTCTTAGCATGCGAGTGAAATTCTATTTCTTGCAAATTTGTAGTCTTAAATCTTGTTATCCATGCTTATTGTTGTTGTGGCAATTTTGGGAGACTTGTATCCGGTTCCACCAAGGTCGATAAAATTGTGAATATTGATTCGAGGTTGAGATGTTAAATTGTGAAAGTAATCATTGACGAAATATTGATTTCTTGTGAAACTTCTCTCTATTCGTCGTTATTGATTCTGTGAATTATGAGGAAGAGTGTAAAGCACGAAGGGTGATGCCGTGTATAATTTAATTATATTATGAGGAAGAGTGTAAAGCAGGAAGGGTGATGCCGTGCATAATTTATTTATATTGTGAGAAAGAGTGTAAAGCACGAAGGTGATGCCGTGCATGAATTATTTATATTGTGAGGAAGAGAGTAAAAGCACGAAATTTATTTATATTGTGAGGAAGAGTGTAAAGCACGAAGGGTGATTCCGTGCATGAATTATTTATATTGTGAGGAAAAGAGTAAAAGCACGAAGGGTGATGCCGTGCTGTCTTATTTGTTATTTGGTGAGGTTGAGAGTAAAAGCACGAAGGGTGATGTCGTGCAGTTTTCCTTTGCTGTTTTAATTGCTCAATTCGTTTAAGGATTTTCTGTTTAATTCTCTCTTTTCATTATTCTCACTCTTCATGTTGTATTCCCCCATTGTATGCTCCATTCCCATTATTTCTGCGTTATTGTTTTATTTACCGTTGTTGCCACTAGCATGATTATACTGTTTAGGTTATATGTGGGTATCTTGTCCTAGACTCATCACTACTTCGCCGAGGTTAGGTTCGACACTTACCAGTACATGGGGTCGGTTTTACTTATGCCGCACTCTACACTTTCTGTGCAGATTTTGATACCGGCTTAGGTTGATCGAGATTTGCTACTAGTCCGCTGTCCGGAGACTCAAGGTAGATCTGTTGGCGTTCACATACCTTGAAGTCACCGTCTATCTTTTATGTCCTACTGTTTTCTTTCATTCAGACAGTTGTATTTCTTTCAAACTATTACTCGTCGTAAATTCTAGAATGCTCGTGAATTGTGACTCCAGATCCGGGTGGTAGCAGTTAATACATTTTTATGATATTCCGTACTTATTATATTTCATCTTAGTTAATTATTGTTAATTACTGAATGGAAATAAGGAATTGGTTAATGATTCTCTAACGTTGGCTTGCCTAGCAAGTGAAATGTTAGGCGCCATCACGGTCCCGTTGGTGGGAATTTTTGGGTCGTGACATTTAGCATATTTAACATTAAACTGCCTATTTTCTCCCTGATTTCCTAAATAAATTGCTATTTGTCATTGTTTGTTTCATAATGTAATCATAATTATTATATGCTTGTTGTCTTAAAAACTTTATGTTAATTGTTGCATTCATTGGGGTAATTTCTTCTATAAGAATTGATAAATGAATATATTGGAGGAGCGGGTTGCACGCCGCAACAGAATTGATTGAAATGAATATATTGGAGGATCGGTTTGCACACCGCAACAGACTTATTAAAAGTCCATATTGGAGGATCGGGTTGCACGCCGCAACAGACTTATTAAAAGTCAATATTCGGATTGCACGCCTCAACAGACTTATTTAAAGTCTATATATACTTGATTGAAATAAATATGCAATAGACTTATTTAAAAGTCACTATTGGGGGATCGGATTGCATGCCGCAACAGACTTAATTAAAGTTTATATATACTTGATTGAAATAAATATGCAATAGACTTATTTAAAAGTCAATATTGGGGGATCGGATTGCACGCCGCAACAGACATAATTAAAAGTCTATATATACTCGATTGAAATAAATATATGACAGACTTGATTAAAAGGAATATATTGGGAGAGTGAGTTGCACGCTGCAACCGAATTGAATGTGAATATATTGTGAGAGCGGGTTGCACGCTACAACAGAATTGATGGAAATGATAATTGGTTATGACTGCTGAATTGGCTTCAATTATTATAAATGAGTTACCTGATTTATTTTTATTATTGTTGTTGATGGAAATGATAATTGGTTATGACTGCTGAATTGGCTTCAATTATTATAAATGAGTTACCTGATTTATTTTTATTATTGTTGTTGTTACTAATATTGCGTACAGGTAATGTAAGTGACCCGCCTTAGCCTCGTCACTACTTCGTCGAGGTTTGGCTGATCACTTACCAGTACATGGGATCGGTTGTACTGATACTACACTCTGCACTTCTTGTGCGGATTTTGGAGTTGGTCCCAGCGGCGTACCATAGTCTTGCTCGGATTTCAGCTACTCAGAGGAGACTTGAGGTATAACTGCATGGCGTTCGCAGTTTTGAAGTCCCTGTCTACTTTTCTTTAGCTGTGTGTTTGTTTCCAGACAACTATGTTTTATTCAGAGCTTTATTTGTATTATTCTAGAAGCTCGTGCACTTGTGACACCAATTATGGGATGGTATTTAGACACCGTTGTTCTTATGGATTATTCACTATATTTCAGACCTTACTTCCGCATTTGTTCCTTTGTTATTAATAAATTTAAAAATTATTTTAAAATGGATAATATTATTCTAACGTTGGCTTGCCTAGCAAGTGAAATGTTAGGCGCCATCACGATCCGAAGGTGGGAATTTCGGGTCGTGACACAAGCTAATAAATGCCAATAGTATATGGTAACTTTATTCTATATAAAGCTGAATTTGAATTAAAGGATAATTTTGAATTTATAGATAAAGTTTTTAAATTTGAATTAAAATAAAAAAAGAAATTTATCTTTTATTATCATGTTATCATACTTAATTCGGTTAATGTTCATACGCAATCATGTTAAGAACTTTTGTTATCTTTTCTAATTATTTAAATACTACTTCGCCTCTGGCAAAAAAGAAGAAAAAACTAATCCATATAACTATAAAACTCTTTCACATTTAAAACTGTCACGACCCAAAATCCATTAAAGGCCGTGATGGCGCCTAACACCGCTATCAAGCAAGCCAACCATAATCAATTAACTTAATTACCCATTTTAGTATTTTTGAAATCAAAATTTCCTCAATTAAATAATAAAGATAGAACTCATAGAGTAAGTGATAAATAATTTAGCAACTAAATTACTAAACAACCCATAACCACACCCAAAACCCGGTGTCATAAGTGCATGAGCATTTACTAGGGAATTAAAATGAAATACAACATCTATCCGGAATACAAATTAGACAGAAGAAAATATATGATAACTCTGAAGGAGACTCTGTTGGCTGCGGATCGTAATGCAGAATGCAGCTCACCTAAGTCCCCGCATTTTTAGCCACACTTCTGCGCCCCCAAGGCCGCTAGACATATATGAACCTGCACAATAAAAATATGCAGCAAGTGTAGCATGAGTACGTAAACAACGTGTACCCAGTAAGTATCAAGCCTAATGTCGAAGAGGTAGAGACGAGATGGTCGACTTTGACACTCACTAAGGGTCAATATAACAATTGAAATAAAAATAGAAATATCTAAATCAACATGATTCATAGAGTTAACAATAATTTTATTTAACCAACAGAAATAATTAAATTCCTTCAAATGTAAAAATTCCCAACCTATTAATTAAATTCACAAGCTGCAATTAAAATATTAAGTATCGTGTAATTATTATTATTATTAGGCACGATTTCTGCCGAGGTCGTACGGCCCGATCTAGAGTGTCGTGTACATTACCGATGGATGTGTGGCGTGATCCATAAATGCATCTATACTGCCGAGGCGTTCGGCCCACTCCACAAGAAAGAAGGACATTTTCTTATGTACCTCCGGAAGGAGAGTATATTCATAACTTGATTAATTCGAGAGGATGAATAATTTCTTTTAATAATTAATTAATGTTAAACAGAAAATTAAGTACATGAGATTTTTCTTCTTTATTATCTTTTTCTAACAATTTACAAAATAATTCAAATAATTTAATTAAATAAGGATACAATTTACACACGAAATTCATGATTCGAGTCCTAAATTACCCGGACTTTAGTATAAATAGTAGCTACGTACGAACTCTCGTCACCTCGTGCGTAAGTAGCCCCCACAATTAGCAACAATTATTAGTTTAATCACCTATGGGGTAAATTCCCCCTCACAAGATTAGACAATAGACTTACCTTGTCTCAAAGTCCACTTTCTGATCACCCCATCGCGTTAAATTCTCAATTCGATGCCGAAAAATCCGAAACTATCCAAATGATATACAAAATAATTAATACATGATCAATAATTCGAATTTAGGCTAATAAATTAATTACCCAACCCAAAATAGTAAAATTCCTAAAATTCACCCAAGGCCCACGTGCCCGGATTTTGGAAATTTTTGGAGGGAATCATTACCCATAATCTCAAGAACTCAAATATACCATTTCCACCCAATCCCATAGAAATTTTCGTGGTTAAAATACAAAAATATCATTTTCTAGGTTTTTCTTCAAAATCTCATATTTCTACAAATTTTCATGTCTAAATCCATATATAATCCAAGTATTAAACTTGTAATAGGTGGGAATCACAGTGCTACAGATATAGATTTTGACTTAAGGCAACAACTGTGCAGCGAAGGATGAGGAAGGACATGTGGGAGGTGTCTTGCAGTGGTTAAAATTCTAGAATGCCAAGTGTGAGAAACAGAAGTCGAGTAGTTGCTTAAAAGAGAGGGTTTGACCAAAGTGGGAGAGTGGCAGAGTAGCATACGAGTTCTGTGGTAGGATAGCCACCCGCCTTGGGGGAAGTTAGAGTGATTTGGTATTCATGGTGGACAGTGACTAGGTCTATGGGCTTAATTTGGAATATTGGCTGCTATATTGAGGAAGATTGGGTGTGACAGGAGGAAGTTGCTTTATATGAAGAGGGATGCAACATGACTTTGGATTGGAATGTATCGTTGTACCTTTAGTTGATGTCGATGGGGAGTGAACGGACTTTTGCAGGTAGTGAATGAGCACGGGCTCATGGTGGTTTATTGATGTCGTAGTAATTGTACTCGGTGCAGTGTACTCTCACGTATTGGTATGTTAGGTGCAGTGAGCGGCATGGGAATTGGAAGTTGATGGTCAAGGTTACAGTTTGATGTCGACAAAAATGTCACGAGCTTGGATGAGCAGGAAAGAATTCAGATGTTTAGAGTAAGCTGGTACTGTCTTCAGCGTCACCTGAGATCAGTGTCATGTGTAAGAGGCTTTGTGTACTGAATTGCGGATCCTTGATTCGCTTTTCGGCATTAGTATGACCGGTGGTATGGATGTGCAGACTTGTTACCTGGTGCGTATTCTTGTGTGTCATGGGAAAAAGGTCATTGTGGACCCTTGAGATGGTATTTGCCCAAGCATGGTATGATCAGAATCGGTTTGAGGTTCGTTGATGGGTCTAGATGTTGATGTGTATTCTACACCAGCCTGGGTGTGTTCATTCAGCATAGCATTCCTTATGGAGAAGTATTCGGGCGTGGGATGTTAATTTTGTCGCCAACTATTTCATGTAATACTCTATTGTGCCATGTGGGTCGTGAGACGGCTTGATTATTTGTACAATGTGTTGAGGTCCCGCGCATCGGTGGTGTTATGTGAGCAGGATGGCTCTCGAGATGTAGATCATATATCGCACCTTAGTTGTGCTTGAGTTTCATAGCGTATGATGCTACCCGTCTCCCCAGGATTTGTATTATGCACTTGGCGTGCTTATGGTTGATATTCGGGCATTTCGTGAGTATAAGCATTACAGCTCGATGTGTGTTTTCTTTAGATTATTATGTGTGGATCGGGTGGCACGCCGCCACGGGTATGTTATTTGGATCGGGTAGCACGCTACCACGGGTATCATGGTTGGATCGGGTTGCATGCCGCAACAGTATCATGTGTGGACCGAGTTGCACGCTGCAACAGTATGATATTGAGTACAGTTTCCCATATCTATTATTGTGTGTTTTGCTTCTCATTTCCTGAGGAAGGTTCATAACATCTTTTCGGTTGTTTAAATTAGTTACGTGGGTTGAGTAGATCTTTCCAGAGTTGATTTCCTTATGTATCACATTCGAGTTTGTAGCTTGTTGGCACATTGTGGCATCATATGAGACTTTTGGCAGTGTCTAAGGTGGCTTATTACCTGAGCATCTTGTACTGGGTGAGACGAGATTATTGGACCTGAGATCAGTGCGATTAGATTTATATGAGGCACATTAAAGAATAAATATCGATATTTAGTCCAGAATGAGGTAATGGTTCTTGTCGGGGGAGAGATTCCATGAGTTGTGATTCGGCAGGTGGTTATGAGTTTCTACACATCTCTTCTGTCGTGGCAGTATTGCGAGAGCTGAAACGGGACTTATATACTTCATGAGGTGTGTTGTGGGCATCAGATTCGTGGGATTTCGGCTATTGTTGTTAGGGGATGTCATTATGGTCATATGAATAATATGGTGCATGGTGTGAATTCGGTAAGAGTATACAATCATGTATTGGTACATCGTGTAGTGATGGATACGGTGTTCGTATGTTGGAAACAGACCTGGTAGAGAATTTCAGATATTGGAATTTGACTCTAAGGCTTTTCTTTTTACTAGATAAAAGGGAGGATTTTCAGGTTTGCTTGAGCTAATGTTCTCAACTGGGTTGTGGTAGCACGGGTAGGTGCACGAGGTGTTAAACAATGATTTCGGATAACTCCAGAGTAGTTCTTAGCACGTTCGAGGACGAATGTATGTTTAAGTGGGAGAAAATGTAACAACCTGACCGGTCATTTTGAGATCTAGTGCGTCATTCGGCGGTTTGAGGCCTTGAGTAGTTTCACTTCAGGTATTATGACTTGTACGTGTGGTCGGAATTGGATTTCGGGAAGTTTGGAGTTGATTTGGAAAGAAGATTCTAATTTCAGAAGCTTTAAGTTGGAAGAATTGACTAAAAGTTGATTTTTGAGTAAACGACCTTGAAATTGGGAGTGGAAGGTTCCATCAGGTTCGTATGATGATTTTGGACTTGGGCGTATGTCCTTATCGGGTTTTGGATGACTCGAGAGGGTTCAGCGCCTATTGTGGAAAGTTGGCATTTTGGAAGAATATCATGAATTTAGGTTGAGGTGTATTTTAATGTTATCGATGTCCGTTTGGGATTTCGAGTGTGGAAATAGCTCCGTATGATAATTTTGGTATTGGGAGCGCATCCGGATATGGATTTGGAGGCCCGTAGGTCATTTCGGGGTAATTTGGAAAAAGTTGGAAATTTGAAGGTTTTTGAGAAGTTTGACCGGGAGTGGACTTTTTGATATTAGGGTCAGATTTCGATTTCGGAAGTTGGAGTAGGTTTGTAATATCGAATGTGACTTGTGTGCAAAATTTGAGGTCAATCGGACCTGAATTGATAGTTTCAGCATCGATTGTAGAAGTTTGAAGCTTCAAAGTTCATTAGGTTTGAATTGGAGGGTGATTCGTAGTTTTGATGTTGTTTGGCATGATTTGACGCCTCGACTAAGTTCGTAATGTGTTTTGGGATGTGCTGGTATAGTTGGTTGAGGTCCCGAGGGCCTCGGGTGGATTCCGGATGGTTAACGGATCGAGTTTGGACTTGGAAGAAGTGCAAAGGCAGCTGATATCTGGTGCAATCGCACCTGCGTGAAAAGGGATGCAGGTGTGAGCCCGCAGGTGCGTCGATGTGGTCGTAGAAGCGACATTTTGACGGAGCTGGGATGGCCGCAGATGCGAGGATGTTTCTGCATCTGCGAGCCCCCAGATGCGAGGAAAGCTCCGCAGAAGCGGAATGCGAGCTGGTAGCTGGAGTCGCAGAAGCGAAAGGTCTCTGCATGTGCGAGACCGTAGAGGCGCGTTTAGCATCGCAGGTGCAGAGCTATGCTGGGAATAGGGTATGCACAAGTGCGAGGTTTTGGCCACACCTGCGAGACCGCAGATGCGGTGAAGCAGCCGCAGGTGCGGTAGTCGGGTTGGGCAGCGTTCTTTTTAAACAAAGGGGTTGGATCAATTCCACTTCATTTCGTCCAAGGGAGCCAATTTTGGAGCAATTTTTGAGTGGCATCTTCATCAGCTATTATGGGGTAAGTTATTTCTTCACATTGTGAGTTAAATACATATTTTTTATATGGATTCAAGCATGGAAATTTGTAGAAATTTAGGATTTTGAAGAAAAACCTAGAAATTGGTATTTTTGGATTTTGACCATGAAATTGGGTATGGAATTGAGAATAAATTATATATTTGAGTTCGTGGGGTTATGGGTAATGTTTATCTTTGAAAATTTTTGAAATCCGGCCCGAGGGTGATTTTATCGACTTTTCGAGCGGAGTTGGAAATTGCTGTAAATTGAATTATAATGAGCATCAAAGTATATATTTGTGGATTTGCACCTTTGTTGACTAGTTTTGGAGCGATGGGAATTGGTTTGAGTTGTTGGAAAGGCTTTGGAGCCGGTTATGGAATTTCGGAGCGAGGTAAGTCTCCTTTCTAATCTTGTAAGAGGAAATTAACCTCATAGGTGAATCAAATTATTATGTGCTTCTATTTTTGGGGGCTACGTACGCACGAGGTGATGAGAGTCCGTGTGTAGCTACTATTATGCTTATGTACGGGTAGTCTAGGACCCATATCATGTTGTACTTGCGATGTTTGCGCCCTACTTGTTAATTTAATTGTTTAAAACATTTAGAAACTCGATAAAGGAATTGTAAAAAAGTTAAATTTCATTTACTTGACCGTTAAATGAGAATTTGTAATTATTGGAATATTTTCCCCTTAATAAATCTTGAATTGGTTGTTTAATGTGTTTTCTCTTTTGTGGAGCGGGCCGAACGCCTCACTAGTAGATAGATGCATCTATGGTTCGTGTCGTTCGACCCTCGGCAGTGCACAGTTTAAATATTATGCTGGATCGGGCTGTACGACCTCGGCATAATTTGCGCATGATAAATCTATGGAACCAATTATAATTGATATTGCTTCTTTGGCTTGAGATATAAATTGTTAAATGACGAGAATAAGTTTGGAAAGCAATTTCCTATTAATAAAAGAATTGTCCACTCACTTCTTGTTATTGAGTTTACAGCTATTTCATATAATCCATGCTTAAGTATTATATCGGTATTTATTGTTAGCCCATAGTAAGTGTCGGAGTCGACCCCTCGTCACTACTTCTTCGAGGTTAGACAGGATACTTACTGGGTACGCGTTGATTTACGTACTCATACTATACTTGCTGCATATTTTGTGCAGGTACATATATATCTAGTGGCCTCGTGACAGCAGTGGCGTGGTTAAATGGTGGAACTTAGGTGAGGTGCATTCCATATTACGACTAGCAGCCAGTAGAGTCTCCTTCAGAGTACTTATATTTTTCCTGTCCAATTTGTATTCTGGACAGATGCTGTATTTTATTTTACTTCCTAGTTGATACCCATGCACTTGTGACACCAGGGTTTGGGGTGATTATGGGTTGTTTGGTATTGAAATTGTGAAAATAGTTTTTATTTACTCTGTAAAGTCCATCTTTTATTATTAAATTGAAGGAAATCATGATTTCAAATACTAAAATGAGTAATTAAGTTAATTTATTTTTGTTGGCTTGCCTGACGGTGTTAGGCATCATCACGACCTATAATAAATTTTGGGTCATGACAGAGATATTATGTTGCTTCCTGTCTATTTTTAGGATCTAATGACACCGACGAGAATGGTACCAAAAAATGAAATTATAACTAGGAGATTTGAGAAATAGTTAATATTTTTCATGTAGTGTTTCTTAATTAATATCCAATGATTATCTATATTTATCAAGAAGGTTTAAATTTTAAGATTATGTACATGTAATCCAAATAACTCAAATATTTGACATGATTAATGTCCGCGTATTCGCGCGGGTGCTAATACTAGTATTTATTATGACTATAAATTATTGTTATTTTCGAATGCAAGCATATCGTTTATAAATTTATTTAAATACTTATTCTTACTCATCCTAATGTGCTAGTAAAGTAAACTTCAATTACGTGTGTATACTTTAACTACTATATTATATATGATAGAAGTCAAATAAGTAACAAATTCATATAACCTAAATATTATGAGTTTGTACATAGTTTATATAAGGAAATATTTAATTTTATAGAAAAATGATTAAATTACAAGTTTGTCCAATTTGAAATAAAATTTTAAAGGATAAAAATGGCGAATGACATTTCGCTAAGGGCCTTCATATTTTTAATATAGTACTAGTTTCTATGTACGTGTATTGCACGTGTAACTCACGTCTAGTTAGTATCAATATTATATACAACCAGAATAAACTAAGTATAATAGCAATTAACATCCAAATAGATTCAACGTGCAGTTGAAATAAAAAAGTGAGTGTAATTACTTCTATGTAATAGGTGAATTTAAATATGTTGGGCATCTTACCTAATATCTCTTTATAGACGGTGCTCTTGGTGGATTTTTATTAAGGGGAGTCAAAACATAAAGAAATAAACTCATCAAGAAGTCAAAGGGTGTCATTATATAGTATATATACATATTTTAAAAAAATTACCTAGCTTTACAGTATAATTTTCCGGCGAAGGGGTGTCGGTTGACACCCCTTTGGTGTATGTGCCTCCTCCATTGGGTGTATGTCCTTTTCCATCTTGCTTTATCACGACCAAAACTCTTGTTTTTGATATCAATATACCTCTTGAAAGTACAACCTATAGTTTACCCTTGTGAAAAAAAATATGTTGCAGCAACTACATGTTTATGTTGAGGATTGTTTGTGTCACGATCCAAAATTCATTAATGGTCGTGATGGCGCCTAACACCGCTGTCAGGCAAGCCGACAATAGTTGATTAACTCGATTTTTCATTATAGTATTTTGAAATCAAAATTTTCCTTCTATTAAATAATTAGAAATAAAATTTACAGAGTAAATGATAATATTCTTCCAATTACAATAATGAACAACTCACAAGTACCCCCAAATCCCGGTGTCACAAGTGCATGAGTATCAACTAGGAAGTAAAATAAAATACAACATCTGTTCGGAATACAAATTAGACAGGAAAAATATAAATAACCCTGAAGGATACTCTGCTAGCTACGGATCGTAACCTGAAATGCAGCTCGCGGCAAGTCCCCGTATCATCCGTGCCTCTGTGCCCAAAGGACCACCGGACATAAAAATACCTGCACAAAAATGTGCAGCAAGTGTAGTATGAGTACGTAAATCAACCTGTACCCAGTAAGTATCTAGCCTAACCCTGGAGGAGTAGTGACGAAGGGTCGACATCGACACTCACTAGTGGTCTAATAATATCAGGTACAGTAAGGAGGTGAACAAATATGAGGCAAAGTAAATAAATGAAATAAACAACTGTAAATCTATGGTACAATTATTCTCCTTCCAATAAACTCAAGCTCTTAATTAGCAATTCCTCCTCAACCGGAGCACATATATATGTGTATAATGGACCTCACCAAATAGGTTGTTATAATTCGAATCAGGGAAAGACTCACAGATACTATGGCATCTTGCCAAATATTATGCACGATTCCATGAGGATATCTTTATAGAAATACCTAGGCGTACGGCCCGATCCATTTAAATAATAAACTGTGCACTGCCGAGGGTCGAACGACACGAACCATAGATGCATCTATTAAACTGCCGAGGCGAACAGCCCGCTCCCATGAGAGTGTGGTACATAAATCCTGCTGAGGAGAACGGCCCGATCCCATTAGAATAAGAAATATATAATCCTGCCGAGGTGAACGACCCGATCCCATTAGAATAAGAAGTACATAATTCTGCCGAGGTGAACGGCTCGATCCCATTAGAATAAGAAGTACATAATCCTGCCAAGGCGAATGGTCCGATCCCATTAGAATAAGAAGGTTTGACGGGTCCTTGACCCCACTCAAGAATAAACGTGTGAGTTGTAATTTCTTTAACAAAAACCTTTTAATGAAACATATGTATCACGGAAACATGTCGTAAGAGGAGTAAAATTATTCAGTGACTAATCATGAACTCGTTAAGTCTCTACAATAGCAAGTCTAGTCTTAAGTAGTAATGTAAAACAGAGGAATTTAATAGGCAAGAGACTGCTCAAATAGTACAACTATAGCATGATGTGAATCTAAGCCTATCCAGACAATAACATGAATGTAGCTACGTACTGGCTCTCGTCACCTCGCGCGTACGTAGCCCCCACAACAAGTAGCACACATCAATATACAACACCTAGGGGTAATTTTCCCCTCACAGAGTTAGACAGGAAACTTACCTCGCTCCAAAATTCCATAACCGGCTCCAAAGCCCTCTAACACCTCAAATCGATGCCCGTCGCTCCAAAACTAATCAAACAATGTGCAAACCAATAAAAATATACTCTAGTACTCATAACAAATCAATTTAGACAAATTCCCAACTCCGCTAGTAAAGCCGATAAAGCAACCCTCAGGCCCACGTGCCCGGATTCCAAAATTTTGCGAAGATAAACATTACCCACAACATTATGAACTCAAATATATGATTTGTTCTCAATTCCATGCCTAAATTCGTGGTCAAAATCCAAAAATACCAAATTCTAGGTTTTCTACCAAAACCCCAAATTTCTACAAATGTTCATGCTTAAATCCAAATATAAACCAAGTATTTAACTTGAAATAGGTGGGAATCACTTACCTTGACATAGATGATGAAAATCTCACCTTGAAGCTCTCCAAAAATCGCCCAATCAAGTGAAAAATAGGACAAATCCCGATTTTTATAAAAACCTTCTGCCTAGACGACCTTCCGCTTATGCAGCCTTCTAGCCACTGCTGCGGCTCCGCATCTATGGAAGTTCCATCGCAGATGCGGCTCCAGCTCAAACTAACATCCCTCGCATCTGCGCCCAAGGTAGCGCACCTGCGCTCCCGCTTCTGCGGGCAACAAGCGCTTCTGCGGCCTTCCCCCTCAACCCAGCTACTGCTTCTGCGACCCCCTGGCCGCTTTTGAGGCTCCGCACCTGCGGCCAAAACCTCGCATGTGCGGTTACACTAGATGACAGCAGCTCTGCCATTCTTCCAAACCCAAACTTGATCCGTTTACCATCTGCAATCCACCCAAAGCCCTCGGGAACTCAACCAATGATACCAACATGTCCTAAAACATCATACGAACTTAGTCAAGCCTGTAAATCACATCATACAATGCTAAAAACACGAATCACCCTCCAATTCAAACTTAATGAACTATGAAACTTCAAATTCTACAATCGATACCGAAACCTATCAAATCACATCTGATTGATCTCAAATTTTGCACACAAGTCATAATTGACATTATGGGCCTACTCCCACTTCCGGAATCAGAATACGAGCCCGATATCAAAAGTTCACTGCCGGTCAAACTTCTCAAAAACCTTCAAATTTCCAATTTTTGCCAAATGACCCCGAAATGACCTACGGACCTCCAAATCCATATCCGGATGCACTCCCAATACCAGAATCACCATACGGAGCTATTCCCAGACTCGGAATCCCAAACAGACATCAATAATATTGAAATGCACTTCAACCCAAATTTATGAAATTCTTCCAAAACGTCAACCTTCCACAATAGGCGCTGAAATGCTCCCGGGGCATCCGAAACCCGATCCGGACATACGCCCAAGTCCAAAATTATCATACGAACCTGTTGGAACCTTCCAATCCCGATTCTGAGATCGTTTACTCAAAAAGCAAAACTTAGTCAATTCTTCCAACTTAAAGCTTCCGAAATTAGAATTTTCTGCCCAAACTAACTCCGAACTTCTCGAAATTCAATTCCGACCATAGGTGCAAGTCATAATACCTGAAGTGAAACTACTCAAGGCCTCAAACCGACGAACGACGTGCTAGAGGTCAAAACAATCGGTCGGGTCGTTACATTCTCTCCCACTTAAACATATGTTCATTCTCGAACGTGCTAAGAACTGCTCTGGAGATCCGAAATCAATGTCTAACACCTCGTGCACCTACCCGTGCTACCATAACCCAGTTGAGCACATTAGCTCCAGCAAAGCTGAAGATTCTCTCTTTTATTCAGTCAAGTTAGCCTTAGAGCCAAATCCCAACATCTGAAATCCTCTACCAGGTCTGTTCCCAACATACGAACACCGTATCCATCACTACATGATGTACCAATACCTGATTGTATACTCTTACCGAATTCACACCATGCACCGCATTATTCACATGACCATAATGACATCCCGTGACATCAATAGTCGAAATCCCATGAATCTGATGCCCACAACATATCTCATGAACTATATAAGTCCCGTTTCAGCTCTCGCAATACTGCCACGACAGAAGAAATGTGTAGAAACTCATAAGCACCTGTCGAATCACAACTCATGGAGTCTCTCCTCCCGACAAGAACCATTACCTCATTCTGGACTGAATATCGATATTTACTCTTTAATGTGCCTCATATGAATCTGATCGCACTAATCTCAGGTCCAATAATCTCGTCTCACCCAGTACAAGCTGCTCCGGCAATAAGCCACCTCAGGCACTGCCAAAAGTCTCGTATAATGCCACATTGTGCAACAAGTTACAAACTCGAATGTGATACATAAGGAAAAACAAACTCTGGAATGAACTACTCAACCCACATAACTAATTTGAACAACCGAAAAGATGTTATGAACCTTACTCAGAAAATGAGAAACAAAACACACAAGAATAGACATTGGGGAACTGTACTCAACATCACACTGTTACGGCGTGCATCCTGATCCACACATGATACCGTTGCGGCGCGCAACCCGATCCAACCATGATACTCATGACGGCGTGCCACCCGATCCAAACAACATACCTGTGGCGGCGTGCCACCCGATCCAACCATATACCTCTGCCAGCATGCCACCCGATCCACACATAATAATCTAAAGAAACACACATCGAGTCGTAACACTTATACTCACGAAATGCCCGAATATCAACCATAAGCACGCCAAGCACAACTAAGGTGCGATATATGATAGGCATCTCGAGAGCCATCCTGCTCACATAACACCACCGCTACGCGGGACCTCCACACATTCTACAAATAATCAAGCTGTCTTATAACCCGCATGGCAGAATAAAGTATTACATGGAATAGTTGATGACAGAAATAATATCCAAAGCCCGAAGACTCCTCCGCAAGCAACGCTATGCTGAAATGAACACATCCGGCCCAACATAAAGTACACACTCACATTTAGATCCATTCACGGACCTCAAGCCAATTCTGATCGTACTGTACTAAGCTAATAATCTTCAAGGACCCATCCCCAAGAATAACCGTCAAATCCGGAACTAACTTCCACAATTCACAACCAATTGAACAGAGCGCCTTTCAGGCATAAATTCTCACATTAGCGATAGTACCACAATCTCCATACCTGGTTCCAATCTTTAATCAATCAAGTGACTATATGTCATACTTATACAATGCTCATACGGCCTTCCGCACCAGGTAACAAGTTTGCACATCCATACCACCGATCATACTAATGCTGAAAAGCAAATCAAGGATCCGCAATTCAGTACACAAAGCCTCTTACACATGACACTGATCTCAGGTGACGCTGAAGATAGTACCAGCTTACTCTAAATATCTGAATTCTTTCCTGCTCATCCGAGCTCGTGACATTCTTGTCGACATCAAACTGTAACCTTAATCCTCAACATCCAATTCCTATGCCGCTCACTGCACCTAACATACCAATACGTGAGAGTACAAGAATTCCATCATGAATCTTGATCTACTAATAGACTAAACACTCCATCACATAGCAATCTTTTACTTAACTCATTTTAGGAGAACTATTGCAACGCGTGACCGAATTCCCATAACCGCAGAAAATAGATTCCTCAAGCAGTGGTCTAAACCACCATAACTGTTCTGGAATCCATCTACACATAACAGGCCATAATACTCGAATGCCTCCAAATAAAATTAATTACGGCGGCCGTCGAGCCTCGCACGTACCGCCACAAATCACATGTATAACTTAACACGCTAAAGGAACTGATCATTGCCACCATCATGCCAATTCAATCATTGCTAACCGATTCGACTTCTTCTAATTTACTCTGGACTTGCCTTAGGAATACTAATAATTCCATCCAAAACATCGTGAACCCAAATCCGCACTCATCCTGAGTGACCTTATTTCACGAGACCATGTTGTCTCCAAAACCCACGAACCATCTCATACCCTTCTTATGCGCATATTCGCATCTTCAACTGGTACACCCATTTTGAAAATCCCTCTATGAATCTGAAGTTATTTTTTCCCATTCCTCCAATGCCACACCGCAGACCGAAGATAACGTAGAACACTCCAAGCCACTTTCATAATCCACTACTAAAGCTCGATACTTAACCATACTACGGACTTGAAATCCTTAGGCACCGCACTTTAACTTTTGAATCCACTAGGACCGTTGTTGAGAGTCACCCACTCTGACTTGTTCTCGAATACAATCAAACTCCAAGGCCCTGCTAGCACATGAACACTCTCTCAAAGAAGCAACCGGCTGAATTCTTTCTCTTGTACATCACATCCACACGAAGCATAGACTCTGAACCTGAACATGAACCGATAAGGCCAAATATAGCACACATTCCTCAAATCCTTTTGCTCAAATTACTACTGATGTTTTCTTTCCTTAGTCGTAATAACCCACCAATACACCGATGACCAGAAACTGCACAAGTAGACAACCACGCAATCCAATCGTAGACGGTGGGGCTCTCCCACTTAGCTTGAAGCTACAATTACCCTGGGACCCACCGAGATTCCTTCTTCCCCATTGACGTCAGCTAAAAGTCCAACATTGCATTCCAAGCTCGAAGTCATGTTACATCCAAATAAAATCTGTGGACCTAGTCTCTACCCACCATGAATTTCCAAATGGCTCCAAACTTTCCTCAAGGCACGTGGCCATCCCACCACGGAACCCATATGTTACTCTGCCACTCTCCCACTTTGGTTAAACCCTCTCCTTTAAGTAACTACTCAACTTCTGCTTCTCATACTTGGCCTCCTAAAAATTTAACCACCGCATGACGCCTCCCACATGTCCTTCCTCATCTTTCGTTGCCCAGTTATTGCCTTAAATCAAAATCTATCTCTTTAGCACTTAAACCAATCAGTCACTACCAACTTTAAACCTTTCCGAAGATCATCTTTCTCGAGCCTTCACATTAGAAACACCGATTCGATTCCGAAATTGCTACACCCCGTTATTTCCAACAACCGCTTCTCCGGCACCATTTCACAATACCTCGCCCCGAAGGCGAATTAAAGAAGACCACAACACTGGCAAACTTAACACATCCAATCAAGGATGACGACACCACATCACAGATGAAAATTCCACGGCGCTCAAAATACCAAGTCTCGTTACTCCATCAACCCAAACCTGAATGTTTGTAGTCCGATTGCCTCTCCTCCGCCGGAACTAAATGCTGAACCTCTAAGCCGTAAAATGAGAAGTCCTTCTATCAAGTCATTTACTGCCGCGATTCATAGATAAGCACCCTACCATTACACCAACACTATGCGATAGCAACGCACGAATCATCATAACAATCAGTGCCAAATCTCAAACCATAGGCAATACTGATACTGCGCTAAAATGACAGAACGGCCTTCCGCAATGCGACGACAATAGCCCAATCAAATACACAGGGAGAAACATCCCGCACCACATCTGTAACACCATTAAAATTCCTCGATTCTTAATTTATAACAAGCGCTTCACGTCGCATAAGATTGAATAGGAAGGAAATAAAGGCATAAGCCTCAAAGGAATCAAATCGCACGATGTGGAATCAAGAAGGGAAGTGCTCCTAACAGCCCTGTAGCCTCTCGAACATAAGTACAGATGTCTCTGCACCAATCCACAAGACTCTACTAGGCTTGCTCATGACTCGTGAGACCTAAGTGAACCTAGTGCTCTGATACCATGTTGCCACGACCCAAAATCCATTAATGGTCGTGATAGCTCCTATACCGCTGTCAGTCAAGCCAACAATAGTTGATTAACTTGAGTTTTCATTTTAGTATGTTGAAATCAAAATTTTCCTTCAATTAAACAGTCAAAAATAAAATTTACAGAGTAAATGATAATAACCTCCCAATTACAATAATGAACAACTCACAAGTACCCTCCAAAACCCGGTGTCACAAGTACATGAGCATCAACTAGAAAGTAAAATAAAATACAGTATCTGTCCGGAATACAAATTAGACAGGAAAAATATAAATAACCTTGGAGGAGACTCTGCTGGCTACGGATCGTAACCTGAAATGCAGCTCGCAGCAAGTCCCCGCATCATCCGTGCCTCCGTGCCCAAAGGACCACCGTACATAAAAATACCTGCACAAAAATGTGCAGCAAGTGTAGTATGAGTACGTAAATCAACCTGTACCCAGTAAGTATCTAGCCTAACCCTGGAGGAGTAGTGACGAGGGGTCGACATCGACACTCACTAGTGGTCCAATAATATCAGGTACAGTAAGGAGGTGAACAAATATGAGGCAAAGTAAATAAATGAAATAAACAACTGTAAAATCTATGGTACAATTATCCTCCTTACAATAAACTCAAGCTCTTAATTAGCAATTCCTCCTCAATCGAAGCACATAAATATGTGTATAATGGACCTCACCAAATAGGTTGTTATAATTCGAATCAGGGAAAGACTCATAGATACTCTGGCTTCTTGCCAAATATTATGCACGATTCCATGAGGATATTTTTATAGAAATGCCGAGGCGTATTGCCCGATCCACATAAATAATAAATTGTGCACTACCGAGGGTCGAACGGCATGAACCATAGATGCATCTATTAAACTATCGAGGTGAACGGCCCACTCCCATGAGAGTGTGGTACATAAATCCTGTCAAGGCAAACGGCCCGATCCTATTAGAATAAGAAGTACATAATCATGCCGAGGCGAATGACTCGATCCCATTAGAATAAGAAGTACATAATCCTGCCGAGGCGAACGGCCCGATCCCATTAGAATAAGAAGGTTTGACGGGTCCTTGACCCCCACTCACGAATAAATGTGTGAGTTGTAATTTCTTTAACAAAAACCTTTTAATGAAACATATGTATCACGGAAACATGTCGTAAGAGAAGTAAAATTATTCGGTGACTAATCATGAACTTGTGAAGTCTCTACAATAGCAAGTCTAGTCTCAAGTAGTAATGTAAAACAGAGGAATTTAATAGGCGAGAGACTGCTCATGTCACGACCCAAAATCCGTTAAAGGTCGTGATGGATCCAGACACCACTGTCAGGCAAGCCAACACTAAATAGTTAATTAAATTTTCATTTTAATATTTTTGAAATTGTAAATTTACTTCAATTTATCTAGTAAAAGATGAATTTACAGAAGAATAACAATGTTTTCAAATTTCAATTCTGAACATCCCATAATTATCCTAGAACCCGGTGTCACAAGTGCATGAGCCTTCTCTAGGAATTTAAATAAAATACAATAAATGCCCGGAATACAAATTGGACATGAAAGAAAATACAATACTCTGAAGGAGACTCTGTTGGCTGCGGAGCATCTCACAAAATGCAGCTCACCTAAGTCCCCGTATCAACCACGCTGTTGCGCCCACAAGGCTAATAATATATATGTGCCTACACAACAAAATGTGCAGCAAGTGTAGTATGAGTACGTAATCAACGCGTGCCCAGTTTTTCTAGGAATTTAAATAAAATACAATAAATGCCCGGAATACAAATTGGACATGAAAGAAAATACAATACTCTGAAGGAGACTCTGTTGGCTGCGGAGCATCTCACAAAATGCAGCTCACCTAAGTCCCCGTATCAACCACGCTGTTGCGCCCACAAGGCTAATAATATATATGTGCCTGCACAACAAAATGTGCAGCAAGTGTAGTATGAGTACGTAATCAACGCGTGCCCAGTAAGTATCCCGCCTAACCTCGAAGAAGTAGTGACGAGGGGTCGACTCGGACACTTACTATGGGCTATATTTAATATACCAATGATATAATTTAAGCATGGATCACGAAGAGCAGCTGTAAGCCCAATATCATGAAATGAGTAAACAATTCTTTTGTTAATAAAAGATTTCCAAATTCCTATTTCATCATTTATCAATTTATCTCAGACCAGGGAGGCAATATCATTACTTAAAAATTTCAAGGCAAGCAATACAAGCATGTGCAAATCATGTCGAGGTCGTACGGCCCGATCCAACAAATATTTAAACTGTCTGCCAGAGGGTCGAATGGCGCGAACCATAGATACATCTATTTAACCTGCCAAGGCGATCGGCCCGCTCCCATGAGAGTAAAAGGAAACACCCCGCTCGCGAATCATACGTGCAACGCGGTCAAATATAAATTTAACAATAAAATCATATCTCTTTCTTGTTTCTTTTCAAAATAAGAGAAATTCAGCTTGTAGCTTTTTAAGGAAATTACCCTGCTCGCGAAACATACATGCGATTCGGTTACACATAGATTTCTTCAGCTATTATATTATTCCTCAATTTTTTTCGAAATTACGAAGTTCAAATGAAACCTTTTAAATCTTAAGTTCTTCAACTTCATCTCCCTTCAAAACATTTAATAAGCAGACTCAATCTCGCTCCCTCTCAAGGCAAACAATAAACATAAATCAATAACAATATCAACAAGGCATGATGTGAGCCTAAAACTACCCGGACGTAGGCATAGCTAGTAGCTACGTACGGACTCTCGTCACCTCGTGCGTACGTAGCCCCCACAAATAGAAGCACATAATAATTTAGTTCACCTCTGGGGTTAATTCCCCCTTACAAGGTTAGAAAGGAGACTTACCTGGCTCCGTAGTTCCATAACCGGCTTCCGAGCCCTTCAAACAACTTGAATCGATGCACAACGCTCCAAAACTAGCCAATAAGTATGCAAACCCATTAATATATACTCAAATACTCAATATATTCCAATTTATAACAATTTATAACCCCGATCGAAAAGTCGATAAAAATCACTCTCGGGCTCACGTGCTCGGATTCCAAAAATTTTCGAAGATAACTTTACCCATAATCTCACGAACTCAAATATATAGTTTATTCTCAATTCCATGCCCAATTTCGTGGTCAAAATCCAAAAATACTAAATTCTAGGTCTTCTACCAAAACCCCACAATTTATACTAATTTCCATGTTTAAATCCTTATACAAACCATGTCTTTAACTTATAATAGGTGGGAATCACTTACCTTGGCATTGATGACGAAGAATGAGCTCCAAACTCGCTCCAAGACCGGCTCTCATGGAAAAAATGAGGTGAAAATGAGCCAAACCCTAATTTTTAAAGAACACACTGCCCAGCCCCATCCTTCGCACCTGCGGTCCAATAGCCGCTCTTGTGGCTCCGCAGGTGTGGGTCCAAATTCTGCTCCTACGGTCCTCACTGTCCAGCTAAGACCTCGCACCTTGGAATTTCTTCGCTTCTGTGAGCATCGCATGTGCGACCTGCTCAGCGCAATTTACGCACCAGCGGTCGTTGCCTCGCACTTGCGCACTCGCAGGTGTGCTCCTCCAGTCCACTTCTGCGGCTCCCCCATCTCCAGTCCTTTCTCGCTTCTGCTAGCAAATCCTCCGCACCCGCGATCTCGCACCTGTGGCCAAAGTCACACAGGTGCGATTACACCAGAAGCATTAAACTTCAGAAATTCTTAAGTCCAAAAATCGATCTGTTAACCTTCCGGAATCCACCTGAGGCCCTCGGGACCTTAACCAATTATACCAACACGTCCCAAAACACATTACGAACTTAGTCGAGCCTTCCAATTACATCAAACAACATCGAATTCATGAATCGCACCCCATTCCAAGCTTAATGAACTTTAAAACTTTAAGTTCTACATTCGATGCTGAAACCTATCAAATCACGTCCGATTGACCTCACATTTAGCACACAAATCATAATTGACATTAAGGACCTACTCCAACTTCCAGAATCAAATTCCGACCCCTATATCAAAAGGTCCACTCCTGGTCAAACTTCTCAAAATTATCCAAATTTCCAACTTTTGCCAAATGACCCCAAAATGACCTACGGACCTCCAAATCCTCTTTCGGTCGCGCTCCCAATACCGGAATCACCATATGGAGCTATTCTTAGACTCGGAATTCCAAACGGACATCGATAACATTTAAATGCACTTCAACCCAAATTTATGGAATTCTTCCAAAATGCTAACTTCCACAATAGGTGCTGAAATGCTCCCGGGGTATCCAAATCCCGATCCGAACATACGCCCAAGTACGAAATCATCATACGAACCTGCTGGAACCTTCAAATCCCAATTCCGAGGCTGTTTACTCTAAAATCCAATCTTAGTCAGTTCTTCCAACTTAAAGCTTTCGAAATGAGAATTTTCTTTCCAAATCAACTCTGAACTTCCGAAATTTCAATTCCGACCACGTGTACAAGTCATAATACATGAAGTGAAGCTGCTCATGGCCTCAAACCATTGAACGACGTGCTAGAGCTCAAAACGATTGGTCAGGTCGTTACATTCTCTCCCACTTAAACATATGTTCGTCCTCGAACGTGCTAAGAACTGCTCTGGAGTTGTCTGAAATCACTGCTTAACACCTCGTGCACCTACCCGTTCTACCACAACTTAGTTGAGCACATTGTCTCGAGCAAATCTGAAGATCCCCCTTGTTTTTAGTCAAACTAGCCTTAGAGCCAAATTCCAACATCCGGAATCTTCTGCCAGGCCTGTTTCCAACGTACGATCACCATATCAATGACCATGCGATGTACCAAAACATGACTGCATACCTTTGCTGAATTCACACCATGCACCGCATAATTCACATGACCATAATAACATCCTCTGATAACAATAGCCGAAATTCCACGAACCTAATGTCCACAACACACCTCATGCCACACACATGCCTTGCTCCAACTCTTGAAATGTTGCCGCAGCGGAAAAGATGTGTAGAAATTTATAACCAACTGCCGAGTCAACCATTCATTGAGTTTCTCCCCTTGACAAGAACCATTACCTCATTCTGGACTGAATACTAATACTTACCTATTAACTATGCCTCATAATAATTTGATCACACTGACCCCAGGTCCAATAATCCCGTCTCTCCCAGTATAAAGGCAATACGCCACCTCAGACTCTGCCAAAATCTCATATGATGCCACAACGTGCCAATAAGCTACAAACTCGACGTGATACATAAGGAAAATGAACTCTGGAAGGGACTACTCAACACACGTAACTAATTAGACAATCGAAAAGGTGTCATGAACCTTCCTCAGAAAATGGGACACAAAACACACAAAATAGAATATAGGGGATGTACTCAACATCACACTGTTGCGCCGCGCAACTCGATCCAAACATAAAATCTATATAAGGATATACTTACCGAGCTAGAATGCCCATTGATACAAAATACCTGAATATCGTCCACAAGCATGCTAAGTGCATAATACCATCCCTGGGGAGACAGATAGCACCATACGCTACAAAACTCGAGCACAACTAAGGTGTGATATATGATCTGAATCTCGAGAGCCATCCTGCTCACGTAACATCATTGCTACGCGGAACCTCAACACATGCGAAATTTATCAAGCCGTTTCAAAACTCACACAGCACAATATAGCATTATATGAAAAAACCAATGATGAAGCAACATCCAACGTCCGAATACTCCTCCATAAGGAGCACTATGCTGAAATGAACACATCCAGCCTGACATAGAGCCCATATTCACATTTAAATCCATCCACAGACCTCAAGCCAATTCTGATCGCACCGTACTAGGCTAATAACCTTTCAAGGATCCATAATAACCCCTTTTCCCAAAATACACAAGAACAGCTGTCACGGCCCGAAATTTCCCACCGACGGGACTGTGATGGCGCCTAACATTTCACTTACTAGGCAAGCCAACGTTAGAGAATCATTAAACCAGTTCCTTATTCCCCTACAGTAATTAACAATAATTAACTAAGATGAAATATAATAAGTGCGGAATATCATAAAACTGTATTAATTACTACCACCCGGATCTGGAGTAACAATTCACGAGCATTCTAGAATTTACTACAAGTAATAGTCTGAAAGAAATACAACTATCTGAATGAAAGAAACAGTATAACAGAAAAGATAGACGGGGACTTTAAGGTCTGTGAACGCCGACAGATCTACCTTGAGTCTTCGGACAACGGACCAATAGCAAAATCTCGATCAACTCGAGCCGGTATCAAAATCTGCACAGAAAGTGCAGAGTGCAGTATCAGTACAACTGACCCTATGTACTGGTAAGTGTCGAGCCTAACCTCGACGAAGTAGTGACGAGGCTAAGGCAAGGCACCTACAAACCAACCTGTACAATTTAACAGTGTGTATACAAATAACAGAAATGAAGAACTAAACATGAAATGTCGGGAGGGAATCATACTGAGGGGAATACAAGATAAAGAACTACAACAAAATAATCACCGGAGCAGTCATGAATCAACAGGAATAGTGAATACAATAAGGAAAAATACACGGCATCACCCTTTGTGCTTTTACTCTCAATCTCACCATAACATTAATAGAAACGGCACGGCATCACCCTTCGTGCATTAACTCTCATATCATGGCACGACATCACCCTTCGTGCTTTTACACTCACAACATGGCACGACATCACTCTTCGTGCATTAACACTCACAAAATGGCATGACATCACCCTTCATGCATTAACACTCATAATATGGCACGGCATCACCCTTCGTGCATTAACACTCACAATATGGCACGGCATCACCCTCTGTGCATTAACACTCTCCCTTACCATAATGCAATGCACAAATAACAATAGTGAGATAGAATAACAAGTACAAACCTTACCTCAACATTCGGTTCCACAATATAAATCTCAACTTTTAAATGAATACTCGATTGCCAACAGAAAATCCATAACCATGATAATGACGATCAATTTAACAACACTAGTATAAACATGTAGCAATTAGGCATAGAAAAGAGACAATATAAGAAAACGGAATAAACATGGAATACATGTAAATTGGCGGTGCATAAGTACTCGTCACCTCACATATACGCCGCTCACATGAATTTCACTTAGCAAATAATCTAAGGATCCTAATTCCCTCAAGTCAGGGTTAGACACAACACTTACCTCACTCCGAAGGCCACTTAATTCTCAATCATAGTTTTTCCTTTGGAATTCACCACCAAACCACTCGTATCTATTCAAAAATGACTCAATAATATCAAATATTGCTAAAGAAATCAATTATATTGCATAAATTAAATTTCCCAAATTTTCCTCCAAAAAGTCGAAAAATCGACCGCGGGCCCGCTTGGTCAAACCCCGAGGTTCGGACCAAAATCCATTTACCTATTCACCCCCGAGCCCGAATATGTAATTAGTTTTGGAATCTAAATTCCCAAATTTCCGAAACCCCTAGCTTCCTACCCTAACCCCTAATTCTACCATAAAAACTCTAGATTTTAGGTTGATAATTCAAGAAATGTAATGGATAATTGAAAGAAAATGGTTTAGAATCACTTACCAACACTTTGGGGAAGAAAATGACACTTGAAAATTGCCTCTACCCATTTGGTTCTTGAAAAATGTTGAAGAAATGGCTTAAACCCGTGTTTGATTCTGTTTTATGCACTGGGCGACAGTGTGCATCGCGTTCGCGAGGCCACTATCGCGTTCGCGAAGGGTGCTGGCTGCCAAGCCTTCGCGTTCGGGAGACCCTGCTCGCGCTCGCGATGATTACTCCCCCCTGGCCTTCGCATTCGTGAGACATTTCTCGCATTCGCGATGAAGGAACGACCAACCCTCCCCCAGGTCCCCAAGTGTTTTGCATTTGCGATGAGCCGGTCGCGTTCGCGAAGGGTAAATCCCCCATCACTTCGTGCTCGTGACCAGGCCTTTGCATTCACGAAGAAGAAGTCTCAGCCTCACCATTTTACTCTTCGCGTTCGCGAGAGGACCTTCGCGAACACGAAGAAGGATATGCCAGACACCAGAATCTGCAGAAAACCAGTTTTTTCCCAAGTCCAAAACATCATGTGCCCTATCCGAAACTCACCCGAGCCCTCGGGGCTCCAAACCAAATATGCACACAAGTCTAAAAACATCATACGGACCTGCTCGCATGATCCAATCGCCAAACTAACACCTAGAACTCCGAATTTAGCACCAAATCTAATGAAATTCTCAAGAACACTTTAAAATTTCTATTTTCTCAACTGGACGTCCGAATCACGTCAAATCAACTCTGTTTCTCACCAAATTTCACAGACAAGTCATAATTATCATAATGAAACTGTACCAGGCTCCGAAATCAAAATACGGACCCGACACTAACAATGCCAAACATCAATCAATTCTTAAAAACAATTAATTTTTAGACTTTTAATTTTCATCAAAAATTCATAACTCAAGCTAGGGACCTCCGAATTCGATTCTGGGCATACGCCCAGTTCCCATAATTCGATACGGACCCACCGAGACCGTCAAAATATGGATCCGGACCCGTTTACCAAAAATGTTGACCGAAGTCAACTAAAATAAACTTTTAAGGCATAAATTCTTATTTTCATCAATTTTCAATAGAAAAGCTTTCTGGAAACCTGCTCGGACTGCGCACGCAAATCGAGGAGGGTACGAATGAGATTTTTAAGGCTTAAGAGCGCAAATTCGAGTGCTAAAACATAAGATGACCTTTTGGGTCATCACAACAGCCATCATAATCGGAACAAACTTCCACAGTCCACAACCAAATGAACTGAGCGCCCTCCAGGCATAAATTCCTAATTAGCGATATTACCACAATCTTCATACTTGGTTTCCATTCTTCAATCAATCAAGTGACTACACGTCACACTTATACAATCTTCCCGTGGGATATGCTCCCATGACCTTCCGCATCAGGTAACAAGCCTGTACGTTCATACTACCGGCCACACCAATGTTGTAAAGTAATTCAAGAATCCTCATTCAGTATGAAAAGCCTCTTCACACCAGGCACCAATCTCAGGTGACGCTAAAGACAATACCGGCTTGCTCTAACCGTATGAATCCTTTCCCGCTCATCCGAGCTCTTGACATTATTGTCGACACCAAACTACAACCTTGATCCTCAACTTCCGAATCCCATGCCGATCACTGCACTTAATCATGCCAATGCGCAAGAGTATAAGAATTTCATCTTAACTTCCGAACTACTAATAGGGTAAACACTTCACCACATAGAAACCTTTTACTTAACTCATTCCAAGAGAACCATCTCAACACGCGACTAAATCCTTATTTCTGCAGAAAATACCAACCTCAAATAGTGGTCTAAACCACCATAACCCTTCCGGGATCCATCTGCACATAACAGGCCATAATACTTGAAAGCCTCCAAATAAGATCAGTTACGGTGACCGTCAAACCTCACACGTACCATCACAAATCACCTGAATAACCCAACACACTGAAGGAGCTGATCATTGCCATCATTATGCCTCCTAATTTACTCTGGATCTTCCTTAGAAATAACAACAGCTCCTTTATCAATATAACAAACTTAACCTGTACTCATCCCGAGTGACCTAATTTCACGAGACCACATTGCCCCCAAAACCCGCGAACCATTTCATACCCTCCTTGTGTGCATAATCGCGTCTTCAACTGATCCACCAATTTTGATGATTCTTCTATAAATCCAAAGTTACATGCTCCCCTTCCTCTCATGACACCCCGTAGACCAAAGGTAACACGGAACACTCCAAGCTCCTTTATCAAAATCTGCTGCAAAAGCTCGATATTCAACCATGTTATGAACTCGAAATCCTAAGACACCACACCTTAACTTTTGAATCTACTAGGACCGTTATTATGAGTCACCCACTCTGACTTGGTCCCGAATATAATCAACTCCAGGGCTCTGCTAGCACATGAACTCCCTCTCAAAGAAGCACCTGGCCGAATTATCTTCCTTGTAACTCGCCTCTACACGAAGCATAAATACTGAGTCTTCCCAAAGCCCGAGCATGAATCGATAAGGCCAACTATAACACACATTCCTCAATTCGCTTGCTCAAATTACCACTGATGTTCCCCTTACTTAGTCGTAACAACCCATCAATATGCCGATACCCAGAAATCTTACAAATAGACGACTATGCAAACCAATTGTAGGCGGTGGGGCTCTCCCACCAACATTCTTCCTTCATCGACATGATCTAGCACAGTCAACCCGCCAAATTCCTCGAAATCCTCCCATTAACCTTTAATGAACATTCCGAACCACTAGCCACATTTACATATTTAATCTCTTACCGGGTAGCTAGTAAAATTCTTCGCAGAAGCTTCATCAACACCACGCGATCGTTAATCCTGCTCACAGGAGATAAACCACCTGTGAAAATTCCATGCCGACATCCTCCAACAACGCTGCACCGAGTACAATAACCACGAAGCCAATAAACCATCCTTAGCATGTGTTCGTTCACCAGCTGTACAAGTCCGTTCACTCCTCATGGACATCGACTAGATGTGCGACAATACATTCCAATCCAAAGTCATGATGTATCCCTCTTCATATCGACAAACTCATTTCTGTCGCATCCAATCTTCCCCTGGTATAACAGCCAACATTCCAAATTAAGTCTATAGACCTATTCATTGTCCACAATGAATCCCAAATCACTCCAAACTTTCCTCAAGACGCGTAGCTATCCTACCTCGTAACCCATATGCTACTTTGCCACTCTCCCACTTTGGTCAAACCCTCTCCTTTAAGCAACTACTCGACTTCTGTTTCTCACACATGGCCTTCTAGGAACTTAACCACCATAATACACCTCCCACATGTCCTTCCTCATCCTTCGCTGCCCAATTGTTTCCTTAAATCAAAATCTACCTCTGTAGCACTTGAACCGATAGATCGCTACCAACTTTAAACCCTTCCGGAAATCATCATTCTCGAGCCATCAATACTGGGAATGCCGATCTGATCCTGAGCCACTGCACACTGCGACCTCTGACAGCCCTCTCTCGGCACAATTTATAATACTCTTCTCCAATACATAGGCAAGCATCCTACCATCACCTCAATACTGTGAGATAACAACTCATGAGCATCATAAAAACCTGTGCATAGCCTTAAAGCTCTCAGAAGTACAGTTACTGAGCTGAAATGACATAATATCCTTCCACAAGGCAACGACAATAGCCCAATCAACTACGCATGGAGAAACATCTCGCACCACATCTGTAGTACCATTACAATTCCTCAATTCTCGATCGATAGCAAGCACTTCATGTCGCATAAGATTGAATGGGAAGTAAACGAAGGCATAAGCCTCAAAGGAATCAAATTGCACGATAAGAATCAAGAAGGGAAGTTGTGATGACCCAAAAAGTCATCTTATGTTTTAGAACTCGAATCTGAGCTCTTAAGCCATACAAATCTCATTTTTACCCTTCTCGATTTGCATGCGCAGTCCGGGCAGGTTTTCAAAAAGCTTTTATGTTAAAAACTAATGAAAATAAGAATTTATGCCATAAAAGTTAATTTTTGTTGACTTCGGTCAACCTTTTTGGTAAACAGGCTCGGATCCATATTTTGATGGCCTCGGTGAGTCCGTATCGAATTATGGGACCTGGGCGTATACCCAAAATCGAATTTGGAGGTCCCTAGCTCAAGTTATGAATTTTTGATGAAAATTAAAAGTCTGAAAATTAATTATTTTTAAGAATTAATTGATGTTTGGCATTGTTAGTGCCGGGTCCGTATTCTAGTTCCGTAGCCCGGTACAGGTTCATTATAATATTTAAGACTCTGTGAAATTTGGTGAGAAACGGAATTGATTTGTCGTGATTCGGACGTCCAGTTGAGAAGATATGATTTTTAAAGTATTCTTGAGAATTTCATTTGATTTGTTGCTAAATTCGTAGTTCTATGTGTTATTTTGGGGATTTGATTGCGCGAACAAGTTCGTATGATATTTTTAGACTTGTGTGCATGTTTGGTTTGGAGCCTCGACGGCTCGGGTGAGTTTCGGATAGGCCACGGGATGTTTTGAACTTAGCAAATTTTGCTGGTATAACTGAACCTGTTGCAGGCCTCTGATCTCGTAATTTCGAGATCAGGCATCGCAAACGCGAACATAACAGGGTCCACAATTGTGAGGCTTTCATCGCAATTGCGATCAGAAGCCTGGGCCAGCAGTTCTCGCATTTGCGAGGTTACCTTCGCAATTATGAAGGGAGTATGGGAAGGGAAGGTTCGCAAATGCGAACATCTGCTTGCATTTGCGAGGTTCAGTGGTCACAAATGCGACACTTTCCCCGCATTTGCGAAGGCAGTAGGATTGTGAAGGGCATCGCAATTGCGATTGTTCCTTCGTATTTGCGAAGCTCAGGTCGCAATTGCGACACCTGCATCTGAGTAAAAGGGGCTTAGATGGGATTTTTCATTCATTCTTCATATTTTCAAAACCCTAAACCTTAAGAGGCGATTTTCCAAAGACCAAATCTTCTCCAAATCATAGGTAAGTGATTCCTAACTCTTTACTTTCAATATTTTACATCATATAACAAGATTTCAACCTAGAATCTAGAATTTTTATGGTGAAATTAAGATTTTTGGGTAGAACTTAGGAATTTCGAAATTTGAGGTTTTAGACCTCAATTTGAGGTCGGATTCCAAAACTAATTACATACTCGGGCTCGGGGGTGAATGGGTAAAAGAATTTTGATCCGAACCTCGGGTTTTGACCAAGCGGGCCCGGGGTCAATTTTTCGAATTTTTGGAGGAAAATTTAACTTACGCAATATAATTGATTCCTTTAGCAATATTTGATATTATTGAGTCATTTTTGAATAGATGCGAGTGGTTTGGAGGTGAATTCCAAAGGAAAAGCTGTGATTGAGAATTAAGTGGCCTTCGGAGCGAGGTAAGTGTTGTATCTAAGTTAGGAACCCTGACTTGAGGGAATTAGGAACCTTAGATTACTTGCTAAGTGAAATTCATGTGAGCGGCGTATATGTGAGGTGACGAGTACTTATGCACCGCCAATTTACCTGTATTCCGTGTTTATTCTGTTTTCTTATATTGTCTCTTTCCTATGCCTAATTGCTACATGTTTATACTAGTGTTATTAAATTGATCGTCATTATCATGGTTAAGGATTTTCTGTTGGTAATCGAGTATTCATTTAAAAGTTGAGATTTATATTGTGGAACCGAATGTTGATATAAGATTTGTACTTGTTATTTTATCTCCATGTTGTTATTTATGCATTGCATTATGGTAAGGGAGAGTGTTAATGCACGGAGGGTGATGTCGTGCCATATTGTGAGTGTTAATGCACGAAGGGTGATGTCGTGCCATATTTTGAGTGTTAATGCACGAAGGGTGATGCCGTACCATTTTGTGAGTGTTAATGCACTAAGGGTGATGCCGTGCCATTTTGTGAGTGTTAATGCACGAAGGGTGATGCTGTGCCATGTTGTGAGTGTAAAAGCATGAAGGGTGATGTCGTGCCATGATATGAGAGTTAATGCACGAAGGGTGATGCCGTGCCGTTTCTATTAATGTTATGGTGAGATTGAGAGTAAAAGCACGAAGGGTGATGCCGTGCATTTTTCCTTACTGTATTCACTATTCCTATTGATTCCTGGTATATTGACTTCTCCGGTGATCATTCTATTGTAGTTCTTTATCTTGTATTCCCCTCAGTATGTTCCCCTCCCGACATTTCCTGTTTAGTTCTTCATTTCTGTGATTTGTATATACACTGTTAAATTATACGGGTTGATTTGTAGGTGCCTTGCCTTAGCCTCGTCACTACTTCATCGAGGTTAGGATCGACACTTACCAGTATATGGGTTCGGTTGTACTGATACTGCACTCTGCACTTTCTATGCATATTTTGATACCGGCTCGGGTTGATCGAGATTTTTGCTATTAGTCCACTGTCCGGAGACTCAAGGTAGATCTGTCGGTGTTCACAGACCTTGAAGTCCCCGTCTATATTTTTTGTTCTACTATTTCTTTCATTCAGACAGTTGTATTTCTTTCAGACTATTTCTTGTAGTAAATTCTAGAATGCTCGTAAATTGTGACTCCAGATCCGGGTGGTAGTAATAAATACAATTTTATGATATTCTGCACTTATTACATTTCATCTTAGTTAATTATTGTTAATTACTTAATGGAAATAAGGAATTGGTTTAATGATTCTCTAACGTTGGCTTGCCTAGCAAGTGAAATGTTAGGCGCCATCACGGTCCCGTCGGTGGGAGATTTCGGGTCGTGACAGTAGGTATCAGAGCAGTAGGTTTCCTAGGTCTCACGATTCACGATTAAGCTTAGTAGAGTCTGGAGGATCGGTACGGAGACGTCTATGCTTATCTTCCAGAGGCTATGAAGTTTAGGAACAAGTTTCACTTTTATTCTTCTCCGTCGTGCAATTTTGCTTTCTCAATATTGATTGAACTCTTTTACTCATATTCTCTCGCAGATGGTGAGAACACGTACCGCTTCCTTAGCTGAGCAGCAGCCAAAGCCTCCAGTGGCAGCTCCTACGCCAGGCAGAGGTCGAGGCCGAGGCAGGGGCAGGGCTCAGCCTGAGGCCCGAGCAGCAGCCCCAGCAGTGGAGCCTCAGATAGAGCTTGACGAGGAGGTTCCAGCCCAGACTGTTCTTGCCGGACCAGCTCAGGTTCCGGAGGGGTTGATTGCCACCCCAGTACTTCAGGATGCTTTGGTCCGTTTGGTGGGGCTTATGGAGAGTGTGGCCTAGACTGGGGCATTTCCCATGGAACCAGCAGTCTCTCAGGCTGGAGGAGGAGCCCAGACTCCCACCACTCCCGCTCCGGAGTAGATAGCTCCCTAGTATCAGGATCCAGCACTCAGCCAGTCGGATTAGTTCAGCCGGTTATTGCGGCATAGGTCGGAGATGGGCCAGTTATGTCTTATGAGGCTTTATGGAGATTGGATAGGTTTATCAAGCTCTTTCCTATTCACTTCAGTGGTGCTCCTTCAGAGGATCCCCAGGACTATCTTGACAGCTGTCACGAGGTTCTACGGAACATGGGTACAGTGGAGACCAATGAGGTCGATTTTGTTGCATTTCAGATGACTGGTTTCGCCAAGAAATGGTGGAGAGATTACTTGTTGACCAGACCAGCTGGTTCGCATGCTCTTACTTGGGACCAGTTCTTTCAGCTCTTCATAGAGAAGTTTCTGCCTATCACATTGAAAGAGGAACGTCGCCGTCAGTTTGAGCATCTCCAGCAGGGCAGTATGATTGTTACTCAGTATGAGACTCGTTTTGTGGATTTGGCCCATCATGTTATTCTTCTGCTTCCCATCGAGAGAGAGAGAGAGGGAGAGGAGGTTTATTGATGGACTTGCTCAGCCTATCAGATTGCAGATGGCTAAGGAGACTGGGAGTGAGATTTCTTTTCAGGCGGCTGCTAATGTCGCCAGACGAGTCGAAATGGTTCTTACTCAGGGAGGTCAGGGGTCTGACAAGAGACCTCGTCATTCCAGTGAGTTCAGCGGTGCCTCATCTAGAGGCAGGAGTACTTTTGGTAGAGGCAATCCTCCCAGGCTATTTCATTCAGCGCTCCAGGCATCCCACGGTGCCTCAGGTAGTCGTGGCCCTCAGATGCATTATTCTGACCCGCTAGCCTACAGTGCACCACCAGCTCCTATTAGTGCACCTCCACTCCAGAGTTATCAGGGTGGTTATTCAGGTTGACAGGGTCAGTTTCAGGGCCAACATTCATAGCAGTTGAGGTTATGTTATACTTATGGTGTTCCGAGGCATATTGCTAGATTTTGCCCTCGGGTAATGGGCAACTCACAGCATTAGAGTTCTCGTGCCATGGTTACGGCACCAGTTGTTGCACCACCTGCTCAGCCAGCCAGGGGCAGGGGTCAGGCAGCCAGAGATAGGGGCCATACAATTAGAGGTGGAGGTCAGGCCATTAGAGGTGGAGAATAGCCAACTAGAGGTCATCCCAGGGACGTAGTTCAGGGTGGTGGGGCCCAGCCCCGGTGTTATGATTTCCCAGCCAGGCTTGAGGCTGAGTCATCTGACGCTATTATCACAGGTACTGTTTCAATTTGCAGTAGAGATGCTTCAGTTCTATTTTATCCGGGATCTACTTACTCTTATGTGTCATCCTATTTTGCTTCCTATTTGGTTGTGCCTCGTGATTCTTTGAGTGCTCATGCGTATGTGTCCACACCAGTGGGAGATGCTATTATTGTAGATCGTGTTTATCATTCGTGTGTGGTCACCATTGGGAGTCTTGAGACTCGTGTAGATCTCCTACTTCATATGGTTGATTTTGATGGCATACTGGGTATGTATTGGATGTCACCTTATCATGCTATATTAGATTGTCATGCCAAGACGGTGACCTTAGCCTTGCATGGGTTGCCTCAATTAGAGTGGAGAGGGAATCTTGGCCATTCTGCCAGCAGGGTTATCTCTTATGTGAAGGCTCGGCATATGGTCGAGAAGGGGTGTCTAGCTTATTTGGCTTATGTCCGCGATTCTAGTGTGGAGGTTCCTTCCATAGATTTGGTGCCGGTTGTACGTGAGTTTCCAGAGGTGTTTCCTGCAGACCTTTCGGGATGCCACTTTTGGCTCCTGGCACTCAGCCTATTTCCATTCCGCCATATCGCATTGCCCCGCCAGAGTTGAAAGAATTGAAGGAGCAGTTGCAAGATTTGCTTGATAAGGGATTTATTAGACCTAGTATCTCTCCCTGGGGTGCACCTGTGTTGTTGTGAAGAAGAAAGATGGATCGATGAGGATGTGTATAGATTATCGGTAGTTGAACAAAGTCACCATCAAGAACAAGTATCCATTGCCGAGGATTGATGATTTATTTGATTAGCTTCAGGGTGCCATGGTGTTTTCAAAGATTGATTTGAGATCTAGCTACCATCAGTCGAGGATTAGGACATCCGATGTTCCTAAGACAGCTTTTCGGACTCGGTATGGGCATTATGAGTTTCAAGTGATGTCATTTGGGCTGATAAATTCCCTAGTAGCATTCATGGATTTGATGAACCGGGTGTTCAAACCCTACTTGGATTCCTTTGTGGTTGTGTTTATTGATGATATCTTGATCTACTCCCACAGTCGAGAGGAGCATGACCAGCACTTTCAGATCGTTCTTCAGACTCTGAAAGACAGCCAGTTATATGCTAAGTTCTCAAAATGCGAGTTTTGGTTGAGTTCAGTTGCTTTCTTGGGTCACTTTGTATCAGCAGAGGGTATTCAGGTGGATCCTAAGAAGATTGAGGCAGTCCAGAACTGGACTAGACCCACATCAGCTACAGAGATCCGTAGTTTCCTAGGTTTGGCGGGCTATTACCGTCGATTTGTGGAGGGGTTTTTATCCATAGCAGCCCCGTTGACCAGATTGATCCAGAAGGGTGCCCCGTTCAGGTGGTCAGACGAGTGTGAAGCGAGCTTTCAGAAGCTCAAGACAGCTTTGACTATGGCACCGGGTTTGGTGTTACCCACAGGTTCAGGATCTTATACAGTATATTGTGATATATCTCGTATTGGTCTGGGTTCGGTGTTGATGCAGGGTGGCAATTGCATATGCTTTACGGCAGCTGAAGGTTCATGAGAAGAATTACCGTGTTCATGATCTAGAGCCGGCAGCCATTGTTCACGCGCTGAAGATTTGGAGGCACTATCTTTACGGCATGCCATGTGAAGTATTCACTGATCATCGGAGCTTGCAGTATTTGTTCAAGCAGAAGGAACTCAATTTGAGACAGAGGAGGTGGCTGGAGCTATTGAAAGACTATGATATCACCATATTGTATCATCCCGGGAAGGCCAATGTGGTGGCCGATGCTTTAAGTAGAATTCAGTCAGTATGGGTAGCCTTGCAAATATTCCAGTTGGTGAGAGACCGCTTGCATTGGATGTTCAGGCCATAGCCAACCAGTTCTTGAGGTTGGATGTTTCTGAGCCCAGCCATGTTCTAGCTTGTACAGTTGCTCGGTCTTCTTTGTTTGAGCGCATCAGATATCGGCAGGATGACGATCCTCATTTACTTGTCCTTAGAGACACAGTGCGGCACGGTGGTGCCAAGCAGGTTACTGTTGGAGATGACGGAGTTTTGAGGATACAGGGTTGTATTTGTGTGTCTAATGTGGATGGACTTCGTGAAGTAATTCTTGAAGAAGCACACAATTCCATGTATTCTATTCATCCAGATACCGCCAAAATGTATCAAGATTTGCGGCAATATTATTGGTGGAGGAGAATGAAAAAGGATATAGTTGCCTATGTAGCTCAGTGCCTAAATTGCCAGCAGGTAAAGTGTGAGCATCAAAGACCTGGTGGTTTACTTTAGAGGTTAGATATTCCTGAGTGGACTATGGATTTTGTTGTTGGACTCCCACGGACTCACAGGAAGTTCGATGCAGTTTGCGTTATTGTGGACAGGCTGACTAAGTCGGCGCATTTCATTCCTGTGGCAGTTACCTATTCCTCGAAGCGGTTGGCAGAGATTTACATTTGTGAGATCGTCCGTCTTCACGGTGTGCCCGTGTCTATCATTTTTGATCGAGGTACGCAGTTTACCTCGCACTTTTGGAGGGCAGTACAGTGTGAGTTAGGTACGCGGGTTGAGTTGAGCATAGCATTCCATCCTCAGACGGACAGACAGTCCGAGCGTACTATTCAGATCTTGGAGGATATGCTTCGCGCCTGTGATATTGACTTTGGAGGTTCTTGGGATCAGTTTTTGTCGTTAGAGGAGTTTGCCTACAATAACAGCTACCAGTCGAGCATTCAGATGGCTCCCTATGAGGCATTAAATGGTAGATAGTGTAGGTCGCCACTTGGGTGGTTTGAGCTGGGGGAGGCTCAGTTATTGGGTACAGATTTAGTTCAAGAGGCCTTAGACAAGGTCAAGATTATACAGGATCGACTTCGCATAGCTCAGTCCAGGAAAAAGAGTTATTCCAACCGTAGAGTTCGCGATGTTGCGTTCATGGTCAGAGAGAGAGTGTTACTTCGGGTATCACCCATGAAGGGTGTAATGAGGTTCGGAAAGAAGGGCAAGTTGAGCCCTAGGTATATCATACCTTTTGAGATTCCGGAGAGAGTGGGAGAGGTGGCTTACAGGCTTGCGTTGCCACCTAGTTTAGCAGCTGTTCATCCGGTATTCCATGTGTCCATGCTTCGAAAGTATCACGGCGATCCGTCCCGTGTGTTAGATTTCAGCTCTGTCCAGTTGGACAAGGATTTGACTTACGAGGAGGAGCCGGTGGCAATTCTAGCCCGGCAAGTTCGCCAGTTGAGATCAAAGAGTTACCCTTAGTTTGAGTGCAGTGGAGAGATCATCCTATTGAGGTAGCTACTTGGGAGTCCGAGTCCGATATGCGGAGTAGATATCCCCACCTTTTCACCAGCCTAGGTACTTTTCTATGTCTGTTTGAGCACGAACGATTATTTTAGAGGAGGAGAATGTGATGACCCAAAAGGTCATCTTATGTTTTAGAACTCGAATCTAAGCTCTTAAGCCTTGCAAATCTCATTTTTACCCTCCTCGATTTGCGTGCGCAGTCCGAGCAGGTTTTCGGAAAGCTTTTATGTTGAAAACTAATGAAAATAAGAATATATGCCTTAAAAGTTGATTTTTGTTGACTTCGGTCAACATTTTTAGTAAACGGGACCAGATCCATGTTTTGACGGCCTCGGTGGGTCTGTATCGAATTATGGGACCTGGGCGTATGCCCGAAATCGAATTCGGAGGTCCCTAACTCAAGTTATGACTTTTTGATGAAAATTAAAAGTCTGAAAATTAATTATTTTTAAGAATTGATTAATTTTGGAATTGTTAGTGCCGGGTCCGTATTCTGGTTTCGGAGCCCGGTACAGGTTCATTATGATTTTTAAGACTTGTTTGTGAAATTTGGTGAGAAACTGAATTGATTTGACATGATTCGGACGTCTAGTTGAAAATATATGATTTTTAAAGTGTTCTTGAAAATCTCATTTGATTTGGTACCAAATTCTTAGTTCTAGGTGTTATTTTGGCAATTTGATCATGCGATCAAGTTCGTATGATATTTTTAGTCTTGTGTGCATGTTTAGTTTGGAGCCTCGAGGGATCGGGGTGAGTTTCGGATAGGCCACGGGATGTTTTGAACTTAGAAAATTTTGCTGGTATAACTGTGAACCTGTTGCAAGCCTCTGATCTCGCAATTTCGAGATCAGGCATCGCAAATGCGAACATAACAGAGTCCGCAATTGCGAGGCTTTCATCGCAATTGCGATCAGAAGCCCGGGCCAGCAGTTCTCGCATTTGCGAGGTTACCTTCGCAATTGCGAAGGGAGTCTGGGAAGGGTAGGTTCGCAAATGCGAACATCTGCTCACATTTGCGAGGTTCAGTGGTCGCAAATGCGACACTTTCCTCGCATTTGCAAAGGCAGTGGGATTGTGAAGGGCATCACAATTGCGATTGTTCCTTCTCATTTGCGAAGCTCAGGTCGCAATTGCAACACCTGCAGCTGAGTAAAAGGGGCTTAGACGGGATTTTTCATTCATTCTTCATATTTACAAAACCCTAAACCTTAAGAGGCGATTTTTCAAAGATCAAATCTTCCCCAAATCATAGGTAAGTGATTCCTAACTATTTTCTTTCAATCTTTTACATCTTATAACAAGATTTCAACATAGAATGTAGAATTTATATGGTGAAATTAGGATTTTTGGGTAGAACTTAGGAATTTTGAAATTTGAGGATTTAGACCTCAATTTGAGGTCGGATTCCAAAACTAATTACATATTCGGGCTTGGGGGTGAATGGGTAAAAGAATTTTGATACGAACCTCGGGTTTTGACCAAGCGGGCCTGGGGTCGATTTTTTGAATTTTTGGAGGAAAATTTAACTTACGCAATATAATTGATTCCTTTAGCAATATTTGATATTATTGAGTCATTTTTGAATAGATACGAGTGGTTTGGAGGTGAATTCCAAAGAAAAAACTGTGATTAAGAATTAAGTGGCCTTCGGAGCGAGGTAAGTGTTTTATCTAAGTTAGGAACCCTGACTTAAGGGAATTAGGAACCTTAGATTACTTGCTAAGTAAAATTCATGTGAGCTGCGTATATGTGAGGTGACGAGTACTTATGCACCGCCAATTTACCTGTATTCCATGTTTATTCTGTTTTCTTATATTGTCTCTTTCCTATGCCTAATTGCTACATGTTTATACTAGTGTTATTAAATTGGTCGTCACTATCATGGTTACGGATTTTCTGTTGGTAATCGAGTATTCATTTAAAAGTTGAGATTTATATTGTGGAACCGAATATTGAAGTAAGGTTTGTACTTGTTATTTTATCTCCATGTTGTTATTTATGCATTGCACTATGGTAAGGGAGAGTGTTAATGCACGGAGGGTGATGCCGTGCCATATTGTGAGTGTTAATGCACGAAGGGTGATGTCGTGCCATATTTTGAGTGTTAATGCACGAAGGGTGATGCCGTGCCATGATATGAGAGTTAGTGCACGAAGGGTGATGCCGTGCCGTTTCTATAAATGTTTATGGTGAGATTGAGAGTAAAAGCACGAAGGGTGATGCCGTGCATTTTTCCTTACTGTATTCACTATTCCTGTTGACTGCTCTGGTGATCATTCTATTGTAGTTCTTTATCTTGCATTCCCCTCAGTATGTTCCACTCCCGACATTTCCTGTTTAGTTCTTCATTTCTGTGATTTGTATATCACTGTTAAATTGTACGGGTTGATTTGTAGGTACCTTGCCTTAGCCTCGTCACTACTTCGTCGAGGTTAGGCTCGACACTTACCAGTACATGGGGTCGGTTGTACTGATACTGCACTCTACACTTTCTGTGCAGATTTTGATACAGGCTCGGGTTGATCGAGATTTTTGCTATTGGTCTACTATCCGGAGACCCAAGGTAAATTTGTCGGTGTTCACAGACCTTGAAGTCCCCGTCTATCTTTTATGTTCTACTGTTTCTTTCATTCAGACAGTTGTATTTCTTTAAGACAATTTCTTGTAGTAAATTCTAGAATGCTCGTGAATTGTGACTCCAGATCCGGGTGGTAGTAATTAATACAGTTTTATGATATTCCGCACTTATTATATTTCATCTTAGTTAATTATTGTTAATTACTGAATGGAAATAAGGAATTGGTTAAATGATTCTCTAACGTTGGCTTGCCTAGCAAGTGAAATGTTAGGCGCCATCACGGTCTCGTCGGTGGAAAAATTCGGGTCGTTACAGAAATGCTCCTAATAGCCCTGTAGCCTCTCGAAGATAAGTACAGACATATCTGTACAGATCTGCAAGACTCTATTAGACTTGCTCATGACTCGTGAGATCTAAGTGAACCTAGTGCTCTGATACCATGTTGTCACGACCCAAAATCCGTTAAAGGTCGTTATGGCGTCGGACACCACTGTCAGGCAAGCCAACACTAAATAGTTAATTAAATTCTCATTTTAATATTTTTGAAATCATAAATTTACTTCAATTTATCTAGTAAAAGATGAATTTACAGAATAATAACAATGTTTTCCAATTTCAATTCTGAACATCCCATAATCATCCCAGAACCCGGTGTCACAAGTGCATGAGCCTTTTCTAGGAATTTAAAATAAAATACAATAACTGTCCGGAATACAAATTGGACAGGAAAGAAAATACAATACTCTGAAGGAGACTCAGTTGGCTGGGGAGCGTCTCACAAAATACAGCTCACCTAAGTCCCCGTATCAACCATGTTGTTGCGCCCACAAGGCCAATAATATATATGTGCCTACACAACAAAATGTGCAGCAAGTGTAGTATGAGTACATAATCAATGCGTACCCAGTAAGTATCCTGCCTAACCTCAAAGAAGTAGTGACAAGGGGTCGACTCGAACACTTACTATGGTCTATATTTAATATACCAATGACATAATTTAAGCATGGATCACGAAGAGCGGCTGTAAGCCCAATATCATGAAATGAGTAAACAATTCTTTTGTTAATAAGAGATTTCCAAATTCTTATTTCATCATTTATCAATTTATCTCAGACGAGGGGGGCAATATCATTATTTAAAAATTTCAAGGCAAGCAATACAAGCATGTGCAAATCATGCCGAGGTCGTACGGCCCGATCCAACAAATATTTAAATTGTCCACTGCCAGAGGGTCGAAAGAAGCGAACCATAGATGCATCTATTTAACCTGTCGAGGCGATCGGCCCGCTTCCATGAGAGTAGTAGGAAACACCCCGCTCGCAAATCATAAGTGTGACGCGGTCAAATATAAATTTAACATTAAAATCATATCTCTTTCTTGTTTCTTTTCAAAATAAAGGAAATTTAGCTTGTAGCTTTTTAAGGAAATTACCCCGCTCGCGAAACATACATGCGATGCGGTTACACATAGATTTCTTCAGCTATTATATTATTCCTCAATTCTTTTCGAAATTATGAAGTTCAAATAAAACTTTTTAAATCTTAAGTTCTTCAACTTCAACTCCCTTCAAAACATTTAATAAGCAGACTCAATCTCGCTCCTTCTCAAGGCAAACAATAAACATAAATCAATAACAATATCAACAAGGCATGATATGAGCCTAAAACTACCCGGACGTAGGCATAGATAGTAGCTACGTACGGACTCTCGTCACCTCATGCGTACGTAGCCCCCACAAATAGAAGCACATAATAATTTAGTTCACCTATGGGGTTAATTCCCCCTTACAAGGTTAGAAAGGAGACTTACCTCGCTCCGTAGTTCCATAACCGGCTTCCGAGCCCTTCAAACAACTTGAATCGATGCACAACGGTCCCAAACTAGCTAATAATTATGCAACCCCATTAATATATACTCAAATACTCAATATATTCCAGTTTATAACAATTTCTAACCCCGATCGAAAAGTCGATAAAAATCACCCTCGGGCCCACGTGCCTGGATTCCAAAAATTTCAAAGATAATTTTACCCATAACCTCACGAACTCAAATATATAGTTTATTCTCAATTCCATGCCTAATTTCGTGGTCAAAATCCAAAAATATCAAATTCTAGGTTTTCTATCAAAACCCCACAATTTATACTAATTTCCATATTTAAATCCTTATACAAATCATGTATCTAACTTATAATAGGTCGGAATCACTTACCTTGGCATTGATGATGAAGAATGAGCTCCAAACTCGCTCCAAGACCGGCTCTCATGGAGAAAATGAGGTAAAAATGAGCCAAGCCCTCGTTTTTAAAGAACACACTGCCCAGCCCCGTCCTTCGCACCTGCAGTCCAATAGCCGCTCATGCGGCTCTGCAGGTGCGGGTCCAAATTTTCCTCCTGTGGTCCTCACTGTCCAGCCAAGACCTTGCACCTGCGGAAGTTCTTTGCTTCTGCGAGCATCGCAGGTGCGACCTGCTCTGCGCATCTGTGCAATATACGCACCAACGGTCACTGCCTCACGCCTGCGCACTCGTAGGTGTGCTCCTCCAGTCCGCTTCTGCGGCTCCCCCAGTTCTAGTCCTTTCTCGCTTCTGCGAGCAAATCCTCTGCACCCGCGATCTCGCACCTGCGGCCAAAGTCACGCATGTGCGATTACTCCAGAAGCATCAAGCTTTAGAAATTCTTAAGTCCAAAAATCGATCAGTTAACCTTCCGGAATCCGCCCGAAGCCCTCGGGACCTTAACCAATTATACCAACACGTCCCAAAACACATTACGAACTTAGTCAAGCCTTCAAATCACATCAAATAACGTCGAATTCATGAATCGCACCCCATTCCAAGCTTAATGAACTTTAAAACTTCAACTTCTATATTCGATATCGAAACCTACCAAATCACGTCCGATTGACCTCAAATTTTGAACACAAATCATAATTGACATTACGGTCACCGGAATAGAATTCCGACCCCGATATCAAAAAGTCCACTCCCGGTCAAACTTCTCAAAATTATCCAAATTTCCAACTTTCACCAAATGAACCCAAAATGACCTACGGACCTCCAAATCCACTTCCGGTCGCGCTCCCAATACCGGAATCACCATACGGAGCTATTCTCAGACTCGTAATTCCAAACGGACATCGATAACATTGAAATGCACTTCAACCCAAATTTATGGAATTCTTCCAAAATGCTAACTTCCACAATAGGTGCCGAAATGCTCTCGGGATATCCAAATCCCGATCCGACCATACGCCCAAATCCGAAATCATCATACGAACCTGCTGGAACCTTCAAATCCCGATTCTGAGGCTGTTTACTCTAAAATTCAATCTTAGTCAATTCTTCCAACTTAAAGCTTTCGAAATGAGAATTTTCTTTCCAAATCAACTCTGAACTTCCGAAATTTCAATTCCGACCACGCGTACAAGTCATAATACCTGAAGTGAAGCTTCTCATGGCCTCAAACTGCAGAACGATGCGCTAGAGCTCAAAATGACCGGTCGGGTCGTTATAGCTCAAATAGTACAGCTATAGTATGATATGAACCTAAGCCTACCCGGATAATAACATGAATGTAGCTACGTATGGGCTCTCATCACCTCGCGTGTATGTAGCCCCCACAACAAGTAGCACATATCAATATACAACACCTAGGGGTAATTTCCCCCCTCACAGAGTTAGACAGAAAACTTACCTCGCTCGAAAATTCCATTACCGGCTCCAAAGCCCTCTAACACCTCAAACCGATGCACGTCACTTCAAAACTAGTCAAACAATATGCAGACCAATAAAAATATACTCTAATACTCATAACAAATCAATTTAGACAAATTCCCAACTCCGCTCGAAAAGCCGATAAAGCAACCCTCGGGCCCACGTGCCCGGATTCCAAAACTTTTCGAAGATAAACATTACCCATAACATTATGAACTCAAATATATGATTTATTCTCAATTCCATGCCCAAATTCATAATCAAAATCCAAAAAAAATAATTTCTATGTTTTTTTTACCAAAACCCCAAATTTTTACAAATTTCCATGCTTAAATCCAAATATAAACCAAGTATTTAACTTGAAATAGGTGGGAATCACTTACCTTGACATAGATGATGAAAATCTCCCCTTGAAGCTCTCCAAAAATCGCCCAACCAAGTGAAAAATGGGAGAAAAATGGGCCAAATCCCGATTTTTATAAAAACCTTCTGCCCAGACGGCCTTCCGCTTCTGCGACCTTCTGGCCGCTCCTGCGGCTCCGCATATGCGGAAGCTCCATCGCAGATGCGGCTCTAGCTCAAACCAACATCCCTCGCATCTGCGCTCCCGCTTCTGCGGCCAACAAGCGCTTCTGCGCACAGACATGCCGCTTCTGCGGCCTTCCCCCTCAGCCCAGCTACCACTTCTGCGACCCCCTGGCCGCTTTTGCGGCTCCGCACCTGCGGCCAAAACCTCGTAGGTGCGGTTACACCAGATGACAGCAGCTCCAGCATTCTTCCAAACCCAAACTCGATCCGTTTACCATCTGGAATCCACCTGAGGCCCTCGGGACCTCAACCAATGATACCAACACGTCCTAATACATCATACGAACTTAGTCGAGCCTTTAAATCATATCATACAATGCTAAAAATACGAATCACCCTCCAATTCAAACTTAATGAACTTTGAAACTTCAACTTCTATAATCGATGCTGAAACCTATCAAATTACGTCCGATTGACCTCAAATTTTGCACACAAGTCATAATTGACATTACGAACCTACTCCCACTTTCGAAATCGGAATCCGACCCCGATATCAAAAGTCCACTCCCGGTCAAACTTTTCAAAAACCTTCAAATTTCCAATTTTTGCCAAGTGACCCGGAAATGACCTACGGACCTCCAAATCCACATCCGGATGCGCTCCCAATACCATAATCACCATACAGAGCTATTCTCAGACTCAAAATCCCAAACGGACATCAATAACATTGAAATTTACTTCAACCCAAATTTATGAAATTCTTCCAAAACGCCAGCCTTCCACAATAGGCTCTGAAACGCTCCCGAGTCATCCGAAACCCGATCTGAACATATGCCCAAGTCCAAAATCATCATACGAACCTGTTGGAACCTTCCAATCCCGATTCTGAGGACGTTTACTCAAAAATCAAACCTTAGTCAATTCTTTCAACTTAAAGCTTCCGAAATTAGAATTTTCTTCCCAAACTAACTCTGAACCGAAATTCAATTCCAACCATACGTGCAAGTCATAATGCCTGAAGTGAAACTACTCAAGACCTCAAACCGCCGAACGACGCGCTAGAGCTCAAAACGACCGATCGGGTCGTTACAGTTTGACCATGTGCTTTATTTATTGTCATTGAAAAATTGTACTGATAATAATTTTTTGATGAATTTAAAAGAACATACCTTATTTTCTAGAGGCAAAAATTAAATTCTTGGGATAAATAAATGCTTGGAGGTATTTTGGCCTATCATTATATCATTCTTGTACCATTGCAGAAGCCATTTGAAGGATCCAAATTCCTTAGTAACATGATTGATCCATTTTTCTTTAATGCCAACTTGTATTCCAAAAAAGATTATTTATAGGTAATCACGCATGTGTGAAAAAGAAATATAGTTATAGAAAATAGACGAAGAATCATTCTATTTGTAATTAATATTCAGAAGTCCATGTCTTCGGTTTATTATTTTTTTTCATTATTGTATAATATATTGTATTGTATTTATGAATACAACGTTTGAATTAATTGTATTATTGGTTGAGATTTATAGTATATTTAAGTTTAATTTGACTTTAAAATACCAGCAAGTTTGATAAAATACCGTTAATTACTATAACTATTGATTTTAATAATAATCACTAATAAAATAATTTAAGACAACTTATTTGTCCTTATTGATCACCGGCTATGCTTGTACATGTATTAAGTTAATAAATTCATGCAATTCTTAATGAAATTAAACAAGAATAAGATAATAACAAAAATAACTTATTTTTCTTGTTGAATATTTCATGGCACCACTTTTCTTGAATGAAAATTTCCGTCCTAATGTTTTATCAGTTTTTAGTATTTTAAAATTTAATTACAGAATCGGCTGCTAATAAATACAGTCATGTATTGTCTTAGAAATGTGCTTTTGAAATAATATGTGAAGTTTCATTTTTTTCTATCTTTTCCTGGCATTTGTCTTTCATTTATTTAAATTGTTGTTATTGAATTCTTTATCTTCATCATATTACAGGCTTATTCTTATTTTTATTAGGTTGTTTTACTTCTAATATATAATTGTATTTTAATAAAATAAGTGAATTTATTAACACACAAGCCGAACTTGAAATAAGTTGTTTTACGTTATTTTATTTACCATGTAGTACTTTCTATTTTTTACTTTAGTCTTTATAGTGTATTTTCATTTATGGAGCCTTCCCTAAGCTTCCTACTTCTGCTATTCATGCTTTTACCAAACCTTGCATCAGATAACTTTAAGGAGGAGCTCGTTAATCAATCTTTTAAGCTATTCTAGGTGACTATATTATTGGTATCTAAGTAGTATCTTATTTGGTATTTGTATTCTCAATTAATGGCTATTAATTTGGAGACTTAACTTTGTGCCTATTCCATGTGTGTGCTACATTTTGAACGTTTCTGCTCATATAAAATGTCACGGCCCAATTTCACCTTTAGGTCGTGATGGCACCCAAATTAAGCATATATTGATACAATTTAAAATCAAAAAAAATAATAAAACACCAAATTCTACCAACGTGTGTGCCAAGACCTGGTGTCACAAGTGTATGAACATCTAATAGATTATACAAAATCTCAAATACTGTCTGAAAAAAAAATAGACAGAATGAAAATACAAGGAGAGACACTAGTAGCTGCAGAACGGCTCAGAAAGTGCAGCTTACCACTATGCCCCTGGATAACGTGGGTGTAAGACGATAGGCCCCCCACTAGTACTTGCCTCAGGTCCTGCACAAAAAGTGCAATAAGTGTAGTATGAGTACGTAAACAACGTGTACCCAGTAAGTATCAAGCCTAATCTCGAAGTGGTAGAGACGAGATGGCCGACTTTGACACTCACTATGGGTCAATAATAAATGAAATACAACTAGGATATTTAAATCAACATAATTTACAGAATTTAAAATAATTTATTTAATCAGCGAAAATAATCAAATTCTGTAAAGACCCGACTTGTCGTTTTAAGAATTTACGCCTCGTTCAGTGACTTAAGGTCTTGAGCAGCCTCGCAATATGTATTATGACCCGCGTGTGTGGTCGAGTTTGATTTACGGATGATTGGGAGAGATTTGGGACACTTAGTCCCTGAGATGGAAGCTTGAGTCTTAGAATTTTTACCGTAGTCGGAACTGTGTGAAGACAACTTCGGAATGGAATTTTGATGATGTCAATAGCTCCGTATGGTGATTATGGACTTAGGAGCGTGTCCAAAAAATTATTTGGAGGTCCGTAGAGGAATTTGGCTTGAAATGGCGAAAAATAAATTTTTGGAAAGTTTGACCGGGGGGTTGACTTTTTGATATCGGGGCCAAAATCTGATTCTGGAAATTGGAATAGCTTCGTTATGTCAATTATGACTTGTGTACAAAATTTGAAGTCATTCCAGATTGATTTGATGTGTTTCAGCGCAAGTTATAGAATTTGAAATTTCAAAGTTCATTAAGCTTGAATTGGGATATGATTCGTGGCTTTGATGTTGTTTGATGTGATTTGAGGCCTCGAGCAGGTTCGTGTTATGTATTGGGACTGGTTGGTACGATTAGACGGGGTCCCGGGGGCCTCGGGTTTGATTCGGGGTGGTTCCGGACCAAGTTTGGGTATTTTGATGTTGCCGGTTGCTGGTTTTGGTGTTGTTCTTCGCGTTTGCGAAGAAGGATTTTGCTGTTAGGACTTTGTTCTTCGCGCTCGCGAAGACTTTCTCGCGTTCACGAAGAAGGAAATTTTGTTGTTCGTAGTCTGACTTTAGAGGCTCATATCTCGCAATCTATAAGGAATTTGGAGATGATCCAAAATTGAAAGTTGTAGACCTTTGTATCTAGTTTTTAGAAAGGTAAACCATTAATCATTTGGAGTTGTGTACAATAAGTTATGGTAGATAGACTATAGGCTATCTGGGAAGAGTTTGGAAATCTCTGTTGCACAGGGCTGACTTTGAAAGTTTATATCTCGTAATCTATAAGGAATTGGGAGATAAGCAACAAATGAAAGTTATAGTCCTTGGAGTCTAGTTTTCAAAAAGTCAAACTATTTATCATTTGGAGTTTTGTACAAAGAGTTATGACCATTATAAAAAAGACTGTCTGAGAAGAGTTTGAAAATGACTTTTGAAGAATTTGTTCTTCGCGACCGCGAGGAGAGTCTCGCGAATGCGAAGAACAAACCCCTGAGCAGCAGAATAAAGTCCAAATTCGTGTCATTCTTCCATTTTTGGACCAAGGAAGCTCGGGTGAGGTGACTTTTCGAGAGTTTTTTCAAGGAAAACATTGGGGTAAGAATTCCTAACTTGATTTTGGTTAAATTACATGAATCTATTGTTGTTTTTATCACTAAATTGGTGAATTGGGTTGAAAATTTTAGAAAACCCTCTTAGTTTAAATTTAAGATTTGGAGGTCGATTTGTTATTGGAATTCGATAAAATTGGCATGGTTGAACTCGTATCGGAATGAGTATTCGGATTTCATGAAAATTATGTCAGGTTCCGAGAGGCGGGTCCCGCGTTGACTTTTTGGAATAAAATTTTAAGTCGACGTATTATTATCCGAAATTGTTTCCGATGAATTTTAATGAAGTTATACAATTAATTTGGATAGATTTGAGCTGTCCGGAGGTCAATTCAAGCAAGAAGACTATTTTGGAATATCGGCCTAACTTCAAAAAGGTAAGTGTCTTACTTAACCTCGAGTGGGAAAAATTCCCCTTAGGCATTGAGTCTTATGTGCAACTTGGGTAATTGAAAACTATGTATGCGAGGTGACGAGTACGTACTTGGTTTATATGTACAAATTTTATTGAGTTAAAGTCTTGAGCATATTGTGTAGTAAATTGGATAATTATTGGCATATATTTATCATCTACTTGTCGTGCCTAAACCCTTGTTGTTGACTCTGTTGTTATATGACAATGTGATGCGATTGTTATTTGATTATTTATGAAATTTCGTGAATTTGTTGGCTTGATAATTATTGGAATTTAATTTTATTTTGGATTTTTCCCTCTGCAAATAAGTAATTAAATGAGCTTAAGAAGAGGTGTTTATATAATTATTAAAAATTTGATCTTTTATGAAGACTTTGCTTTATGTTGAGTAATTTCTATCTCTATTGATTGTTTTTGGGTGTAGTACACATTGTGTGGAGCATTTGGCTATTTGCTGTGAAATTAATTGACTTGATTATAGCTTTGAAATTTGGTTGTGGCCATTGGGCAAATTGTGATATGAATTGATTTTTGTTATGTTGTTGTGATAATTTCCCGTGTAAATTGTTGTGTTGTGTGAGTTGTTATTTTGGGGAGATAAGAGTGGCATTTCACCGTTGATATTATGTGGTTATAAGGGTGGCATTTCACTGTTGTATTTATTGGCTATTGATATTATCTGGGCGAAGCGATAAGGTTGGCTATAGGAGCGATAAGGGTGGCTATTGTGAGGGATGATATGTGATGATGTGGGGTTGTGGTGTTAAAAATTTTCATGTGATGTTGTGATTTTCTTGTGTTTATTTTTATACCTTGTGCAACTTGTCTTGTTGTTAGTAAATTGATAAAAATCTGATTTTGTTGAAATTGGGAGCCTGTGGCTATTGCCAGGCGGTTTATAAAATAAAATGTGGGCACGAGGTGCCGTGAATTATGATATGAAAAGGGGATATTGGCACGTGAATTGTCCGTGCAGTTGTGATATAAAATGTGGGCACAAGGTGCTGTGATGAAATGATAATGATATTTGGCACGTGAATTGTCCATTCAGTTATGATATGAAATGAGGGCACGAGGTACCGGGCAAATATGATAATTTAATTATGGGCATGAGGTGCCGTGAAAATATAAAAATTGGCCGAGACCGTATTTACGAAAAATATAAAAATGGGCTGAGACCCGTATTTTGATGATTTTGAAATGAGGTGTCACATGGTGACTTTTTAATTGAAAGAATTATATTCAAAATATTTATTTGAAAGGATTTTTACTTAGAAAGTATCATATAAAAGAATTGTATTTTGAAAGATATTTATTTGAGGAAATTATATTTGAAAAGATTTATTGAAAGAATTATATTTGAAAAATAATTATTTGAGAGAATTATATTTGAAAGAGAGTTATCTGGAAGAACTATGTGAAAGACATTTATTTGAAGGGCTTGATTTAATTGGGTGTAATTGTGTTTATTAATTGTTGAGTGATATTAGTGGTGTTCTTGTTGTCTGTTGTGCATATCACTGGTTGTTTTATCCTGCCTTTATTATTATTTGTTTCCTATTATTTTGTATATTATATTGCACAGGTTATTAGACTAGTGAGTATCTTGACTGTACTCGTCTCTACTCCATTGAGGTTAGTTTTGATACTTACTGGGCACCACTGTGGTGTGCTCACTCTACACTTCTGTACATTTTTGTGCAGAGCCAGGTATTGAAGATATCGGACTTGAGCAGAGTTAAAGCGCGATCATAAGGATTCAAGATAGAGCTACTTGGCCGTCGCAGTCCCTTGGAGTCTTTTCATTTCATTGTACTATTAATTTGTAATCAAACAGTATTGTATATTCGGTCCTCGTGATCATTCCATAAATTCAGTTAGAGTTCCTGACTCAGTACTACCAGTTTTGAAAGTTTGTGTATTATAATTATTTCCGCTGTTAGATTTTTTAAAAAAATGGCTTCAAAATGTAATAGAAATCGGCTTATCTAGTCTTAGAGACTAGGTGCCATCACGACCCCTGTGGTGGAATTTTGGGTCGTAATAAATTCCTTCAAATGCAACAATTCTCAATATATTAATTAAATTCCTTCAATTCAAATAAATTTCTAATTTATCAATTAAATATCATTTACAGGAATAATAATTAATTCTTTAACAAGCAAGAATAATAATTCATTAAATTCTAAGGATTTTCCAATTTATTAATTAGTTTCGCAAGCTGAAATAAATTATTAAAGTATCGTGTAATTATTATTATTAAGCACGATTTCTGCCGAGGACGTACGACCCGATCCAGAGTGTTGTGTACACTGCTGAGGGACGTGCGGCGCGATCCATAGATGCATCTATTCTGCCGAGGCATTCGGCCCGCTCCACAAGAAAAGAAGACATTTTCTTATGTACCTCCGGAAGGAGAGTATATTTTATTATAAGATAAATTCGGGAGGAAGAACAATTTCTTTTAATAATTAATTAATTTAAACAGAAAATCAAACATATGAATTTCCCCTCCTTTAATATTTTTATCTAACAATTCACAACATATATATAAATATATCAAATAATATTAATTAAACAAGGAATACAATTTACACAAGTAATTCATGCTTTGAGTCCTAAACTACCCGGACTTTAGCAATAATAGTAGCTACGCACGAACTCTCGTCACCTCGTGCGTATGTAGCCCCTGAATTAGCAATAATTATTCAATTTAATCCATATGGAGTAATTTTTCCCTCACAAGATTAGACAAGAGACTTACCTCGTCTCAAAGTCCACTTTCCGATTATCGCGTCGCGTAAAATTCTTGATTCAATGCCAAAAATCTGAAACTATCCAAAAGTTATGTAAAATAATTAATATATGTTCAATAATTCGAAATTCATCTATTAAATAAATTACTCTATCCAAAATGGTATAATTCCTAAAATTCACCTCGGGCTCACGTGCTCGGATTCTGAAAATTTTCAGATGAAAACGTTACCCATAATCTCAAGAACTTGAATATATAATTTCTACCCAATTCCATAACTATTTTCGTGGTTAAAATCTCACTTTTATAAAAATCTAGATTTTTAATCTAAATCTCTGATTTCTAAGATTTACTAGTTATAATCTATTTATAATCTATATATTTAACTCAAGGGGTGTAGAATTAACTTACCTTCAGATTGCTAGTTGAACCTCCCCCTCTCAAAAGCTCTGAAATCGCCCAAATGTGGAGAGAAAACGGGCAAAAATGGTGAATTCCCGTTCTTTTAAGCTTTCTGCCAAACAGGTTATTCGCACTTGCGAAAGAGGTACCGCACCTGCAGAAAAACCTCGCAGGTGCGAGCTTAGCTTGGCTGCCCAGTTTCCGCATCTGCGCTCTTTTTCTCACACCTGCGCATTCGCAGGTGCGCCCGAGATTCCGCACCTGCGATGGCAGGCCTCCTTTCCCTTTTTCGCTTCTGCGCATAAACTTTGCATCTGCGAGAGTCACACCTGCGGCAGTCCAAGCGCAAGTACGAACATATCAGAAGCAGAAGACTTCAGCTCTTCTTCAAGTTTTTCCAAAAAATGATCCGAGCCTCTCCGATTAACACTCGGTACCCCCGGGGCCCCGCCCGAACATACCAACAGGTTTAAAATCATAAAACAGACTCGCTCGAACTCTTGGAATGCGTAAAACAATATCAAATCTAAGAATCATACCCTAAACCAAATTGATTCAAACTTAAGAATTTCAAGTTTTTTTAATTTACTTCCAATGCGCCGAAATATACTTAAACTACTCGGAATGATACGAAATTTTGCGTGCAAGTCTTAAATTACTATACGGAACTATTCCTAAACTCGGAATTCCAAACGAACTGCAATTACTCAAAATCCTACTCCAAACCAAATTTAAAGAAGTTTTAAACCTTCAAATAGTTGATTTTTACTATTAAGCGTCAAACGCTCCCGATTTATCCAAAATCCGATTCGGACATATGCCCAGGTCCAAAATCATCATACAAACCTATTGGAACTGTCAAATCCCGATTCCGAAGTTGTTTTCTCAAAATGTTGATCGAAGTCAAATTTGGCCTTTTAAGGCTAACTTAAGGAACCAAGTGTTCCGATTTCAACCCAAACGCTTCCGAATCCCGAACCAACCATCCCCGCAAGTCATAAATTAATAAAAGCATGTTTGGGGAGTTTTATTTTAGGGAACGGATTTCTAAAAGTCAAAATGATCGGTTGGGTCATTACATTCTCCACCTCTTATACAAACGTTCGTCCTCGAACGGGTTTAGAATAATACCCGGAGTGCTAAATAAGTGTGGATATTTGCTATGCATGTCCTCCTCGGCCACCCAAGTCGCTTCTTCTACTGGTTGGCCCCTCCACTGAACCTTTACTGCAGAAATCATGTTGGACCTCAACTAGCGAACTTGTTTATCAACAATGGCAAATGGCTCTTCTTCATAACCCAAACTCTTATCTAGCTGAACTGTGCTGAAGTCCAACACATGTGATAGGTCAGCATGATACTTCCGGAGCATAGATACATGGAAAACCGGATGAATTTCCGATAGACTGGGAGGCAATGCAAGCTCATAAGCAACCTCCCCAACTCGTCTCAACACCTCAAATGGGCCTATAATCCTTGGGCTCAACTTGCCCTTCTTCCCGAATCTCATAATCCCCTTCATCGGCGAAACCTTCAAGAGAACTTTTTCACCTACCATAAAGGATAAATCACGCGCTTTCTGATCCGCGTAACTCTTCTGTCTGGACTGTGCTGTACGAAGTCGCTCCTGAATCAACTTAACCTTTTCCAAGGCATCCTTTGCCGAATCAGTACCATATAACTTAGCCTCACCGGGCTCAAACAATCCGATAGGTGAACGGCATCGATGACCATATAAAGCCTCAAATTGAGCCATCTCGATGCTGGATTGGTAATTGTTATTATAAGCAAACTCGGACCAAGGCAGGAAATGATCCCACTGACCTCAAAAATCAATCACGCATGCCCTGAGCATATCCTCCAAAATATAAATTGTCCGCTCTAACTGCCCATCGGTCTTCGGATGAAAGGCTGTGCTGAGCTCTACACGGGTCCCTAATTCACTCTGTACTTCTCTTCAGAAATGTGAAGTAAACTGAGGGCCTCTATATGATATGATGGAAATTGGCAAACCGAACTATCTCCTGAATATAAATCTGGGCCAACCTCTCTGAAGTATACGTAGTCACAACAGGAATAAAATGTGCCGACTTGGTCAACCTGTCAACAATCACCCAAACTGCATCAAACTTCCTCAAGGTCCGCGGCAACCCAACTACAAAGTCTATAGTGATGCGTTCCCATTTCCATTCTGGTATAGTCATCTGCTGAAGTAGGCCACCTGGCCTCTGGTGCTCATATTTAACTTGCTGGCAATTTAGACACCTAGCTACATACTCAACTATGTCATTTTTCATTCGTCGCCACCAATAATGCTGCCTCAAGTCACGATATATCTTCGTAGCACCTGGATGAATAGAGTACCGAGAACTGTGTGCCTCCTCCAGGATCGTTTTCCTCAGTTCATCCACATTAGGAACACACAGATGATCCTGGAGTCGCAAAACACCATCTGCACCAATAGTAACTTCCTTGGCACCACCTCGTAGTACCGTTTCTCAAAGAACCATTAAGTGTGTGTCATCATACTGGCGAGCCTTGATCTGCTCAAATAGTAAAGACTGAGCTACGACACATGCAAAAACTCGGCTAGGCTCTGAAATATCTAGCCGCACAAGTCTGTTGGCCAAAGACTAGATATCCAAAGCTAATGGCCTCTCTTCTGCTGAAATGGAAGCCAAACTACCCATACTTTCCGTCTTTCTACTCAAGGCATCTGCAACTACATTTGCTTTACCTGGATGATATAGGATAGTAATATCATAATCTTTTAGTAATTCCATCCATCTGCGCTGCCTCAAATTTAGGTCCCTCTGCTTGAACAAATACTGCAAATTGTGATGATCAGTATAAACTTCACATGACACCCCATAAAGATAATGCCTCCAAATCTTAAGGGCATGAACAATCGCAGCTAACTCTAAATCATGTACCGGATAATTCTACTCGTGGGGCTTCAACTGACGTGAAGCATATGCAATAACTCGCCCTTCCTGCATTAATACACAACCCAAACCAATGCGTGAAGTGTCGCAATACATTGTATACATCCCCGAACCAGAAGGTAACACTAACACTGGTGCTGTAGTCAATGCAGTCTTGAGCTTCTGAAAGCTTAACTCACAACCATCGGACCATCAGAACTGAACACCCTTCTGGGTTAATTTGGTCAAAGGTGCTGCAATAGATGAAAAACCTTCCACAAATCGACGATAATAACCTGCTAAACCCAGAAAACTCCTGATCTCAGTTGCCGAAGTAGGACGATGCCAATTTTGAACTGCCTCAATCTTTTTGGAATCAACCTTAATACCATCACCCGATACAATATGCCCTAAAAATGCTACAGACTCAAGCCAGAACTCACATTTACAGAACTTAGCATATAGCTTTTGTTCCCGCAATGTCTGAAGCACTACTCTCATATGATGCTCATGTTCCTCCTTACTATGCGAGTAGATCAAAATGTCATCAATGAAGACAATGACAAACGAATCAATATATGGCCTGAATACCCTATTCATCAGATCCATAAACGTTGCCGGGGCATTAGTCAAATCGAAAGACATTACCAGAAACTCACAATGACCATATCTAGTACGGAAAGCAGTTTTCGGAACATCCGAATCTCGAATTTTTAACTGATGATACCCCGACCTCAAGTCGATCTTAGAGAACACCCTAGCACCCTGCAACTGGTCAAATAGGTCATCAATACGCGGCAACGGGTACTTGTTCTTAATAGTAACTTTGTTCAATTGGCGATAATCAATACACATTCGCATTGTGCCATATTTCTTCTTCACAAATAATACCGGTGCACCCCAAGGCGAGACACTCGATCTGACGAACCCTTTGGCTAGTAACTCTTCAAGCTGTTCTTTCAACTCTTTCAATTCTTTCGGAGCCATGCGATATGGTGGAATAGATATAGGCTGAGTATCTGGAATAAAGAAAAAAAATATTACATATAAAATTCAAGAAATATGTTGAACGCACATTCACCATGTATGCTTTAGCATTAATTCAATTTGAAGGAAAAAGAATACACTGAAATAATCAATTCTCTAACATATATATTAGACGAAAGAACTGCTGCTATGAGTATTAATTTATTTATGTATTTTCTTTATATATTAAAACTATTACACTAAAGCCATTATTAAACTTTACTTTTTTGATAATATCTATATTGAACAAGAATTATAGTTGATAATGTCACAAGCCAAGTCAATACAAAAATTAATATCACGATCAGGTGGCATACCTAGAAGATCTGAAGGAAATACATCGGAGAACTCCCGAACTACTGGCACTGAATCAATAGCCGGAGTCTCTGTAGTAGTATCCCGAACATAGGCTAGATAAGCCAAACAACCCTTCTCAACCATGTGTTGAGCCTTTATAAAAGAAATAACTCGATTAAATGAATTAACCGACGAACCCTTCCACTCCAGCCTAGGCAAAGATGGAATAGCCAACGTAACAGTTTTGGCATGACAATCTAGAATAGCATGATATGGAGATAACCAGTCCATACCCAGAATAATTTCAAAATCGATCATCTCGAGCAATAAGAGATCTGCTCTAGTTTCATAACCACAAAATGTAATAATACAATACCGGTAGATCCGGTTCACAATAACAGAATCGCCTACAGGAGTGAACACGCAAACAGGAGTACTCAAGGACTCACGAGAAACACCCAGGAATGGAGCAAATAGAGATGACACATATGAATACGTGGATCTTGGATCAAATAATACTGAGGCATCTTTGTCGCAAACAGAAATAATACCTGTAATCACAACATCTGAGGCCTCTGCATCTGGTCTAGTCGGAAAAGCATAGAATCAAGCTGGAGCGCCAACTGGCTGGCCTTCGCCTGGCTGACCTCCACCTCTAGGACGGCCCCTACCCACATGTCCTCCACCTCTTGGTGGTCGGACTACTGGTGGAGCAACTGGTCCGGTAAGCATAGGTTGCTGACCCTGTTGTACTGGTCTACCCCGAAGCCTAGGGCAAAACCTCTGCATGTGACTGGGATCCTCGCACTCATAATAACTCTTTGGTGTGATGGGCTGCTGACTAAGAGTCTGGCCCTGGGGACCTGAATACCCACTGGGAGGACCCTGAATAGCTGGTGGGCGGTAGGAACTCTCTAGTATAGTACTGAGATAAGGTCGCACTGGAGCACCTCGAGGAGGTGGTGGTGCTGGAAATGGGGATCTGCTGGACTGCCCCCTCACGAACTGACCTCTGCCCCCAGACGGAGCACCTCTAAACTCTCTAGAGTACCTGAACCGCTTATCTCTCATAATCTGCTCTCGGCTCCGCTGACGCACACCCTCAATCCTCCGGGCTATCTCCACAACTCACTCATAAGAAGTACCCATCTCAACCTCTCGCGCCATAGTGGCCTGAATACCAGTATGTAAACCGGCTACAAACCTCCGCACTCTCTCCACCTCAGTAGGGAGTATCATAAGTGCATGGTGAGATAATTCAGAAAACCTCGCCTCATAATCAGTCACTAATATCTGACCCTGCTGGAGCTGCTCAAACTGAAACCGCAACTCTTCCCTCTGGGAGGGTGGAATATACCTGTCCAGGAAGATACGGGTGAACCTGTCCCAAGTCACGGGAGGAGAATCTGCTGGTCTGCAAAGAGCATAAGACTGCCACCATCTATGGGATCTGCCCTCTAGCTGAAAAGTAGCAAAGTCTACCCCATGAGACTCTAATATCCTCATGTTGTGCAGTCTGTCCCTGAAACGATCAATGAAGTCCTGTGGATCCTCATGTCGCTCACCCCCAAAGACAGGAGGATGTAGTCTTGTCCATCGGTCCAATAGTTTCTGAGGATCGGCAGCTACAGCTCGCCTAGGCTCAGGTGTAGCTGCTGCTACTGGCTGGGCTCCACCCACGAGTAGTGCACCTTGGGTCTGATATACAGCAGTTGCATGTCCATGAGCCTGTGCGGTAGGGGTTTGTGCTCCCCCGCCCGCCTGAGATGTGGCTGGGTCTGCCGGAAATAAACCGGCCTGAGTCATATTGTCCATGAACCGCAGCATACGACCCATGACATCCAGAAATCCCGGTGCAGATATGAAATCCACCGGAGCTGGCTCTGCCACAGGCACCTCACCCTGCTCCTCAATAATGGGATTCTCTGCTGGACCCATTGGCGGCATAACTGGAATAGTTCTGGGACGTCCTTACCCTCTACCACGGGCTGGAGCCCTCCCTCGGTCTCTAGCAGCTGGGGGAGTAGCTTTTCCCTGGCCTGGAACCTCATTCGAGCGCGTTCTCACCATCTGAGAGAGAATAAGAGAAGGATATTTAGAACTACATCAATTGCACGATGGAATATGAAGAAAGGTAATTTCCTAACACCCTATAGCCTCTCGAAGATAAGTACAGACGTCTCCGTACTGATCCGTAAGACTCTATTAGGCCTGCTCATAACTTGTGAGACCTACGTGAACTTAGTGCTCTGATACCATGTTGTCACGACCCAATTTCACCTATAGGTCGTGATGGCGCCCAACACTACAACTAGGCAAGCAAACTTAATAAATTAAGCATATATTGAAATAATTTAAAACCAAGAAAAATAATAAAACACCAAATTCTACCAATTTGTGTGCCAAGACCTGGTGTCACAAGTGTATGAGCATATAGTAGATTATACAAAACCTCAAATGTTGTCTGAAATAAAAATAGACAGAATGAAAATACAAGGAGAGACACTAGTAGCTGCAGAACGGCTCAGAAAGTGCAGCTCACCACTATGCCCCTGGATAATGTGGGTGTAAGACGATAGGTCCTCCACTAGTACTTGCCTCAGGACCTCCACAAAAAGTGCAGCAAGATTAGACAAGAGACTTACCTCGTCTCAAAGTCCACTTTCCGATTATTGCGTCGCGTAAAATTCTTGATTCAATGCCGAAAAATCCGAAACTATTCAAAAGTTATATAAAATAATTAATATATGTTCAATAATTCAAAATTCATCTATTAAATAAATTACCCTATCCAAAATGGTATAATTCCTAAAATTCACCCCAGGCCCACGTGCTCGGATTCTGGAAATTTTTGGATGAAAGCATTACTCATAATCTCAAGAACTTGAATATATAATTTCTACCCAAGTCCATAACTATTTTCGTGGTTAAAATCTCACTTTTATAAAAATCTAGGTTTTTATCTAAATCTTTGATTTCTAAGATTTACTAGTTATAATATATGTATTTAACTCAAGGGGTGTAGAATTAACTTACCTTCAAATTGCTAGTTGAAACCCCCCTCTCAAAAGCTCTGAAATCGCCCAAATGTGGAGAGAAAACGGGCAAAAATGGTTAATTCCCGTTCTTTTAAGCTTTCTGCCAAACAGGTCTTTCGTACCTGTGAAAGAGGTACCGCACCTGCGGCTTTCGCACCGGTAGAAAAACCTCGCAGGTGCGAGCTTAGCTTGGCTGCCCAGTTTCCGCATCTGCGCTCTTTTTCTCACACCTGCGCGTTCGCAGGTTCGCCCGAGATTCCGCACCTGCGATGGCAGGCCTCCCTTCCCTTTTTCGCTTTTGTGCATAAACCTCGCATCTGCGAGAGTCACACCTGCGGTTGCCCAAGCGCATGTGTGAACGTATCAGAAGCATAAGACTTCAGCTCTTCTTCAAGTTTTTCCAAAAATTGATCTGAGCCTCGTCCGATTAACACTCGGGACCACCGGGGCCCTGCCCAAACATACCAACAGGTTTGAAATCATAAAACGGACTCGCTCGAACTCTCGGAACGCGTAAAACAACATCAAATCTAAGAATCATACCCTAAACCAAATTGATTCAAACTTAAGAATTTCAAGTTTTTTCAATTTACTTCCAATGCGCCGAAATATACTTAAACTACTCGGAATGACACGAAATTTTGCGTGCAAGTCTTAAATCACTATACGAAACTATTCCCAAATTCGAAATTCCAAACTGACTTCAATTGCTCAAAATCCTACTCAAAACCAAATTTAAAGAAGTTTTAAACCTTCAAAAAGTTGATTTTTACTATTAAGCATCAAACGCTCCCGGGTTATCCAAAACCCGATTCGAACATACGCCCAAGTCCAAAATCATCATATGAATCTATTGGAACTGTCAAATCCCGATTCCGGGGTTGTTTTCTCAAAATGTTGACCGAAGTCAAACTTGGCCTTTTAAGGCTAACTTAAGGAACCAAGTGTTCCGATTTCAATCCAAACGCTTCCAAATTCCGAACCAACCATCCCCGCAAGTCATAAATTAATAAAAGCATGTTCAGGGAGTTTTATTTTGGGGAACGAATTTTTAAAAGTCAAAATGACCGATTGGGTCATTACATAAAAAAGAGTAAAATCCACTTTAACCCCTTAATCTTTAAGGGTTGGGAAACAATAACCCCCTCACATTTTGAATGGGAAAGGAAACCCCCTTATGCAATATTTTTTTGGTGAGAGTTTCTTTTTTAAGATAAGGATTTTTTTTTCTCTCTATCCTTTCAAATTCGTCTTTCTTACTTGTAAAATTTAAGATATTTTTCTATTATATTGAGCCCATTTTAAAAGGTTAAGGGGTAAAATGAATTTGACTCTATATAAAAGACTTGAAGTAATTAATAGCACAAGTTCTAACGGAATACCAATAATTAGTGCACTATAATTAGAGCAAACAAAATTTGTAAAATGTTATAACATGTGCCACGAGAATCATGTTCACGGTATATTTTGAGATATGCTCAAAAGATAGTGAAGCACAAATTTACCTATATAAAGAATTTCTAAAGCATTATGTTTGGACGCTCAAAGCAAGATATGGACAAAAAGAAAAAGCAACGAAAAAAAAATAGTGTAAATTCTAAAAAATTCTAAAACGAAGAAAAATCCCCAAGAATTCTAAAACTAAGGGAAACAAAAACCAAAAGGGAAAAAAAACCCGTAAGGCAAGAATCTCAAATAGTGTAAATTCTAAAACATTCTAAAGCTAAAACGAAGCACACGACAGTTTAAAACTGTCAAGTAAATTAATAAAATATTCAAGTGATATGAGTTAGAATGCCTAATCAATTTTATGTGACGAATGCAACGATCCAAACAACCTATACACCATTTGTATATGAGTCAATATTAAACCAATGATCATATATGAGATATTGTAAACAAAAACCATAATTGACAAATATTCAATATGGAGTTGTTTATTAATAAAGCACGAACACCCATTATTAAGAATATAGTACATGGTAGAAAATTTACCTTAAATCACAAGCAAATTTATTTATGCGGACGTCAATGCTATGAACAGTTTATGGTAAAGAATGTAGGATAGTGACTTCTTTTATAGAAGTGCTTAATTCCTCCTTATTCTAAACTGTTTTGGTTCTAAACTTTTTTAACATAAACAAAGTAAAGACACAACGTTACCATAAACTACGGTATACATTGAATCCTAAACCTACACAAAAGAGACAATAGAAATTGCATCCTAAACAAACACAAAAAGGACAATAAAAATTATAAATAATCTAAGGAATTGAATTTCACTTCAGGTATTATGACTTGTACGCGTGGCCGGAATTGAATTTCGGGAAGTTTGGAGTTGATTTGGAAAAAAAATTCTAAATTTTTAATCTTTAAATTGGAAGAGTTGACCAAACTTTGAATTTTGAGTAAACGATCTCGGAATCGGGATTTGAAGGTTCCAATAGGTTCGTATGATGATTTTGGAATTGGGCGTATGTCCGGATCGAGTTTTGGATGACACGGGAGCGTTTCGGCGCCTATTGTGGAAGTTGGCATTTTGGAAGAATTTCATAAATTTGGGTTGAGGTGCAATTCAATGTTAGCGATGTTCGTTTGAGATTTTGAGTCTGAGAATAGCTCCGTATGGTAATTCTGGTATTGGGAGCACGTCCAGAAGTAAATTTGGAGGTCCGTAGATCATATTGGGGTCATTTGGCGAAAGTTAGAAATTTGGATGATTTTTGAGAAGTTTGACCCGGGAGTGGACTTTTTGATATCGGGGTCGGATTCCGATTCCGAAACTTGGAGTGGGTCCGTAATGTCGAACGTGACTTGTGTGCAATATTTAAGGACAATCGGACGTGATTTGATAGATTTCGGCATCGATTGTAGAAGTTGAAGTTTCAAAGTACATTAAGTTTGAATTGGTGTGTGATTCATGATTTTGATATCGTTTGATGGGATTTGAGGTCTCGAGCAAGTTTGTGTTATGTTATGGGACTAGTTGGTATGATTGGACGGGGTCCCGGGGGCCTCGGGTGTGTTTCGGGGTGATTTCGGACCAAATTGGGCTATTTTGGAACTGCTGATATCTGGCATCTGGTTTCCTTCTTCGCGAGCGCGAAGAGAGTCTCGCGTTCGCGAAAAAGAGTTTTGAGGCCGCTGGGTTTTGTCCTTTACGAACGCGAGGTGTAGGTCATAAATGCGGAGTGGTTGACTGAGGAACTATGCGAACGCATAGGGGCAATCGCGAACACGTAGAAGAAAGGAAGAGACGGGCCTAAGGCCATTTGGCCTACGCGAACGCGATGGCTTGAACGCGAACGCGATGCCTTGCATGGACAGGCCTTCGCGAACGCGACACTGGTCACGCGAAGATGAAATTTTGGGCAGTGGCTTTTAGCCTTCGCGAACGCGAAGGAGGAGTGACTGTATTGGGCAGAACGTTTTAAAACGGGGGTTGAGTTTATTTCACCCATTTTTCACGGTTTGGGTGATTTGTTTTGGAGCTCTTGAAGAGGGAATTTCATCATCCAGCATGAGGTAAGTGATTCCTACTAGTTGTGAGTTACATACAAGGTTTATACATGGATTTAGGCATAAAAATTTGTAGAAATTTGGGACTTTGAAGAAAAACCTAGAAATTGATATTTTTGGAATTTAACCACGAATTTGGATAAGAAATTGAGAACAAATTATATATTTGAGTTTGTAATGTTATGGGTAGTATTTATCTTTAAAAAGTTTTGGAATCCGGGCAAGTGGGCCCGAGGGTGATTTTACCGATTTTTTGAGCGGAGTTGGAAATTGTAGTGAATTGAATTATAACGAGTATTAGAGTATATATTTATAGATTTGCACATTTATTGACTAGTTTTGGAGTGTTGAGCATCGGTTTGAGTTGTTGGAAAGGCTTTGGAGCCGGTTATGAAACTTCGGAGCAAGGTAAGTCTTCTTTCTAACTTGTAAGAGGCAAATTACCCCATAGGTAAAATAAATTAAGGTGTGCTCCTATTTGTGGGGGCTACCTACGCACGAGGTGAAGAGAGTCCATGCGTAGATACTATTATGCTTAAGTTCGGGTAGGCTAGGACCCAAAAGCATATCTTACTTGTAATAATCGCAATCTTGTTGTCAATTTGAAGTGCTTAAATCATATCGAACCTTGTAAATAAATTTCTAAAAGGCTAGACATCGTTCTCTTGACTTTTAAAAGAGAGATTTACCTTTTCTTTGATAATTTCCCTTGATGAATTCTTGATTGATTGTTTGAATGTGTTATCTTTTGTGGAACGGGCTGAACTCCTTGGCAGACTAAATAGATGCATCTTTGGTTCGCGCCATTCGGCCCTCTGGCAGTGCATAATTTAAATATTATATTGGATCGGGTCGTACGACCTCAGCATGATTTGCGTATGACTTAAATGATTGTTTTTAAATCATTGATAAATGATATGGCCTCATTGGCCGGAGATATAATTATTAAAAGATGAAAATAAATTGGTAAATCCCCTATTAATAAAAGAATTATATATCTGCACTATGTTGTTGAGTTTACAGTTGCCTTATAAAATCCATAATTTACCATATTGTCGGCATATTATTATTGGACCACTAGTAAGTGTCAGAGTCGACCTCTCGTTACTACTTCTTCGAGGTTAGACTGGATACTTACTGGGTACACGTTAATTTACGTACTCATACTACACTTGCTGCACATTTTGTTGTGCAGACACATATATATTATTGGCCTTGTGGACGCAGTGGCGTGGTTAATACGGGGACTTAGGTGAGATGCATTTTTGTGAGACGATTCGCAACCAGCAGAGTCTCCTTCAGAGAATTTGTATTTTTCTTTTCTATCCAAATTTGTATTCAGGACAGTTGTTGTATTTTATTTTATATCCTAGTAAATACTCATGCACTTATGACACCGGGCTTTGGGATTTATTATAGGCCTTCAATATTGAAATTGATAAAAATATTATTATTTATTCTGAAAACATTCATCCTTTACTATTTAATTTGAAGGAAAATATGATTTCAAAAATATTAAAGATGAGGACCAAATTTAGTATTAATTGTTGGCTTGCCTGACAGTGGTGTCCGGCGCCATCACGAACTTTAACCGATTTTTGATCGTGACAACATGGTATCAGAGCACTAGGTTCACTCAGGTCTCACGAGTCATGAGCAAGTCTAGTAGAGTCTTGCGGATCGGTACGGAGACGTTTGTACTTATCTTCGAGAGGCTACAGGACTGTTAGGAGCACTTCCCTTCTTGATTCCTCATCGTGCGATTTGATTCCTTTGAGGCTTATGCCTTTGTTTCTTTCCTACTCAATCTTGTGCGACGTGAAGCACTTTCTATCGATCGAATTGAGGAATTGTAGTGGTACTACAGACACGGTGCATAATGTTTCCCCCTGCGTAGTTGATTGGGCTATTTCCGTCGCCTTACGGAAGGATAATCCGTCATTTCAGCTCAGTAGCGGTACTTCTGAGAGCTTCAAGTCTATGGACAGATTGCTATGATACTCATGAGTTGTTATCGCACAGTATTGAGGTGATGGTAAGATGATTGCCTATGTATCGAGGCAGTGAATGACTTGGGAGGAGGTTTGCTCAATGCATAATTCAGAGATTTAGTATTTTACTTCCGGCAGAAGAAAGGCAATCGGACTAAGAATGTTTAGATTTGGGTTGATGGAGTAATGAGACTTGGTATTTTCGAGCATGGTGGAATTTTCATCAGTAATGTAGAGTCGTCACCCTTGATTGAATGTGTTAAGTTCTCCGGTGTTATGGTCTTCTTTAATTCGCCTTTGGGGCAAGGTATTGTGAAATGATGTCGGGGAAGCGTCTGTAAGGGACCGCAATGTGCAGTGGTTCAGGACCGAAGCAGTGTTCCTAGTATTGATGGCTCGTGAAAGATGATCCTCGGAAGGGTTTAAAGTTAGTAGCAATCTATTGGTTCAAATGCTACATAGATAGATTTTGATTTAAGGCAACAACTGGCAGCGAAGGATGAGGAAAGACATGTGGGAGGTGTCTTGCGGTGGTTAAATTTCCAGAAGGCCAAGTATGAGAAACAGAACTCGAGTAGTTGCTTAAAGGAGAGAGTTTGACCAAAGTGGGAGAGTGGCTGAGTAGCATATGAGTTCTGTGGTAGGATGACTACACGTCTTGAGAAAGGTTTTGAGTGATTTGGGATTTAGGGTGGACAGTGACTGGGTCTATGGACCTAATTTGGAGCATCGGCTGTTTTACGGCGGGAGATTGGATGCGATAGGAAGGAGTTGCTCGATATGAAGAAGGATACAACCTAACTTTGGATTGGGAGATATTGCCGCACCTTTAGATGATGTCCATGAGGAGTGAACGGGTTTGTACAGATAGTGAATGAGCATGGGCTCAGGATAGGTTACCGATTTCGTAGTAATTGTACTCAGTGCAGTGTTGTTAGGTGATGTCGGCATGGAATTTCCACAGGTGGGTTATGTCCTATGAGCAGGTCAGTGGTCGCGTGGTTGACGAAGTTTTTACATAGAATTCTACTAGCTATCCAGTAAGAGGTCGGATATGTAAATGGGGCTAGTAATTCGAAGTGTTCATGAAAGGTTTAACAGAAAGATTTCGAGAAATTTGGCAAGTTGTGTGTGCAAGATCATGTCACCTATGAAGAAAGAATCTTGATGGGTTCCAGGTTTATGCAATGGTAGCTTCGAGCAAAGTGGGAGAGTCCCACCATCTACGATTGGATAGTATGGTCAGTTACTTGTGCGGTTTCTGGTTATCGGTGTATTGATGGGTCATTACGACTAAGGAAAGAAAACATCGATGGTAATTTGAGCAAAGTATTTGGGGGAAGTGTGACATATTTGGCCTTATCGATTCATGTTCAGGCTTTGGGAAGACTCGGAGTTTATGCTTCGTGTAGATGTAATGTACAGGGAAAGTGAGACAGTCGGGCGTTTCCTTGAGAAAGTGTCCATGTGCTAGCTGGGCCTTGGAGTTGATCATGTTTGGTAACAAACCAGAGTAAGTGACTCTTAATAACGGTCTTATTCAAAAAAAATTAAACTGTGGTGCCTAAGGATTTTGAGCCCGTAGTAGGGTTAAGTATTGAGCTTGTGCAGCGGATTGTTAAAGGGGCTTATAGTTTTCTGCGTTATCTTTGGGTTGTGGTGTAACATTGGAGAGATGGAAGAAAATAACTTCGGACTCATAGAGGAATTATCAGAATGGGTGTACCAGTTGAAGATGAGAATATGCGAACAAGGAGGGTATGAGATGGTTCGTGGGATTTGGGACAGCGTGGTCTCGTGAAATAAGGTCACTCGGGATGAGTGTGGATTTAGGTTCGTCATGTAATGAATGGGGCTATTATTAATTCTAAGGCAAGTTAAGAATAAATTGGGAAAAGACGAGTCGGCTAACAATGGTTGAATTGTCATGATGGTGGCATGATCAGTTCCTTTAGCGCATTGAGTTATGCATGTGATTTGTGGCGGTATGTGTGAGGCTTGACGGCCGTCGTAATTGATTTTATTTGGAGGAATTCAAGTATTATGGCATGTTATGTATAGATGGATCCCGAAACAGTTATGGTGGTTTAGACCACTACTTGAGGTTGGCATTTTCTGCGGATATAAGAATTCAATCACGTGTTGCAATGATTCTCTTGAAATGAGTTAAGTAGAAGGTTTCTATATGATGAAGTGTTTACCCTATTTAGTGGTTTAGGAGTTATGATTAAATTTGTGTACTCTTGCGCATTGGCGTGATTAAGTGCGTCAAATAGCATGGAAATTAGAAGTTGAGGATCGAGGTTGCGTTTCGGTGTTGACAAGATTGTCACTAGCTCGGACGAGCAGAAAATATTAGAGGTTTAAAGCAAGCTGGTAGTGTAATCAGCGTCACCTGATATCAGTGTCATGTGTAAGAGACTTTTTGCGGGTCCTTGATTCGCTTTACAACATTAGTATGGTCGGTGGAATGGATGTGCAGACTTGTTATCTGGTGCGGAAGGTCGTGGGAGCGTATTCCACGGGAAAATTGTATAAGTATGACCTGTAGTCACTTAATTGATCAAGGATTGAGGCCAAGTATGGAGATTGTGGTACTATCGCTAATTTGAGAAATTATGCCTGAATGGCGCTCTATTCAGTTAGTTGAGAATTTTGAAAGTTTGTTTCGAAGTCAATGGTTGTTCTTGCGTGTCATAGGAAAAAGGTTCATTGTGGATACTTGAGGGATTATATACCCAATTGTGGTATGATCAAAATCAGTTTGAGGTCCGTTGATGGGTCCAAATGTGAATGTGTACTCTACACCGGCCTGGGTGTGTTCATTCGGTATAACATTCCTTATGGAAGAATATTCGGGTGTGGGATGTTAATTTCGTCGCCAACTATTTCGTGTGTTATATTTATTGTGCCATGTGGACTGTGAAACGGCTTGATTATTTGTACAATGTGTTGAGTTCCCGCACAATGGTGGTGTTATGTGAGATAGATGGCTCTCGAGATGCAGATCATATATCGCACCGTACTTATGCTTGAGTTTTATAGCGTATGGTGCTATCTGTCTCCCCAGGGATGATATTATGCACTTAGCATGCTTGTGGCCGATATTCGAGTATTTTTGTAATAATGAGCATTCTAGCTCGATAAGTATTTCCTTATAGATTTTTTTTGTTTTGTGCGGATCGAGTGGCACGCCGCCACGGGTATGTTGTTTGGATTGGGTTGCACGCCGCAACAGTGTGATGTTGAGTACAGTCCTCTATATTCTATTTTGTGTGTTTTGTGTTCCATTTTCTAAGGAAGGTTCATGACACCTTTTCGGTTATCTAATTAGTTACGTGGGTTGGGTAGTCCCTTCAAAAGTTCATTTTCCTTATGTATCACGTCGAGTTTGTAACTTATTGGCACATTGTGGCATCACATGAGACTTATGGCAGCGTTTGAGGTGGCTTATTGCCTAAACAGCTTATACTGGGTGAGACGAAATTATTGGATATGAGATCAGTGCGATCGGATTATATGAAGTGTAGTAAAGAGCAAATACCATTATTTGGTTATAATGGGGTGATGATTCTAGTCAGGAGGAGAGACTCAATGATCTGTTGACTCGGCAGTTGGTTATGAATTTCTACACGTCTCTTCCGTCGCGGCGGTATCGCAAGAGTTGGAACCAGACTTATATATGTCATGAGGTGCATGGTGAACATCAAATTTGGGGAATATCGGCTATTATGATCAGAGAATGTTATTATGGTCATGTGAATGTTGCGGTGCATGGGGTGAATTCAGCAAAGGTATGCAGTCATGATCTGGTACATCGCGTGGTGATCGATACGGTGTTGTATGTTGGAAACAGGCTTGGCAGAGAATTCCGGATGTTGGAACAGGGCTCTAAGGCTTATTTGCCTAAATAAAAGAGAATATCTTCAGGTTTGATCGAGTTAATGTGCTCAACTGAGTTGTGGTAGCATGGGTAGGTGCACGAGGTGTTAAATAGTGATTTCATACAACTCCAGCGCAGTTCTTAGCACGTTCGAGGACGAACGTATGTTTAAGTGCAAGAGAATGTAACAACCCGACCGATTGGTTTGAGCCCCGACGCGTCATTTGGCGGTTCAAAGCCTTGAGTAGCTTCACTTCAGGTATTATGACTTGTAAGCGTGGTCGGAATTGAATTTCGGGAAGTTTGGAGTTGATTTGGAAAGAAAATTCTAAATTTTTAAGTTTTAAGTTGGAAGAGTTGACCAAACTTTTAATTTTAAGTAAAAGATCTCAGAATCAGGATTTGAAGGTTCTAATAGGTTCGTATGATGATTTTGGACTTGGGCGTATGTCCGGATCGAGTTTTGGATGACCCGGGAGCGTTTTGGCGCCTATTGTGGAAGTTGGCATTTTGGAAGAATTTCATAAATTTGGGTTGAGGTGCAATTCAATGTTATCGATGTCCGTTTGGGATTCTGAGTCTAAGGATAGCTCTGTATGGTGATTCTGGTATTGGGAGCGCGTCCGTAAGTGAATTTGGAGGTCTGTAGGTCATTTTGGGGTCATTTGGCGAAAGTTAGAAATTTGGATAATTTTTGAGAAGTTTAACCCGGGAGTGGACTTTTTGATATCGGGGTCGGATTCAGATTCCGAAAGTTGGACTGGGTCCGTAATGTCGAACGTGACTTGTGTGCAAAATTTGAGGACAATCGGACATGATTTGATAGGTTTCGGCATCGATTGTAGAAGTTGAAGTTTCAAAGTTCATTAAGTTTAAATTGGGGTGCGATTCATGATTTCGATGTCGTTTGATGGGATTTTAGGTCTCGAGCAAGTTTGTGTTATGTTATGGGACTGGTTGGTATGATTTGATGGGGTCCCGGGGGCCTCGAGTGTGTTTCGAGGTGGTTTCGAACCAAATTGGGCTGTTTTGGAACTGCTGATATCTGGCATCTGGTTTCCTTCTTCGCGGACGCGAAGAGAGTCCCGCATTCGCGGAGAGGAGTTTTGAGGCCGCTGGGCTTTGGCCTTCACGAACATGAGGTGTAGGTCGCGAACGCGGAGGATTTGACTGAGGAACTACGTGAACGCATAGGGGCAATCGCGAACGCGAAGAAGAAAGGAGGAGACGGGCCTAAGTCCATTTGGCCTACGCGAACGCGATGGCTTGAACGCGAACGTGATGCCTTGTGTAATGACCCAATCGGTTATTTTGACTTTTAGAACCCCGTTCCCTAAAATAAAACTTCTCGTATGTGCTTTTAATGATTTATGACTTGCGGGGATGGTTGGTTCAGGATTTGGAAGTGTTTGGGTTGAAATTGGAACACTTGGTTCCTTAAGTGGCATTAAAAGGCCAAGTTTAACTTCGGTCAACATTTTGAGAAAACAACCACGGAATAGAATTTTGATGATTCCAACAGCTCCGTATGGTGATTTTGGACTTAGGAGCATGTTCGGAATTTTATTTGGAAGTCCGTAGTTAAATTAGGCTTGAAATGGCTAAAATAGGAATTTATATTTGGAAGTTTGACCGGGGAGTTGACATTTTGATACCGGAGTCGGAATCCAGTTCTGAAAATTTTCATAGCTCCGTTATGTCATTTATGACTTGTGTGCAAAATTTGAGGTCAATCGGATTTGATTTGATAGGTTTCGACATCGAATGTAGAAGTTGAAAATTTTAAGTTTCATTAAGCTTGAATTGGAGCATAATTTGTGGTTTTAGCATCGTTTGATGTGATTTGAGTTTTAAATAAGTTCGTATGATGTTTTAGGACTTGTTGGTATATTTGGTTGAGGTACCGAGGGCCTCGAGTGAGTTTCGGATGGTTAACGGATCAAGAATTGAAGCTGGGAGACTATTGAAGTGAGTTTTGCTGTTTTTTGGCTGATATGGTTTTTTTTCCCATATCTGTCAAAATCGGACTCCATGACCAAGGTACAAAATCGGACTCCATGACCGAAGTACAAAATCGGACTCTATGACCGAAGTACAAAATCGGACTCCATGACCGAGGTACAAAATTGAACTCCAAGGTACAAAATCGGACTACATGACCGAGGTACAAAATCGGATTCCAAGGTACAAAATCGAACTCCATGACCGAGGTACAAAAATCGGACTCCATGACCGAGGTCCAGGACCGAGCTCCATGACCGAGGTTTAGGACCGAGCTCCATGATCGATGTCCATGATCGGACTTCATGATCGAGGTCCATGATCGGACTCCATGATCGAGGTCCAGGATCGAGGTCAGCCTGGACAGATCTGTAAGTTATAAAAACAGGGGACTTCGTCCCATTTGCCATTTTTGACGAATTGGAGCTTGAGGAGAGGCGATTTTAATATATTTTGAAGGAAAAATATTGGGGTAAGTGATTCTAACTCAGATTTGGTTAATATACACAAATATATCATTGTTTTCACCATTTAATTAATGTTTTGAGATTGAAATTTGGGAAATTTTTAGAAATCTCATAGAAACAAATTTTTGAGATTTCGGTATCGATTCGGAGTCGGATTTGATTGAAACTGCTATGGTTGAACTCGTAATTGAATGGGTTATCGAATTTCATAACTTTCGCCGGATTCTGAGATGTGGGGCCCACAGACAAATATTTTTAATTAATTTCGGGATTTTATTGAAAATGTAGTATTTTCTTATAGAATTGATTCCTATAAATTTTAGTGATTGTATCGAATTATTTTTGGTTAGATTCGACCCAATCGAAGTTGGATAATCGAGGAAAACGCCTACTTGTGGATTAAGTTGGAGCAAGACGAGGTAAGTCTCTTGTCTAATCTTGTGAGGGGGAAATTACCTCATAGGTGATTAAATTAATAATTATTGTTAATTATGGGGGCTACGTACGCACGAGGTGACGAGAGTCCGTGCGTAGCTACTATTAATGCTAAAGTTTTGGTAGTTTAGGACTCAAAAGCATGAATTAATTGTGTAAATTATATTCTTTACTTAATTAAATATATATATATATATATATATATATATATATATATATATATATATATATATATATATATATATATATATATATATATATATATATATATATATATATTGTTAGGGAAGATATTAAAAGATGAAAATCTCATATGCTTAATTTTCTGTTTAAATTAATTAATTGTTAAAAGAATTATTCATCCTCTCGAATTGATCTCATAATAAATATACTCTCCTTCCGGAAGTACATAAGAAAATGTACTCCTTTCTTATGGAGCGGGCCGAATGCCTCGGCAAAATAGATGCATCTATGGATCGTGCCGCACGTCCCTCGGCAGTGTACACGCTACTCTGGATCGAGCCGTACGACCTCGGCAGAAATCGTGCTTAATAATAATAATTGTACGATACTTTGATAGTTTATTGCAGCTTGTGAAGCTAATCGATAAATTAGAAATTTATTGGGTATTGAACAAATTTAATTAATATATTGAGAATTTTTGAAATTGAAGGAATTTAATTATTTCTGTTGGTTAAATAAATTATTGTTATATTCTGTGAATCATGCTAATTTAGATATTCTAGTTTTATTTCAATTATTATTATTGACCCATAGTGAGTGTAAAAGTCGGTCATCTCGTCTCTACCACTTCGAGATTAGGCTTGATACTTACTGGGTACACGTTGTTTACGTACTCATGCTACACTTGCTGCACTTGTTGTGCAGGATCTGAGACAGATACTAGTGGAGGACCTATCATCGCACATCCTCATTATCCAGGGGCATAGTGGTGAGCTGCCTCTCTGAGCTGTCCTGCAGCTACCAATGCCTCTTCTTGTATTTTTAATTCTGTCTATTTTTATTTCAGACAGTATTTGGAGTTTTGTATAATCTACTAGATGCTCATACACTTATGACACCAGGTCTTGGCACACACATTGGTAGAATTTGGTGTCTTATTATTTTTTTGGATTTAAATTTTATCGATATATGTTTAATTTATTAGTTAGCTTGCCTAGCTATAGTGTTGGGCACCATCACGATCTATAGGTGAAATTGGGTCATGACACCTTGCATGGACAGGCCTTCGCGAAAGCGACACTGGTCACGCGAACGGCTTTCTGGCCTTCACGAACGAGAGACCTTGGTCGCGAACGCAAATGAGGAGTGACTGTACTGGGCAGAACGTTTTAAAACTGGGGTTGAGTTTATTTCACCCATTTTTCACGGTTTGGGCGATTTGTTTTGGAGTTCTTGAAGAGGAAATTTCATCATCCAGCATATGAGGTAAGTGATTCATACTAGTTGTGAGTTACATACAAGGTTTATACATTGATTTAGGTATGAAAATTTGTAGAAATTTGGGATTTTGAAGAAAAATCTAGAAATTTATATTTTTGGAATTTAACCACGAATTTGGGTAAGAAATTGAGAACAAATTATATATTTGAGCTCGTAATGTTATGGGTAATGTTTATCTTCAAAAAAATTTGGAATCCGGGCACGTGGGCCCGAGGGTGATTTTACCGATTTTTCGAGCGGAGTTGGAAATTATAGTGAATTGAAATATAACGAGTATTAGAGTATATATTTATGGATTTGCACATTTATTGACTAGTTTTGGAGCGTTGGACATCGGTTTGAGTTGTTGGAAAGGCTTTGGAGCCGATTATGAAACTTCGGAGCAAGGTAAGTCTCCTTTCTAACCTTGTAAGAGGGAAATTACCCCATAGGTGAAATAAATTAAGTTGTGCTCCTATTTGTGGGGGCTACGTACACACGAGGTGACGAGAGTCCGTGTGTAACTACTATTATGCTTAAGTTCGGGTAGTCTAGGACCCAAAAGCATGCCTTACTTGTAATAATTACAATCTTGTTATCAATTTGAAGTGCTTAAATCATATCGAACCTTGTAAATAAATTTCTAAAAGACTAGACATCGTTCTCTTGACTTTTAAAAGAGAGATTTTCCTTTTCTTGGATAATTGCCCTTGATGAATTCTTGATTGATTTGTTTGAATGTGTTATCTTTTGTGGAACAGGCCGAACGCCTCGACAGATTAAATAGATGCATTTATGGTTCGCGCCATTCGACCCTCTAGCAGTGCACAATTTAAATATTATGTTGGATCGGGCCGTATGACCTCGACATGATTTGCGCATGACTTAAATGATTGTTTTGAAATCATTGATAAATGATATGGCCTCATTGGCCGGAGATATAATTGTTAAAAGATGAAAATCAATTGGGAAATCCCCTATTAATAAAAGAATTATTTATCTGCCTCATGTTGTTGAGTTTACAGTTGCCTTATAAATCCATAATTAACCATATTGTCGGTATATTATTATTGGACCACTAGTAAGTGTCGGAGTCGACCTCTCGTCACTACTTCTTCGAGGTTAGACTGGATACTTACTGGGTACACGTTGATTTACGTACTCATACTACACTTGCTGCACATTTTGTTGTACATGCACATATATATTATTGGCCTTGTGGGCGCAGTGGCGTGGTTGATACGGGGACTTAGGTGAGCTGTATTTTTGTGAGACGATTCACAGCCAGCAGAGTCTCCTTCAGAATATTTGTATTTTTCTTTTCTGTCCAAATTTGTATTGCGGACAGTTGTTGTATTTTACTTTATCTCCTAGTTAATGCTCATGCACTTCTGACACCGAACTTTGAGATTGATTATAGGCGTTCAATATTGAAATTGATAAAAAAATTATATTTATTCTGAAAAATTTCATCCTTTACTATTTAATTTGAAGGAAAATATGATTTCAAAAATATTAAAGATGAGGACCAAATTTAGTATTTATTATTGGCTTGCCTGACAGTGGTGTCCGGCGCCATCACGGCCTTTAACAGATTTTGGATCGTGATAATAGAAGATATAGATAGATAGATATAGATATGGATATATCTATCTCTATATCTATTTAATTACTGCAAAGTTGAAGAACACAAAAACACAGGCTTTTATGATTAAAAACATATATGATAATAAGAGGTAAGAGTTGTAAGAAAACAAGGAGTTGCGAAGTTCAAGGATTTATTTATATAGATGATGTTGCAATTATTATTACAAGAAAATTGCCCCTATCATATGCCAAGAGATATTAAAGATCAAATTTAGCTGCCAACTCGAGTCAATCCTTTTTGATTTCAAAGTAACATATGCAAAATCTACTATGAGATTAACTATTTTCTCTTAATACATTCTTATTTTTTAATACAATTCAATGCTATCATCTCTTAACACATACTAAGAATGCACTTCAAATTGGAATAGGAAATTCAATTAATGCTGCAATTGACGTTTTGCTATTAGTACTTTTGTATTGGGTAAAATATGTTACGATATGTGGCCACCAAAGAAGGAGACACGTGGAATCAAAGTCGGGAGGACAGAAAACCGGACACATCTACCTCGTGTGTCACCGAGAAAGGTAAGTCCATAAAGGCATTAGGCATGTTACGTCTGGTAGCATTTAATGGAGAATATTCCACAGCATTAAAGAGTAAGGGCTCATTACAGGAATTTGGGCATTTATGTTTACCGTTAGGTTTCTATTATCGCACTTCAATAATTGTCATTAGTGGTGGGCCCAACCATGACACCCACTGAGCTATAAATAATAGGCTCAACGATCATTGTAAGGGATGATTTTCTGGACATCAAGGAATATATTCTAACACAACATCTTGATACTATTTTTCTCTCTCTAGCTTGTTGGTCTTATCATCATTGTGCCCGAAAACCCTGTTCCCGGGCTCTCCAAATCTATCGTTTTATCTATATTTGAGCTAAGTATCTTGCATCCAAACTGACTGATTCATTATCTTCTGGGATCAAATTGATTCATTTGTCTAGAAACCACGAACAAATTCAACTGTACCATTTTCCGGGTAAACAGTTTGGCGCCCACCATGGGACCTAGACAGACGTGGGATTAAAATTGGTCCTTGCTTTTTCTCCATTCACAAGCTTTGATCGTTTTATATCTTAGCAAAAAATCACCAAAAATGGCAATCAATACCGTTAATAACACTCGCAATCTTGAGGTTCAAGGGGAACGCCCCCATTTTGAGGACTCAATCAGCGACATTCGCAATGATAGGGAAGATGTCACGCCGGTGTATGACGGGCGGTACCCCAGACAAGTACGGGAGGAGACTCCAGATGATGCTGAGCAGGAGCACATAGCAGACGCGGTGAGGATCCTGCAAGAGCAACAAGCAATCATTCTAGGCCACCTCACGAGGCAGGATCAGGTTATGACGGAGTTAAAACAGGCGCTATCAGGAAGAAAGTAAACGCCTGCATGGACCAAATCCGGGGAGCACCTCCGGTATTGAAAGGCCCGAGCTCAAAAAAGTACATCCAATTACCGTACAAACCGAGTGCGGCCCCGGACTTAATCCCAAAGCGATTCAGAATGCATGAAGTGCCAAAATACGATGGGACCTCAGATCCACATGACCACATCACCACCTATAAAATGGTGGTGAAAGGAAATGATCTGGATCCTCACGAAATCGAGTCCGTGTTATTGAAGAAATTTGGTGAGACTCTCACAAGGGGAGCCTTGACATTGTACTCATTATTGCTCGAGCATTTCATAGATTCCTTTAAAATGCTCCCATAAAGGTACAAGCCTAAAAGGCTGACATATTCAGGATCGCGCAGGAAGAATCTAAACTATTACAAAGGTTCGTTAGCCGGTTCCAGAAGGAAAGGATGTTGTTACCGGCTGTCCCTTATGAATGGACAGCTAAAGTGTTCACTAAGGGTTTAAACCCGAGGAGTTCAGATGCTTCCCGAAAGATGAACGAAAGTCTACTCGAGTTTCAAGCAACAACTTTGGCAGATCCACAACCAGTACGAGTCAAAGATAAGGATCGAAGACAATCAGGTTGACTTCCCGTCATCAGCAAAGGGTTGGGAGAAGAATAAAGATAAAGTGAAAGATGATGCCAACTCAGATAGACGAATTTCAAGGGACGATTTCTGCCCTACGAGCAGACGGAAGATAGCGGTAGGAGCTTCCGGTCGGTTGACAAGTTTATCAATGACAGGAGAACCGATCGTGGGCGGAATAACAGACCGCTGCAGGATAGGGAGATCCCGGGGCCACGAGGCCCTTACTATCCAAAGTTATCAGAATATTACTTCAATGTCAGTGTGTTGGAGTTAGTGTCATTCGTGAGAGATATCAAAAAGGCACGGTTCCCGAGACCGATGAGGTCCGATCCCCGCCAGAGGGACACAAATTTATGGTGTGAATACCATGACATTTATGGTCACCGGACTGGGGACTGCCGGCACCTCCGTGAAGAAGTGGCAATATTATTAAAGAATGGTCACCTCAGAGAATTCTTGAGTGGCCGAGCCAAAAATAACTATGGCCGGGACAGGGGAGACACGCAAACCTCGAAAGTAGGAGAGGAACCTCCACGCCAAACGATCAACATGATCTTCGGAGGGAATAAAATTAATGGGATCACCTTCTCGGCCACAAAGAAGACAAAAGTATCGACGACCCATAGTAAGAGGCTTCAGGAAGATGATATCACGTTCACGGATGAAGACACGGATGGATTACTACTGTCGCACAATGACACACTGATAATTTCTTTAAATGTGTTAAATTTCAAAATTAAACGTGTTTTAGTGGATCCAGGAAGTTCTGCCAATATCATACAATGGAGAGTTCTGGATCAAGCTAAACTCACCGGGAACATTGTCCCAGCAACAAAGCTCCTTGCTGGATTCAACCTCGCAAGCGTGACAAACCGATGGGATATTTTACTGCTTACGGATGCCGAAGGCATAACAAAGACAGCTCTCTTCGAAGTTGTAGATGGAGATATGGGCTATAATAACATCATGGGAAGGCCATGGCTGTACGAAATAAAAGGTGTGCCTTAGGCGTACCACCAATTGCTGAAATTCCCAACACCCGAGGGGATCAAGAAGATAAGGGGTGATCAACCGGCAGAAAGAGAGATGAATGCGATCTCAGTTTCCTATAGCAAGGGAAAGGAACCCGCGACATAGCAGTTATCGTAACCGTCTTCCGCCCCCGAACCAGAGAGAATTTCCCCGGACACAGAGGAGTCGGAACAACATCAGGTACCAAGGTATTTCCAAGTACCAGAAGAAACCAACACAACGAAGTCCGCGGTAGAAGAACTGGAACAAGTTGCACTATTTGAAAAAATCCCAGAAAGGAAATTTCATTTGGGAACAGGACTGCACCCAGAGCTTAGGTCAGATTTTATTGAATTCCTTCAAATTAACGTTGATTGTTTTGCATGGTCACATAAGGATATGACCGGAATCCCAATGGATATAGCTGTGCACAAGTTAAGCTTGGACCCGAGAATACCTCCGATAAGGCAAAAGAAGCGCCCTATCGCAAAAGCAAGGAAAATATTCGTCAGAGAAGAGGTAACCCATCTAATAAAGATTGGTTCAATCCGAGAGGTAAGATATCCAGACTGGCTAGCTAATGTGGTAGTAGTTCATAAGAAGAATAATAAATTTTGCATGTGTATAGATTATAAAGATCTCAATAAGGCATGCCTGAAGGACTCGTTCCCATTGCCAAATATCGATCAAATTATCGATGCTACGGCCGGGCACGAGTTAATGAGTTTTCTCGATGCCTATTCTGGGTATAATCAGATCAAGATGAACCTGGAGACCGGGAAAAAACTTTGTTTATAAAAAATTTTGGTACGTATTGTTACAACGTAATGCCCTTCGGACTAAAAAATGCTGGAGCCACTTTCCAACGACTCGTAAATAAGTTGTTCGAAAAACAAATAGGAAAGACTATAGAAGTATATATAGACAATATGCTCGTTAAGTCTTTGAATGCTGGTGATCACCTGAAACATCTGAAGAAACATTTGACACACTGAAGAAGCATAATATGAAGCTCAACCCTAAAAAGTGTGCATTCGGAGTCGGGTCAGGTAAATTCTTAGGATTCCTGGTCTCACAAAGAGGAATTGAGGTAAATTCCGACAAAATCAAGGCCATAGAAGACATCCCGGATCAACTGTTCAACGTAAAGGAAGTACAGAGACTCACGGGTAGATTAGCGGCTTTAAGCAGGTTCATTTCCCGATCATCGGAGTGTCAATGCTTCTTCGCACTGCTCAAAAATAAAAATAATTTTGAATGGACGCCGGAGTATCGACAAGCCTTGAAGGAATTAAAGGAATACTTGTCGAGCCTGCCGTTGCTCTCGAAGCCAAAAGAAGGAGAAATATTGTTGGTCTACCTGGCAGTCTCAGAAGATGTAGTAAGCGCAGTCTTAGTCCGGGAGGATAAAGGTACGCAATCCCCCACTTATTACGTTAGCAAAATTTTAACGGGAGCAGAAACTCGCTACCCACATATGGAAAAACTGGCCTTAGCTCTCGTAGTCACCGCTCGGAAGCTGAGGCCCAACTTCTAATGCCACCTGATAGCCGTGGTAACTACATTTCCTTTAAGGAATATATTCTATAAGCCCGAGCTCTCGGGTAGATTGTCCAAATGGTCCATTCAAATGAGTGAGTTTGACATACAGTATAAACCAAGGACAGCGATTAAATCACAAGTCTTGGCTGACTTCGTGGACGATTTCAGCCCGGGACTATTACCCCTGGCTGCCAAAGAGGCAATAACAGTGTCGGAACCAACATTGGGAGTCTAGACCTTGTTCACGGACGGAGCTTCAAACGTGAAAGGGTCCGCGCTCGGGATAGTCTTGATCACACCTTCGGGGGAAACCTTAAGGCAAGCTATCAGAACGATTCCTTTAACTAACAAGGAAGCAGAGTATTTTGGCTTTGAGTGCATGGCTCGAATTGGCCCGGGGGCTCGACTCCGAAGCCGTAAAAATCAAATATGATTCGCAGCTAGTGGTAAATCAGGTCTATGGATTTTTGACACCAAAGATGAGCGAATGCAACAATACGTGGTAAAAGTTCGGGCCTTATTATCACGATTCTGACAGTGGTCAATAACCCATATCCCGAGGGAAGAAAATGCGGAAGCAGGTGCATTAGCAAATCTGGGTTCATCGATAGAAATTCAAGGACCGAAATCAGGTATGGTAATTCAACTAATGAACTCAGCCTTACACACGAATGGTTACTATGAGGTGAATTCGGCCAATCTGGTCGGGGACTGGAGAAACGAGATAATTGATTATCTCGAGCACGGGACACTGCCTAAAGAACCCAAAGCATTAAGAGCGCTGCGCACCAAAACCGCGCGATATAGCTTCGACTAAGGCCAATTGTATAGAAAATCATTCCAAGGCCCGCTGGACCGATGATTAGGAGCATCAGAAGCTAGCTACGTCATGAGAGAAATCCATGAAGGAATATGCGGCAACCACTCGGGCGCAGATTCTTTGGTGCTGAAATTAGTCCGGGAAGGGTATTATTGGCCCCGTATGGAACTAGGCGCCAATGACTTTGTGCGAAAATGTGATAAGTGCCAATGCCATGCACCACTAGTACATCAACCAGCGGAACCACTGCATCCAATTCTATCCCCATGGCCGTTCATGAAATGGGGGGTAGACATCGTCGGCCCGCTACCACCGGCTCCTGGAAAGGTAAGTTTTTTTTAATTTTAACTTAATATTTTTCCAAATAGGTGGAAGCATGTCCTTATCAAAAGATCGAAGAATGCGAAGTGGTCAATTTCCTGTGGGAAAATATAATTTGCAGGTTCGGAATACCGAAAGAACTTGTATATGACAACGTGCCACAATTTATCGATGCAAAAGTAACAAAATTCTTTGAAGATTTGAAGATAAAAGGATTACCTCTTCACCCTACCATCCGAGTGCAAAAGGTCGTTGGCCCGAAGATAAAAGGATTACCTCTTTGAAGATAAAAGGATTACCTCTTCACCCTACCATCCTTTGAAGATAAAAGGATTACCTCTTCACCCTAACAAAATCTAAAGAAAAGGCTAAAAGCGGCAAAAGGCCGCTGGCCCGAAGAATTACCTGGAGTGTTATGGGACTACCGAACAACGGCCAAGTCAAGCACAGGAGAAACCCCTTTTTCCCTTGTGTACGGCGCAGAAGTTTTGATACTAGTGGAAGTAGGGGAGCCAACCTTAAGGTATTTGCAGGAAAACGAAGAGTCAAACAACGAGGTTGTCATGACCCCAAATTCCCTCTGTAGGATGTCGTGATGGCACCTAGTCTCTAAGACTAGGTAAGCCTATCAATGTGGAATAACAATTGAAATATGAAATAAATAAATCTACAATTCCCATAATTACAATTCCCAAAACCAGGTAGAAATAAGTCACAAGCTTCTAAGAATTTATCCTCAATGTATCTATATATCAGGGTCTAAAGAAAAATAAGGAAGCAACATAATAATGATAGAAGGGGACTCCGGAGTCTGCGGACGCTGGCAGATATACCTCGAAGTCTCCGTACACAGGTAGCTCACTAATGTCTAGGCAGGTAAGATGTACCTGGATCTATACAAAAAGATGTGCAGAAGCGTGGTATGAGTACACCACAGCAGTACCCAGTAAGTGCAAAGCCTAGCCTCGGTAGAGTAGTGACAAGGTCAAGCCCTACTGAAATAATAAAAAAACAAGGTGAAATGTTTAACAATATAATAAAATGAAATGACAATGAAAATGAATCAAGTAAGTAGTATGTCACCAATTAACTATGCAAAATAATGGCAAATAATACCTCGTGGAAACAAAACAGAATTCTTTTCAACTATAAGAAAATCACAACAATAATCAAAGGCAACTGCGGCCATAAATCAATATCAACCAGGGCACTCCTGAGGTACCACCTTGTAGTCCCAAATCATAAATAAATTAACAATATCTCATTTTTCTTATATTACCGCGGGAGCCTTCACAATTTATTTTAAAGAAAATATTTTTTTCCCCGAAATAGCATCTCGCGTTTTAGCCACCCTTATCACACCGCATGATTTCTAGTAGTTCCCTACTAGCCACGCGTATCAAGCCACCCTTATCTCACCGTATGCGTTTCAACACCGAGACCTTATACCACTGCATGCGTATCAATATCACAATATGCACCTCAAGTGCTCAAATATTTCAATTTGCCAAAATAAACAATATCAACAATATTTTCCACAACAGGGAGCTCACGGCTCAATCACAATGAGTACAAACAATCTCACAAAAATATTCGGGAATAAATAACTCAATAAAAATAATATTTCAAAATTTTTAATACGTTGCTTCAATACCAAATTTAAAATATCAAATACTTCATATTAATAATATTTAAATTAACTAAATTCCACCTTCAAATAATGCACAGAATAAAAGAATCTAAGTTTCAGCTAAGCAGGTAAAAACAATTAGCAGGAGAAAGTCAAGCAAATTTAAAATATATATAAATCAGATCAATGATGGAGAATATACCAAGATTTAATAATTTAATTAATATGCAATAGTGATCTACACAATTTAAAAACATAATCATTAACATTTAGCCCGTGTACACACTCGTCACCTCGTGTACACGACTTTCATCACATTACAATTATCACATCAATACCAATCCTAGGGGAAATTTCTCTCACACAAGGTTAGACAAGTCACTTACCTCGACTTGCTCCAATTTAATCAAGTAGTATGCCTTTTCCTCGATTTTCCGACTCCAATCGACTCAAGTCTAGTCATAATTAATTCGATACAGTCAACATTCGACCCTCAAATTCTCAAATCTATCCAAGAGGGTTTTCAAATTTTTTCAACTTAAATCATCAATTAAATTTTAAAAACAGTGATGGATTCGGGTAATCTAACCAAAATTGAGTTAAGAATACTTGCCCCGATGTTTTCTCTGAAAATCTCCCAAAACTCGCCTCTTCCTGAGCTACAATCCGTCAAAAATGGAACTTAATCTCATTGCCCAGGCTTTTACTCTTCGCAATCGCAAACAATGCCATGCGATCACGATGCACAAGGTTCCAACTCTACACGATCGCATCCCTCTTCATGCGATCGCATAAAGAAAACGCGTGGCCCAGCTTCCTCTCAAGTTTCCCCTATGCGATTGCAAATAATGCCACGCGATCGCGATACACAGACTGGCCCAACCTATGCGATCGCGGTTGACTTCACGCGATCGCGAAGAACAAAATCGACACTGCCTCAACTAAGCCTACGCGATCGCGTCCCAATCTTCGCGATCGCAATGAAGGTTTGAAATATCATAAATTAGCAGCTACCAGCAGTGCAAAAATGAAGAAAAATAATCCGAATACCATCCGAAACATGCCCGAGCCCCTCGGGACCTCAACCAAATATACCAACAAGTCCTAGAATATCATACGGACTTAGTCGAAACCTCAAATCACATCAAATATCGCTAAAATCAAAAATCACACTCCAATTCAAGCTTAATGAAACTTAAGAATTTTCAACTTCTACATTCGATGCCGAAACCTATCAAATCAGGTCTGATTGACCTCAAATTTTGCACACAAGTCATAAATGACATATCGAAGCTATGAAAATTTTCGGAACTGGATTCCGACCCCGATATCAAAAAGTCAACTCCCCGGTCAAACTTCCAAACTTAAATTACTTTTTAGCCATTTCAAGCCTAATTTAACTACGGACTTCCAAATAAAATTTCGAACACGCTCCTAAGTCCAAAATCAGCATACGGAGGAGCTGTTGGAATCATCAAAATTCTATTCCGGGGTTATTTGCACATAGGTCGACATCCAGCCAACCTTTTCAACTTAAGTTTTAAACTTTGGAACTAAGTGTTCCAATTCATTCTAAAATCTGTTCGGACCCGAACCGACTACCCCGGCAAGTTACATAACAGTTTTAAAGTACAGAAGGAGCAGTAAATAGGGGAAACGGGCTACAACTTTTAAAACGACTGGTCGGGTCATTTCATACTCCCTCTCTTAAAATAATCGTTCGTCCTCGAACGAGCATAGAGACATACCCGAAGTGGTGAAAAGATGAGGATAACGATTGCGCATATCCTGCTCGGCCTCCCAAGTCGCCTCCTCGACCGGATGACCCCTCCACTGAACCTTCACGGAAGCAATGTTCTTTGACCTCAGCTTTCAAACCTGCCTGTCCAAAACAGTTACTGGTTCCTCAACATAAGATAGATCCTTGTCCAACTGAACTGAACTGAAGTCTAACACATGAGACGGATCGCCGTGATACTTCCGGAGCATAGAAACATGGAATACTGGATGAACTGCAGAGAGACTAGGTGGTAGTGCAAGTCTGTAAGCCACATCTCCAACTCTTTCAAGAATATCAAAAGGCCCAATATACCTAGGGCTCAACTTGCCCTTCTTCCTGAATCCCATAACACCCTTCATAGGCGAAACCTGGAGCAAGACCTACTTACCAACCATGAACGCAACATCACGAACCTTCCGATCCGCATAACTCTTTTGTCTAGATTGGGTTGTACGAAGTCGATCCTGAAACAATTTAACCTTTTCCAAGGCATCCTGAACCAAGTCTGTACCCAATAGTCTAGCTTCACCCGGTTCGAACCAACCCACTAGAGACCGGCACCACCTGCCATATAAGGCCTCATACGGCGCCATTTGAATGCTCGACGGATAACTGTTGTTGTAAGCAAACTCCGCAAGTGGTAAGAACCAATCCCAAGCACCCCCAAAATCTATCACACATGCACAAAGCATATCCTCCAATATATGAATAGTGCGTTTGGACTGCCCGCATGTCTGAGGGTGAAATGTTGTACTTAACTCTACACGAGTACCCAACTCTCATTGTACAGCCCACCAAAACCGTGAGGTAAACTGTGTACCCCGGTCAGAGATGATAAATATCGGTACACCGTGAAGTTTGACAATCTCGCGAATATAGATTCGAGCCAACTGCTTGGAAGAGTAGGAAGTCATCACAGGAATGAAATGAGCTGACTTAGTCAGCCTATCCACAATCACCCAAACTGCATCAAACTTCCGCTGAGTCATGGAAGCCTAACAACGAAATACATATTGATCTGCTCTCATTTCCACTCCGAAATTTCTAACTTCTGTAGCAATCCACCTGGCCGCTGATGCTCATATTTTACCTGCTGACAATTGAGACACCGAGCTGCATACTCCACTATGTCTTTCTTCATCCGCCTCCACTAATAGTGTTGTCTCAGGTCTTGATACACCTTTGTAGTACCCGGATGAATGGAGTACCGCGAACTGTGAGCCTCTTGGAGAATCAACTCACGCAAACCATCTACATTAGGCACACATAGCCTGCCCTGCATCCGTAATACACTGTCATCCCCAATAGTGACTTCCTTGGCATTACCGTGTTGAACTATATCCTTAAGGACAAGTAGATGGGGGTTATCGTACTGATGCTCTCTGATACGATCATAAAGAGAAGATTGAGAAACCACACAAGCCAAAACACGGCTCGGCTCAGAAATATCCAACCTGACAAATTGGTTGGCCAAGGACTGAACATCCAAGGCTAAAGGCCTCTCTGCTACCGGTAAATATGCTAAGCTGCCCAAACTCTCCGCCTTACGACTAAAGGTATCGGCCACTACATTGGCCTTCCCGGGATGATAGAGAATGATGATATCATAATCCTTAAGCAACTCCAACCATCTCCGTTGCCGCAAATTAAGATCCTTCTGTTTAAACAGATGCTGTAGACTCTGGTGATCGGTGTAGACCTCACAATGGACACCGTACAAATAATGCCGCCAAATCTTCAAGGCATGAACAATAGCTGCTAACTCAAGGTCATGGATCGGATAATTCTTCTCGTGTACCTTTAACTATCTGGACGCGTAGGCAATCACCCTACCATCTTGCATCAACACTACGCTGAGACTTATACGAGACGCATCACAATACACAGTATAAGACCTTGAATCTGTAGGTAATACTAACACTGGGGTTGTAGTCAAAGTTGTCTTGAGCTTTTGGAAGCTCTCCTCACATTCCTCGGTCCACCTGAACGGAGCACCCTTCTGGGTCAATTTGGTCATATGTGCAGCAATGGAAGAGAAACCCTCTACAAATCGGAGATAATACCCTGCCAAACAAAGGAAACTCCGGATCTCCGTAGTTGAGGATAGTCTGGACCAACTCTGCACTGCCTCAATATTCTTCGGATCTACTTTGATCCCCTCGCACGAAACTATATAGCCCAAAAATCCCACTGAATCAAGCCAGAATTCACACTTTGAAAATTTGGCATATAACTTCTTTTCTCTCAAAGTCTGAAGCACAGTCCTCAGGTGCTGCTCATGATCTTCCCGACTCCGAAAATACACCAGAATGTTGTCAATAAACACAACGATGAAAGAATCAAGATAGGGCTGAAATACACTATTCATTAAGTGCATAAATGATGCTGGGGCGTTGGTTAGCCCAAATGACATTACAAGGAACTCATAATGACCATACCGAGTCCTAAAAGCAGTCTTCGGGATATCTGGTTTCCGAATCTTCAACTGATGATAGCCTGAACGTAAGTCAATCTTAGAAAACACTCTGGCACCCTGAAGCTGATCAAATAGGTCATCAATACGTGGCAATGGATACCTGTTTTTCACTGTAACCTTGTTCAGCTGGCGGTAATCAATACACATCCGCATAGGACCATCCTTCTTCTTTACAAATAAGACAGCAGCACCCCAAGGCGATACACTAGGCCGAATGAAGCCCTTATCAAGCAACTCATGTAACTGTTCTTTTAATTCTTTCAACTCTACTAGGGCCATACGATATGGTGGAATAGAAATGAGCTGAGTACCAGGTAACAAATCAATGCCAAAGTCAATATCCCTATCAGGTGGCATACCCGAAAGATCCGCTGGAAATACATCAGGAAAATACCTTACTATAGGAAGTGACTCCATGGTAGGAGTATCAACACTAACATCTCTCACATAGGCCAGATATGCATCACACCCCTTCTCAACCATCTGTTGAGCCTTAAGAAACGAAACAACCCTGCTAGGAACATAATCTGAGGTACCTCTCCACTCTAGCCACGGTAGACCTGGCATAGCCAACGTCACCGTCTTGGTGTAATAATCAAGAATAGTGTGATAGGGCGACAACCAGTCCATGCCCAAAATAATATCGAAATCCACCATACTGAGCAATAATAAATCAGCTTTGGTCTCAAAACCACTGATAACAATTAAACATGACTGATACACGTAGTCCATAATAATAGATTCACCCACGGGTGTAGATATATAAATAGAAGAACTCTAGGAATCACGGGATACGCCCAAATACGGGGAAAAATAAGATGACACATAGGAATAAGTGGAGCCTGGATCAAATAAGACTGATGCATCTCTATGACAGACCGGAATAATACCTGTGATAACAAAATTGGATGCAACGGCCTCTGTCCTAGCAGGAAGGGCATAATATCTAGCCTAGCCTCCCCCTGTAGGGCGACCTCTACCTTTCCGTCCTCCACCTCTAGCTGGTTGTGTAGGTGGAGTGGAAACTGGTGTAGTAATCATGGCCTGAGAAGCCTGAGGGCCCTGTGGAATAGATGGGGCCTGAGAAACCTATGGAGGTGCACCCCTCCTAAGTCTGGGGCAATCCCTCATAATATGATGAGTGTCACCACACTCAAAACAAGCCATCGGAGTACGTGGTTACTGGGACTGGCTCAAGCCTGATCGACTAAACTGCCCGCTGAAAGCACCCCGTACAAGAGGTATAGTAGACACTGGCGGTGCATAATATGGAACCTGAGGTTTGGGAGTAGCCGGAATACCACTGGAATCTGGAAGTGCTGAATGAATAGGACGACTCACATAACCTCTATCATGACGGGTTGCAGCTGGGGCACGAGAATTATTATGTGTGCCAAAATCTCGGGGTCTCTAAGCTTCCCTCTCTTCTCTCTCCTGAGTCCACATACCTTCCAATCTCCTAGCAATTGACACCACCTGTTGGTATGTGATGTCCATCTCTAGATCTTGGGCCATACTGAATCTGATACTAGGGTGGAGACCCTCAATAAATCTGCAAAATCGCTTTCGAATAGTAGCAACTAAGGATGGTGCATGCCTAGACAAATCACTGAATCGGACCGCATATTCTGACACGATCATAGAACCCTGGCGCAGCTGCTCAAACTCTGCGCGCCATGCATCTCTAAGTCTCTGAGGAACATACTCCCTTAAGAACATATCTGAAAATCGAGTCCAAGTAAGTGAAGCTGTCTCAGCCGGACTATCTAACTCATATGCCCGCCACCACTGGTAGGCTGCTCCTCTAAGCTGGAATGCCATGAAAAAAACCCCACTAGAATCCACAATACCCATAGTTCGAAGGATACAGTGACATTCCTCCAGAAAACCCTGAGCATCCTCTGAAGCTAAACCGCTGAATGTAGGAGGGTGGTACTTTTGTACCTCTCGAGCCTAAGTTGCTCCCCCTCTGAAGCTGTTGTCCTAACCTCAGGCCAAACTGGGACAACTGGCTGTACTGGTATAACCTCTGGGGCATGGTCAACTTGGTCATGTGGCTCTGGAGTACGGGCGGCGGGAGTCTGTGCTCCTCCCCCGGCCTGAGATATGGCAGGAGAAAGTGGAATCAACCCCGCCCGAGCTAGAGTGCCAAACATGCTCAAAACCTGGGCAAGGGTCTCCTGAAGTGCAGGAGTAGTAACATGCGTCTCAGGTGCCTGCTCTCCAACTGGAACTACTGGTGGCTCTGCTGCACCAACTCGTGCAGGTGCTATGGACACACCACGTGGTCTTCCTCGACCTCTGGCACGACCTATGCCCCGGCCCCGGCCTCTTGCGGCTCCAACAGGGGGCGCGGGTGTATGATCATCGGATCTAGTTGTGCGTGTCCTCACCATCTGGGAGAGAATAGAAAGACAATAGTTTTAAATTTTGAAGTCAACAAATGCGCACGATAAGGAATCAAAGAAGTAGATATTCCCTAACAGTTCCATATCCTCTCGAAGATAAGTACAGACGTCTCTGTATCGATCCGCAAGACTCTACTAAACTTGCTTGTGACTCATAACACCTATGAACCTAGAGCTCTGATACCAACTTGTCACGACCCTAAATTCCTTCTGTAGGATGTCATGATGGCACCTGGTCTCTAAGACTAGGTAAGCTTATCAATGCGAAATAACAATTAAAATATGAAATAAATAAATCTGCAATTCACATAATTACAATTCCCAAAAACCGGTAAAAATAAGTCACAAGCTTCTAAGAATTTATCCTCAATGTATCTATATATCAGGGTCTAAAGAAAAATAAGGAAGCAACATAATAATGATAAAAGGGGACTCCCGAGTCTGCGGACGCTAGCAGATATACCTCAAAGTCTTCGTACACAGGTAGCTCACTGATGTTTGGGCTGGTAAGATGTACCTGGATCTGCACAAAAAGATGTGCAGAAGCATAGTATTAGTACACCACAGCGGTACCCAGTAAGTGCAAAGTCTAACCTCGGTAGAGTAGTGACGAGGTCAGGTCAGACCCTACTGAAATAATAAAAAAACAAGGTGAAATGTTTAACAATATAATAAAATGAAATGACAATGGAAATGAATCAAGTAAGTAGTATGTCACCAATTAACTACGCAAAATAATGGCAAATAATACCTCGTGGAAACAAAACAGAATTCTTTTCAACTTTAAGAAAATCACAACAATAATCAAAGGCAACTACGGCCATAAATCAATATCAACCAGGGCACTCCCGAGGTACCGCCTCGTAGTCCCAAATCATAAATAAATTCACAATATCTCATTTTTCTTATATCACCTTGGATCCTTCACAATTTATTTTAAAGAAAATATTTTTTTCCCGAAATAACATCCCGCGTTTTAGCCACCCTTATCACACCGCATGACTTCTAGTAATTCCCCTACTAGCCACGCGTATCAATTCACCCTTATCTCACCGCATGAGTTTCAACACCGAGACCTTATAGCACCGCATGTGTATCAATATCACAATATATCACAATATGCACCTCAACAACAACAATAACAACCCAGTAAAATCCCACTAATGGGGTCTGGGGAGGGTAGTGTGTACGCAGACCTTACCCCTACCCCAAAGGAGTAGAGAGTCTGTTTCTGAAAGACCCTCGGCTCAAGAAAACAAAAAGACAAAAGGACAAAAGGAGACAATATTAGTATCACCACAACAATTATAGGAAAAATAGGAACACCATGAAATGTAGAAGAAAGATGCAAAGCAAAATCGATAGCTAGTAAATATGCACCTCAAGTGCTCAAATATTTTAATTTGCCAAAATAAACAATATCAACAATATTTTCCATAACAGGGAGCTCACGGCTCAATCACAATGAGTACAAACAATCTCACAAAAATATTCGGGAATAAATAACTCAACAAAAATAATATTTCAAAATTTTTAATACGTTGCTTCAATACCAAATTTAAAATATCAAATACTTCATATTAATAATATTTAAATTAAAGAAATTTTACCTTCAAATAATGCACAGAATAAAAAAATCCAAGTTTCAGCTAAGCAGGTAAAAATAATTAGCAGGAGAAAGTCAAGCAAATTTAAAGTATATATAAATCAGATCAATCATGGAGAATATAACAAGATTTAATAATTTAATTAATATGCAACAGTGATCTACACAATTTAAAAATATAATCTTTCACATTTAGCCCGTGTACACACTCGTCACCTCATGTACATGACTTTTATCACATTACAATTATCACATCAATACCAATCCTAGGAAACATTTCCCCCACACAAGGTTAGACAAGTCACTTACCTCGACTTACTCCAATTTAATCAAGTAGTATGCCTTTTCCTCGATTTTCCGACTCTGATCGACTCGAATCTAGTTATAATTAATTCGATACAGTCAACAAAAATTACAAAATCAATTCCATGAGAAAATACTACATTTTTCAATAAAAATTCGAAATTAACTCAAACATCGCCTGTGGGGCCCACATCTCGGAATCCGGCGAAAGTTAGAAAATATGAACGCCCATTCAACCACGAGTCTAACCATACCAAAATGACTAAATTCTGATAACAATTCGACCCTCAAATTCTCAAATCTATCCAAGAGCATTTTCAAATCTTTCCAACTTAAATCACCAATTAAATGTTAAAAACAGTGATGGATTCGGGTAATCTAACCAAAATTGAGTTAAGAATACTTACCCTGATGTTTTCTCTGAAAATCTCCCAAATATCGCCTCTTCCCGAGCTCCAATCCGTCAAAAATGGAAAATGGGTTAAACTCACTACCTAGGCTTTTACTCTTCGCTATCGCAAACAATGCCACGCGATCGCGATGCACAAGGTTCCAACTCTACGTGATCGCATCCCTCTTCACGCGATCGCATAGAGCAAACGCATGGCCCAGCTTCCTCTCAAGGTTCCCCTATGCGATCGCAAACAATACCATGCGATCGCGATACACAGACTGGACCAACCTATGCGATCGCGGTTGACTTCACGCGATCACGAAGAACAAAATCGACACTGCCTCAACTAAGCCTACGTGATCGCGTCCCAATCTTCGCGATCGCGATGAAGGTTTGAAATATCATAAATCAGCAGCTACTAGCAGTGCAAAAATGAAGGAAAATAATCTGAATACCATCTGAAACACGCCCGAGCCCCTCGGGACCTCAACCAAATATACCAACAAGTCCTAAAATATCATACGGACTTAGTCGAAACCTCAAATCACATCAAATATCACTAAAATCACAAATCACACTCCAATTTAAGCTTAATGAAACTTAAGAATTTCCAACTTCTACATTCGATGCTGAAGCCTATCAAATCAAGTCTGATTGACCTCAAATTTTGCACACAAGTCATAAATGACATATCGAAGCTATGAAAATTTTCGGAACCGGATTCCGACCCCAATATCAAAAAGTCAACTCCCCGATCAAACTTTCAAACTTAAATTACTATTTTAGTCATTTCAAGCCTAATTTAACTACGGACTTCCAAATAAAATTCCGAACACGCTCCTAAGTCCAAAATCACCTTACGGAGCTGTTGGAATCATCAAAATTCTATTCCGGGGTCGTTTGCACATTGGTCGACATCCAGCCAACATTTTCAACTTAAGTTTTAAACTTTGGAACTAGGTGTTCCAATTCATTCTAAAATCTTTTCGGACCCGAACCGACTACCCCGGCAGTTACATAATAGTTTTAAAGCACAGAAGAAGTAGTAAATAGGGGAACGGGGCTACAACTTTTAAAATGATTGGTCGGGTCGTTACATAGGCAATGCTAATCAACTTAGAATGCTCGAGAAATGCAGGGACTTGGCACATGTCAGAATGGCAGCCTAAAAGCAGAGGATGGAGAGGTATTACAATCAAAAAACCAACCTTCATTATTTCAAAGTGGGAGACTTGGTCTTGAGGAAGGTGACGCAAAACACCCGAGAACTCCATGCCGGCAAATTAGCCTCTACGTGGGAAATCCCTTACCGGGTTTTGGCTATCACCGATAAAGGGTCATACGAGTTGAAAAACTGCAACGGAGACAAGTTGCACATCAATTGGAACGTGGCTCATCTCAAAAAATATTACTGCTGACAAACAACGGTCAAACAGAAAGTATGTGATGCACTCTTTTGTCCTTCGTTCTGTTTTTTATCCCAATTGGATTTTTTCAGGCAAGGTTTTAATGAGGCAGCGACCGCAAGCATACTACAAAAATAGCAGTAATAATACCTTTGATGACAAAGCAAACAAATGAGTTTCCACTCGGGGACGATAAGGTAATATTTGCTTCGATAGCAAATTCCCACCGGGAAGTTAAGTTTGCTACCGAATAAAGGTTACACGATCATTCATGAGCACAAACCACTAGAGGATTGTTAGGTATTCTTTCGCTCGACAGCATGAATTCCTGAGGGGAAAGCAAAATATGTTACCGAGCGAAGGGTTACGTAGCAATTCATCGGTGGAACCTTCAAAGATACAAGACTTCCAGTGTTCCAAATAGTATTCTTTGCATTAGAACACTGGGGGGATAATGATATGATTACATATGATTACAAGGCAACACTAAATGCCACATCAACCGGGAATGAAAATCCGACAAGGCAACACTAAATGCCACGTCAACCGAGAAAGAAAATCTGACAAGGCAACACTGAATGCCACGCATCATCGTGACCAGGGACTACACAATCAGCCCCGAAGAAACAAGTTATACAAGATAGCCACAAGTCATGGCAACTTCTTTTCTACATAGTAAAATGCCTGTGTAAACTATGAAAACAAAAGGAATGAAATGAAATCCTTTTGCTTCTATCTTGTTTCTTGTCTGCACGAGGATCTAATTTTGTCATTTGAAAGTTAAACAAGTACTTCAAATGTTAGTGCCATAATGAACAGGAGACGTCCTCTTCAAGAGCACCATAAACACAAGAGGTCCCTCTCTTATAAAAATTCTCATGTTAAAGGGTTGTTTCCGGAAGAATATATGCCCAGAACCAAAAATACTATCGGGAAAAAATACACCTAAAGCCACATATAAAAAAGATACAGAAACCGAACTTGCGCAAACACTTATTAAAACCCTCCTGTTAAAGGGTTGGTCCCGGAAGAATATATGCCTGGGACCAAAAATGCTATCAGGGAAAAATACACCCGAAGCCACATATGAAAAAGACGGAGAAACCAAACTTGCACAAATGCTTATTGAAACCCTCATGTAAAATGGATAATTCTCTGAGATAGAAGTGCATCGAAGAAAATGCACCCGAGACCACATGCAGAAAAGCAGGAAGACATGCACAAGCAAAGTAAGACACAGCCAAATAGTTGAGCAACAGTACGTCTTTATTTACAAGGATGTACCAAAAGGAAATACAAAACAGGGAAAGAAAAGTTAAGCTACATCATCACTGGAATCGAGAGGAAGAGAAGTATTCATATCCCTGGGAGCAGTAGCCGGTTCAACCGATGGCTCAACATCTTTCCCAACTTAATCTTCGGCATCATCGCCTTCCGATTCCTCTTCAGTGCCCGAAATCTCGGAACAAGAATCAGAAGAACCTGGAGCATCAGACTGCGCTAGGAGTCCTTTCTTTGAAGCTAACTCAAGCTCGCGGACTTAGCAATTTCGGCACCAATATCAAAAACTCCAGCTTTGGCTCCTTCCAAGGTCTTTCTCCTCATGTTGTACATAGAGTAAGTTTTTTCAACAACGATGGAAGCCTCTCGGCGCCTGAGTTCTTCTTTGAGTTGAGTGATCTCGGCAGAAAGATTGTCCCGGGCGGACCTAGCAGATCGGAGGTTGACATCGAGATCATGGACAGTTGAACTATAGAGTCTGTTGTGCTCGATAATTTTCTTATACTTCTCCTCCAACCGGGCATGTCTCGCCCCCGCGACAGCAAGCTCTTCTGCCTTAGAATTCAAGGTTGCTTCTAAATTAGTTATCCTTTTAGTAGCAGCAGCCTCACGATCATTGGCAGCAAGAATGGCATTCTGGACCTCAACCCATTTAGCCTTGACTTCATCAAAATCGGCCCTCAGTGGCCCAACTTATTGGCTGAGGGTTACCACTTCTTGCAAATGGGCTTCCAAAAACATTGGCCTCAGTGGCCCTGGTTTCCAGTTCCAAAAGGCAAAGAACAGTTTGGTCCCGTTCCGCCAAAAGCTGATCCCGTTTAGAAGAGAGTTCCTCCTTCTCTCGGATTAACCTTTGTAGGCCCTCGGAAGCAAGAAAATTGGCCTACGAGATAAGAAGAGGTAAAGCTTAAAATACAGTCATTTAGAAGCTGGAAAAAATAGCAGAGAAAGAAAGAAACATACTGATATGTGGCTATAATTCCATAGATTCGTACATTATGTGCCTTGCATTTTACATGCTTTAATGATAAATTATCCATTATTTGTGCATAATGGAGTCTATTTTATGTGTAGGTGAATTGGAGATAAAAGTAGAGCAAAATGGATACTTAAACGTTGAAAGTGTGCCCGAGCACAATGAAAAGGAGAGACCTAGCGAGGCCAGCCAAAGGCCAGGCTGGACCAGGCTTTAGCCTAGTGAGGCCAGGCTGGACCAGGCTTTAGCCTGGCGAGGCCAACCTAAGGCCAGGCTGAACCAGGCTTTAGCTTAGCGAGGCCAGCCAAATTCAAGGCGTTAGGCTGGCGACGCCAGGCCTGAGGCCAAGTCCAATCCGAGTTTTGAAGACTTAATTCGTTCCGAGTTTGACTAAGACTCGGCCCCACATATTTAGGGTTTCTTATAAACATATAAATAGACCTAAAACACCACTTGGAAGGAGGGTTTTTGAGCAGCCATGTTTTTGGGCAGCTAGAGGCAAGAAGAGCTGGTGGAATCACCCCTTGGAATTAGAATCATCATTTCTATATCTTTTCATCTTTACTCTGTATTTTCATTATGCAAAATATTTGGGATATTGTTACTATGAGTATGAGTAGATAACTTCCTAATCTAAGGTTTTGATGGAACCTATTGAAGGATGATTTTCTTGTTATGTTAATATAGATTTGTCGTAGTATTTTCTCTATTTGTTCAACTATATTATTCTTGTGGTTGATTGAAAGGCCTTCAATTAGCTGTGCCTATTTAGTATGTATTACTTGGGAGAGAGTGTATATTTAGGTAGTTGTTGAACAACATCACTCCTAAACGTATATGAGGGATCAATACGGAGGTTTAAAGGTGGGTTTAGGGATAACGAAACCTTGGTGCGATCTGAGTGAGCTGTGCTTAATGCTAGCTAGAATAATTTGGGAGAATATGTCTAGTAATTGTGGTAACTACTCGGGAGAGAGTTATGATAGTTAGAGTGCTCATGATCGGTAGAGAAGACTTAGGCAAACTTGTAGAAAACGTAGCGGAAAAGATTCCGACAATAGGGGAAATCACAACCTTAGGTCATTCCAATTCTTGTTTACAACCTGTTCGTAGTTAGTTGTTAATTATTACATTTTAGTTATGTAATATTTAGTTAATAAAAACCAATCTGTTGCTTAAATCCTTCTAAAGATTGATTGTGTGAATTTGTGCGAGTCTAGTAGCTGTATTTGATAGGTTAATTCCTTATGGGATTCGACTCCGGACTTATTAGCCGGAATATATTTGCAACGACCGCTTAGTCCTTTTTATAAGGCATAGTTGGGCGTGATCAAATTTTGGCGCCGCTGCCGGGGAGCTAACGGTTTAGCTGTAGGTGTATATATTTCTAGGTTGCAAGTTTGAACTTTTATTTTTGCTTTCTTGTATTTGATTTTTTTATATTTGTTTTACTTGTTGATTTTAGAAATATGGCATCTTAGAATTATGACAGTTTTGATGTTGGTTATTCTACTTTTGATCCTCCTTATGCATATTGTGGAGGAAACCACCCATGGAAAAATTATTAAAATATTCCTGAGAGCGAGTTATGTGCACCAACTCAATCTTATGTGTGGAATGTGTGTGATATGTGTGGTGATCAAGATGGTCACTTTCATGGTTGTGCTTATATGTCTTATCCTCCCGCAACCCCTTACTTTGACGGTTCTACATTTTCATGTGAAGTGAATAAGAACAAAGAATCTTGGAAAGCTGACCTGAAGAAGATCAAAGATATGTTAAAGGTCCTCATGGAACAATATGATGAGAAATTACTGCAGATACAAAGGTAAGAGGCAACTATTCACAATTTGGAGGCTCAAGCTAATAAACTAAGTGAACCTTGTAAAGTGCAACAAGCTTACATTGTGGATAATAGCCAAGAAGAGCATGAATGGGCTGCAGAAATTGCCATTATAATGGAGGAGTTGAGAGTAGAATTTGACCAAACCAACCAACTAGAATTTGATGATGCCGATGTTGTAGAAGTGGTACTGGAGTTAACTGAGGACCTTACAGATACAATTTTAATTGATTCTAGGTTTTGCCATGAAAAAGATGTGGATAAGACTGTGCATTTTCAGTTTGAGCGCATTTGTCCTTACTCCAAGCACTTTTCCACATTGTGCGTAGATGATGATATGAAAATAGAGTCATCCGGGCCACTTGAGGAGTCAAGGAATGAGGAACAAGGTGCCTACATTCTGGAATTCTTCTTGCCAGAAAGTCGGAATTACACACCTCATCTAAAGGCTAAGAAGTGCAGAATACTACATTATTTCCTTAGGCCAGTTAGATTCGTTCCACCACCCCAGGAGCATGATCATAGAGCAGAATCAAAACTTGGGGTCCAATTCATAAGTTCAAAGTGGAGGCAGAAAGTGATTCGTGTCGTACCGCGACGTTAAATCAAGCGCTTGTTGGGAGGAAACCCAGCTTTACTGCTTTATTTTATTATTATTTTTGTAGTGTCGATTTTTGATTTTCTAGGAGCATGGAAACAAAGCTATTGGAAGGATGCAACAGCAAACCAGATGGTTGGAACTAAGTGTGAGGTACCCGCACGAAGGACCAAGCCTGTGAGAAATCTGAGTACCCCATGAGTTGCTAGTGTTTCGGCCTTTGGCCTACCAGGGAGTCTCTTTTACCCTCTTATTAGTTATGGTGTGCATTGGGGACAATGCATAATTTTAAGTGTAGGGTGAGGAGATTGTCTAGGTGACTTTCTATGTTATTTTAATTATGTTAGTTTAATTGAATTTTGTTTTAGAGAACAGAAATAGAAAAGATTGGACTTTTCCTGATGATGGATCTATTAGACAATTTTCTTGAGGGATTTAAGTCAAAAGTAAAAAGACAAAAAGATTTTCTTTTGTTAGGTAGTGTAGCAATTCCCCCTTGGTTTTTCTTTGTACCGCGGTTCTTTTCCAAGGGTTTTGTTTGAACTGGGTGTAGTTAGTTTTATTTGTATTTAGGAATAGGAACCATTGTGCCATGAATTGAATTGAAGCAATACCTCTTAGCTTTGTTATGCCTTGAGAATAGTTAGTACTATGGTTGTGACGCTTAGGCTCGGGTTTTGACTCTTGCATAAGTGCCTTAAATCGTAGATTATTAATTTTGCTTAACTGCTTTGACTGAAGTGTCGCGATGAAACCAATTCTGAGTGAGTTATGTGCCATGTCTGTGTGAGGTTTTGTATGTATTCTATGCATTGCATTTGATGTCTAGAACTTGCCTCGTGTGTTTGCAAAGCAAAATAGTAGTATTGTTCAGTCTAGGAAGTGATATAGGCGTTTCTTTGTTAAGCAAGATATATAAAGTTTACCCACCTAAATGTTATGTACCATAGTTAACCCCGTTGAGCCAATAATCTTTTTTCTTTGGTAACCACGTTACAAGTCGTACCCCTTTGTTTTAATCGACCATATATTTGAACCTTTTCACCTCTTATGAGCACTTGAATTGTTATGAACTTTGTAAAAGTTAAAGTGTGGGGTGGGTGGTTCGGCTTTGACGTAGAACTAATGAAATAAGGAGAAAGGTGCATTGTTTTGAAAAAGTAAGAGCCACTTGAATTGAAAAAGAAAGAAAAGAAAAATTAGTTGTATTGCTGTGAAAAATATCCCTTGATAGTGGTGACTCTTGATGTAATTGTGCTTAAAGAAATATGGAGTTAATATATATTGAGGTGAAGGTGGAGTTATGGTTTGATATAAGTATGGGATGTGTGTTAAAGTATATGTATTAAAGTGCTTAAGGGAGGTGTAGTCACTCATATCCAAATGTATCCTACCCGACCCACAACCTACATTACAACCAATGAAAGTCCTACTTGATCTTAGACTGAATGAACTCAATTAGTAGAGTATTACACTACGGGCAAGCATATGGTGCATCTTTTGTAGCATATGAACGTTATTTCTGAGAGCGAGTGAATTCTTCCTATATTGAGTTCCTACGGTCTTAAAATTCATTGTGTGTGGAACTAATCTCTTTGATTGGATGAGGGCACATGATTCATAAAGAAAAGGTAATGTTGTTGACATCCATGTCAGAGTAAGTAAGTGAATTGTGAATAAGGCATGGTATTTGTGAGTCGAATCTTGAGGCGAGGATGTCACACTTGTGTGCTTAAACTATTTTAAAAAATTCTTGGTGTAATGAGTTAGGAGAATTGATTAAAAAGGCCGTATCAATAAGTGTAGTTTGATTGCTCGAGGACGAGCAATGTTTAAGTATGGGGTATTGATGTGTGGCTATAATTCCATAGATCCGTACATTATGTGCCTTGCATTTTACATGCTTTAATGATAAATTACACTTTATTTGTGCATAATGGAGTCTATTTTATGTATAGGTGAATTGGAGATGAAAGTAGAGCAAAATGGATACTTAAACGTTGAAAGTGTGCTCGAGAACAGTGAAAAGGAGAGACCTGGCAAGGCCAGCCAAAAGCCAGGTTGGACCAGGCTTTAGCCTAGTGAGGCCAGCCTAAGGCCAGGCTGGACCAGACTTTAGCCTGGCGAGGCCAGCCTAAGGCCAGGCTGGACCAGGCTTAGCCTGGTGAGGCCAGCCTAAGGCCAGGCTGAACCAGGCTTTAGCCTAGCGAGGCCAGCTAAATTCCAGGCGTTAGGCTGGCGACGCCAGGCCTGAGGCCAAGTCCAATCCGAGTTTTGAAGACTTAATTCATTCCGGGTTTGACTAAGACTCGGCCCACACGTTTAGGGTTTCTTATACACATATAAATAGACCTAAAACACCACTTGGAAGGAGGGTTTTTGAGCAGCCACGTTTTTGGGCAGCTAGAGGCAAGAAGAGCTGGTGGAATCACCCCTTGGAATTAGAATCATCATTTCTATATCTTTTCATCTTTACTCTGTATTTTCATTATGCAAAATATTTGGGATATTGTTACTATGAGTATGAGTAGATAACTTCCTAATCTAAGGTTATGATGGAACCTATTGAAGGATGATTTTCTTGTTATGTTAATATAGATTTGTCTTAGTATTTTCTCTATTTGTTCAACTATATTATTCTTGTGGTTGATTGAAAGGCCTTCAATTAGCTGTGCCTATTTAGTATGTATTACTTGGGAGAGAGTGCATATTTAGGTAGTTTTTGAACAACATCACTCCTAAACGTATATGAGGGATCAATATGGAGGTTTAAAGGTGGGTTTAGGGATAACGAAACCTTGGTGCAATCTGAGTGAGCTGTGCTTAATGCTAGCTAGAATAATTCGGGAGAATATGTCTAGTAATTGTGGTAACTACTCGGGAGAGAGTTATGACAGTTAGAGTGCTCATGATCGGTAGAGAAGACTTAGGCAAACTTGTAGAAAACGTAGCGGAAAAGATTCCGACAATAGGGGAAATCATAACCTTAGGTCATTCCAATTCTTGTTTACAACATGTTCGTAGTTAGTTGTTAATTATTACATTTTAATTACGTAATATTTAGTTAATAAAAACCAATCTGTTACTTAAATCCTTCTGAGATTGATTGTGTGAATTTGTGCGAGTCTAGTAGCTGTATTTGATAGGTTAATTCCTTGTGGGATTCGACTACGGACTTATTAGCCGGAATATATTTGCAACGACCGCTTAGTCCTTTTTATAAGGCATAGTTGGGCGTGATCACATATGATGCAGCACTATGCATGGCATTATTCAACAAACACTCTCCCGAGAGTGTTTGAATCTTTTCCCAATCATTCTCCGAAGCCAATGGCTTCAGATAATTTGCAAGCTGCACCGGTCGGGAAAGAAGGTTGCACCCGGTAGAGACCGAAAGGGTAACATTCCTCCTCCTCTGGGGATCTTCAGAGGGGCAGCATAATTTTGCCCCAAATTCCCATGAATATGGGACTGTGGGAGAGGAACACCTTCAGCATGGTCAGGTGCTGCCAATGGAGGTGATATTGTTGGTGGAAGCGTGGATGAAGATGGAATTGATGTAGCAGTTGATGGTGGCGAAGAAGGGGGTGATAAAGCTGGTAAGGGGGAAGAACGGGAGACATCTGCATCGAAGGCAACACTGGTTGTTGGGTTCTCACCAACCAAGGATGGCAAGGACCCAGTACTCTGCCTCATAGTACCGGGCACAACAACTGGGGCCCGAAAACGGGAGTTGGCATTTTTCACCAAATCAAACTCTCCCCAAAGTGTCGAGACATCGTCCTTGGCGGATGTAACTGCATCAATAGGTTGAGCATCCTGTTGTGAGGATAAGGATCGTTGTCAAGCTCCCTCATCATTAGCTTCTTCATCATCAATCACTACGGTGTCTATGACCGGCCCGGGGGAGGACCGGCCAACGTCGCCATCGGGGATGATTCGAGGGCATCAACCTTTGCCCTCTTGTTTTTTTCCCTGGCCGTAGAGGAACGCCTTCTCTTTGGTTGCTTGTTCTCTGGCCGGGGACTCCGTGAAGAAATATTTGTGCCTGGAGCAGACCCAGAGGCACCCGTTCGAGCAAGAGCCTCCTGGAGAAGCCTCGCCGCATCAGTAGGGTCGGCCAAATCTTCCTTTTCGGGGATCTTGACTGAGCCCGGTGGTAGACCTAATTTGACAAACAAATCAGGAGATTCAGCCAAATTCCACATATACAAAAACTAAAGCAAAGCAAACTATAGTTATCATGATTTTTGGCCTTCCACCCGTATTTGATGGACAGTTTTTTCCACAAGCGAATTTCGGGCATGGTGATGTCCAAGATCTTTTGAACCTATCAGTCCAAGCCTTCTACCACCGGTGGGACCCATCGGGTCGCTATAACATACATGAGTTAAATGATTAATACAGGCGTTAAAAAGCATGAAGGAGGAGCGTATTGAAAGAAACTTACGAGAACGGTTCCAAGCAACTGGAAAGGATGGAGTCGTTGTTGGAATAATGTTACCGGAGGCAACTGCAATGAACCGTTCCATCCACCCTCAGTCGTTGTCATCATCCATGCTGGATATCAAAGCATGGTGACCACGCTTGCAGAGATTTATCATTCCCCCGCGGAAGACTTTGGGGGAGTACAAATTCCTCATATGAGCCAATGATAGCTCTTCTTTGGTTTCCAGACACAGACGCCGAAGGTAGGCGACCATCCTCCACACAGAAGGGCTTATTTGTGCCAAACACACCTGATAAAGGAGACAAAATTCTGCTATCACAGTATCAAGTTCTCCGTTCAAAGAAAATGCACCCAAAGTAAAAGGGTACGTATAAAAATATGTGAAACCCTCTCTGGGAAGAGTCACTTGCTCCGATGGATCAGGAGCGATGATGTCCTAATCTTGGCAGCAACAGTCTTCCTTCACAGTAGGGATACAGGAAGGACGAATGGAAGATGGGTACCTGCTAACCGTCCATGTACATGGGTTATCAGTGGGAAATTTCTCCTCCAAATCCTTCAAAGTACTAAGCCTTCTAGGGATTATGGAACTTACTGTTGGAGGAACGGAATCCTCATTCTTAATTTTGCTCTTCGAAGAACCAACGCGTTTAGATGAAGAAGCCATTGGAGAAGAAAAAGAAAAAGTTCTATGTTGGGAGAAAATTAGAGAAGAGATGTAGAACATGAATGTAGTTTGAAAGCTCAATCGACTGGTGAGGCCCAAAGGAAAAGGGAGTTGATACGTATAGGTGGAATTTTGGGCCGCTAAAATACTTGGATCCGATTACCTCGATAACCGGCAAAAGGCGTGCTAAATCATAGGAGGACGCGTGTTCTAGGAATTAAATTCGGAGGGACAGGCGTCTAATCAACCGTCAGTAACCTTCAAAAGGAATTATAGTAATTTCCGCCAAAAGAAGATTCTCATCAACTTCCCGATAACACAAAGTTATGTCACCGAAAAGCAAAGAGACTATCTGTATTGGGTAAAATATGTTACGATATGTGGCCACCAAAAAAAGGGACACGTGGAATCAAAGCCGGGAGGACAGAAAATCGGCACATCTACCTCGTGTCACCGAGAAAGGCAAGTCCATAAAGGCATTAGGCATGTTGCGTCCGGTAGCATTTAATGGAGAATATTCCACAGCATTAAAGAGTAACGGCTCATTACATGAATTTGGGCATTTATGTTTACCGTTAGGTTTCCATTATCGCACTTCAATAATTGTCATTAGTGGTGGGCCCAACCATGACACTCATTGAGCTATAAATAATAGGCTCAACAATCATTGTAAGGGACAATTTTCTGGACATCAAGGAATATATTCTAACACAGCATCTTGATACTATTTTTCTCTCTCTAGCTTGTTGGTCTTATCATCATTGTACCCGGAAACCCTGTTCCCGGGCTCTCCAAATCTATCATTTTATCTATATTTGAGCTAAGTATCTTGCATCCAAATTGACTGATTCATTATTTTTTGGGATCAACTCGATTCATTTGTCTAGAAACCACGAACAAATTCTAACTGTACCATTTTCCGGGTAAACAACTTTATGAATTTGGTGATTGACATTAAAAACCCTAAAAGTTAGGGGTTTATATATAATTTAAATACGAAAAATATTTAATTATCAAAATTTTAATTTTAAAGTCCTAAATATTAAGAAAGTTATCTAAATTTACAATTTTATTCAATGTGAATATTAAGGTAAGGGGACTTCGTAATTTTTAATATAGTAGGATGGTATCATATTTACACAGCTTACACACACCCGAACTGATAAAGTTCTAAACTATTTTATAAAGTGCTAAACTCTATCAAAGATCGAATTCTTTCCTTGTCACATAAAGAGTTCCTTGTTTACTCGGAAATACCCAGTGGCACTGCGACAGTGTGTTCGTAATTTCAGAAAACTCCTCAAAGGAGGAAGCAGAACGGAGAGCAGAGTTTCCGATTCACATTTCGCCGGGAAAAGGCAGGTAGCGAATCTCCGGCGATATGCGGTGGTACGTTGTCGCTTCGCTTCTCACCGTTCTCACCAGCTCTCAGGTTTCTCCTAATTCCACGCTCTATTTTCTGCTTCTCGAAGTTTCACATCTGATCTGTGTTTTCTACTAACACTTAAAATATTAGCTCATGAATATGAGTGTGAAATTGCTTAGGTTACAATTTGAAAGAGTAAAATCAAGTTTACTTTTCATCACGAAGTGTATTGCGCCGATTAATGAGATTTTCTGTAAGCGTTCCGCATTTTAGTTTGCATATTATTGTATAAGTGATAACTAGTGGTTTGATTACATATCAAGTGTCGACTAATTGAAAATTAGATACATGTAGGTTGATAATTTTGGATTTATGGATTAATGTTCGAATTATGCATCCTGTGACAGGGAATTTTGACGACGTTATCTCAAAGTAATGGGGGATACAAATATGATTATGCTACTGTTCCTTTTCTAGCTGAAGTTTTCAAGGTATCATTTCTTAGATTAGCATTTTTTGTTTAAGAGGGTGGGTACATTGCGTTCTATCATTAAATAAAAATACTAGAATAAATAGGATTTTGAGGAATTCTCTTTTTTGCTATAGCTTTCAAGTAAAACTTATCCAGAAGTAGAAAGGAAGCTTTAAATTGGATCCTCATTCTTCTTATACCAGCTGTACTATCATGTTTTGTTCCTTTTCAATTTACTAATTTAATGTCGTGTTTGCCGTTATGCTCTATCATCATTAAAAATACTAGAATGAAAAGCTGTTGAGGAATTCCATCACCTCGCTTTTGGATGCACTTGGTATAGAATGTTCCCTCTTAATCTTCAGCTTAATGAAATGAACTACATCTATGTCTCTATTTTTTACACAAGTTCGCCTCATATTCATCATTAATTAGAGCAATCTCTTAAAAACATATGGACTATCCTACTTTCAAAAAGAATATATATATATATATATATATATATATATATATATATATATATATATATATGTTTGTATGGAAGATCCTGTTGACTGTATATCTACCTTTGGAAGGATCTTTTGGAGAGGGCATTGATGGGGCTATTTGCTGTGTAGTAATCCTTTTTGCATTATAGTTACTTCTTGATTTGAGGATTTTCTCTGATATTTTCCTCCTTCATTCATTTGTCAAACTGCAGCTTTTAGTATCTAGTATCTTTCTTTGGAGAGAGATGCAAAACTCACCACCTCCCAAGATGACAATGGATTGGAAGAGTGTTCGTTTATACCCGATTCCATCTATCATTTATCTCATCCACAACAATGTGCAGTTTGCTACATTGACATATGTAGATACATCGACTTATCAGATAATGGGCAATTTAAAGATTGTTACTACGGGAATATTGTTCAGGTGCTTGGTGCTGACTTTTTTGCCTAGTTTCCCACCTTTATTTCGCTTCTTTTCATTCAGCATCAATTCCTTATTTCCTGCATTGAACTTGGTAAGTAAATTAGAGAATTATCTTTCATATTTTAGGCTGTTTCTGAAGAGGAAACTTACAAACTTGCAGTGGATGGCAATTGTACTTTTGGCTGTTGGAACAACCACAAGCCAGGTGATTATGGAATCTGCTTGCCTATTGTCTAAGCATCATGATTTGGGTGCGCTAAACATGTCATGTGTAGAAATTTTCTTTTAGAGACCTGACCAGAAACTTAATCATGTATGGTGTTGGAAACGGCATGCCAAATTTAAGTCCTGTATTCCAGCTGTTATATTAATTTCAAGCATAACCTGTTCTTTATCATGAAAGATGGTTACTGCTCAGTGATTGCTCATATAGAATTATGCTACGAGTATAATGGATTATTGGCTCAGTTATGGGATTAAAATTCTCAGTGAATTGCCTGCAGATTTTCTATATGCTATTATGGATGTACCAGTGTAGTTTGTAATATATGCTAATGCTCTCTACTGTTTTTCTCTGGCAATCATTCAATTTTAAAGACCGGATCTTTTTAGTATTGCCTGTCTGCATCTAGTTCAAGCTTAATCTAGTGACTACTCCAGTTGACTTATCTTCAATATGTCGATATATTACAAAAGTAGATATCAGAATACTGCCTCTTTTGTCACCGTTTCAAAGAAATAAATTGATATTCTCCATACCAATTATGTGACACTCTTTCCATTTTGAGACGTCTTAAAATGTTTGACCCTATTCCATTTCACTTTCAAGTACTCAAGTCTTAAACTTTGATATGTTTTCTGTTAACCATTTATTTAATATTGACTTTTATTATTACTAATATAGCATATAAGTCAATTTAAAATCTCATGTCCAGTCAAATCGGACTGAGGGAGTATTAATAATTACTCTGCACTTGCCTGGTGTTCAATTCAGGTGAAAGGCTGTGGAGAGGCTTCTTGTGACTCACTCTTTTCATCACCCATTCAAGGATATTTGTTTGGTGTACTCTCTGCTTGTCTTTCAGCACTGGCTGGTGTTTATACTGAATTCTTGATGAAGAAGAATAATGACAGCTTGTATTGGCAGAATGTCCAATTATACACGTGAGTTCTTCCTGACCAAGCGATATATACTGGTTTGGTTATTGAATCCAATTGAACTCATTCTCTCATACATATGTTAAAACTCCAAAGTAGAAGATGGTTTCATGTGACTTTAAGGAAGAAATTTTGTTAGTCTTCAGATACTGATTCAGTCTCCTGCTATGCGATCAAATTGCATTCTATTAGTAAAGGCCCTTGAAATCAGTCAGTTAATTTAAATAGTGCATTGGACTTTCAGATTTGGTTCAATATTCAACATGGGTCGACTTCTTATGGATGATTTTAGAAGTGGGTTTGAGGAAGGACCTTGGTGGCAGCGCCTTTTCAATGGATACAACATGACCACATGGTTAGTAGTGTTGAATCTTGGAACCACTGGCCTTATGGTTTCATGGTTGATGAAGTATGCTGACAATATTGTAAAGGTATCTTATCTTACCGAATTAGATGCATTTGCTTTCTGTTCCATTTGTGAACGATTCTGATCACCTTTGATAAGTTTGTTATGAACTGTAGTTACATATCAATAAAAGTTCTTTTTAATTCCCCTTGATTTTCATGGCAATTGTCTATGTTCTTGTACATTAAGAGTTACAAATCCTACTATATAACATCAAAAAATTTTTAGATTCCTGATTCCGGTTCTCAAATAAATTATCTGGGGATGAGAAAGCCGATGAGTTATTTCAGATGGCATCTCTGCTTAGAAATTGAGAGAGGCTAAGGAGAAGGGGGTGGTGGCGGGACACGTGTAGTTTCTCCATGAGATGGAAGTTTTTATGGGAAGAAAGACAACTGTTGGACTGTTCAAAAAAACCCATAAAGACTGAGTTCGAGCAACTTAAGTAATGCATCTAGGCGCAATGTTGCTGAAAAGAAAAGGAGAAAAAAAGGAAATGAAATTCATACTCATGGTTGCTTGCATATAGTGTGTAGTGAACGAGAGATGAAGTGTCATTTCTGGTGCAACTGGCCATTATTTAAATGTATAGAGATAGCTAGTTGATGATATGCAGGTTTAGTGATTTTCTGTAATAAAGTGTGTATCAGTTGTTTTACCTTTCTATTTTGGTGATTCAGAGCTTTTCCAAAATGATTGCTTAGCTATAACTATGTGATGTCATTTTTACTGGGAATTTGTTTCTTTTGCTTTCTTTTGAATGATTGCTCCTTTACTCTTCCTTTTGCTCCTCTATCCGAATGATCAGATTGTTACCTATTCTTTTTAAGGTGTATGCCACTTCTATGGCGATGCTCCTGACAATGGTGTTATCAGTGCTCCTCTTCGATTTCAAGCCAACAGTACAAGTAAGCACCAGAAAGCTGTTTCTCATTTGCATTGCTTTTGTTATTCGCCCTTATATTTCATAAACATGTCTTTACTGTGTCATTGTCAGTTTCTTCCTTAGTGTTTATTCTATTCTTAATTTTTCTATTTGCAGCTCTTTTTGGGTATAATTATCTGCATGATGTCCCTACATATGTATTTTGCTCCTCCAAGCACGATAGTGGATTTGCCTTTGACAGTAAAACCGGCCTCTGAGAGTGTATCTGAAGTTTCTGTTGAACGAAGAACAGATTCCTGATGTACAAAATACTGCCACTAATTTTTTTTCTTTGATTTGTGCAAAGCACTTTACAAATTTGAGCCTCAGCTAAGGTCTGCATGACCATCACTTGGATTCCAGGAAATCAAGATGACGTGATTCAAGAGTTGAGATTAGAAGCTTTTTGATGACGGGAGCTTATTACCGGCCTGGTAATGTGCATCAAAGTTAGACGAGCACTGTCAATCTTTTGTCTCTCCTTTTGTACCCAAACCAAGTACAAATTTTATGCCACAGTAACAATTCCTTTTTATGCTCTGTGCTTTTCTGGTGTCACTAGCAAACGCACGCGAAATCAAGAAAATGCAGGCAAAGACTAGGATGTGGATTACATAAACTTCTCTTGTGTTCTGTTATGATTCATATCCAAAGTTAGCTAGTATAGGTGCATTAAACTTTGAGTCTAACAAGTTGCATTAGAGACAGATCTTTCTTGTGCCAGAGTATCTTGTGCTTTAACTATAAAAATCATGTAATTGCATGAAAGAATAGCTTAGTAATTTTTCTTTTTCATGGATGTATGTGGCACTTTGGACACTGGATGAGTATATTCACAAGTCATTTACAGTAACTGGTAATGCTGAAAGACAGCTAATTACTCTTAGATTGTCTCATTGCTGCAAATTTTGTTGGGCTTAAATAGCTGAGCTACATTGTTAGGGCATTTTTGAGGAATTATCATTTCGGTTTGAATCCCAAATAATTAGGCTTAACAGTAATGTGTCTTTTATTTGTATCTTTATATGTACCCAATTACCCATGGGGGAGGGTGGCCCTAGCTAGACGTATGAAATTCGAGCATAGCCATATACTTGCTTCAAGCAACTTGAGTATTAAATTAAATTGCAGAAATGGACAAAATTCCGCAGAAAATTGAACCTAAAAGTAAAGAGGAAATTGTGGTCTCAATTGATAGCAACAGCATGCAACAGTTGCACCTATTGATTTGATAGCAAACCGGAAAAGAACGGTAGTGCTTTAACATCGAAATAAAGTTAGTTTTACTATTGATCTAATGTTCATTAATAGTGGTCATGGGTCATCTTATTTTTTGAAAGGCTAGTCACAGCAGTTTCATTAGGTATCTACATCAGTTCATGCACGCAACCATCCTCGACCGACAATTAAAAATGGCAGCCTGCAATGTGAAGCCACCAATGGTGGTCTTGAAAATATTCCAAGTAGTAGCTAATATTCATCTTCTATCCATATTATTTGTCTCGTAAAGTTTTGCCCAACCCTTACGAAAAAATATTTGATAACTTTAATCATAGAACTATCATGTCTCTCTTCTTACATGTCTCACTAAATTAACACATCATAATTGGAATAATAAGGATTAGATCTCGGGAAAAAAATGACATTCTGTTTTTTCTAAGACAGAGCAGAAGCAATAGCAAAATAGGGTGCCTTCAGCTTCCGGTCATAGAGTATTTTGAACGAATAGCAACCACAATTTGGTGAACTGGTAATAATTCAATGCTTTGATGAATTAATTGCAGTACGTTTAGTTGTGGATTCTGTGGTCGCTAGCCTCTGAAAGGACATCTGTTTTCTTGCTAACCATTCAGTATACACAATTATATGAGAGGCGTTAGCCCACCTGTACTGTATCATTGATTGTAAAATCTTTTGAATATCGATTTCAAACATTAATGTTGATCATTTCTAAGAGCCAATTAGTCAAGAAAGATTATTAAGTGCAAAGAAGATAAATAAGATCTTACTACAGTGGGTTCTAGAAGTGATCATCTTGTCACTTTTGATAATTTAAACTTAGTTATTCATTTTTTCGAATACAAAAATTATGGTACAAGGGGAGAAAGATAAGAAGAGGGCGAGAAAACAATTAGCAATTCTTATTTTGTATTTTTAAGAAAGGGAAACTGTTATTTTTGTCGTATAGTGGAAGGAAAAAAATCATATTATATGGTCATTGAGATATTGAGATTGCAATTGTAATACTACCCCAAAACTAGCCTACAACTCACACGTTTTCTTTTTCACGTGATTATTTTTCACCTTTTCACATGATTTCATAGAAGAAAATTTCAACCTGACTTTGCTGGGGTTTTATTTAGTGGAACTTATTATTTTACCAGTTGGTCAAGATTGTCTTGGAATTTTGCTCCCAAGAGTAACATGTAACGTACAAACGTGCTCTAGAAAACAAACCAATTTATGTCCCCATCAAGGGACAATCTTCTATTGATAGGTGTACCATCTTGACTAAAAACAATTCTAGGAGTTACAAGTGTGTTAGATTCACAGTAATTTAATCTTTTGTCGACAATTATCTTTTCTAATCCTTACACTCAACTGTGCCAGCTACTATCTATTATTCATAACTTTTTAATTTCAGAAGCCTAACATTGTATCTTTATTCCGAAGTCCGCAACGGACATCATAGTAACTAAGAAGTCGAATATAATTTGAATCACAGTATCGCGAGTTATTTTTTTTTTAATTTTCTGTTAACTAGACAATCGTACATAGCAGTAGCTGAGCCATCTTTAACACCCTTTCCCCTAAAGTTATATTATATATATAGCTAGACAATCTTTTTACTGTTTATTTTTTATATTTTAACACACTTTAAGAAAAATTTTGGCTCTGTAATTGGTAAGTACTCAAATTTTATACGTGAAATTGAAAAAAATTTAAAATATTTTCTTGAGTTTGCACTTACTATTATGAAAAGCTTGTGAATACAATGGTACTCTACATTTACTAACTTAAAATAACTACTAATATGAAAAGGAAAAAAGGAAAAAAATAAACTGCCTTTCCTTTCCTCTATAAATACCCCAGTACCGCTGTGTTTTTCTCCACACCACCATAAAGTTTCTAAGAAAATGAGTGGAGGTGGAATGGAGTCGATGGCACGGCCAACTCCGCCCAACGTTGGCGGCGATGGCGATGGCACGAATAGCCAGCACAGCACAGAGCACTGTGGCTATGGTTTTCATATGCCGTTGCATTACCCAAGATACACACGAGCTGAATATGAGGGCATGCCAGAATGGAAGCTGGACTGCTTGCTTACTCAGTATGGACTTCCTATCACTGGAAATGTTAACCAAAAGAGAAAGTTTGCCATGGGAGCTTTTCTTTGGACCTATTAAGAACCTGCAGATTCCCTTCTTCTCTATGTGTAAAACTTTTTAATATTGCAGTTTGTTTTTCGTGTATAAAAGTTACTTAAAAACTATTTTTCATAATATGAAACCATATGTTGATCATATGGTTTAGTTTCTATATGTCTAGTACTTATATTTTTCGTTATCAATATAAGTTTTGATAAACTAAACTTGAAAGGATACTTCAAGAAACTTTTTGTCCTAAGTCAAGACTCATACTCCAAAATCAGTGATCATCACTACCTTTATCTTTATTTTCTCCTCATCTTCTAGGTCTTTAGTTTTACATATCTAAGAATGTGCAATTTATTTATTTATATTCTAGTTGTATCTAGGATATATTTAAATACTGATATTCTTTAAGAAAAAATTCCATTTGTGATACTTCGATGCACCACTCACTATAAAGAACCCAAGAGTTTAGCCTTTATCATACCATAAATTTTGTAAGTATAACATTAATTTTAGTAACAATTTAATGATTAAAATGTTAAAATTTAAACAGTAATATTATGATCCTTCATGACCACTACTGTTATTCTCTTGCTGTTGATTTTGTAAACTTTAACATCACACAGGAATGAAACTCAACACATCAAATTTAATTCACAATAAAGATTTGGTGAAAACCCGTTAGAATATTTGAAGTGCAGCATTAATCAATTTTAAGTCTGATATTTAAAATATATTCATAATTTATAATGAATTTAAATATTAATTAATTTATCCAAATTTCAAGACTAAGTATCCTGAATTTTTGAACTGTTAATTTTAAATTTAGGACACTTCTGAATTACTAATTTAAAATTCAGGACATAAGATTCGGACTTTTGGACACAATTTTCGAATTTTACGACACAATGTTCTAAAATTTGAACTTTGAGGTTTAAACTTTAGGATATCATGTCCTAAAATTTAAATAAAATTGATTAATCTTTAAATATATTGTAAAATATGGATATATGATGGCATTTCACACTCTTTTTGATGATATAAAGGAAATGAGCCAGACCTTAGTGATGGTACCGCAGGAACACTGAAGCCCATGCGGTAGACAGGACAGCTAGCTAACATTTTCCACTAACCCACTGTTTTCGTGGGCCACGAGGGTTCCTACTTGGGTCTAATCACTAATAGCATGTTTGCTCAAACTTCTAAAATTTGATAATTTTAAAAAAGTAATATTTTTAAAAGTGCTTTTTAAAAAAGTATTTTTGGCGAGAATCGATTTGTGTTTAACTAATTAATTTGAAAAACACTTTTGATCAGTAATTAGTATTTGATCAAGCTTTTAAAAACTGCTTCTAAGTGTATTTTTCAGAAAAGTGCTTCCGGAGAGAAGCTACATTTTTCTGCTTCTGTTTCTCTTTAAAAACACTTTTTTTCTTCTAAAAACTTAGCCAAACACTTCAATTTTTGGCCAAAAGCACTTTTGGCAAAACAAAAGGGCATTTTTGGCCCCAAAAAAAGGTTGGCGAAACGAGCTATAATATTCAAAGATGTCCTTTTTTTGGGCTATTGTTCATATTTTATTGGGGTATTATTACTTTTAGCCGCGTCATAAATTATTTATATTTGATAGCCTAAAAAATGTATAAAATCTGTATAATATTTGTATATAAGATACAGAATATATATATATATACAAAAAATATATAAATTTTATATATTTTTTGGGCGCTATACAGAGTGCAGTCTAAAAGTTACATCGGTTGCAATAGAAATAAAAAGAGGGTCATCTACTAAATAATTAATACAAAGAAGGACAACTAGCGAAAATTTTAATAGTCTTATCACCATTATCCTTAAAAATCTGATCTGCTAGTTTCACTTCTTTGAAATCGCGACATTAAGGTCGATCAGAATTTTTGACATCTTGGATCACATGATTGATTCCTTGAAGATAAATCTAGTAGTTTCAACGATCTAGTAAAACATACTCATTGGAGTGGTGTTTTCCTTCACATTATCAAAATTAATAAAACTACTCAATGAGGCCAGATACAAAATTAGTAAAACTTCTGCGGTATCAGTTACGGGTTTGAACGAGTTTGAAACTTAGTAATTGTAATAAGAAAATGTGTTAAATATATATAAAGATTTAATATTGAACCTCATAATTAAGGCGAGCTATGAGTACAGTTAAGGGTGGCAAGTGGGCCGGTCTAGGCCCGGAACCGCGGGCCAAACGGGCCAAACGAGCTAAACGGGCCAGGACTGTTTGGCCCGATTTTAGCGGGTCAAACGATCCCAACGGCTATTTTTTTAATTTAACAAAAAAAAATTAAAATATAGTCGTTGGGCTGTCAAAAATAGCCGTTGGCTATTTATAAAATAGTCATTTAACCCCCCCAACTTTGTTTTAATCCCAAACTTTTTATAATTACACTTTTTTCCTATTTTCAACTATAAATACCCCGTCATTCTTTCATTTTTTCTTACAAAATCATCAATCTCTCTCTAATTTTCTTCTATAATCGCTACTATTGCTCACTTTATTGTTACAATTTGTGAAACAATTGTGAAGTTGGTGAATTGAAGTCTTCAACGATAATCAATTTCCAACAAGTTGTTTGTCAATTCGGTAAACTCGTTCCAACTCTTAAGTTTTAATATTATAATTTTGTTTGTGTTTATTTATTTTCTATTACTTTATTAATTAAGATGACTTTCTTAAAAAAAAAATTGATAAAAATAAGGGAAAATCCAAGAGTGACGATTGTAGTGCTCAATCTATTCCTCCCCCACTGCTCCCGGCTCCCCGAACCAAACTCCATATACATCCTACAATTGTTATTCTTGATAGCGATAATAGTTTATTACAATTTATTGAAAGTCAATTTTGCCATAATATTAGATCTGGCGAACAATTAGACCATGAATTTATGAATGCTCTTTATTCTAATCCAACTATTGATGAAAATGATGACGAGGAAATAGATTTTAATAAAACTCAATCGGATGATGATACACCAACTAGTCATGCTCCTAATGTTAACCCAACTAGTGGTAACCCTGGTAATCCAAATGATGCCCCATTTGATACTCCTGTTAGACTTAGATATTATTTTTAAAATATATATACACATCTTATATATATATATATATATATATATACATATACTATATATACATTTAATATATATACTATACTATATATACATCTTATATATAGTATATAAGATGTATATATACCTTATCGAATATAGCTTATATATATATACTATATATACATTTAATATATATACTATACTATATATATATTTAATATATATACTATACTATATATACATCTTATATATAGTATATAAGATGTATATATAGCTTATCGAATATAGCTTTTATTACTTTTATATATATATATATATATACTATACTATATATACATCTTATATATAGTATATAAGATGTATATATAGCTTATCGAATATAGCTTATTTATATATACTATATATATATTTAATATATATACTATACTATATATACATTTAATATATATACTATACTATATATACATCTTATATACCATATATATTCGAATATCTATACATGTTAGATATTTATTTTAACATCCTTTTGTCTCTAAATATATATATATATATATATATATATATATATATATATATATATATATATTTTAAAAATAAATATTGGGCCCACTTAGCCCGTTTAGCCCGCGGCCAGGGACCGTTTAGCCCGGGACCAAACGGTCCCGGTCCCGCGCCGATCCTTAGAAAAATCCCGTTTGGTCCGGGCCCGTTTGGCACGTTTAATTTGGGCCCGGATCCGGGACCGTTTGGTCCGGCCCACTTGACCCGTTTAGGTCCGGGACCAGCCCACTTACCAGCCCTAAGTACAATTAACATATTAAAATTCATAAATTTTAAATCTTGATTCTGCCTCTATAGACTTTGACATGTGAAGTGGATAGCAGAACAATTCCTTGCAAAAAAGAATATGAATATAAAATGTGGTAATTGAGTAGTGAGGGTCTAGCAATGGCATGTGGTATCTTGTAGTTAAGACTTAGGAGATGGTATTATTTCAATATAGAGATGTGCTCATGTTAGTCGCAATTTGCACGTGGAATTTCCCTATACCAAGTAATCTTGCTCCCCGAACGGCCCACCCCACCTTCTACCATTATATGGGCCTCTTTCCCTCAATTTTAACAGTCCCCAGAAGAAAAAAACGAAAGCAAAATGTAGGGATGATATTCTTGTTTAAGAAACTCATTCTAGTAACAAAGGAAAATATGTACTTCCTCTGTCTCAAGAAAAATGATGGTGTTCAAAATGTGAAGATCAATACTTCTAATTTTCATATTCATTGTAAATTCGAGCATTGATCCATTTAATTCTTTTAAAAGGATAACTATGTGAAAAACAGTACATGTCAAAAAAATTCCATAGTCAAGAATATGTTAGTAAAATTTATTGAGAAAATAAATGTGATTGATATTTGACTATCTACATGCGACAATGCAATATAAAAATTGAATAAAGAGAGTGTAATCAATAATATGAGCGTAAAATAGTCATCATTATTTTCCGTTATTTTTCTCTTCCTTTACTTTTTCTATCCTTTTTCTTTCATTTTTAATAAAAAAATCTTTTCAAGTGAGATTACTTCATGATCGTCCAAGGGCTTTAAAGTTGGTGAGCTAGTCATTGTATCTAGACATTTTTTCCCTTCAAATTGGTGATATGGACTTTTAATACCAGCCCTTAGATCTGTCAAAACGGGTAGAAATGGCGTGGGATAGCCTCTTTTTAATATTGTATTCAGGTTTTATCCAGTATTTTTAATGCTGAGCAAAAATAATCATTACTCTATTAAAATTAATACGAAAAGACGTTGTTACTCTTTCTTCATGAGTGTTGTGTAAATATTAAGGACATGGTGTCCTTAACATTTATACTGCACAGATGAAGTTAAGGATACCATGTCCTTAATATTTACACTGCACATATGAAGTTAAGGACATGATGTCCTAAAGTTTAACAACGGAAGTTGCAAATACAAGATACTTTGTCCTTAATATCACAACATTCATGAAGTTAAGGACATCATGTCCTTAATATTTACACAATACTCATAAAGTTAAGGACACTATGTTCTTAACATTTATACTGCACATATGAAGTTAAGGACACGTGGTCCTAAAGTTTAACAACATAAGGTGCAAATATAAGTTAAGGACATTGTGTCATTTACATTTACACTACACATATGAAGTTAAGGACATGCTGTCCTAAAGTTTAACAACGGAAGGTGCAAATACAGGATACTTTGTCCTTAATAGATACACAACATTCATGAAGTTAATGACACCATGTCCTTAATATTTACACAGCACTCATGTCTAGCACAGGGGTATTTTCGTCCGGGCGAATAAAAATTTATTAAGCACTTGCTAAAGAGTAAATACATTTTAAACAGTGGCTAAAGAGTAAAGACATCTCTAATTAGCGGCTGTGCACTTCCCCCTCAAAACGGACCAACCCAGCCCAAGCCTCGTGGGCTTTTAAATTTGGTGCAATAGGACAGGCCGGCCCACTATATGAATGTGCCTTAAAATGGCTAGCCCAATCTAGCCCTAAGAGGGTCGCGGGCTAGGGCGGGCCGGCCCTTCAATTTTTTTTAAAAAAAAATTCGTTAAAACATTTCATGACATAGTCGATTAATCATGTAAACAATTTCTGTTTGCTTAGATCGTATAAAAAGCTTGATATTTGACAAGGAATCTCGTAATTGAAATGCAAATTCTCTATATCTCTAGCTCTTCTTTTTTAAAGTTACATGAATATTTTCTTAATACTTTTCTTTCATTTTTCTTAGATTCAGAGATTTGATATGGAAAGGTAAATGAGCAACCTAGGGTTGGGGAATGAGGATTATAGTTAATAGTTTTTTTTTTAATTTTTATTTTTTTTTAAAATATTAAATATTTAATAGTTAATTAATTTGAATTTAATTAATTTTTGGCCCGCGGGCCGACCCAGGCCCATCCTCGGTCAAGCCTCAAGGGACAACGGGCTGACTTGGGCCGGGCTTATAAGCCTCAGTTTTAAATGGGCTCAAAAATCCTAGCTCAACCCTACCCAAGTAGCGGACTGGGTTGGACTGGCCAAGCCCATTTTGACAGCCATACCAGCCCTGTGACATCAAGTTCTCACATATTATCACTTTTAGCCCGCGCCAAAAATTATTTATATTTAGTAGCCGAAAAAGTGTATAAAATTTGTATAATTTCTGTATATAACATACAAAAAATATATATTTTTTGGCTATTATTTTTAGAGCGGCTGTACAATGTCATTTTATCCGTCGATTAACCCGTTTTTTATTCGTATTAAATATGAATCGAGTTGGATAATTTTTTCTATTTTTTCATTATTTATTTTCGACCCACTTATATTCGACTTGACCCGCTCGTTTGCCACCCTACGCGGAAAGTTCATTAAAAGACCATGGCCTTCGCTTTGCTATAAAATCTGCTCCTTTAGGGTGATAAAAATTTACCAAAGGAAAAAAGATAACCAAATTTTGAAAGAAAAATGCAACCATATCTTTGGGATTGCAATTTGTTTGTATCCATCTAGGTGTAATAGCTAGATAACTACTCACCTTGATATATCACAAATTTAAATTCAAATTAGGTGAATGCTAATACGGATTGAGGTGTCAATCAGCCTTTAGAATTCTTGTGGAACTCCTTTTCAAATTTTTATGCATATCTTTGGATTTGAAAGAGAAAAGGGAACAACATAATATCCTAATTCAGTTGACATAATTTCGTTTTCCTCTCTAACCATAGTTTGAATGTAAACTTCAGCGGGGAAATTGTATTTAAAAGGTTCACAAAATCGTTAACATTTAAGGTTATAAATTTGGTCTAAAATATAAAATTTACAAGATAAAGTCCAACTTATCTGTCAAAAATAAAAAAATAAAAAAATAGAGAATCTAAAGTCCAGCTCCATTAGCATCCATTTCAATTGATATTATTGAACAAGTGATAAATAATTTTAAAATCTTTTATTTTTGCATATGTGCATTAATATCTCTGATAAATCATATAATCTGAGGTTTGATGGAAAAAGAATAAAGAGTTGAAAAAGAAGAGGTGGCACATGGGGTTTCAAAAGAACAAAGTTTGATAGACCCCAGTACCCACAGTTTAGCTGGTTTCTCACATTTTCTATGTTCTCTCTAAAAGATAAAATAAAGAGTTTAAGTTTTATGCATTGATATTTTAAAAATACAATACAATTAGGTTTTTTATAATTTAATGAAAGATAAAATTTATGATAAGTATTAATTGATAATCAAATAGTAAAAAATAGTAATTAACTTGTTATAAGAGGTCAAACTAACTAATAGATAAAAAATATTTATAATGGGATGTATATAATTTATATTTTAAAATAAAATAAAAACAAAAAGAATATTATATCCTACTAACTATATAAACGTCCAAAAGTCTCAGCCAGCATACCTCACTGTTTTGTTACCAAGATATATTTCTCTCTAGAGTTAGAAAAGTTGGGGAGAATATGGCTGCCTCTAAACTTGTAGTTTCAATATTGTTGGCCATCTTTGCCATGGCATTGTTCAATTTCATCCCTTGTGTTCAAGCTCAAGAGTTGGCCCCTGCTCCTGCCCCTACCAGTGATGGTTTGCTCTATCCCCTTCTCTTTTCGCTTAGTATTTAACTTACATTTGCTAACACTCTATTAATTGATCATAATGAGTTAATCCACTAGCCCCCACCGTGCCGTCTTGTTTGTACAGTCTGCATTTTTTGGCTTGTTTGCACTTGTGAACAGTGGGGGTTTGTAGGATCTGATTTTCACTTCTCTGAAAGGGTTAATTATTTCCTAGTTTATTCAGATTCTTTGTCGGCTGTTTCTTTTGACTTTGAGAAACAATTGCAACATCAATAGTAGCATAAAACTTTTAAGAACCATGTGGATTTACTCTGCTAAGTTAAATGAAGACTTGTAAATCTAAGAACGTACTTATTAATAGTGAACATTTCAACTCAAAACTTCAAACAAAATAGTTGTAGTAGCTACATCTCTATATAAAACAACTCTTGTGTTGTGCTTGTTCCTGCTACAAGAGCAACAGATATAGAGATCTTAGGATAACATTCAGTGACCTTCTTGTTAAACCATTTAAGTTGAATGTCTGCTTCGAAATGTACAAATTTTAGAAGTCTTGAAAACTTTATAAAACAAATTAGTATTCAATTTACACAAGCTGAGTATACTTGGACTAGAGTTTCTCTAGCCAGATTATATCTTTTTTTACACCACTACTAGTGTATGTAACTTAAATCCTTTAGGCTAATATGGTCATGGTAATTAATTTGCAGGAACATCCATAGATCAAGGAATTGCATACGTGCTGATGCTGGCGGCTTTAGTCCTTACATATCTCATCCACCCTATGGACGCTTCTCCCTACAATTTTTTCTAAATTTATCTCTTAGCATTAGTCAAACCTAAAATTATGTTTCATTTTTCTCTTTGGGACAATGATTGGTCATTCTTCATATGGATTCAATTATCAATCCATTCATGTTTATTTTTCCAGTGGTTATATATTTAGTTTCCTTTTTCTCATTTCCACTTTTCTCAACATCTCAAGTCTCAGACCCGTCTTCTGGGATATAAAGAAATGCACCATCTGGAACGCACTGATTATTAATACAAGTAAAAGAAGACATGAACTCGAGAAAAGTGGAAGTAAAAAAATAAGGCCATTTAGAGTAGCGTTCTATTACTCTTTTTTTTTTTTTCAGGTTCCTTTTTTTCCCATACTCTCCTTCAACCCTTTCTACTTAATTATTGAATTGTAGTTACGTATTGAAATTCCCATTTTTTGCACTGTGTAAACCCACCCCCTCGAGCATTTGCAAGCAACCCCACGTATATTATCCCTTAGTTCCCTCCAGGAAGTTTCCTACAACTATTTTTTTTTATCTTGCTACCACGCAACACAACAGTCTAGTTTCTTTTGTTTACTAGTACAAAGAATCTGAAATCTGAAATACAGAAGGGTATAGTTGTTATTCTCTTATTATATCTCTGTATGTACGCAATAGGTACATTGGGAGAAGGATTGTGAATTTACAAAGAAACTAAAGGCATAAATGGTTGCCTATTCAGCTACGCCACTGGAGAAACTTCTCCACTTGTTTGAATAAATCAACCTTCAAGCCTCACAGGCAAAATTGGCTAGAAGGAATTATCCTGTCATGACCCAAATCACTGAAACGGTCAGGTCTTCAGTAGAATACACTTGGTCGAATATTGTTCTTTCGCTCTTCAGCCTGTTATCAGAACAAGTTATGCTAACATCACTTGCCTCATTGGCGTGTAGATCACAGTGCTATAGATCAGCATCTTTGCTCTGCCAATGCATATGCCTATGGCGCAAAGCATATTTTACCACCTCGTAGAAGGAAACAACGATCCCAACTGAAGGTCCAGCTCGGGCAACTCGGGGGCCAACTCCAGTGAACAACCCCTTAGCTCCCCCATCCCTGGTTCATGAAAACAATAATTAGCAGTTCACAGCACAAAGAACTATAAGACAATGGTCTATACGTCCTGAGATACTAAAACTATGCTTCAAATCATTTCCAGTACAAGAACAAATCTTTTAACACTCAGCAAGATGCTGATTTCAGGTGGACACAAGCATATTCCAAGGTTCATCTTGATCAAATGGAACTTCGTGTATCCACTAAGCATTCTACCCCTTTGTACTAACTTAAAAACTTACTAAGCACCCAGATAAAATAGAATTATTTTTCTCAGCAGCATGAAAGAATCACCCTGTATCTTATAAGAAAAAAGAATAAATGGAGACGGACAACACGACGAAACAGGTATTCCATAACATCAAGCCAATCAACTGGATTCATCATAATGAAAGGGTAAGGAAGACAAGGAGCTAGAAATGGTGAAGAGTTATAAGTCATCACTTAGTGGGACCTCAGACACTTTTAGCAAAGTCGTCTCTTAATGGAACAGAGGTCCCAATACCCATTCCGCCCTCAGCTTTCTTCCCCCATACCCCTTCCAAAACGAATCACATGCTTCATACATCTATTACCATACTTAATAAAATGTACAATTATCCTATTGGCAATCGGCACCCTAAAGAAAAGGATTAGTTTGTGAAAACCAAAAGTAATCCTACAGTCGATCAACTCATGAGAGCTTATTACTTCTCCAACTATCTTTTCTCAACTAGATCAAAACATATTGCAGTATCTGAAAGGGGCTGGAAGGGGAGATGGGGGTTGCAGCTGAAGATAAAGAAACAAAATGAAGTACCTCAATATCTCAACCAATGTTTGTCTCGTAGTCATTCTCAGTGCTCGTTCAGGATCATTCTGCAATGTCAACTGAAAGTTCCATTAAACCAACAAAAAGAAGGAAATAATAATAACTAGGTGCTTTTAAAATCAAGAGCACAAAAAAGCGACAAGGTCCTTAGAGCTCAAAGCGAAAAAGCGAGAAATGAAGCGCATGCTAGAGAATCGGGCGTTCCAAATCATAATGCACGACTACTTAATGGTGGATTCACCGCAAAATACTAGCTTGGCTCATTATTGCCGAGATAATAGTCTACTTCGTCACATCCACCATGCTTCTTTAAATTAATAAAAATAACAGGCAATGCATGTTAATCTGACAATCAGCTTCTTGAAAATTATAGCCAGATGTCAGTGGAAACTCTAAGCTAATACGTCCAAATCAAACTCATCAAATAGACTGCCATATCAATAAACAACGGAAATAAAAGATATGGAGTAACACAGAAAATCTGGGTTAAAAATTTAAGATCTTATCAGCACAACCAGGATACAAAAATATCTTCAGTAAAACGAGTATCGACAAACCCATCAGCCACCAAAATATGATGTTTGACTGTGTGTTTAAGTTTGTAACTACATTAACACAGGTTTAACGTACTAACTCATTTTCCTCATTCTTACTTTTCCTTGAACAGAATGATGTAATCACTAGTCATTCCCTACTAGGAGCATTACAATACTGAATTATCTAAAATTGACGGAAAAAATGGTAGATCAGAAAGACATATATATGGGGAGAGATAAGCAACTCTGCTCCCATGGAGAGCTGAGCCGAAGAGCTCCTGTTATGGTGCCTGGACGTAGCAGTTTGTGCAAAACCTTGTTGTTTTGAGATACATCTGATGCAAACAATCCTCAACATCCAAATGTGACATTAGAAGAGTTCTTTGTAGTTTAACTGCAGTGAATCCAAAATATAAGTTCTTTGTACTTGATATAGTTCCCACTACAGGTTTCATCAATGTAAACCCATGCCTAAGGCAAAAAGTACTACATGATCTTTTTCACTTCGAGATCATGTTTGATCGAACCCAAGACTTGTCAAGTGATTGAGGTTAAACGTAATTTTCCACTCAACATGTGACATTAGATCCAGGAAACCCAGAGTTCTACACTCAAGACTCCACAGCCAAACTAGAAGAAATTTATTTAGGTGTGTGCACTATCAGGCAGAAATTTCTTTATGTTTACTTGACATCAGCCCACTATTAAGAGGTCCAACTACTCACGTAATCCAAGTAAACTTTTCAATGGGCAATCACACTTTCTGTTAGTTGTTTCTTTTAGGAAAAGTTTAGGTGAATGGGAGAAGACCGACCTCTATCTGTCTCCTAGTTCTTGCAACATCTAACGGACACGTTGCAGCAGCTGCAAAACTTCCTGCAATGAATCCAGCAGAGAAGTTTGCACCGAGGACAGTAGTTGCACTTGCTTCATCTCCCACCAGGCCTAGTAGCTTCCTCCTAACCTTCACAAAAGTAGCAAGAGTTCTATTCAATTAAACGCAGAGTGAGCGCAGGAATAGCACGCAGTTAAGGGCTAGAAGAACTTACTGGCTCAAGAGTAGACCAGCAAATTGCAGAGAAAGGAACATCACGAGCTAGTTGTGCCCCCAAACCAGTCCAGAGGAGCCGGTAGGTTCGTGTTGCTAGCCATTGGTTGGTGGGGAAGTAATTAACCACAATGTGTTATCATAGCATTAAAAACCATAAAGCAAAGAGCTGGAGCAGTTAAACTTCCATAATTGAATACTCAAAGAAATTGAATATTTCCAATGCCATATGCTGTAAGTTACACTTTTAGCTGATTCATTCTGTGTCTCAATAACAACTAAAACTAGAGTGAAGTATTTAAATAATGATGGGATTTAACTTGTATTTCCTTTGCTAGAAATAAGTTAATTGTGAAAGGTTCTAGTATTTCTTAGCAAAAACCTTTTAAGTCAAAGCTTCTTGTAGAATCTATTCTAAAATCCATTAAGGACAAGATAAATTAGGAGAGAACTTCCTCACATTAGCATTATTGGTATGTTGAATTTCCCCATAAATTTACAAAGAAAAGAGGTCGTTTAAATAATTATTTTACAAGAAAACCCTGCACTTCAACGGAGCCCCACGGGATCCAAGGAAGAGATAAAAGCTCCACCTTGTGTGTATAGCACGCATGTAATATTGTCACTATCATTGAAAGAGCATAAGATCGCGGTGGGAAGAAAAGGAAACAGCATAAGATGGCAAAAATAGATAGTACGGAGGATAAGACTAATATTGGTTAAAGGTGGATGGCCCTAAAGAGGATGGAGCATGTAGATCCACATACCCTGCCTGTTTATTGAAACAACTTTTACGTACGCATAAGGCAGGAACCTATTCACACATTTTAAACGACTCAAGACTAATGTCTAACCATGAAGAGGGACAGATAATATAACATAACTATGTGCAAACAACAAAAGTAAGTTTGAGGAAGAAGTATTACAATTTTGATAGCTGTTTGCACTATTGACTGGAGAAACGACCCCAACTAATGTCTTCCACACTCCTGGGGGCTTCACACCATTTTTTGTGTCTTTGAAGGCCTATAAGAAATGAAGTTACAGGACGAAGTAAGACTTAGCAGAAAAATAAGGTAGAGATAGCATCTAAAACATACATAACATGATAAACCCAAACACCTAACTAAGTGGTGCTGCTCTTCGAAAAGGAAATTAACATTATCTGGTAAGTTCCAAGCACCATGATAAAGACAAACATCACACAAAGAAACTAATATTTCTAAACTACCAATGTAACAAACCTTTAATTTTCCCAACAGTGGAACGAGATTTCCATCTTCATCTTTTAGCTTTTACCATAGCTAGCCACTAATTCACAACAGAGGGAAAGAAACATCTGGAAAGAATACAAGCCGTTATCCGGTAAAATATTTTTAAAAACTGGGAAAATGTTTTAACTATCTTCTGGAGCATATAGATGCATGCCCAAAATATATAATTTCTTTTGATCTTTTTTGTGAATGTAAATTCAATATTCACATATTTGAAAATTGTAAATTTTACACATCTATCTTTAGTTTTATCCACGAGATAAACTGTAATAGTGATAAACATCTTCTAGCAGCAAGAGATTCCATTAGCATAGTACTCTCACAAGAAATCGTGTAATGTCTCCATCCGCATCAAGCAGATAATCAGATTTACCTGCATTCGTGTTCTTGCAAGCTCAACTGGATAGCAAGTGACGCAAGCAATGGAACGTGCTAAGGATCCTGCTACCAAGGGGACATATGGTGTAGCCATTGGTACATTACGTAATGTATACTCTTCCATAGAGTTCCGAAAAATGTCATAAAGAGGTAAATAAATCCCCACCTGCAAAGGCAAAAAAACACTTAATAAGAACTATCACGAAACAAGACAGCTGTAAATGCAATTGCACATAACAGCGTGCTTCATACTTGAATAACCAGTGAAAAATGAAAGACAAATGAATTTCTAAATAGAGACTTACAGAAGGGATTGCCAATGTCAGACTTGCATTAGTGCCTCTCCACAATCTACTAACTCCTTCCTGCACAAGTTACCTGGGTTAAATAGATGAGACAGTTTACTTTCACAGAGCCAATGAAATGCAGAAATGAACTGAAAGAAGATGTTTAGAGAATCCCCTACTTTTCAGGTCCAATGGTTTCTATTTATTTTCTTTTTTGACCAGATAATATTGCATGAATTTAGAACAACTATGGCACAGCTGTTGGTATCAACGTCTAACCAAAAACTTCAACACTCAACTCTTTTTTTTTGTAGGTGGGGGGAGGGGGAGGGGGAGGGGGAGGGGGAGGGGGAGGGGAGGGGAGGAGAGGAAGGTAGTGACAGCAAACCCTTGCAAGGGTAACTCTATTTACAGAATTATCACCTTTTACATGACCATCTCATGTAAAATCCATAGCTGTTCTGTGAGTACATAACAGATGTCATAATGAGAAGAGAGTTGTCTTGCATGCCCCAGAAAAGTACAGAAAAAGGAAATAGAGTTATAAGTTTTAAATTGTTTTTGCAGCCTAACTACAAAATCATCCTCAACAGTCAACACTTTCTTAGATGACTAGTTCATGATGGATGTTGATGTGATAGTAGTCATAACTTTCAGCGGATTTCAAATAGGCAAAATGGCCTCCTGGCCACTTAAATTTACACTTGTTTGCCAACCCGGTAAACAAACTTACACATTTCTCATTTTAACACCTCAACTTGATGAACCCAATACTAATAAACACTTCTGATTGAACGTGGTCTTCACTCGCTGTGACATGAATGACACACATTATATACCAAGTTTTTTATTCTTTGACACGTGTAAAATGTGGGGCCTACTTTATAAAAAGTGCAATTTACCAGATTTTAAATTTATTTTCTTTTCTTTTCATCTCTTCCTCTTCACCATAGCAAGAGTGAACCTTCTAAGACATAACCTTCAACCATCAGTGAGAACCACAAATTGAATACAATAATAGTGCTAAGGTGTCCAAACTGGCATAACAGCTTCAAGAACGCGGGGAAGGGTCACCATAAATGAAAATGAGATATGTGGGTTCATCAATAACCTTCAACCATCAGTGAGAACCACAAATTGAATACAATAATAGTGCTAAGGTGTCCAAACTGGCATAACAACTTCAAGAACGCGGGGAAGGGTCACCATAAATGAAAATGAGATATGTGGGTTCATCAATGCCGGCACCAAACAGTGGCAAATATTTCTGGTGGAGTTGGCCGGAAGAACGATCTACAGAGAACAAATTTACTTTTCTATAAATTTAATTTCAGAATGTTTGTAAAGTGTTTGTAGTGTAATGGGTGTTATCTAAGAGAGGTGGATCGAGATAGGTAATCGCCGATGAAGTGTTTTAGGCTATAAGCTCCCTCTTTTATGGTAAAATATGATGATGGCCGTGTTCTGATTTTTATGGTGGTGCTTGCCGATTTTAGTCGTCTGCGATGAAGGTTCTGGTGATCTTAAATTTAAGGTGATTTTTAATGGTCAAGATTGAAAATAGAGGTTGTTGTGATAGAATTTTTCTTAAAAATCTTTTCCGATGGTCAGGAGGATGATGGAATGGTATTGATTTGATAGAGTTGTGGTGGTTTTTTAAAGGGTAAGGTTGGAGAGGAGAGGTTTGTGGACGGAAATAGGCGCCGGTGGGGAAAGAGCAAAAATTGAGAAAAGGGGAAAAAGGAGGATAAGGTAAAGAAAGGTTGGGCAGGGGCGTACGGGTGGGGAGTAGATTTTTTTCCCTTTTCTTCTTTAGAAGTTTTTTTTTTCTTTTTAAATCTTTTCTTTTGTAATTGATGTTCTCTTTTCCCATTTTTTAGTATTTTTTCCACCAAAATTCTATTCTAACGCGCTTTATTAGCGTGATTGTCACGCACTTTGGCCACATCAACCCGTTGTTTCCACATAAGCATAGTCAACGGTCAAACGTGTTTATTTGTATTCAGTTCATCAAGTTGAGGTGTTAAAATGGGAAAGATATAAGTTTGTTTATCGGGTTGGCAAACTGATACAAGTTTAAGTGGCCACGAGGTCATTTTGCCTTTCAAATAAGACATACAGATTTCAAAGCAGAGGATCTCAAACTATGTGCAAAACGTAACTATTTTACTTCCCACAAAAAGTAACTAACCTGACGTATTACTTTATAAAAGACATCAAGTGTTCCTTTATATCTGGAACAATCTGGGGAACATGATGGTTCAGCACCAAGAACAGCACGAGTGCCTGATGAGTTGCACTTCACACCTGTCAGCACCTAAACAAGATAGCAGATGAAAAAATTATATGCTGAACAACATATAGTGGAAACTTAATCAACTTAAGTTGGTCCTTGTAACTTTAGATTGATAATTTAGGTAAAACTAAACACATCTCGTGCACAAAATTTGGGAGATAGCATGAAACACAGCAGGCCAGCACAGCTAGTTTCTGCCAGGGTTAGCAGCCTACAAACCATGCCTTTTATCAAAAGTGTCCACTCCACTACCATGAATCAAAACTCTGACATTAATAATTTCATATGGCTCCAAACGGTTGAGCACAAACATGATAACCGAAAGTGCAGGTAGTTCCTCGAGCTTGAAGGAGAATTCTCCATGACGATATAAGTAGTTCTACCGAGTTGATTTAGATAAAACACATTTTTCCTGCATTGTGGAGATCTCCTTTTGTTCTTTGTCTTAGTATATTTTTATTTTCCAGAACTACGTATTTGACTTCCCATTTGTCAAAATATTTGAAGCATTACAGTGTCCATGTCATACACAAAAAAAGGTCAATGATAAGTAGACACCATGGGACCAGTGTAAGGACTAGGACTAAGAAATTCAAAGTGGGAACTAGTCAGAATTGCACCATAAGATGTATAAAAGAAGAATTCGTACAAATTAAACAGCATTATCTTGAATTTGGAGTATCAAATATAATTTTGGAATGTCATGGTGAAATTTAATAACTTCAAATAGCATAGTAAATTCTGTTAGCCATATTAATGAGTTTATAAGCATTGTGAATATCTCCTTTTGTTATTTACCTTAGAAAATTCTTATTTTTTCTGAACAACATATTTGACTTTCCCATTTATAAAAAAAATTGAAGCATTCTAATGTCCATGGGAAACGTAGAAAAAACATAATGGGAGGAAGTGCAGGGAACCTACTGTATTTGCATGAAGAGGTCCCAAACTACAAAGGCTATCATAAGGGACACCTGCAGCCTGAGCTTGCAACCTTGTCTGCAAAGCAGAAAGAAAGATGCCATTAAAATTTAAACAACCTAAAAGAAGTTTGTATACGGTCGAAATAGATTTCGGCCTTCCTACGTTCGATCGAGTTCGAACGGTAAGCAACCGGAGTGGGATTTTGGGATGAGTTCCGAAGGCAGTACAAATGAGCCTCGAGTCCGAAGGCTGATCGAGGAGTCGGCTCGATACTTTTATCAAACCCGTGACCAAATCGATCCGCAAGGCATTGCTTCGAGGTCAGGAATGCGCTACACCCACCCCGGAGGTCGAACTCAAGCCAAAATCGAGGGCTCGACCCAATAACGAGTTCGAGCCAGTGTCGAGCTCACAAACGAGAGCCGTTACAACCGCACTAAGAGAGAGAATCTTGGCGGGAATCGAGGAAGAGACAATTCATCATGGGTCCTCCACTATATGCTTTATTTTATTATAAATAAAGTAGGATCCCTCTTTTATAAAGGGGGGAATCCTTGTAAGCATAGGGACAGGCAGAAGGCATTGTAACAAAAGATCACTTCTCATATTAAAAGATATCTCCTCATGCTTGTTTTATTTTACCTTATTCATTCTTTTGCTCACTATTCCCATTCTCATAGCCAAGAACATACATATTTCTATTTATATATACGATTTGTATCAAATTGTATCACATATTCTTAGAACCATACACAAATTTAAAGTTATCTGATTTTTCGGGTAAACAGTTTGGCGCCCACCGTGGGGCCAAGGGTAACAGTGGTTGTTTGATACGAATCTGCAATACACACCAGTTTGCAACTTCAAATCAACAAGGGCAAACCCTCGACTGATGGCTTTACCTATCGACCACGAAGCCAGCCTTCAAGATGAAACCAACAACTTGGCACCCGGGGGCGGAAGGCCACTTGACGATGGCACTGAGGCTCGAATCGAAGTACCCGAAATTCGAGCCGAAGTACCATTGGATGTCAATTCACGAATAGCTCTGGAGGCGAATCAGCGTTCCGAACCGGAAAAAAGCATTCAGGGCGATACTCGATCCGTAGCCCGAGATACCCATAATGCGGGGGAAATCGGAGCCAGCTTACGTATGATCTTCGAGATGCTACAAGCCCAACAAGTAGCGATAGCCTAGTTACAGAGCCAAACTCATATACAAAGCAGGCCGGATCCCAATCCGCTTCGAGAAATCACCCCCAGAGCGGAGCCCGCCATAGTGAAATCAAACGAGCAAGAATCGGGGACCACTCCCGAAATTACTAAATTGCTCGAGGAACTCACAAAACGAGTCGAAGCCAACGACAAGAGAGTGGAAACGTACAGTGTCAGGGTCGATCAAATCCTGGGGGCTCCACCAATGATAAAAGGGCTTGATTCGAAAAAATTCATACAAAAGCCTTTTCCCTCGAGTGCAGCCCCAAAACCAATCCCCAAAAAATTCCGTATGCCCGAAATACCCAAATATAACGGAACGACCGACCCCAACGAGCACGTCACTTCTTACACGTGTGCCATCAAGGGAAATGATTTGGAAGATGATGAAATCGAATCTGTATTATTGAAAAAATTCGGTGAAACCCTGTCAAAGGGGGCAATGGTATGATATCATAATTTACCATCTAACTCTATTGATTCTTTTGCTATGCTTGCAGATTGCTTCGTAAAAGCACATGACGGAGCCATTAAGATCGAAACCAGAAAGTCGGACCTGTTCAAGGTAATACAAAAAGATAACGAGATGCTAAGGGAGTTCGTATCTCATTTTCAAATGGAACGAATGGATCTGCCACCAGTCACAGACGATTGGGCTGTCCAAGCTTTCACTCAAGGTCTAAACGAGCGGAGCTCGATGGCTTCACGGCCGCTGAAGCAGAATCTGATCGAGTACCCAGCTATTACTTGGACCGATGTGCACAATCGATATCAATCCAAAATAAGAGTCGAAGATGACCAGTTGATTTCTAGGTCCGTTACGAAAAGAACTACCAAGCAAAAATCGACGAGAGATCGACACCAGCCATATAGCGGAAACGATACTACTGCTGAGTATCTGATGCCTCTTCAAAATCAACCTCGTATACTGGGGGGCTTTATCACTGAACGCATCTGTGATGATTATCAAATTCGGTGCAAAGGAAGTTACTTCGTTATGACAAACAGTGTCTCAACAGGAAACGTTGTAAGAGCCAAATGATCAAAACGAACCTTGCTTATGTAGTTGGCCCGAGCACTGACGCAAAACATGAACACATGTTTAATGACTTGCAAAGACAATCTTCTTTACCGATATTCTATGTTCAAGATTTATTATGCAAACAGGATCGAGTTCGAGCAAGCGCTCACTTGACCATTACGCCTACAGGTTACATTATTTCGAGTTCGAATCATTCATTCGACTACTAAGCCTACGGGCTACTTTTATTTCGAGTTCGAGCAAGCACTCACCCGACCATTATGCCTACGGGCTACATTGCATGGAGTTTGAATCATTCACTCGACTGCTAAGCCTACGGGCTACTTTTATTTCGAGTTCGAGCAAACATTCACTCGACTATTAAGCCTACGAGCTACTTTTATTTCGAGTTCGAGCAAACACTCACTCGACCATTACGCCTACAAGCTACATTGCATCGAGTTCGAATCATTCACTCGACTGCTAAGCCTATGGGCTACTTTCATTTCGAGTTCGAGCAAGCACTCACTCGACCGTTACGTCTACGGGCTACTTTTATTTCGAGTTCGAGCAAGCACTCACTCGACCATTACGCCTACGGGCTACTTTTATTTCGAGTTCGAATCATTCACTCGACTACTAGGCCTACGGGCTACTTTTATTTCGAGTTCGAGCAAGCACTCACTCGACCATTACGTCTACGGCCTACTTTTATTTCGAGTTCGAGCAAGCACTCACTCGACCATTACGCCTACGGGCTACATTGCATCGAGTTCGAATCATTCACTTGACTGCTAAGCCTACGGGCTACTTTTATTTCGAGTTCGAGCAAACATTCACTCGACTATTACGCCTACGGGCTACATTGCATCGAGATCAAATCATTCACTCGACTGCTAAGCCTACGGGCTACTTTTATTTCGAGTTCGAGCAAGCACTCACTCGACCATTACGCCTACGGGCTACATTACTTCGAGTTCGAATCATTCACTCGACTACTAAGCCTACGGACTACTTTTATTTCGAGTTCGAGCAAGCACTCACTCGACCATTACGCCTACGGGCTACTTTATTTCGAGTCCGAGCAAGCACTCACTCGACCATTACGCCTACGGGCTACATTACTTCGAGTTCGAATCATTCACTCGACTATTAAGCCTACGGGCTACTTTTATTTCGAGTTCGATTCATTCACTGGACTACTAAGCCTACGGGCTACTTTTATTTCGAGTCCGAGCAAGCACTCACTCGACCATTACGCCTATGGGCTATATTATTTCGAGTTCGAATCATTCACTCGACTAGTAAGCCCACAGGCTACTTTATTTCGAGTCCGAGCAAGCACTCACTCGACCATTACGCCCACGGGCTACATTATTTCGAGTTCGAATCATTCACTCGACTACTAAGCCCACGAGCTACTTTATTTCGAGTCCGAGCAAGCACTCACTCGACCATTACGCCTACGGGCTACATTATTTCGAGTTCGAATCATTCATTCGACTACTACGCCTACGGGCTACATTACTTCGAGTTCGAATCATTGACTCGACTTATAAGCCTAGTAGCTACATCACTTCAAATTTGAATAAGCACTCGCTCGACCTTGTCGCCGGACGGCCGTGAAGAAGAAGCTTTCTCCTTCTGAGGTACGGTTTTCGAAGTTTTGGCCATTGATATGAGAGAAAGAAAGGCAAAGAAAGATGAAAAGTTGATGTACATGGCTCTGCAAGCCAGTGTTTAGAAAAGCGATCGCTTCGTCGCTTTAAGCGCGAAGCGACGCGACGCGACTCAGTGTCGCTTCTAGCTGCCTGAGGCGACTCGACCTAGGGAAGCGCACGCTTCAACGGAGGAAGCGACGAAGCGACGAAGCGAGCAAAGCGACGAAGCGATCGCTTCTGTTAAAAAAGCGACATTGAGTCTGTTTTTTTAAAAAGATGGCCCTTTTTTAAAAAGAGGGCCCTTTTTTAAAAAGAGGGCCCTTTTTTAAAAGAAAAAAACTTTGGGTCTGTTTTTTTTATACAAAACAGACCCTAAATTGAAAAATTGGTCATTTCTTCTTCTCTCTTCTACGATCAAGGTCGACCAAAGCCTAGGGTTCTTCATCAACATTTCTGACCAGTCCAGGTAATTTTCTTCTTCTCCTTTCTTCTTCTCTTTTTTTTCTTTCTTCTTTCTTTCTTCTTCTTGGTCCCGTCAGAATCTGTTTTTTTTCTTTCTTTTTCCTTCTTTCTTCCTTCTTCTTTTTCGTTTATCTCTGAGACTCTGACAGTCCAGTACTCCAGTTTGCACTGTTCAGACTTCAGCGACTTCTTCTTCCCTTTATCTCTAACCCATTTTGTTTTTTCCCCCTTTTATTCTTCTTATTTATTACTTTTAATATGTATTTTAGTATATGTTATATTTTTCAGTTTATTTGATTTTTTTAATGTATATTTCAGCATATAAAATTAATTATTATTTATATATGTTATATTTTTCAGTTTATTTGATTAATTTTATATGTATTTCATTTTAGAAAATTAATTATTATATATATGTTATATTTTAGTTTATTTGATTTTTTAATGTATATTTCAGTATATAAAGTTAATTATTATTTATATATGTTATATTTTTCAGTTTATTTGATTAATTTTATATGTATTTCACTTTAGAAAATAAATTATTATATATATATATATGTTATATTTTAGTTTATATATATATATGTTATATTTTAGTTTATTTGATTTTTTAATGTATATTTCAGTATATAAAATTAATTATTATTTATATATGTTATATTTTTCAGTTTATTTGATTTTCTTAATGTATTTTTCAGTATATAAAATTAATTATTATATATATGTTATGTTTTCAGTTTATTTGATTAATTTTATATGTATTTCATTTTAGAAAATTATGTATGTTATATTTTAGTTTATTTGATTTTTTTAATGTGTATTTCGGTTTATAAAATTAATTATTATATATATTATACGTATTTTCAGTTTATTTGATTATGTATTTTCTTATATCTTAATAGGGATTTCAAAATGTCTCAAAGATCGAAAGATAAAGACCCGGCTTGGCGATATGGCGATAGAGTTAATGAGAAGAATACAAATATTGTATGCAAGTTTTGTAACAAGATTACAACGGGTGGAATTTATCGCTTTAAATTCCATCTTATTGGTGGCGATAGAAACGTCACAAGTTGTCCGAAATGTCCACCGAAGGTGAGGGATGAAATAAAGAATTTTGTTGAGAAGAAGAAGGAGCAAAAAAATCAAATGAGTCATCAACCATTGGTGACCAATCTTGATGATGATGGTGATGATGATATTGAAGAATTGTCACTTCCAACAAAACGGGGAAGAGATGCAATCTCTTCAAGCCATGGATCGACGGGTACGAGTAGGACTAAAGGTCCTATAGATTGCTATTTCCCAAAGAAGCCGGAAGGAAAGAGCGGTGGAAAAGATGTACAAAAAATTGCTAAGGACATTTTGAGGGATCGTGCAGTTAGAGCTTTTGCACGATGGGTCTATGATGCTGGGCTCCCCTTCAATTGTGTCAACTATACTGACACTTTTGGAGACTTTATTGAGGCCGTTGGTCAATACGGACCTGGAATGAAGCCTCCCACTTATCATGAAATCAGAGGTCCTTATCTAAATAAGGAAGTGGAGGAGACTAATAAAATTGTGGAGGAACATAAAGTTGCGTGGAACAAGTATGGCTGCTCCATTATGATGGATAAGTGGACGGCAAGAACTGGGAAAATGATTATTAACGTGTTGGTGAATTCTCCCAAGGGAAGTTTGTTTCTTGAGTCCATTGATGCTAGCGACTCATCCACTGACCACATCAAAATGTTCACCTTATTTCAGAACACCATTGAAAAGATTGGCCCAAGCAAAGTTGTTCAAGTGGTCACTGATAATGCGAGTGAAAATGTGAAAGCGGGTGGCATGGTGGAAGGAGCGTACAAGAATGTCTATTGGACTCCATGTGCGGCTCATTGTATCAACTTAATCTTCGGGGACATTTTCAAGGAAAAACCCTTCTCTACAGTTTTTGGCCAGGGCGTTAGGGTACATTCTTATATTTCTCAGCGGCCCTTGTTATTGAATATGATGAGAAGATTCACCGGACAAAAAAATTTGGTGAAACCGGGCAAGACAAGGTTCGCCACTGCTTTCTTGACTTTACATAGTATCCACTTGCAAAAATCCAATTTGAGAAAGTTGTTCACTTCAGAGGAATGGAGCAAGAGTAAATTTGCAAAGGAAAGTGCAGGGAAAGATGTTGCACGCATTATTCTTTCTTATTCTTTTTGGAATAATGTCCTTCATGCTCTTAAAATTGGTGGCCCTTTGGTTAAAGTACTCCGTTTGGTGGATGGGGAGCAAAAACCACCAATGGGCTACCTCTATGAAGCTATGGATAGGGCCAAGGAGGCTATTCAAGCATCATTCACTGATGAGCAGAAATATGCAAAGGTCTTTCAGATCATTGATGCAAGATGGAGTGAGCAACTTCATAGACCTTTGCATGCAGCTGGACTTATTCTGAACCCGTCACTCTTTTATGATCAGCATGAGAATAATTCATTGGCTAGAGAAGTGTGGACAGGATTCCATGAGGTTGTTATCAAGTTGACCCCAGATGAAGACATGCAAGAAAAGATAGTAGATCAGCTTGCTATTTACAAGGCAGCTGAGGGACTTTTTAAGCTCCGACTTGCTATTAAACAAAGAAAGACGAAATCGCCAGGTGACCAAGTGCTTCTATATTTTATAGCTCTAACTTTAATGTATTTTTTATACTTATTAACTCTTGAATTTATTTTTTTTCACTTCTATAGTTGAGTGGTGGGACCAATATGGTGTAGAGACTCCGAATTTACAGACTTTCGCCATCAGAGTTCTAAGTTTAACTTGTAGCTCATCCGGATGTGAAAGGAACTGGAGCGTTTTTGAACACGTGAGAAATAAAAAGAATTATTTCGTGTTTTGAGATAAAGTAAATTATATCTCAATTGTCCCAACTCCTACTAATTAGTTGACACATCTTGTTTGCAGATTCATACAAAGAAGAGGAATCGACTAACCTTGAAGCGCCTCCATAATCTAGTGTTCATAAAATACAATAGAGCATTGAGGCGTCGCTACAACCACCGCAATCTAATTGATCCAATTCTTTTGGACAATATTGATGAGGCTAATGAGTGGCTAACCGGAGTCCCCGAAAATTGTGAAGATGAAGAAGTATTTGAAGGCGATTCTAATTTCACTTGGGGTGATGTTGCGGTTGCTAGTGGAGTTGGGGAGAATCCTTATGGTTTAAGGGGGAATACTTCAAGTTCAAGCTCGATTAGGAAGGGAAAAAGTGTGGCTACCACAAGTCGATCCCTATCCCTAATTGATGAAGATGAAAGTGATCATGAAGAGGAAGAGGAGGGGGAGGAGGAAGATGACGAGCAATATGAAGATAATAGAGGAATTCAAGATTTTGACAATCTTGAAGAAGAACAAGAAGAGTAGAAGAATAAGAGGTTGATTCTAGTAATTTAGTAGCTTTGATTTTGACAATTTGAACTTTTTGATTATTTATAATTTTATATTGTGTCTTTGCAAGGTTTACATTATATTTTTTAAGAATTGCGCTTCACTTTAATAAAGCGTGCGCTTCGCTTTGCGCTTCGCTTTTGAAGCGAGGCGAGCCCTTGACGCTTTTTTGCGCTTCTCGCTCTTAAAAACACTGCTGCAAGCGGCGAAATAGAGAGAAAGGGTAAGAAAATTTGGAAGAGTGAAAGACGTAAAAATGGTAAATGTTAGATGAAGGGGTTATTTATAGGCTTGCATCGTGACAGTTCAATATCAAAGGTGTCCGACCACCGTCTGACAAGTCCGACCACCGTCTGACATACATTAAATACCTTGAAAAGACTAAATCGATGGGACAGCTATCACATACGTCATGATCGAGCCCTGTGCAAACGTCAGCTTATAACCCGATCGAACCATCGAAGATCATATCGATTCTCACCACATCCTTCCTGAAAATCGAGGGGACTATCTGTATACGGTCGAAATAGATTTCGGTCTTCCTACGTTCGATCGAGTTCGAACGGTAAGCAACCGGAGTGGGATTTTGGGATGAGTTCCGAAGGCAGTACAAATGAGCCTCGAATCCGAAGGTTGATCGAGGAGTCGGCTCGATACTTTTATCAAGCCCGTGACCAAATCGATCCGCAAGGCATTGCTTCGAGGTCAGGAATGCGCTACACCCACCCCGGAGGTCGAACTCAAGCCAAAATCGAGAGCTCGACCCAATAACGAGTTCGAGCCAGTGTCGAGCTCAAAAACAAGAGCCGTTACAACCACACTAAGAGAGAGAATCTTGGCGGGAATCGAGTAAGAGACAATTCATCATGGGTCACTATATGCTTTATTTTATTATAAATAAAGTAGGATCCCTCTATTATAAAGAGGGAATCCTTGTAAGCATAGGGCCAGGCAGAAGGCATTGTAACAAAAGATCATTTCTCATATTGAAAGATATCTCCTCATGCTTGTTTTATTTTACCTTATTCATTCTTTTGCTCACTATTCACATTCTCATAGCCAAGAACATACATATTTCTATTTCTATATACGATTTGTATCAAATCGTATCACATATCCTTAGAACCATACACAAATTTAACGTTATCTGATTTTTCGGGTAAACAAAGTTAAATGACAAGAAAGTAGAGAATCAACTCAAGATTGTAAGCTGTTCAAAAGGTTCTCCTCGGTACAAATTCATGCTTAAGCACTAATATTTGCAATGTAACAGTGGAACAAGCTTTCTACATCACTGACATAAGTTAAATTGGAACACACAATTAAATTAGAAATAGAAGTTACTGTACATTTTTTTTTTTTAAAAGGCAGCACTTTTAAGGCAAATTAAATGAACAGTGTGGGCTTAATTTAAGAATAAATAATATAAGGGGGGAAAAGGGTGACCTTGGCAACATCAAGAGGGTTGACAAGGACGGCGGAGAGAACGGCAGCACCAGCGGCGGAAATAGCCCTCTCTCCAAAGCCTAAATTCACATCCGTAAAGTTCTCGGAATGTGAAGGCTTAGTTGACGACGTGTCCCCACCAGAAACGGCGACGCTTTTGTCGAATTCAACGGTGGTTCGTGTTGCAGTGGCTGCCCCAATCCATGACGGCAACCCCTGCTTTGTTGATGTTGATCCCACTCCCACCATCAATTTTTTTTTAACCTTTCAGGTTGAACAAATTTTTGTTTTTGTATTGAAATTAATTGAAATTTCTCACTCTTTCTGTGTATAGAGGTGGACAATTGAAATTTAACAAAAAATTGGGTACTTTTTCAGAAAATTGTAGCTTCTGGGGTTGAACAATTTTTCTTTCGAACGAATGGAAATTTCTAGGGGATTCTGTAATTTTTCTGGAGGTGGAAAATTGATTTTTTTTATTTAAATATTTTGCATGGAGAAAATGAAATGGGAAGCAAAGTGAATAGGTGGCGTGGACATAAGGGCGCCAAGCAAACAGGAGTGGCGGCTGCTTTGGTATCGTGTGAGATCACTGCGCACGTAACCTGAAAATCTTCTTTCCTAATTTCTGGGAATTGCGGGCGAATCCGCGATAATTTGTTTCCCTAATTGAGAGATCTTTTGAGAAAGTAACTTTTCGGTAAAAACTTTAACCTACTTTACACTAAATTATGTACTCCATTAATTTACTTTCATTAGTAATAGGAATAAATTGAAGTGATATATGACTATAATTTAGTGATAACTAGTCTTAGTGGTCGTTTGGACATAAGAATTGTAAAATTCTAAAAAATAAAAGTGAAAAAGAATTTCAAGTAAAAATGATATTTGAAAATTAGAGTTGTGTTTGGACATGAATATAATTTTGGGTTGTTTTTGAAATTTTGTAAGTAATCTAAGTGAAAATTTTGAAAAATAGTTTTTTGGAGTTTTTCAAAATTTCAAAAAAAATTTAAAATATCTCTTCAAGTGAAAATTAGAAATTTTATGAACAAACACTGATTTCGGAAAAAAGTGAAAAATTTTTGAAAAAAAGAAAAAAAATTCTTATGTCCAAACGGGCTCTTAGGGTACGCGTTTTGCGCACGTGCCTATATCAATATATAGGTTTAAATATATATATATATATATATATATATATATATATATATATATATATATATATATATATATATTATTAAATAATGTGTTTGAGTTATTGAAAAAATATCAAAGAAAAAAATGTAAGTTTCTAAAAATAATGAATGTTAATCTCACTAAACTAGCTCATTAAATAAAGAAATCATACTCCACGTAAGTTTTTATATGTATTATTATGATTTATGAGACATGGAATATATATCTTATGAAAACTATTGTTATCTTTATTACCAAATACTATAAACAATAACAAAAAAAAATACTTTACAATAATTATTCAAAGATAATAAAACAAATTAAAGAATTTGAATCTTTTGGTCTTTTAGAAATTTGTGAGTGAAAAGATGGAACTATAGCTCCTAGAAAAATATCTATATCTATATCTAAATATCTATATTCTATATATATATATATATATATATGTATTAAAGCGAGAAAGTTTGCCTTCTCATTTAGCCAAGTGGCAAGTTATTAAAAAGCCAAGTGGCAACCTATTAACAAGACATTTGGCAACTTATATCAACCCAATTTTATCGCCTCTTTTCTAGAAATTTTCCACTACTTAATATGTTTTCAACTAAATAAATTAAAATATACTAAAAAATGCAGAGACACCACATTTTCAACAAAAGTACAGTCTTTCATATTAAAGGCAAACTTCTTATTTCTATCTCTTTCTCAAACGTTCCCAATTCTCCCCATTCCCACCATTGTTATATCACTTTGTCATGGAAGATGACAAGAAACAGGGTATGTTATACAAAATCATAAACGGGTAACACCTCCTCAGATCGGAATGTTTATTATCTAAAATTGAGGGATTTCTACTTGGAAAAGATTCACAATTTTCCATCAACTATTACATTTTATCATCTCCAACCAAAATCCAATTCGAGGTATGTTTGAGCAGATGACTTCCTCCCTAATTTTAGATATAAACCCTAAATTAGTTGCTTGGAATTCAAATTTCTATTTGCCCAATTTAATGGTCTTAATCACACATTTTCCGGCTCTTTTTATGGAAATATATTTTTCATAAAGTTAAAGCCCCTAAATTAGTTGCGTGGAATTCAAATTTCTATTTGCCCTTACATTTTATGGGCTGAATGACACATTTTTCGGCTCTTTTTATGGAAATATATTTTTCATAAAGTTAATGTCCCTAAACACACGTATTTTGTTTCTTATTTATAGCAAGTAAAAAGATTATGCGAATATATATTATATACTTTACATATATATAGCAACTGTATTTTTTTGAATTTAATTGCTACTTAGGGTTTGTCTTCGTTATATATATATATATATATATATATATATATATATATATATATATATATATATATATATATATATATATATATATAGTTACACTGAGCATATACTTTAGTACAAACAATCCTTTGATCAAATTTTCTCTAAGGCAAAATATGACGGTAAACTTTGACTATGTCAGCGATATATCGAGTAACAAGATGACTTGGAATTTGAAGTGTCACGGCCACACTCTCCATAAGGCCCACCAAACGGACCAAAGCGTCCTAAAGTACTGGGGTAGCAATGAACCCCTCCGGAGCCTGAGCTGGTCCGGTAGGAACAGTCTGGGCTGGAACCTCCTCGTCAAGCTCTTTCTGAGGCTCCACTGCTGGGGCTGCTGCTCGGGCCCTAAGCTGAGCCCTGCCCCTGCCTCGGCCTCTGGCACGGCCTCGGGCTCGACCTCTGCCCCGCGTAGGAACTGTCACTGGAGGCTCTGGCTGCTGCTCAGCGGAGTAAGCGGTACGTGTTCTCGCCATCTGCGAGAGAATAAGAGTAGAAGGGTTCAATCAGTATTAAGAAAGCAAAATCGCATGACAAAGAAGAATAGAAGTGAAACTTGTTCCTAAACTTCATAGCCTCCGGAAGATAAGCACATACGTCTCCGTGCCGATCCTCCATACTCTACTAAGCTTGCTCGTGAATCGTGAGACCTAAGCATCCTAGTGCTCTGATACCAACTGTCACGACCCAAAATTTCTCACTGACGGGACCGTGATGGCGCCTAACATTTCACTTGCTAGGCAAGCCAACGTTAGAGAATCATTAATCAATTCCTTATTTCCATTCAGTAATTAACAATAATTAACTAAGATGAAATATAATAAGTGCGGAATATCATAAAACTGTATTAATTACTATCACCCGGATCTGGAGTCACAATTCACAGAATCAATAACAACGGATAGAGAGAAGTTTCACAAAGAAATCAATATTTCATCAATGATTACTTTCACAATTTAACATCTGAACTTCGAATCAATATTCACAATTTTATCGACCTTGGTGGAACCGGATACAAGTCTCCCAACATTTCAACAACAACAATAAGCATGGATAACAAGATTTAAGACTACAAATTTGCAAGAATGGAATTTCACTCGCATGTTATGACTCGACCACAACGTATAGATGCTCGTCACCTCAACTATACATCGTATTCAACAACAAAACACGTAGCAAATACTCACACAATACCTATTTCCTCAAGCTAAAGTTAGACACAACACTTACCTTGCTCTGAAGGCCACTTAATTCTCAATCACAGCTTTTCCTTTGGAATTCACCTCCAAACCACTCGTATCAATTCAAAAATGACTCAATAATATCAAATATTGCTAAAGAAATCAATTATATTTCATAAATTAAATTTTCCAAATTTTTCCTCCAAAAAGTCGAAAAATCGACCCCGGACCCGCTTGGCCAAAACTCGAGGTTCGAACCAAAATTCTTTTACCCATTGAGGTTTAAATCCCCAAATTTCCGAAATCCCTAGTTTCTACCTTAACCCCTAATTCTACCATGAAAACTCTAGATTTTTTGGTTGAAATTTCAAGAAATATAATGGGTAATTGAAAGAAAATAGTTTAGAATCACTTACCAATAATTTGGGGAAGAAATGGCTCTTGAAAAATTGCCTCTCACCGTTTGGTTTTTGAGAAAATGAATTTTTGGCTAAAATTCCGTTTTTGGATTCTGTTAAGTGTTGGGCGACAGTGTTCATCGCGTTCGCGAGAGCACTGTCGTGTTCGTGAGACCCAGCTCGCGTTCGCGATGGTTACTCCCCCCTGGCCTTCGCGTTTGCAAGGCATTGCCCGCGTTCGCGATGAAGGAACGGCTGACTCCCCCTCCCCAATGCCTAACACTACACATTCGCGATGTGCTTGTCGCGTTCGCGAAGGGTAACGCCCCCATCGCTTCGCGTTCGCGACCAAGCCTTCGCGTTCGCAAAGAATAAATCTTCAGCTGCCTAGTTTACTCTTCGCGTTCGCGAGAATACCTTCGCGAACGCGAAGAAGGACATGCCAGAACACCTGCTGTAGCAAAATACCAGATTTCCAAAGTCCAAAACATCTTGTGGCCTATCCGAAACTCACCCGGGATGATACAATATGGTGATATCATAGTCTTTCAATAGCTCCAGCCACCTCTTCTGCCTTAAATTGAGTTCCTTCTGCTTGAACAAATATTACAAGCTCCGATGATTAGTGAATACCTCACATGGAACGCCGTAAAGATAGTGCCCCAAATCTTTAGCGCGTGAACAATGGCTGCCAGTTCTAGATCATGAACAGGGTAATTCTTCTCGTGAACCTTCAGCTGCCGTGAAGCATATGTAATAACCTTGCCACCCTGCATCAATACCGCACCCATACCAATACGGGATGCGTCATAGTATACTGTATAAGATCCTGAACCTATGGGTAACACCAATATCGATACCGTAGTCAAAGCAGTCTTGAGCTTCTGAAAGCTCGCTTCACACTCGTCTGACCACCTGAACGGGGTACCCTTCTGGGTCAATTTGGTCAACGGGGCTGCTATGGATGAAAACCCCTCCACAAATCGACGGTAATAGCCCGCCAAACCCAGGAAACTACGAATCTCTGTAGCTGATGTGGGTCTAGGCCAGTTCTGGACTGCCTCAATCTTCTTAGGATCCACCTGAATACCCTCTGTTGATACAACGTGACCCAAGAAAGCAACTGAACTCAACCAAAACTCGAATTTTGAGAACTTAGCATATAATTGGCTGTCTTTCAGAGTCTGAAGAACAATCCGAAGGTGCTGCTCATGCTCCTATCGACTGTGGGAGTAGATCAAGATATCATCAATAAACACAACCACAAAGAAATCCAAGTAGGGTTTGAACACCCGGTTCATCAAATCCATGAATGCTGCTGGCGCATTTGTCAGTCTAAATGACATCACTAAAAACTCATAATGCCTATACCGAGTCTGAAAAGCTGTATTAGGAACATCGAATGCCCTAATCCTCAACTGATGGTAGCCAGATCTCAAATCAATCTTTGAAAACACATTGGCACCGTGAAGCTGATCAAATAAATCATCAATCCTCGGCAATGGATACTTGTTCTTGATGGTGACTTTGTTCAACTGCCGATAATCTATACACATCCTCATCGATTCATCTTTCTTATTCACAAACAACACAGGTGCACCCCAGGGCGAGACACTAGGTCTAATGAAGCCCTTATCAAGCAAATCTTGCAACTGCTCCTTCAATTCTTTCAACTCTGGCGGGGCCATGCGATATGGCGGAATGGAAATAGGCTGAGTGCCAGGAGCCAAATCAATGCAGAAATCAATATCCCTGTCGGGTGGCATCCTAGGCAGGTCTACAGGAAACACCTCTGAAAACTCACGAACAACTGGCACCGAATCTATGGAAGGAACCTCCGCACTAGAATCGCAATGCCGAGCCTTCACATAAGAGATAACCCTTTTGGCAGAATGGCCAAGATTTCCTCTCCACTATAATCGAGACAACCCCTGTAAGGCTAAGGTCACTGTTTTGGCGTGACAATCTAATATAGCATGATAAGGTGACAGCCAATCCATACCTAGTATGACATCAAAATCAACCATGTCAAGAAGTAAAAGATATACACGAGTCTCAAAACTCTCAAGGGTGACCACACACGAATGATAAACATGATCTACAACAATAGCATCTCCCACTGGTGTGGACACAAACACAGGAGCACTCAAATAATCACGAGGCACAACCAAATAGGAAGCAAAATAGTATGACACATAGGAGTTAGTAGATCCCGGATCAAATAGAACTGAAGCATCTCTACTGCAAACTGAAACAGTACCTGTGATAACAACGTCAGATGACTCAGCCTCAGGCCTGGCTGGGAAAGCATAACACCGGGGCTGGGCCCCACCACCCTGAACTACATCTCTGGGACGGCCTCTAACTTGTCAGTCTCCACTTCTAACGGCCTGACCTCCACCTCTAACAGTCTGGCCTCTACCTCTGGCTGCTTGACCCCTGCCTCTGGCTGGCTGAGCAGGTGGTACAACAACTGGTGTTGGGACCATGGCATGTGAACTCTGATGCTGTAAGCTGCCCGTTGCTCGAGGGAAAAATCTAGCAATGTGCCTCGGATCACCACAAGTATAACATAACTTCGGTTGCTGTGACTGCTGACCCTGAAACTGGCCCTGTCGACCTGAATAACCACTCTAATAACTCTGGAGTGGAGGTGCGCTAATAGGAGCTGGTGGTGCACTGTAGGCTAGCTGGTGGGAATAATGCATCTGGGGGCCATGACCACCTAAGGCACCGTGGGATGCCTGGAGCGCTGAATGAAATGGCCTGGGAGGATGGCCTCTACCAAAAGTACTCCTGCCTCTAGGTGAGGCACCGCTGAACTCACCGGAATGACGAGGTCTCTTGTCAGACCCCTGACCTCCCTGAGTAAGAACCAGTTCGACTCGTCTGGCGACATTAGTAGTCGCCTGAAAAGAAATCTCACTCCCAGTCTCCTTAGCCATCTGCAATCTGATAGGCTAAGCAAGTATACCAATAAACCTCACCACCTAGTTTAGCAGCTGTTCATCCGGTATTCCATGTGTCCATGCTTCGAAAGTATCACGGCGATCCGTCCCATGTGTAAGATTTCAGCTCTGTCTAGTTGGACAAGGATTTGACTTACGAGGAGGAGTCGATGGCAATTCTATCCCGACAAGTTCGCCAGTTGAGATCAAAGAGTTACCCTTCCGTTCGAGTGCAGTGGAGAGGTCACCCTATTGAGGCAACTACTTAGGAGTTCGAGTTCGATATGTGGAGTAGATATCCCCCACCTTTTCACCAGCCCAGGTACTTTTCTATATCCGTTCGAGGACGAACGGTTGTTTTAGAGGTGGAGAATGTGATGACCCAAAAGGTCATCTTATATTTTAGAACTCGAATCTGTGCTCTTAAGCTTTAAAAATCTTATTTTTACCCTCCTCAATTTGCGTGCGCAGTCCGGCCAGGTTTCCGGAAAGCTTTCATATTAAAAATTGATGAAAATAAGAATTTATGCCTTAAAAGTTGATTTTAGATGACTTCGGTCAACATTTTTGGTAAACAGGCCCGAATTCGTGTTTTGACGGTCCCGGTGGGTCCGTATCGAATTATGGGACCTGGGCGTATGCCCGAAATCAAATTCGGAGGTCCCTAGCTCAAGTTATGAATTTTTGATGAAAATTAAAAAACTGAAAATTTATTATTTTTAAGAATTGATTGATGTTTGGCATTGTTAGTGCCGGGTCTGTATTCTGGTTCCGGAGTCCGGTACAGGTTCATTATGATATTTAAGACTTATCTGTGAAATTTGGTGAGAAACGAAGTTGATTTGACGTGATTCAGACGTCCAGTTGAGAAAATAGAAATTTTAAAGTGTTCTTGAGAATCTCATTTGATTTGGTGCTAAATTCGTAGTTTTAGGTGTTATTTTGGCAATTTGATCGCGCGAGCAAGTTCGTATGATATTTTTAGACTTGTGTGCATGTTTGGTTTGGAGCCCCGAGGGCTCGGGTGAGTTTCGAATAGGCCACGGGATGTTTTGGACTTTGGAATTTTGGTATTTTGCTGCTGCAGGTGTTCTGGCATGTCCTTCTTTGCGTTCGCGAAGGTACTCTCGCGAACGCGAAGAGTAAACTTGACAGCTGAAGATTTCTTCTTCGCGAACACGAAGGCTTGGTCGCGAACGCGAAACGATGGGGACGTTACCCTTCTCAAACACGGCAAGCCCATCACGAACGCGTAGTGTTAGGCATTGGGGAGAGGGAGTTAGTTGTTCCTTCATCGCGAACGTGAGCAATGCCTCGCGAACGCGAAGGCCAGGGGGAGTAACTGTCGCGAACGCGAGCTGGGTCTCGCAAACGCGTAGGCTTGGCAGCCAGTACCCTTCGCGAACGCGACAGTGCTCTTGCGAACGCGATGAACACTGTCGCCCAACACTTAACATAATCCAAAAACGGGATTTTAGCCAAAAATTCATTTTCTCAAAAACCAAACGGTGAGAGGCGATTTTTCAAGAGCTATTTCTTCCCCAAATTATTGGTAAGTGATTCTAAACTATTTTCTTTCAATTACCCATTATATTTCTTGAATTTTCAACCTAAAATCTAAAGTTTTCATGGTAGAATTAGGGGTTAGGGGTAGAAACTAGGAATTTCGGAAATTTGGTGATTTAGACCTCAATTTGAGGCCGGATTCCAAAACTAATTACATATTCGGGCTCGGGGGTGAATGGGTAAAAGGATTTTGGTCTGAACCTCGAGTTTTGACCAAGCGGGTCCGGGGTCGATTTTTTGACTTTTTGGAGGAAAATTTGGAAAATTTATTTTTAAAAAATAATTGATTCCTTTAGCAATATTTGATATTATTGAGTCATTTTTAATAGATACGAGTGGTTTGGAGGTGAATTCCAAAGAAAAAGCGGTGATTGACAATTAAGTGGCCTTCGGAGCGAGGTAAGTGTCATGTCTAACTTTGGCTTGAGGAAATAGGTATTATGTGTTCATTTGCTACGTGTTTGGTTGTTAAATACGATGTATAGGTGAGGTGACGAGCATCTATGCGTCGTTGTCTAGTCATAGCATGCGAGTGAAATTCTATTCTTGTTTATTTTGTAGCCTTAAATTCTACTATCCATGCTTATCGGGTTATTTGAAATGATGGGTGACTCATATCTGGTTTCACTGAGATTTGGTAACTTTCGAATATTGATTCAAGGTTGAGATTACATTGTGCTCTGGATTATGGGTAAAATATTGGTTTCCTTGTGATACTCTTATCTATTCATTATTATTAATTTTGTGATTTGTGAGGAGGAGTGTAAAACACGAAGGGTGATGCCGTGCATGCATTATTTATATTGTGAGTAAGAGTGTAAAGCACGAAGGGTGATGCCGTGCATGCATTATTTATATTGTGAGGAAGAGTGAAAAGCACGAAGGGTGACGCCGTGCCGTTCTATTTATTTATTTGGTGAGGTTGAGAGTAAAAGCACGAAGGGTGATGCCGTGCCGTTCTATTTATTTATTTATTTGGTGAGGTTGAGAGTAAAAGCACGAAGGGTGATGTCGTGCAGTTTTCCTTTGCTGTTTTAATTGCTCAATTCGTTTAAGGATTTTCTGTTTAATTCTGTCTTTTCATTATTCTCACTCTTTATGTTATATTCCCCCACTGTATGTCCCCTTCCCATTATTTCTGTGTTATTGCTTTATTTACTATTGTTGCCACTAGCATGATTATATTGTTCAGGTTATATGTGGGTCTCTTGTCCTAACCTCGTCACTACTTCGCTGAGGTTAGGCTCGACACTTACCAGTACATGGGTCGGTTGTACTGATGTTGCACTCTGCACTTTCTGTGCAGATTTTGATACCGGCTCAGGTTGATCGAGATTTGCTACTGGTCCGCTGTCCGGAGACTCAAGGTAGATCTGTCGGCGTTCACAGACCTTGAAGTCCCCCACTATCTTTTATGTCGTACTATTTTCTTTCATTGAGACAGTTGTATTTCTTTCAGACTAATACTTGTAATAAATTCTAGAATGCTCGTGAATTGTGACTCCAGATCCGGGTGGTAGTAATTAATACAGTTTTATGATATTTCGCACTTATTATATTTCAGCTTAATTAATTATTGTTATTTACTGAATGGAAATAAGAAATTGGTTTAACGATTTTTCTAACGTTGACTTGCCTAACAAGTGAAATGTTAGGTGCCATCACGGTCCCGTTGGTGGGAAATTTTGGGTCGTGAGAGTGGGAGAGGCTCGGTTGTTGGGCGCAAACTTAGTACATGATGCCTTGGATAAAGTCAAGATTATTCAGGATCGACTTCACACAACTCAATCCAGGCAGAAGAGTTATGCCGACCGTAGTCCGGGCAGGTTTTCGGAAAGCATTCATGTTGAAAATTGATAAAAATAAGAATTTATGCCTTAAAAAGTTAATTTTAGTTGACTTCGATCAATATTTTTGGTAAACGGCTCCGGATCCGTATTTTGACAGTCCCAGTGGGTCCGTATCAAATTATGGGACCTGGGCGTATGCCCAGAATCGAATTCGGAGATCCCTAGCTCAAGTTATGAATTTTTGATAAAAATTAAAAGTGTGAAATTAATTGTTTTTAAGAATTGATTGATGTTTGGCATTGTTAGTGACGGGTCCGTATTCTGATTTTGGAGCCCGGTACAGGTTCATTATGATATTTAAGACTTTTCTGTGAAATTTGGTGAGAAACGGGGTTGATTTCACGTGATTCGGACGTCCAGTTGAGAAAATAAAAATTTTAAAGTGTTCTTGAGAATTGTATTTGATTTGGTGCTAAATTCGTAGTTCTAGGTGTTATTTTGGCGATTTGATCGTGTGAGCAAGTTCGTATGATATTTTTAGACTTGTGCGCATGTTTAATTTGGAGCCCTGAGGGCTGGGGTGAGTTTCGGATAGGCCATGAGATGTTTTGGACTTTGAAAATCTGGTATTTTGATGCAGCAAGTGTTCTGGCATGTCCTTCTTCGCGTTCGCGAAGGTACTCTCGCGAACGCGAAGAGTAAACTGGGTAGCTGAAGATTTCTTTTTTGCGAACGCGAAGGCTTGGTTGCGAACGCGAAGCAATGGGGGCGTTACCCATCGCGAACGTGACAATCCCATCGCGAACGCGTAGTGTTAGGCATTGGGGAGGGGGAGTCAGCCGGTCCTTCATCGTGAACGCGAGTAATGCCTCACGAACGCGAAGGCCGGGGGAGAGTAACCATCGCGAACGCGAGCTGGGTCTCGCGAACGCGAGCTGGGTCTCGCGAACGTGTAGGTTTGGCAGACTGTACCCTTCGCGAACATTCCCTTACATTGGGTAACGGCACCTGCTCGCCCGTGCGGCGCATGCAGTTCCCCTCGCTGCAGGCCAGCCTATTTCCTTTCCCAGGTTTTCAAGCACGATCCTGTGCCTGTTGGTGGGACTCGCCCATGAGGATTGCCCCAACTTATGCCACCCGTAAGATGTCTAGGCACTTGGCCCTAGACATGTCGTGGTGCTTCATCTTAGGATCATAATCCTTGCGCCTCCTAGGGGATTGGCTTAGGACATGTCTTGTCCTTCGCCCAAGACTGAGCATCGCTCCCGCGTGCACATCCCAATCCTCAAACTTGACACTCGCCTAGTGCATCCGCTACTAGCTCGTGCCTCGCCCGAGTAAGGCAACCTTTAGTCCTTGGCCATTGTCATGCGCATTTTGTGCCATGCCTATACATAACCCTCGCGACACGCTTGCATGGTTGAACCCCACAACTGCACGTTTGCAGTGTCACCCCACAACTGCACGTTTAGGCCAACGGACCCTTGCTTGCATGGTTGAACCCAAGCCATGCTCACAAGTCGACACATGATGCCTCTAAGACAGGTGTGTCATCTATCTAATCGGTACGGAGGTCTCCTTCCAATATTCGGCAGCCCGCGGGGCTGGCCGTCCCACACATCGAGCCTCCCGCATCACTTTTATGCCCAATTCTAGCCCGAAGGCGTTGCCCCGTCCATAGAGTTCCCAAACTCGTATGGATACCTTTGACACTCCTTTGAGTCATCTTGGCAGGCCCTTGAGGTCGCCCCCAAGGTAGCTCATTCGATACGGCTTGGTGGCAGCACATATGGGGGAGGCAGGTCGGAGCTTTCATCACCTATACCCCCTTATATATGCTTAAAATTAAAAAGTCCAAGTTGCCCAAGTAGACAGATCTACGTTAGACAATCAAAAGAGCCTTTTCTCACCAGTTCATTGCCGAAATCACAACCCCAAAGTGCGGGTTGTGAAATCCTCCCACACTCATAATGTCATCGTCCCCGATGACACATCATGGCTTAGGACATCCCAGAGTCTACCTCCTCAGGTATGCCCATTTCGGCTGCCTAAGGACACCGTCTTGGCGTGACAATCTAATAGAGCATGATAAGGTGGCAGCGAATCCATAGCCAGTATGACATCAAAATCAACCATGTCAAGAAGTAGAAGATCTACACGAGACTCAAGACTCCCAAGGGTGACCACACACGAACAAAAAACATGATCTACAATAATAGCATCTCTCACTGGTATGGACACACACAGAGGACCACTCAAAGAATCACGGGGCACAACCAAATAGGAAGCAAAATAAGATGACACATAGGAGTAAGTAGATCCCAGATCAAATAGAACTGAAGCATCTCTACTGCAAACTGAAACAGTACCTGTGATAACAGCGTCAGATTACTCAGCCTCAGGCCTGGCTGGGAAAGCATAACACTGGGCTAGGCCCCACCACCCTGAACTACATCCCTGGGACTGCCTCTAACTTGCCGGTCTCCACCTCTAACGGCCTGACCTCCACCTCTAACAGTCTGGCCTCTACCTCTGGTTGCTTGACCCATGCCTCTGGCTGGCTGAGCAGGTGGTGCAACAACTGGTGTTGGGACCATGGCATGCGAACTCTGATGCTGTAAGTTGCCCGTTGCTTGAGGGCAAAATCTAGCAATGTGCCTCGGATCACCACAAGTATAACATAACTTTGGCTGCTGTGACTGCTGACCCTGAAGTTAGCCATGTCAACCTGAATAACCACCCTGATAACTCTGGAGTTGAGGTGCACTAATAGGAGCTGGTGGTGCACTGCAGGCTAGCTGGTCGGAATAATGCATTTGGGGGCCACGACCACCTGAGGTACCGTGGGATGCCTGGAGCGCTGAATGAAACGGCCTGGGAGGATGGCCTCCTACAAAAGTACTCCTGCCTCTAGGTGAGGCACCGCTGAACTCACCGGAATGACGAGGTCTCTTGTCAGACCCCTGACCTCCCTGAGTAAGAACCAGTTCGACTCGTCTGGCGACATTAGTAGTCGCCTAAAAAGAAATCTCACTCCCAGTCTCCTTAGCCATCCACAATCTGATAGGCTGAGCAAGTCCATCAATAAACCTCCTCACCCTCTCCATCAATAAACGGGTCTCATACTGAGTAACAGTCATACTGCCCTGCTGGAGACGCTCAAACTGACGGCGACACTCCTCTCTCAATGTGATAGGTAGAAACTTCTCTATGAAGAGCTGAGAGAACTAGTCCCAAGTAAGAGCAGGCGACCCAGCTGGTCTAGTCAACAAGTAATCTCTCCACCATTTCTTGGCGGAACCAGTCATCTAAAATGTAGCAAAATCGACCCCATTGGGCTCCACTATACCCATGTTCCGTAAAACCTCATGACAGCTGTCAAGATACTCCTGGGGATCCTCTGAAGGAGAACCACTGAAGTGAACAGGAAAGAGCTTGATAAACCTGTCCAATCTCCATAAAGCCTCAGAAGACATAGCTGGCCCATCTCCAACCTGTGCCGCAATAACCGGTTGAACTAATCCGACTGGCTGAGCTGTTTGAGCCTGATACTGGGGAGCTATCTTCTCCGGATCGAGAGTGGTGGAAGTCTGGGCTCCTCCTCCAGCCTGAGAGACTGCTGGTGCCATGGGAAATACGCCAGTCTGGGTCACACTCTCCATAAGGCCCACCAAACGAACCAAAGCGTCGTGAAGTACTAGGGTAGCAATGAACCCCTCCGGAACCTGAGCTGGTCCGGCAGGAACATTCTAGGCTGGAACCTTCTCGTCAAGCTCTATTTGAGGCTCCACTGCTGGGGCTACTACTCGGGCCCTAGGCTGGGCCCTGCCCCTGCCTCGGCCTCTGGCACGGCCTCGGCCTCGACCTCTGCCCCGCGTAGGAACTGTCACCGGAGGCTGTGGCTGCTGCTCAGCGGAGGAAGCAGTACGTGTTCTCGCCATTTACGAGAGAATAAGAGTAGAAGAGTTCAATTAGTATTGAGAAAGCAAAATCGCACGACAAAAAAGAATAGAAGTAAAACTTGTTCCTAAACTTCATAACCTCTGGAAGATAAGCACAGACGTCTCCGTGCCGATCCTCCAGACTCTACTAAGCTTGCTCGTAAATCATGAGACCTAAGCAACCTAGTGCTCTGATACCAACTGTCACGGCCTGAAATTTTCCACCGACGGGATCATTATGGCGCCTAACATTTCACTTGCTAGGCAAGCCAACGTTAGAGAATCATTGACCAATTCCTTATTTTCATCCAGTAATTAACAATAATTAACTAAGATGAAATATAATAAGTGCAAAATATCATAAAACTGTATTAATTACTACTACCCGGATCTGGAATCATAATTCACAGAATCAATAACAACGGGTAGAGAGAAGTTTCATAAAGAAATCAATATTTCATCAATGATTACTTTCACAATTTAACATCTCAACCTCGAATCAATATTCACAATTTTATCGACCGTGGTGGAAATGGATACAAGTCTCCCAACATTTCAACAACAACAATAAGCATGGATAACAAGATTTAAGACTACAAATATGTAAGAATGAAATTTCACTCGCATGCTATGACTAGACCACAACATATAGATGCTCGTCACCTCAACTATACATCGTATTCAACAATAAAACACGTAGCAAATACTTACACAATACCTATTCCCTCAAGCCAAAGTTAGACACAACACTTACCTTATTCCGAAGGCCACTTAATTCTCAATCACAGCTTTTCCTTTGGAATTAACCTCCAAACCACTCGTATCTATTCAAAAGTGACTCAATAATATCAAATATTCTAAAGGAATCAATTATATTTCATAAATTAAATTTCCCAAATTTTTCCTCCAAAAAGTCAAAAAATTAACCCCGGGCCCGCTTGGTCAAAACCCGAGGTTCGGACCAAAATCCTTTTACTCATTCATCCCCGAGACCGAATATATAATTGGTTTTGGAATCCGACCTCAAATTGAGGTCTAAATCCCCAAATTCCCGAAATTCCTAGTTTCTACCCTAACCCCTAATTCTACCATGAAAACTCTAGATTTTTAGGTTGAAAATTCAAGAAATGTAATGGGTAATTGAAAGAAAATGGTTTAGAATCACTTACCAATAATTTGGGGAAGAAATGGCTCTTGAAAAATCGCCTCTCACCGTTTGGTTTTTGAGAAAATGAATTTTTGGCTAAAATCCTGTTTTTGGATTCTATTAAGTGCTGGGCGATAGTGGTCATCGCATTCGCGAGAGCACTGTTGTGTTCACGAAGGGTACTGGCTGCCAAGCCTACGCGTTCGCGATGGTTAAAATTTAGCACCAAATCAAATAAAATTCTCAAGAACACTTTAAAATTTTTATTTTCTCAATTGCAAACAAACAGTAAAACACAGTTGAGAATTTCTTTGCAGGGTGGGCCAGTGCGGTCCGCACAATTACAAGTGCGGACGTAGACTGGGTTGTGCGGACCGCACAATTTGAACGTGCGGCCGCAGAAATGGAACTGCGGTCCGCATAATTTTGAGTGCGACCGCAGAATTGAAGTGCGGTCCACACAATTATGTTTGCGGCCGCACATTAGATTTTTGAAAAGTGTCAACTCTCTGATGACACAGATTGGTCTGTTCTGCGGCCACACACAGTTTTCTGCGCCCGCGGTGGAATTTTTGTGATCTGTATAATTTCAAGTGCAGCCACAGATTCAACCTCTCATGCAGTATCCTATTCTTGACTTCTGCGGACTGCACAATTTCTTATGCGGCCACAGGTTTCAAACCAAAGTCGATCACACTCCTAGGGTTTACAAAAGTTTTAAAAAATTGACGTGGTATTAACAATTAAGTAAGTCCCCATAAAGCAATTAGTAGTTTACCCAACACCGATTAAACCCCCACATGGTAGTAAAATTAAAAACTATTAAGCATACCAGATATGGAGGAGTGAAACTAAGTGATCGCAGATGTGGATGGAGTGTGGTAGATGATTGAACAAAGGATTTCAAAGTGTTAGAGTATAGAGTGCTCACAGAGGGAAAACAATTTATACAGTAGCCCAAGGCTACTTTTTATACTTAGACAGGTTGTCTTGAGGAACAAAGGAAGAGTGTGGCCACAGAGTTCCTTCTGTAGTCCGCACTCTGTTACCTGAAGGCTCAAAAGCCTTGGCTGATCTACGGTCCGCACAATTTGGGGTGCGACCGCGTATTTGGACTGTGGACCATAAAATTTGATGTGTGGCCGCAGATTGGTCATTTCTCTGACAGACCAAACTTCAGAGAGTTTGCAATTTCTCATCTCAATTTGTGCAGTCCACACAAGAATTGTGCGACCGCAGGTCCCTTCTGCTATAGCATTCAAAATTGTGTGATCCGCACTTTTCTCATACTTAGCGAATTTTCTGAGCACAGTTCCTGTAAAGCACACTCTTTTCTGCAACACACTTAAAATCCAGTTAGCACAACAATAACACCTATCTATGAAAGAAGAAAAGAAAAAGAAACCATGGGTTGCCTCCAAAGAAGGGCCTGATTTAACGTCGCGGTACGATGCAGATTACCATCACTTCAAATGAATAACTACCACCACGTGGCCATCATCAGCTTGTCCCAATTAATGCTTCACCCGGTGACCATTGACTCGGAATACCTCATCATTTTTGTTCTTCAAATTCAATGCACCAAATGGTGTTACACCCATAATTTCAAAGGGACCACTCCATTTGGATTTCAGCTTTCCGGGAAACATCTTCAATTGTGAGTTGAACAACAAAACAAGATCGCCCACCTTGAATTTCTTATTTCAGATGTATTTGTCATGAAGGTACTTCATTCTCTCTTTGTACAAGGACGAACTTGCATATGCATGGTACCAGAATTTATCCAATTCATTCAAATGTGCAACCCGCAAGTTAGCGGATGTATCCCAATCAAGATTCATCTTCTTTAAAGCCCACATGTCTTTGTGCTCAAGTTCCACCGGAAGATGACAAGCTTTGCCAAACACCAACCGGTATGGAGACATCCCAATATGAGTTTTAAAAGTAGTCTGATGGGCCCATAGTGCATCATCAAGCTTCTTTGACCAATCTGTTCGGTTAGCATTCACTATTTTGGACAAGATACTCTTTATCTCTCGGTTGGAGACTTCCACTTGACCACTAGCTTGAGGATGATAGGGAGTAGTAACTTTATGAGTGACACCATACTTACTAGGCAAAGTGTCACATGCCTTGTTGCAAAAAAGCGACCCCCCGTCGCTTATGATAGCCCGCGGAGTACCAAATCTTGTGAAAATATTCTTCTTCAAGAATGCCACCACACTCCTCGCTTCATTGTTGGGTAGAGCAAAGACCTCAACCCATTTAGACACATAATCAACCGAGACCAATATGTAGGTGATTCCACAAGAACTCACAAAAGGACCCATGAAGTCAATACCCAACACATCAAAGATTTCGATCTCCAAAATGGTAGTGAGAGGCATTTCATTCTTCTTCGAGATTCCACCGGCCCGTTGGCATTTATCACATCTTTTCACCATATCACTTGCATCTTTGTGGAGAGTGGGCTAATAGAAACCACAACGTAGCACTTTAGTCGTCGTTCTTGCTCCGGCATGGTGACCACCATAAGGAGAAGAATGGCAAGCCTCAAGAATAATATTTTACTCTTCATCCGATACACATCTTCTAATTAGCCCATCCATGCAAATCCGGAAGAGGTAAGGCTCGTCCCAATAATAATCTTGACAATCCCGTTTGAGCTTCTTCCTTTGATTTGAAGAGAACTCATCCGGGATGATTCCACACACAAGAAAGTTTACTAGATCGGCGAACCATGGCACCTCCTTCATTGAAATGGCCAAGAGTTGCTCATCAGGGAAGGGGTCATTATTTTAAGGTCATCATGTGGCCTCCTCTTCTCCTCCAAACGAGACAAGTGGTCCGCCACTTGATTTTCACTCCCTTTATGATCTTGAATGTCAATATCAAACTTTTGCAACAATAGCACCCATCTCATCAACCTAGCTTTTAAATATTTCTTGCTCATAAGATGACGAAGTGCCGTATGGTCCGTATGAACAATAACCTTTGCACCCATCAAGTACGGGCAGAACTTCTCAATTACAAACACAATGGAAAGGAGCTCTTTATCTGTAACGGTGCAATTGACTTGGGCATCATTCATGGTCTTACTAGCATAGTAGACCAGATGAAAACTCTTGTTGATACATTGCCCAAAAATTGCTCCAACCGCTACATCACTAGCATCGCACATGAGCTCAAAAGGAATACTCCAATTAGGAGTGGTGATAATGGGAGTTGTTGTCAACTTGAACTTTAGCAATTTAAAGGCTCTCATGCAATCATCATCGAAGTAAAACTTAGCATCTTTCTCTAAAAGCTTGCACAAGGGGTTCACCACTTTGGAAAAATCCTTTATGAAGCGCAAGTAGAACCCCGCACGACCCAAGAAATTTTTCACGCCTTTCACTGATGTTGGAGGTGGAAGTTTAGAAATCACCTCTATCTTCGCCTTATCGACCTCAATGCCCTTCTTTGAAATTTTGTGGCCAAGGACAATGCCCTCCTCGATCATGAAATGGCATTTCTCCCAATTCAACACCATGTTCGTTTCTTCACACCTTGCCAATACTTTATCCAAATTTGCCAAGCAATCATCAAAGGAATCCCCGACTACCGAAAAGTCATCCATGAAGACTTCAAGGTAGTCCTCGAACATATCCGTAAAGATCACCATCATACACCATTGAAAAGTTGTCGGTGCATTGCATAAGCTAAATAACATCCGCTTGAAAGCGAAAGTGACATAGGGACAAGTGAAAGTCATTTTCTATTGATATTCCGGGGCAATAATGATTTGGTTGTAGCCCGAGTATCCATCTAGAAAGCAATAAAAAGCACGGCTGGCCAACCTATCAAGCATTTGGTCAAGAAAGGGGAGTGGGAAATGGTTTTTTCTTGTGACTTTGTTTAGCTTCCTATAGTCCATACACACTCTCCACCTGGTCACCGTTCTTGTTGGAATCAACTCGTTCTTATCATTGATGACCACGGTTATGCCCCATTCTTCGGAATACATTGCACCGGAGAAGTCCACGAACTGTCAGAAATAAGATAGACAACCCCGGCATCTAACCACTTGATGATCTCCTTTTTGACCACGTGTTGCATGGCTTCATTGAGTATCCTTTGATGTTCAATGTAGGGTTTGGCATCTTCCTCCAAGTTAATCTTGTGCATGTAAAATGCGGGCTTATTTCCCGAATATCTGCCAAAGTCCACCCAATAGTATTCCATGAAGCCATCCATCTCGTCATCATCAAAATTGAGCAAGACGGACTCCAACATATCACCCACATTAATCGTGGCACTTGTATCATCAATAATCACATTGGTCACCAAGTCCACGAAAGAACAAACTTCATTGCTATTCAGTTGCCTTATATATTTGCACACATGGAACACCACCTTTTCAACACCCACCCAGAAAGTGAGTTCTCCAGCTTCCACATCATCAAGAGCCTTCCCCGTAGCAAGGAAAGGTCTACCAAGAATAACCGGGACCTCATAGTCCACTTCACAATCAAGAATAACAAAATCCGCCTAGAGAAGGAACTTGTCAACTTGAACCAATACATCCTCAATCACCCCAACAGTCTCTTCATTGTACGATCGCCCATTTGTAATCTCGTAGATGTAGGTCTTGGTTTCCCGATTCTTAATGTCTTAAAAACCGAATAGGGCATCAAATTGATACTCGCCCCAAGATCACAAAGAGCTTTTGCAAACTCGGCACTTCCAATGGTACAAGGGATTGTGAAAGCACCGAAATCTTCCAACTTAGGAGCCATCGAATGCACAATTGCACTCACTTGGTGAGTGACTTTTATAGTTTCAAAATTCATCGACCGCTTCTTCGTCACCAAGTCTTTCATAAACTTTGCATATCCGGGCATTTTCTCCAAAGCTTCAACTAATGGCACATTTATCGAGAGACTCTTCATCATATCAATGAACATTTTGAATTGACTCTCGCCATTTTTTTTTGGCAAGCCTTTGAGGATAGGGAGGAGGTGGCTTAGGCAATGGTACCTTAGCTTTTTGCACTACCGGTTCCGGTATGTCAATCACATAATCCCTAGATGGGTTCACATACTCTTGAGTATCTTCCACCGTGTCATCAATATCAATCCGCACTATATCATTTGCTTGCAAAACATTGTTCGGGATCTCCTCTTCTTCTACCACTTGCTCATCATCCACAAGTTGCCTTTGACTTGAGGTAAGTTCATTCCTACCTCTTCCACTTCTTTTAGTAATGGCTATGGCATGCCTCGTATTGTTCCTACCCTTCGAGTTCACCACCATATCACTTGGTAGTGCCCCCTTAGGATGAGAATTTAACACTTGAGAGATTTGACCCATTTGCACCTCTAGATTGCGGATCGATGTGTTGTGTGAAGCAAGTTGTGCATCCGAATTGGCATTCTTGTCCATCATTGGTTTGAACATGTTCTCAATACGGTCCATCTCATTGTTGGACGAACTAGGATCATGGGAAGGATAAGGGGTTGGGTTGCTCGGTTGTTAAAATATCGGGGGCCTTTGAAAACCTGACCCTCGATTTCCTTGATTGTTGTTCCACCCGCCTTGGTTGTTGCCTCCCCAACTGCCTTGGTTATTATTGTTATGCCAATTCCCTTGATTTTTGCTTCCACTTCAATTGCCTTGATTGTTGTTATTCCAATTGCCTTGATTGTTTCCACCACTCCAATTACCTTGATTTTGAGAATTTCAATTGCCTTGATTGTTTGAAGGTCTCCATTGTTGTTGACTAGGGCCTTGGAAGTTGTATCTTTTCCCTTGAAAATTGTTCATATATTGGACCTCTTCTTCATGGTCATTGTAAGAATTACCTTGATCAAATCCACTATCATCTTGCACAAAATTGTCCACTCTTTGTTGCACTTGTGGACTTCTTGTTCTTCACTTGTTCACCATCATATTGACTCCATCCATAGCATTGACTTGCCTCGTGTTTTGCACTTGTTGAAGTTGAGCCTTCGCCAATAGGTTCATGGTGGTTGTCAACTCGGTTGTGGCTTGTCCATGGTCATGTAACTTTTTATGAAGAAGAATCGCATTGGGGTCACCTTGTGGAACATTGGATCTAGATTTCCACGCCGATGAAGTATCCTCCATCTCGTCCAAAATATCACTTGCCTCCGTATAAGGCATAGTCATGAAGTTCCCACCGACAAGTTGATTCACTACATATTGGTTGGTTGTATTTATCCCCCGATAGAAAGTTTGTTGAATAATCTTCTTCGTCATATCATTGTTGAGCACTCTTTCACCATTGTTCTATACCTTTCCAATATCTCGTGCAGTGGTTCATTGGGCTCTTGCTTGAATGCTAAAATTTCTTCCCGAAGAATAGCCATGTGCCCGGGAGAGAAGTACTTTGAAATAAATTTCTCTACTAGTTCATCTCAAGTATGAATGGAATGATTTGGCAAACGTTCCAACCAATCTAAAGCTTTCTCTCGTAGAGAGAAGCGAAAAAGCCTTAGCCTGAAAGCATCCTCTGAGACATTTGATGGTTTGCTCCCCCAACACATATCTAAGAACCCCTTCAAGTGTTTATATGCATTTTGACCCGGTGCACCGGTGAAGAACCCTCGTTGCTCGAGCAAAGTGAGAATCACGTTGGTTATTTGGAAGTTGCCCGCCCTAATACGGGGAGGGACTATAGTACTTGCATACACTTCATTCGGCAACACCCAGTTTGGAGCCGCTCATGGTGGAGGTGGGGGCGGAGCGAGTACATTATCTTGAGTCGGTCGGCCTCGTATATTGGCTTGAGGTTCAAGAAGAACCTCATCCATTTGATTATCCTCAACATCCACATCCCCACGACTATGTTTCAGAGCTTGTTGTTTTCCATGATTGAACCTATAATACTCACACGTTGGTAACAAGGAAGGAAAAGAAGATATCCCAAAAACACACCAAAATATATAGCTAACATCGTTTTTTAGCTCCCCGGCAACGCACCCAAAAATTGATCTCGTCCAATTTAACTACTCTATCCGAGGTTATGAAAATGGTCGATGCAATAGTAATACCCAACAAGGGTCGGGGTCGAATTCTGCATGGAGCTATATGTATGGGAGTTAGTAGTATATGTCTTAGCGTGTGAGTTTCTATATATAAATTTGCACTTCCGCAAAAATTGGTGGTTGTTTTAAAGTTTAATCTAAATTATAATTGCAGTTTAAGAAATAAAACTAGAAGATTGTTTTTGTTATTTTTCAAATGTTGTAAAAGGCCTAGAGCTATGTCCTTCGCCTAGGTGTTTGCCTAACGGGTTGTAAACTTTAAAGCTTGTTTTATTGGTCGGGGTGTATTATCGCTATCAACACTCGGCTACCTACTCAATATCTCTCGGTCAGAGAGTGATTTTGCCCAATTTGGCTTTCTCAAGTACAAATGGGTATTGAACAAAATAGTTGATAAAAAGCTCAAGTCGGGTTTTACTATCTCTAGGTTCAACCCTTTAATTGGGCTTATCAATTTCTCGATTGACCTAATTTCTTGCTAACCAAGTTTTCCTAGACTAAGTCTCTCTTTCTCAAGTAGAGACCAAGTCAAATAAGCATGAACTAATGTTTGCAACCATTAATTCTTCAAATCAAAGCAAGAACAAGGCTAAATAATAAATACCCAACCATAAATAAGAAATAAATCAAACGCCCATTAAGTTTACACACTAGGGTTGGGTCACAACCCTAGTGAAAATGTAGTTACTTATACTTAAAATGGAATAAATAGGAAAAGAAATGATAATTAAACCCATATTACTAATTAAATTGATAAACTCTATGTTCAAAAAGCTCAAAATAGCAAAAACTACTAAACAGAGTAAATGGAATCATCCACTGTAGCAGCTGATGTCAAATGTTGACCTAAAAAAGTGAAACTCTTCTATTAATACATGGCTGGAATTTTCGGACAAAAATGTCTTTTCGAAGGTTCTACGGCCGCACAATTCCATATGCGGTCCGCACTTTTCTTCAGCTTGATAGGATTGGAAATCTGCGGCCGCATAATTCTGATCTGTGGCCGCACTGCTCTCTTTCTACGGTCCGCACAATAGTAATTGCGGCCACACCTTGCTCTTGTGTGGTCTGCACAATTGTAATTGCGGCCGTACAATAATTGTACGGTTCGCACTTTTGGTTGACTTGAAATGTAGGTTCTTTGATCTTTGCTCTGACCCAGCTTCTGCGGTCGCACAATTCATGTGCGGACCGCACTTTACACAAATCTCTGATGGGTTTTTCTTTCACAACATGCAGCCGCAGATGATATTCTGCAATCCCCACTTCTGAGCTTTTGTGCCTTTTTTGTCCTTGAGTTGGATTTCATCTCAAGGGCTCATCTTTCAATATTCCTACAATGAAGCACATTTCATCAGTTTTCGGGAACATAATTATACGCTTTTGGACTAAAACGAAATCTAAAGGGCGCTAATAAGTAGTCAAAATCCTTACTTATGGTGTAGCGGGGTCTTAGCCACAAGATAACCGAGCTTTACGTGCCTTGGCATAACGGAGGATGGCTGAGCCAATAAGTGCGGGAGGAGGATGGCTGAGCCAATAACTGCGCCTTCTCGACCTCGAGAGCAGCAACTTGATCACTAAGGCACTAGGCCTCTTTTTCCAGCTCCCCTATCTGCTCTTCTATGAGCCTGGCCATCTCTAAAGCACCCTCCCGCTCATAACGGAGAACACGGATCACGATCTATAAAGCCTTTATTCTCCTCGCAACTGATAGCTGGGTCAACTCCGCCTTCTCTAAACCCACTACCTTCTCAGCGACCTCGCCACTCAGAGCGACCACTTTGAGTTGACACTCCTCCTGCTCGGTGCGCAATGAGACTACTTGGGCTTGAAGGTCGGCACATTGAGCCTCGACCCCCTGCTCACCTCGAGCTCCTCTTCTTTGTCCCTCAACTCCCCCTCGAGAATGCTGCATTTTCCAATGACTCTCATTAATGCATCATCCTTCTCCTTCAGTTCACCTTGGAGAGCCTGGAAAATGTTGCTCCCACCGAACCGCCCGCAGATCTCGCGATGGTTATCACAATATTCGCGATATTTCCGCTCCAACTTCTAGGAAATGGCCTTACGCCTCTCCTCTTGTCGGGCGCTCTCGATCTCCAAAATCACGGTCTGAAAGAAAGACTGAAAACGAGGAGTAAGAAAAAAATTTTGAGCTCAACGTATAAAACAGAGAGATATCAAAAGTCTTACCCTAAGAGCGAGGCAGGAAATACTCCTCGACAAAGTGGCATACATTAGCTTCTCAAGGGTTATACCCTCTACATCGGAACAGAGATGTCACGACCCAAAATTTCACTAGTCGTGATGGCACCTAACCCAACCCGTTAGGTAAGCCAATTTCTATCTATCCAATTCCAATAAAATTAATTAAAAGAAAATATCTAAAACCCATACATCTCCCCAAGAACTGGTAGTACAAATCATGAGTTTCTAAGAATAGAGTGTACAAAGCGGAAATGAAATAAATACATAGTCTATTTGAATAATACATAAACAGAGCTTTTATAAATCTAAGGCTACCCTGAACAAAAGGCAGCTACAATAGAAACGCAGGTACATCTTCAGATCCCGCAACCATCGAGCACAGCAATAACGGCAGTCAATATCTGCAAGCAATGTGCAGAAGTGTAGTATCAGTACAATCGACCCCATGTACTGTGTAAGTAACAAACCTAGCCGTAGGTTGAAAGCAGTGACGAGCTTCTACCAAGGTCGGATCCAAAACCACTAGTCCACAACAGTCCATAACATCATAAAGCAAATAGTACCAGAAGAAACACAGAGATAAAAATGCTCAGCCGAAACATGATTTCAAAAATAATAGTTCTTCATTTCAAATACATCAGTGAAAACCCAAATCGTTTGCCGAAGTTGCCAAAAATATGAATAATTTAAGAACAGTAATTCTTCCAAAAATCATTTCAATAGTAAAGAAAATATCTCATTTTCTTTCCCAGATAACCAGTGTAAAACAAATACATCACTATGCCCATCTGTCAACATGTGTGAAAAATCATGAATAATGTGATACCGTACAGCATGAGGAAAACACATCTCTATGCATATATGTCATGCGTGCATGTCAATGCAATGTATCTCAGAGATTGCACTCATGTACTCACAGTCTCAGAGTACTCAATCTCATTGTCTCGCATTCTCTCTCACTGTGCTCAGCACACTCAATCACTCAGTGCTATACAATACCTGTTGCGGCGTGTAGCCCGATCCTTATTTATAGTCGACTGTGCTCACTGGGGGTGTACAGACTCATGAGGGGATCCTACAGCCCAAGCGTTATAAGCACGGACAACTCACGTGCTATAATATCATATCTGGATTCGCACGAACAACTCACGTGCCGCACGGATAACTCACGTGCTATAATAATATCTGGATCCGCACGGACAACTCACGTGCTATAATAATATCTAGATCCGCACGGCCAACTCACGTGCTATAATAATAGCTGGATCCGCAAGGCCAACTCAAGTGTTGTACGGCCAACTCACGTGCAATAGTATAATATATAGATCCGCACGGCAAACTCACGTGCAATAGTATAATATATATAAAGCCAACATGGCCTGTTACGGCATGCAGCCCGATCCCAAAAATATCCTCACAATCAGGCCCCCGGCCTTCCTCAATCATCAATCTCTCCAGTCTCTCTTTCATGGGCTCACAATGTCATGAGAATAGCCCAAAAATGATGATATGATGTATCAATAAATAACAACAGAGACTGAGATATGATATGCAATGAAATGAATATGACTCAGTATAAATTTTCATTTTAAAATAAATATTTCACAACAATATGACCTCTGTGGGTCCCAATAATACTTGCACATTGCCTCAACATTATTTTTAATATGCTTTTCAGCTCAATTTCTTTAACTCCTAAAATCGCATGGAAAATGCCAAGATCATTTAACTACAAACTTTCAAAAAAACAATTATGTCACAATTTCTATAGTGCACGCCCACACGCCTGTCACCTAACATGTGCGTCACCTCTCAACAATTCACGAAATACATATATTCAGGGCTCATACCCTCAACTCCAAGATTAGAAGAGTTACTGGCCTCGAACAAGCCAAATCCAATGTCGAGCAAGCTAAGCAATGCACCAGAAATTTCATTCTGCGCGTATCTACTTCCAAATGGCTCGAATCTAGTCACAATTAATTTGATTCAGCTCACAAAATTATAGGAATTAATTTCAAATCAAAATACTAATATTTTCCAAAAATCCGAAATTACGCCCCAAAAATCACCCGTGGGGCCCATGTCTTGAAATCTGATAAAACTCACAAAATACGACAACCCATCCAATTACAAGTTCAACTATACTAATTTTACTCAAATCCGACTCCAAATCGGTATTCAAACTTGAAAAATTCGTTTTGTGACATTATAGAAATTTCTTTCTATTTCTCTTGAAGATTCAATAATCTTACACCAAAAATGAAGATTAATTCATGGAATATAATCACAAGAGAGTTAAGAACACTTACCCCAAGTTGTGTGGAAAATTTCCTCTCCAAAATCACCCAAACCGAACTCCAAAATGTCCAAAATGAGAAAAAAATCTCGGAACCCTCGTTTTAAACACTGCCCAGGTATTTCCGCACCTGCGGTGCCTGGGCTCGCACCTGCGCATCCGCTTTTGCGGACAAAAATGCGCGCCTACGGAAACAGCTGCCCCTCTAAAATCTCGCATCTGCAGCGCTATTCTCGCATATGCGGGCTTCGCAGATGCGTATTCCCCTTCGCACCTGCGGTCGCCTCACGCTTGCCCCAGTCCGCATCTGCGCCAATACCTTGGCACCTGCGGCCTTGCACACAACAACTGTAAAGCCCAATTTGAGTAGTAAATGAGGAAACGGGGTTGTAATACTCAAAATGACCGGTCGGGTCGTTACATTCTCCCCTACTTAAACATACGTTCGTCCTCGAACGTGCCAAGAGTTGTTTCCAAGCCATCAAATCATTGTTCCATCTTACTACACATGTACTCAGGTGATCTCATGTCACCCTATTCTATATAGGCCTGACCACACAATATAACTGAAAATCGTTAATTTAACCTTAGCCCAAATCCCATGGAGCAAAATTTCTAAAATCCAAAATTCTTTTCAAGACCTGAATCTCACATCTACACACTGTATAAGTCCGAACAAGCTGCATCGAGCTATAACTATAACCACAAATATAATCACCCAACATATTACATAACTCGCATGCTCGTAGCATCATTCCTGATCACAGTATCTACTCCAAAACCAACCAAGTACTAGTATTAAACCCCATATCGAACCAAACTTCATCCCAAAACCTTCGTACACTGTTGATAATAGAAGAAACATGCAGAAATATCAGGACCCCTTATCAGATCAAAAAGTCATGGAGCTCTCTCACCCCAACCAGAACCATAATCACTTTCTAAGCCGAATTTCAATATTATCCTCCCAAATATACTGTTTCAAACCTGATAGTACCCATTCCAGGTCCAATGACCTTATTTTACTAAACACATCTATTCTACAGATATGCCGCACCAATATAACTCAGAGCCACAACCCGTGCCATCCGTGCACCCATACACAACAATTCAAATGTACTCAAATGCTCATATTGTTCAAATTCCGCCATAAGGCCCCCAATAAAAACCACACCATGTGTGCACATAACCAATGAATAACAAATCCTCGTAGCATAAAAAGAGTAACTCACAAATCATTTCAGAACACGAATAAGTTCAACATCAACCAAATGCCACGTCCCTCAATAATAGCAGTATGGAGCCAACCAACCCGGCTTAGTGTAGAATACACATCCTAATTGGGCCTATCAATGGACCCCCAAATCACTCTAGTTACCCACAAATAGATAACAATCCCTCCGAAAATCCATAATGACTGAATCATAATACATTCTATCATCTGGCTAGCTCCGACCACAACTTCACAGTCCACAACCATGAAATAATTTATTCCTGACAACTCCTAGTCTCCAAATCCATAGAACATAAGCACCACCATTTCTGGTCTCATCTCCACCGCCCGAATGTCTAACACATCTCTGATACACGATCATCCCACGAGGAATATTTCTAAAATTCTTCTGTGCCACAAGGCAAAATTTGAACATCAGCAGTCGATCAACCATGAAAATGCCGCAATACCTATGAAATATCCATAATTTAAAACATAGTGCGCCTTCTGAAATGTACACTCTACTCACGCAATACCAAATAGTTATAGCATTCATCTAAACATCGAAAACTGTTTGTGCCCTCTAAGAATTTATGACCTCCCTTTCAAAGCCAAACCATGACCTTGCACACGCCAACCTTAATCCCACACAACACACCACATCTATTATGCCATCATGTGACAAGCACAAGAATCCCATTATCAACTTTGATTCACCAATAATTTACATACCCTTTTAGTTAGAAACCTTTTTTCTTGCTTCTTTCCAGGAGGAAATCATAATACACAACACATTCTCCACAGCGGTAGAAACCATCAAGAATACTTTGGAATCCATTTGCACAACCAAGCCATCAAGACCGAATCTCTACAACTCAACCAAGCCACGCAGGTCACCAAACCCAAGAATATTGCCACCAAAACATCTGTAAAGTCTTACCACGTCGTAATTACCCAAAGGATTGATCCTACCATTACCATATTGGTCCAGTCTACTACCAGTTGTCCTATTTCTCCGAGTCCCTTCCGAATTTGCCTCCAAATTGATACTCCTCCTTGCTAAAACACCACGATCTTTAACCACAACTCACCCCACAACCTAACATAGAACCATAATGCCCTACGGCCCATAAGCAATTGTACTCTTCTTAAGCACCTTCAAAACTACTACAACTGTAACCCTTACTCTGAGAATACCTTATGTGAATTTAAAATTGTTCTTCTTACCTTCCTTATATAAAAGTGTAGAATCCATAGTCATACAGAATTCCCGCAAGTCTAGGCACCATTAAACAAAAATCTCAGATTTTAACCATACGCAAGTCCGAAAACTTTCTCAATTGCTATATATAATTCTCATACCCACTAGATTTTTCTCGGGAGTCACCCACTTTGCTCAAATGTAATTGTACCGCCCAAATGGGCCAAAAGGCACGTGCCCCATTAGCACAACAACACTCAAAAAAGTAACTCTACTTTAACACCACTTATCAAATTCACACTCCATGCGCACTACATCATTCACCCATAACAACTCACTCATCCCACGATTTTCATATACTCATAAGTGCAATATAACCCGTATCCAGGAATTTCCTTATTCGAGCCATCATCGATCTCAACTTTTGCAAGTCATAACTAACCCACCAGTATGCCTCAGCCCAAAACTAAACCTTTACATATAATCATGAAATTGAATTATCAATAGCAGGCTCCCCCACTTGGCTCAGAGCCATAGATTAAAACATTTCATAACTCACAATACCAATACTCTATTACTGTCATAATGCCACAGCCAGTTCAACGAAACTTCTTCTCAAACTCATGCAATGCCAACCATAAAAATACCCCAAATCATCTGCTAAGCTCGCAATCATTCTCTTGACACTCAAGTCAACTTTCTCAGCCAGATTCAAATTCAAATCTCCACACATATGCCCCACTGGCAGAAAAGAAACTCTCCACTCACATCATAAGGAATACACATATGTAGATTACTCCGTAGGAAATAACCCACATGTTTAACCTCAAATTGGTATCTTGATATACCCTTTCGCAATCACAATTACTATGCAATCACTTAGTCTATCTGAGTCCAAACTCATTGGCCAGACATGAGAGTTTAATTTGTCCCAAAATTTAAACACGTGAAAGAACTTTCAAAACATTCACACTCGAGACTGTACGTCACATCAAATCAAAAATCAAGCACCCAATGGCCTTCCCTTTACATTTCAAGGAAACACTTCTCGTTATGTTCAAATCGTCTAAGCACATCCCGCAGTCACATCATACCCATCATAACGCCATTCCACCGCTCATCGAGCCACCAATTCCACTGTAGGGTCATCACCGGACATATGAGTCCAATTGTACAAGTTACAACCGAAGCTACCGAGCTTAAGTTGCGGTCTAAACCTAGCCTCAAGTCCTCCAGACTAGCCCATCACCAAAACATAGAATACTCATCTCGAACTTCGTTCATCAAATCATAAACCAACGATGCACAACTGATACCGAGCGCTCATGTGCGCATGCGAATACGTGGAAGGAATTCAAAGAGTTATGTCTCAAGCTGAATCAATCTCGCACGATAAGGAAAGAAAGATGGGAAGTATATATCCTAAATGCCTTGTAGCCTCTCGAAGATAAGTATGGATGTCATCATACCGATCGGCAAGACTCTACTAGACACTTGCTCATGATTTGTAAAACCTATGAACCTAGTGCTTTGATACCACCTTGTCACGACCCAAAATCTCACTAGTCGTTATGGCACCTAACCCAACCTGTTAAGTGAACCAATTTCCATCTATCCAATTCTAATAAAATTAATTAAAAGAAAATATCTAAAACCAATACATATCCCCAAGTGCTGGTAGTACAAATTATGAGTTTCTAAGAATAGAGTGTACAAAGCGGAAATGAAATAAATACATAGTCTGTTTGAATAATACATAAACAGAGCTTTTATAAATCTAAGGCTACCCTAAATAATAGACAGCTACAATAGAAATGCAGGTACATCTTCAGATCCCGCAACCATCGAGCACAGCAACAACGGCAGCCAATATCTGCACGCAATGTGCAGAAGTGTAGTATCAGTACAATCGACCCCATGTACTGAGTAAGTAACAAACCTAGCCGTAGGTTGAAAGTAGTGACGAGCTTCTACCAAGGTCGGGTCCAAAACCACTAGTCCACAACAGTCCATAACAACATAAAGCAAATAGTACCAGAAGAAACACAGAGATAAAAATGCTCAGCTGAAACATGATTTCAAATATAATAGTTCTTCCTTTCAAATACATCAGTGAAAACCCAAATCGTTTGCCGAAGTAGCCAAAAATATGAATAATTTGAGAACAGTAATTCTTCCAAAAATTATTTCAATAGTAAATAAAATATCTCATTTTCTTTCCCAGATAACCAGTGTAAAACAAATGCATCACTATGCCCATCTGTCAACATGTGTGAAAAATCATGAATAATGTGATACCGTACAGCATGAGGAAAACACATCTCTATGCATATATGTCATGTGTGCATGTCAATGCGATGTATCTCAGAGATTGCACTCATGTACTCACAGTCTCAGAGTACTCAATCTCATTGTCTCGCATTCTCTCTCACTGTGCTCAGCACACTCAATCACTCAGCGTTATACAATACGTGATGCGGCGTGCAACCCGATCCATGTTTATAGTCAACTACGCTCACTGGGGGTGTACAGACTCATGAGGGGCTCCTACAGCCCAAGCGCTATAAGCACGGACAAATCACGTGCTGCACGGACAACTCACGTGCTACAATATCATATCTGGATCCGCACGGACAACTCACATGCTATAATAATATCTGGATCCGCACGGCCAACTCACGTGCTATAATAATATATGGATCTGCACGGCCAACTCACGTGCTATAATAATATCTGGATCCGCACTGCCAACTCACATGCTGCACGGCCAACTCACGTGCAATAGTATAATATATAGATCTGCACGGCCAACTCACGTGCAATAGTATAATATATAGATCCGCATGGCCAACTCACGTGCAATAGTATAATATATATATATATATATATATAAAGCCAACATGGCCTGTTGCGGCATGCAGCCCGATCCCAAAAATATCCTTAAAAAATGACACCCGACCTTCCTCAGTCATCAATCTCTCCAATCTCTCTTTCATGGGCTCACAATGTCATGAGAATAGCCCAAAAATGATGATATGATGTATCAATAAATAACAACGGAGACTGAGATACGATATACAGTGAAATGAATATGACTGAGTATAAATTTTCATTTTAAAATAAATATTTCACAACAATATGACCTTTGTGGGTCCTAATAATACTTGTACATTGCCTCAACATAAATTTTAATATGCTTTTCAGCTCAATTTCTTTAACTCATAAAATCGCATTTTAAATGCCAAGATCATTTAACTACAAACTTCCAAAGAAACAATTATGTCACAATTTCTATAGTGCACGCCCACACGCCCGTCACCTAACATGTGCGTCACCTCCCAACAATTCATGAAATACATATATTCAGGGTTCATACCCTCAACTCCAAGATTAGAAGAGTTACTTACCTCGAACAAGCCAAATCCAATGTCGAGCAAGCTAAGCAATGCTCCAAAAATTTCATTTTGCGCATATCAACTTCCAAATGGCTCGAATCTAGTCACAATTAATTTGATTCAGCTCACAAAAATTATAGGAATTAATTCCATATCAAAATACTAATATTTTCCAAAAATCCGAAATTACGCCCCAAAAATCACCCGTGGGGCCCATATCTCGAAATCCGATGAAACTCACAAAATACGACAACCTATCCAATTACAAGTTCAACCATACTAATTTCACTCAAATCCGACTCCAAATCGGTATTCAAACTTGAAAAATTGGTTTTGTGACATTATAGAAATTTCCTTCTATTTCTCTTGAAGAATCAATAATCTTACATCAAAAATGAAGATTAATTCATGGAATATAATCACAAGGGAGTTAAGAACACTTACCCCAAGTTGTGTGGAAAATTTCCTCTCCAAAATCGCCCAAACCGAACTCCAAAATGTCCAAAATGAGAAAACAATCTCGGAACCCTCGTTTTAAACACTGCCCAGGCATTTCCGCACCTGCGGTGCCTGGGCTCGCACCTGCGCATCCGCTTTTGCGGACAAAAATGCGCGCCTGCGGAAACAGCTGCCCCTCTAAAATCTCGCATCTGCAGCGCTATTCTCGCATATGCGGGCTTCGCAGATGCGTATTCCCCTTCGCACCTGCGGTCGCCTCACGCTTGCCCCAGTCCGCATCTGCGCCAATACCTTGGCACCTGCGGCCTTGCACACAACAACTGTAAAGCCCAATTTGAGTAGTAAATGAGGAAACGGGGTTGTAATACTCAAAATGACCGGTCGGGTCGTTACATTCTCCCCTACTTAAACATACGTTCGTCCTCGAACGTGCCAAGAGTTGTTTCCAAGCCATCAAATCATTGTTCCATCTTACTACACATGTACTCGGGTGATCTCATGTCACCCTATTCTATATAGGCCTGACCACACAATATAACTGAAAATCGTTAATTTAACCTTAGCCCAAATCCCATCTGCAAAAATGCTGCCCCTCTAAAATCTCGCATCTGCGATGCTATTCTCGTATCTGCGGGCTTCGCAGATGCGCATTCCCCTTCGCACTTGCGGTCGCCTCACGCCAGCCCCAGTCCGCATATGCGCCAATACCTTCGCACCTGCGGCCTCGCAGATGCGGCAAATTCCTCGCACCTGCGAGCACTGCTCGGTTCCATACTTGGCCGCTTCTGCGAGTGATCTCGCGCACATGCGGCTTTGCACCTGCGATCAAAAGCTTCGCAGGTGCGATCACACCAGTAGACAGCAGCCCCAGCATTTCCTTAAGTCCAAATTTGATCTGTTAACCATCCGAATCTCACCCGAGCCCCATCGAGACCCTGTCCGAACATAGCAACAAGTCCCATAACATCATACGAACTTAGTCGAAGCCTCGAATCACATCAAACAACGCTAAAATTACGAATCGCCCCTCAATTCAAGCCTAATGAACTTTGAACTTTCAAATTCTATATCTTGCGCCGAAATATATCAATTCAATCCGAAATGACTTCAAATTTTACACACAAGTCATAAATGACATAACGAAGCTATTCCAATTTCCAGAATCGGATTCCGACCTCGATATCAAAAAGTCAACCTCCCAGTCAAACTTCCCAAAACTTCAACTTTCAGCATTTCAAGTCTAATTCCACTACGGACCTCCAAATAATTTTCCGGACACGCTCCTAAGTCCAAAATCACCATACGGAGCTATTGGAATCATCAGAATTAAATTCTGAGGTCGTTTACACATAACTCGACATCCAGTCACTATTTTAATTTAAGTTTTAAACCTTGAAACTAAGTGTTCCAATTCATTTCAATACCTCACGGGACCCGAACCAATTTCCCCGGAAAGTCACACAACAACTATAAAGCCCAATTCGAGCCGTAAATGGGGAAACGTGGTTGTAATACTCAAAATGACCGGTCGCGATATTTCCGCTCCATCTTCTAGGAAATGGCCTTACGCCTCTCCTCTCGTCGGGAGCTCTCGAACTCCAAAATCACGGTCTGAAAGAAAGACTGAAAATGAGGAGTAAGAACAAAAGTTTGAGCTTAACGTATAAAACAAAATAGATCAAAAGTCTTACCCTAATACTCCTCGACAAAGTGGGACATTAGCTTCTCAAGGGTTATACCCTCTACATCGGAACAGAGGGGACCAAGAGAAGGAACCACATCCTCCGTATCAACCAGCAAATCCCGATCCAAGGGGATCGCAATAGTTCGCATGGTCCCTTCCAATCTCACCTCAAGTCGGGTAAGTCCTTCCCCTATCATCCTCACTTCCTCGACATCCATATCGGAGCCCGTCTCGTAAACTTCTTCGGCTACACTTTTCCCTTTTGTGTCATCGGGGAAGAAGGATCCTCAGCTGGTAGCAAGGCTGATGGCTCATCCCGCTGTAAGATGTCAGGGACTCTCATCGACGGCCCTTCAAAATCCATCACGGCCTTAAGGAAGACGTACCCCCTTCAGCCCCCGACGACGGCGGAATCGTGGGGAGTAACTCGGCGTCATCTCCAAGTTCTATGGTCATTGTTTCTCGGACGACGAAATCCTCTATCACCAAACTCCCCGCACAGACAGTTTTTTCATCGACATCTATAGATCGCCTCTTACGGAGAAGCAAGTTATCACCATTCGGCGACGATTCCTCCTCATCGTCCTCATCTATTAGATGATGCAGAGGAGAAGTCGAGGGTCCTGCTGCAGACGTAGTCGACGAACGAGCAGACTTTACCATGGCGGAAGGAACAGAAGCTACTTTCCTTTTGCGAAAAGCTGGAGCAGGAGCCCTCGGTCTTCTCGAAGATCCTCGGGCGGAAAAAGAAAAATTAGAAGACTATCACTTCCTGTACAAAACCATAGCGACCAGGCGACCATGAGGTCAAAACGGTATGGATAAAAGACAATAAATGTATAGATAATTACATATAAACGGACTCACTGGTCACTGAAGGTGGGGGCCTGAATTTCTTAATAAAAACCGGTCATTCACAAATCCCCACTGTGTGAGACAAAACCTGACTGACCCAGTCATGGATGTCCCCGACCAAAGGAGGAGGTGAAGTCTCGGTTGCGCATAGAAGGGACGGAATGTTAGACTATGACTGAAACAGGAAAAACAAATGCTTGGCAAAAAGATACTTACGGGCGTAATTCCAAGCCTTAGGGAATCCGTTCGCGTTGACCACCACGTCTTCGGTCTTGACGAAGAAGTAGTTGAGCCAGAACTGACAATTTTCCTTATTATCCATCTTCACTACCAAACTTTTAATTTCTTGGTGGCGAAGGTGCAACATCATCCCCCTATAGAACCTAGGGGTGAAGAGGTGCATCAGGTGGCGAAGTGAGACCCCACGGCCAGCTAACTCTGCATATTTTGTCAACATACGGATAGGCTTGTAGATGTAAGGGGAGAGTTAGGCCGGGCAGATGCCGTAGTAGCGGCAAATTTCCTCCACCAATGAAAGAAGAGGAAAGGAATAGCCTACATAGAATGGAACACGCAATATCCTAGGTGGTGTACCTGTACCATGTCGCGCCCCGCTAGAATCAGATCGATGTGAGCCGAAATTTTGGAACTTTGCCCTAAACTCAGCGAGATCGACCTCAGTCATCGTCGACTCCGAGGCCTCAGGATCGTCTTCAGGCAAATTTGAAAAGTCAGACCTAGTCTTTTCACTGCGAGAAATTATTTCCTTCAACGTAGGAAACCTATCATCCTCAAGGAAAACAGAAACACCGCCTTCGTAAGGAGGCATACGTACCGCCAAGGGGGTAGGGTTAGCCGACATGCCGGAACCAGAGTGTGCGTTAACCATATTCTTGTGAGAGGATGTTTTAAGCACAGAAGGGTTGGAAGCAACTGAAATCGCTGGAATCAGGGGAGTGAATACACAATGACGAAGTAAAAAAGAGACTATGGTTCAAAGAGTAGGGTTCAATATGGAGAATGAAGAAGGAAATACAGGGGATTCGATATTAGGAGTGTGCAAAACAAACACAAATGGCCTCAGATCCCTATTTATAAGAGTTCAAACACCAAAATCGAAAAATCAAGCCATCATTACCTAGCACAGGTATTGAACCAGTAGAAGCACGGGAAACGACGTAAAGCATCAAAAAAACGTGTCATAATGACGTATGATGTCATGACGTCATTCTGAAACAATGCATCCCCAAAGATTGCAGCTCACAAAAAGTCATGTTTCCACCTCGTCTAAAGCGCCACTATCCGATTTGCTCGCCCAATTTTGTCAATTATGATAAATAGAGTCCGTTCATCAAGGTCGTTTGGGCTCGGCCTTAATAAGCTGAGGGACTAACTGTATAGGCCAAAATCCGTCCTTAGGATATTTAGCGTAATATGGCATTAAAGAAAGAGTCGGTCGAGCCCGCCCAAGATACATCGAAGTCATTGGCCGAGGTGCCGACATGAGCCATAATCGAGATGTTAACAGGGATTGCAGTCGAGATATCAACAAGGGTCGAAGTCGAGATTGACTATTGATGATAAGACTTGTAACAGCTAATTTGTCAGGATATGATACTAAAATAGAATATTCTAGTGGATATTCCCTGTATTTGTATTATTAGGGTTTCCTAGAAAAAAGACTCCATATATATAGAAGGAGGAGACAATGATAGAGGCATGTAATATTGATTTTGATAAGAACACTTTTGAGAAGAACACTTTCTCTCTGAAAAAACTACAAAGACTAACTTTTCATAAAGATTCTTGTTCATATTATTCCCACTTTTTCACCAGATCCGGGGATTGTTCATACGAATCTTGGACCTATCTGTCATTCATCATTGTCAGGAGAAATATTTGTTCAACCCACTCATTATTAGGCTAATATTTCTCCTTATTTATCTAAATATCATTTATTGTTAGTTATGTCTCCATTAATGTTCAGGCTTTAAGAAGTTTTTGCACTTATTGTCATCAATCATTTATGGGATTTGTCCCATCTACTGTACGTTTTCAAAATTAGTGTCTAGAGTTATTATTCTTAACTAGATTTAACCCCTTATTACATAAATTTAATAGTTTAACCGGAATTTATACTTTTTGGTCAACCAATACATATCTCATAAATATCACAAAATTTAAGTTTTGGCAGTAGATGAAGTAATTTTGATCGTGAAAGCCCTACTTTTGATATAACTGCACTACTTTATTATTAAACCAAAAAAAGAAAAAAAAATTAATTGTGACACGTCAATGTTAACGTGAATTACCCTATTTAACTAATTCAGATAATTGTATTTCCAATTTGTTAAAAGTAAAACTTAAAATGTCTTTTCAGCTCCGACGTACATACTTATAAGTACTAGTCTTTGGACACGTGTGTTATACATGTGTCCCATATAAACATGTACAAACTTTCCATAATGATATAGATAATATTAAAACACGTAAGTAATGAGTAATTAAAAGTTTGAAAATAAAGTATAAGCTGAATCGACTAAATTAAGTATAACCTTTTTTTATGTAGCTCTTACCAAATATTCATTAATTTTTGTACCAAATAATCTGGATAAAAAATTATTTAGCAATTCAAATGAGAAACATTATATTTTTTATGTCAGAATATGTTATTCATTTGTTAATCTGTTGAATAAGCATCCATAAATCAGTTATTTTGTATTATAAGCAATAATAAATTATATTATTTCTATTTAACATGAGTTATATCACAACACCATCTTATATAAAGATGATACCAATAAAATCTTTAGTATAACGTAACCTCTAGGCATGTACCAATTGGAAGTAATAAAGCTTTCGTTCGCACAGAGTCCACCACGAAGTCATGAACTATGTCAATATTAATTTCTGAATAACTTCATAGTATACGTTATCTCATAAATACAAGCCCTTAGACTACACATCAGCATAAAATGAACTGGTCTAACAGATAAATAGATTTACCTGTCAAAATAGTGTTGAGCAAAATATACCATATTAGTTGTTTATGGGAAAGAACTTCTGACAGGGACAAGAAAAAAATGTGAAACATAAATGTGAAAAGGCTACATTTATAATCGTTGGAAACTCAAAAGACAAAACAATTAAGGCAAAAATATGAAAAGGCCACAATGTTACTAAAAAATATTTCACCATTGCAACTTCCGTGGGAGATGAAACAATCCTCCATTAGTCCGATTCAATATAGCCAAAATTATCATTTAATAGAAGTCATTTTTTATGTGAAGAGCAAAATTGTCATTTAATTTTTTTAGAATTATTTTCTTTTCAAACTTTACTTTCGGACTTCACACTTAATATTATGATGACTAATGATCTTATCTTAGTTTTTGACTTTGTAAATATCACTTTACCTATCAACTTTTGGGCTAATTGAGAGAGCATATTTTTTAAACTTGGGATGAGTATACAGTCAGGCTTGCGCGCATATTGTGAAATATTCTGCAATTAAAATTCCATAGTAGTAACAAACATGATCAGCACAATGTCTAAGAAATGATGTTTGACCAAAAATATTGTATTTTGATTCAAATAATTAAATTTATGTAATTAGGAGTTAAACTTAGTTAATAATAACATTTCTAGATAAAACTTTCAAGGGAGCACTAATCAATAGATGAGTCTGGTCAGATATTAATGACAACATGCAATAATTGTTCTAAAAAGTATGAGCAATAATGTAACATTCAATAGCCATGAATATCAATAAATGATATTTAAGTAAATAGGAGGAATGATTCACCCAATAAATGATGAAATAGATGGATGTTCCTCCTAACAATGATGAATGACACATAAATCTTTGAATATTCGAGTTATTCTCAGATCTTATGGAAAAGTATGAAATAGTATAAAAAAGAATCTTAATGAAAAGGTGATGTTTGTATCTTAGCAAGAGAGAGAATCTTTTTGTCAAAGTGAGTACTTCCAAGTGAATATTACATGCCCTCCTCATTATCTCTTTTTTCTATATATATGGGACATGTTCCTAAGAAATTCTTATAGTACAAGTACAGAGAATATCCACTAAAATATTCTTTTTTAATACCATATCCTCACAAACTAGCCATTACAACTATTATCAACGATATTCAACCTCGACCTCGATCTCGACCTCGACCCTTGATGTCATCTCGACTACGGCTCTCGTCGACATCTTGACTATGACTTATGCCGCTACTTCAGCCAAGGACTTTGCTGCTTCCTGGCTCATCTCGACCAACGACGACTCGAGAATTCCTTTTTTAGTATTATCTTGCCTTAAATATTTTATTTTATTTTGTAAGAGGGGAAACCCGCAACCTCTACAACCTCTGCCACATCCTCTGCTATTCGGGTGAGCACTCTGTGGTAAGCACTTTGTGCGTACTGGGTAAACCTCCCCCTGTGTAATAGCCTGCAAACCACACAGGAGATGTAAAACGCACTAGGCAAGCCCTGTGCGACAGGCTCAACCCAGAAGACACTGAGGGAATTCAATCCGAGACCTTGCTTCAAATATTATAAGGGCGAATTTTAACTCATACAAATACAAATGGAGTCCATAATAAACTCTATATCATGTAGAAAAACCAGAATGTGCATTTCTTGTAGTAAAGTAAAGCAAAGATGCCCCAATCAATCATTTCATTTTAATTTGTAGTTTGGAATGTTGTCTTGTCTTTGTATTTCAGATTTTCTGAGTGGATTTTCTTTCTCTTTTGGTTCGGGAATTTTGTGACCATTTGAAATTTTAAGGTAGGGTACGTACTTTCGTGGGAGCTTTGATGGTCTGCATCTGGTGTTTTTAACCTAATCATTTATTTACCCTCTGCTTTTTAACCTTTTTCATGTGTTATTCCTTCAAAGGCAAGTTTTATCTGCAGCTGAAAGCCTTAGCTGTTCATGCCCCACACATGCATTCATGCACTTTTCAATATTTCTTATGCAAAAAAGGCTCCATTTTGAAAGAGAAATCTGGCGTTTTTAACCTAATATTTTGAATGCAAAAGGCTCAAAATTAAAGTGGTATACCAATGACCATAAAATTCAAGAATCTATATTGCCACTTATCATCTGTCAATTGAGGAGTTCTGGCCTGGGGATTGGTTGTCATTTTTAAGTTACAATTTTAATTTAATCGCGTCTTCAAAAAAGCCAATTATCTGGCACATATAGTTTTGTGTTTCAATCATAAAGTTAAGAAAAAACGGTAAATATCAATGACATTGCCTTTCTTGGCATAACGTTGTCCAAAGAAACTGCTGACTTTTGCGGTTTTGCCGGCAACTCTAATCGTTACAAAAGAGCCTATTTTCTTGTAGTGCTAATATATTAATTGATCAAGTCCATTAATATATGGCTGCAAATATTTAGCTACAACTCATCCCACGAAGAACTAACGTTTAACTACAACTGTTCACTATCACTAAGAAGACAAGCTCGAACAATTTCTAAGTTAGAAATATTAAAATTCTTATGTTTAACTAATTAACTAATAAAGTAAAGTAATAAATTAATAACTAAAGATACTAAGGGTTGGAGACAAGATTAAGGAGGTATAGAGTTGTGATTTTTCCAATTGTCGGAATCCGTCCCGCTACGTATTCTATAATTTCGCCTAATTATTCTCTATTAATCACGAGCGCTCGAATTGTCATAATTCTCTCCCTAGAAACTACAATAATGTACTAGTAGTCATATTCTCTCGAATTATGCTAGCTCGCACTTTATCACCGCTCACTATGATCACGTTAAAGCTTCGTTATCTCTAATTCCGCTTTTAAATCCGCTTTAAAACCCACCGTACTGATCTCTCATATACGTTAGGAGTGACGTCGTTCAAAACCAACTTAAATATGTACTCTTTTTCAAGCAATACATAATAAATAGGAACTGTTACTTGAGAACTCTTCAATTAACTAAAATAAGCACTTAGTTGAACAAATAGAAAAATTCAAAGACTCAATTATATCAAAAAGTATCAAGAATTCATCCTACAAAAGGTTCCATTAAAACCCTAGATAACAGAATTAGCTACTCATAAAAGTATGTAAAACTACAATACTAAAATTCATAACCAATAACGGAAATAGGAAGAAGAAAGTGAAAATGTCATAGAAGAATTTTCCGCGTTGCTCCTTGTGTGTTCTAGCCTCCTTAGGTCGAATCCCCCATACTAAAGTGAGTTTAATGATTATTTATATGTGATAGGGTTACCATGGGGCAAAATAATATAAGTCAACTTTGGAACAAACTTTTCAGGTTAGCTCGTTCACTCTCTCGTGCGAACGAGCGAAGTTCTTCTCTTTTCCTTTTCCTTCTAGGTCTCTCGTGCACTTCCATACCTTTTTTGTCTTAATCCGCTGTTTTTTTTTTTCAAGCTCCTCTCAGCTAGCTCGTTCACTCTCTTGTGTGCACGCGAGAGTGAACGAGCATAGCTCTTCTCTTATCTTTTGGTCCCGAATCAACTTTTTTTGTTCACCATTCATCCAACTTGCTCCTAGGCATAAGAATACACGTAATAAGCATAATTTACTACAAAAACTCATGTAACCGTCTGTAACCACACAAGTTATGAGACGAAAGTACACCAAAAATATATATTTTTTCCCTTTATCAACACCCCACACTTAAACTCTTGCTCGTCCTCGAGCAACTTTCAAAATTAAGCACAATGATAAGGAACATTTCAAAACTTACTCAAGCATCCTACCAATGACAATGGTTTACATCAACAATTGGAACTCAACATAAGAACTATTGACATCTTTTTTCAAAATTTGACCCATGCCTAGATGTCCAGACTATTTAAAATATTTGTGTGACTTCTTCTAACATCCTAACCTCAAAAGATGACTCCAATATATTCCCTACTATGACTCACTTCTTGTGTCAACTCAAAATGCCTAAATTTTACTAATCCTTTGCAAATCATGTGCCATCACTACAAATCAAAGAGAGAAATTAGTCCACACACTCAATATGCATTCAAGTATAATTTAAGGACTTACAAATCGAAAGAATTCACTCACTCTCACAAAGAAATTTATATGTATCCCGAGGTCGTACAATATGCTTGCCCGTAGTGTATGTCTCTACTAATCTAAGCTTGCGAAGTCTAGGATCAATTAGATCTTTTCATGTTGTAATGTAGGCTAAGCGATAGGTAGGATATATTTGGGTATATATAGTGACTAACCCTTATAAGCACTTTAATACACTACACTTAACTTTCAAATACATACTCTTCATGACCAATTCAAGTAATGCCATGAAATCATATACTCCTTCTGTTTCAATTTAGATGACACGCTTTTCTTATTAGTTCGTTCCAAAAAGAATGACACATTTCTACAATTAGAAATAATTCAATTTTAAACTCTTCATTTTACCCTTAATGAGAAGCTTTTATAGCCACACAAATGTCATGATCCCACAAAGCTTTTACCCCTTAATCTTTTAAGACCACAAGTTTCAAAAGTCTTTTTTTTTTTCTTAAACTCCGTGTTGAGTCAAACTACCTCATCTAAATTGAAACAAAGAGAGTACAATTTAGCCCTTCTTCTTTAAGATCAACTATGCATTCACTAGCCCTGATTAAGAGGAATAAGAGGTGTATTTTTTATTTATTTTATTTATTTATCTTTTCTTTTTGTATTTTCTTTGATTTTTTTCCTTCTTTTCTCTCTTTTTTCAACACTCTCCAAACTTAGGTTGCCCGACTAATGATCTTTCAAAACATACGTGCATCTTTTAGCTTTTTTGTGGTTCCACTAAAAAACTACCCCAACTCTTACCTTACTCTTCTAGCAATTTAAGTATTTTCAGAGGTAAATGTTCAAAAATATCTATTTAAGAACAAAAAGGAATCGTCTTGTAATGTAGGTGCCAAAGAAAAGGTTTATATGCTCAAATGGTCTATCTAAGGATAATTTTATAGTGGCAAGCTAGCTCAATGGACAATCAAAGAAATACCTACATCATATTCTAGACTTACAAAACTAACTTATTACGCTTCAGCTAACACACGGGGAAAGTTCTAGACTAACGCAGGATAGCACAGAATGTAATCAAGACCTCACACCACACAATGCACATGATTCACTCCAGACGGCTCAAACCCGACATTCAAGTTAAACAACTAAGCACGGTCATCTTATTAGTTCAACACATGGAAAGTAATTACAGGAGTCAACAAGTGAACTTAAACGTCAAAAGAAAGTCACATATTCTCAAGGCATGTGGCCACATAGAACACAAAAAAGATAATCAGCTCAAATATTACAGCTCTAAGTACCGGCATAAAACATGTCAAAAAGTATAGATACTCAAGTTCTCCTCATTCCATTATCGTTTCTACAAAGAAAAGATAATTTTTTTTGTATTTTTTCTTAAGACTTTACTCCCTCAAGAAAATGATCTAAGAAATCCATCATCGAAAAAAGTCCAAAATTTTTGAAAATTCTACCTAAAAAAACTATTGTCCGGCTCAAAGAATCATCCCTTAGAAAAGAACCGTGGCCATACGAAAAACCAAGAGGGATTATTTCTACCTAATATTTTTTAACATACATAACATAACACAAGAAATTACCCAGACAGTCTTCTCCCACACTTAAAATTGTGTATTGTCCCTAATGCATACCATAAATAACAAGAGAGTAAAAGAAACGCCCTAGTAGGCCAAAGGCCGAAGCATTAGCAGCTCATGTGGTACTCAGACTTCTCCCGGATATTGTCATTTATGCAGTCACCCCACATTTAGTTCCAGCCATCTTGCTTTCTTTTGCTTCCATCCAATAGTTTTGCTTCTCATGCTCCTAGAAAATGAAAAACTATACTAAAAAATTAATACAATAAAAATATTTTTTTTTTTTAAATTCTAAAAATCAATGAAAGCAGTAAAGTTCGGTTGCCTCCCAACAAGCGTCTGCTTTAACGTCGTGGCACGACGTGAATTAATTTTTACCTCCATCTCGAGCTTATGAATTGGACCCCAAGTTTTGATTCAAGCTTATGATTATGATCTTGGGGCGGTGGAACAAATCTATTTAACCCAAGAAAATAATATAATATTCTATGTTTTTTGGCCTTTAGATGAAATGTGTAATCATGTCTTTCTCGCACTAAAATGTCAGAATGTAGGCACTTTGTTCCTCATCCCTTGACTCCTCAATTGGCTCAGATGATTCTATTTCCATATCATCATCCAAGCACAATGTGAAAAAATGCTCGGAGTGAGGACCAATGCGCTCAAAATCAAAATTTACAGGCTTATTCACATCCACTTCATGACATAAATTAGAGTCAACTAAAGTTGCATCTTTAAGATCCTTGGTTGACTCAAATGCCACATCTTTAACATCGGCATCCTCAAATTCTAGTGGGATAGATTGTTGGTGTTCTACTCTGACCTCCTCCATTAGCACCTTAATTTTTACATCTAATTCACTCTCTTCTTAGCTACTATCCATAATATTGGTCTATTGAGCATTTAAAGCTTCAACCAGTTCACTCACTTGAACCTCCACATCCACTTCATGACATAAATTAGAGTCAACTAAAGTTGCATCTTTAAGATCCTTGGTTGACTCAAATGCCACATCTTTAACATCGGCATCCTCAAATTCTAGTGGGATAGATTGTTGGTGTTCTACTCTGACCTCCTCCATTAGCACCTTAATTTTTACATCTAATTCACTCTCTTCTTAGCTACTATCCATAATATTGGTCTATTGAGCATTTAAAGCTTCAACCAGTTCACTCACTTGAACCTCCAAGTTGCGAATAGTTGCCTTTTGCCTTTCCATCTACTGTTGTCTTTTATTATTTTGTTCCACAATGCACTTTAATATATCCTTGATCTCTTTCAGGTTATCATCCCCAGATTCTTTGTTCCTATTAATTTCACAAGAAAAAGTAGAACCATCATAGTAAGGGGTTCGGGGGAGGATAAGAAATATAAGCACAACCATGAAAGTGACCATCTTGACCACCACACACAATACACATTCCACAGATAAGATTGAATTGGTGTACGTAATTCACTCTCAGAAATATTTTGATAATCTTGCCACGGGTGATTTCCTTCACAATATATATATATGGATAAAAGTAAAATTACCAACACTTAAACTCCCATAATTCCAATATGTCATGTTTCTCAAATCAAAAAGTAAAATAAAATAAAATTAAAAAGGAACAAAACAAAAACCAAAGTTCAAACTTGAAACCTAGTAATATATACAACTACAACTACACCATTAGTTTTCCAGCAACAGCACCAAAATTTGATCACGCCCAACTCTAGTCCTAAAAAGGATAAGCGGACGCTGCAAATATAATCTGGTCTAAGAGTCCGGAGTCGAATCCCACATAGAAGTAAGGTTTAGCTACAACTGTTCACTATCACGAAGAAGACAAGCTCGAACAATTTCTAAGTTAGAAATATTAAGATTCTTATGTTTAACTAATTAACTAAAGAATCAAAGTAATAAATTAATAACTAAAGATACTAAGGGTTGGAGATAAGATTAAGTCGGTCTAGAGTTATGATTTCTCCAATTATCGGAATCCTTCCCACTACATATTATATAATTTTGCCTAATTATTCTCTACTGATCATGAGCACTCGACCTATCGTAATTCTCTCCCGGGCAACTATAATAATGTACTAGTCATTTCTTGAATTACTCTAGCTCGCACTTTTTCATCGCTCACTATGATCACGTCAAAGTTTCGTTATCTCTAATCCCACTTTTAAACCTGCCGTATTGATCTCTCATATACGTTAGGACTGACATCGTTCAATACTACAAAAGGTTTCATCAAAACCCTGGATAATAGAATTAGCTATTCATAAAAGTATGTAAAACTACAATACTAAAATTCATAACCAATAACGAAAATAGGATGAAGAAAGTGAAAACTCGTAGAAGAATTCTCCGCCTTGCTCTTTATGTGTTCTAGCCTCCTTAGGTCGAATCCCCCATCCTAAAGTGAGTTTAAGGACTATTTATATGTGATAGGGTTAGCATTGGGCGAAACAATACAAGCCAACTTTGGAACAGACTTTTCGAGTTAGCTCGTTCACTCTCTCGTGCGCACGCGAGAGTGAACGAGCGAAGTTCTTCTCTTTTCCTTTTCCTTCTATGTCTCACGTGCACTTCCATGCCTTTTTGCGTTAATCCGCTCCTTTTTTTCAAGCTCCTCTAGCCTATGTTATTACGAGGGGTGTACAAACCGAACCGAAAAATCGCACCAAACCGAAAAGTCAAACCAAATCGATTAAAAATCCGACAAGGTTTGGTTTGATTTGGTTTGGTATTGAGTAAAAAAATTCGAACCAAACCGACATATAAATATATATACTTTTAAGATTTTATATAGAATTTTCTTTAAAAAAATGTCAAGAAATATTTGGGATTCTTTTATGGGATATAATATTTAACAGAATATGAAGTGCTCCATATTTATTAACCTTAAATAATGGGTTGTATGATCACTTTCTTATCAAATGTTGCTGAAATACCTCAATCTTTTTGTTCTTCCATTTTCATATGTCAAGATCTATTAAATTCTAATATCTTTTTCGAATTAGAAGTGGTTATGTTATTTATGTATCATATTGATTTTTATGTTTAATTACTAAATTCGGTTAACCTTGAAAGTGTACAACAACAAAAAATTATTGTCAGACGACTAAAAAAATAACTATCATGTGTTACTAAGAAAATTTCCCCATAAGAATATTTTAATAGATAATATATTTGTAATTTTAAAAAAATTTACTAAACATATATTTACTTATAAAAAATTTAACAAAGTAAGATTGAAATAATATTTAAGTAACAAAAAATTCGAAAATCCGACAAAATCGAACAAATCAAAACCGATATAGTTGGTTTGGTTTGATTTTGATAAAAAGCGAATCAACCTGGTTCTATGTACACTCCTAGTTATTAGTTTAATTCTCAATCTATAAGCCCTTGAGAAAGATAAGAACTTCAGTTTTTCTATTGCCCAAGTAAATATTTATGAAAGTTTGTATATAAACTTTCTCAAAAACTATTTTTCTAACGAAAAACTCAACTTTTTTTCTTCTTCTCACGTCCTCTCCAAGGAAACGGCTAGAACCGTATTTACGTATAGTCGTAAGCCGTTAGCACATTACAAACCATTAATCCACAGATAAATCAGTCTACTAGTTTCTATTTTGTAACTATTATAACTGATCGTGGGTTATTAATAATAATGGACGTTTGGTAATATATAATAATCCAACTAAATGGGTCGAATATAACGTAAGCAGTGGCGGAGGCATATGGTGCAAAGGGGGTTCAACTGAACCCGCTTCGTCAAAAAATAACACTGTGTATATGTATAAATTACGATTAAAGCTGCATAAATTTTGTATAAATATTTTATTTGAACCCACTTGACAACTACTATTTTACGACTAAAGTTATGTACTTCTAAGATTGAACCCGCTTGCACAAAATCCTGGATCCGCCACTGAACGTAAGTACATATACATAATTATGTGGGAGATTAAGTATTCACCAAAATATTACCATAAAAGTTAAACTTAGAGAATCTTTAAGAAAAATCTAAAACAATTGCCAACAATTTGAACTTTAAAATAATTTCCCGCACGAGAGGATGATTTTATTGAAGGAAGAGACTCTTATAATTGCAGACAATTTGCGATAAAATTTCTTCATTTTTCCCTGTCAAGAGAAAAAATTAAGTTTCTGCCTTGTTGCGTGACTGTATGCTTTCTTTTCTTTGTATTTTTTTTTGTCATGGCTGTATGCTTTCTTTACCTAACAAAAATATGGAGAGGGGTCCAAATGTTTGAATGAAACTGTACAAAGAACTTATTTAACATGTAGATACTGATTCACCCTTTGGATTTTGTATATAACTTCATAATGGAAAGCAACATGTGGTGAATTCATAATTTAGTGTCGTTATTCATAAATTTCGAAATAAGTACATATTGTATATGTTTTATTGGACGCTCTGCATCGAAGACGCTAGTACACGAAATTATATTGCAGCCACAAAATTGCAACTTTGCAAGCTCAATTGTTGGGTCACTTGAATTGGCTCAATAGATGAAAAGTTGGTTTGGAGTAGAGAGACTACACTCAGCTAACTGAAAACAAGATTAAAGTTAGCGATCCGATTAACTTAGTTAAGAAAGAAAGAGACCAAGTGGTAATTCAATGACTAAAGTTGAGAAGGAAACTTTTAGAGAAATACAAATGACTTAAATATTTATATTGATAATATAAAAAAGTTTATATATATCGTTGATCTAATTTAATTTTATTAGAGCAAATTATTTGTAATTTGTTTCAAATTATCAATTAATACTTACAACTACTAAATAGAATAACCTTCAATTACTTTATCAGTGATATATCTGATCATATAAATATTTGACACCATTAGAAATTAAACTCAACCTAAATGTGAGGACTGAGTAATGTGGTCCATTCTTGATTCGTATATGTAGCACGCAGCACGCTGCACTTGTGTACAGCAATCCAAATATTTTTTGTTGGGATATTAATGTTGAATGGGATTCACCACTAGGTGTTTATTTATATATATATATATATATATAGCATTCTCAGTATTTAGCTTTTGGACCACAGTAAATTAAAGAGGATTTAAATTTCTACAGCTGTTTGTTCAATTTGTCTTTCAACTTTTAATGCATTTTAACGTTAGATTTGACCAATATGCAACTTGTACGTTTTCTTTACCTTCTCTTTGGTGTATTTAAGGGATATGAACGAAAGGTTGAAGAAGAATAGCAGTACATATATAGCAAGCACCAGAAGACAGACCGACAAAGATTTGAAAGGATTCGTTATTTATTTACATGAAACGGACGGGACAGCCCCTACATATATATATATATATATATATATATATATATATATATATATATATATATATATATATATATATATAGTGCAATTGCTCGGAATAATTAGGCATAACTATTCCAATAAAGGCACGCACAAGTTTTGTACCAAGTCGTCTTGCATAATTTGTGCAGTAATTGCTCCCTGATCAAAAGGTTTCGACGCAATGATAGTATAAGGATTGAGTTAAATTGACCTCCTACAGGTAATTTCATATCAAACTTTATGATATAGTAGTAATCAAAAAAATGATTATAATTAGTTACCTTGCACTAATAGGATAAAAAAAATTATATTGTAAGTATATATAACTTAAACTCAAAGTAAATCTAATTTTTTTTGTGAAGCTCGCGTGCGTGTGAAGGTAATTTACAATTAAAACCAGGGATAACTAGTATCAAATGGTTTTGAAAATCACAAAGAAAAAGAAGGAACCCGCGGCAAAGTTATTGCAATTTCCTATTTGAAGATTGTTTTGAGCACAACATTTATTCAGACATTATAGATACAACCTGTTATGCATATAATCTTCATTCACTGTGGTCGGTTTCTGTGGGACCAATTGTAATCTTGCACACGTCCCTTTCCCTCCTATTTCCATCTCAATCAATCTTTGTTTTTATCCCCTTCTTTTTCAAGAGCATGTTTATTTATTTAAACGGAGCCGCATAATAATTAAGCTTCATATTATTGATCTTAACTTACTCTTAATTAGGTGTAATTGTTATTTAAATTAATTTACAACCCAAGTAGTATATTGTTTTTCTCTTTTCACAAGGTTAATTAATCATAATAGTCTCAAATGTCAAGAGAATTTGAATCACTCAATTAAAAACTGTTTAACTAAGGCGGAATATCTGGACAACCCCTTAAATTTCTCAATATGTTTTATTTAGACACTCCAACTGAGGCATATTCACCTGAACACATAATTAAATATTCATAATAGGCGCTTGAGAATATGCACATATGTTTTTCCAACGTTTTAGCTGGAAATATCTAATAGGAACACTTTATCATGTACCGTTTAAGCGTTCAATTGAAACATGTCTTTGTTCAAGTATCTAAATAAAATATACTGAAGAGTTTAAGAGCAATGGATATATTCCGCCTATAATTAATGTGATATTTAGCTATTTGCACACAAATTTGCTGGCTTAAACTTTAAAGAGTGATGATCACGATGCAAGAACCAAAGAAACCCCTAAACGTGAAGAACAAGTTGGATTTTGGAAAATTACTTACTAGTTTACATACAGTCCCTCAAACACTCTGCTATCGCTTTCAATCTTATTGTGTTTCTTTCCTAGCTATTGTGCAACAAACTTACTTTTATCTCTAGCTAGTAAAATTTGCAAAAAAAAACTTCTATCTTAATAGAGTACTATGGTATTAATTTTTGATAGCGTTAGATTTTTATTCTTAATTTTGAATCTTATTTTAACACAGATTGGTTTGACTGGAGAAGAAACTAGTGTATTATATTTTACTAAGAGAATCTACTCTTCTCATTTTCTTATTTAATTCTTCTAAATAACCAAACTTATATTAAAAATAAAAAATAAAAAAACGGTAACAGAAGAAGAAGAAGAAGAAAAGCAATTGGTCGTCAAAGTCAAAATTAAAAAGTCCTATGCATGAAAGACTGCAAATGAAGGTGCCAAAGGCTGCAGAAGAGACCATTTGTTTGTGCTGCCACAGGGTAAAAGCCAAACACACCCTTAAAATTCTTAATTTGTGTTTATTATGTTCTTGATTAGATAAACCGTTATTGGGACTACATGCTCTTTGGTTTCCATACACGCATTCCTATCTATTGTTATGTGTGAGTATTTACCCTATTTTAATTAACTAGTGATCGAACAAGTTACTAGTTAAGAGGCGCCAAATCGAAATTTCTCTAGCACAAACTAAGGTGTTCATTTTACATTTTAGAATATACAACATGATCATTACAAAGCCGTCTTGTGTAACCCCACATGTCCATTACAGGAAAAGTACAAACGCAGTAGACTTTACTATTACTGGTCTTTTATAATTAATTGACATCAAATGAGCTACAAAGATCTTGACTTATAAATCATGAGATTTTTTGTTCACCTACTTCATCACTCTGCAGTTGTTAATTTATTAATTTTATTGTTAATTTTAAAAAATTTAAGTGAAAAAAAGTTGACTCGGTGTACATCAGTGATAGATTCATATATTATGGTCTTCCAAATTCAGAAAAAATCTAAGTAGTAAGTAGTACTTACTATTTAGGAATCGAACCTTATATATAATAGAACCATAAATATAAATAGTGTTAGACATACATTTTAAAATAAAAAGTGATAGACATACATTTTAGAATACATTCTCGCAACTTACAACTTATAGAATCTATACTCTAGATCCACCATTATTTGGTGTAGAAATTTTTTTTAAACCAAATAAAAGGTCCATATTTATGTGAAGAGATTAAATAACATACAATTCTCTTTTAAATACTTGTTAGGAGTACATTATTTGGGTACAAAAATACTACTTTTATGGCACATGAATAGTTCCCATTAGTAGTTCGTAATTTATAATTATCAATAATGCCATTATTCAAAATATAAAAGGAAACAAACAAACAAAAGGGAACATATAAAAATATCACAAAATTCTTAAAACACTTGGCATAGTTGCATGGCCTCACGCCTACTTTTGACACGATCGACGAAGACTAGACATTAAATTACTTTACACGATTAACGAAGACAAAAACCATAGATTAATTGAACCAAATCATAATTATGCACCAAGAATTTCCACTAAAAACTCTCCTTATATGTTAAACATGTAAGCTTCAAAAATCTAATCACTTGCCCAAAAAAAATATTTACTTTCTACTCTCACTTTCTCCATTTCCATCAACAACAATGATCTTCCAAGAAATCATTTACATCCCACGTACATGACTCCAAATCTTCATCCAAAAATCCATTTCCATCTAAAATTTCCATTTCTGGAAAGTCGATATCGTCGCAAAATACTGGCAAAACATCATCCATTAATGGAGAAGGAGACCTGAAATCAAAAAAATCCTTAAGAAAACATTGATCCATTAATGGCAAATTATCATCTAACAAAATCCCATTTTGATCATTTTGCATAACAAATTCCATTCTTTTCCGATCATCCTTCATCTCTTCATTGGTAACTATTTTAGTAGCAGTAACACCAATATTATTGTCATTGTGCCTCAAAACAGAGGTAGGAGAACAAAGATTTTCAGATTCCCCTGTAGAATCATAATCTGAAACTGAAGTGATCACACTTTCTTTTTTCACTGGCGGCTTCATAAAATTAGTCAAAGCATCAGGACCGCGTATTTGAATAGCAGCTTGATCATAAACCATAGCTGCTTCTTCAGCAGTTTCAAAAGTGCCTAACCAAATTCGGGTCTTTTTCACAGGATCTCGAATCTCTGCAGCCCATTTTCCCCATGGCCTCTGCCTAACCCCACGAAATTTCTTAACATTTTCGTTTGTCTTCAAATCCATCATCTTTTTCTTCTTTTTGCTCAAATTTGATGATTTCTTCACATCTCCACAAGACACTTTCTTTTCAAGTCTTATCTCCGTAACATATTTTCTTACTCGTTTTTTCTCTTTATCATCAAAATCGTCATCACTTGAAGAATCAGTAGCATCACAATCAGTGTAACAAATCCGAACAACTTTTGGAGTTAACTTATTCTCATGCTTAGTACTGATAGACCTGTGGACTACACACTTCTTGATACTTTGTGAAAATTTTCCTTCCATTTTTTTAACATGGAGAGTGAGAAAGAAAAGAGTGATTTATATGATAGAAGTTAAAGGGGTGGATGAAAAAATGGAAAGAGAGAGAGTTGGAGAAGAGAGAAAATAAAGGAAGAACAAGTCTTGAAGGAGGAGAAAGTGTAACAGTAACTGATGATGAAATGAATTAAAGAGGGAGAGGTTTAACGACTAGTCAATGAAACCAAAGTGTATGTGTGTGTGTGAGAGAGAGAGAAGAGGGAAATGGAACAGAATCAAGAGATATATAGGAGGAAGAAAAGGATGAGGATCCATTTTTGAGTCTTTTGGTCAAATAATAACTATACTATTATACAGATATTTTCTCTTCCTTTTGGAATTTTCTTGCTTTCTATTTTTTATTAATGAATTTCACCAAATTTATCATTAACTAATAAGTAACGAATTTTCTTGAGATATTCGGATGGTCCTTTTCAGAAAAAAGATTAAAATATGAAAGCTTTAATTAATTTGAGATAAGGGTGTTTTGGAGCTGATTTTCTTATTATCAGACCAAAATAAAATCACATGTTAATGATAGTAAGATAGAAATTAATTGCATTATTTGAATTGGAGAAAATATGAGTTGTTAAAACAAGTTATTTAATAAAAACCAAGGAAGAATATGAAGTATCATTATAATCGAATTTAGATCAATATTACTTATTTAATAAGAATTGTTTTTCGTTTTACAAATGAAAGGCGGTTAAAACGAATCGCCGCATGGGAGTGTGGGCCTTTGCTAAATGACCTATCGAGTATCGCCTACCGCTCCTTGCCCAGCAAGTCTCTTTTGCTCTTTTGACTGTCCCTACTGTGATATCATTTAATTAAGAAAAAGAATACTTTTAAGGTTTTTTTTTGTACAAAAATATCTACTACTGCATCAATAATGAAGAACATTTGAAAATTATTAATTGTAAAAAGTTTAGCCATAGTTTGAACCTTGTTAACTGGTATAGGAATTAGGCTGATGTTTGAGGGTAGAGGAGCTAGTTCAGAGGGCTGGTATAGTTTGTGTGCTGTAAATATTTCAATTGGTAAATAAAATACTCTACTTACAAAATATATATATATATTAGTTCGTATTTTCTATGTAGTTTCTAAACATAAAATTTTACTTACTTTGGCGCTAAAAGTTAAATGTATTAATTAATATACCAGAAGCGAAACTGTCCGATCTCTTCTGATATGAACACGTACCATCACATTGACATTTTTCTGAGACAAAAAAGAATGCGTCATTTTTATTAAAACCTAAGCCTGTAAGAAATTTGGAATCTTATAAAAAATATTCTAAAGATCGACCTATTTTTTGGAATCTATAGTCTTAGACCTATTTTCGACGTGGTTACATCAATATAATTAAGGCAGTGGGGGGAAATTATAGTTGCCTGACCATATTGAGAATGCTGGTGAAATCATTGGGTCACCTATATGTCACCCAAGATTTTTAATCTCACAAACCTTTTACTGAATACTAAACGATTAAATAAATTCTTTGTGCTACTTAAATCATTTGCTTGTCAACCAAACACCTAATCTTCCTATCCCAAGAAAATAGTGGTTTACAAATCAAAACATAAACTGTATTATCACGAGAATGAAGCCTAAACTACTGGTACCAAATGGAGGCTTTCTTATTCCTATGTTAACTACGTAGAAAAATTTCTCTAATATTCAATTTTATTTCATTATTTTTTGTAAGAGTTCCCTATTTTTTGTTGTTATTTTCTTAGTTTAATAGTAATAGGTGTATGTTGTTGGCGGGAATATATGAAAGACATGTGTTGATTTGGTTACCATATTGAATTGTTTAAGCGAAACGTTTCCTTGCTTTTGCACGGTTCCAACTTGACACAACCAAAGGATCCTTTATATTTTGTTGCATACTTAAATTGGTTATCCCACATCATCTTTTATTTGTTACATTTTTAAAAGATATGTGTCTTAATTGCTAATGCTTGCACTCCAAGGTATAAAAGGAATTAAATATAATAGTATATTTTAACTAAACAGAAAGATTAGCCAGAAAAGGGAAAAGAAAAACGAAATCAAATTTACAAACAATAAATCAGCGAGAAGACAAACAGTTGCACAATTTACCAAAAGTCGTAGACGACAGGGCCAAGGTACACCGTCCGGTTCAAATATCAAATTACCATTATACATAGCTGAAATCTTTTCTTTTTTTGGGTACTGGAGTTAAAAGGCTTGGGCCCCAAGCAAAAGCAGACTTAAGAAAAAGAACCAGTTTAAGAATGAAAGGACACCCAAAGTCCCAAATTCAAAGAACATCGTACATGCGTAACAAGTTCTCTTTCATTAAACAAATACTATAATATATAATTTGTGTCTCGTTGCATAAAGAAGCAATACTTGAATTGAAACTTAATACAGTATATACATAAACTAGCAAGCACGTAGTATCTTTTATATGCTTAAAACTTAAATCCGCCTAGAAAGTTTAATACTATATTTTATATGCTTAAAACTTAATTGTAATATCTATATTTCAACATATGACAGAGTAGTAATCTAATAAAAGGATGTAAGTTAGTATCAAAATGACAATATAAAATTTTCTTATAATATCAGTGTAATTTAACATGTAGTAGAAGGTCAATAACTATTTTTGACATGTACCAAATAATGTTTATCAGAAATTTATTAATTCAACTATATTTAAAATGACCTAATTATAAATATATTTCACACCGTCACTTAACTCTTAAGAAAACTAGATATATACCAAAGAGAGGTTTACAATGATTCTTTTGCAGACTAGGGTAGAGAAGAAGAGTGCAGAGATAAATAAACAAAAGTAATTTAACACCAACGGTTACAGATTAATAGTACATGTCAAGTCTCTCGAACAATAAAAGTAAGCTCAATTTTAACTGTTACTATTGTCCCTTCCCTGATCCTCTAATTTTTTTTATTTTTTTTTTGGGTTTTCCACCCGGTGTCCGGTACCCGCATTGGAGCCCAACTATATTCGGATTCGCGCCGTATAGGGCCCCATTCGGGGGGAAGCGCTCCCTACCAAGCATTTTTTCATACCCAAGACTCGAACCCGAAACCTCTGATTAAGGGAGGAGCAACCTCGTCCGCTGCACCACATACTTGGTGATTCTCTAATGTTATTGTTACTGTCAAATAAAAAAAATTAGATCTACTGATTTTTCGGTGCACGTTATTTTCGGATTTCCCTCCTAGTTTCTTAATAAGGTTAAGGTCCCTCATAGGAGAAACTGAAACTGAATTTACCAGGAGGTGTGGTACAATTTTGTTAATTGATATTTTGATTAGAGGGCCCCCTTTTTTGCCTTCAGAGGTATTTTATCATTTCATATGAATACACTCACTGCGACAAAGACATGACTGAAACTTAGAGAAGAGTCAGTTCAATGAATTGGATCATATATCATCTTGCTTCAATGATTGAGTTTGGTAAATGACACCTCAGGTTTAAAATCAATTAGATGGAGAACGCCCACATGGGAACAACCATCACTTTCTAAATTGCCATGACCTGCCTTGAAATATAATTTGATAGCTTCTGTGGGACAATGCTTAATCATCGAAAAGACAAATATTGAAGACCAGAAACACATACATGCACCACCAGAAAAGCAAAAGGTACCAGCAGAGGTAACAGGATCTAAGCTAATCTATTAAAACCAATGTTAACACAAAAACAGAAGAACGAAAACCATACCTGATCAGTTTGTAAAAGATGGTACAGTACAAACATTAAATTACTGCGGTCCAGGCTCATTTATCTGCTTCAAGATTTTTCTTCAACCTTTCAGTACTTGTGCATGGTTAGACAAACTAGATAATAAGAAGATGAAAATATCCCACCTCAGCGGATGGAAGGATAGTTCTCACACGTTATAGAGTGTTTTAAGTAACAAACACAACTGGAAATTAAATACAGAAGCTGCAATCCTAAACCAGATAAATAAACACTTCCAGATTTCTTAAAATGTTAGAATCCATATAAAAATATTCAAAGCATCTCTTTTTTCTTGGAGAGGACAACATTTAATGCTATTCTACACTTTGTTGATTGGGAGAGGAGAGAGAACAGGCACATGAATTCTTTTTACATGGACTCGGGCCCTTATATATGTTCTAACCCATGGCATACTTCTGAGTCCAACTCCTGGCAGTTGATTCGTATTTAGCTCTGTCTGTCTTGTACATGTGAGCAATCTCCGGCACCAAGGGGTCATCAGGATTTGGGTCCGTCAAAAGTGAGCAAATTGAAAGCAAAACCTGAAGGCAATACAAACACTTTTCCCAGCTTAAGAAACATATCTATATGACTCCGTTAAAATCAACCAGTTAAACTGGCCAAGGAGAGCTGTTCAAAGAGAATATATTGATCCGTGAAAACAATAGATGACACCATTAGAAACTGAGGCAGGAGTATATTCAGACACTCTATTGAATGGGTCTTATGGACATCTTACATAGAGCTAAACTGTATTCACCAGTACTTAAAGGCTAGAATAGATACCACAAAGAGGCCAAAGGAAAAAGTCCCTATCATCTGTAATATTCTAGTTAAATCATTTCCTTTTTTAAAAAGTAAAATTATTTTTAACCTTCACATTATATAAATTGGCTGATGGTTTTTTTTTAACAAGAAAACATTATATAAATTGGCTGATGGCTTCAAAATCTATTTGCAAGGGCTCTTATCAACCATGACCGTAGCAAGGCCCTAAGAATATATCTGTTTTTTAGCAAGGGCTCTTTAGCTTTTACTGAAGGGGAGCCTTGGAACTACGGTAAAGTTGTCTCCATGAGACCTATAGGTTACGGGTTCGAGCTGTGGAAGCAGCCACTAATGCTTGCATTAGAGTAGGCTGACTACATCACACCCTTTGGGGTGCGGCCCTTCCCCGGACCTTGCGTGAATGCGCGATGTTTTGTGCACCGGACTGCCCCTTTTTTTTTAAGCTTTTACTACTTGTCAGCGGATAAAAGATAGCTTGAAAGGTAAGAAAGGACCTTGGAAATAGTTAAGGCAGGGCTCCACTGCTCCTTCAATATGTCCAGGCATATACTGCCATTACTGTTAATATTTGGATGGAAAACTTTTGTCCTAAAAGCAACCTGCAAGGATACATCCATAACTATAACACAAGAATGTTGACAAGATATATTATGCACACGTCAGAATTCCACCAAATACTGCCAGATCATATCATGCCCGACATGATGAGTTTCCAAATAGTAGGATGTACATGTATTTTAGAGAGAGAGAGAGAGAGAGAGAGAGAGAGAGACGTGCGCGCACATGCATAGATAACCATGTTGATATTAACCATGATTTCTTTCCAGAGAAGCTGAATCCTGCACATTCTCAATCCTTCGCCAAGAAGAAATTTGTTCATTCTAAAAAAGCTGTAATGAGTACTCTGTACTGCTGACTTTACAGGCAGCAGGAAGATCCTAATGTTTTTCATGATCCTTTTTTTTTTTTGATGACAAGGTGATCTTCAAACACATTATTATACCAGGGGTGGAGCTATGTAGAGCCAAAAAAATTCAATTGAATCCGCTTCACGGAAACTAATATTGTACAATGGGGGGCAAAAAGAAATGTATTTGGCTATATATAAATTGTTGAATCCAGTGTTGTGAAAAGCGCTCGCTTCAGCGCTTTAAGCGTGAAGCGAAGCGACGCGGCCACTGAGTCGCTTCTGTAGGGTGAAGCGTAGCAGGTAGGTTGAAGCGTCCGCTTTTGCCAAAAAAGCGAGAAGCGCTAGCGAAGCGAGAAGCAACGGAAGCGCTCACTTTTGTCTTTTAAGAGCCCGTTTGGACATAAGAAATTTTTCCCTTTTTTCCAAAACAAATTCACTTTTTTTCGAAATAAGCTTTTGTTCATAAAATTTCCAATTTTCACTTGAAGATGCATTTTGAAAATTTTCGAAAATTTGAAAAACTCCAAAAAGCTGTTTTTGAAAATTCACTCAAATCACTCACAAAACTTCAAAAACAATCCAAAATTATATTCATGTCCAAACACAACTCTAAGAGCCCGTTTGGACATAAGAAATTTTTCCCTTTTTTCCAAAAAAATTTTACTTTTTTTCGAAATCAGCGTTTGTTTATAAAATTTCCAATTTTCACTTGAAAATACATTTTGGAAATTTTCGAAAATTTGAAAAACTCCAAAAAGCTGTTTTTCAAAATTTTCACTCACAAAACTTCAAAAACCCCCCAAAATTATATTCATGTCCAAACACAACTCTAAATTTCAAATACCATTTTCACTTGAAAAAAAATTTCCCCCTATTTTGGAATTTTGCAATTCTTATGTCCAAACGCCCACAAAGTCACTGATAAACAAAAAAGCTCAGTCTTTTTTTACAAAATCAGCGAACAACAGAGCAAGCAACGACTAGTGTTGCATTTTTAAAGCCCAGGTATGTTTGCAGCGACTAGAGTTTCAATTTTCAAGCCCAGGTATGTTTTCTTCTTCTCCTCCTACTCCTAAGTCCTTAAAATTGCTGCCAATTTTTTTTTTTCCTTCAGTTCTTCATCTTTTGTTCTTAGTCACACTGCCAATTTTTTAGTATTGGCAGTTAAATGTGTTGTATGCAGTTACATGTGTAACATGTGTTGTCTATGCAGTATTTATTTTAATATTTTTCTTAATTCCGCTTCACTTCAAAAAAGCGAGCGCTTCGCTTCTCGCTTTAAGCGAAAAGGGGCTTGTCGTTTTTTCTCGCTTCACGCTCTTCACAACACTGGTTGAATCCCCGTGACTTAAAGAAGATTCTACTGTAGCGGCAAAGGGGGTTCAAAAATTAATTTAGGTCACATGTTTAAATCCAACGAGGGACATTCTAGTATTTTTCCGAATACCCTTTCATAAATTCCTAGCTCCACCACTGTAATATACTAATAAAATATTTTTCTGGAGTTCCCACACGACTCTCAACTCTTAATTAGTAAGTCAGGCTCACCAACAAGCCTAAATTCAATGAGAAAGATTCCACTATTTTCTTTGATCACCTCATCAGGCACCCAAGGAAAATGTCAAAACAATGAAAAATAAGCTATATGAATCAATCCCCCAAAAAAAAAAAAAAAAATTATCTTCTTTCGATATTCCTGACCTGAGCTAGTTCATGTAACTTAGTAAAATGGACATCTACCAGCAATGACTCCACCACTGATTCGTCACTATTTAACGGCCCAAATCTACTTATTATGTTGGCTGCAATGTCCTTAAAGCTATAATCCATAACCAGGAGCTCCTAACCAGAAAATCTATACCCACATGCTTATCCAAAGTTGAATTATAAGAAAGTCAGAATCCAACAGAACTACTCTCCAAGTTGTAAACCTGAAAAATAAATAGCACCGGCAAACAGCAGAAGTAATTAATCACGAAGCTATTTGAACTATTTCATACCTTAGGAGGTTTGAATGGATAATCAGGAGGAAAATGTATAGTAACTAGGAATACACCACCGGTATAAGGGCTGTCTGGGGGACCCATAATTGTGGCCTGCCAATGGAACATGTCCTCTCCAACGGGGCCTGTTACCACAATCCACATGGTACAAAGGTAAGGAAGATAATATCAGTCAATGATGAACCACATAGCACATACATCCCTTATACAAATACAACAACAATTGCACCTCAATCCCAAGCAAGTTGGGTCGGCTACATGAATCCTCACTAATCATGTTATTCCATTTAAGTTACTTAGACCCATATTATCAACAATAAAAACCTCCCTTATACAGATGCAAAGAATACTTACACAACCTCTTGTTCAGAATTAACAAGGCCCTACCAACCACTAAATTCTTACAAGGTTCTCTAGTGGAATATCTCCATAGGACATAATAAGTTGAAGACTCAACTGGCAACAAGAGTTGCATTTCAAGAGAAGTAGAAAGCACTTTAATAAGCTTAATGCAATGGGATGACAATGTAGGCAAAGAATTCTCATTGAAAGACATCTAGTCAGGGACTACTTTTTATGAGCAAGACTTCAATATTAATAAATTACACTATATTATCAAAAAAAGGACTTCAATGTGAATGCATGGTTCTCCATCACCAAATACGAGAACAAAAACAAAGTGGGAGTACCGAACAGAATGAATGACTACTGACACACTTCCAAGCTCTAACAAAAACAAAGTGGGAGCAACACTTCCAAGCTCTAACTAAAGGTGGCAAAGAGGTGTTGGATTTAACATAGTTTATGTTAAGTATAGAAAGAATGAAAGGCAGAATGGAACAACTTGCACGGATGCTAATGAACAGGGGCAAAAATACGAAAGTAGATACATTTTTTTAAGAAAAATTATTGTATATAGGGGGTAGAGGAAGGGAAACTAGGGGAGGTAATACCAAAATGGGGAATCGAACCCTCACCAATAAGGTGAGAGTTCAGGTAGCCAACCAACTGAGCTACTAAGATTCCCCAAAGTAGATATATAATATTGAGCGTGATAGGACAAACAAAAATCAGAAAATGACAATGACAGAATGGCATATGATTGAGTGATAGATTGATTGGCGAAGGAAGAATAAAGAATGAAACTTTACCCACAAAACTTTCTTTCACTAGCATCACATTATATTAAAAGTATCAAAACTATTCAACTGACAGACAGATCCCTGGGAGACAAATAACCATAGAGGAGGAATTCTTAAACATTTGCTGTCTCTATGTCTCCAAAATAAAGAGAATATAGCGTTACTGTTTGATATGGATACAAAACAGTTAATACAATTCAATTTTCTCCCGATATAATGTTGTATCAGCATTCAACAATTTATCCAGCAAGTTAACTCTAACTTAAATCCTACAAAATCGGGCACCCTCGTTTTGTGCTTAAATCGTAGCTCATCTTGATTATGGTAACACAATGAGCCATAATAAAAATCAAATACCACAACAAGGTATAAACAGCGCAAACCATCTCAGGAACGTTTAGCCTAAACTTTTTATCTGATCTAGATGCAAATAAATCAGTTTCTTCACTAATTTAAAATTTAACGTAATTTGATTGGCAAGTACGAAACAATAGATATTTACATAAAACAATGACACGACGACGAACATGAAAAAGAGAAGGATACCGGCGCTGCAAGAGGTAGGAGGATCCCTCTGGAGATCCTTGAGCTCCTTCAAAATCCGTTTCGAAGCCATCACTCAGAGACCGAGATCGAATCTGATATAACGAAAAACAACGCGAGAAAACCTAGATCAGATGCAAAAATTCACGAGAAGACAGCAAAATATGCGAAGAATTATATATATGTAGAAACAGAGGCGTGAAGAACCTGAATAGAGAATTATTGGGAATAGAAGAATTTGATTCTTGGTTTCGTAGAATTGCTGGCTCTTAACGCGAACAACCCCCTTTCCCCAGTGGTGGCCAATATAGTAATTGTTGCACCTTTCGTCTAAAGTTCGGAAGTCCAATCATTTAATTTTCATCTCATACCAAATATGGATTCTTTATAATATAATACATAGTTATAACTATATGTGAATATATTTTTTTAATATCGGGGTGAAATAAGAAACTATTAAACTTCCTAAATAAGACAACTGAGTAAAATGAGTTGTCAAACTAGAGGCTACCGGGATAAGATAGTACAAGGTTTAATTCTTCTTGAATTATAGGTGTGTTAAACTTACCTATTAAAGCGTATAATTTAGTGGTCAATAAATTATATGATATTAATGTATAGGCGGAATACATATACTGTTCTCTTTAACCTAGCTACTTCAATTAAGCCTTGTACCTATTAGATACTTCAACCTCATTCAATGTATATCTATTAAACACAATAAGCTGACATGGCAAAAAAAAAAATTCTCACGCCCCTTTAGGCGCGTGGGTATGTCCAAAATCATACTTTTTTCTTTTTTTTATTTCTAAAAAAATCACATTTTTCCATTTGTAGGTCCCCCCTTCTCCTAATGGTTAATAAGAAGAAAACTGCTTCTCGTCACCACCATCGCTGGTCGACCACCATTAACGGAGAACTACCTCTCACTAACTTTTTTTGCTCATCCTTTGATTGTAAAGAGAAACAAAAGAAGTTGACTGGACAATAGCTTTCCGGCGAAGGCTTGAACAAGGAATTCTGCCTTTGGACATTTTTTAGATTTCATATATATTATTAAACTAGTTCCAGTGATTCAACCTTGTGAATATGTTACTCTAACAAAGAAAATGGTTTCCGTTGAACGTTATTTCCAAGAAGGCAAGATTCGATTTTGTCGGCGGCAAAATTTCTCCGACGACGTCGACCTCTCTCTTCAACGACCAAAAACAAAAGCAGTGAATGCCATGACACTCCAACACACAAGTTGTTCAAAGTCTTCCAAACAAGTCTAGCTAAGTTTTGCCATTATAAATATTTCTGTAGAAAAAAAATTAAAAAGAAAAGTACTTGTTCGAAGATGGCAGGAAAAAATGGGTTTGAATCAATGGCTGGGAATGGACAAAAATGACAAAACCCTTCCATTGATTTGCAACCTTTAATTTGTCTGGTAGAGTTGTTATGGAGAAATGGGTGATATTTTGGGTGAAAATGGAGATGAAAAGTGGATTTAGTGTGGTTGAAGAAGATGACGGGAAGAAGTGGTTGGAGGGGAAAGTTTCAAATTTTTTGTTGTGGAAAAGATTTTTCTAAAGTTAATTTTCCGTATGTCACATTCTAATTCGTCATTCTTGCCAAGTCAGTGAGTTTGAAAGTCACGCACCTTATATCTATGAGAGATTGTCAGCTATGTATTTAATAGATACACATTGAATGAGGTTGAAGTATCTAATGGGTACAAGGCTTAATTGAAGTAGTTAGGTTAAAATATTGGACAAGTTTAAGGAACCGTATATATATTCCGCCTAATATATATACTGTGGGAGGTAGCAACTAAGTTGACTCAAATACCAACAATATTTGAAAAAAGAAGTATTGTGTGAAGCAAAAGATGTCAATTTGGACTAATTGGTATGCTATCAACATCGCGAAAAAGCGATCACAAAAACTACAACTACTCTCTATATTCTAAATTGTTTGCGATAATTATAATCTGCACGAATCATCTTAATCTGTTTTGTTTATTCGAGTTCATTTCAATATTTAATAATTTGCTTTTTAAGAAAATATAATGATAAATTATGAGTTCTCTAAATTTAAAAATACATTGGATCCTAAACTTAACGGTATACTAAACGAGTTTCTAGATTCTAACAAGTCCCGGTTGAAGCGTAAGGCAAGTAAAGCAAGGGTTTTAGGCCCCAAAATTTTAGGGGCTCCATTTTACACTAGTAGTAGATTTATGAAAATTTGTTATAAAACAATAAAAGAAGAAGAAGAGCATTATAGAGAAAAGGAGAGAGAGAGAGAGAGAGAATTTTTATTGATTTGGGATGAATTACAATGGAATAGGACACCTCTGTTTATAGGGAAAGAGTGACTTAGTCACCAAGTAAAATCCCTAAAATCTCTTTAAAATATAGACATTCACCTTAAATACAATTCTATTTATAACACTCCCACTTGAATGTCTATTCAACGGATAATGTGCCTCGTTAAAACCTTAATTAGAATAAAATTAAGTGGGAAAAAAATTTAGAAAAGGAAAAAGAGTTCACATGTTTAGAAATACGCTTTTTGGTTTTCTCGTTAAAAATCTTGCAAGAAAAATCCAGCGGGACAAAATCTTGTAAGGGAAAAAGAGCACAACGCGTATTAACTTCCCCTGACGAGAGCATTAATTCACATCCTTGAGCCTTCGCATTTCAGTCTTGTGCACTATTTTCAAAATATCATTGGTAGAGATTTGATAAACAAATCAGTCATATTAATTTGAATGAACATCATTATTGATAGATATATAATGTCTTCATAAACTACCGTGGAATGGCCTTTTCAATATCTCCATAGAGGTAAAAAAATTTCGCTATCACACTACCATGCTTATAGTTGTAGCAAGATATATTTGTGCATAAATTGCACTGAGGATATGGTACTTCAAGATCAAGAATTGTATATACTTCAAGCAATTGAAATCCTTCAGGGATTATCATATAAGTATATTCAAATAAGCCATATAAATAGACTTTAGATGCATATCAAGTTTTCATGTCATGTTAGACATATAAAATAGATAAAAGTGATTGCACACACCATTAACTTTATACTTTCAAGTGTTTGAACTACATGTCCAAAACTACATGTCTTTCATATGAAACCAATTCATTGTTTCTCCAAACTTAAGATCTTCATATATATTTAGCGTTATTATAGATGTCGTCGACAAACATTGTATATCGGTTCCAACCTCCTTATTTTTCATAAAGACATAAAATAGAGATCTCTTCATTCATATATTCAGGTACCTCAATCTCTCATGAGATTTTATGAAGTGTTATGTCATGTGATCTTCTAGATTACTTGCCTCCTTTATGATCATTTTGATCATTTGCTCATCTTCTTTATCAAAAAGTTTATTTGAAACCGATTTGTCTATATGCTTTAAGCGTATCATATAGTTTGTCCTTATAGGACTTAATAGGAGCATTTGCAATGAGAATATAGTTACTTTCTTTGGGTCAGCAAATGTGTCTGGCATGCTTTGCAGTATATTGCAAATGAATTGTCTTTTTTTTTATGAACTTCAAGTTCATATTATCTTATTTGAGGATCTAGATGTGCAAATGATAATTCATTCCACGTAACTTTTTCTCAACTATTTATCAGGTCTCCCCTTCATGTTAGAAAAACTAACTTACTTTTTGAACTTTGAAAACCCACATATGTTGCGTTATGGTGTTAATCAAAATATACACCGCACATCAATAATAATAAGATGAAATTATTTGGTTCCTGACCTCGAACCACTTGTGAGGGGAGAATGTAATATACTTTCGTATATAACGTATATCAAACTGATATACATAACTTTGCTCTCATAAGCAATAGTTTAGCTATTAAGCGGAGGTACTCAATAATTATTTTGCTAAATTAATTGTGATGTAAACCAACTTATCAAGATAAACTGTCTAGAATAGAAAATATAAAAATTATGCTCGAAATTAAATTACGGAGCAAGTTACCTCGCAAACATCGGCCATGTTGCGGGTTAATAATAATCGCACATGTAACCATCTCATAGATGTATCTTATGTGGTATACATGAAAGGTGAATGGGATCATATTCACCTTTAATATTTCCAGCATTCATGGGATTCAATCCCAATTTTAGTTGGTCTATTAATTAATAAGAACAAGCAACATAAGAGAATTCGTAAAGAACTTTTTAGTTCTTTAATATCTACCCATGTAAATTCTCTTTTATTTTTGCACATCATACTCTAATTAACATGGCTAAACCAATTATGCCAACTGAATAAATTATCAATATTGATAAACTTTAGGTTTACACCATGACGTGTGCAATTATGAATAAATTCCAAGTTTATTATGATATGGGTTTTTATATCAATAAACTTCTACTTTATTGTGACATTCTTTTGTTTCTGTAGTACAAATTGGAGAATAAAGCGGGTAGCTTTTCACATACATATTACACCGCTATAAGTTGTAATAATAGAAGATATTAAATCTTTCATTTCTTTATAGTCTCAATATAACCAATCGCTTTCGCGAATACTTTAGAAACTAAATAAGTTTCTAAAGAGACTTACTACAACATAATGCCTTATTGATAATCAATTTTGTTCCTCCAAAATAGTAATAACTGGCTCTTCCAGAGCTCTTAATTAATTTTGTACTACCACATACTCATCAACATCCATATGGTGAATATCTCTTTTAAAGAGAAAGTTATACCATTATGGTTATGGTCAAAATTATATGCAAGATCTGTTTCTTGCATTACCGTTGTTTTTTAATAATCACAATACCAAAATATTTTGGCGTACGATAAGTACGTGACCAATGACCATTTATGCCATAATAATGACATTATTTTCTTATTTCCTCTCAAACCTTCTTCTAGAGGTGAGTGTGGTATATACCACTAGCACGCTCATATTCTTCTAAAAATGAATATGTATTCATAAATCACATGTTGTCACATTCGCATCATGAATGGACCATAATCATCTATATGTGCTTTAAAAAATCTCATGTCAAATCGATGACAAATATTACTTTCACATAGTGAAGGAATATTTTGAGAATACTTATTGTTCTCATTACCACAACGATGATGATTATAATTTCGTCTATTGCCACGTCCACATCCATTGAAACATTCATGGTAATAATTTTATTTTCTTTCAAGCGTATCACATACTGCTATCACATTCTCTTAAGGGAATGAGAATGAAGCAAATTCAATGGAACGGTTTTTCCACTTCTTGTGATCATAATCATACATTAATTTGATCATGGCGAGACATATAAATTTTACCACATTGGATAGTTATAATTTCTTACAAACTCTATTAGAGTTATAATTAAAATTTATTATCTCTGCTTTTATTTAAAATCAAATTATAGAATTTCAAGAATTTGAAAGAGAGAAATAAAGTAAAATACTTACCTTCGATCCAGAATTTAATCATGAAAGAAGTTCATGAAACGATTGTCAATCAATATGCTCAATCCCAAAGTTTTTACCCAATTGGTTAGAGTCTCGTGCTGATAACATATTATGAAACAATAAAAGGAGAGAAGAATATTGTAAAAGTAGAGAGAGAGAATTCTTATTGATTTGGATGAATTACAATGGAATAGGGCACCTCTATTTACAGGGAAAGAGTGATTTAGCCACCAAGTAAAATCCCTAAAATCTCTCTAAAATATAGACATTCACCTTAAATACAATTCTATTTATAACAAAATTAAAATTTTAAAATTTTAAAATTTTGAAATTTTGAAGTAAAAAGGGTGCAATTTTTAATAAACTAAGAAAATCAAACTTCAAAATTTTGAATAATTAGAAGCGTATGAAAATATGTTTGGATTCCTATTTAGAGGTAAAAGAAGTTGATATAATTAGGTGACGAGAATTTGGAAAGACATTGCTTTAACCACGAAAGATATTGATGGTTTAGACTTATTTTTTAAATTAAAAATATTAAAGAAAGATAATACTTAATCAAATAAAAAGACTTGCTTCTTTTTTAAATACCTATATTGCTTATATAATAATGTTAACCGTAAAGAGGTAAAATAATTTTTTTAAAAAACTTAAGGTAACTCATCAATGTTTGGTTTTCGGCCATCAACTCGGTTGAGCCGCCTCTAACCCCGGTTTCTAACTAACGAAGATAAAGACAAATAATGGATTTAATATTAATTTATTACAATCACTAAACTTAACATCAAAACGATATATTCGAATAAAAAACAAATAAAATGATAAAAAGTGTACTATTTTCTTTAAATTATATAAATGGTTAAGGCTGCTTTGATTTTTATGAGAAAAAAGGGAAGGTCCACTTCCACTCTCCTCATTGGCCTGCGCTTGGTGGGTTCCATTGTATTCAACTTTCTTTTGGTTCTCAATTGGGTTGTTGACCTACGGCCTTTTTCTAACCTTTGAATTGAATTTCAAGGCGATGACTATGACTATTGACAGAATGACAACAAAAGTCTGCAAATACACTACTAACAATCCGTACGTGAAGATTCAAACATGTAAAATTAGTATAATACAGAGTGTGATGTAAATCATACATGTATCTCTGGATGAAAATCAATACTGGGCAAAACACAAAGATAATTAACTTTATTAACACTATAAATTTTAAAAAGACAGAAAGTAGATCAATAACCAAATGATAACACATAAGCATAATTTTATCTCACATTGAAAACAAACAACTCCTGCTACAATAACAACACAACGACCCAATAAAATATTACTAGTGGGTATGGGCAGAGGCGAACCCAGAATTTGAACGTTGTGGGGGCACCATTATCTTTAACATAAATATAAAAATAACATAAGTTGCAATAAAGTTTGGCGTGCAACTCTTTGAACACTTAGTGATTACTTCGTGGCCGAAAGAATGTTTAAAAACATAAAAAAAACTTAAAATCATGACTAATAAAAGTCTGTAAGCAGTCCAAAAAGCCTCAATCGAAATTCCAGAGTGAACGAATACTTGCTTCTTTGCCAAAGTAAACTTTGAAGGGAGAAGGTTTTAGTTGTCTTTATTTTTTCTAAATGAAATAATAATAAAAATTGATTAAAGATAAAGATTATTGACTAATGAAACTAGTTAATGATATATTTTATCCCCCTTCCCTACTATCTTTAATCATTATTTTTGTGTCTCTTTATTAACTTTTCAAAGTCTAGAAAGACGTATCTCCAATAGAGTTTTGAGTATTTTGTGTAGAAGATACAAAGAACTACTTGTGAAGAGAAGTTGAGTTTTAGAGCTTAGATGGAGAGATTTTAAAAGAAAAAATTTAAACTAAGTGACTTCTATGTACTAGTACTAAATCGTTGAAGGGAGAAGAGTTTTAGTTGTCTTTATTTGTTCTAAATGAAATAATAATAAAAATTGGTTAGAGATAAAGATTATTGACTAATGAAACTAGTTAATGAAATATTTTATCCCCCTTTCATACTGTCTTTAATCATTATTTTTGTGCCTCTTTATTAACTTTTCAAAGTCTAGAAAGATGTATCTCCAATTATTTTTTGAGTATTTTGTGTAGAAGATACAATGAACTAATCGCGAAGAGAAGTTGAGTTTTGGAGCTTAGATGGAGAGATTTTAAAAGAAAAAAATTAAACTAAGTGACTTCTATGTACTAGTACTAAACTAATACAACAACAACAATAACAACTTAGTAAAATCCCATTAATGGGGTCTGAGGAGGGTAGTGTGTACGCAGACCTTACCCCTACCCCGAAGGAGTAAAGAGGTTGTTTCCGAAAGACCCTCAGCTTAAAAAAACAAAAAGACAAAAGGACAAAAAGGAGACAATATTAGTATCACAACAGCAATCATAGAAAAAATAGGAACACCATGAAATCCAGAAGAAAGATGCAAAGCAAAGGGAGACAATATTAGTATCACCACAACAATCATAAGAAAAATAAGAATACCATGAAATCTAGAAGAAAGATGCAAAGCAAAAGCGATAGCTAGTAAATAGGACCTGCACTGAAAAGCGAAATAGTAAGACACAATATTGCCACTAGCTATCTTAGACAAAAATCCTATATGGCTAGTCCCACAATGGTACGAAGTAAGGCACAACTCAACTATCTCCTAACCTATAGCCCTAATACTCGACCTCCACATCTTCCTATCAAGTGTCATGTCCTCGAAAATCTGGAGCCTCGCCATATCCTGCCTGATCACCTCTCCCCAATACTTCTTAGGCCGCCCTCTACCTCTTCTCGTTCCCTCCACCACCAGCCGCTCACACCTCCGTACCGGAGCATCTGGGCTTCTCCTCTGAACATGTCTGAATCATCTAAGCCTCGCTTCCCGTATCTTGTCATTAATGGGAGCCACGTGCACCTTCACCCGAATATCATCATTCCTAATCTTATCTATCATAGTGTGCCCGCACATCTACCGCAACATCCTCATTTCTACTACTTTCATCTTCTGGATATGTGAGTTTTTAACGGGCCAACACTCAGCCCCATACATCATGGCTGGTCTAACCACCGCTTTATAGAACTTACCTTTGAGTATCGGTGGCACTCTCTTGTCACACAAGACTCCAGATGCTAACCTCCACTTTATCCATCCTACCCCAATACGGTGGGTGACATCCTCGTCGATCTCCCTTCCCCCCCCCCCCCCCTGGATAACCGAACCAAGGTACTTGAAGATGCCTCTACTCGGGATGACCTGCGAATCAAGCCTCACATCCACGCCTATTTCCCTTGGCTCAGCGCTAAACTTACACTACGGGTATTTCGTTTTCGTCCTGCTCAGCTTGAAACCCTTAGACTCAAGAGCGTGTCTCTAAACCTCAAACCTCTCATTAACACTGGCTCGCGATTCATCAATCAGAACTATGTCATCGGCGAATAACATGCACCATGGCACATCTCCTTGAATATGGTGTGTTAACGCGTCCATCACCAGGGCGAATAAGAACGGACTGAGCGTAAAACCTTGGTGTAACCCCATTACAACCGGAAAATGCTCAGAGTTGCCTTCTACTGTCCTAACCCGAGTCTTAGCCCCATCATACATGTCCTTAATCGCTATAATGTAGGAAACCGACACACCTTTTACCTCCAGGCATCTCCAGAGAACTTCTCTAGGAACCCTGTCATACGCTTTCTCTAGGTTAATAAACATCATGTGCAGATCCTTCTCCTTCTCTCTGTACAGTTCCACCAACCTTCTATAAAGGTGTATAGCTTTTGTAGTCGAACGACCCGACATGAACCTGAACTGATTGTCGGATACATACAGTCATCCTCATCCTCGCTTCAACCACCGTCTCCCACACTTTCATGGTATGACTCAGTAATTTGATACCCCTATAATTGTTACAACTATGGATATCACCTTTGTTCTTATACAATGGAACCACCGTACTCCACCTTCACTCATCCGGCATCCTCTTTGCCTTAAAAATAATATTAAACAACCTAGTCAACCACTCCAAACCTGCTCTCCCCACACACTTACAAAATTTCACCGGAATCTCGTCTGACCCGGTCGCTCTGCCCCTACTCATCTTACTAGTACTAAACTAATATTTGGATTAAAAAATAAATAAACCAAGTTGATTGCTAAATATGGAGTACTAAACTGTCGTTCAATTAAAAAAGAAAAAAATAAAGAAATGGTGAAGTAATATTGGTGTTGGGTCTTGATCTTGGGTCTGGCAGTGAGAGAATGGAACTAAACAGCCTGCAGAACCATTGCAACCAAAGGGCATTGGGGGCACAATTAAATTATTATAGGGGTCCTCGACGTATATACAGTAATATATACATGGTTATCCTGAGCCTATAGGGTGTCAGTGACCCCTCACCTCTCCACGTGGGTCTGCTCCTGGGTCTGGGGAGGATAGTGTGTACGCATACCTTACCCTTACCCCGAGGGAGTAGAGAGGTTTTCTTCGAAAGACCATCGGCTCATGAAGACAAAAGGAGATAATATATCAGTACCATCAACAGAAACCAAAAGAATAATATCATAAAAAAATAGAAAATAGATAAAAATCAATAGCAATAGTCAGTAAATAGACACGACACTATGAAAAACGAAATAATAGTGAGAACACAACATTAACCACTAGCAGTCTAAGACAAAAATCCTATCAGACTAGCCCAGGGGCGGCTCAACACTATTTGAGGCCTAAAGCCAAACTAGCATAAGAGGCATTTAACATTTTTTTCCAAAAAAGAAAAAAGAAAACTTTCTTATATACTATAATTTACTTAAAATCTAATTTTCTAGCTTTTTGAGATGGAAAATTATGAATAATTATTTTATTATAAATTTCTTCTAATAATTCTTTTTCAATCGGTAATATAGTTATTCCAGGTGTGTCGGTTCCCTACATTATAGAAATTAAGGACATGTATGATGGGGCTAAGACTCGGGTTAGGACAGTAGAAGGTGAGTCTGAGCATTTTCCGGTTGTAATGGGGTTACACCAAGGTTCTGCGCTCAGTCTGTTCTTATTCGCCCCGGTGATGGACGCGTTAACACACCAGTCTGTTCTTATTCAAGGGAATGTGCCATGGTGCATGCTATTCGCCGATGACATAGTTCTGATTGATGAATCGCGAGCCGGTGTTAACGAGAGGCTGGAGGTTTGGAGACAGGCTCTTGAGTCTAAGGGTTTCAAGTTGAGCAGGACGAAAACAGAATACCTAGAGTGTAAGTTCAGTGTTGAGCCAGGGGAAGTAGGCGTAGATGTGAGGCTTGATTCGCAGATCATCCCGAGTAGAGGCAGCTTCAAGTATCTTGGTTCGGTTATCCAGGGGGGAGGGGAGATCAACAAGGATGTCACACACCGTATTGGGGTAGGATGGATGAAGTGAAGGTTAGCATCTGGAGTCTTGTGTGACAAGAGAGTGCCATCGATACTCAAAGGTAAGTTCTATAAAGCGGTGGTTAGACCAACCATGATGTATGGGGCGGAGTGTTGGCCCATTAAGAACTCACATATCTAGAAGATGAAAGTAGTAGAAATAAGGATGTTGCGGTGGATGTGCGGGCACACTAGGATAGATAAGATTAGAAATGATGATATTCGGGAGAAGGTACATGTGGCTCCCATTGATGACAAGATGCGGGAAGCGAGGCTTAGATGGTTCAGACATGTTCAAAGGAGAAGCCCAGATGCTCCGATACGGAGGTGTGAGAGGCTGGTTGTGGAGAGAACAAGAAGAGGTAGAAGGCGACCTAAGAAGTATTGGGGAGAGGTGATTAGGCAGGATATGGCGAGGTTCCAGATTTCCAAGGACATGGCACTTGATAGGAAGATGTTGAGGTCGAGTATTAGAGCTATAAGTTAGGAGATAGTTGAGTCTTGCTTTACTTCGTACCATTGTAGGACTAGCCATGTAGGGTTTTTGTCTAAGATAGCTAGTGGCAATGTTGTGTCTTACTATTTCGCTTTTCAGTGCAGGTCCTATTTACTAGCTATCGCTTTTGCTTTACATCTTTCTTCAGGATTTCATGGTATTCTTATTTTTCTTATGATTGTTGTGGTGATACTAATATTGTCTCCCTTTGCTTTGCATCTTTCTTCTGAATTTTATGGTGTTCCTATTTTTCCTATGATTACTGTTGTGATACTAATATTGTCTCATTTTTGTCCTTTTGTATTTTTTTTAGCCGAGGGTCTTTCGAAAACAGCCTCTCTACTCTTTCGGGGTAGGGGTAAGGTCTGCGTCCACACTACCCTCCACAGACCCCATTAATGGGATTTTACTGAGTTGTTGTTGTTGTTATTCAATCTTTCTTACGCCATGGTTGATTTTAAGTAAGATTTTATCAATTTTTGTTTTAAAAAAGTTTCTAGTTTGTGGTCGAGGGCGGCCAGAGGCAATTGTTACAAGAACTGTTATTATTATTCTATACGCAATATAAGTATTTGAAAAATAATCAAGTCTTTTTATCTGATTGAGTATATCGACTAGAGTACTATCATCTCTTCTTTTTTGGGATTGTATAATTGATTCAACTTTTTTTCCTTAAGTTTTGAATAACCGGATTCATACTTTATATTTACATATTTAAATTTTGATAAATACTAAAAGGATAATATATGCATACGTATTGAAATATCAAGAAAAATAAATGTTAGATGAATACTAATACTAAAAAGTTGGAATAGAAGAGCCTGATTCATTATCTTGATGTGAAAATAAATATTTGTTGCTTTCACAATAAACTTCTTGTAGGTTTTAGCTTGATAGATGAAAAATATAGAACAATAGGATCTCTTGGAGGCACAAAAAGAAAAATATAATAGTATTAACGTTTGGTGAGTACTGAGAAACATAATTTTTTTTTTTAATATTATGGAAACCAAGAAAGAAAGTGGAAATATTTACGTAATATCTAATGAGGAAAAGACATAATCACTTGATTCTTTTCATAAATTTTGTATTTACATGTTAGGGGCCCAAATTTAAGGAACATAGATATTTTTTCTTTTCAGTTTTTACCAAAATATGTAATAAGAATAAAAATACTTAATTTAAAAAAAAATACATGGTAAAAAGTGGGCCCTCTAAAGTTGGGGGCCTAAAGCTTGGGCTCAGTGGCTTTACCCAAAAGCCGCCCTCGACTAGCCTCACATGGTTACGAAGTAGAAATAGGCGCACTTACCTCCTACCCGACAACCCTAATACTCAACCTCCACAACTTACTATCAAGGGTCATGTCCTCCAAAATCTGAAGTCACACCATGTCTTGTCTGATCACCTCTCCCTAATACTTCTTAGGTCGCCCTATACCTCTTTTGCCTTCCAAAGCCATCGCTCACACCTCCTCACCGGTGCATCTGGACTTTTCCTTTGTACGTGCTTGAACCATCTGAGCCTCGCTGGCAAACACTCAGTCTCATGTACTATGGTAAAACAATTCCTACTGTGCAGCGCGCATATATATATATATATATATATATATATATATACACAAATTAGTGTACTACCTCCTATTTCCACGAATAGTTCCATTGAACCAATTTTTTATCTAGCGTGTTGTTTGATGAAAAACATTTTTCATAAAGAATATTCGACTTTTAAAAAATTTACACAAGAAAATTATTTTCCTACATTATTATAATTAAAGGTATACAATAAGGTATAAGGATATGGATTGGTGATACTACAATAACAAATTCAGTGCGCATAAGTGGAGTATGAGGATGGTAGGGTGTAAACATGCTTTACCCATATCTTGTGGAAGATAGAAATGTTGTTTCTGACAAACCCTCAGCTCTAAAAAATATTTTCAAAATAGGTTTAAAAAAATACAAGAGTAAAAAGTTATGAGGAAAATACTAAAGAAAAAAATATTGATAGCAAAAATAGAAAAGATAACCAAATTAAAAGAAATAATAGTAGTGATAAAACTAAAAAATAAGATAATAATAGAATAATAATAATGATACTTATAAGGAGAAGAAGGAACAAATAAGGTGCTCTAAACTAGAACCGTGCTCTCCCACATAGACAAGAAATTGGCTACCTACTAATCTTCTACCCTAAGCATCGACCTACATGCTCTTCTATCTAGGGTCATGTCCTCGGTGAGTTGGAGATATGCCATGTCTTGTCTAATCACCTCTCTCAAATTCTTCCTCTATCTACCTTTACCTCTCTCTAGACCTAACAATACCAACTTCTTGCACCTCTTCACTTGGACAGTTGTGCTTATCCTCTTCACTTGCCCCCGGTGGCGGCTCAATGGAGTACGAAGCTTAAAACTGAATAGTTATTAGAGGCCTTTGGAGGCAAAGATGTTAATTATTCTTTACAATCAACCTCTTCTAATATTTTCTTCCTAGTTGATTATATATCAAGTTTATTTAATTATTCTTGAGATATTGTTGATCTTAGGTAAGGTTTTTATTGATTTTACTTTCAAAAAACACTTTTCCTTTGGAAGAAATGTCTTTATTTTTCTATGAGATTGTAACGACCCGACCGGTCGTTTTGAGCATTCAAGCTCCTTTCAACTATTTAAAGTCTTGAATAACTTTCTACGAGGTATTATGACTTGTGTGAATTGTCGGTTTTAATTTTTAAGGTAATTCAGAGTTAGCTTGGAAGAATGAATTTTCATGTTGGAAATTTAGTTGAAAAGGTTGACCGGATATTGACGTATGTATAGTGACCCGGAGAAATTTTGCTAAGTAAATTAAGGTTTGGTGGTGCCGAGATAGATCAATTAGCACAAGGATTATAGAAATTTCTCGCGGCTCGAACTTTTTGGGTTGAATAATGCACCGATGTGTAAAGAAAAATTATGTCGGAAAATGGTCATTTCTGCGACCACTATGCGGTCGCAGAATCACTTTGCGGACCGCATAATGGTCGCAAAGTGGAGCAGGAGGAGGGCAAGATTTGAGAAAAATCCGCGGTACATTATGCGACCGCAGACCTCTTTTTGCGGTGTATTATGCGACCGCAGAACAAGTATGCGAACCGCATAATGACTGCAGAACATGTCAGTAACTCCCAGCTTTGGAGGCCAAATTATGCGGTCGGTATACGGACCGCATACCTGTTATGCGATCGCATATGCGACCGCATAACTACATCGGAGCTTCCATTCTTTCTAATTTTTTACCCGACCCAACTTTGATTTATAGCCCTTGAAGCTCATTTTTAGCCAAAATATAATATTTTAGAGAGAGGTGAGAGCATTTTAGAGAGAGAAAGTGAAAACTTAGTCATTTATCCATCAATTCTTGTTCAAGGTTTGACACAAGGATCGTGCTAGGGCTTCAAAGAGGTAAGAATTTCTTTTCTCAATCCTTCAATTTCGGGTTTGGAACAAAAATGGATAATTTATAGTATGATTCTTGGGTGTAAGAGTATTATGTATATATACCAATAAGGTTGTGAAAGGATTGTTAAGTTCAAATGGGTAAGGATTGAGTTGAAAATGGTAGAAATCTTCATAGACTTTAATTGAAGATTTGAGGGTCGAGTTGATGTCGGATTTTGGTTAAATTTATATGGTTGGACTCGTGGTTGGATGGGCGTTCATATTCTGTAACTTTTGTCGGGTTCCGAGACGTGGGCCCTACGGGCGATTTTGAGTAAATTTTGGATTTTATTGGAAAAATTAATATTTCCTTATGGAATTAATTACAATAATTTATATTGACTGATTCTAATTAACCGTGGCTTGATACGAGGCTTTCGGAGACCAATTCTCGTGGCAAGGGCATAGCAGAATAAATAATTACACGGGTTGAGGTAAGTAACAATTATAAATCTGGTCCTGAGGGTATTAAACCCCGGATTTTATGTCATGTGATTATTTTAGAGGTGACGCACATGCTAGGTGATGGGCGTGTGGGCGTGCACCGAAGGGATTGTGACTTGGTCCGTCCCGTGAAACTGTAAAGTTTAATAGCCTGTGGTTAGCTATAAGCTCTCTATGTGTTGAAGAAACTTGACTATAAATCATGCTTAGGCTATGTTATAGTATTGTTGAGACCCGTAGAGGTAGCGTACTTGTTGAATTATTTGCTAATTATTGTCTTGTACTCAGTCATGACTTTTCTTGCGTATTATACCTCAGTCTTTCTGGATATTTATTGATATACTATGTTATCTTTGTTTGGTCTGATCTTTGTGATTTCTGAGAGCCCGAGAGACTTGAGAGGTTGAGGACTGAGTAAGGCCGAGGGCCTGTCGGTGAGGTAAAGATATTATAGCACGTGAGTTGTCCGTGCAGGATATTATAGCACGTGAGTTATCCGTGCAACACGTGAGTTGTCCGTATAGATTATGGCGCTTGGGCTGTAGGAGCCCCTCCGAAGTCTGTACACACCCCCAGTGAGCGCGGGTACCCATTGAGTGTGAGTGCTGAGGGCTGAGAGCCGAGTGGTTGACCTGTTGTGATAAGTTGAGTGACTGTTGCCCGAGAGGCTGTACTTGCTTTGCATTTGTTGTTGCACTTGGTTGCTATCTGTCATTGTTGTGAAATCTCTAAAAGAATTTATATCCGGATTACTTGAAATTGAACTGTATAAAATTAATTTGACTTAAACTGCCGGATTTGAAAGCATGTCTATTCTTTGCTGGAATTACTGAAAGTGAACTATGACTGTGTAGCTCGTCATTATCTTCAGTTCCTTAGTTATTATTGTTACTTGCTGAGTTAGTTGTACTCATACTATACCCTGCACTTCGTGTGCAGATCTAAGTGTTCATGAACATAGCGAGTATTGATCATTTCGTGCAGTTGATTTTCAGGAGATTTTGAGGTAGATGTCGTGTTCCGCAGACTTTGTCTCTCCTTCTCTATCTCCTTGTTTACTGTATTTGGTCTCAGACTATTATAAACCATATTTTTCAGACTTATACTCATATTAGATGCTTATGTATTCAGTGACACCAGGTTTTGGGAGTGTTGTATCGGATTTTGCTAGATTTTGGTATTGTATTAAGCGTTACGTTTTTAAATTGAAAGGAAATCGTGTGTTATTGATGTTGTCGGCTTGCCTAGTACTGAGATAGGTGCCATCACGACAAGTTAGGATTTTGGGTCGTGACAGAGCAATATTATATATGCATGTAAAAAAGGATTAAATTTTTTATTTCATTCAGTATATCAATTAGAGTATCATATTCTATTTGTATAGTTTTTTCTAGTACTTTTATTACAAAATAAGTCCAAAAATCAATTGAAGCTAATTAGCTAAAGGTATGTACATAAGCCATTATAAAGTAAAAATTAATCCAAGTTGAAAAGAATAAGAGGAATGAAGGAGGAAATCATTTAAGTGCATGTCATTCATTTGTTATAACTCAACTAAATTTGCCCAGAAAAACAACATAATGTTTGGAATTATGCCATAATAATTATTGACATAGAAAAAGGTTGATCAAGAGATTATAAAGAATTATAAGAATAATTATTTAAAATATACTTATTATATATACAATATGAAGAACATTTAGGGCAGCATATTTTTGGGGGCCTAAAGCCTTGGCTTTAGTTGTCTAGGGTTGAGCCACCCTTGCTTTCCCGAACCATCTCAACCTCACTTTTCACATCTTGTCCACCATGAAAATCACTCATACCTTGGCCCTGTATATCTTCATAATCTTATCTCTCCCCCTATGGCCATACATCCATCTAAGCATAAATATTTTACTGTTAATAAGAAAATTAAAACAAGAAAAAATATAGAGCCTCCACCCCCCTCCCCCTCCCAAAAAAAAAAACACGCACACTGCACACACAAAAAAAGAGGATTTTTACACAGTATAACCGTCTCCCGAAATAGTATTCGAAAAATATTTATATTTTGTGTATTAATGTACTAATATACATATTTTTACATCATAGTGTGTGTGTGTGTGTGTGTATATATATATATATATATAGGTTTGAAAGACTACATTCTATTAATTAACGATGGATTACAGGGAGCATCTGCGAAGACGCAATTATACAAAAAGTTGGAACAACACTATTGCTGTTGTTGGTAGATGGATGATGGGCACCATGTTGAGCTACTGCTCTATTACAAAAAAAGTGTTTGTGTGTTGTTACTACCAGAAACTACATCATAAGATTTACAAAAAGCTACTGGTGATCTTGTTGGTGTAGGATTTGTTGTAGGAATATGCCTAAGTCTGCGGCATTCCCATTTGTCTTCAAGAAGATCTTCCGGTAGAAAGTTTGGTGGAGTTGGCAAAAAGATGATATTGCTCCCCATCATTTGCATTCCAAAATGTGCTAGTCTATCAGCTACTGTGTTCAGCTCCTTGTAAGTGTGGACTATGGCTGTATCACTTAGTGTCTGGATCAGGGATCTGCAATCATTAAGCAAGTGTGAGTGTATTGTGGATGTGTAGTAAGCATAGTAATTACCTCTTTGGCGTCAGTGTGGATTTGCAATGGTGTGAGGTTGTGAGTTGTTGCTAGTTGTAAACCTCGAAGCAACGCCATGAGTTCTACATTAGTGACGTTCGTTGTGGGATAGTTTCCCGCGTATCCCATCACCCAATCCCCATTTGTATCTCTGAACACCCCCCAAACTCATCATTATTAGTTGACTCTTTGACTGCCTCACCAGTGTTTAATTTGAGATAACTCATTGGAGGAGGTTCCCATTTGAAATACATTGGTAACGATTGTTTTTTGTTTATAGAGCTATTGGTTAGATAAATAACCCAGTTGCAAGTTGAGTTATAGAAGTAATGTTGGGTGTACATTTAGAGTTTTCGAAAATGTTTTTATTTCTAGTGTTCCAAAAATGCCATAAAGTGAATGGTAGTAGTATTTGATGAGGTATGGAATTCTTAATGGTGAAACTGTGTGATTGAATAAATTTTTTAAGCCACGCATAGTTGGGATATGTTGCATGATTAATGTTTTGTATGAAACTCAATAATTTCATGGTATGCCAACAGTGTCGTGCGTTAGTACAATTGAATAGAATGTGACTAATTGTTTCTTTGTGCACGTGATAGAGAGTACAAAGGTTGGAAGAGAGGATTCAAAGTCTACGTAAATAGGAGTTAGTTGGAATATGGTTATGGCTTATTAACCAAATAAATAATTTAATTTTTGGTTGGTAAGTGAAGACGCCAGATCCAGTCGTGAAGGTTTGGAAATTGATTGGAGTGTGTGAGCGCTTTGTAGCATGAGTTAACTGTGAATTGGCATATTGGTGTAAGGCCTCAAATTATGCAATCTGGATAATTTGAATTGAAAGGCAAATAAGTACTATTGATTTTTTTCCATAATGGCGGGTGGTAGCTCAAAGGAGGTGGCTGAGGATGGACCGTTGCTAGTGGAGAGTACCTCTTTGATGTTTAATTGGTCCTCTTTATGTTGTAGAGGTCCCTCAATTAGTATGTGAATATTCAGGTTTGGGGCTAACCAATTGTCTATCCAAAACTTTATGTGAGTGCCTTGTGTGACATGCCAAACTAGTTGTAACGACCCGACCGGTCGTTCTGAGTATTATAATCTCGTTCCTCTATTTACTGCTCAGTTTATGCTTTACAATTATTTTATGACTTACCGGGTTAGTTGGTTCAGGTCTTGAAGGATTTCGGGATGAAATGAGACACATAGTCTCATAATTGAAAACTTAAGTCGGAAAAGTTAACCGGATGTTGACTTATGTGTAAACGACTTCGGATTTGAATTCTGATGATTCCAATAGCTCTATATGGTGATTTTGGACTTAGGAGCGCATCTGAAAAATTATGTGGAGGCCCGTAGTGGAATTAGGTTTGAAATGGCGAAAGTTAAATTTTTGAGAAGTTTCACGGGGGGGGGTTGACTTTTTGATATCGAGGTCGGAATTTGAATATCTCTGTTATGTCATTTATGACTTGTTGTGCAAAATTTTAGGTCAATCGTACTTGATTTGATAGGTTCCAGCGTCGTTTGTAGAAATTTAAAATTTCAAAGTTCATTTAGGCTTGAATTGGGGTATGATTCGTGATTTTACCGTTGTTTGAGGTGATTTGAGGGTTAGACCAAGTTCGTATCATGTTTTAGGACTTGTTGATGTATTTGGTTAAGGTCCCGGGGGTCTCGGATAAGTTTCGGATGGTTAACGGGTTGGATTTTGGACTTGAAACTCTGTTAGAATTTTTTTGATACACCATCTGGTTTCCTTCATCGCATTTGCGAGTGGAGCCTCGCGTTCGCGAAGAGGAACTAAGAGGCTGGCAATATTTACTATTCGCGTTCGCGAAGAGAAGGACGCATTCGCGAAGGGTGGACAGGGTGTGCATCGCGAACACGAGAGGTGTTACGCATTCGCGAAGAAGAGATGTAGCAGTTGAGGACCCCAGGCAATTGGTCTACGCGTTCACGTAGGGGGTGTTGCGTTCGCGTAGTGAGGGGGAAACGAAGCATCGCGTTCGCAATTGGTTGAACGCGTTCGCGTAGAAGGCATTGAGGTAGAGGCACTTTGTGCTTCGCGAACGCGTTGGGTATGTCGCATTCGTGAAGGAGGAATCTAGACGGGAATAATTTTGTGCTTCGCGAACGCAAGGCACTGACCACGTTCGCGAAAAAGAAAAGTCTAAGGAGAGAGTTTAAGTTCTAAAAATGGGACTTTGTCCCATTTTCTATTTTTACCGATTTGGATCCCGGGAATAGGCGATTTTGGGGAGATTTTCAAGAAAAATAACGGGGTAAGTGTTCTTAACTCAATATTGGTCAAATTATCCAAATCCATGGTTGTTTTTAATATTTAATTGGTGAATTAAGTTGAAAAATTATGAAAATCCTCTTGGTTTAATTTGAAGATTTGAGGGGCGAATTGATGTCGGATTTGAGTAAAATTTATATGGTTGGACTCGTGGTTTTAATGGACGTTCATATTTTGTAACTTTTATCGGGTTCCGAGACATGGACCCCACATGCAATTTTTGAATGTAATTTCGGATTTTTTGAAAATATTAGTATTTTGATATGGGGTAAATTCCTATAATTTGTATTGACTGAATCAAATTAATTATGACTAGATTCGAGCCGTCCGGAAGTTGATACGCAGAATGGGATTTCTTAAGCATTGTTTAGCTTGCTCGGCATTAGATTCGTCTTGTTCGAGGTAAGTAACTCTTCTAATCTTGGAGCTGAGGGTATGAACCCTGAATATACGTATTATGTGAACTGTTTGGAAGTGACGCACATGTTAGGTGATGGGCGTGTGTGCGTGCACTATATAAATTGTGATGTAATTGGTTCCGTGAAATTTTGTAGTCAAATAATCTTGGCAGTTTCTCTGTAGTTTTATGTGCTAAAGAAATTGAGATGAGAATCTTATTTTAAAAAATCATGCTAAGGCTATGTGCTAGTATTATTGAGACCCACATAGGTCATATTGCTGTTGAATTATTTGTTCAAAATAAAATTGCATACTCAGTCATGTTCATTCATTGCATATCATCTCTCAGTCTCTGTTGCTATTTATTGATTCATCATATCATCATTTTGGGATAGTTTCATGACATTGTGAGCCCGAGAGACTGGAGGGATTGATGACTGAGTGAGGCTGAAGGCCTGATTGTGAGGATAATTATGGGATCGGATTGCATGCCGCAACAGGCCATATTGGCTTTATATACTTTATTATTATGTGGATCGGGGCTGCCCGCCTGCAGCAGGGCTTATAGGCTTTATTATAGCACGTGAGTTGTCCGTGCGGATATATATATTGATACTATAGCACGTGAGTTGTCCGTACAGATTATAGCGCTTGGGCTGAAGGAGTCCCTCCGGAGTCTGTACACACCCCTAGTGAGTGCATGTACCTACTGAGTGCGAGTGCCAAGTGACTGTGAGGACTGAGTGACTGTGAGGACTAAGTGACTGGGAGGACTGAGTGAATTGATACTTTGAGAGTATGCATATGGTTTCATCACTGAGTGCATCGCATTGATATGCACATTTGACATACATGCATAGAGATACATTTTTCTCATGTTGTACGATATCACGTTATTTATGACTTCTCGCACATGTTGACATATGGGCATAGTGATGCATTGGTTTTATATTGATTATCTGAAAAGAAAACGAAACATCTTTATTATTATTGAAGAGATTTTTGGAGAAATTACTGTTTTCAAACTTACTTATATTTTTGGCAAATTCGGTAAACGACTTGGGATTTTCACTGATACACTTGAAAGACAGAACTATTTTCAGAAATCATGATTTGGCTAAGCATTTATTCTTTGAGTTACTTCTTTTATTAATTGATTTATGTTGTTATGAAGTGTTGTTGGTTATTGGAGTTGGACTCTGACCTTGGTACAAGCTCGTCACTTCTTTCAACCTAATGTTAGGTTTGTTACTTATTGAGTACATGGGGTCGGTTGTACTCATACTACACTACTGCACCTTGCGTGCAGATATTGGCTGTGGATGTTGCTGCGTTCGTTGGGAGTTGGATCTGAAGATGTACATGCATTCCAGTTGTAGATGCCTCTTGTTCATGATAGCCTTAGATTCATAAAAACTCTGTTTATGTACTTTTTAAATAGATGATATATTACTTCATACTAGCTTTGTATACTCTATTCTTATAAGCTCATGATTTGTACTACCGGTCCTTAGGGAATGTATAAGATTCAGATATTTTTTTACTTAATTTCTTTATTAAATATCATTGAAATTGAATAGTTGTTAATTGGCTTAACTAGTGGTTGGGTTAGGTGCCATCACGACTAGATGGATTTTGGGTCGTGACACTATCCCTTTTTGGCACGCCTGCCAGCCAGTAGTAAGGTGCTTCCAAAGTGTTGAAGTTCTTGCCAATGGGCTCTTATTAGTGTTTATATATTCAGAAAGGATGATCGAATCCCAAAGGGTTTGAGGGTTATGAAATAATCTCCAGGTTGTACTTGCAAGTAATACTTTATTTTTTTCCTTAAGTTTTTGGATTCCTAGTCCCCATTGATCTTTTGGGTTAGTTACATAGTTCCATTTTAGTAAATGAAGTCTTTTTTTGAGCTGTTGTGCCCCAAAGAAAATTCCTTTGAAATGATTCTAATCGAGTGATAATATAATTTGGGAGAGTTATGAATTGCATTATATGATTGGGGGATGGAATTAAGGGTTGTTTTGTTAAGAGCGGTACGCCCCGCCGATGATAGATGGTTTGTTTTCCAACCTGCTAGTCTGTTTTTGAAATTGTCGATAATAAATTGAAAATCCTGCTTTGTGGGCTTAGCATTGAAGATTGGGAATCCTAAATATTTTTCAAAAGACTTGCCTTCCACCATAAATGATGTGAGGACAAAAGTTTTATCGGCTGGCTTCACATATTTTGAGAAGAAAATTTTTGATTTCTCAAAATTAATTTTTTGGCCCAAAATATAAGTAAAGTGGTCAAGTTGGTCAATAATAGTATATCAACTAGTAGTAGTAATTTTTTAGGCTAATATAATGTCGTCTACAAAGAACAAGTGTGATATAAGGGGGGAGGGGGGCTTGGGGTTGAGAGAGATTGACTTCCATTGACTGTAATCGACAACCATGTTAATGTTTCGTGAAAGCATCTCCATGCACATTATGAATATATAGGGGGAGATGGGGTCTCCTTGCCTAATACCCCTATTGGGAGTGAAAAAATGTGTTAGGGTGCCATTTATAAGTATCGATGTTGTTGGTGTGGCTACACGGGACATGATGAGAGTGATTAAATGCTTAGGGAAGTTGAAATAGGTTAGGGTTTTACGGATAAAAGTACATTCCAATCTATCAAAAGCTTTTTCAAGATCAATTTTTAAAAAAATGTTAGAGCATTTTGATTTAGAGTTACGGATGTGGTGAAGCAATTCTTGCACTATGATCGCATTGTCTGCAGCTCTACGATTTTTCTGGAAAGCAGACTAAGTTGGATGAATAATGTTATTGAGTAAAGTTTTAATACGATTAACTATAATTTTTATAATGACCTTATAAATGATATTACATAAACTAATTAGTCTAAAGTGGGCAGTGCTGTAGGGGCTTTAATCTTAGGGATTAAGAAAATATATGTTTTATTTAATTGTTGAGGAATGTGACCATTCTGAAAAAATGTCTTTACAGAATTGTAGTACATAGTGCTTAATTTGAGACCAATATTTTTGGAAGAATAGGGGGTGTAGACCATCTGGGCATGGCAATTTTAAAGCTTGGAAGGAGTAAATTGCCTCTATGATTTCTTTGTCAGTTACTGGAGTTACTAGAGAGTTAGCTTTTTCCTGGGGAATTGTATTAAAAGAAGCTCTTGGGTGCGTATATTTAGACATAGTATGAGACGTAGTGTATAATTCTTGGTAATAGTCCACTACTAGATTTTTTAATTCCACATGATCTGTGATCCAGTTACCCATATGGTCTTTTAGAGCAATTATGTGATTGTGTCGCCTTCGTTTTAAGGTAGATAAATGGAAGAATCTAGTATTTGCGTCACCATCATTAAGCCAGTTCACTCGAGATTTCAACTTTTAAAAATCTTTTTCAAGTTTCAAGATATTGTTAAATTGCATTTGTAAATCCTTTTCTAGCATTTGTAAAAAATTACTAGTAGGGTAGTTATTAGATTTTTGTATGCCCGCTAAACGGGCTTGAATATGATTTTTTTGTGGAAAATATTCCCAAAAGTATCTTTGTTCCAGACTTGGACAAGATTAGTAAAATCCTCAATAGCTTTATCAAATGAGGGTTTGTATTCCACACATGATTGACTATTTGAGGAAAATCTTGATGTGATAACCACATTGTTTCAAACCTAAAGGTACCATTTCGTGGAGGAGCATTAGTTTGAAGAGTTAATCGTAACGGACTATGGTCGGAATGAATTCTAGGTAAGTGTTGCACATGCGCTTCTGGAAAAATATTAAGCCAGTCATAATTGGCCACAATTCTATCTAATCTCTCAAGAATAAAGGCACCCCTTCTACGTTTATTAGTCCATGTATATTTACTATCCCTAAACCCTAACAACTTGTTTGGATGGTTGTTACCTACTGTATTGTATCGTATTGTTATTTTAAATATGGTGTTTATTTTGGTTGTTACTTAAATTTTATTATATCGTATCATTAAATCCATCGTTACGTAACGACGAGATGTGCCACTTTATGTAACGACCGATTTGGTGTGGTTGCATCTTTATCTTGTCTTTTTTTCTCATCTCACCCTTCATTATTATTAAATAATTTTACTTTATCATTTACCCTACCTTTTTATATAATAAATTTACCCTGTATCATAATCTTTCTTTATAATATTGCAAGTTTATTCTTCATATTGCTGGTGTGTGATATCATGAAATAACAACAAACGATACAATCTATCCAAACACTGTATTCATCAAATGATACAGTACAATACAATACAATACGATATGATACGATACGATACGATACATTATGAAATGAGGTGTAACAACCATCCAAACAAGCTGTAAATCTAGTAGGTTACAATAATTAAAACAATTTAACATTAAGTCTGTCCTAGGGTTATTTATAGGATAACCTCCAATTTTTTTATTGGAGTAGAGTATCTCATTGAAATCGCCCCCATTAACCAAGGACCCTTATATGTATCCGCTATAGACATTAAATTTTGCCATAGTAATTTCTTATTATTTAAGATGTTACTAGCATATATGCCTGATAACATAAAGGAGTGGCCTTGAGGACATACCTGCACCATGCAGTGGATCTCCTGATTTGTGAGTGCAATTTCAGTGACATGCACAATATTGTTATTCCACAAAACCTCTATACCCCCTGCTTGTCCCTCCGCTGGAGTTTGTGAAAAGCTACTGAAGTCGAAATCACCTCTTAGCATGGCATGATCAGTAAGGTGTGTTTCTAAGAGAACCACCAGTAGTTGCCTATAATAATTTAGCATCGACCGAAAGTTCCTTCTAAATTCCGGAGACTGTGCACCTCGGCAGTTCCAGATGACAAAATTCATAGACTTACTATGAGTGAGTGGTGCTAGTGGAGCCTGGTGATGCTCCTCCAGAGTTGGTGTCTCCTCCATGTGTGATGGAGTTAGTTCCCTGAGCGTTGGTGTTATCATTACAATAAATTTCCCCACCTCCGGGTTCGCTGTGGGACGTAGCTTGATCAAGCATTTGATCACTTCTGGAGGGCAATTGAGTAGTATTTTTTGTCGTATTGCTCCTTTAGGACGGAGATATGGCAAGCCCCTAGCCACACTGGTTCCGTTCTTGTTTCCCTCATCTCTTCTATAACTGTTGTGATTTCCTGGGGCGTGAGAATTTCTTGATCGTTTGGAGTTGGTGGTTGTGGTCTCATTTAGCTTGTTGTTGGAGTGGGTGGTTTGAATGAGCTCACTGGCGATAGTGGTATCAAGGGTTGTTGCATGTAAGTGTAGTCGTGTATCCATGTGATGGAAGATTGTGTTGGTGGGTAGAATGGTAACTCCTCGTAGATGTTCATTTGATGGTGGCTGTTTAGATGTGGAAGGGTGTTCCATGTGTAGTGGTATGGCTGAGGTTGATGGTGTATCCCCTACATGGGTGGTGTTTTCATTTGTGTGTTTGCCCATTGGTATTGTCCATTTAGGTTCATGTTAGCTGTCATTCCCTCAGTTACTATTTGTACCAGGTCCTGGGAATTTTGGAGACGAATGATCACTTCTTGATGGTTCACAAGTATTGAGAAGGTCAATGCATTATTTTGTAACCCCATCTCGAGCCAAGATTAGGGTGGAGTGAATGATTTTGGAGTTTGAGAGGTGTAGATTACCGGGTAATTCTGGGGTGGTAGAGTTTGGTTGGCCATCGTTAGTGGAGAGAGGAAATGGAGGTTGAGTGGTCTGTATGGGAGTTGGTACGGACGTTGATGATGAGTTCCGCGTGGGAATGTTGGTGCATTGTGGCGTTACATATGGAGTGTTTGAAATAGAATAAGAGAAGGCTTTAGATGGTTACGTGTGAGATGAGAATTCTAATGATTTGGTGGAAGTATTAGTAGAGGAGGGAGAGGTGGAGGAAGGCGGTGGAGTATTGTGGTTTTGTGCTTTGGTTTGTTCATATGGGATGCCTTTGTGGGATATGGTTTGCATGGAGGCACTAAAATGTAGATGGAGTTGTGTGTTAGGCTTGTGATCTACCATTTCTAGGTCATGATTGCCTACTAATAATGTTAGTAGGCTTGTTTGATTCGGTAGGGAGTGATTGCTTAACATATTTAGATTGGTTGAATGTGGAGGTGGTGCTAATGTGGCAGCTTGTGGCGTTAGCATAGTGTCCATGTAGTCACTTTTCATATGTTATGAACGTGTGAATTAGGGTGTGTTTGTATGTGAGTTTCTATGTTTGAACAAGATAATTGTGGTAATTCCTTGGGCACAATAAAGTCTGTCTGAGTTGCATCGGCTTGGGCCTCTATTTCTTGATTTGGGATTTTTTGATGATCATTATTAGTTATCTCTAATAAATTAGCATGTTCCTTTATAATTTTAAAATTATTATTAACCACTAATCCAGAGTGATAACCAATTTTTTAGGAATTAATGGGGCATTGGTTTGTAGGGAGAAAGACTTAGAAAGCGTACATGTGAGCGTCTCGTGTATCGCCTCTGACTTCGATATTGTGGTAGTTTTCCCAGTAGGTTCTATACGCGGTGGTGATGTGCTTATTCAATATTCATGTTAAGTGTATGTTGGTGTCACCCTTATTGTTTGTTGGATCTTCGTGGGAAGACTACAATTTTCCATTCTGAGTCTTTTTGTTGATTTTCAGATGTATGATTGGGGGTAGTTGAAGAAGGTAATGATTGTTGTGGTAGGATGGTATTTGGAGGGTGATGTATTTGGCTATAGGGACAAACAAACCGTGAGTGACCCAGTCGTCCACAACTAACACATAACATGTTTAGACCTTCATAGAGTACTTGTTGACGGTGTGTCCCAATGAAAACATGGGACTTTAATGGTTGCTCTAGTGGCACTTTTATGCAAATTCGAGCATAACAGCCGCGAGATGTAGCAGATGTGCATGTATCAATTTTTAAGAGTTTGCCAAGTTTGTTTCCTACTTTTTGTAATATTTCAAGATCATAGAACTCTGTTGGAAGCTTAGGGAGTCGAGTCCAAATCGCAATATATGTAAGGTGCGTCGTGGATGCTAGGAATTTAGGTTCCCATCGTCGCACTGAAAGGAAATGATTTAATACAAACCATGGTCCATTGTGCAGTGCTTTGTTCATGTTTTCTTCTTGTTGGTATTTGATTAAGAAAAATTAATTACCTAGGTCAATGAGTGATAGTGTTTCAATAGGTTTCCGCATAGTTTGTAGCTTTTGCTTGAGGGGTAAATGACCCACTTTGCGTCCAAAAACTTTAAATTTCCAGGGATTATAAAGTCTAGATTTGTCTGTACTGGAAATAGGTATAAAGTTGTCCAGCGTTGGGTTGTGTAAAACTTCGTCAGACATGTCAATGTGTGATTGGGTATTAGAAATTGGTGGTAGTGACATAGTATGGTTATTTAATAGTGTCTGCATAAATGAAGGGTGGTTGTTATTGGTGGCTGATAGCATATTTGGCCAAGTTTTTTTTTGGGTCAAAAGTGCTTTTGGCCAAAAATTGAGGTGTTTGGACAAGCTTTTAGATGGAAAAATACTTTTGAGGAGAAGTAGAAGTAGTTTTTGAGAAGCAGAAAAAAGTAGTTTCTCTCCAAAAGTACTTTCTGATAAAACACTTTTAAGAAAAATACACTTAAAATCAGTTTTCAAAAGCTTGGCCAAACACTAATTACTGCTCAAAAATGCTTTTCAAATTAATTAGCCAAACACAAACTGTTTCTCACCAAAAGTACTTATTTGAAAAATACTTTTGAGAAAAATATTTTTTAAAATAAGTTGATTTTAGAAGCTTGGCCAAACATGCTATAAGTCATCTATATTCATGAAGCTCAAATCTGGGGGTTCTGTATTGGTTATTGGAGGAGTGTTAGTCATAGTTTCGTTGAAGAAGAAGGTATTATTGTATGTACTCCCTCCGCTCCACAATAAGTGATTTTTTGACTGTTTTCACACATATTAAGAAATTCATCTTTTAACATTAATTAGTAATAAAATTGACCATATTAATCTTTACTATTTCTTCACATAAACACTCATAACACATACTTCAACACTATTTACTCAAAGAGCAATGTAGGAAAAAAGTAATTAATTAATTCTTGAAATCTGAAAAAATCAGATATTTTGGACCACAAAAAAAGGATAAAAAAATCACTTATTGTGGAGCGGAGTGAGTAATATTTATAACGCCCCTTAAAAAATAACTTTTCTTCCTCTATTAATGATGTCATCATAGGCTTAAATCATATTTCCCCCTTTTTCTTAGTTTCATTTATTTATTCTTTATTTCTCTCATGTAAATCCTTTTTTCCTCGAACCACAAACCACACGACCCGAAAAAAAATAGACCCCAAAACACAAAACCCTGATTAACCTCTAAAACCTCAGGACTTTCGCACAGTCCAACAATTTCCACCTTTCTTTCCCCGGCCGCTCTGCAAGTGAGGACGGTGGTGGTATTCAAAGATGGAGTACGTTAATCCGGAAGGTCTTCGCTTAGATGGTCGCCGTCCCATGGAGGTTTCTCTCTTTACACTTACACCTCTATTCACTCACATAATTTCCGTCTTTTTGATTTTAACTTCATTGCCTTTTTGTTTTGACTCGTTATGTACCTCTATGTGGCAATTTTACTTTCAGATGAGACAAATTCGTGCTGAAATTGGGGTTGTCTCAAGAGCTGATGGGTAACCACTAACACTTCTTTCTACCACCATTAATGTTTATAGGTTAAATATAACCACTGTTTTTCACTTGAACCATGTATACATATGCAAATAACAAACAAAGAAAAAAGACTTTGAGAAGTGTATATATATAATAAACCGTCAGTAATTTATTCGGTGTTTGTACCCAAAACATTAGATGCATGACATGTGTATTTTACATGAAGTTCTATCTGGTGTTTGGTGCAACACGTGTAGGTTTTTGGACCCTCTTTTGATGCTGCATCTCTTTGTATTTGAAACTGAATTTGTTTAATCCGATTATTTGCAGTTCTGCTTCTTTTGAAATGGGTAATACCAAAGTCATTGCTGCAGTTTATGGTCCCAGGGAGGTAAAGTTCGCGTCACACTCAATCCTCTGATTCTACCCTTATTTGGTTTGCGAATCAACTAAAATTGTTGTTTCTTGTTTGTTTGCTTTATTGTCAAGGAGAAGTAATGGTTATAAAGGAGGGAGATCATGTAAAATAGCAGTTTGTGTGACATTGTCTTACATGGTGGAGGGAATGTGGCTTGGTAAAACAAGAAATTTTTAATGGGTTGATCTGCTGACTTTTCAAATGTGGGGTGGCGGAAGAGAGGAATAGATAATTCTTTTGTTTGGATAATGTCATGGACTGTTCAGTAGCTTAGTCTTTGCAGTAATTTTACTAAGAAACCTGGTTAAACAGTTCTTCATTGATAGGCATGAAATGGCTAGGGTAGGGTTGGTTTGGAGCAGAGAAGCATTACCCCCACCAAAAGTCTGCTCCATCACAAGAAACATCCCCAAAGGAAACGGAGGAAGAATGTACAATCGATGTTTTATATTGTTTAGAAGTCAAGAAAAGCATCATACTGAGATGCAAACTGGATAGATATCCATATGCTGGTGTTTATGCACATCTACGAAAATATCTAATCACAACCACTGTGATCAGTGATAACAATGATCTTAGTTTTGCTCTGTAAAAGGTTCATTCAGTTGACTCTAATGTTAGTTTCATTATTCAGGTCCAGAACAGGAGCCAACAGATCAATGACCAGGCGCTGGTAAATTACCTTTCATGATGAATTATTAGAGTGTAAGATGTATCACCTTAAAAAGTGAGATGATATGATCTTTTCATTGGCTCTCTTTTAGGTACGATGCGAATATAGCATGGCTAATTTCAGCACTGGTGATCGCCGAAGAAAAAATAAGGGCGACAGGTGATTCCATGTTATGTTATAAGTCCTTCCTTCTGCTTTTTATGTGTTTTCATCCATATGATGATATCATCTCTGCTCTGCTGTCAGTTCCATTATAGAAAAAAATTTGATGCACATGCTCGAAAATTTAATGGACAATATCGTATAAAACTGGTGGCAGAAGAACAGTTATCCCGGCTCTGGACTGAAGTACAAAAGATGGAAGGCATGATAGAGCATTAATGGTTATTGGATGGATAAGAAAAATTATACTATAACCAAATGGAAGACTTTCGGACTGTTCAGGCACTGGTCCAGCCATGAAAGGTGTTGCTAGGATACTAGGATAGTAACTGTACTCATAGTAGAAAAGAAAGCAAAGTTCTAGGAATACTTATAGTGCCCAGAGAATAACCCTTTATCATAAGACTGCAAAAGGCAGCAAAGAACAAATTTTATACATACAATGTAAAAATTATCTAAAAATTTTAGTACGTGGATTCTTAGCTTATTATCTATGATTACCCACAATTATTTAACTAAGAAGCAGAGTTTATTCGATCTGTGTGACTTATGGTTATATGATGTCATTTTGATGATAGCTTTGTTTTCTATTTGTAGGAGATCCACAGAGATATCTCTTGTTATTCGCCAGACAATGGAAGCTTGCATATTGACACACCTAATGCCTCGCTCTCAGGTTTGAGTCCTCTTAACATCATTAACTTGAATAAGTAATGGAGTCTGACCTCCATTTACAATTTCTTGATATTTTGCTTTTCAGATAGACATTTTTGTCCAAGTTCTCCAAGCAGATGGAGGTAAGCAGAACACTGTAGAGGGTTGATGTTAAATTAAATTTCAGTGACATATTCTTCTGTTGTTTTCGTCCGGAATCAATCAGAATAAATATTTAGTTGTCTGGTGCCACGTGCAGCCCATATAATGCAGTTCGTCTATTTTGTTTGCCCTCTAGAAGTTTAGTCCAACTAAGTTTAGTGCATTATTTAGGTACAAGATCAGCATGCATAAATGCTGCCACGCTGGCACTAGCTGATGCTGGGATTCCCATGCGTGATCTTGTCACATCGTGCAGTGCTGGATACCTCAACAGCACGCCTCTTCTTGGTAAATTAATTCTAAAATTTTTAGTTGATTTTCCGGCTCTTTATTTCTAACTGATTATCAGTCTTTCCCAGTGTTGATATGTGAATGATCTAGTTGAGTTTACTCGTTAAACAGATCTAAACTACTTGGAAGACAGTGCTGGCGGTCCTGATGTCACTGTAGGAATTTTACCTAAGTTGGACAAAGTGACCCTTCTGCAGGTTTGTTAACTCCTTATTGTTGGCAGTAACGACTGAAATAAGGTATCAAACTACATTCATTTTCTCCTGGTGAATCAATGAATAACCTTCTTAGTGCAGATGGATGCTAAACTACCAATGGATATTTTTGAAAATGTCATGCAATTAGCAGTTGAAGGCTGCAAAGCAGTGGAAAGCCATATCCGGGAAGTAAGACTGACAACTCATTGCCTTCTTCCTGACTTCATATAATTGTTCCCATAAAAGCTTCTACATCAGCATCTCCTATTGCTCTTTTTTCAGATATTATTGGAAAACACCAAGAAGTTGGAGATTCGCCGAGGTGTATAGTTTTTAATAGTTCGAGGAGCTTTTATTGAGTTTATGGTAAGATGTTACTCTTCCTGATTATAATGCTGACGAACTTTCTTGGTCAAGATTGCTAATGCTTTCCTCGAGGAAAATGAGAAGCAAAGATAATTTGTGAGAACTCTATTGCTTGTTTCTTTCACGTCACTCTTGAAGCATTAGGAGGAAAAGACATGTTCCATCTCTTCCTTCTCTCTTTTTCCTGGGGGTGGGGCTGAGGTGGGTGTTGGTGGTCGGGGTTGAGGTTGTGGTTCGGGAGGTTAAGAGCGGCTTTTAGAATTGGAAGTATGTTCAGTCAAGCACCATGAGAAACGAATGTATTGTTAAAAATAATTGAAGATCGGTGAGGAAAACCTTATACTATACTTCTGAGAATTGATAAATATTGCAACGAGTACAAAATACGGGGCTAGACTAACAAGTTCATTTAATTAGTCCAATGGAGAAAGATAGTATGTAGCAAAATCTTTATTCATAGAAAACGAAAGGTCACACGTTTTGTCATCTTCTCGGCTATAGCATAAACTTGTAATCTTCAGGTTTGGCATAGCAAAATGGTGTCTCAAATTTTTCTCTGCTTGCGTTTCTGGAGTTGCATTTATATTGAAATAAAGTATATGAAAACTGGCACTTGCCGCTAAGGCAACGATAATGTAAGCCAAACTATGAAAGTGCAATTTATATATTTTAGGTTACTACATAATCTAATTCTTACACCTTCTCCACATGATACAATGCTAAAAAAAGTAGGTCTATCTTTCCTATTTAATTGTTTTAAAGCAGGAGGGACTTTTTCTATGCAGATTATTTGACCCCCAGTTTTATTCTTGTTGTTTCCAGTTTTGCTACAAATGCCAAAAGACAAAAGGGGTTCCTGGTTGTGCTGCTGCAATCTTTCCAAACAATGGTGGATCAAAAAGTTAACCGTACAAATCTGCCAGAGCCTGTGGAGAAATGATCTTCCCTAGTGTTTCTAGGCTTGCCTAATGTCTTTTCTAGTCATGTTGCAGTGGTTGTAGGATGTGTATTGTTTGGATCCTTGTTAAATTTGAAGATTAGTGTGGGCTGAAGTTAATCCGGAACTGTATCGAAGAAGCTTTCGGTATGGTAGACCACAGGAGTATCCCATTGTTTACTCTTTTATTTCTAATTTTGGTCTTGGAAAGGAATATGGCTTTGCATTTTAAAGTATCTCAATATAGGCAGATTATTTATGGTGTTGGAGAAGATTACCGTTCACTTTCAGTAAATCTGGGGAGGGGAGTGTGTACGCAGACCTTACCCCTATCTTGGGGTAGAGGCTGTTTCCAAATGACCCTCGGCATCCTTCCCTCCAAGAATTCCTCACCTTGCTCTTGGGGTGACTCGAACTCACAACCTCTTGGTTGGAAGTGGAGGGTGCTTACCTTCAGAGCAACCTACCTTGTTGCTTTTGGTTGGAAGTGAAGGGTGTTTAACTAAATAACATTTTCAATTTTGTATTAATCGCACCATTCACAAGGATACAGTGGTGATCACGAGAGAAGTTATGCAGTTTATACTTAAGACCACACAAAAGTTTTATCTGAAATAATTAATGCAATGCAAACTTGAATCTGCGAAAACCTCTCTTTCAAAAGATAAAACACCAAACAGCCATTCCAAAAAACAATAGGCTTTGGCGGTTCATAACAGCAGTTTAACGACTCTAATGTATAACACATCATTACATCATCGTTAACAAGTAAATAAACCTAGTATAGAGTTTGCAGTCCCTCATTAAGCTCTGAGCCTTTACTAAAATGCTTCTGCCCAGACTTTGAAGAATTAAAGATCACAAAAACTTGATGGCACGACCACAAGCTCTACACGACCAGTCCATTCCTCTCCTGGCTTCAATGTGATGGGTTTCTCTATTGCAGCCCCATCAACACAAAGCATCTGTTTGTACTCCTCGTCACCAAAATCCGCCATTGCTTTGGATTTCTTCTCCCATGGATTCCATACCACTGTGAAAAAGACAGAGCAACAGATACCAAAAGGTTTTAGCTATGCAAATTAGAGTTGATAAAATCTTTCATGCTTCTTTGGCAACTTGTACTATCACGCTATAATGCACCAAAAGTTTCTATAATACTACAAATTAACTTGTGATGTCTTAAGTCCTTGTATTGATTCGACATTTCTTGCATAGTTGTTGCCAACGGAGAAGTTCCTCTCTCTCTCGGGATTACAGAAATTAGCAGGTTTGTTAAGAGAAGAATGCATGATTCGGAGATACTAAAGTAGAATCAAGGTAAAAATATAGCCTTAAGGGTGCAGCACGTGTTAGTGGATACTTCCATTTGAGGACATTTTCTTCCTCCATGTCACATTGAGATACTTACCAGTATCTGGCAATCCTTCCTTCCTTATCAGATATGTTCGTTTCCTTTCATGATCAAGAACAGCAATACGATTTGGAGAACTAACATAGACTCTGTCGATCTGTAAGAAACATGAATACTTCTTAATCTCACAAGCCACAATAAAAGGAACACCTTACAGTTGAGAGAACGGATTGATTTATCTCATTTATAAAGGTAGAATTAATGCCTTCAGTTCTGAAAGATAAGGTGAACACCGAGTGTTTCAACTTCTTCCTAATAAATTCAGAAAAAAATCATAAGATGTAAAGCATCGTTGCTCCAAGTAGGTTGAGGAGAGACTGCAAAGTGCATGCCAAGATAATTAGCTTTAGAGCAATATTCCAGAATCAATGCTTCTTTGTTCAATTTAGAATTAATCTGACTAATCTATGGTAATGCAAAGCACAAAAGAATCACCTCTTATCTTTCTTAGGGCTCATTGTAAGGGTCCAAGATTGTTAAATACCAAGGAAAAGGTTTTATATTGAGTCACTCTTGAAGCTATCTTACAAACGCAACCACAATTGATGAGATTTCATCTCTCATCTATAACCACAAAGTTTTGAGATGATGTATGTTATATTGAAAAATATACCTCAGATTCAAAAGTTATAGCATCTCCTTGTTCTGTAAAGCGTTCTTTCTGGCACAGATTGTCTAGATAGTCCAGTGTTTCTAAACCTTCAATCCTTATTTCACTGTGGATAAGATTCATATAACAGTCTAAGAGATATTGGAAAGAATAAATCATCAAATTATTGTGCAATACACAGCATATTATGAAGACATAAAACAAAATGCTTCTCTGAATATTTTTAGAGAAAAAAGTACAAGATGTTTGGGAAGTGATAAAATGTTGAAAAACAGGACAGTAATTAAATTCATGAATATGTTACAAAGAGCAGAGAGAGAACAACATACCTTATGTCTGAAACAGAGAAGTATGTATGATAAGCAAACGAGAAGCTGAATTGTTTGCCATTGATGTTTCTAACACGAGATATCAAGGACAAGCTTCCGTCTGATGCCAGCGAAACCCGAAGGCGAAACTCAAAACTGGAAAATAATAATGAAGAGACTCATCAGCAACTTCGAAAGCTATAACTGTCAGAAACCAAGTAAGCATAGAACTGACTTTTGACATGAAATAAAGTCAGAAGTTGACATTCATTTCTCGCATGAAAGTACTTCGCTTTCATATCTATCTCTGAATTATTTTGACATCATGGTCACAACTCATAATAACCTAAATACTATGACTCAGCAGAAACTAATCGTGAGAGCTTCCAGTTTCATGAAACTGAAAGCATCTAAGTTAGCTGAATTTAATAATAGTTATTTATATAGGTGTTGTGTTCACGATCAGGTTCTCATGAAATCATTTTCAAATCCAAAGAGGATTCTGAGATATAAAGTCTAGATCCATTTAAGTTAAGACAATAGCAAATTTTGATAGGCAATGAATGGCTTTTGGGTCAATATCCGAAGCTCCATACTGAAACCAACTAGAGTTTCAGATCATACCCGTGAGGCCAGAACTTCAGATCATCTTCTGAAGGTTTCAGCAGTAAGTCAATGAAAGATTTTCCTTGTGGGTCATATGAGTATAGAGATGGAGGGTCGTCCTCAATGGTCCAGATTTTGTTTCTTGCAAATCCAAGTTGTTCAAGTGAACCGCCATTTCCATACTGCAGCATCATTGAGATAATCAAACCAATTGTTGTATAGTATTCATCAAAAGAAATTCAAGAAGATAGGCAGAATTACACTTTTAGAGATACCTGTGGAAAGCAAACAGAAATTCCTCCTCGTGTAGCTTTTGGAGACTTGAAGATGCTCTAAGACATAACGGCAAATGTAGCAACATAATCAGCTTTCACACTTATTCAATTGCAAATACTGGTTTTCGCAAAGGGCATAGCATTACAAGTAAGAAATAGATGATGTTATTTATAATATCCTGCCTACATCAAACATCAAGCTAAAATTGTAGGACTAAGCACACTCAATGAGTCAACTTTGTACAATTTTGCTAAGTCTTGTCTGCAACATTTTAAGATTTAAAAAGTTAGAACTTAAAGAAAAAGCTCCAAGCTTTATATCTCCATCGCTAGACAAGATACTAGTTTATTCATAAGAATTAACCCGCTAGTAAAATTGAAAACCCAACCTTACTGCTGTTGAATAGGAGCTCTTCCCCTCTGTCATTCCGCCAAGAAGTAACTTGTCCTCCTTGCAAGCTAACCTGAATTAAAGGATATTGTCAATAACCATATGGAGGTTTGGGTGGGGGTGGGGGTGGGGGTTGTAAAGGTCTGCTAATTGGAGAACACATTCCAATCTGAAGCAGTTTATAAAAACTGTTAACGAGTATGTAATGGATGGGGGATTTCAAAGATGATTTCTTTCATAAGTGATTTAACAGATGATATTAGAATCATAAATTCATAAGATCTAATTGAAGTAAGAGAGAGTTTACAGAATCTAACCCGTAAAGAGGCACCCTGAGAGTTACGAAGCAAAACCTGATCAATCCCATTCCAATCTTTTGTTACCTCAATTGCTGCTGTATGATCCCAGACTGGTGCATACTGCCCCATTTTCAAATTGCACTTTTGCTCCTTGGTTCACAATATCTCTAAAAAAAGGCTTGAACCTAAAACTGCAGCTACCAATGTATCGACAAATTCCTCCAGTATATTGGATTTATATCGGACTATCTTAGACACAATCCTTCCTGGAAGCTTGTAATCTAGTGATCCCAAAAATATAAAAGGCCTCAACCGTAATCTGCCTTTCCTACTCCGAACCTTGTCACAACCTCTCACATTCAATGTACATTTACTCAAATCTGACTTCTACTTTGCAACAACAAAAAGCAACATCAGCTTCTTAAGCTACCTCAAGAAACCAACAAAATTTGACATTTGGCAACTGCATAGAAGCACTCAAATCCTAGCTAAATTCACGGTGAGGCATGTGATATTTACCTAAGCAAAAAGATAAGTAAACTTTTGTAAGTTAATGAACTAGCAAACAATACAAAGAAAGGGAAAATTCAGTTTTGCTATGAACTTCAATAAAATATACCACAAAATTCTTAAAACAAGACAAAATCCCCAGTCCCCATTCAAATCTCAAGTTTCAAAACTTTCAACTAACAGTTTCAGTAAAATTAAAAAGCCTAAAATCTCTAACAACCCATTTGGAAATGTTTCCAGAAATGTACAAAGGAAGCATCAAACTTAAAAAGAAAGATAACCCCAGTTCAAGGAAGCAAGAAAATATGAATAAAATAAAGAAAAAACATAAAGATCTAGACTTTATTCAATGCACAGAGTAGGAAAGGAGTATAAAGCAAACAAGTAGGAAAAATAAGTTAACAGTGCAATAATTAACGGCAATTAAGACATGAAACACTGAACAATAATTAAAGTATTAAACCTGGCTTAACCGGCAAAACTTGGAAACTTTGGAAGAGCTCTAGTATAATACTTGCATTAACAATTAATGGGGTGAAGTAAAAATTGTATCTTTTTTATTTCGGTGCAGGAGAGAGAGAGATAGGAAGAAGAAAGGACGTGAAGATATGAAGAGGTACAAGTTGATGTACAAATGGGTCAAGATTTAGAAATAAAAAGGGAGGGATTTTCTTGGACAGTAACAATTCAATATTCAATTAAATTATCAGACACTTGGGGAAAATAAAAGAAATATCAAAAGGTCGAACTAATCAGAGATTGCATGAGGATGAGGTGGGTGCAAAGGTGTTTTAATTTTGAGTGAGGTCAGGGGGAAAAAAGAACAGATAGCTATATATAATATGGGAGTTGGGATCAAATGTTCTTGTGATAATTGATATTGTGTCAACCCATTTAATTTTAGAAACTTGAAAGGACTCCACTTGTGACAATCAACACTATTTAAGACAAAAATATATCGAACATTAAAATAGATCATTTCTAGAAATACTTACTCGTATATGTGGATGCATTAAAACAATAGTAACTGCCTAATATGTACGTATTTATTATGTAAAATTTTATTAGTAGTTAACTTTTCACCCGAGTCTATCAATCATTTAAGTTCTTTGGGATAGTTTGGTACGCGGAGTAAATTATCTCGGGATTATAGTCTTGAGATTATAATCTCTGAACTAATTTATCTCACTTGAGAGGTGCGATAAAATAATTTCAAGTTTGACGGAATAATGTGGATATCCACGATTCAGTGTGAAATTAAATTTATACTATGTTTAGTGTAATGTATAAATTTATAATGGGATAAATTTATACTACAACTAAACAATGTATAAATTTTATCCCACATCTTATCCCGCGTACCAAACAATCCCTAGGGCTCAACATCTAAGGTTCTTAATATTGAATTAATTATATTTTAAATATTATGGGTTTATTTATAGTATTATTTATTGTAATTTTAATAAATTTAACATATAAATTTATATACCATACCAAAAGTATTCGGAAAGTATTATTTATTGTAATTTTAATAAATTTAATATATAAATTTATATACCTTACCAATAGTATTCGGTATTTCCGAACACCTCATATCTTTTTTAGGACGTCCGAAGATTCGATATTTTTGTATGATTTCTCTTGCACTGCCCTTTCTAATGTGTTTCTAAGATAAAAATCCTTTATTAATTAGCCCATACAATGACCTAGGTAAATCCATGAACTCCATTAGATTATTCCTTCTGACAATGAATAACTATAGTGATAATTTGATTCTTCGTCACTGTAGTAAATAGGAGAGAAAATCGAATTAAATTCTTCGTTTTTACAAAAATTTAAAACTTTACAAAAAAAAGAAAAGAAAAAAATACGAGTAAGCTTGTGACACGTTCACTAAAAAAAATCCGACCATTCCAATGCCTCCTTTCTCTAGGGGTGCTTGTCGGGCGGATAATTACGCTTAACGGTTCTGCTTATCGATTATCGGATTATAAATATAGTAATCCGCTAGCCATCCAATAAGACAACAGGCGGATCGGTATCAGATTGACAATTATCGGGTAGTTATCGGGCTGTTTATCAGCTAAACCAAATAGAATTTTTTTGAATAATCAATACCAAACAACCAAATGTATAGTTCAAATTGTCTCTGTTAGTTGTAGTAGGTTTTCTTGATTAGAAGCCAAAAATGACTGTCAATGCCATTAGCTACATACATACGACAATTTTATTGAGAATTAGAAAAGATTTAGCCATTTAGGTTTTAATAGTACTTTATATACATAAGGGTAAAAATATAAATATAAAAATTCTTAACGGGTTAACGGTTTACCCGATAAGAAAATTGAGTAATCCGCCCCCAAAACGTTAAGTTGTTAATTATAAAATCTCAACCCGTTCACCATCCATTACCCCGATAATCCGATACCAATAAGCCAATAAGCCTTCGGTTCAGTTCGGTTAACGGTTTCGGTTCGGTTTTGAATATCCCTGCCTTTCGTCATACATAAAGTAAACCAATAATTAAGATAAGCACGAAAATGAAAGCTTCTATAAATACAGATACACCCAATACGTCAAAACTCATTGTCTATGAATAATAATTTATTCTCCCATCTATATTTTTTTATATCTATTTTATTTGGATTAGATTTGTAGTGCCAATCCAATACAAGTCCTTTTTTTAAATATTTTTTATTGTTGTCAATTGAAATTTCTTTGTTTTTTTTTTTTGTTTTTTCAATATTCTATAGATATTGATAACACACATAGAGCTAATGGCATTTCATAACTAGTTAATTGAGCAGCTGCCCGTTCACCATCTAAAAAGGAATATTTATTATTTGATCCATATCCCGACATAAGAAGTCCAACGGGAGCAATACTTGAAAGGAAAACCCAGAAAAAACCAACAATACTAAGATCGGCTAGAACAAGATGATTATGTTGAATTGATAGTATTTTTTTGGAATAATGACCGGCGAAAAATATCTTTTAATTCTAAAAATACTAATTACTTTTGTAATGGCAATTGGGATGATATTAACTCATGTTTATTCATTATCTATGTCAGGTCGGATGTTCTACCGATACAAGCTATATTGAGATGAGTTAATTTATAGATCTAAGATGTGAACAAAATTCAGAAAAAAAATAATTCTGCCCATAACATCTAGGTCAGCTTTTGGTTTTTTCCTACTTTACATATAAATTAGTGCATGTAAGGGGTTTAGATAAATTTGTTCCCTGGTACTGCTTTTATAATTTATCCCAATGAAAGTGGCGTTGTTATTATTTAAAGAGTGAAACAATTTTTTTCTTCAATTATTATTTTCAGTCTTTTACTACAAAAGTAAATAACATATTTTACGTAATTTATAAACTTATTCCAAAAAGTAATTAAAAAATTCATGTTTGAATTTGCATTAAAAATATAGATGTTAAATCTTATACTCTCAAATCTGCCATTCTTTTTAAATATAGAGTTAGGAATCTTTTTTAGCGAAAAAATGAATAAAGTTCTCAGTAAATTTACTATTTGATGGAAGGGTTCTAACTTTTTTCTATTTCTGTACATTAGGTATCTTTAATAAACTCATTCTCCTATCAAATTAAGGTTTGAAGTCGTATGATTATTTGATCATACCCTTATTTAAAATGACGTTCTAAGCCCTAAGGATGTAGCGGAAGCCAAATGTATATAGTGTGAATGAGTCACAATTACTATACAAAAAATTATGACAACTACTAAATAATAAACAAGACAATAAGACAACAATAAAAGAACACCAGAATTTACGAGGTTCGGCCAATTTTGCCTACTTCCTCGAACACAATCAATATTTTATTCCACTCCAAAATTATAAGTGAAATATTACTAAAGAGAGAAGATATAAATGCCTTAAGAAGATAAAAAAAAGGCAAATGAGAGGTGTAGTTTAATTCTAAATATTAGGCCTCCTTTTATAGGGTGAAATTCCCATTCAAAATTGTCATCCACCGATGTGGGACTTTTGACAATTTCAACAAATCTCCACCTTGGCAAAATTCCACATCTTTAATTTTCTCTCAATAACAAATTTTGGTTGTGTCTTCATCTTCAATCTTTAGTGTTCAACAATGTTGATCAAATCCAAACAATGTTGAAACTTGACCGCAGTCACCACTTTTGTCAGCATATCAGCAGGCTTCTCCGTAGTATGAATTTTCTTCACCGTGACTCCACCTTCTTCTATGATTTCTCGTACGAAATGATACCGAACATCAATGTGCTTCGTCCTTACATGATAAACTTGGTTCTTCGCTAATTGAATAGCACTTTGACTATCACAAAAAAATATAATATTTTTTTGTTCAATACCAAGCTCCTTTAGCAACCCCTGAAGCCAAATTGCCTCCTTCACAGCCTCTGTAATAGCCATGTACTCTGCCTCTATTGTAGACAAAGTAACTGTTGACTGCAAAGTAGACTTCCAACTAACTGGTGCCTTTGCAAAAGTAAACACATAACCAGTAGTTGACCTTCGTTTGTCCAGATCACCTGCAAAATCTGAGTCACAATATCCAACTACAGACCGATTGCCTTCCTGCTCAAAAACTAACCCAACATCTGCAGTACTATGAATATACCGTAGAATCCATTTCACAGTTTGCCAATGCTCCTTTCCTGGATTATGCATATATCTGCTAATAACTCTAACGGCTTGTGAAATGTCAGGTCTCGTACAAACCATTGCATACATCAAGCTACCAACAGCATTTGTGTATGGTACCCTTGACATATACTCCTGTTCAATTTCATCCTTTGACGACATAGTAGTACTTAGCTTAAAATGGGGAGCAAGTAGGGTACTAATTGGCTTAGTCTTCTTATCTATGCCAAAACACTGTAGTACTCTCTTCAAATATTCTTTCTGAGATAAACAGTGTTTCTTTGAACGTCTATCTCTTATTATCTCCATGCCAAGAATTTTCTTTGCCTCACCCAGATCCTTCATCTCGAACTCCTCCTTCAGTTGAATCTTCAACTTATCAATTTCTTCCGAATTCTTGGAAGTTATCAATATATCATCAACATATAGGAGAAGATATACAAAGGAACCATCATTAAGTTTGCGCAAATACACACAATGATCGTATTTGCTTCTCTTGTACCCTTGCTGCAACATAAACTTGTCAAATCGCTTGTACCATTGTCTAGAAGATTGTTTCAATCCGTACAACGATTTTTCAAGTTTGCATACCATATTTTCTTTTCCAACAACTTTGAATCCTTCTGGCTGAGTCATGTAGATTTCCTCCTCCAAGTTTTCATGTAAAAACGCAGTTTTTACATCCATCTGAACTAGTTCCAAATCCAACTGTGCTACCAAAGTCAACATAATTCTAATGGAGGAATATTTTACAACTGGAGAAAATACTTCATTGTAATCAATTCCCTCCTTTTGAGCATATCATTTGGCCACCAATCTTGCTTTGTAGCGAACATCTTCTTGGTTAGAAAATCCTTCTTTCTTTGCAAATACCCATTTGCACCCAATTGCTTTCTTTCCCTTCGGGAGATTGGCCAATTTCCATGTATGATTCTGATGAAGGGATTGCATTTCTTCATTCATGGAAATCCTCCACTTATCTTCTTATGAACTTTGGATTGCATCTTTATAAGTGTAGGAACACCGTCAGCTACAATTGAGGTTGCACAAGCAACCGTCTCTATGAGACGAACAAGTTTCGTTATTGTCCTTTTTGGCCTGTTGGTTGCTATTGATTCAAGTTGTTGTCGAGGTTCCTGAGTTGGAATCTCCCTCTCTACTGGCTCTTCTTCCAGAGGGTAATCTTCATTTGTTTCCTCCTCTGCTTCTTGCGTAGGAAAAATAAATTTTCTCTCAAACTCCACCTGCTTTGATGCACCACCAGTTTGTTTGACATCTTCAACTGTCACCTTATCTGTTATGGCAGATTCATCAAAGGTAACATCTCTGCTGAATATAATATTCCTTGTCTCTGGACACCATAAGCGGTATCCTTTGACTCCAGAAGTAATCCCCATAAATATAGCCTTCTTTGCTCTCGGATCCAATTTTGACTCTTTCACATGATAGTATGCAATTGAGCCAAACACGTGCAAAGAGTCATAATCTACAACAGGTTTTCCATACCATTTTTCAAATGGTATCTTGCCATCAATGGCAGCAGTTGGTAGACGATTAATGAGGTGGCATGCATATGTAATTGCCTCAGCCCAAAATTCTTTGCCCAAGCCAGTATTGGACAACATACACCGTACATTCTTCAGTAAAGTCCGGTTCATATGTTCTGCCACTCCATTCTGTTGTGGTGTATGTCTGACAGTGAAGTGTCGGACGATGCCATCATTTTCACAGACCTTATTGAAATGATCATTTTTGTATTCACCTCCATTGTCTGTGCGAATACACTTGATCCTCCTGCCTGTTTGATTCTCCACCATCGTCTTCCATTTAAGAAAAATTCCCAACACTTCATCTTTCCTCTTCATTGTATACACCCACACTCTTCGGGAAAAATCATCAACAAAGGTTACAAAATAGTACTTCCCACCCAATGAAGGTGTTTTGGAAGAGCCCCAAACATCAGAGTGTACATAATCCAAAATGCCTTTAGTATTATGGATCGCTGTACTAAATTTAACCCTTGTCTGTTTTCCTTTGACACAATGCTTGCAAAACTCCAAGTTGCAAGTATTTACACCTTTTAACAATCTTTGATTATATAGAGCTTTCAAGAATTTCCCTCCAGCATGTCCCAAGCGCATGTGCCATAGCCTGGTCGCTTCTGCCTCTTTGTCATCACTAGATGTCACTGTCGCTGTTCCAATAACTGTACTATCACGATAGCGGTACATGTTATTGTTCTTCCGATTGGCCTTCATTACCACTAGTGCACCGGAGCATATTCTCATCACTCCATTTTCTGGAATGATTTTGAACCCTTTTGATTCTAGGGCTCCCACAGAGATGAGATTCTTCTTCAAACCCGGTGCATATCGAACATCTGTTAATGTTCTAATCATTCCATCATGGCTCCTTAATCTTATTGAACCAATACCATATGAGGTAAGAGGGCTGTAATCCGCTGTGTGGATGACTCCATATTCTCCTTCTTGAAAATTCACGAACCAGTCCTTGTTGGGACACATATGATAGCTACAAGCCGAGTCCATCAACCATATGTCTGATGATGTTGATAACTCTGTTGTAACTAATGAGAAGTCTGAATCATCACAATCAGCTACATTTGAATCCATAATGGCCTTTCCATTGTTATGTCTGGCCTTATTCTTCAACTTCGGACAGTCTTTCTTCCAGTGCCCCTTTTCTCGACAAAAGGCACATTCATCTTTGCTGGGTCTAGATCTCGACTTGGATCTTCCCTTCTTAGTCCTCGTTTGATTTTGAGGACGACCCCTCATAATTAGTGCTTCTCCTTCTCCGCCCTTCTGTTTTTCTCCCTTTCTTTGTTCATAGCTGTACAAAGCCGAACAAACTTCTCTGAGAGAAATTTCGTCATTTCTATGGAGTAGAGTAGTTTCAAGGTGCTCGTACTCATTAGGAAGTGACCCCAACAACATCAAGGCCAAGTCACCGTCATCAAAAGTTGCATCCATATTTTGCAAATCTGTGACCAACTTATTGAAACTGGTGATATGTTCATTCATTGTGGAACCAGGAACATAGGTGAAGCGAAACAGTCTCTTCTTCATGTACAATTTATTTTGACTGTTTTTCTTCAAAAATTTATCCTCCAGTGCTTTCCATAATTTACTTGCAGAAGTTTCCTTTGTGTATGGATATTTCTGCTCTCTAGCAAAGTAGGATCGAATGGTACCGCAAGCAACACGATTGATAATTTTTCAATCTTCTTCTCCAATAACATCTGGCTTCTTTTCTTCAATGGCAAGATCTAGCCCTTGTTGAAAAAGAACATCTAGAACCTCGCCTTGCCACATCCCAAAATGTCCTGACCCGTCAAAAATTTCTACCGCAAATTTCGCATTTGACACAATTCTTGTCATAAGCGAAGATGCCAACGATGACGTATTATTGACACTTGATGTAGATTCTTCTTGTTTACTGTCTCCCATTTTGACACAAATATTATTTAGTAGCTGACGACACAAATCAAGATTATTTCCTTTCTGGTGTGGAAGATCAGACTAAGCTGCAACCACATAGCATACTCAGACAGAACCTTGACTCAGTTACCAAGATAGATCTTTTCTGATGTGAAAGATCAGATTATGCTGCAACCACAGAGCATACTTAGACAGTATCTTGGCTTTGATACCAATTGTAGCGGAAGCCAAATGTATATAGTGTGAATGAGTCACAATTACTATGCCAAAAATTATGACAACCACTAAATAATAAACAAGACAATAAGACAACAATAAAGGAACACCAGAATTTACGAGGTTCGACCAATTTTGCCTACTTCCTCGGACACAATCAATATTTTATTCCACTCCAAAATTACAAGTGAAATAATACTAAAGAGAGAAGATACAAATGTCTTAAGAAGATAAAAAAGGCAAATGAGAGGTGTAGTTTAATCATAAATATTTGACCTCCTTTTATAGGGTGAAATTCCCATTCAAAATTGTCATCCACCGATGTGAGACTTTTGACAATTTCAACAAAGGAAAAGAAATAGAACGGAGTCCCCTCTTATTAAATCAATTATGAAAATCGTCTAAAAAACTGGTAATTTCTCAAAATTAATGCAGATTTTATTAAAAATAGAATAAAATAGTTGTAAAGGACCATATAAGCAATATCAATTAGTTAAGATTAAAGTTTAGTTGTTAAATTTACACTTACATGAGTCCGCGTATTTTAAGAGTTTTTAAAATTTGATTAGAGAATATTCTAGTTGTTCTCTTAATTTGTCTATTAAGTCAAATTTAGTTTGTCGTACTACTGAAATGCATGTCAATGAAGCGAAATGGATACATTGGTTGATCAAATATAACAAGCCTCAATTAATTAATTCATTGATTGATTAATTATAGGCATAAAGAATCAGAGTAAAAGAAGTTGGAGCTAGGATGCAAAATTATAGTATTCAATATGAGTTCACGTGAATTTATTAATTTTTGTCCAAACTTTATATTTGCATGATCAAATTTACTAAACATATAAGAATATTTATCTTAGAGCTCAGTTTGTTGTTTTGATTATCATATTATATTTTAATTTGAAATCGTTATTGAAATTAACTCATAAATTTTAAATCCTGAAATAGCTAGCCTTTGAAACACACCATACGCCAATCTTTAACTTTATAAAAATATATGATGCGTTGTCTCTCCATGGTAGTCTCATAGTTTATCATGTGCTTCTCTAACTTTTGCCCATGAAATGACAGACATGATTGTTTCCAGATCTAAGTAAGAAATAGTTCTTTAGATTTGTGTCATGTTCAATTTAGAAACTTATATTATGTTTTCCAATTTCTTTTAGTGTATAAACATAGTTTGACTTTGCATTTTGACATTGAATGATATTTTCATAAGGCATTTTCCGGCTAAGAACTAGACTAGTATTATTTTCGTCTTTTTTTTCCTCCGAGCTAGACTTGTATTATCCAAGCGACAAAATTTGGGTGTTCTCAAGTTACGCAAGATTTTCACCATAAATTTTCAAATATATTCTCAATTATTGAGATCACGATTGTTTTCGTTAAGAGTGATAATAAAATAAAATAACGTAAAAGGATTCAACCCAAGATCAATGATACCAACATTACAACAACAATAACAACAACAACATACCCAGTCTTATCCCACACCGTGGGGTCTGGGGAGAGTAGTGTGTACGCAGACCTTACCCTACCTTGTGAGGATAGAGAGTCTGTTTCCAATAGACCCTCGACTCAGGAAAGCATAAGCACCACATTAATGAAAATATAGACAAGAAGAGACATTACCAAAAAGCCATATAAAAGCAGAATAAAAATAACAAGATATTAAGGTAATCGACAATGAAAGAAAACTACGGTTAGTCATAAAAACCTACTGCCCATAGAAAGCGAGACTGCGTGCCAATACTAATGTTATGAACACTCTAGACTACCTACTCTACTACCCTAATCCTCGACCTTCATACCTTCCTATCAAAGGTCATGTCCTCGGTCAGTTGAAGTTGTGTCATGTCTTGCCTAATCACTGATCCCTATCTCTTCTTTGGCCTACATCTACCTCTCCGTAGGCCCTCCAATGTCAACCTCTCACACCTCCTCACCGGGACGTCTGTGCTCCTCCTCCTCACATGACCAAAACACCTAAGCCGCGCTTCCTGCATCTTGTCCTCAACATGGGCCACACTCACCTTGTCCTCAACATGGGCCACACCCACCTTGTCGCGAATAACCTCATTTTTGATCCTATCTAACTTGGTGTGTCCGCACATCCATTTCAACATTTTCATATGTGCTACCTTCATCTTCTTGACATGAGCGATCTTGACTGGCCAACTCTCAGCCCCATACAATATCGTTGGTCTGACCACCACTTTGTAGAACTTACCCTTAAGTTTCGGTGGCACCTTCTTGTCACATAAAATACCGAAAGCGAGTCTCCATTTCATCCATCCCGCCCCAATACGATGTGTGACATCTTCATCAATCTCCCCATCCCCTTGAATAATAGACCCAAGGTACTTAAAACTCCCTTTCCTATGGATGACCCACGAGTCCAACCTCACCTCCTCTTCCCCCCTTGAGTCTCGCCACTGAACTTATACTCCAAGTATTCTGTCTTGGTCCTGCTCAACTTAAAACCTTTAGATTCCAGGGTTTGCCTCCATACCTCTAATTGCGCGTTCACAACGTCTCGCATCTCGTCAATCAATACAATATCGTCTGCAAATAGCATACACCACGGCACCTCCCCTTGGATGTGGCACGTCAGTACGTCCATCACCAGAGCAAACAAAAAATAGCTGAGTGCCGACCCTTGATGCAACTCCATCATAACCGGAAAATGGTCCGAGTCCCCACCTACCGTCCTCACTCTGGTCTTTACTCCATCATACATGTCCTTAATCAACCTAACGTAGGCAACATGTACACCTCTAACCTTCAAACATCTCCACAAAACCTCCCTCAGAACTTTATCGTACGCCTTTTCTAAGTCGATGAACACCATATGCAAGTCCTTCTTTCTCTCCCTATACTGCTCCATCAATCTCCTAACAAAGTGAATGGCTTCTGTAGTCCAACGCCCTGGCATAAACCCAAACTGGTTCTCGAAAATAGACACCCTCTTCCTCACCCTTAGCTCTACCACTCTCTCCCAGACTTTCATAGTATGGCCAAGCACCTTGATACCCCGATAGTTATTACAATTTTGGATATCACCCTTGTTCCTGTATACAGGAACCACTGTGCTCCACCTCCACTCTTCGGGCATCTTCTTCGTTCTAAAAATGACATTAAATAACCTAGTGAGCCACTCCAAGCCTGCCTTGCCCGCACTCTTCCAAAATTCCGCAGGAATTTCATCCGGCCCGGTCGCTTTGCCACTACTCATCTTACGCATAGCCCTCAACTTCATCAACTCTAATCCGCCTACAATATCCAACGTCACAACGACTCTTGGAGAGTTCCAAATCACCCAGAACAATACTCCTCTCCCCCTCCTCATTCAAGAGACTATGGAAATAGGTCTGCCATCTCCGACGGATAAGCCCCTCATCTAACAAAACTCTACCTTCTTCGTCCTTGATGCACTTTACTTGGTCCAAGTCACGCGCCTTGACTAACCTGAACAACCTCTTATCCTCATCTCGGCCCTCGAGTTCCTCATTATTGTTGGTATTGAAATAATTAATTTTAATTAAAAAATCCCACAAAAGGAAGTACAGCGTTTGGCTGGTCGCATCGGCATTAAGTAATACCCCGCAATGTTACTTATCAAAACTCCCTCTTTAAGTTATACAAAAATCTATATACACATGAAAAGAATATTGTAGAATAGAATAACATGTACAATAATGTTCAGTCACCATAAGTAGTTTGTGTATAATGATCTCTTTATTACTAATTGTTGCATGCATGAAAATCCTTTATTTTTTTAAATTTATTATTGTATACACAATCTCAGCATTATAATCTCTAATAATTGAATGATTGAATCCTATTTGAATCGAAAAATATAGTTGTTCATAATTACAAGTAGCCAATTTTCATTTGTCTCTACGAATGACTCACTTGGGACAGGTCTACCTTTCAATTCTTACGTCCAAAACACATACACATCCAAATATCAAATTTGCGCACTTCACGGCTGTATATGTTTGGAGTATATACACATAAACAACACGAACATATTGGATTGGGATAGGAAACTGGACAAGGAAATAAAATTCCAATCATTCGGATTTCCTATTCGATAATATTCGCTTGAAAAAAACAACGATTACTTCAGCAGATCCCTATTTTAATAAAGTACAGTCCGATGCACTAAGCTCCCACTATGCGCGAATCCGAAAGATCTATTGTACTACAAAGATCTATTGTACGCAGATCCCTATTTTAATTCAAAGGAAAAATAGACTCAGAAGGGAATCCCATCTACGTATTATCAATTGGGAATTTTTTCCTAAAGACTATGATTTCTCAAAATTGATGCAGATCTAACTAGGGTGTACATAGGTCGGGTTGGTTCGAATTTTTCAATTATCAAACCAAATCAATAGTGTCGGATTTTTAAATTTATAAACCAAAACAAACCAACAAAGTAAGGTTTTTCAGTCTCGGGTTTTCGGGTTTTTCTGGTTTTCTGATTTTTTTTTCCCGGTAAAGTCTTCATAGCATAAAATATGTAACTTGTACTCTAAATATTTTTTAAGTCCTAGTAAAATATAACTATATGTGTTTTTCAAGAAATTAACACAATAATATGAGATAAGTCATAGCATTATACTAAAATATTCAATAACAAAGATAAAATAATAAAATTACATAAAATAAATATTGCTAATTAATAAGCCATAATGAAAATTAACATAATCTAAAAATACTATATAGGTCATGCTAAAATTAGTATAGCTAATAAGTACTACTATTAATTACATAACTAAGCACTAAAGAAAAAGATAAATTAAGTTATGCATGTTCATTATAAACCAATGTAAAACTAAAATAATCATCCAACACTTTTGTCATTCCTAGTATTGAATTGAATTTCTTTTGTTAGCATTAGTATTGATTTGAATTTTGTTTGAGTTACTATATTTATGGGTTATAAAATTTATTTACCATTCAAGAATATTAAGTCTAAACTTGAAATAATACATTAAAAGATAAAATTGTGAAAACGTTTAAGAAATATTTATAAATTATATTTCAATAAATACTTATATGTATAAAATATTTTTAAAAATTATATAAATGTACTATCAGTTTAGTTTGGTTTCGGTTTGACTTTTTTTAGTTAAAACCAAACCAAACCAATTATGGTCGAGTTTATTTTCCAATATCATACCAAACCACATTAGTTTTTTTTTTTCGGTTTGACTCGGATTATCGATTTGGTACGATTTATCGATTTTTTTTGTACACCCCAAGATCTAACTAAGAATAAACATAATGGTTAGTTGGAAAGGATCATATAAGCAATATTAACTAGTTAGGATTACAGTTTAAATTGTTAATGTTACATCTACATTAGATCCGTGTGTTTGTCTATAGTTCCTTAATCATATGTATATATGTAGTACGAGATGGAATATATATATCTGAATAGAGCGAATTGATTGATAAATTATTGGCAAAAGGAATATAATCCATCTGTATAGTGAAGTCTAAATCAGAGTAAAAGAAGTTGGAAAAGGTACGGAAGTTCGAGTCAGACACATCTTATTAAATAATTGCTGGATCTTCTTCTACACGGGAGTCTCATAATCTAGCATGTGCTTGTCTAACTCTGACCTATGAAATATGAACATGTTTGTCCCTCATCTAAATAAGAAATAGTAATACTTCTTTAGATCTGTGCCATGTTCAAAGACAGACTTCATTATGTAAATCATGTTTCTAACTTCTTTTAGTGCACATATAATATACATTACTTACTTATTGTTTGGACTTTGGACATTGAATTTTTCAAGACATTTTCCGGCTAAGAGTCGGACTAGTATAATCCAAGGGGTCATTTGGTCCACATAATAAAGAAAAATATAATCCACGATAAAATGTGAAATTATTTAATATCTTGCTTTATTTTATTTCTGATATAGGTAATTCGGGGATGTGTTATACCACAAAGTAAACAGATTCATCCTAAAACCAGGGATACTATCTTAACAGGGAGTGACTAGTGACTACTCTCCTAAATTTGTCATCTGAAAGGGAGAACCCTATCATTTAACTTTAGCAACTTCTAAGGAATAAGCTGTATTACCTAATTAGAGCATTTCAAACTCTAAAATAACTTTTGTTGAGCAATTCATTCTCTATCTTCTTTCTGGCTCTATAAAAGCTTCCACCTATGACCTATGAAAGGAAGACCAAGGCCATCTCAGAATTTGACAACAGAAATCAAAAGAACGGACATATATACGGTTGCGCCTCCTGAAGTATTATCCCGTGCACCAGGCAATAATGTGTAACATTTAAGATAAGAGGCATTAGAGACGGCTATGGAGCGAGACGAGGCAAATCATAAACAGGTTAGGACACGAGCGCTCTTATTCTGGGCAACGCGTGTTAAAACATTCTTTTGAAAATCAGAAGCGACGCAAGACAGATACAAATCCAACAAGAATTAACAAGTTTTATTATTTAAATTCAGTCATGTTTAGCTAAATGACTATCGAAGATAAGAACATACAAGAACAACAACAACAAACCCCAGTAATTTTTCACAAGTGGGGTTTGGGGAGGTAAGATGTACGCAGCCTTACCCCTACCCCTGGAAGAGCAGAGAGGTTGTTTCCGATAGACCCTCGGCTAGAGAATGACCGAAAAAGGAAAGGTAATTGCAACAAGTAGGAATAACAGCAAGATGAAATAAGATCGAATCCAAAAATGCAGTCAAACTCTAGGTAGTAATAGCCATCTATGAATAAAAGATATCATACTAACACTAATGCTAGCGAACTGAGTAAGACAAAGAGAAACGCTCGACTACCTACGAATCTTCTACCCTAATCTTTGACCTCCACACCTCCTGTCTAGTCTAGGGCCATGCCCTCAGTCAGCTCCAGCTGCGCCATGTCCCGCCTAATAACCTCTTCCCAAGACTTCTTAGGCCTACCTCTACCCCTCATGCTGCCCACCGAGGCTAACCTCTCGCACCTTCTAACTGGGGCTTCTATACTTCTCCTTTTAACATGCCCGAACCATCTCAACTTCACCTCCCGCATCTTATCCTCCACAGGGGCCACTCCCACCTTTTCCTGAATAACTTCATTCCTAATCTTATCCAACTGAGTATGTCCACATATCCACCTCAATATCTTCATCTAAGGTACTTTTAGCTTCTGGGTATGAGAGTTCTAGATTGGCCAACACTCTACTCCATACAACATAGTCGGTCTAACTACAACTTTGTAGAACTTACCTTTAAGTCTTAGCGACACATTCTTATCACACACGACACCGGAAGCGAGCCTCCACTTCATCCATCCTGCTCCGATACGATGCGTGACATCTTCATCAATCTCCCCGTTACCTTGTATTATAGATCCAAGATACTTGAAACTCTTGGGGATGACTTGCGTATCAAGCCTCATCTCCATATCCCCTTCCTAGGTACCATTGCTGAACTTGCATTCAATGTTTCCATATTGGTCCTGCTCAACTTGAAACCCTTAGACTCTAGGGTCTTCCTCCAAACCTCCAGCCTCTCGTTAACACCACCCCGCACCTCGTCAATTAAAACTATGTCATCACCAAATAACATACACCATGGTACCTCACCTTGAATGTGTCTCGTCAATGCGTCCATTGCCAAGGAAAATAGGAATGGACTAAGAGTTGATCCCTGGTGCAACCCCATCATAACCGAAAAGTGTTCCGAGTCTTCTCTCGCTGCCCTAACCCGAGTTTTAGCTTCATCATACATGTCCTTAATCACCCTAATGTAGGCTGCTGGGACCCCTTTAGCCTCCAAGCACCGCCAGAGCACTTCTCTCGGGATTTTGTCATATGCTTTCTCTAGGTCAATGAACACCATGTGCAAGTCTTTCTTTATCTCCCTATACCGCTCCACCAATCTCCTCACAATGTGAATGACTTCCATAGTCGAATGCCCTGGCATAAAACCGAACTGGTTCTCAGAAAAGGACACACTGGTCCTCACCCTCACTTCAACCACCCTCTCCCAAACTTTCATAGTATGGCTTAGCAACTTAGTCCCTCTATAATTCTTGCAACTTTGGATATCGTCATTATTTTTTTATAGATGAATTATCGTACTCCACCTCCAATCATCAGGCATCTTCTTTGTCCTAAAAATGACGTTGAACAATCTAGTGAGCCATTCCAAACCTGCCCTACCCGCATTCTTCCAAAATTCCTCAGGTATTTCATCTGGCCCAGTAGCTCTACCACTGTGCATCTTACGCGTAGCCCCCTCGACCTCCTCTACTCTTATGCGCCTACAATACCCGAAATCCCGGCACATCTCGGAGTGCTCCAAGTCGCCCAGTACAATGTCCCTTTCACCCTCTTCGTTCAGGAGTTTATGGAAATATGTCTGTCATCTTCGTCTAATCTGTCCCCACGGTGTAGGATAATACTGGGTATGTTGTTGTATCTTCGTATAATCTGAACCTCTTCCATCAAAACTCTACCTTCCTCATCTTTGATACACTTAACTTGATCCAAATCACGGGTCTTCCTCTCTCTCACCTTGGCTAGCATGTATAGCTTCTTGTCCCTGCCTTTGGCCTCAAGCTCTTCATACAAAAGCCCAAACGCCGCAGTAACCGCCAACTTCGCCTCCTTCTTATCCCTCCTATACCCCTCCCTGTTCATCCTCTTCGCCTCCTCGCCCATGCTCTCTATAAGCGTCAAGTACGCCGCTTGCTTGGCTTCCACCTTTCTCTTGTACCTTCTCGCTCTACCACCAGTCACCTTTGTGCCCGCTAGAGAAACCCTTCGAGACCCCTAACACTTCTCTCGCAACTATTCTAATACACTCCGTTGTCGTGGTCCACATACAGCTCGAGTCCCTACTGCTTCTCCAGGCTCCCATAGCCAACAACTTCCCCCAACTCCTGCGCTTTGTCACTAGTTAAAGTACCCCACCTGATCCTAGGTTGACCATACACAACCCTCTTCCTCCTCTTCCTCACGATCTCTAAGTCCATCACCAATAATCTATGCTAAGTCGTGAGATTCTCGCTTGGTATAACCTTGCAATCCATGCAAAAAATCCTATCGCACTTCTAGATGAGTAGATAATCAATTTGAGTCTTGGCCAACGAACTCCGAGGAATGTAACCAAGTGCTCCTCCCTTTTCGGAAAATACGAGTTGGCAATCATCAAATCAAAGGCTTTAGCACAGTCCAACAACGAAGTACCTCCTCCGTTCCTAACTCCAAAGCCAAAGCCGCCATGCACACCGTCATACCCCTCAGATGTCGCCCCAATGCGACAATTGAAGTCATCTCCTATGAATAACTTCTCGGTGAGCGGAATGCCACGTACCGTCCTGTCAAATTCTTCCCAGAAGCGCCTCTTAATCTCCCCGTCCAAACCCACTTGAGGCGCGTAAGCACTAATCACATTTACTTGTGTTCTTATCTAATCGAAGATAAGAACATAAGTAAAAGAAAACTTCAACGAGACAAGGTAGGCCTATGCGGCATAAGCGGTTAAAATAGAAAAATTGCTAGTGAAAAGGTATGACGGGTTAAAGTTTTTCAAGTATACTAGATAGAGACTTCAGACTCTCAAGTATACCAAGCAACTCTTAGCAATTGATGCTTAGAGCACAAAGATGGTTTATCCAACAGTAGGAAATAACATCATAAACATTACAGTGTTTATCAAGTCAGATTTCATCATCCAAACCAAGACCTTTCAGTTCCATAGCTTTCCTCAATCAAAGCTTATACATGTCGAAGATTACAAACTTACATAAACTATTATGGCCAACATCCCTCTCTGAGGTGAAAAGGGGGAAAAAGTGAAGAAAAGGAAAGTATAAAAGCACACATCAGTTCTTCCGACATCTACAATTAGGTAAAATTAGAATCCTGTAAGTTCCATAATCCTATTTAGCTGTTCCATTCTGTTACTCACCCGCGGTTAGCAGTAACTTTGGACTTATAATTACGCCAAAATTACATAATCAGACTAAAACGTAAGACGACGAAGTTGGGGGGTTGTACCATTGATCACCCAGCAGCCACTGCATCAGTTCTGGGGCTGGAATCGAGTAGTTGATGAAGCTTTGCTCCAGAACTATTGTTCTCATAAACTTCACTCTCCTCGTTTGCTCTATTTAAGGAACCAGAGTTATTGACTCTTGCTAGTAGGTTTGCGGTGCCTACAGGTTGCACCCTCTTATCATCAATCTTACCTAAACTCACTTCTTCTGTCTGGCTTAGCTGTTCATTGTTCAGTTTCTCCTGCGCATTCCGAAAAATGATTAGCATTTCAGATTAAAAAACCCCAGGAAAGTGATTCAACAGCAATCAAACCGCTGGAAGAGAATTTGAGATGGGACAAACTTATACCATTAAAGCAGCATTTTCTAGCTTAAGTTTCTCCGAGTTCTCCATTAATTTGTTTATCTCAGATTTGAGTGTCATGTTTTCCCCTGTTAAAGACTGAACTCGTATTGCCAATTCTTCAGCTTCAGCCTGAAGGATCGGGGAAACAAAGAACAGTATGAATATCAGAAATGGTAAGCAGCCACGTTGAAACAAACGCCATATAAATGTAAATCAACAACCATAGCTTCCATTCGCCGTGTGCACACTGCCCTTTTACCTGTTTTCTCAATCTTGATCGCCTTGCAGATTCCCGATTAGACTGTTTCCTTTTCTCCCGCTTCAGCTCACGTTCATTCTGAACATAATTGCATGACAGGAATTAGGTTCAGATGCAAAAAAGATTTCTCACCAAATTCAGTAAGAACTGCAGACACCTGGAGGTCGCTATGACATAAAAAAATCAAAGTTCACCTGATACTTGTGCTAATATACCTGTAACCAGGCTTCATTTGGCAGTGCAGGGCTGAGTTGTGAAACATTAGTTGGGCTAGCTTTCAAATGTGTACTAGCAGGATTTCTCATTTCCAAAGTTGTTGTCATGCTAGGAGAAAGTACAGTTCCCATCACTTTCTCCTCTACCTTACCAGGACGAACAACCACAATTGTCTTCTCAGAATCATTATTTACTTCCCCAGTAGGTTGACATCGTCGTAAGTGACTCTTACTATCACCAGCTGTTTAAAATCGAAGAACAGACAGATCAGCAAATGAAATCAAGCATATTACTTTTATGTACTCCAAAAAAGATAACAGTGATTAAAAAATCAAATATCTACAGCAATGAGGAAAAGGAATGTCCATGAATACACCAAAATTCCCCCAAAATAACCAATGATGCTAACACCAGAATGGGTGGAAAGATCTACAAGAAAAAGGTATAGAAGTTTGCTCAAGATGTCTTCCAGACAGTTCTATAAAGGTTAAAAGCTGAATTTACTGTAGCAACAAGCCTTTAAGAAGCCCTTTGCCATTTGCAATGTACCACGACTAGACAAGTACTTTTATTGCATGTCATATACCGCAATTCTCAAAAGCCTAGCATATCAAACACTCAAGTAGGAAACGATCGGAAAATTGGAAATTTCACAGTCCGAGGCAGAGTTGTTTCACTAGTAATTCTTTTTCTTTTGAAACTGTTAATTAAATCAAAGATTGAGAGAGATCAAACTCTTACAGTTATCAGGAGTTGTCCCACGGCTTCGTTTCTTACTTCTCTCACTGACCTAGAATACAAGAAGAAGACATCAGTATCCACTGCTTTCATTCGATGCAAATAAATCTACTTAATTGAGATGCATAGATTTATCGTAAGAAAAGAACATACCCCAGCTCCATTTGTGTCACTTCCATCAGTTGAACCTTCAGTGTCCCCACTGGCCACAACATAAAAACTGAAATTTAGTTTAACTGGTTCAAAAAGAAGAATTACAAAATGTAATCCTCAATGCAGGACCAGAAATGGAAAATAATCAGACACTGCGAAAGTTGAGCATTGTCCTGAAATAACTGAACAAGATCTTTAATTTATTAAATCACAAACCTCTGTGAATTTCCATGGTCTGTTCCACCCTCAATGTTGTCAGCACTGCCATTTCCTAGTGACATTGCCAGCAAGCCTCGATCAGAATTCTCTGAAGACTTAGCAGATGCATCCAAACTCAAAGAAGCACCATCCTACACAATGTAGAGTGATTTAGTCTATATCAAATTCCTGGGTCATACAAATACATTGAGCTAATGGTAATAAATCAGACAATGAAGCCATTCTCGAAAAATTAATTTCATACATACTGAAAGGCTTTAAAAACTGGCATACATACCATGGCTTGGCTGACAGCAGGAGATGTTGCCATCCCATGACCTGGAGGGTGAGATCCCTGGAACCAAAAAACAAAACATAAAAACAAATAACAAATAACAATCTGTAAGATGGGCGGTCTATGGTTGTTGCTTAGCCAACACACTGTCGTTACTCTAACATTATGCAGATATGCCGTCGTGTGCTGAATACATGCATTGTCAAAGCGAGTAATCTCTGTTATAAATGTAATACTTAAAGGAGTCAAACTAAAAAAGCCCTGTTCCCCAAAGACAGGGAACAAATAAAGGTCGTTCAAATTTTATACGAGAACTTCAAGACACGATCCACACCAAGTCATAGAGCCAATATGTGTTAATTTTCAGCTGATTAATTGACCAAACTGAGATCCTGTTGCATCATTGTTTTAAGGAACAAGCAAATACCTTCCATCCCAACAGATGAATATCGTACTTATAACGCAGATATTGGACAAATTTTTGTTCAATTTCAAGGGTTATTTTCTGAATCAATTAAGCTGTGCTGTGTTAAAACTGTTTACTTTGTCCCAACACATTGCTTGCTCTATGGTACCACCAGGTCCTAATCACAAATTCCAGGCCAAAGAACTTTACCCAAAACAATAGAAATCAAGGAGCATTTGTTATATTGATCTAAGAATTAAAATAGAACTCTGGGAATGCAAACTCACAATTGGAACTCCAGGATGTGCATAAACGCCACCATGAGCATATATTGCTGCATATGGTGCACCATAAGGTGGTATCATAGGCTGAGAAAGTAAAGGACCGGAGTTAGTCATGAAGCACTTGAAGTCTGACGATTAGATACCTAGCAATTAATATAGTCAAACAACTAAAACAGCAAGATTCTGCCTGGAAAATACCTGTGGCCCCCACATATAAGGGTGAGGGGTATGACCAGGTGCAACGGCTGAATTGAAATATGTAGGTACAGCTACTCGAGGACCATAATATGCCTGAAGAGTTAACCAGTTAAGCCCTTACAATTATCGATAAAACATTACAACTCTCTGTATCTCCAACAAAATGAAAAATTAGTATTGACCTGCATGGCCGCCCAATCAGGATAGACATGGAGATTGCTCTGGTCCTGCCAATGTGAACAAAGAACAACCAGCCAGAGATGAAATTCTAAAATAGTTCACAATATACAAGGAACAGAAGCGTATAGGCATCATCATATGCACAAATCTAGGGTTCTTATGGAGCCAAAGACCATATCAAACCACAGGTCAAGAAAGTCAAATGCCGTATAGTTACTCAAACAATATTTTTTGTCAAATTTGCTTACCGGTGTAGGCGAAGATGATTTCTCAGGCTTAGAAGGTTTTCCGTCCTCACTGTTTCCCATGTATTAGGAACCAACTAGATGCTGTATTAAATTAGAAGTGCAATCAAAATTTCCTTTTGTAGTCACTGATCAGGAGTGTTGTGCCAACTAGCTACAGAAAAGCAAACCCTGTAACCAGAGAGAAATAGAATTCACAACATGAACAAACCGCATAAAAATCCATATATTAATTCAAAAAAAGGATTAAGGTATAGAGTATGTAGGCCAGAAAACTGAGAAAGCAAATGATTTTGTGAAGTTTCTCTTATCCATTCCAATTTATCAAAGTAAAAAGGAAATATTAATATATTAAAGAGAACTCAAGTTGGACAACACATACTACTGTGAGAATTTTCCAAGTTGGACAAAATCGAGTATTTATGTCATGAAACACACATCTGGAGACTGGACTGAACTTATTGCCTGCTGGCATACTAGTGGAGTATATTTTCTCATAGATCATTCTTCACATGTGATCTATCCCATCCCATGGGAGGACTCAACAGAGATGACTTTCTATAATTAACAATGAACATAAAAGAGAAAGCTTAAATAATCAATAGTACAAGATATCCTATTAAGTTAGCTGACTTCATTTTCATAGGCCTGAATTGATGAGACCATGGGAAATTTATCCTACTGAACCTAAAATCCAACCAAATATTGCAGCACATGTTATCCTATGAAATTAGTCTTACAGGAGAATTAAACACGTTTTACATGGTCTTCCCAATTCTCCCTTTAAATTATTGATTTCATCTTTTAACTGACACAACACCATTCACGAATTATGTATATATTGATTCTGTCACATGTAGTTAATACATTCAACACCTTAGAGGATTCTCAAGTTGTTAATGAACATTTGATAGAAAGTCAGTTCCTATATAGCTAATCGATTATTAAAATGCAGAATGTTGGTTACTCAATTGTCAGCGGATACTTCTAACTCCATCCAAGCTTTGACATTTTATGAAGGGTTAATTTGTATACACGCGACAGTGTAAAAGTCATTGACTTAAAAATTAACTGCATATATTTGTGTACTCCACACACAGGCTGTAACCTGAAAAACAAGGAAAGGACGTGCTATAACATGCTAAACCACACTACTAGATAGTGTAAAACTCTATAACTTTAATCTCTTTTTTTTTTATAACCGTGGTGTCCGGGCCAGCTTGCGCGCACCTCGACTAATTCCACTGGATACCTACCACCTCCCACCAGCAACAGGTACCAGGTAACTCTATCCACCAAGGCTTGGATAGATGGGAAGAAATCACCTAATATTTGCCTCCGCTGGGATTTGAACCTGAGACCTCATTTTGATGTAGCAGCTTATATAAGCCTATACTATAGATACATCAGAATGAATAATCTCAGTTTCCAATTATTCATCCATTTCATTTTACCAAGTTCAATGTTAACCATTTCAGTCAAAATCCAGTCAATTTTTGTTCCATTTAATCCCTCTCGCATGGCCACATAACTTTCAGCAAAGGAAGGTGAAATAGTTATCATGTTTACACATTCTCGTGATTTATATCCAAAGGTCACTCTCTTTCCACTAACCTAAGATACATTTCTAACCTCTCTAACAACTCTTAGATGGTTGCTTCCGTGTTGCAAAAGCCCCGCCGGCAGGGGCGGTGAGCCGGTGCTAGAGGAGCGGAAGGGGATTCATTCGAACATCTATCGCCGGAAAATCACAATGTATATACAAGGTTTTTTTTTTTTATGTACATATAGCATATGATGATTCCCCTTGATAATAAGCTAGGTCTCCGCCACTGCCCATAGAAAAGCCAGGCATAACACAAGGGAGGGCTGAAATATCACGTCTCTACCAATTTTTTTTGAAACTTGCCCTTTCTTTTTTTTTTTTTGGGATAAGAGGGAAACCGGCAGCCGCTACACTTGGTGCGCACTTGGTAAACCTCCTGTGTAATGGCCTTCAAACCAAATTTGCCCTTTCTACCAATTGTTATGGGAAATCTGTGAGATATTATCTCCTACATTTTTTCCAGTACATCCTTCAAAAAGTAATTTCTATTTTTTCTTGCCCGTTCAGAACATTAATCTTACATCACCTCCCCTCTCCCTTCCTCCCCCCCTTCAGCCCCACTCCTCTCTTGAAGGAGCTTCTATGTGCAATACAATCCTCGGCTATCACAAAATTAACTTATTTTCTCGGTAAATTAACTTGCTTTCCCAAAAAAAAAAACATGCTTTCCGGATGCTGATTATGTTGTTAAATTCTCATGTGTGTGTGTGTGAATGAGAGAGAAAGAGAGAAATGAAAGTGGGTTCCATGGCAAAGTCCACACACACCCCCACACTCCCCCAGGAGAAAAAAGAAAAGGTAAAAGAGGAAATGTAAGGGGCATAGTCGTAACCTCACAGTCCCCACCTAAAACCCAAGTAAAGACGCAAGCATTACGAAACTTTGAATCTACAGGTTAACTACAATTTTATCCCCGTCAGCCCACCTAAATCACAATCTAGGCTATAACCATCAAAACTAAAAAAACTTAAAAAAAATAATTAGCTGAAATTCCAAATAAACATTCGGAATTCAACATTCCCCATAACTACTCTAAATTCAATAACATTCTCTTCAGCTCAAACTCAATTTCTCACAGCTTCAAGCTCAAGCTTACACTCTCTCTTGTTCCTCCCGTTGTTCCAGTCACAACTATATCTTAATTCTGAATTTTTAATCTCAATCCCGCTCTATATGAGCCCAAAATTAAACGAAAATTAACTAGTGGCAAAAGATATAGCACAAGAACATATATCGTTAATATAGCACAGAAAATTCAAGAGAATTTACAGAGATCAAACTCTAATTCAACTCCATACAAAAAGTAAGGAATTTTTTTGTTACCAAGTAAAATTGAACATACCTCAAACTCTATACACAGAAAGCTTCTGAAGATGCCGGAATTTTGCAGTGAAAAGTTTTAGTGTTTCTGCATTCTTTGTGTAGATTTTCTCTCTCTAAAAGGAACTTAGAAGAAAAGAGAGGAGAATAGAAGAGAAAGGGCGTGTGGCGTGAGCAAAGATAGTAGAGAGAGAGAGAGAGAGAGAGAAGAAGAAAGAGGGGAGCGCCAAGGCAACATCCACGTCACGATACACGTGTCCGTACTTTAAATAAAGCTTGTACTTATACATTATACCCTGGCATGTAAATACGGGTCGCCAGAAAAAAATGTAATACGAGTAGGGATAAAAGGGTTGTGTTACGTGGCCTCTTTAGCAAAATTAGAATTTTTAATTAAGACTCTCCAAGTAGGCGTATATTTGATTATCACAATTACGCCAAGACTTTTAAACAAGTTAATATCGGTTCTATGAATTATTACTAATGTAATATTTTTCATTTAAATTCATGAAAGATAAGTTTAGAGACTACCCTTCAATCTTGTTTCGTAACATTAAGTTTTTTATTGTTTATAAAACTATGATTAACTTCTTTATTTTCATTTATTTATAATAATTTTTTAACTTTGAAGAGAACTATAATTTATTGTTTATAAAACTATGATTAACAATAATTTATTTGACTAATTTTTTTTGTGTGTGTAATTGTTACTTGAATAAAGATCTCTAAATAGATTAAGATTCATAGGAACTTAGAAAGTATAGGAGTTAATAAAAATATATTAACATGTTAACTTATAGGTATTATTTGTATAAATCCTATTTTTTTATTGTGTTTTATGTCTTTTGAAATAACTTCTTTTCATGTAGTTTCAGATTTAACTTGTTTATGTTCAGTATTAAAAAATATATGGTTGACGAGAAGAAAAAATTAAAATTGTTCAAAAGAGTATTTAGAAGTTGAATTTATGTTTAGACATAAATTTCATTTAAGAAAAAGAGTTTAAAAATTTATGATAAAAAATATTATTTCACTTAAAATATTTCTCAATTAAAATTTTTATTGCACTTCAAATATTTAAAATATTGGATTTCTATATATTACAAATACAAATAGTGAGTAAATCTTTAGTTGTAATTATTGAATTTTAAATATTATCGGCATAAAAGTTTATTCAGCCTACTATAGCCACCTGCATTGAACACAAAAAGATATGGCAAGAGAAAGGAAGGATCCTTACTAGAGAGATGAGGGGTTAGCCAATGTGGGTGGAGTGAGCTGGCGCATTGAGAATTGTGTTTCAAATATTAATTTAATTCCAACGTAATGTATGCCTAATACGTGTCGGTTATACAGTCGAATTACGCGTCCCTGGCCTGGGGTCTTATTGGCCAACTAATACCACCAGTCATGTGGCTGACGTGGTCCTTCTAATCGGCAAATTAATTTAATGGGAGATTTAATGAATTTTATATAACTACAGATAAAAGACTGTGAAGAATAAGATTAACCAGATTGGATAGCTCATTTCAAGTCCGCTATCCCTATAGTCAAACTTGTCAATGTATGCCTAAGGTCTTCTTGGTACCAGATATTTTCCCCTTACCTTTTCATTATCCCTATTTTAAAATGATTCATGCCGTAAAGCCAAAATTGCCCTTCTACTTTTTTTTCCACGTCATATCATAAAAAAATACAGGTTCGGATCACACTTTAGCCAAACAAAATGAAACCCCCCCCCAAACCCCCCCCCCCCCCCCCCCCCAAAAAAAAACATTAACTATGGCAGGTAATTGTATTTTAGATATGATCCTTTGGTAAGTAAGGTCCCTTAAGTAATTAAGAAGTTATAATTTAATCCATGATCTCATGAGTTCGAATTTGATGATCTCGTAATTTTATTCGAGTAAGCCTTTTTGTGTTACTATGTGTGTACACGGGCGAAATCGAACCCATGGGACGCTTCGATTTCCGATGAAGTAAACGGAGTGAGACATGACGGTAAGGGATCGAAATCGAGGCAAGGAGCCCCTCGAGCCGAGCTCCGGGCAAAACACCTACTCTCGGGAGTATCAGGGTCATGACTCCCAGGTTCGGTTCGAATCCCAAAAACCTCGGAGAGCATTACCAGATAACCGAGCACGACCAACAAAAGGTCGTGATATCCTAGACCAGCCGGATGTCACGGCGTGAATCTTGGCAGGTATCGACATAGAACCGGTGATTAGTTAAATAGAAGATTTGTACCTTTTATGGAATTGTACTTGGGGTAAAACTTCCCTACTATATAAAAGGGGTCTGATTATTCATTAGACATTGTAACACGCACATCAAGGGAATATACTCTTATTTTCTCTATTATTCAAAGTTCTTACTTTTGTTCGTCGAATCATCAGTAACGTGAGCCCGAGATCAAATACATGCATTTCATTAAGTCGTTACTAAGTCCGGGATCACTCCTTTTGATTGGTTTGACAATTTATTACGTCATTTATCTGTTTAATCTAACGTAATTTATCGTTTGTATTGAATTAACCCGTGTATCCTTAAAATCACTTACAAATTTAATTGTTATCTGTTTTTTAGGGTAAACAGTTTGGCGCCCACCGTGGGGCTAAGGATAATAGTGGCAATTTGATACAAATTTCCATAATACACTCTATTTTACACTTATATTTGAGCTTTTAATTTCAGGTCAAAACTAAAAATGTCGAACTCCCAATCTGCCCCTTTGAACGTGGGTGCTGAGTCCGGGCACCATGGCGAGAACAACAATGTGGTATCCAGCAACGAGGTGCCCCCTGCTGACCCCAACGGAGTCCAAGTCGTTAATCCGATCGATGTTAACTCACATGTAGTTATCGAAGCAAACATGCCTACCGACCCCGAAATCAGCATTCGCGGGGGGAGCACGGTCGATAGCCCAGAATACATACGACAGCGAAGGTGATGTGATCAACTTGCGCATGATCTTCGAAATATTACATACTCAATAGGTAGCGATAGCCCAGCTGCAGAACCAAAGCCGCACCCACAGTAGAACTGAGCCTGAATCGTCCCGGAAAAATGCCCGTAGAAATGAACCGGCCACAGAAAGGCCGGGTGAAGCAGAACCTGGGACCAACCCCGAGATAATAAAGATGCTTGAGGAATTGACAAGACGGGTGGAATTAGGAGAAAAGAAAAGTGAAGCCAACGACAAAAAAGTTGAGACATATAACTCCAGGGTCGATCAAATCCCGAGAGCGCCACCGATACTAAAGGGCCTCGATTCTAAGAAATTTGTCCAAAAATCTTTCCCTCCTAGTGCAGCTCCGACGCCGATCCCAAAGAAGTTTCCTATGCCCGAAATTCCAAAGTATAATAGGACAACCGATCAAAACGAACATGTGACCTCTTATATGTGCGCCATTAAGGGAAACGACTTGGAGGATGATGAAATTGAATCCGTTCTGTTGAAAAAAACCAGAGAAACTTTGTGGAAAGGAGCTATGATATGGCATCACAACCTATCCCCTAATTATATTGACTTGTTTGCTATGCTTGTAGATGCCTTTGTAAAAGCGTACGCATAGGCCATCAAGGTCGAGACCAGGAAATCAGATCTTTTCAAGGTAAAGCAAAGAGATAACGAGATGCTCAGAGAATTCGTATCGAGGTTTCAAATAGAACGGATGGACCTTCCTCCGGTCGCAGATGATTGGACGGTTCAAGCCTTTACCCAAGGACTCAATCCCGTGAAGCTCATTGTCTTCACAGCAGTTGAAGCAAAATCTAATATAATACCCGGTAGTAACTTGGGCCGACGTCTATAACCGGTGCCAATCAAAAATCAGGGTCGAAGACGGTCAGCTCGAGTCCCCTTACGGGTCCGTTTATCCCGGCAGAGTTAGTGACAGAGCCAGAAAAGACATTGATCGTGAACCAAGATCGAATAGAGACCGGTATAAACATACAATGGAGATCGAAGGGGAAATGGGTCCGGATGTAACACTGTTAGAAGTGAAAGAAAGAGAGACCGAGGTCATAATAACCGGGGACTTATGAGCAAAAACGGTTTTGACAGACCCATTGAGTCTAAGGAAGCACCAATGTTATCGGAGTACAACTTCAACGTCGACGTTGCCGCCATCGTTTCAGACATCGGACGCATCAAAGATACTAAGTGGCCTCGACCATTGCAATCTAATCCTGCCCAAAGGGATCCTAACCTAATGTGTAAATATTATGGCACTCACGGCCACAGAACCGAAGACTGCCGACAACTGAGAGAGGAAGTAGCTCGGTTATTCAACAACGGACACCTCCGAGAGTTTCTAAGTGATCGAGCCAAAAATCACTTCAGGAATAGGGACTCCAACATGCAAATCGAGCAAGAGGAACCTCAGCACGTCATTAACATGATCATTGTTGGGGTTGACGTCCCACAGGGGCAGATGTTAAAGCGCACTAACATGTCCATTACAAGGAAAAATCGGACTAGAGATTATGTACTAGAGGGGACCGTATATTTCAATGGCAAGGACGTTGAATGCATCATACAACCACACAACGATGTGCTGATAATATCTCTACTCATAAACAAATCTCGAGTTAAGCGTGTGTTGATTGATCCATGTAGCTCGGTCAATATCATCAGATCAAGGGGCGTGGAACAGCTCGGTCTACAAGACCAAATTGTGCCTACAATCCGAGTTTTAAACGGTTTTAACATGGCATGTGAGACCACTAAAGGGGAGATAACCTTGTCGATAAACACTGTAGGAACCGTTCAGGAAACAAAGTTCTACGTGATCGAAGGAGATATGGGATACAACGCTCTATTCGGGAGGCCATGGATCTACAACATAGGGTCAATTGCCTCGACACTACATCAAGCATTGAAATTCCCTACACAGGGAGGGATCAAAACGGTATACGAAGAGTAGTCGGCCACAAAAGAAATGTTCGCGGTCGATGAGGTGGTCCCAATATCTGCACTCTCGACATCGAAGAACCCGAGTTCGGTCACCAAGGAAGAAACCAAAAAGCAATCACCAACACCGGCCCGACCGAACCAAAAAAGCAGGGGATGAGCGAGGATGACGATTACGGAGTCCTCATGTCTTCCATAGCCTCCGATGATTACGATGCCATTAAGTCAACGGTTGAGGAGCTGAAGCAAGTCATATTGATCGAGCACCTGCCCGATCGGAAGGTATACCTGGGCACGAGGCTTACTCCCTAGATCAAGAAAAAACTCATTAAATTTCTTACACCTAACATAGATTGTTTCGCTTGGTACTATCTTGACATGACAGAGATCCCGCCAGAAATTAGTACTCACAAGTTGAGCTTAGATCCGAAGCTTCACCCAGTTAAACAGAAGATGAACCCTCAGTCCGAAGTCAAACACACATTCATCAAAGACGAGGTATCCAAACTCCTTAAAATAGGTTCCATTCGGGAAGTTAAATACCCAGACTGGTTAGCAAACGTAGTGGTAGTGCCTAAAAAGGTAAATAAATTAAGAATGTGTGTAGACTACAAAGACTTGAACAAGTCATGCCCTAAGGACTCATTTCCTTTGCCTAACATCGATCGCATAATCGATGTGATGTCCGGCCACGAGATACTCAGCTTTCTCAACGCTTATTTGAGGTACAACTAGATTTGGATGGATCCGGGAGACCAGGTAAAGAATTCCTTCATCACTAAATACGACACCTATTGTTATAACGTAATGTCATTCTCACTAAAAAAATGCTGGTTTCACTTACCAACGCCTTTGAAGAGCAAATAGGAAAATCAATGGAGGTCTACATTGATGACATATTAGTTAAGTCCCTGCGAGCAGAGGACCATTTAAGACATTTATAGGAAACCTTGAACAAACTGAAGAAATACAATATGAAGCTGAACTTGGAGAAATGCGCATTCGGAGTTGGGTCGGGGAAGTTCCTTGGATTCATGGTGTCCAACCGGGGGATCGAGATCAATCCCGACAAGATCAAGGCCATAGAAGACATCACCGTGGTGGAAAATGTCAAGGCCGTTCAAAGACTAATCGGGCGCATAGCCGCCTTGGGTCGATTCATTTCAAGGTCCTCCGATAAGATCCATCGTTTCTTCTCGTTATTGAAGTATAAGAATAACTTCTCGTGGACCCCGAAGTGCCAGCAAGCTTTGGAAGAACTCAAACGGTACCCTCTGAGTCTGCCTTTACTTCATACTCCAAAGGCAGACAAGTAGTTGCACCTGTAGTTAGCGATATCCGAGATAGCGCTAAGTGGAGTCTTAGTCCGGGAAGAAGAAGGTACGTAATTCCCTATATATTATATTAGCAGGACTCTAGGCGAGGCCGAAATGAGGTGTCCTCACCTGGAGAAACTGGCGCTCGCTTTGCTAAGTGCCTCTAGGAAGTTAAGGCCATATTTTCATTGCCATCCCATATGTGTCGTGACTACTTATCCATTTAGAAATATAATTCACAAACCCGAGCTCTCGGGACGATTGGCCAAATGGGCCGTGAAAATTAGTGGGTACGATATTGAATATCGATCCCGAACCGCAATCAATTTACAAATTTTGGCAGACTTCGTGGCCGATTTCACGTCGACCTTAATACTAGAGGTCGAAAAAGAATTTTTGTTTAACCTCGATGATCTCCTCGGGGATCTGGATCCTCTTATAGATGGAGCTTTAAACACAAAGGGGTCCGGACTCGGTATCGTGTTGAAGCCGCTAGGGGTAACGTAGTTAGACAATCTATAAGAAATGTGAAATTGACTAACAATCAGGCAGAGTATGAGGCCATTATTATAGGTCTCGAATTGGCTAAAATCCTGGGGGCCAAGGTGATCGAAGCTAAATGTGACTCCCTCCTTGTGGTGAATCAAGTCAATGGGACGTTCGAAGTGAAAGAGGAACGGATGCGAAGATACTTGATAAGTAGGGATTTTGACCGCTTATTTGCTCTCGTTTACTTGCGTTTTAGCTCAAAAATGCTTAAAGATATTCCCGGGAACTAATAAAATGTGCTTTCATGCAGGAATATTGGAAGACGGGCCAAAGAAGTCAAAATCAACTCATAAAGGAGTAAAAAATGGACAAGGACCAAAACAAGGGTAAAAGGCCCACAGTGCGGACCGGACAATACTGTGTGCGACCGCATAACAATGAAACATCACTGTCAGATGTCCTTCAGAGTATGCGGACCGCATAATTATTGTGCGGCTGCAGAAGAGGAGATTCAGAGAGTTAGTTTTTGGACAGGCTGAAGATATGCGAACCGCACCATAATTGTGCGGCCGCACTCATAATTGTGCGGTCCGCAGAACAGAAGAATTAGAGATCCATGTTCTAGTCCAAGTTCAAGTGTGCGGCCGCACTCAGAATTGTACGGTCCGCACAATCAAATGAAGTGCGGTCGCATCTCACTTTCATGCAACCGCAGAAAGCCCAGTTGACCAGTCAAGCTTAGAGTGCGGACCACACACGGAATTGTGCGTCCGCACAACCTCCACAGGGGCATTTTTGTCATATATTTTTAGCTTAATATAAATAGAACTTTTTGTCATTTTTAGGGTAAGTTTTGTTTTGGGAGAGCACCTCAGCCGTTTCTCTTTACTGTTTTTAGTAATACTGTACTATATTATCTTCTAAACATTAGATTTTCTTTCCCTAATCAATTATTATGCATTCTATCTTAATTTCTTATTGTATTTCTTTATTTTTCATGAGTAGCTAAATTTCTAGCTAGGGTTGTGGCCCAACCCTAGTGTGGGTGCTTAATGGGTATTTTATTTAGGACTTGTTTGTGATTGGATTAGTGATATTTAGCCTAGATCTTCCTTGAACTCAAGAATTAATGGTTGCAAAAATTGATTCATGCCTAATTGACTTAGTCTCTACTTGACAAAGAGAGACTAAGTCTAGGAAAACTTGGCTAACAAGAAATTGGGGTGAACTCAAAAAATTGATAGACCCAATTAAAGGGGTTGAATATAGAGATAGTAAGACTCGACTTGAGCATTTATCACTTGTTTTGTGCAATACCCATTTGGACTTGAGAAAGCCAAATTGGGCAAAATCACTCAAACTACTGAGAGGTATAGAGTGGGTAATTGTGTGTGATTGCTATATTACAATCCCGACCAATCAAACTTGCCCTATAGTTTACAACCCATTAGGTAACCACCTAGGTAGAAGTCACGACCCTAGATCTTTTATCATTTGGAAAACAACCAAAACCAAAAATATTGTCTTCTAGTTTTATAATTGCAATCAATAGTTTAAAGTATAAGTAGAAACAACAAACAAGAATGTGGAAGTGTAACCTAAGGCATATCGTACGATTACACTAAATATATACCTAATCCAAATTCTAACTCCTTGAGGATTCGACCCCGACTTGCGTTGGGTTTTATTATTGCTTCGACCGCCTCACTACCTATATTTGTGGTGTGAGTTTGGACGACATCAATACTTGGATAAACTACAGGTAACACTACATCGATTCAAGGAGTGGACCCTACAACATATACCCCGGTATAAAAATAGCGAAGTCGATGCTCTAGCTAACTTGGGGTCTTCGATTGATGACGATGAGTTCAGCTCGGGAATGGTCATACAACTTCGGTAGTGGAATAAGGCCACACCGAGATAAACTCGACAAGCTTAACTTGGGACTGGAGAAATAATTATATATATTACCTGAAGACCTGGAAGCTTCTCTAGGATCCTAAAGAATCGAGAGCTCTACGCATGAAGGTAGCCAGGTTCAGCCTGTCCGAAGATAACACCCTATTCAGAAAAATGTTCAATGGCCCACTCGCCATATGTCTGGGACCGAGAGACACCAAATATATCTTGAGGGAAGTTCACGAAGGCACCTGCGGCAACCATTCGGGTGTCGAATCTTTGATTCGTAAGATAATCAGAGTCTGCTATTACTGGATCGACATGGAGAAAGATGCAAAGGAGTTTGCACGGAAATACGACAGGTGTCAGATGCACACAGTGATGATCCATCAGCCCGGGGAGCTACTGTATTCGGTCTTGTCACCTTGGTCATTCATGAAATGGGGTATGGACATCGCCTGTCCCCTACCATGGGCGCCCGATAAGGCTCAATTTATATTATTTATGACTGAATATTTTTCTAAATGGGTTGAAGATGAGGCATTTAAGAGAGTCTAAGAAAAAAATGTTATTGATTTTATTTGGGACCATATAATATGTCGGTTCGGAATACCGGTCGAGATCATATGTGACAACGGGAAGCAGTTCATCGGTAGTAAGGTAAGCAAATTTTTCGAGGACCATAAGATTAAACGGATCATATCAAAACCCTGTCACCCTAGTGGGAACGGACATGCAGATTCTACAAACAAGACCATACTCCAAAACCTTAAGAAGAGATTGACTGATGCCAAAGGAAAATGGAAGGAAATTTTGCCCCAAGTCCTGTAGGCATACCGTACGACCTCAAAGTCTAGTACCAGGACCACCCCATTTTTTGTTGGTCTACGGTGCCGAAGCACTAATATCGGTCAAGGTAGGAGAGCCAAGTTTCAGGTTCCGATATGCGATCGAAGAGTCAAATGGTGAAGCCATGAGCACAAGCCTGGAACTATTAGATGAAAGGCGCGAGGCCTCCCTCGTTTGGTTGGCCGCCCAAAAACAACAGATCGAAAGGTATTACAACCTCCGGAGTTGGTGTTAAGAAAGGTGACACTAAACACCCGAAACCCAAACGAAGGGAATCTAGGACCGAATTGGGAAGGCCCATATCGATTTATCGAGATTAATGATAAAGGTTCGTACAAACTCGAAGCAGGGAACAATGAGTAGCTACCGAACAATTGGAACATAACCCACTTAAAACGATACGACTGCTAAGGTACGACCCATTCATTCTTTCTTTTTACATATATTACGAAATGGACTAACACTTGCAGGCAACAACCAAATGATGATTTAGTTATTAGGCCTGAAAGCACGCATTGCACTCTTTTTCTCTTGAACCGGTTTTGTCCCAAATGGGTTTTTCGGCAAGATTTTTAACAAGGAAATAGTGGATCGTGCTAACTTAGAATCAAAGACCGCTTTTGAATCGAAGTCGATGGTCACATCAATAGTATCCGAGCCCTCTCGACGATCGATCTAGAATACTGGGGGCCATCGCCCTCGGGTAATGATTTTTAGCATGGAATGGAACTTTATGCTTGAGCAGTCTAGGCTCGGTGGATAGAATTAATTGTAAGGGACAAACGATCAAATGAACCATGCCTGCATAGACCACTTAAGCCGTAACACGAAGCTTATACACAATTACAATCTTGTATATTATGCACATGAATGAAAGAAAGTTTCTACCTTGCAGATACATATTATCCCTTAAGACTATTATATTTTGTTCCTTACGGATATCGAGCTCAAGGGCCGCCTCTATACGGATCCAATATATCACCCCACTCGGGAACTGTCGTCCAAGACAAACTCAAAGGCTAGGGTTATCGAAGCCCGACGGCACAAAAGCCTATTAGTTAGTACCTAAACTTAAAAGGCTACGACCAACCCCACTCGGGGACTGTCGTCCGAGGCAAGCTCGGACGGCTCGGGCTATCGAAGCCCGGAGGTACAAAGCATATTAAGAAATTCCTGAACTTAAAAGGCTATGACCACCCTAGAAACGGCTCAGAGATGTCCGAAACCTGTAATCAAAACATAAGGCCTTCAAAATTCCGAACTGGTTCAAATGTTACTCTCGGCAAAATTATAATCTAAAGTCATCTAAACAAGCACTTTTGGGAAAGCTTTTGGTCATACCGAGGCCCCACAAGTTCCAAACAAAATTCACATCGAGAACAAGTCTTGTTCGAACCTCCGAACAAAAACTTATTACTATGTTTTATTTCGCGCTTAAAGCATTTGAAATACTTACAATTATAAAGAAGATGCCAAAAGTAACGGACTCGAAAATTGCCAAAAGGGAAAGAAGCCTTATATACATTCCAAAAAGGTCTTTACAAAGTCCAACGAAAATGGCCTCAACAAAATAAATGTACAAAGTGCAAAAATAATGATTCCTAGGACACCTACGCTTGATCTTCACCGAACCCGCCTCGTCACTAGAGTCGTCCGGGTCTACTCCATCCTCGGGGGCCAGGAGCCCTTAGAGCCTTCCTCACCCTCGAGTTCAGCTTGCCTTTTGGCCTCGGTCTCGAGATCTTTCGCCTCTTCAATCTCGGCCGACATGTCAAAACCTCGGGCATGGATCTCCCCGAGGGTTTCCCTTCGAGACAACCGCTTCACATACGCAACAGTAATTTTCAGGCGGGCCTCAGCTGCCTCAACATCAGCCCTATACTGGGCCACCTTATTTTCAGCATCATCCATGGTTATTTTCGGCACAACCTTCACTCTTTCAAGCTCCTTGCCGAGGACATCTCGTTCAGTAATGGACGAGCTCAGTTGAGACTAGAGGTCTTCGATTTGTCGAGCCCGTTCTTCGGCCTTCCCTTTCTCCACTCGGAGTTGGACTTCTACGGATGTCAGCTATTCCCGGGCGGTCTCCTTCTCCGAAGCCAGTTAGCCTATTTTTTCCTTACAGACATCAGCCATGGCTTGACCTCATCCATTTCAGCCCGGAGTTGGTCGTTCCAATCATTCTTCTACTGGAACTGTGTGGTTTGGCCGTTAGTCGCCATGGCTAACTCCTCATCGCTAACTCCAAAAATCTTTACCTGTTCTACCAGGCCGTCATGCTTCTTCTGAGCCGCATCCAACTCGGCACAGAGATTGCTTGACAGATTTTTCGTGTTGCTCGCTGAGAATCTTATACATGTCTCTCTTCTCGGTGAGCTCCGTGACCTCATCTTTGAGTTGGTTGACCTCAGCCCGGTACCGGAGAAAACTTTCATGATGAAGTACCGAGGCCTGCAAAAAGATAAAAGAAAGAAGACATGAGATATATTAAAAACCAAGTCAAAAGACGAAAGAGCGTAATGACTTCTTCCCTGATTCAACGCCTACTGCGCTTCGTTGAACAAGCACAGTACATCCACCTCGTTCATTTACGCTTGGTCTTCTTCGGTTACCAGGAACCAGTGGTAGCTCGCTACTCCAATGGGGCATAAAGAACTCGGGCATCCTCCGCGACGGTGATGATTATTAACCGCCTTCGGCCAGGATCCCTACTCGGGGTGGGAAACTGGTTGATAAACTTTGGGCTCAAATTTTTCCCGCCGATTTCTAAATATGGGTGCTTCCTCGGCACTTCTAAATCGTCCAAACCAGTGAAGTCTTCTAAAGAGATCGAGTCTACACCCTCGAAAAAAGAACAAAGGGGATCGTCCGCACCATGATCCCCTTCGTTGGATCGCTCCTTCACCGTTCGAGCGTCTTCGAGCATGGACTCACTATAAGAAGGTGATCCTAAAATATCTATTACACTGGGCGACATCCTGGGATGTCTCGGCCCCGGTTTCCTTGTCGACCTCCCTAATCTGAGAAAGATCGGCCTTATTAATCTGCTGTTCAACAACCACTCGCTCTTCGGGGGAGATCGGTTTACGGGCCACTAGAATATCATCCTTCTCGAGATCATCCCTGAGCCGAAAAGTGAGTTCAAGTCGGTGCTCGGGAGCCAGAACTCTCATTTGGCTTGTGGGCCAACCTTATCCCTGGCTTCTTCTTCTTCTCCGAGCTTGGGGAACTCAGAGCCATTCTATGCTTCTTCTCTAATGCAGCATCCCTGAGTTGTTCCGAGGCGGAGGGATCAACGAACAATTCCTCATCCCCTACTGGAGGCTTAAGCTCAATGGTCTTAGGCAAGCCTGTGAGAAAAATAAAAAAGGAATGAGAATGTGATGCTAAAAGGGGAGCCTAATGTTGCTTATTCGGGAAGGAGATCTTACCGTGAGAACGGGCCTCCCAACGGCCCTTCAAGAGCTCATGCCACGAGCACTCAGAATAAGGCATCTGCGAACAAATGCCCTCGATCCACTCCTTGAGCCGATGGATGTCGTTTGGAACTCGAGCAACATCTGCACCACCACTAATACTGGTGAGGAAAAAAGAGAGGAACATAAAATCGACATTTAAAGGAAAGTTTTGCTTACGTGATGCATTCCACTTCTCGAGGAATGGCCTAAATTCGCCAGGGATCAAGTCCGCAGTCCTCACCCGGATAAAGCGTCCCTGCCAATGGGGCTTTGCTAGCCTGGCATACAAGCTATATCAATCCCCTTCGGAAGATTTGGGGACTCCACAGTCGGAGTAGATGATCGATGGTGAACCGACATGAGTCGATTTTGCTCATGAAGTATCAAAGGAGGATTACGATTCTCCACAACGACGGGTGGATCTAACCGAGGCATATTTCATTCCTTTTACAGAAGTCCAAAATGACCGTAACCACTAGGCCCAATGTAAAGGGATAACTGTAAACACTCAGATACCCCTCCACATGGGTAGTAATGGCTTCCTCGGGACTGGGGATTACAATGTCCTTATTCGCCGAGCCGCAGTCCTTTCGAACCGCAAGAAGGACTTCTTCGGTGATCGAGCAAATATACCTGGATACCGCCTCAGATCGGCCTTGCACAGATGAAGGCTTTTCAACCTTAAAGTCATCTGCAACCTAACATTCCCCGGGGATGAACATTTTTAAGGGAGGCTCGGCAGCCGATTCATCGGTAACCACGCCCGGAGCGGATCTCTCGAGGACGACCACATCGGGAGTGGTCTCCTCGACTTCGGTGGTTGGCTGAGAAGAAGAAGAAGCAACTTTTTGGGGAACAATTTTGGAAGTTTTCGCCATTGTTATCTGGAAAAAGTCTGAAAAATATGAAGAAAGGTTAGGAGATGAAAGGTAAAAGCTTTGCCGAGAAATCAAATGCGTTGGTTTGGAAAGAAAATAAGTAAAAGCTTGCAATTTACTGAGAAATCTTCAAGAACGGAGGTAAAAAAGTTGGAGTATGAAGAAGGGCAGTGATATCCTAAAGATTCAAAGTAGAAGCTTGGTCAAAAGATAAAGAATGAACGAATGATAGGAGTATTTATAGAGATTTCGCGTCTTTTCGCGTCCAGGGATGGCCTGCCGATGGCTAACACACGTTTGAAGTCATTATGACGCGACTGACAGGCCGTTTCAGATTCTTTGTCGTTTCTGTCACGGCGTGTTGAAGAAGGGATCGAAGTACACATGTCGTTTCTCGGCGCTTCCGTAAACTTACTCTCCGAGAAACGAGGGGACTATCTGTACACGGACGAAACCGAGCCCATGGGACGCCTCGGTTTTCGATGAAGTAAAGGGAGCGAGAGATGTGAGGGTAAGGGATGGATTCGAGGCAAGGAGCCCCTCGAGCCGAGGTCCGGAAAAAACGCCTGCTCTCGAGAGTATCGGGGCCATGACCCCCGGGTTCGGTTCGAATCCCAAAGTCCTCGGAGAGTATTACTAGATAACCGAGCACGACCAACAAAAAAGGTCATGATATCCGTGACCAGCCGGATGTCACGGCGTGAATCTCGACACGTATCGTCAAAAAACCGGAGATTAGTTAAATAGAAGATTTTTACCTTTATGAAATTGTACTTAGGGTAAAACTCTTATACTATATAAAGGGGGTGTGATTATTTATTAGACATTGTAATACGCACATCAAGGTAATATACTCTTATTTTCTTTGTTATTCAAAGTTCTTACTTTTGTTCGTCGAATCATCAGTAACGTGAGCCCGGGATCGAAGGTAGGCATTTCATTAAACCATTACTAAGTCTGGGGTCACTCCTCTCGATTGGTTTGACAATTTATTACGTTCTTTATCTGTTTAATCTAACGTAATTTATCATTTGTATTGAATTAACTCACGTATCCTTAAAACCACTTACAAATTTAATTGTTATCCGTTTTTTAGGGTAAACAATCTCAAAAGTGAGGAGAGAAAAATAGATATGGTAAATTGCATTAAAATAAAGGAATTAGTTGGTTGAGAAAATATGAAAATGTACGTTTGTATTTTCTGCACGGCCGTAAAACGACAAATTACTTTTCATACTTTATTACTAAGATCTTTTTGCCTTTAGAATAATGGGGTGTTATAAGAATAGTCCAACTCATTGCAGCATAAATGAAATCGGAAAATAGACATTTGATATTTTTTGGAATTTTAAGTTTTCTAAATAAGATAAAGCAGAATTTCTGGTAAAACTATTTAAAGACAATGCAATGTGGGTGAAGATATGGGTGCTGTTTAAGTCAAATTAACTGGAGACTAGAGAGACACTTGACACTATGGCTGTCCAACCGGACGGGACGGGACGACATTTAGCCGGGACGGTGGCGGAACGGGACGAAACGGGACAGGACAAACGGGATGAAACGGTAGTCCCATCTCGTCCCGCTAACAAACGGGACGGGATGGGACGGGACGGACGGTAGGCCCATCCCGTCCCGCTAACAAACGGGACGAGACGGGACGGAACGGGACGGGATGGGACGGGACGGGTTCGCGGGCCTTAAGTGTCGTTTTAAAAAAAAATTATTTAAGCATTGAGTTTGGAAACCGTTATTCTTTTGACAATTAATAAGTTTTTAAAGTTTGCAACAACTAGTTTTTTGAGTTATTTAATAAACTTAAAAATTAAACGGAAATTAGGAAACTTAGTAGAGAATTATAAAATATTAAAACAAAAGACTTGTAATGAAATATTCTAGAAATTATAAATTTATAATAGAGTTATAATTTATTTAATATAAGTTCAAGCCACTAAGTAACTAAGTAAGAGTGTAAGACAATTCATAAAAATAATTCAACGCTTAGAGCCTTTTATTTTATTAATAGAACTTTCAAATCTCACATACAAATATAATTCTTTTGAAGAGCACTTAATCTACGGCTCTACGCAGCCACCTTCTAGGAAGGGTTCTATTTGAACTAGGCCTCTTAGTAGCCAATTACAAATTATCATACTAATATTTGTAAGCTCCTATATAACTTCGTTATAAGTTATAACTTATCTATAATTTCTCTCGGACATTGTTCTTGAATTGGCAATGTTGATTGATGTTCCATGAGTTCCATGCCGTCATAGCTCCCGGTGCTAAGTATCTCATTGTATTCTTCTTCTTCCCTAGTTTCACCACTTGGTGTTTTCATAGATTTATATTTATCAAACATTGATCTAACATAAGAATATATGTTAGCTTGACAGTCTTCGAGAGATGGTTGTTCATTTTGTTGAAATGTTAAATTCTCATAAATTTTACGAACAAGTCCATTTGTACCTCTTAATTTTAAAGATGGGTTAAGTATAGTAGAAATTAAATAAACTTGGGGAATAGGAAAAAAATACTTTTTAAATTTTGCAATCATTTCATTAATGGTCGGTGCATAAGCTGGATTAATTTTGCAATAATTTCATTAAGCTAATTGTTGTAGTTGTGTTAGCACTTAGCAGAAGTATTATCTAAGGTGATAGTTAAAATTTTATCAATGAGTCCATAAAAATAAACAATTTATAGAACAGTAGTTGCAATATATGCTCCATTGTATCTTGAATCAACAAATTTATAACCAATAATACGTTTTTGTATGTTCTAGTGATGATCAACCCAATGACACGTAACAGTTAAATAATCACAACCATTAGGACTATGACCTATATCAGATGTGATAGGCACTTTACAATCTAAGTGAAACAATACACAACGAATATACTGAAGATATTCGGTTTGAAATTTAAAAATATTATTTCTAACAGTGGTCTTAGGAGAACCTTCAAAAGCAGGATTATAAGTTTTTTGTATATAATGCACAAAAAATAGGACGCAGGACAGGCGGGACGGGACAGGATGGGACGGGACAGGCGAGACGGGACGGGACGAAATGGGACGGGACAAACGGGACGAAATGGGCCCATCCCGTTTAACATGGGCCTATCCCGTTTAGAATTAAACGGGACGGGACGGGACGGGATGGGACGCGGGACGGGACCGGGACGGGCCGTCCCGTTGGACAGCCTTACTTGACACTTTGCACAAAGAAAAGTACATTAGAAGTGGAGCCAAGATTTAAATCTTATAGTTTGAAATTCTGTTCTTTTAAGTTAATGAATTTTAAATTAATAATTTATATATATTAAATAAATTTTTAAGATAAATATAAAATTTAAACTAAAATTACTGAATTCAGCTAAACTCGTAACTTAAATTTTAGCTTTGTTCTTGTTCGGATGAAACAGTCAAAATTAAACTCCCACCTAGTATTATATAAGAAATTATCATCAATACCGCCCGATTGTAAGTGTTGATCATTCGAGTATCTATTTCCAGAAGTTCAAAGATATATTTGAAAAAGTTGAACGAAAATGTAGAGTTAAATTCAAAATAACTTTCCATTATCTGACAACCTGTATTTCAACAGAATGTCTTGTGGACAAATATTAAATACTACTGGTTAATAGGGAGGAAATTCTATGCAACATTGTTGGTGGACTAAAATGCTAGGTTGCAATAGGAGGCTTCAATCCTCAAGAAATACGGAATTTGGCACATTTATTTATTTGTATGTATATTGAAATTCGTATAACAAGAAAATCACATATAATAAACTTTAATGACGAACTTTAGTTAAACAATTTAATCATAAATGAAGACATAATAATAAGTCTAGCAAAAAAAGAAAAGAGTAACTATCGCGCGGAGGGTGGACTTGTGGTGTGATAAATAAGTTCATTCACCGTTAATAAGTGTTCTTGATTTGAGTTATCGAAACGGAGTGTGTGTTTCCTTTTAACGGACTGTATACATACATAATAATTGTTGGATAAGTAATTTAGAAAGAAAAGAGAAAAAAGACGAAGAAAGTCAACAAATGCGGCAGGGACCTAATCAGAGAAGACTCAGTGAGAAGTAGCGGGCCCTCAAGAGTTTTTTTTTTTACTCGATGTTTAGTATCCGTATTGAAATCCGATTATATTTAAATTCGTATCACATAGGGCCTCATTCAGAAGAAAACATTCCCTACCAAAAATTTTTTCATACTCAAAGTTCGAACTTGGGACCCCTGGTTAAGGTAAGAATAGTCTCATCCACCGAACAACATGGTTTGGTGGTTTCCCCTCAAGAGTCAAGAGAGTGTGGTATAAATTATAATCAGTGAAAAGAGTAGTCATGGGACGCATTTCTTTCGTAGAATTGGTTACCTAAAGTCTATTTCTTCTTTGACTGTATACTCCTCAGTCCCCCATGTCGAAAGAGGAAGGTTCTATTGGGAATGAAGATCATGATCCTATTATCTTGATACAGTTTCATAATCTTGATACAATTTCATAATGTTGCAACACATTACTAATTATGGGTAGGTGGTTTTCTAATAAAAAATTCACAAAAACATAGACCTAGAAATGCTAAATGGCATCGGCCAAAAAATATTTACTTTCATATGTCATTTAATTATGTTAAATTGAAAAATATATATCCTTTATCCTATTAGGTTGGAGTGAATTACAGTTTACACTCTATTAAATTAGTAAGATACCCTTTTTGGCCCACCAGAGCACTAAATGCGAAACTAATCCCAACCGTCTATTTTGGGATTGTGGACTACTATGAAAATATTTCCTCCTCATACTCAAAAAGAGGAGCACGCTTTAACCCAGGGCACCATCAGAAAAATAAATAAAAAATGTTATATGAATTACTCCCCACCATTCTTTAAGGCCCCTGTTATTCTTCGGTTGAAAATTGAATATTTCTCCTTTGATAATGTTTATTTACCAAATACTTTTAACTTAGTAATAAATAACAACATCTTTATATGATGTGTTTTCACTTTTCACAGAATATTGAATGCTTTAATCTTTGTACTTCCATCGCTATTTTAATATATATCACATTATGAGATATTATATTATAATACTTTGTTAATTTTTAACTTTACAGTTTTATTCTTTATAAATTAACATAAAAAACTGAATATATGACGAGAATGGATCAGCATCAGGTGCAGCCTTCATATGTAATTGAACTTGTTTTCTGCTATCTTTTTTATCGTGATTGATTTTGATACGAATTAAATAAGATTAATTACCTAAAGTTAGAAGTGGTTAAAAGATTATAGGCACAAAAGCACAGTTCATTTTCCACCTACTGAATAAATAAAACATAAATATATTCGTTTGGAGGTTTAATTCGGATGAATTGTTGGTTTGGCTTAGAAAAGTCGATATTAAAAAAAAAATCAAATGAAATTCATTTAACACAATTTCAGCTTCTGCAAAATATTTATTTTATCTCATATCTTAAGTACTCTTATTTCGAAGCAACTCAACTAGTTATCCAAACGTATGCTAAAGTTCATCATTTTTCTGTAAGAAGAAATAGAGGATAAATTGACGGTCTGGATTGACAAGATCTGACGGCATAGCCCAAGCCACGAAAGTGGGTTGTGATATTAAGGTATATTTGCCAACGAGGATTGCGAAGCATCTGAACACGTACCTGAAAATGGGGCCCAATTTCAAACTTTTGCTGATAATGTCGGTGTGTAAATTTTTAGGTCCACGAAATGACGTGTACCACCCACAACCCGAAGTGAATAAGTGGATCCCACAATTTTGAGTTTTCGCCTAGGCCAGCGCACGATCACGACCTTCTAGATAGAGTTGTTGTGGCCCACGTGTCACCTCTGTGTCTCCACGTGGCTATTAAAACGTGGTTCTCGATTATTGGCTAGAGCCCTACGACTTAGTAATATTTAATGCTCGCATTTGAAAGGTGGCCTTGGTTGGATGTGATGTCACCGTTATTTTATATTTTATTTTTTCAATCTTTGTACGCATGACAAATCTGACAGGGTCGATGTGTCGATGAGAATAGCTTTCGGGATCTTCCAACTAAATTACTTTTATGGATAAAGAATAAAAAACAATTACATATTCCGTTTGTTACATTTTATATAATCTTTTTATCTAACTAGTATCTATGAATGAATGTGTGTTACATGTTAATAATGGTACGTGAGGATTTAAATATTTATTTATATGAAAAAATAATAAAATTTAATTAATGAGAGAAATTTTATGTATAATAATACAATAATCATATAAATACCGAAAAATATTATTACATTAACATAATACATGAATTTAAAATAAAAGGATATCATTAAAACTTACACAAATGATTAATTTTGTCATGTTAATTAGATAATTATACATTATAGTTTAAAAGTAATTAATGTGATGGTATCTCAACGAACACTTGGACAATATTTTTTTGTGTATGTTTCCTCGTAATGCGTTTATTGCTCTACATTAACCAGAACTCTTGTTGTCGATCTTGATATCCTTCTTGAAAGTACAACATACAATTGTTCGTACAAGAAAATATATTGCGGTAAATATAGTCCAATATTTAAGATGTTTGTCCCTATATTTTTATTTATTATGTTTGCAAAACATAAACATACTATAAATTATTTCCACACAAATTTAAAAGGAAATTCCTTAGTTCCAGAAGACGAAAGTTTAATTTAGGGATAAGAATATACTTAGAAGCACTTTAACGAGTATGATATTTTTTGCGTGTATGACGTTATTGTCAAAACTTCTATATACCATCTGTGTGCAATTACATAAGCTATTCGGCGTATCTAAGTTATTTAGTAGCATGACATGCATATTTTTCTTCAAAATTAACCTATATGCAACGGAACTTTTAACTTAGTCTATTATATATACGGTGACACTAACATACATAAGAAATAAGAAACTTGACAACAAACATGTATGATAGAAAGCCATTTGGTCTTAAAGTATTTAATTATTCTTCTTGGTAGTTATTAATGGTATTATTTTATACTGAGTCAAAAACTGAAAAATATTTTATTTTCACTATAAAATTTTGCAATCAATATTTTATTTAGTTAATCAATATATTCATTTATACTAGCTAAGATATATTTTTAATTCTATCATGCGATTTGCACAAATTGCGTTTTAATCCAATGATATAAATATTTCTCTTATTAAATGCACTTCTATTACTATTGGGATTGATAACCAAGTGTTCAAGAAGAACCAAACCATCTTTTATTGGATGCTTTTATTCGTTTCCCACATGAAGCAAGAAGACACCGAATACTAGATCTGTTCTTACTTTATATTTCTTGTCAATTGAATATTTTCGTTTGAGACTAGTAGTATAACTTTGATAAGCTAGCTTTTTCAGTCTCTGCTTTTGTCGATTTTGGAACTACCGGTACTCCTTGACAGTCACCTCCCAAACCATTAATTTTTTACCAAACGGTTCATTAATATCCAATATATCTCTAGAACTTTGTGTAATTTTTTAATCATTTTACACTTGGCCATAAGTGCTTCATCTCATATTATCAATTTTGCTTTCTTTATAATTTTAGCACAATTGTTCTGTTTTGATATATTTGTGATGGTTAATTAAATTGTTTGAAGAGGTATATCAAGTGGGTGGCCTCACAATAAAATCGTTGTCGGTACACCACTCGCTTTTATTGCTAATAATGTCATGTCTCTTGATATGATATTTGCAACTAATGCATGACATGGAAATATTATTTCGATTTCGCCGGAGGTATCAACAAAGAATAATCCCGTTATACCAGAGTCGACTCTTTATAATATAGTCTTAAAAGTTTGATTCTTAATAATATACTAACCTTTTTACTTTGTGTTCTAATGTTCTTTCATGGAATAAATTTATGTACCCTAAGATTTGTTTTAGCTTGAATAAGAATTTTACTCATATGATGACTTTTAAAAATAAATGAATTGGATTCTCTTGCTAAATATTTAATTAATTATTTTTAATATAAAAAATAATTTATTCTATGTTGATTCAGATCTTAATATTAGTTCATCTCTTGTTTCAAATATTTAATCTTAATTATAATTTTATCCACCATAAATTTTATTTTTAAAAGAGTAAAAGTTTGATATGACATTTCACTTTTAGATCTTTATATTTGTAGAATCATTAGTGGTACTCACTCTTACCAACCAATTTTTCTCTCTTTCTCACATATTTATATTCTTAAATATTTTCTTAGTTGTTGTTTAATAATTGGGTATTTTTCAATATTACACGAAAAATAATTTAAAAAAATTATTTGAGTAGAAAAATAGTTCAAATATAATATAAAAATATATTATTGTGGGGGTATTGTTTTCTCAATTCAGCTCTTTATACAGTCCATTTAATATTACTTTTGTTTTCTTCGTATTGGACATTATGGAGTAGTAATGTAATGCCAATACGGACGATTTTTATGAAATTGATTTTATTAAACCTTCCTACATATTTTTTAATAAGAATTTAATAGATAAAATTTTATTAAATTTAAAATCTTAAATATTAAAAATTAGCATAGAAGGTATTGTAGTCCAAAAAATAGATTATTACAGTTATGTCCTTTCCCTATGAGTTCTTCCGTTTAATATTTTAGGGCTATTTTGATATATTAATATTATATTTATGCTTTTATAATAATACATGCTCTCATTTTTCTAAATGGATTTGGACAATATAATAAATTCTAAAATTAAATTAGTAATAAGACATTATAATACGTTTTCAAATTAAATTAGTAATAGGAATTTTTAAGAAGTACTGGGATTACATGACTAAAGATATTTACTTGTTTAATTTTATATGAATTAGACAACCCCAAAGTAATAATACTAATATGATTCCTAAAGGTAATCATGTAGGAATCCTAACGTGTAGTATTATGTCCTAAAACTAATAGGATTATAAGGCTAATATCTAGAATTCTGATTATGTCCTTTTATCATGAGTTATTATGCTTAATATTATAAAGTTCTTTCTGTAAACCACCATTGTATTCATGCTTTTATAATAATATAGATATAGATAGATATATGCTCTCCTTTTTCTAAATGGATTTGAACAATATAATACATTCTCAAATTAAATTAGTAATAAGACATTATAATACATTTTCAAATTAAATTAGTAATAGAAATTTTAAGCGAGTATATCATAATAGTAATAGGATTACATGACTAAAAGTCTTTAATTATGTATCTATCTCGAAAGTAATTATACCAATTGAAAACCTAACGTGTTCCTAAAGGTATTAGGTTTACATGCTAACATGTAGTATTATATGTCTATGCCGAAAGTAATTATACTAATAGGACTCCTAAAGGTAGTTATGTAGGATTTCTAATGTGTCGTATATGTCCTAAAACTAATAAGATTATAAGACTAATGTCTAGAATTACGTCTATGTTCTTTTATTGTGAGGTATTATGCTTAATATTATAAGGTTATTTTTGTAAATCGACATTGTATTCATATTTTTATAATAAATAAATATAGATAGATAGATAGATAGATATAGTCATATAAATATAGATATAGATATAGATAGATTAATTTATTAACTTTCATTTTTTTAAAAAAAACAAAAATTAATTATCGTTGATTTCCTTTTCACCTTCTAATAAATTAAAAGGTACTGATCAAAAGTATCACAGCCTTTTTGGATGAGCCAAAACCTAATTTGTAAGACGACACAACATTTTTAATGGAAATATTATGTTACAATCTTTTGTTAAGACCCAATAGTACTCTAATTTAGTTAACCAAAATACTAAAAGAAAACCTAATGTGTTCCTAAAGGTATTAGGTTTACATGCTATCACGTAGTATTATATGTCTATGCCCGAAAGTAATTATACTAGGACTCCTAAAGATAATCATGTAGGATTTCTAACGTGTGGTATATGTCCTAAAACTAATAGGATTATAAGGCTAATGTCTAGAATTCTGGTTATGTCTTTTTATTATGAGTTATTATGCTTAATATTATAAGATTATTTTTGTAAACCGACATTGTATTCATACTTTTATAATAACTAGTCTCTAAGTTCGTGCCTTGCACGAGTATTTTGAATCTATTTTGAATCTGAGAGTCAAAATCTCTAAGACCTTAAATCAGCCAATTTAGTGCAAGAGGATTATGATATGTGGTTTAGTGCAAGAGGAATATGATCGGTCAAAATCTCTAAGTCTAATTCCGCTAAGGTTTCACACTACATTGTATGATTTAGGAATATGATCTATGGTTTAAAAATGCTCTAAAACTTTAAATCAGACATCAAAATCTATGAATATTCATATATGCTTGATCTATGGTATGATGTCGTATTGATTGTATAGAGCACTGCATAAGGTTTTATGGCTTTATGCTAGACCCTAATCAAATGATTTTTGTTTTCATCTATCAAACGCATTATTCACTACTGGTATATTCTTATTTTTCTCTAGGATATTAAACCAAATATTATCAAGAAAAAAACACAGTCGGTTTTCAAAAAATAAAGAAACCAAATATCCTATTGGAACCATATGTAATCCACCTTTTTAAAGCTTAAAACCAATTTCAACAAAAATCTAAACTTCGACGACATAACTGCTATTCCTCGACAACAAAGTAACTCATCGAAACACCCGCATCAACTTAACAAAGATTTAGAAAAGTTGTATGACAACTTACTGATTGCTCCCACAAAGAAGTTTGTGAAGTGTTGGTCTTGACTTTATGGGTAATGGTAGGGATTGCCTTCTTCGGCGATATGGATATAGTTAATTAAGTGATGTATTTGTAATGTAATTCGAAGTCTTATCATAATCAATTTCGATCGAACTAATTTTGAATTTAAGTTGATACAATTTTAGTTGAATTCATGGTAGTCTAAATATTACTACAATATTAGCTAGTGGTGAATTAATTTCTTAAGAAAATAGTTTATTTTTAAAGGGTATAAAAGACGATCAATATTTTAAGAATATTTTCGTCGCTCAACATTTAGCGTGAAATATTCGTGCTTTTATAATAATATAGATAGATAGATAAATATAGATATAGATATAGATAGATAAATAGATTCTTACTATATGTTTTTAACTTATGCTTTAGTATTCCTTGTGTTGTTTTATTGATTGTCAAATATATATAAAATGATACGTAAGAAATTCGTTGGACCTGCTTCTGTTATCGTATACGCAAGAAATCATAGTGAATTAGTGATGAACAAAAAAAACTCATCATAAGTTTATGGATGATTTTTCCACAATAAGTTAATAACTGCAAGATAACCATTATTAAAAAATGAGGGTGAGTTATATCATTTTTATATTACTTTATCGACATTAACGATTGTCAAAAATTCTAACTTGGAGTTTGTGAATTTTCATAAGTGATACAGGATGCTAATATACTTTTTTTTTGCTGTTCTGATGTTGCCATACTTAACATAGTTATATGGTGTTCAAAATATTTTAAATTTTTAATGATCCATTGTTTCTGATAAACGATGGTGTTCATTAGGGGTGTACACAGGCGGGGTTAGTTCGGATTTTTTAATTATCAAATTAAACCAATGGTGTCTATTTTTTAAATTTATAAACCAAACCAACAAAGTCGGGTTTTTCAATCTCGAATTTTTCGGGTTTTTCGGATTTTCAGATTCTTTTCCGGTAAAGTCTTCATAGCATAAAATATGTAACTTGTGCTCTAAATATTTCTTAAGTCCTAGTAATATACAACTACTTATAATATATTTTTCAAGAAATTAACACAATAATATGAGATAAGTCATAGCATTATACAAAATTATTCATAATAAAGATGAAATAATAAAATTACACAAAACAAATATTGCTAATTAATAAGCCACAATAAAAGTTATCATAATCTAAAAATACTATATAGCTCATGCTAAAATAAGTATACTTAATAAGTACTAATAATAATTACATAACTAATCACTAAGAAAAAAGATAAACTAAGTTATGCATTTTCATTATAAACCAATGTAAAACTAAAATAATTATCCAACACTATCGTCATTCCTAGTATTGAATTGAATTTATTTTGTTAGCATTAGTATATATTTGAACTTTGTTTGAGTTACTTCATTTATGAGCTATAAAATTTATTTACCATTCAAGAATGCTCGGTCTAAACTTGAAATAATACGTTAAAAGATAAAATTGTGAAAAAGTTTAAGAAATATTTATAAATTACATTACAATAAATATTTATATGTATAAAATATTTTTAAAAATTATATAAATATACTATCAGGTTGGTTTGGTTTCGGTTTGATTTTTTTTTTAGTTAAAACCAAACTAAACCAATTATGGTCGGGTTTTATTTTCCAATACCAAACCACATAATTTTTTTTTCTCGGTTTGAATCGGATTATCAGTTTGGTGCGATTTATCGGTTTTCTTTGTACACCCCTAGTATTCACTCGGCTAATCTATTGAATGATTCACCGTTGTTACAAGAATATATGTCGTTAAACTGCCAAGTAAATTGAAGAATTTGTGCTCAAAATAAGTATAGCTTTGAGTTTTTTAAGATTTGAATTTAGAAATCTCCGTGAAAAGTTTCATTTGGGTTTTTTTTCAAAATTCAAACAAATACTATTACAAAAATTAGAAATCTAAAGTTTCATTTCGCTGAATTAAAATTATAAAATCCTTGAGTGAGATACGTGATTCACGGCGAAGAGAGAGACAATTGACTAAAGGAAACTGACGTGGGTGGCCTTTTGCCGTTAAGCGACAGGGTGACGTGTCTTGCAGGCACATGGTTTTACCAATTTCCCAATGGCTCCAGCTGACGTGGTCCATAATTTTCAGATCCGATCTTTAGATATATTTGGTTGACAAAAGAGAAAAAAAGGTCTTTGGATATATTTTAGTCATTACTTCAAAGTTGAAAGTTGAAACTAGATTTTTCCCCTTTGTTATTTGGCCCCTCAATAATTAAAAAGATCAAAAACTTTACAGAGACAAGGATATTTTTCCTTTGGACATTTTCAGGTTCTCATCTCTTTCTTCCAATATTGGATTTCCCCCCATATAATTAGTTCTAGAGTAATATTATGCTTTTTTTAATACAAAAAGCATATGTGAGGCTTCATCGTAAGAAATGGGCCTCCATTGTATGATAAGTAGGTTGAATCGCTCTACAAATCTAACAAAAATCGGGCTTTGGGTTGGCCCATGGAGGGACGAGGTTGTTCATGTATTGCTAATCTCGTGCTATTTACGTAGATGGCCAATTTTTTGTGGTCTTGTATTTAGAAGCTGATTACATTTTCAAAATTAAACAAAAAATCTGATTTTTAGTGCGAATTCTAAACTTCAGACCAGATGAAATGACTACTTTCAGAAATTAGATTTTTTTTTTTAAATAAAAAAAACTAGATCATTTGTTATATGGGAAAAGGATGTTTTATAGCTTATATGGGCTTACTGGCATTGGTCCATCAGGCCCAAGAATATGAAGGCCCAAAGATATCGCGTCGTTGCTTTGCTCTACTGGAGAAGGAAAGGAATACGAAAAGAAGGGAAAATTCCAGCCTTTTGAGTTTGGACTGTGAAAACCATCATTTTCCACATTCTTCTTCTTCTTTCCCTATTGCTTTGCACAGGTATCTCAATAGATTCATCATCTAATTTAATCAAGTCTTGTTTACTTCAATTTGAAAAGAACTATTTTAATTGTTTCTTCCTTTGTAAAATGTATAAGTGAGTGGGAAGGCTGTAATAGTTGAGATAATTCAACAAGAAGACAATAGAAGCACCTAATAGTTAGAGAAGACCCACTGCATTATTGTATGATATTAGACAACCAAACTGGTCAATATTACAAGTGTTACGAGACAACACAAAGCATCCCACGTTAAATAGCCCGACTTCCACAAAAAGTAAAACCCACAAAGAAGATTGTGCTGAGATTGCAATGCCAAGGTAGCAACAATAAAGTAAATATTATGTGATCATCCATGAAATTAACCCCTTATAAATATATATATATATAAATCTTTTTATCTAATATACCATTTTCTCCATCTCTTAAATGTCTCATTTAATTAACAACACACCAGTCAGAGTATAATGATAATCTTAACGAGTAATAAATACTCCATCTTATTGTTCTGAAACCTCAAATGTTCTGAAATAATGCTAGCTTATATATATGAACTTATCAGCCAATCCGAATGGGGATCTAGAGGGGCCAATTCTAGCTCAATCAATTGTACTGTATTTTTAGTCATACTCCTTACTTATTTCTAGGAAGAAAGAATATCATTTATTCACCATCGTCATCTTTACACAAGTCATGGTTTTTAGTAGTAGGAAAACAAACAACCATTGATAGTTGTCCCTTCTGGACTAATAAAATCCAATGCACATAATCTTGTTCGTTGCATTTCACTCGCACTCTAAAGTCTAAACACAAGCTGATCTAAGAAAAACGGCCTTGTATTTAATTTCCCACCTCAAATATTTTAGAAATTGTGAATTACTAATACTTAATATCATCAATCAGAAAATGATGAAATTATTCATTTGAGTTGAAAATCTTTGGAACTATGAAATAAGTCTCATACACGAACATTAATTTTCATTATTTAATTTTCTGTACTTCCGTTTCTAAAACAATTAACTATTAACTATTTTTTGGGGGAATCGAATAATTTTTCCTTTTGACTATAAAAATGATATTCAGTAACTGTATATGAAATTTTAATATAAAAGCTTTATTTTCATTTAAAAAATAAGGAATTTATATTCAAATTAGGCTGAAATTAGATAATTAACTTGACCGCTGACTGCTATCTTTCGAAATTGCTATTCTTTTTTAAATAGAGGAATTACAAGATAAGAACTTGAAGACTATATATGAAATAGTAACCCTCTTTTTTCATTCGACTTAAGCAAATACGAAGATTTCAACACATTTTTCTGAAATTCGTATTTCCCATGTGAGAATAATTCAGAACTATAAAGCAAAAAAAGAAAGTGAAAAAGTTAAAAAAATCCAGGGTAAATGATTGGAAAACATTAAAGTAACAATGTTTGTTTTTGACATATATACACTTGATTGCGTCACTAGTTGATGTGTACATGCACAGCTTCTCTGTCTACAAATATGGAAAAGTGCTTTCACTGAATCCCACACTATCCAAAGTTACTTCTTGTTTGAGAGAAACACAGAGAAAACATGAAGCCATTAATAAGAATGAGTTTATGGTTTTATTCTATGGTGATTACTTGGGTTTTCTTGGCAGCAATCTTATTTATGGTGGATACAACAGAGTGCAAAAACTGTGGATTTAAGGCAATCTTTAACTTTGGAGATTCAAATACAGATACAGGTGGTTTTTGGGCAGCTTTCCCAGCTCAGGGTCCTCCCCATGGAATGACCTACTTCAAGAAACCAGTTGGACGGGCAACTGATGGCAGAGTCATCCTTGATTTTCTAGGTCAATATATATGATTCTATCTCTATTCTATAAATTGAAATTCAACGTTATCACACGTTATTTATTAGATTTGCTATAAAGAGTTACCTATCTAATTGTAGGTTAACTTAATCTGATGGTGTGAAACGTTTATACACATGTAAGCACACATAAATTAAAACTCTTTTTCTTAAATGGATCCTACTATATAATGACGCATTTCTATACTATCTTTGCCATCTATAATGATGCATTTCGTTTCTTTGGTTTGTTCCATGATATAAGCATTAATATTGTAGGAAAGTTGAGATTTATAATAACTTATATCCCAACATTAATTGGTTCTAGTTTCTAGCTAAAAGCTACTCCTTCCGGTCCACTTTAAGTGATTTTTTTGCTCTTTTCACATATTAAGGAATTCACCTTCTAGCATTAACTAACAATGAAATTGACCATAATAATCTTAATTTGCTCATTGGAAATATAACAAACTACTCCTAGGTCGTTCTTTACTCCAAGTGCAACTTTGGAAAGAAAAAGTTAATTTCTTCTTGATATCTGAAAAAAATTAAATATTGTAGACCACACAAAAAGCCAAACAATGAATTAAAGTGGACCGGAGGAAGTACTATTGAAGAAGTAAAGTGTATGTTAGAAAGGGAGTTAACTGAAAAAGGCATGCGCATGTATATATATAGTATATATAGTATATATTTATTAAGAAGCATGACTAGATATTTAAATAAGAGGTCTTGAAAAGTTAGAAGTGTGACCCTCTCTGTTTTTAATATAAGGACCTGTAAACTTTCGGACTTGAGGATAGGTAATGGGACTACAGGAGTTTGCATTTACAAGAAAACGAAATAGCAGCAAACTTGCTCCATGCTTTGTATCTTCTTGCTCATTATCATTGGATGCTTTTGTTTGTCTATATAGGTTCTGTCCTAGATCCTTATCCTAACTATTGCACCCGTGACCACTTCATATGCGTGCTTAATTTCAATTTACATTATTAGCCCTTTTCAGTGTTCTGGCCGGTCCCTAATTCTTGGCACCATACCATAAGACTAATGAATCACAAAGGTTGATTAAGTCCTTTTCAAGAATTTGTGGAGATATAATTAAATGAATAGAAGTCTATCTTCTCTGACAGTTTAAACTTTGAGATGAAATGATTATACAGATAAGCATGATTTGAGGTCCTTGGTTCAAGCCTCACTATCATTCATCATTTAAAAAAAAAAAATCAAATGCTTCGACCACAAAAAAAGTCACGCGTGAAGATGTATGTTGAAGATATAATTAAACAGTATATAAACTTGTTATTTCTTGCCGCTTAAACTTATAGAATGAGATGATCACACAGTTAAACAAGAAGCATCTACGAGAATGATTCATTGGCTAATAATCTGGATCCTTCACACAATTATGTATTTAGGAAAATATTTGTCCTCCTTACTTCATCCCGCCTCTCATCAATTTCAGTTTAAATCTGTAACATGAGTTATTTGAAAGTTTGGTTGTTCCTCATGTGCAGCTCAAGGATTAGGTCTACCATTTTTGAGTCCATATCTGCAATCAATTGGATCTGATTACAGACATGGTGCTAATTTTGCAACATTGGCATCCACTGTCCGCTTGCCACAAACTTCTTTATTTGTTACTGGGGTTAGCCCTTTTTCGCTTGAGATTCAGCTTCGACAAATGAAAGAATTTAAGGTTAAAGTTGATGAACATCACCATAAAGGTAAATCAGTTTTTTCCATAAATATTTCAGTAAATATAATGTGTATTAATGTTATTCATAATCGAGTTTGAATTTTCAGGGAAAACTAATCTGCCTTCGCCAGACATATTTGGAAAATCACTATATACATTCTACATTGGCCAAAATGACTTCACTGGAAATTTGGCTAGAATAGGAATAAGTGGAGTGAAAGAGTATCTCCCTCGAGTGGTTTCCCAAATAGCCAGCACCATCAAGGTAACATCGTCCTAGCATTCAATGAATAATTAGTCCCTCGTCTTTTCCTTCTCTTTTTATCTTCTTTTTTATCTTTTGGAAAACTACTAATGTGAGCCTAGTGAGCGTAAACTATTAGATTGAGTACACTTTTATTTAACTAATTATATTTTCAACACCTTTTAAACGTGTGAGTTTGACTCTTTTCTTGGCTCAGACATGCAGTAAATTTTTTGATAAATGGTGCGATCGTGGGATTTGAATTGTATGACTATCATAGTAAAAAGCTTAATCTATCTATGAGATAGAGCATGTATACATAATCATATCTTCAACACATTGATCAACTCTATTCATCATTAATCTTAAACTACAATAACTTCTGTTTTCTATTTTAGAAAGACTTTTAACTCGACCTTAATTTTGTTGGTTCTGTTCTATTTGCCAGGAGATATATGCATTGGGTGGGAGAACATTTTGGGTGCTAAATTTAGCACCAATTGGATGTTACCCTGCATTTCTGGTGGAGCTGCCTCATAACACTTCTGATATTGACCAGTTTGGTTGTTTAATATCATACAATAATGCAGTGGTGGATTATAACAATATGCTAAAAGCAGCATTGGCAAAAACAAGAAAAGAAATTGGTGATGCAAATGTGGTATACGTGGACACTCATGCTGTGCTCTTGGATCTCTTCCAACACCCTACTTCTTATGGTATTTGTTTTCCTTTTCTATTTAAGATAAAATGCTGAACAGTCCAAAATTCTGTTTTGAATGCCGCAAAATCTGACATTTTATCAATTTGACATAAGAGTTTTAATGTATTGTATGACGTCAATGGAAAATTTTGCTTTGGCAGGGCTAAAATATGGAACCAAAGCATGTTGTGGATATGGAGGTGGTGCTTACAATTTTAACCAGCAACTATTCTGTGGAAATACCAAACAAATAAATGGAACTAAAGTGACAGCCAAGGCCTGTGAGGATCCACAGAACTATGTAAGCTGGGATGGAATACATGCCACAGATGCAGCAAACAAACTCACTGCATATTCCATTTTAAATGGTTCTTATTTTGATCCTCCTTTTCCACTTCACCATTATTGTGATATCCAGCCTATTGGTTGACACTGTTGTTTCTTGTATTTAGCAATAATTTAAACCATGACTCATGAGTCATTTACCAGCAAATTGAATGAAACTTAAGTTTTCTTGATGCTTTGATTATTTATTTACTTATTTATTTCATAATGGTGGTGTCTTTGTACCTCTACTATTCCGCTAGTTACTTGCTAGCCACCCCCGCATAAGTACAAATACCGAGTAACTTTCTCCACTAAAATCTTAGTTAGATTAAAATTTTTTACCTAACTTATAGTTTTTGCTGAGAAGAAATTTCGTGACGCTTTGATATTTATCATAAGATTCATCATCCATAGTTAATAACTTACTGATCACTGGACAGCTAGTCTACTTGTTAATTTTTTTAATAAATCAATAGATAATTGATCATAGCTATGGATTTTGCAAATTTGAGGCCCTCACAAAAAAAAAACATGACTCACCCCTAAAACAATTCCAAAACTGCACAATACACCCATGTGAGTTCTGAACAAAGAAAAAAAATATCATTAAGAAATGGACCTTGAGTGTAAAGCCCCATAAATTTCTAGCTTAATTTTTTTTTTTTTATAATCTCGAAGTTTATAACGTAATTAAAGTGTTCGAAGGGTATAAGGAGTTGCACGGTTTAAGCGAAGTATTTGGAATAATATGTATATAGGATATGAACTAATATGGTAGGACGAATACATAAGAATCAATAAAATCTTGTTTGATCACTATGTTGAAATACAACACTGGATGCACTTGTCCTTATAATGGCAATACGATGATGTATGTAAAAGGAGTACAACTATTTTATATGTAAGGAATTAGCAAAAAAGATACAAAGATCTTGATGAGCAATGAAAGACAAGTGGGCTAGGGGTAAAGAAAATAAAAAGATTTTCTAAGTGAAAAAACTTTTACTTTTATTTGGAGTAAAAAAGTAGCCTATGTGGCAGCACGTTCAACCAAATTTGCTTATAATTAAATATAGTGGGCCCATAAATACAAAGAAACACAGAAACAAAAATTGCTCGCCTTCGACAAAGAAGAAGTGGAGTCTACCTTTCCTTTCTTCTTTTTTTTCTTTTCTTTTGTTCCTTTACTTTAATTACATGTTATAAATGAAGATAGTTAATTATAATTCCAACAAGAGTTAGGGTTTGAGCACTAAAGTAAATTTGATAATGGAGTCTTGACTGAGTATGCAACATTGCAATTGGTATGTTCTTAGTGATGATTATAACTTATTGGACTATAGAATTGAAGTGAGTATACATAGTATCCCTGTATTACTGAAAACTCACGAGTTAGAAGATTTGAGCAATATTCTTACATTGAAGAGAGTAATGTTATATTCTTTAGATTTGTATTGACGTGAATTGAACCCGATTATTACATGTAGATTGAAATTTGTGAATCGGGAGTGTTTGGAGGATACGTGAAGTCGAAGCTGAGCTAGCTTTAAGGTGAGTTGAGGCTTACTCTCCTAGTAGAGAATTCCATTAGAACCCCTATGCTCCATGTGTTCAATAAATCCAAGCCATATTTTCTTGCGATCCAAATACTCAGTTCACTTATTCTTTTTCAGTACGATATTATATGTGACATGAATACATGCTTATGTGTATTACCAATTGTTATGCGCCTTTATTTGTGATATTCACATTCAGTACGGAGAAGTGGCCAACATTCCCCAGCGTGAGTGCCATGATGTCAGGGTTACCTACCTCATGCTCGCAGATGCCATATGTTTGTTGGGGAGATAAGCTGATACTCTCCCGTACGTGTTCCCAGGTGCTCACGTACGCAGGGCCATTATGTGTAACAATTAACTTTGCAAAGTTACGTCTTAAAATATATATAACTCAATTTCTATTTCAGATATCAGTTATGAGCTCAATTTCTACGTTGAGTTTCAGTTTCCAGCTTATTACTTGATAGTAAAATTTTATATGATTTATATGATTTTTCGTATATACTTTTTCTTTATTATATTTTCCAGAAAGTCTCGCTCCACCTTTTTAGGAGGTAGCCTATGAGAATTACTGGGTATCCTTTGGTGGTACTTATCCCGTTTGGACCTGCTACGTCGTGTGTCAGGTATTGAGGACGCAGGTAACGAGGCACGTGGCTAGAGGAGATATTCTATATCCAGTTTACAGACTCCGTTGATTCACCCCAGCGGTAGCGCACCCTATATAGACTATTATTTATATCTTTTTTTTCTTTACATTTATTTTATTTCCGGGGATGCCCTCAGGCAAAAGCACCAGTTGTTGTTTGTGGACTATCTGATATTATAATTTGAGTGTTAAGGCCAACCGCGTGTAATTATTTACTCCTATTATATTTGCAAAAGTTCTCCATCAACCTAATAAAAATATTTGCAAGATACATGTGTCTGAATCAATTAGTTGTACTGTTCTCCCACCTTTTCGTACTCCCTCCGTTTTAATATATGCAGTAATCAGAGGTGGATATATATAATTTACTTGTGCACCTAAACACAAAAGCTTGACTGGAGGGGTGGTTGAGTGGAGTGCTTACGTTTCCTTCCTTCATTAGTTGATGCGGATTCGAAACTCATGTTTAGCTTTTCCTCCTCCTTTCTATTTTACTTATTTGAATCTAACATAATTTAAATTTAATAGCAAATTGGTTTGTTTGTTTTTTTTTTTTAATTCTAAATTCAATTTTAGTTTAGTATTAGTACATAATGGTCAACTTAATTAATTTTATTATTTTTTTAAATCTCACCCTTCAAATAAAAAATCTCAAATTGCAACTTATTGCTCCACAAATAAAAAATATAAATTCTTTCTGTTCATAACCTTCTTCAACAATCACTTCGATAAAGTAGTGGGCATCGTCAACTCTGACTCCACGATGGCAACTGAGAGTTTGAGACTCTTCTTCAATTTCTTGACTACTAACACACTCATAATCTTGATTTTTCTGTGTAAGTTTTTGATAATTTTAAAGTTATGAACACCCTTTTGATCGCTGACTCCTTTTTTATTTGAGAAAAACTAGAAATTTTGAAGTTTGAAATAGGCTTAAATCAAACATCTTCCCTTCTCGTAGTACCTATTTTGCGAAAAAATCTCCCCCTCTGCTCAGTGTTTTTTTTCTTTCTTTCGAACCTTTTTCTTAATACTTAGATGATAAATTCGATTATAATCATTAAGTTTTTTAAAGAGTTGCAGGTTGAATTTTATCGCTAGTAATTAACATCTAGTTGCACACCGAATTTTATCGCTAGTAATTAGCATATAGTGGTACCTCCGTCACGCTCAAATCCTGAGAACCACTACTACTAGTAGTGGTTGCCCGATATAAAATATAAGAAAGAAATAAAGATTTTCAGAATTTATGATTTTATTCCCATGAATTTTTTATGGCTATAAAAATAAACCGTTAATAATAAAAGTGAAATTTGATATTTTAAATATAGATATTTTTTTAATGGATTAATAATATCACATTAAATGGACGTATGGGTAATATTATTTTCTCTAAGGAGGAATATTCACCATTGTAAACTGTACAAGTCATGGTTTGATAGGCGTAATTGTCCCTTTTCTAGACTATATATCCAACGAATAAATAGTCTTATTGTTCATTGCATTTCACTCACCCTCTAAACCCTAGTTGATCTAGGAAAAATGGTGGTGCATTTTCCCACGTCAAATCTTCAAGAATTTGTGAATTAATACCTAATATGCATCAATCAAAAGCATGAATTGTCGATTTTTCCTTTTTGTATTTTAAGTAGTTGACTAGTTTACTAATTAGTCGACTAAAGATAAGAACAAAATAAAAGTAAAGCAGAAATAAAGTACAGGAATTAAAGACACCAAGATTTTTATACTGGTTCGGATTCAATGTGAATCTTACGTCCAGTCCACTTGGGTTGCAAGGGTGCTCTCTTTTAGTATTTGAAATTTCTCGATTGCAATGGAGTTGATGTAGCATCACACCAACACCTTAATCACTATTTCACTTCTCTCTTTTTGATACAATGTCTCACCAGTGTTTATCTTTTTTTCTTCTCTCACTAATTACATAACAAATCTAAAGAGAACTACAATGCTTGTTTGGAGTAGAATAAAAAGAGTGATAGTAGTTCGTTCAAAGAATATATGCTTCAAGCCTGGTACAGATGTATATATACTTCGCGAGGCCTTCTTGACTCTTGATTGACATGAATCTTGAAAGATTACAGACCCAAGGGAGTTGATCCTCGAAAGGAATCGTAAATTGATTCTTTTTAAGAATAAGGTAAAGTTTCCGTTGATTTTCCTTGACTTGTGGCCTTGATAGACTTTTCTTTCGCTAAGAAGATCTTTCCGTTATTTGAGTAATCAAAGTTGGATCCCTTGATTCCGGGCTTTAACGGTCTCCAGTGCAGAGCTTCGCAATCTCGTTTTCTTTTAATTTGGGACTTTCCTATAATAATCTCCGTCAATCTGCTATCAAATCATTACTTGATTATTCTTTCGGGTTTCCTCTACTTCTTCCTTTTTCGTCTCTAATCATTAATACTTTTCCTTTCCTTTACTTCTGGAGTTTCCATCATTCTCCTTCCTTACTTGCTTCCGTTGACAGATCTTTTCCTTAATTCTTTTATTTCTTCCATACTTGAATGATAGAGCTTTTTGAGTCCTTTGTTTATCCCTTGTGACCCTGCTTTAATAGTAATGTGTTACTTTTTATCATTGAAACTTATATTTAACAATCTCTCCTTTTTTGATGATGACAAAATAACATATAAAAGCAGTTTACTTCTCTGTTATAGTTGGTGCTTGATTTGTTGTAGTCGACTTCTAAGTTGACTTTCATGATGTGACAGTCGACTCTCCCTCAAAAGGTGCCGTTGTTTTTGTTGTGCTTGTAACCTCATATGTTGCAGTCGACTCCCCCTCAACAAGTGCTTCTATTTGACCTTCACTATATAAATATCCTTTTCTCCCCCTTTTTGGCATCAACAAAGAGGGAAATTCACATGTATAGAGTAAAATAAACAGATACAAGCAATTTAGGCAAATATAAGCAAATATAGCCAATTATAAGCATGCAGAGTTTAGCAAAAATAAAGAAAACAACCAACGACTGGTTATCCAGTCCAAAACAGCAAAAAAAAAATTATCTGAAATATCCACAACTAACGACGCAAAAAATAAGTGAGAGTGTTGTAAATCACTTCCTTCATACTATCAAAGCTGGCATTTGCTGAAACTGTCACCCCATCAATCCTGTCATGTACTTCCTTGAAGGCTTTGACTGCGTTTTCTACTAGCTTGAGAATTTTGACCCTTATCTTCGAAACATCAGACCCTGTTTCTTTGGAGGTGGAATGAATGTCCCCAACAGTTAATTGAGTTTCAGCAAGAAGGTCCTAGATGATGGTCAGCTTGTTATCAATAGCAGTCAATTTTTCTACAAGATCAAGATCACTTACACTATGATGGGAACCAGAGGCTTTGACCTTTGAATCAGGCTAAACATTCTTGATTTCTCCCTCATGTTTCTTCACCCAGGAACCCTTAACACACACATACCCCATACTGGCAAAGGCTCTAGAGTTGTAGGATTTAGAGACAGAGACAAAAAGGTATTCTGAGATAGAGATGTTGTGGGTTTCCAAGAGATGGGTGATAACCATACCATAAGGTAGACTGGTGGGGTCATTAGCACTTTCAACCATAAAATTTATGACCCATGAGGACAGTTTGACCTTAATCTTCGTTACTAGACAATAGACAAGAAAGGTGTCTCGTTGAGAGAAAGTGGAGAATGAGCCAGCGCGAGGAAGAAGAATAGTTGCAACAATGTGAGCCAGAACTCGGTTTCAAAACTAACATCACTGGGACCTAACTAGTTAGGGAGAAAATCAGAAGGACAATCATCTATACAACGCTTTGCTTGATCAAATGTAATTTCAAAGTCTTCATGTCAGGTATTTTTGAAAAGCATGGGAAACCCAGAGCACTTACACTGGAAAATTGAGTCAAACATGGCACAATCAAGGACAATGCATTTTCCTAGAGCTAGGGATTCTAACTTATCAGGCTTGCTAGAGCGAAGATTGGCGTATAACATCCTCACTAGAGGTTCATAGACTTTGGGAGGGGTTAAAGAGAGCAAATTTGACCATCCTTGAAAAACAAACAGATCCTTTACCTTAAAATTGAGGGCCTCCAGGTCGTCAAGGTCGATTACTCTGTCATTGGCAATGGGATTTTCTTTGAGGGCAGCGAAGAAGTCTCTATTTGGAGTATCCCAGAAATTGAGGTCTGACTTTAGAGAACTCGAGAGGTCTACCTTGTATTTCTTGGGAGTAAAAGATTCAGGGGGTCTTCCATGGGTCTTTTTCCAAGAGCTTTTTCGTGTAGCAACCCCCTTTGGGAGGGTGCTACTTACGAAAAAAAATCTAATTTACTACCTACAACATTAAGAAGATATTAATTCAAAAAGATATTCAGAATAATTTAGTAGCGGAAATAGGCCCATGCGATAAAGGTTCAAAGTGCAATATTTTTGTTTCTGAATATACACTTCACAATTTTTTTTATAAATATAATACAATGTCAAAATATCAACATAAGGTAATATAACCCTTCTTGAATAATCAACACGTTAAGCAACTTCCTAACAAAATTATACTTTTCGTTCAATATCACTGCCTGTTCATTGTACATAAATTTCAAACTAGCGAGTAAAAAAATAAAACTAGTCTTCTCCTTTGTACATTTTTACAAGACAATGTAAATTCAGCATATTACAAGACTTGAGTTATTAACAAACCCTAAAACAACAAAACAAGTTACCAAATTCAAGTTACAAGATTTTGGTCTTAAGATCTAACAAGCCTCCAAAATAACGTACATGAGTGTGACATATAGATCATGTACAAGTCCCAAAACTATACAAAATCTAGGTGCATATGCAAATGTGATCTCCATATGTGCTCCCAAAAAAGACTACTTCATAAGGTCGTCTTCAAATCTCATCCCGTACATTACCTACGATAGAAAATAACTATCGCTAAGCATAAAGCTTAGTGGCGTATAAACTTTGGGCTTGGAGCCATTAAATTCTTCAATTCCCCTTTTTCAGTCATAGGTAGCTCAAATTAAATATAATTTAAAATAAGTGAACAAATATATCAAAATTATCGAATATCGAACCTTGAAGTGTTTCCAAATATCAATAACAATGTTCAAAATTTAAGAGTCGAGAAAGCGTATACTATCAATCCAAGAGAGCTTGCCAAATATTCATTTTTCGCCCAATATGTACGTTATGCCATTACACCAAGTATAATTAAATATCAAGGTGGACAAAAGCCCAAAATCAAGTAGGGTCAAAACCCAATAGTTAAGAGAATCAAGAACCATATTAAAAATGGCTTGCTAATTCATATTTAACACGGACAAGTTCCGTAATTTAAGACAAACTACAAATCCAAAGTCAAGATGGCAAAAGATCCGAATCAAGAGGCATGCCAAGATGAGTGACAAAGTCACTTCCACAAGAAGGACAAATTCCCAACAAGAATGCAAAATGATCAAGCAAATCCGTACGAATGGGCGATTTAGCAAATATCTTACTATACTTGATATAAAACGAATACAACGATATAAATTAAAGACAAGAAAAACAAAATATCAGGTTATTTCAAAATATTCCAGCAAGTAAAAAGAGTAGGGGTGGGCATAATACCGACCGAACCGTAAACTTTGATTTTTTCGGTTTCAGTTTTTCGGCTTATTCGGTCGGTTTGCGGTTTATATTTTCTATAATTTTGGTGTTCGGTTCGGTTCTCGGTTTTACAACTTCGGTTTTCGGTTAAACCGTAAAATCGAATTTTTCATAGAGGACATAGTTTTCTCGACGGGCTACCCACAGATTGAGAGGAGCATATGGACAAAGTGAATCAGTTATTTTCAAAGATTCCTCATTACAATAAGGTGTCAAGACAATATGAGTTAGATTTTATAGATAGAGGAAGAGTAGGACTCAGAATCCAGAGCTCAGTTAAGAACTTTCAAAGTTGTGCTGCACACTGTAAATGGAATTTCTGGAGCCTTTTGTTGTTCAGCCTCTGAACACCAAGTCATTGAATTGACTAAGTGTGTTCAGCAATTTTTTCTGTAAGGCATCACGTGAAGTGGAATAGGAATCATTATTCATTGTTCAAAACCGACCTAATTGAACCGAACCGAATTAGCAAAAATCGAAGAAATCGAACTAATTTTGGTTCGGTTATTGGTGCACCAAATAAAAAATCGAAAACCGAACAAACCGAACTTCATAATAACCGAACCGAACCGGCCGACGCTCACCCCTAAAAAGAGTACAAAGTTTATACACAAACCTTGGTATTTTACAACAAAACAGTTTTACCACAACTTGAGAACGTTCGAATCGTCTATGCCATAGATAAACCAAATCTGTCCACTTCCTCAAACATTTCCCCTTAGATTTTATAAGGATATATATACTTTAAATACATAATCAAATATCTATATAAGTTAGGTGATTTAACATGTCAAACTAAACATGATATTGGTACAAATTACCCAAAAAAAATTAAACATAAATTCTGGACAGTATCACTATCTTGTGTTGTGACTCTGTTTTGAAGATAAAAATGGACAAACTAGACTGTGTGGTCTTTATTACAGTTGTACATATATGTCTTACCATTTCAGAAAATCTTGAATCACCCCCTTAAATATCTATCTTCATTATAAAGATGCTCAATCGAGAATGCAAATATTAGTTAAAACTTTGGGGTCTCCCCCTCCTTAAATAAATTTCGTCTTGAAATTTACCTTATACTAGTCCCGAAACAAGTGTAGATATTGAACTCTCATATCCTCTTCTCGCTCCCAAGTAGCTTCCTTGCGAGAATGATTTCTCCAAAGAACCTTCACTGAGGGGATTCTCTTATTTCTAAGCTCTTTTATCTCACGCGCTAAGATTTGGATTGGTTCTTCTCCATATGTCAAATCAGGATTGATCTCAATAGATTCAATAGGAATAACATGAGATGGATCTTAGCGGTATCTTCTAAGCATAGAAACATGAAAGACATTGTGGATCTTGTCTAACTATGGTGGAAGAGCTAGTTTATAAGCAACAGTGCCAACTCTCTCAAGCACTTCATAAGGTCCAATAAATCGAGGACTAAGTTTACCTTTTTGGCCAAATCTCATATAATTCTTCCACGGAGAAACCTTTAAGAATACCTTATCACCCGCTTGATACTCAATATCACATCTCTTAAGATCAGCATAAGATTTTTGTCTATCTGAAGCAATTTTTAAGTGATCCCTAATTATTTTTACCTTAACTTCAGTTTGTTGCACAATCTCAGGACCCACCAATTTTCTTTCACCAATCTCGTTTCAACAAAGAGGCGTTCTACATTTTCTCCCATATAAAGCTTCATAAGTAGGCATGTGTATACTTGATTGGTAGCTATTATTGTAAGCAAATTCTATCAGGGCTAAGTGTTTGTCCCAACTACCCCCAAACTCAATAATGCAGGCTCGAAGCATATCCTCCAAGATTTGTATTACCCTCTCAGACTGGCCATCTGTTTGTGGATGAAAAGCAGTACTAAAATTCAACCTGGAACCCAAAGATTCTTGCAAGTTAGACCAAAATCTGGATGTAAACCTTGGATCTCTATCGGGTATAATAGAAATAGGGATTTCATGCAGCCTCACAATCTCATTAATGTATAATTTTTCCAAACGTTTCAGTGAATAGTCCATTCTGATTGCCAAGAACTGAGCACTCTTAGTTAGTCCATCTACAATGACCCAGCATCATGATTCCTTTGAGTGCGTGGAAGTCCAGAAACAAAGTCCATCATTATCCTTTCCCATTTTTACTCAGGTATTGACAAGGGTTGCAATAGACCAGCTGGGACTTGATGTTTAGCTTTTATTTGTTGACAAACCAAGCATTTAGAAATGAACTCTGCAATGTCTTTCTTCATACCACTCCACCAGTAGTGCTCCTTGATGATCCGGTACATTTTAGTACCTCCATGATGCATTGCATAAGGTGAACTATGTGCTTCAATAAAGATCTCCTTCCTCAATTCATCATCACTAGGAACACACAACCTATTTTTATAAAATAAGGTACCATCTTTCTTTAATGTAAAATCTGATTCTCTTCCATTTTGGACTTCTTCAACCCATTTCACAAGTTTCTCATCTAACTTCTGCGCTTCTTGGACCTGCTCAAGTAAGACTGGCTTGACTTGCAAATTAGCAATGATAGAACCATTAGAATTAAATGAAAGACAATCATTCATGGCTCTTAAATTCAATCCAGGGACAAGTTCTATAGGAAATTCAATCTCCCTTTCCGGAGGCAACCCAGGAAGATCATCAGGAAATACATCAGGAAAGTCGCACACGGTTGGTATATCCTCAAGACTTGGACTCCCCAATCATATATCAACTATATGAGCAAGATAGGCATCACAACCTTGACGAATCATCTTCCTTGCCAAGACCGCAAAAATAATATTAGATGTCAATGATCTTTTTCCTTGAACTACTATGTGTGAATATGCAGGAGTTCTAAAAGTCACTTGCTTCAACCTACAATCAACCAATGCATGGTGCCTATGGATCCAATCCATACCAACAATAACATCATAGTCTTGGAAGGGCATTTCAAGCAGTCTGCAGGGAAGACTAGATTTTAAATCATGAATGGACAATCTCGGTAAATCATGTTAACAACAGCATGATGCCCTAATAGACTCGTGACAAGCACATCAAATTCAAGTCTCACAGATTTAACAGTATCGGGAATTGCAAGTGATGAGCAAATATAAGAGAGCGAAGATCTAGGATCAAATAATGTAACAACAGATATGCCAAATAAGTGAAATTTACCAACAACCATGTCTGGGCCATCTTGGTCATTCTTCTGTCTCATAGCATAGACTCGTGCAGTAGCTCTCGACCCACTATCCTGATTAGCTCCACCCGAACCCCCTGTTTGCATATTTTTAGGTCTTGCACTGCTATTAGCTTGAGAATGAGTAGTGACAGACTTTTGAACTGAGCCCTTTGTATGTGTAGAAGAAAGAGGATTAGGATTAGGATTAGGACAATCCTTCACTTTATGATCCAGACTTCCACAATTAAACAAGCACCAGAAGCTCTTCTGCAGACACCATAGTGATTCTTCCCGCACTGTGCACAAGTAGGTGTATAAGTTTTGCCTTGGCCATAACTTGGAGTACTAGCAGTAGAGAAATTAGGCTTATTCTGCTTATGATATGATGACTTATGTGCACTTTCAGTCTTGGAATAGTCAAACTTTCCCTTCTTGGATGGACCGCCATAATCTGAATTACCCATCCTAAACTTGTTTTCTCTCCTACTAGCTTCTTCCTTGTCAATTCTTTCCCAAGTAAGAGCAGCTGAAACTAACTTGGAAAAATCCTCAAGTCGCAAGATTGCCATAGATATTCGGATTAAACCATTCAAACCTTCTTTAAATCTTCTACACTTGTCTCTTTCATCATTAATAATACCTCCAGCATAGCGAGAAAGCCTGAGAAATTTTATTGATACTCTGCAATAGACATACTCCCTTGTCTTAAATTCATAAACTTTTTTTCTTAGCATCACAATAAACAGGGGGAACACATTTCGCACGAAATGCTTTCACGAAGTCATCCCAAATAAGCACCGGAGGTTTAGCTTTTGCATTTGGTACACTTACCCACCAATCATAGGCATCCTTTTGTAAAAGAAAGATATCATACTTAAATTTGGCAGTATTAGTACACTCTAGTTGTTCAAAGACCCTCTCCATGCGCTCGAGCCATTGTTCAGATACCGTGGGATCAGTACTGCCTTCAAATTCAACTCTACCCATTTTCCTCATCTACTCAAAATTCATTTCACTAGGTTCTGACATTGTCCCAGCCAAGTGACGAAAGAACTCAGCCATCTGCTGAAATGAATGAGTCATAATAGGAGTACTATGACCCATTACTCTTGGGTTACTGCCCACTTCATTTTCACTAACGCGATGATGATTTAGGTTAGGTAAGGGTTCCTCATATCCTTCCTAGAGGTGAGGTGGAGCATTATAATGGGTCTGACTTTCATGAACGGATTCAATAGCTCTATTCGAAGAGGAGGCCATATTAAAATTTCTATAAAAGATAAGATCACACTGCATTAGGGACATGTACATGATGCATTTGCTCAAGGAATACAACAAATTACACTAAGCGGGTATGCAAAAATTTATAAAATCCGAGCCATTTTCAAGAAAGGAAATAACAACAAATACTAGGTACGATCACAACAAAATTAAAATTCTAGAATCACAAACCTAGGCTGTGATACCAAAACTTATAGCAACCCCCTTTGGGAGGGTGCTACTTATGAAATAAATCTAATTTACTACTTACAACATTAATTCAAAAAATATTAAGAATAATTTTGTAACGGAAATAGGCCTATGCGATAAAGGTTCAAAGTGCAATATTTTTGTTTTTGAAAATACACTTCATAATTTTTTTTATAAATAAATTACAATATCAAAATATCAACATAAGGTGATATAACCCTTCTTAAATAATCAACACATTAAGCAACTTCCTAACAAAATTACACTTTTCGTTCAACATCACTGCCTATTCATTGTACATAAATTTCAAACTAGCGAGTAAAAAAAAATAAAACTAGTCTTCTCCTTTGTATATTTTTACAAGATAGTGTAAATTCAGCATATTACAAGACTTGAGTTATTAATACACCCTAAAACAACAAAACAAGTTACCAAATTCAAGTTACAAGATTTTGGTCTTAAGATCCAACAAGCCTCCAAAATAACGTACATGAGTGTGACATATAGATCATGTACAAATCCCAAAACTGTACAAAATCTAGGTACATATGCAAATGTGATCTCCATATGTGCTCCCAAAAAAGACTACTTCATAAGGCCGTCTTCAAATCTCATCCCGTAAGTTACCTACGATAGAAAATAACTATCGCTAAGTATAAAGCTTAGTGGCATATAAACTTTGGGCTTGGAGCCATTAAATTCTCCAATTTCCCCTTTTCAGACATAGGTAGCTCAAATTAAACATAATCTAAAATAAGTGAACAAATATATCAAAATTATCGAATATCGAACCTTGAAGTGTTTCCAAATATCAATAACAATGCTCAAGATTCAAGAGTCAAGAAAGCGTATACTATCAATCCAAGAGAGTTTGCCAAATATCCATCTTTCGCGCAATATGTACGTCATGCCATCACACTAAGCATAATCAGATATCAAGGTGGACCAAAGCCCCAAATCAAGTAGTATCAAAATCCAATAGTCAAGAGAATCAAGAACCATATTTAAAATGGCTTCCTAGTTCGTACTTAACACGAACAAGTTCCATAATTTAAGACGAACTACAAATCCAAAGTCAAGATGGCAAAAGATCCGAATCAAGAGGCATGCCAAGATAAGTGACAACGTCACTTCCACAAGAAGGACAAAGTTCCAACAAGAATGCAAAATGATCAAGCAACTCCGTACGAGTGGGCAATTTAGCGAATATCTTACAATACTTGATATAATACGAATACAACGATATATATTGAAGACAAAAAAAATAAAATATCAGGTTATTTCAAAGTATTCCAGCAAGTAAAAAGAGTACAAAGTTTATACACAAACCTTAGTATTTTACAACAAAACAGTTCAACCACAACTTGAGGACGTTCGAATCGTCTACGCCATAGACAAACCAAATCCGTCCACTTCTTCAAACACTTCCCCTTAAATTTTACAATGGTATATATACCTTAAATACATAATCAAATATATATATATATATATATATATATATATATATATATATATATATATATATATATATATATATATATATATATATATAAGTTTAATGATTTAACATGTCAAACTAAACATGATATTGATGCAAATTACACCCAAAAAATTAAACAGAAATTCTGGACAATATCACTGTCTTGTGTTGTGACTTAGTTTTGAAGATGAAAATGGACAAACTAGACTGTGTGGTCTTCATTACAGTTGTAGATATATGTCTTACCATTTTAGAAAATCTTGAATCACCCCCATATCATTTTTTTACAAAAGGTTATGCTAAAATTACTAACAGTAGTCCAAGGAGGGTTTGTAAAACAGAAAATTTGGGCAGCACCTGCCCTGTACTTCATCACCCTTTTTCGGGTAAATAAAAGACAAACCAGATTTTGGTGCCTGAATAAGAGTTATAGATCTATGAAATATATTTTCATAAAAGCTTGTATCACTTAAAATAGATCCCTATACAAGAATATACGAAGAAAACACTAATAGATGTATAGTGTAAAAACGGGTTTAGTAACTTACCACAAAGAGGAGCAACTTGAGCTTCACCAAGAATGCGTTTTGCTGGTTGGTTTAGTAAAAATTTCTTATAGTTATTATGAAGTATTTCAGGTGATAAGGAGAGAGAGTATGGATTTTCTTTGGCATGAAAGAATAAAATATGAGATGAGGTTATGGAAAAGCAAGTCAAATAAGTAATATTTATGAACTTTGGATAAGTATGAAATAAAATTGGCTGCCCAAACTACTAAATATCTTTAAAAGGATGGCATCCCAAAACCTTAAATATCTAATGTATTTAATAACAATTCATCAAAATGATATTAAGTGTTACACATAGCAACACCATGGAACTTCTTTGTCAATATTAACACAACCTAAAGTAAGCAATTTTCATATTATTGTCAATTTCACATTTAGGAAGTGCAAAGTAAAAAATCTATCTTCATTATAAGATGCTCGATCGAGAATGCAAATATTAGTTAAAACTTTAGGGTGTTACATTTCGCCTATTCGGTGAGTGTGGTCAGATGGTTCTGCCTGAAAAGAGGCAAACCCTTCAGAATGGTCAGACCCTAGGTTTACTTGTTCTGGAGGCTGAGAAGAGGGTTTTCCTTTGGAACGAGTACTTTTTCTTGTGAAGGCAGAGGGATTCTTAGAGTGTTTTGCCATTGAAGGATTTTTGGAGAAGGGTTTCTGAGTGATAAGAACAATGAAGAAGAGGAAAGATGATTCAGAGGGTTAAAAAGAAAGGATTTGACGGTTGAGTACATGAAAGGAAAGGGTGGTAGTAAAAAGACATGCTGATTGATTTTTCTTTCTTGAAAGTTGCGACTGATGGGAAAAGAGAGGGAAACCGGAGGCGCTCAATTAATGCATACTTACAGAAGAAAAGAAAGCTAAAAATATTAGTCACACAGGAATTAGAATTAACATATAAGTCCTAATTTTTATGATCAAGAGAAATAATGCCAAGTAGTTCTCTTAAAGAGTAGAATCCATCTTCAAGCAAAGGCTTAGTAAAAATTTCTGCTAGTTGATCAGTGGTGCCAACAAATGATAACTATATATCTTCCTTAATGACGTGATCTATAATAAAATGATGCTTAATATCTATATACTTAGACCTAGAATAATGCATAAGATTCTTTGAGAGGCATACAACACTAGAATTATCACAAAATATTTGAATAGGTTTAAAAGATAATCATAGTCACCCAATTGATGAGACATCCATAGTAACCGTGTACAACACTGTCCGATGGCAATATACTCTGCATCAGTTGTGGATAATGCAACTGAGCCTTGTTTCTTACTGTTCCAGGATATTAATGCCTTTCCCAGTAATTGACATATTCTATTGGTTCTTTTCCCGTCTTCATTATCACTTGCAAGATCAGCATCTGAAAAACCTTCAAGTTTAAAATTATTAGAATGTGGGTACCACATTCCATTTGAAACAGTTTCGATGAGATAGCGTATTATTCTCTTTACTGCTGTCAGGTGCAATTACTTAGGAGCTGACTGAAACCTAGCACATGTATACACACTGAATGTAATATCTGGTCGACTAGCAGTTGAGTAAAGTAAGGAGCCAATCATTCCATGATATTTCATTTCATCCACTGGATTTCCCTTTTCGTCTTTGTCAAGAATTGTTGATGGGCTCATTAGTATACCAATTGCTTTAGCACTGCTCATGCCAAACTTTTGAATCAATTCTTTTGTATATTTGGTCTGACATACAAAATTTCCTTCGTCAGATAGTTGAATTTGAAGTCCAAGGAAAAACATGAGTTCTCCCATCATGCTCATTTCAAATTCACTTTGCATGAGATTAGCAAATTCCTTGCACAAAAGAGGGTTAGCACTTCCAAAAATAATATCATCAATATAGACTTGGATAATAATATTACCTTCTGATGATATTTTGATAAATAATGTAGTATCTACTTTACCTCTTATAAAATCATGATCAACTATAAATGAGCTAAGTCTTTCGTACCAGGCTCGAGGAGCTTGTTTGAGTCCATACAGAGCTTTAGTCAACTTATACACATGGTAAGGAAATTGTGAGTCTTGAAAACCAGGAGGTTGTTTTACATACACCTCCTCATCAATAAATCCATTTAAGAAGGCGCTTTTGACATCCATCTGGAAAAGTCTAAACCCTTTGAAAGATGCATATGCAAGAAGAATCCGTATAGACTCTAATCGAGCTACCAGAGCAAAGGTTTCATTATAGTCGACTCCTTCCTACTGTGAGTAGCCTTGAGCTACTAATCTAGCTTTTTTTCGCACTATTTTTCCATCTTCATTCAACTTATTTCTGAAAACCTATTTGGTTCCAACTATGGCAGCATTTGCAGACTTATGTAACAGTTCCCAAGCTTGATTTTTATCGAATTGATTGAGTTCCTCCTGCATGGCTTGTGCCTAGTTGGAGTCTTTTAAGGCTTCCTCAACTTTCTTTGGTTCGATTTGAGAGATAAGTGCTACATTTGTCTTCTTCTTAAGAGCTCCCCTGGTTGTCATTCCTTCACTTGGATCTCCTATGATAAACTTTTGAGGATATTCTGGTACACTTCTCCACTCATTTGGACGCGTTCCAATCGTTGGAGTAGTTGACTCCTTATGTGGTTCAGGTTGATTATTGGCAGGTTCATTAGTCGACTTTGTGACTACGTCTGTGCTATAAGTCGACTTTTGTGACTTGCTTGTCTGTGATGATTCTTGGCTGATATCTTCATCACTTGCAATAATTCCTTTTCCGACCGTAGTGTTATTTTCATCAAATATAACATGCACTTATCCTTCTACAGATAAAGTACGTTTTGTTGATGAAGCACTTACTGCCAAATGGATTAAAGTAGTCTATGTTGGGCCGTTTGCCTTTCCATAATTCATATGGAGTTTTCTTCAAGATGGGTCTTATAAGAGATCTGTTGAGAATGTGACACACTGTGCTTACTGCTTCTGCCCAAAAGTGATTTGGCAGAGAATGTTCTAATATTATTGTTATGGCCATATCTTGTAGAGTTTTATTTTTTCGCTCAACTACTCCTTTCTGTTGAGGTGATCTTGGAGCTGAAAAGTTCTGGTATATGCTTGATCATTGCAGAAATCTTCAAAGGCCCTGCCTTCGAATTCTCCTGCATGGTCACTTTGGATGGTTGTGATGAGATACCCTTTTTCTCTTTCAACTCTTTTACAGAAAATCTCAAAAATTTTCAAAGCTTCATCTTTATGAGATAGGAAAATCACCCATGTAAAATGTGAGTAGTCATCAATAATAACAAAAGCATATCGTTTACCTTCAGTGCTAGCAGTTCTAGTGGGTCCAAATAAGTCCATATGAAGCAATTGTAATGGCTTGGTCGTAAACACAATGTCTTTGTTTTTGAAAAAGTTTCTAATTTGTTTACCAATCTGACATGCATCATATACATGATTTCTAGAAAAATTGAGTTTGGGAAGGCCAATAACTAAATCATGCTTGGAGAGTTTCTCAATTAGATGCATGCTTGCGTGACCAAGTTTCTTATGCCACAACCATGGATCATCAGATATGGATGCCAAGCAGATATGAGTATCTAAATGTTCAATGCCATCAAGAATGTAAACATTTCCATACCTTTTCCCTGGAAGTATTTGTTTTACCTGACTCATCTTCAATGGTACATCCTGTTTTCTTGAATTTGACTTCGTACCCTGAATCACATAGCTTACTTATACTCAAGAGATTATAGTTGAGTCCATCTACAAGGTATACTTCAGTAATATCACAATTGTTGTTGAATGGAACTGTGCTAGTGCCAATTATTTTTTCTTTTGAATCATCACCAAATTTGACACTTTCTTCATTTATTTTTATAACTTCTTCGAACATATTTTCGTCACCTGTCATGTGACTGGAACACGCACTGTCTAAATACCATTTTTCTTTGAGACTCTTTATGTAGTGTTCCTGCAAAATAGAATTATTACCTTCTTTTAGGTATCCAAGCTTGCTTGGGTCCTTGCAGGTTAGTTCTACTGAAATCAGGTTTGTCTTTGGGTTTTCAAATCCATCCTTAAATATTAGACTTACGAAATCTATAAAAGGAATATTTATGTCCAACTTTGTTAGAGTAATGACACACAGTGGTTGATCCAGTTTTTAATCTATCACTTGTGTTTGTACTTGTGGACTCAATTCTAGCTGGTTCTTTTCTAATTGACTTATAAGTCGCCTGGTTAGACTTGACAGAACTGTGACTGGTGGATTTGCGCATGCCATTCAGTTGCATTTCCAATTCCTGAACCTCATCTTGAAGTACACCTCTTTCGATTTCACATACTTCGATTTTAAGTTCCCAGTCCTTCTTTTCCCTATTGAGTCTTTTCAATTCATTCAACATCTTTTGAGGCTCCTTTAGGGTAAGATCAAGAATATCCTGCAATTCATTACATCTATCACAGTCATAGGATCTTACATCGCTTGTTTCACCTCGTGCCATAAAACAGTTGTCAGTATCTTCTTTGGTTTCTTTATCTGATGTGTCTTCATCAGTCCAATAGTCAAAATATTTGTTCATAACATTATCTAATATAGTCATGAAGCACAGGTTTGCTATTTCCTCATGTTCTGAGTTGTCTTCATCACTCCAGCTTCCGAAGGATTTGTTTTTGTTAAATCCTGTGGAGACTTTTCTTTTAAGTTCAAGGCATTCAACTTGAACATGGCCATACCTTCCGCTTCAAAGTATTTCCCATCATTTTTGTCTTGTTCATTATATTGCCTAGTTTATCTGGATGATATCTTTCCCTTTTTTGTATTTCTATATCTTATCATCAATCCATTCATGTTTCTTGATTCCATAGCAATTTCTTATTCAAGAGCTTCTGGATCGTCATCAATATCATCTTCAGGTCCTTCAGTTGTAGTTTTGAAGGCAACTGTTTTCTTCTTTTATTCCTGATTCGTTTTCTTGAGATGGGTTTTCTCAAATGCTATAAGATCTCCTCATAGTTCATCATATGAAAGTTTGTTTAGATCTTGAGACTCGAGCGCAACTACTTTTGTCTGCCATGTGGTAGTCAAACTCCTCAGGATTTTTCGAACTTGATCACCATTTGAGTAGGGTTTACCAAATGCTTTCAGATCACCAATAATTTTGCTAAATGTTGCAAACATTTCCTCAATAGATTCTCTTTCTTTCATCTGGAAGATTCATAATCATGAACCAACATGTTTATCCGAGTTTCTTTCAGTTTGATAGTTCCTTCATAAGTAACTTCCAGTTTGTCCCACATTTTTTTGGCAGTATCACAGATTGAAATTTTCTCATACTCTTCTCCACTTATAGCATTATAGATCAAGTTTTGAGCCTTAGCATTAACTTGAACGACAACCATTTGCTCTTCTGTGTATTCATCTATATCTTCAAGATCAGCGGATAGTTGAGCTGCTGCTGGCAGTGGATAGTTTTTCTTTTTTATGACACGCCATACTTTGACATCATAGGATTTTGCATAGATTTCCATGCGTACTTTCTAGTGGGATAAATATTGTCCATTGAAGTATGGTGGCCTTACTTGCGATGTCCCTTCTTGAAAGAGTGCTCCAATTGTTACTTAGTTTGATATGATCTTTTCTCACTAGCTGTTAAGCAAAAGATAAAAAGTGTGAGACCTGCTCTTATACCAATTGAAAGTACAAGAGGGGGTGAATTGTCGATTTTTTTTTTTTGTATTCTAAGTAGTTGACTAGTTTCAATGTGAATCCTACATCCAGTCCCCTTGGGTTGCAATGGTGCTCTCTTTCAGTATTTGAAGTTTTTTTATTACAAGAGAGTAGATGTAGCTTTACACCAACAGCTTAGTCACTATGTCAATTCTCTCTTCTTGATACAATATCTCACCAGTGTTTATCTCTTTTTCTTCTCTCACTAATTACACAACAGATCTAAAGAGAACTACAATGCTTGTTTGGAGTAGAACAAAAGGAGTAATAGTGGTTTGTTCAAAGTACATCTGCTTCAAGTCTGGTACAGATGTATATATACTTCGTGAGGCCTTCTTGACTCTTGATTGACGTGAATTTTAAGAGATTACAGACCCAAGGGAGTTGATCCTTGAAAGGAATCGTAAATTGATTCTTTCCAAGAAAAAGTTGAAGTTTCCATGATTCTCCTTTCTTACTTGCTTTGACACATATTTTCCTTATTTCTTTTACTTCTTCCATACTTGATGATAGAGCTTCTTGAGTCCTTTGTTTTATCCCTTGTGATCCTGCATCAATAGTAATATGTTATTTTTCATCATTGAAACTTATATTTAACAGAATTAACTGAGAATAAGATAGTTTGACCATTATATTCCAAAACCTGTTATTCTTTTTTAAATGTCGGGATTACATGATAAAAATTTCAAGATTGTGTACCAACTTTTTTTCCCACTTCATTATGCAAATAATTTGAAAATTTTACATATTTTCTTGATAAGTAAAATTTCTATGTCCCATTTGATAAAATAATTCAGAAAAAGCGAAAAAAGAAAGTGAAAAACAAATTAAAGTCCACGTTAATGACTGGAAAACATTACCAAACAATGTTTGTTTTGACATAAACTTGACCAGTAGTTGTCCACGTGCACAGCTTCTCTGCCTACAAATATGGAAAGAACAGTGCTTTCAGCGAATCGCACAATAAGCTCCATTCTATCCAAAGTTACTTCTTGTTTGAGAGAAACACAGAGAAAACATGAAGCCATTAATAAGAATGAGTTTATGGTCTTATTCTATGGTGATTACTTGGGTTTTCTTGGCAGCAATCTTATTTATGGTGGATACAACAGAGTGCAAAAACTGTGGATTTAAGGCAATCTTTAACTTTGGAGATTCAAATACAGATACAGGTGGTTTTTGGGCAGCTTTCCCAGCTCAGGGTCCTCCCCATGGAATGACCTACTTCAAGAAACCAGTTGGACGGGCAACTGATGGCAGAGTCATCCTTGATTTTCTAGGTCGTATATATGATTCTTCTCCGATCAAATTCCTTAAGTTTAATTTGACCGATCTATTTTTTTTTTATATTTTAGATTAGCATATTAGACTTGCTATGAAGAGTATTATGTAATTGTAGATCAACTCTTACTGTTTCAATTGAATTTGTTAGGTAAGACGTTTAACGGAGAGATAATGAAGGATAGTTTTTAGAAATAGTCTTATGATTTAGACTATTAAATATCTTAAAAGAGCAGATAATATAAACGAGAAGAAGTTTACTCTGTAAGTGTCATATCTTTGACCTGTAAGCTTTCGGACTTAGATTACAGGAGTTTGTATTTACAACAAAATGAAGTAGCCTTTGCTGGAAAAAGCAGCAAAATTGGTCCATGCATGTTCTGATTATCACTGGAAGTTGTTGTTTGTCCATAATATATAGGTTCTGTCCTAGATCCTTATCCTAACCATTGCACCTGTGACCGCTTCATATGTGCGCTTAATTTCGATTTACATTATTAGCCCTTTTATTGAGTGTCTTGCCACCATACCATAAGACTAATGATGTTCGGTGAATTCAATATTTAAGCTATATGGGTTCAATCTTTAACATTAGTAATGTGAACCTATTGTATCTTTAAAGTTATGAGTTACTTTTAATGAATTTTTACACATAAATTTATGTTCTACATCAAACGTACTGGGTTTAGTTGAACCTGATTTCAGTACGCTACATTCGACTCTGCTTTTAGATAAGATGATCACGTAATTCAACCAAAAAAAAAAATGTCCTTCATCCTGCCTCTCCTAACAGTTTTTTTGAAAGTCTTGTCGTTCCTCGTGTGCAGCTCAAGCGTTCGGTTTGCCATATTTGAGTCCATATCTGCAATCAATTGGATCTGATTACAAGCATGGTGCAAATTTTGCAACAGCGGCATCCACAGTGCGCTTGCCACAAACTTCTTTATTTGTTACTGGAGTTAGCCCTTTTTCTCTTCAGATTCAGCTTCGACAAATGAAAGAATTTAAGGTTAAAGTCGATGAACTTCAGCATAAAGGTATACCATTAGTGTTCCATTCTACAAATTTTTCGATGAATATTACTTTTTATTGTTAACCATAACCGAATATGTCCGAATTTTTCAGGGCAAACTAATCTGCCTTCCCCGGACGTATTTGGAAAGTCGCTCTATACATTCTACATTGGTCAAAATGACTTCACTGGAAATCTGGCAAGAATAGGAATAATTGGAGTGAAAGAGTTTCTACCTCAACTGATTTCTCAAATTGTTAGCACCATCAAGGTAAGATCTTTGACCTTCAATTTCCTAGCTAGCATTCAATGAATAATTAGTCACTCGTCTTTTCTTTCTCTTATTATTTTATAATTTCTTTTTGTAAACCAATGTGAGTCCAGTGAGCATAAAGTGAAAATGCATGTAGATATGAAATACAGTGTGTGATCATCTTATTTAAAAACTGAAATTATTAATATGCTTCTGATGTGTGATCTAGCTCTCTTTTCCTAGATCAAGCTTGATAAATAAATGACTGTGAGCTTTGAATCAAGACCTTTGTGTGCTCTAATATCATGTTAAAGTGTATGACGATCTTATAAAAAAAGTTTTGGCTAGCTATTTGATAGAGCATATGTATATATGTAAAAACAAGCATTGAACGGAGAGAAAGGACATTCAAGAAAAGAAGATAGTTGTTTAGGAAACATCTGATTATGAGTCCGTGCTCAAGCTAACCGAACGCTTATCTGATGTTAATTCTGTTTTATATGCCAGGAGATATATGCATTAGGTGGGAGGACATTTTGGGTGCTAAATTTAGCACCAATTGGATGTTACCCTGCATTTTTGGTGGAGCTGCCTCATAACTCTTCGGATATTGACCAGTTTGGTTGTCTAATATCATACAATAATGCAGTGATGGATTATAACAATATGCTCAAAGCAGCATTGGCAAAAACAAGAGAAGAAATTGCTGATGCAGATGTGGTATATGTGGACACTAATACTGTGCTCTTGGACCTCTTCCAACACCCTACTTCTCATGGTATTTGTTTTCTTTTTTAAGATGCTGAATAGTACATGATGTGCTCTTGAAAGGCCATATATTTTGTGATAATTTTTTTGTTTTTGCAGGGCTAAAATATGGAACCAAAGCATGTTGTGGATATGGAGGTGGTGCCTACAATTTTAACCAGCAACTATTCTGTGGAAATACCAAACAAATAAATGGAACTAAAGTGACAGCCAATGCCTGTGAAGATCCACAAAATTATGTAAGCTGGGATGGAATACATACTACAGATGTAGCAAACGAACTCACTATATATGCCATTCTCAATGGTTCTTATTTTGATCCTCCTTTCCCACTTCATCACATTTGTGATATCTAGCCTATAGGTTGACTCCATTGTTTTTTGTGTGTAGCAATAATAAACTATGACTCATGAGTCATTACTAGCCAAAGAAATGAAAATTTCTTGATGCTTTGATTATTAGCATCAAGTTCATATAATCCATAGTTAATAACCTGGTAGTCCGTTTGGCTTTACCGATTGAAAGTAGTTGATAAGCATTACAAGATAAAAAGAACCTTTAAATGTTGAATTGATCTAATGATTACTTGTTTATATAGAAGAGCTAAAACTGATAATATTAACCATCATCAGGCGTCTATAGGTTTATTTTTGTTAAATTTTTAAGATTTATTTAGTGGTATGACTTAACTTTAAAATGCGGCAAATAATGGAAACTTTGATAGTGGTATGAATTCCATCCCATGAAAACAAACTTAATCTATGAGCTGTGATCCATATCCTAATCCAATTTTCTTAAAAAATTCAATCCATCCATATCCATATGATGTGAATTTATCATTAGGTATGGTTTAATTTGAGACTGGACTTTGCAAAATGTTTGAATGAAAAAAAAAACTTTCTTTCTTCTAAAACTGTAATTAACTTAATCTTGAGGTCATCAGCAGCCCAAAAAAATATATATATACCTCTTTACATCAGAAACAGCAATTTCAAATGTCTTTAAAGGTAACCTTAGGGATTCTGTTGACTTGTCTTGAGGATTATCATCAAATGCTATAATCATCTAGGAAATTCTTGGCTTACACATCAAACTTTATCAAAATGCAGACAGCTCAACAGAAGATTATTCTAAATTTTGTGTTGGCCCATACATTTTGAGGAGAAAAGGTCAGATGTGCTGATCTTTATGTCAAAAAATTATAAAATTTTGGTTTTAGTACAATGTTGTAGGTAATTGTGCTTTCTTTCTGTCAAGAATAAATTTAGTACTCCTATTTAACAGAAAAAAACAAGTATGTGAGCCTGAAGCTATGGATAAAACCTAGTGAGGTGACTTCACTAGTTATTGTAAACTTTGAATCTTTCTTTCACATAGAACAGTCAACTTAATATTTAAATGGCATAGTATTATTTAAGCATAATCAGTTAAGGATCTCACTTTAGAACATTCTAATCATTTTGGAGTTTCTTCATTGGATCAAATTAATATTTTCAACCAACCATAAAGTTTAATGACAGTATGTACACTCAAAAGGAATCTCACCTTTTATGCATAGTTTTCTTTAGAGAAAGCACATTGCCTTCTTATTTTATTCATTTATTTGGAGGGCAGGAGCTGTATTATCTCATATTAAATAACGGATAGTTAAATAATTTGCAATAATAATAATAATAATAATACAAGACAAACAAAACAAAAACAAAAAAAAAATAGAAAGAAAGAAAATAACAATAAAATAAAGAAGGAAGGCAATTAAGTGGGCTTTAGCCCATCTGCTTCAAAATGACGAAGCTAGAAAAGGGTTTGAAACAAAAATTTCTTTAGCCAACCACATGTCAAACGGGGGAATAGAAAGAAAACGATTATACTGTTTCTTAGCGCCGAATACCGTGTTTCACTTCGTCATCAGCATATATTCTTGAGTGTCACCAATAAACTCCAGGTAATTACATATAATTCTTCTTCTTTTGATATAATATTATTTTATATTCTTGATTCCTTATGGGACTGAGTAGAGAAGATATTGGGATTGGATTAAGAGTTTAAAAGATAAAGTTAAGGGAATTGGGAAAGAGAGAAGCGCCACATTTAAACTTCTGTAGAATCAGAAGATAACTAAAATCCCTAAAGAAAGAAAAGGTTGGATTGGAGAAACAAAAGAAACCTAAAGCTTCACCAATGAAAGAAAAAAATTGAGAAAATAAAAGGCTTTGATCTCTAAAGCTTTGTCAACCTGGTTCGGTGAAGTTTGTAGTTGCTCTAGTGAAAATACTCCACCGCTTAGAACTAAAAATTCTATTTCTCCTTCTTTGGAACTTGCTTGAGATATTTTCTATAGTGTATGCTTTCATTGAATACAAAAAAAAGAAGATTTAAATAACAATTAAGAAGAATATCATGGACAATAATATTATCTGATTTTTGTAGTATTCATATGATTAAGGAGACCAAATAATACAATGAATAGACTATATGAATGACCTTTGTTTCGAAGATTATGGACTCGCTTAAGTTAAGTGTAGTATGGGTAGATAAAAAATTTGACGAATTGAGAACTAAACATGTGTTCCCGAGGGGTGGGTATTCAAATTTAGTTATGAATTAAACCGAACAAGGAAATTAACACGAGATCAATTTGATGTGATCATAGATTGATTGAAGGAAGCTGTACGGATTGCCCGAGGTGACGAGTTTGGTATTTCGGCACGAGTACTATGAGTAGTAATCTTACCACAACTTGTGTTTTATAACCTGCATGGTTTATATATGATTTTTAAAATAGTACGTCACCAAATGTTTGAAATTACATGTGGGATAAGTCCTTTACTTGATATGGTACTGAACAATTTACTCGAGATGTTTACAGTTATTTAAAATGTTCTCAATGTTACCAGACATGTTTTACTGTTACTTGAGATATGATTACTGTTACCGAAATGTGATTACATGATTTGATAAGAACTGAAATACCCTATACTATTTTGAAAATGCTTTCATATGAATATGTTTCGTTTACAAAGAAAAGTATAAATGGGAGAAAACTTTGAAGGATCCCGTAGCTAACGGCGGGTTCGTTAGACCTGGTACACCTTGTATTTACAGATTATCGATTATAGTTGTAGCCCTCGCTAGTGGAAAGGTAGAACTAGTATATCGTTACAGTTTTCCCGCGGGTAGGGACCTACAAGTTATATTTGACTCCTTTTACGAAGGGGTCCACACAGTGATACATATTACATGATCCTTTCTTGGAAACCTTCCAAACATAAAGATTTGCTATGAGACAGTATTTATCGAGTTTATTACCAAATTGTTAATTGATTTTTATTTATATGAAACACATGATGAAACAGATTATTGTTTACTGCTTCTGAAAGAGCATTTTTATGATATTTTCGGGTTAATAGGCATTTTTCTGACTTGTCCCCAATTAAAAATGATTGTGATTAAGTGTTATTACTCACTGAGCTAGCGACTCACTCCTCGCTATTTATTTTTACAGAGGCAATAGTTGACGCGAGCGAGGATTCCGTTAATTAAAGTACACAATTTGCTAGTTCCTGGTGAGCCCCGCACTTGTTCACGCGTGCGAAGAGTTTATTTATTGTTATTGTCTTTTCTTTTGAACTCTTAAAGTCGCTCCATAGTCATTCTTATTGGTGTCATGATAATTCATTCGTTATATTGGACTAGTTACTAGTATTGCACTTCCTCTCTATATTTTGAGATGGGTTTAGTATTATTATGTTGGTAATGGTAATGTTGGTGAAAATTTATTTTGGTTAGTTGATGAAGATTTTGACTGATTTGGGTAAAAATTGGTTGGTTGTTAATTGTTTATCAGACAGAAAAACTTTTGGATAGTCCTAAAATAGGGAAAACTCTGTCCGATTTTCTGTAAAATACCGATGATGCTTACTTGGGGGCACTTTCTCCCAAGCGCCGGTCATGATCCTAAATTGGATCGTGACAAAGTTGGTATCAGAGCTTTAGGTTATTCCTGCGACTAATGAAGCACATGTCAGTAGTAGAATCTCAATTATGGTTATGTAGCCGGCCATTCCCATTATTGTGATTATGCGAGGACGTAATAGGATGTGTCTTGTCTTTCTTTCTTATTCCTCCTAACGTATGTAGTGATTAAGGTCAAATAACTACATGTGTCACTGTTATCTTGTTCATGTATGGTTCACCCAATAATAACATTTGGCTAAAGGTTCAAAGATATCAAATGATGATACTAGACAAGCAATTGTCTCCCGCAAGAGAAAGCGACAGAAATGGTAGACAAGGACAAAGAAGGGTCGTTGTGCCATAATGAGGAGCTTTCTTTCCGCTAACATGTGTAATGGAGTCCATTCCTGAAATTAGTACGGTTTCACCATTATAGCAATCGGAGAGTGCCATCACAAAGGTACTTACCTCCATGCATAGAGAAATTGAGATCTCGATAGAAATAATAGATAGAGATGAGAAGAATGGGCAACACAATAGTGCTCTAGAGTCATTATGTACGTAGAAGATTGTAGGGAACATAAAAGTATCCTTAATAAAGTTTCTAAAGTTAAAACTACCAAGTATAATGTTTCTAATAGTTCATACGATCCTTAAGGGTTTTTGATAAAATATTTACCACATTACGAGCTATAGGATATTTCATGGAGTGGTCTATGGAACAAGCAACTTATAGACCAGAGATCATATCGAATACATGAACTGATACTATACTCTTAGGGATACCAACAAGAGCAACACAAATAATTTGCGAATCATTTCACTAAATTCTTTATGAATCACTTTCTTCTTGACAAGTTTCTAATATGAACTTGCATGCAAGATGGTTAAGGAATTAATTTAGACGATGGGTGTAACAACATATATCACCTAACTTTCTCAACTGTATAGATAAGCAATATATTAAGTTTAGACGCTTGCCAAAATATTGGTTAACTATTTAAACAAGGTAGTAACTACACATACGAAAACGTTGATCTATTCTATGGCAGTTACACTTAACGGAAAGATTGAAAAATATGGATATGGTAGCCGTGCACGTAAGAGGACCGAGATTAGGAAATCTTTCAGTATGGATTTTAATATGGGTCGAAGATCTAAAAATTACGAATATTATAAAATATTGAACGATCCTTCTGGGGTTTCCATTTTTGTAAAAAACAATCTACAGTAGTTAAGCTGTGTATAAAAGCTTATTACATTTGAGTTAAGAGAATGAATATCCTAGCTAACCAATTTGTACTTGATGTGGTATGCTGTGACGTGCCGATGGGTGTGGATTATCTATCCAATTGCCATACTACCTTTGATTTCCACGTAAAGGTAGATTGATTGAGATACACAATAAAATAAGTTTTGTACTAAAATGGATCTTTTACTAGTAATGGGTAAAGTTATATCACTTAGTAATGTTTAATGATTATTGAACAAAGGTGATATGAGTCTCATAACGATGGTCAATACAAGATATGAGACACTTAGTTTGAAAAAGGTACCAATAGTACGAGAATTTTCATGAGGATTATTAGGACTACTTCCGATAAGAGAAATAGGCGTCGCCTTTGATTTGAAACATAACATGCAAACTATATCATATGGCACCAACAGAGTTGAAAGACCTAAATGAACAATTGCAAGACTTATTGGATAAGAGTTTTATTATGCCAAATATTTCACCAACAGGTGCACCAATGTTATTTGAAAGAAAAAAAGGGAAAATAGGTCTCTAAAAATGTACATCGACTGCAGACAATTGAATAAGGTAATGATACATTATACATACCCATTATCTCATATAGATAACTTGTTTGATCATTTACAAGGAACCTCCCACTTTTAAGAGATTGATCTCCAGTCTAGTTATTATCAGCTTAAAATAATAATGGAAAATATTTTGATATCAGCCTCGAGAACTCAGCACAGATATTATGAGTTACTTGTACTGCCTTTTGGACTGGCCAGTGCTCTGGCCGCTTTTATAGATATAATGAATGTGGTGTTTGAGTTATTTAAAAAAAAGGATTATAGTTTTTATTTTTGATATTTTGATATATTCTCGTAGTCAGGAAGAACACGAGTACCTTAAAAAAAATATGTTATAGATGCTGCCAGAAAAATTAGTTTTTTTTGCCATATTCTTGAAGCATAAATTCTGGATAGACTCAGTTCGGAAATTTTGTAACTAAGGATGTGATTATGGTAAATTCGAAGAAGATAGAAACAATTCAGAAATAGCAAAGATCAACTATTCCTATAGTGATCTGCAAATACTTGGCCTGGCAGACTACTACTGATATTTGGTATAGGATTTTTCCAAAATAGAAGCACCACTAACCTAGTTAACACCCCCTCCCCCCCCCCCCTCCAAAAAAACAAATAAGGTTCCGGTGGACAGAGAAATGTGAGCAGAGCTTTAGAAACCCAAAACATGTTTAACAACTATACTAGTATTACCCTTACCATTAGGTTTTGGAGGACTCACGATATTCTGTGATACTCTGAGGATGGATTAGGATGTATCCTCATGCATATGATCGTGTTATACTGTATGCTTTGAGACAACTCAAGAAGGATGACCTACACTATCCTACTCATGACTTAGAGTTAGTTGCAGTGGTTTTGGCTTTGAAGGTTTAGAGGTATTACTTATACTGTAAAATTTGCGAGATTTATATAGACTACAAGCGTCTGAAGTACGTTTTCCAACAGATATATCTAAACATTCAGTAACGTAGATGGATAAAACTATTTAAGAACTATAATTGCACTACTCTATATCAGTGTTATCAAAAGTGAAAAGCGCAAAAAAGCTCTAAGGTCTATTGGGGCTTTAAGCGCAATGCGAAAATAAAGCGTTGTCTTTAATGAAAAAAGGCGCAACTAGAGAAAAAGTAAAAATATGTATATGTAATCCAAGACCAATAATTATAAGTATAAATAACAAATATATGGATAAAGAATCTGAAAAAAATTACGACAAAGTGAAATATCAATTGCTTAGTGTCGCCTTTTCAGGATCACACACATTGGCAAGGAAAAGTATGCCTTAGAACCTTGATGCGACAATGAAGCGCTCGCAAAGCGAGGCGAAGCGTTCAATATGTTTTGAGCCTCGCTTCAGGGCTTAAGTGCGCCTTTGACAACACTTCTCTATAGTATCTTGAAAAGTCCATTGTTGTGGCCAATGCAATTAAAAAAAATATTGTGGGGTAGTTTGGCACATATAACTCCTATAAAGAGACTTCTGGTTAAGAGTATGTACATACTAAATGGTATAGGTGTTAGATTTAGTATGGAAAAAAACAATCAGAGTCATTGTTGGCTTGAGTTCAAGTAAAATCTTCATTGGTAAAGCGCATAAAGGCCACTCAATATGAAGATGAGGCTTTAACTAGTAAAAGCAAGAATATGACTATTGATAGTGATAGTATTCTTTGGCTAAGTAGCGGGTTATGTATATCTGATATATATGGGTTAAGACAAGTTATTCTTGAGGAGCTCACAACTCTAGCTACACTGTATATTCGGGGACCAATAAGATATACCATAATTAGAAGAAAATTATAAATTAGCTTACATAGTAGGTACAGTTTAATTAGCTTACATAATAGGTACATTTTTGCTAGTTAAAACTTCTCATATCGAAGATAAATATGCACAAATATACATGAATAGAAAATTGTCAAACTCTTTGGGGTCTATTATCCACCATTTCTAATAGAATATCATAATTTACTGCACGGTTTTGAAAATCTATCCAAGAAACATTGGGCACACTAGAAGATCTTAGTAACACATTTCATTAACAGGCAGACGGGTAGTCTGAATGTACTATAGAAATCTTGAAAGATATGTTGAGAGCTTGCACTTTGAGTTTGGAGGTAGTTTGTACGCTTATATGTATATTTAGCTAAATTTGCCTATAACGATAGCTGTCAGTCCAGTATTGAGGTGGCACCTTATGGAGCCTTGTATAGTATACAATGTCATTCTCCTATTGGATGGTTTGAAGCCGATAAGGCTAACTTATTAGGACTCGACTTGGTACAAAAAAATATTGGCAAGGTCCAGGGGGCAGAGTGTCCTGACAAGTTCTACATGTGAAAGCCGTAATGTGATTCAAAAGAAAAAGAAGGCAAGTTGAGCCCTAGGTTTATAGAACCATATGGGATACTAGACCGAGTGAGAGTTATGGCTTATCGTTTGGTACTTCCTCTTGAGGTGTCTTTTATTCATCCAGTATTTCATGTTTCTATGCTAAAAAAATGTATATTAGACTCCTCTCAAGTGCTTGAAGCACCGACTATACCGCTTGATGAGAAGTTATATTACGAGGAGGAGCCGATGACTATTTTTGATAGACAAGTAAGAAAGCTATGGTCAAAAGAAATTGTGTTTGTTAAAATCTAGAAATCATACCGTTGAACAAGCTACTTGGAAAGTAGAAAAATGATATACAAGCAAAGTATCCCCGCTTATTTCATCTACATGTTTAAATTCGTAGACGAATTTCATAAGGTAGGGAGAATGTAATATCTCATATTAAATAACGGATAGTTAAATAATTTGCAAAAAAAAAAACAAATAATACAAGACAAACAAAAAAAAAAAGAAAAGAAAGAAAATAACAATAAAATAAACAAGAAAGGCAATTAAGTGGGCCTTAACCCATCTTCTTCAAAGTGACGAAGCTAGAAAATGGTTTGAAACAAAAATCCCTTTAGCCAACCACATATCGTCATCGGCATATATTCTTGAGTTTCAACAATAAACTCCACGTAATTACATGTAATTCTTCTTCTTTTGATACAATATTATTATATATTCTTGATTCCTTATGGGATTGAGTAGAGAAGATATTGGGATTGAATTAAGAGTTTAAAAGATAAAGTTAAGAAAATTGGGAAAGGGAGAAGCGCCACATTTAAACTTCTGCAAAATCAGAAGATAACTAAAATCCCTAAAGAAAGAAAAGGTTGGATTGGAGAAACAAAAGAAGCCTAAAGCTTCACCAACGTGAAAGAAAAAAAAATGAGAAAATAAAAGGCTTTGATCTCTAAAACTTTGTCAACCAGGTTCGGTGAAGTTTGTAGTTGCTCTAGTGAAAATACTCTATGGCTTAGAATAAAAAATTCAATTTCTCCTTCTTTGGAACTTGCTTGAGATATTTTTCATAGTGTATGCTTTCATTGAATACAAAAAGAAGAAGATTTAAATACCAATTAAGAAGAATATCATGGACAATAATATTATGTGCTTTTTGTCATATTCATATGATTAAGGAGACCAAATAGTACAATGAATAGACTATATGAATGTGATGACCCAAAATATCATCTTTAAATTTAATAAGTAATTTCGTATTATAAAACTTCGAAAAGCACCATTTATCATTCCTCGACTTGCGTGTGCAGTCCGTAAAATTTTCCTGAAAGTTTTTATGTGAAAAATGGATTAAAATGTGAAATAGAGCCTTAAAACTCAACTGAGTTGACTTTGGTCAATATTTTGAGCAAATGGACTCGAATCAGTATTTTGACAGCTCCAGTAGCTCCATATCGTAATTTGGGACTTGGGCGTATGCCCGAAATTTAATTTAGAGGTCCCTATCTCAAGTTATGACCATTTAACGGAAACTAGTAATTTAAAGGCTAAAGATTTCCAAGTTTGACCACGGGGTTGACTTTTTGATATCAGAGTCGGAATCTGATTCTGGAAATTGGAATAGCTCCGTTATATCATATATGACTCGTGTGCCAAATTTAAAGTCATTCCGGATTCATTTAACATGTTTTGGCACAAGATTTGTAAATTGAAAAGTTTTGAAACTCAAAAGTTCGAATCGAGGTGTGAATTATAATTTCAGCGTCGTTTGACATGATATGAGACCCCGAGTAAGTCCGTATAATATTTTAGGACTTGTTGGTATATTTGGTTGAGATCTCGAGGGTCTCGGGTAGATTTCGGGTGGTCAACGGAATTTAATTTTGGCATTTCAAGAACGTTCGACGTCGTTTCTTCAAGAATGAGTGGTATCCCATTAATCAAATGAATTCCAAATTCAGTTTTTATGGAAGCATTAGATCCGTATTGAAATTTTGGAGCCATAGCAAAAAGAATCATCGAATTCGGACATCGTATGAGAGAGTTATGCCCATTTTCGTATCGGGAAGGATTTTTCGTAGCCGTCAGCGCCCAGGATAGCGTGGGGCGCTAGCCCTGGCGCTGGAAATTATTGGTGTACTGGAAACTGCGCCACAGGCAGTGCCCCACGCTACCTGTGGCGCTCGAAAATGCCAGAAACCCCATAAAATGGGGAGTTTAGCCATTTTACTCATTTTTGAGTTTGGGGAGCTCGGTTTAGGCGATTTTTGGGCGATTTTCACAGGAAAAAATTGGGGTAAGTGTTCTTTATCCTATATTGATTATATTTTACGATTCTATACTCATTTACATCATGAATCCATGAATTTATGGAAGAAAAATCAAATTTTTATAAAACCTTCCAAAAATGTAAAACGAAGATTTGAAGGTCAATCCGATGTCGGAATTTGATAATTTTTGTATGGTTGGACTCATCTCAGAATGGGTGTTCGGATTTCATAAGTTTTTTTCGAGATTTGAGATGTGGGCCCCACTGTCAATTTTTAAAGTGAATTTCGGATTTTTATCCGAAAAATTAGTAAATTCATATTGAATTAATTCCTACGATTTGTATTGAGTATATCAAATTATTTGTGAATAGATTTGAAGCTTTTGGAGACAAATTTAAAAGGAAAAGCTGTGGTCGAGTAATTTATTGGAATTTGCATAGCGAGGTAAGTGTCGTGATTAACCTTGACTTGAGGGAATAGAACCCTTAAATTATTTGTTATGTGAAATGCATGTGAACGACGTATAGGCGAGGTGACGAGTGTCTATACGTCGTCAAATTAATTATTTGCATAATTATTTGAAAATCATAAATTGTTCTAAGACACGAATTAATTGTTATAATAATTATTTCTTTCCTATTCCTTGACAAATATTAATTCTTGAATTTCTGCAATAATTGTTACATGCTATTTGATTTATGTGTATTAATTGCTACTTGACATTTAGCATATTTAATATTAAACTGTCTATTTTCTCCCCGATTTTCATAATAAATTGCTAATTGTCATTGCTTGTTTCATAATTAAATCATAACTATTGAATGCTTGTTGTTTTAAAATTTTATATTAATTGTTGCATTTATTGGGATAATTTATTCTATAAGAATTGGTAAATGAATATATTGGAGGAGCGGGTTGCGCGCCGCAATAGAGTTGATTGAAATGAATATATTGGAGGATCGGGTTGCACGCCGCAACAGACTTGTTTAAAAGTCCATATTGGAGGATCGGGTTGCACGCCGCAACAGACTTGTTTAAAAGTCCATATTGGAGGATCGAGTTGCACGCCGCAACAGACTTGTTTAAAAGTCCATATTGGAGGATCGGGTTGCACGCCGCAACAGACTTATTTAAAAGTCCATATTGGAGGATCAGGTTGCACGCCGCAATAGACTTATAGAGAAGTCAATATTGGGGGATCAGATTGCACGCCGCAACAGACTTGATTAAGAGTCTATATATATACTTGATTGAAATAAATATATGACATACTTGATTAAAAGGAAAATATTGTGAGAGCGGGTTGCACGCTGCAACAGAATTGAATGTGAATATGTTGTGAGAGCGGGTTGCACGTTGCAACAGAATTTATGAAAATGATAATTGGTTATAACTGCTGAGTTGGCTTCAACCATTATAAATGAGTTACCTGATTTATTTCTATTATTGATGTTGTTACTAATATTGCGTACATGTTAATGTAAGTGAACCGCCTTAGCCTCGTCACTACTTCGTCGAGGTTAGGCTCAGCACTTACCAGTACATGGGGTCGGTTGTACTGATACTACACTCTGCACTTCTTGTGCAGATTTCGGAGTTGGTCCCAGCAGCGTACCATAGACTTGCTCGGATTTCAGCTACTCAGAGGAGACTTGAGGTATAACTGCACGGCGTTCGCAGTTCTGAAGTCCCTGTCTACTGTACCGTAGCTGTGTGCTTATTTCCAGACAGCTTTATTTTATTCAGACCTTTATTTTTATTATTCTAGAAGCTCGTGGACTTGTGACACTAATTCTGGGATGGTATTTAGACGCCGTTATTTTTATGGATTATTCACTATATTTCAGACCTTACTTCCGCATTTGTTTCTTTATTATTAATAAATTTAAAATTTATTTTAAAATGGCTAATATTATTTTAACGTTGGCTTGCCTAGCAAGTGAAATGTTAGGCGCCATCACGGTCCGAAGGTGGAAAATTCGGATCGTGACAGTTTGGTATCAGAGCACTAGGTTACATAGGTCTCACGAGTCACGAGCAAGCTTAGTAGAGTCTGAAGGAACGGTACGGAGACGTCTGTACTTATCTCTCAGAGGCTATGAAGTTTAGGAACAATATCACCTCTTTCATTCCTTATCGTGCGTCATTGATTTTGCTTGAAACCTATATCTCACATTCCTTTGTATCTACTCATGTATGACATTGCGCACTCGGTAACAGTTGTGCGTCTACAGTTCGTGATGCCGCAGATGAACTACGAGGGAGCCATAGATGCTCAAACATTGCCTCAAAATGTGATTCCGACTGAAGATGCGGACGTATAAAGAGATCACCCAGTGAATAATGTAGGGGATGCAACGTACCTTGGCATTTGGTTGATTTATACAAGTTGTGAAGGTTAATATTGTGGACCATCGGATGTGGTGAACTATGACATCGCGCCGAGTATGGGAGTCCACTATCAATGAATCGATTGCGAGTCATGTGTTATATCAGTTTTGGCCTGAAATGTATATATGTGGTACTGAAAGGTTCTCCCAAAATTTACATGTGTTTAAGGCCTGAGATCTTGTAGAGAATAAGGTTGGGACTTGCGGTATGTCCGCCTCCGTAATAATCTTATACTTCAGTACCAAAGGAGTTAGAGAAACAACATTAAATTTACTGAAGGTCTACTCAGTCTGGACGTCACGGTTACGGATTTTGGGGTACTTCGGAGGAAGTACAGTGGTTGGCGAGATTCTGGACTAAGAATTGTCTGTATGGAGCTCTACTTTTGTGATCATGTATATAAATAGGGGTAAGGTTTACCCCAAAGAAGAATCGAAGAGTATGTTAAGAAATGGGTTAGCTCAACAGTGTTGAGTCAGCATAAGAAAAGAAGAAATTGGCCTTGGGAGAGATAATTCTCCATAGGTGTCTGTGGCAAGCCTATGAAGAGGGCAGACCATCCAATACAACACTGCCCACTTGGTTCGATTCTCAGAAATACTTTTGAAAGAGTTTGTTTCCCGGACTCTCCGTAATGCATGGCGCATAGGGTTTGAACGATTGCGTCAAGTCACCATGACAGTGTCATAATATGCCATCAAGTTTAGTAAGTTAGCCCGTGCCAGAGAGCGAGTCCACAGACTCATTAAAGGACTTAATTATGATCGTAAAATTTTGTATGACTCGGGAGCTACAAACTAATACTTCATTTTCACTAGTGGTAGAAGTTGCCAAGATATTAAAACGTGTTCGGGGTGAGGAAAAAGGAAACTAAGGAGACCAAGACGTCTCGAGGATCTGGAGGATTCAGTGGATTCTACTCTGCGAGTATAAATCATTAAGGCGGGGGCTCGGGCAGTCGGCTAGCCCAGTTCGCACATAGGATTAATCGAGGTGCTCCAGTAAGTTCTTTAATGCACCACCGACATGAGTTTCCTACAATGGTTATTTCAGTTATCAGACACATACTCAATGTGAGCAGCCAAACCCGCAAAGAGGTTGTTATGAATACGGTGATACTAGGCACATCATGGGATAATTGTCCCAAACTTGGGAGAGGCATATTTCATCAAAGCACTCAGGCTACGTGCCCTATTGCAGTTACTACACCATCCACACGGCCAGTTAGGGGTGGAGGACAGGCGGGTAGAAAGCGTCCTAGAGGTGGAGACCTAGCCGTTGTTATATTTATTTTATGGTATGGCAGAGGTCGTTATACCAGATGGTATCATTATAAGTATGACCTCGATTTAAAATAAAAGAATAATTTCCTTAACTTGATTCAGTTATGAGTATCAAGACGAGTCCCCTTATTGTGCTCTACTTATGAGTGAGCTTCGTAATTCTATAATCTACTTATGTGTTTACTTCTGTTGTGAGGTTTTATGGAGATAACTACACCTATCATTCCATGATGGACTCTAATAAGATCTGTGAGGCTAAAGGTGCCTTTCTGGTACTTATTTTGGTATATTTTGATGTATTTTCGAATAATTAATTATAAATTATGAATTATATGCCCTACTGGTGTGGGGTTCATTATATGTTGTGATTTTGTTTAACAAAAATTATTTTAAATGAGAGAATGGAAAGTTTCAATTGGCACGATGTGCATATTACTTGTGATTCAGAACTGAGGACGAGATCCTCCCATTTTAATACAAATTGATATGTTTAAACCGGGCTATGAGCTGCGGTGGAAGTTATATAAGGACGAGATCCTTGTAATAAAAAAATTCTTGTGTTTAAATTCTCCCTTGTGAAATTAAATTTGTACTATAGTATTAATAGGGAGTCATGCCTGCTAGGCTTATTTGAGAAATTTTTTATATGAAATTCTCTGTGCATATTTGCCAAATTCATGTTGTAATATTGAGTTGTAACCTACGAGGTAGGTGCCCGCCCAGGTGTCGTTAAATGTGACTCGTTAATTCGGGTAAATAATAATTAGGTCTTCATGCCTCGCATCTCGTTATTAGTATTGCGAAGGTTTGAAACGAGATTTTTGATAACATGAAGTTAATTGACGATTCTGTAATTTATTATGAACAACTATTAAGACCAGATTGACCCAGAAAGGTGTCCCATTCAGATGGTCAGACGAGTGTGAGTTGAGCTTTCAGAAGCTCAAGACCGCTTTGACTACAGTGCTAGTGTTGGTATTACCACAGGTTTAGGATAGTATACGCTATATTGTGACACATCTCACATTGGGCTTGGTGTAGTATTAATGCAAGATGGCAAGGTAATTGCATATGCATCGCAGCAGTTGAAAGTTCACGAGAAGAGTTATCTTGTTCATGACTTGGAATTGGAAGCTATTGTTCATGCGCTGAAGATTTGGAGGCATTACCTCTACGGTGTCTCGTGTGAGGTATTTACTGATCATCGTAGCCTTCAGTATCTGTTAAAATAAAAGGATCTTAATTTGAGGCAGAGAAGATGGTTGGAGTTATTGAAAGACTATGATATCACCATTTTGTATCACCCTGGAAAGGCCAATTTGGTGGCCGATGCTTTGAGTAGAAAGGCTGTGAGTATGGGAAGTCTTGCATATATTCCAGTTTGTGAGAGGCCATTAGCGGCAGATGTTCAGACTTTGGCTAATCAGTTCATGAGGTGAGATATTTCAGAACCCAGTCGGGTTCTAGCTTGCACAGTCGCTCGATCTTCTTTATATGAGCGCATCAGAGAGAGGCAGTATGATGATCCTCACTTACTTGTCCTTAAGGACACGGTGCAACATGGTGATGCCAAACGGGTTGCTGTGGGGGAAGATGGAACTCTGCGAATGTCGGGCCGTATTTGTGTGCCTAATATGGATGTGCTTCGTGAATTAATTCTTGAAGAGGCACACAGTTCCAGGTATTCTATTCATCCAGGTGCCGCAAAAATGTATCAAGATTTGCGAAAACGTTATTGGTGGAGGAGAATGAAAAAGGATATAGTTGCACATGTAACTCGGTGTCGGAATTGTCAGCAAGTTAAGTACGAGCATCAGAGACCTGGTGGTTTGTTTCAGAAGTTAGAAATTCCTGAGTGGAAGTGGGAGTGTATCACAATGGATTTTGTTGTTGGGCTCCCACGGACTCAGAGAAAATTTGACGCAGTTTGGGTCACTGTGGATAGGTTGACCAAGTCAGCCCATTTCATTCCAGTGGCAGTTACCTATTCTTCAGAGAGGTTATCTGAAATTTACATTCGTGAGATTGTCCACCTTCACGGTGTGCCCGTGTCTATTATTTCAGATTGAGGTACGTAGTTTACCTCACATTTCTGGAGGGCTGTACAGTGTGAGTTAGGCACGCGGGTGGAGTTGAGTACATCATTTCATCCACAGACTGACGGACAGTCAGAGCGCACTATTTAGATATTGGAAGATATGCTTCGCGCTTGTGTTATAGACTTTGGAGGTTCTTGGGATAATTTCTTGTCACTTGCGGAGTTTGCTTATAATAACAGCTACCAGTCGAGCATTTAGATGGCTCCATATGAGGCATTATACGGAAGGCGATGCCGATCGCCAGTTGGTTGGTTTGAACCGGGAGAGGCTCGGTTGTTGGGTACCGCTTTGGTACAGGATGCCTTGGATAAGGTCAAGATTATTCAGGATCGACTTCGCACAGCTCAGTCTAGGCAAAAGAGTTATGCCGACTGTAAAGTTCGTGATATTGCATTCATAGTTGGAGAACGAATATTGCTTCGGGTTTCACCTATGAAAGGTGTAATGAGGTTCGGAAAGAAGGGCAAGTTGAGCCCTAGGTATATCGGACCCTTTGAAATTCTTGAAAGGATGGGTGAAGTAGCCTACATGCTTGCATTACCACCTAGTTTATCAGCGGTTCATCCGGTGTTCCATGTGTCTATGCTCCGAAAATATCATGGTGATCCGTCCCATGTGTTAGATTTCAGCTCAGTCCAATTGGACAAAGATTTGACTTACAAGGAAGAGCCGATGGCTATTTTAGCCCGGCAGGTCCGGTAGTCGAGTGCAATGGAGAGGTCATCTAGTAGAGGCATCTACCTGGGAGTCCGAGTCGGACATGCTGAGTAAATATCAACACGTTTTCTCCAACTCAGGTACATTTTTTAACTCCGTTCGAGGACGAACGTTTGTTTTAAAGGTGGAGAATGTGATGACCCAAAATGTCATCTTTAAATTTAATAAGTAATTCTGTGTTATAAGACTTCGAAAAGTACCGTTTATCATTCCTCGACTTGCGTGTGCAGTCCGTAAAATTTTTCTGAAAGTTTTTATGTAAAAATGGATTAAAATGTGAAATAGAGCCTTAAAACTCAACTGAGTTGACTTTGGTCAATATTTTGAGCAAATGGACTCGGATCAGTATTTTGACAGCTCCAGTAGCTCCGTATCGTGATTTGGTATTTGGGCGTATGCCCGAAATTTAATTTAGAGGTCCCTATCTCAAGTTATGACCATTTAACGGAAACTAGTAATTTAAAGGCTAAAGATTTCCAAGTTTGACCACGGGGTTGACTTTTTGATATCGGGGTCGGAATCCGATTCTGGAAATTGGAATAGCTCCATTATGTCATATATGACTCGTGTGCCAAATTTAAAGTCATTCCGGATTCATTTAACATGTTTTGGCACAAGATTTGTAAATTGAAAAGTTTTGAAACTCAAAAGTTCGAATCGAGGTGTGAATTGTAATTTCAGCGTCATTTGACGTGATATGAGACCCCGAGTAAGTCCATATAATATTTTAGGACTTGTTGGTATATTTGGTTGAGATCCCGAGGGTCTCGGGTAGATTTTGGGTGGTCAACGGAATTTAATTTTGGCATTTCAAGAACGTTCGACGTCGTTTCTTCAAGAATAAGTGGTATCCCATTAAGCAAATGAATTCAAAATTCAGTTTTATGGAATCATTAGATCTGTATTGAAATTTTGGAGCCATAGCAAAAAGAACCATCGAATTCGGACATCGTATGAGAGAGTTATGCCCATTTTCGTGTCGGGAAGGATTTTTCGTAGCCGCCAGCACCCAGGGTAGCGTGAGGCGCTAGCCCTGGCGCTGGAAATTATTGGTGTACTGGAAACTGCGCCACAGGCAGCGTCCCATGCTACCTGTGGCGCTCGAAAATGCCAGAAACCCCATAAAATGGGGAGTTTAGCCATTTTACTCATTTTTGAGTTTGGGGAGCTCGGTTTAGGCGATTTTCACGGGAAAAAATTGGGGTAAGTGTTCTTTATCCTGTATTGATTATATTTCATGATTCCATACTCATTTACATCATGAATCCATGAATTTATGGAACAAAAATCAGATTTTTACAAAACCTTCCAAAAATGTAAAATGAAGATTTGAAGGTCAATCCGATGTCGGAATTTGATAATTTTTATATGGTTGGACTCGTCTCGGAATGAGTGTTCGAATTTCGTAAGTTTTTCCGAGATTTGAGATGTGGGCCCTACTGTCAATTTTTAAAGTGAATTTCGGATTTTTATCCGGAAAATTAGTAAATTCATATTGAATTAATTCCTACGATTTGTATTGAGTATATCAAATTATTTGTGAATAGATTTGAAGCTTTTGGAGACAAATTTAAAAGGAAAAGCTGTGATCGAGTAATTTATTGAAATTTGCATAGCGAGGTAAGTGTCGTGGTTAACCTTGACTTGAGGGAATAGAATCCTTAAATTATTTGTTATGTGAAATGCATGTGAACGACGTATAGGCGAGGTGACGAGTGTCTATACGTCGTCAAATTAAATATTTGCATAATTATTTGAAAATCATAAATTGTTCTAAGACACGAATTAATTGTTATAATAATTATTTCTTTCCTATTCCTTGACAAATATTAATTCTTGAATTCCTGCAATAATTGTTACATGCTATTTGATTTATGTGTATTAATTGCTACTTGACATTTAGCATATTAAATATTAAACTGTCTATTTTCTCCCCGATTTTCATAATAAATTGCTAATTGTCATTGCTTATTTTATAATTAAATTATAACTATTGAATGCTTGTTGTTTTAAAATTTTATATTAATTGTTGTATTTATTGGGATAATTTATTCTATAAGAATTGGTAAATGAATATATTGGAGGAGCGGGTTGCGCGCCGTAATAGAGTTGATTAAAATGAATATATTGGAGGATCGGGTTGCACACCGCAACAGACTTGTTTAAATGTCCATATTGGAGGATCGGGTTGCACGCCGCAACAGACTTGTTTAAAAGTCCATATTGGAGGATCGGGTTGCACGCCGCAACAGACTTGTTTAAAAGTCCATATTGGAGGATCGGGTTACATGCCGCAACAGACTTGTTTAAAAGTCCATATTGGAGGATCGGGTTGCACGCCGCAACAGACTTGTTTAAAAGTCCATATTGGAGGATCGGATTACACGCCACAACAGACTTGTTTAAAAGTCCATATTGGAGGATCGGGTTGCACGCCGCAACAAATTTATAGAGAAGTCAATATTGGGGGATCGGTTTGCACGCCGCAACAGACTTGATTAAAAGTCTATATATATACTTGATTGAAATAAATATGTGACATACTTGATTAAAAGGAAAATATTGGGAGAGCGGGTTACACGCTGCAACAGAATTGAATGTAAATATATTGTGAGAGCGGGTTGCACGTTGCAACAGAATTTATGGAAATGATAATTGGTTATAACTGCTGAGTTGGCTTCAACCATTATAAATGAGTTACCTGATTTATTTCTATTATTGATGTTATTACTAATATTGCGTACAGGTTAATGTAAGTGAACCGCCTTAGCCTCGTCACTAATTTGTCGAGGTTAGGCTCAGTACTTACCAGTACATGGGGTCGGTTGTACTGATACTACACTCTGCACTTCTTGTGCAGATTTCGGAGTTGGTCCCAGCAACGTACCATAGACTTGCTCGGATTTCAGCTACTCAGAGGAGACTTGAGGTATAACTGCATGGCGTTCGCAGTTCTGAAGTCCCCGTCTACTGTACCTTAGCTGTGCGTTTATATTTAGACAGTTTTATTTTATTCAGACCTTTATTTTTATTATTTTAGAATCTCGTGGACTTGTGACACCAATTCTGGGATGGAATTTAGACGCCGTTATTTTTATGGATTATTCACTATATTTCAGACCTTACTTCCGCATTTGTTTCTTTATTATTAATAAATTTAAAATTTGTTTTAAAATAGCTAATATTATTTTAACGTTGGCTTGCCTAGCAAGTGAAATGTTAGGCGTCATCACGGTCCGAAGGTGGAAAATTCGGGTCGTGACAATGCATGGCCTTTGTTTCGAAGATTATAGACTCGCTTAAGTTAACTGTAGTATGGGTAGACAAAAAACTTGACGAATTAAGAACTAAACATGTGTTCTTTGAGGGGTGGGTATTCAATTTAGTTATGAATTAAACCGAACAAGAAAATTAACACGAGATCAATATGATGTGATCATAGATTGATTGAAAGAAGTTGTACGGATTGCCCATCAATATGATGTGATCATAGATTGATTGAAGGAAGTTGTACGGATTGCCCGAGGTGACGAGTTTGGTATTTCGGCACGAGTACTGTGAGTAGTAATCTTATCACAACTTGTGTTTTATAACTTGCATGGTTTATACATGATTTTGAAAATAGTACGTCACCGAATGTTTGAAATTGCATGTGGGACAAGTCCTTTACTTGATATGGTACTGAACAATTTACTCGAGATGTTTACAGTTATTTAAAATGTTCTCAATGTTACCATGACATGTTTTACTGTTACTTGAGATATGATTACCGTTACCGAAATGGGATTACATGATTTGATAAAAACTGAAATACCCTGTACTATTTTGAAAATACTTTTATACGAATATGTTTTGTTTACAAAGAAAAGTATAAATGAGAGGAGACTTTGAAGGATCCCGTAGTTAAATGTGGGTTCGTTAGACCTGGTGCACCTTGTATTTACAGATTATTGATTACAGTTGTAGCCCTCGCTAGTGGGAGGGTAGAACTAGCATACCGTTACAGTTTTCCCTCGGGTAGGGACCTACAAGTTATATTTGACTCCTTTACGAAGGGGTCCACACAGCGATACATATTACATGATCCTTTCTTGGAAACTTTCCAAACATAAAGATTTGTTATGAGACAGTGTTTACCGAGTTTATTATCGAATTATTAATTAATTTTTATTTACATGAAACACATGATGAAACGGATTATTGTTTACTGTTTCTGAAAGGGCATTTTTATGATATTTTCGGGTTAATAGGCATTTTTTCTGACTTGTCCCCAATTAAAAACGGTTGTGGTTAAATGTTATTACTCACTGAGCTAGCGACTCACTCCCCGCTATTTTTTTACCGAGGTAGTAGTTGACGCGAGCGAGGATTTCGTTAATTAAAGTACACGAGTTGCTAGTTCCTGGTGAGTCCCGCACTTGTTCGCGGGGGCGAAGAGTTTATTTATTGTTATTGTCTTTTCTTTTGAACTCTTAGAGTCGCTCCATAGTCATTCTTATTGGTATCATGATGATTCATTCGTTATATTGGACTTGTTACTAGTATTGCACTTTCTCTCCGTATTTTGAGATGAGTTTAGTATTATTATGTCGGTAACGGTAATGTTGGTGAAAATTTATTTTGGTTAGTTGATGAAGATTTTGACTGATTTGGGTGAAAATTGGTTGGTTGTTAATTATTTATCAGATAGGAAAACTTTTGGATAGTCCTAAAATAGGGAAAACTTTGTCCGATTTTTTGTAAAATACAGATGAGGCTTAATTGGGGATACTTGCTCCCAAGCGCCGGTCATGATCCTAAATTGGGTCGCGACAGGAGCAGAATTTAATTTGGGGTTGAATTATTCCCCTGTTCCTATAAAATATTAGGATGATATCAAATAAAAATTTCAAGAAAGTATCCATGAGAATTCTGGTTATATGGGGAGAAATGTAAGCAATGTTCATGATTCATACTACATTGATTTCCTAAAATGAATGAATTTGATGAGACCTGAATATATATACACCTTAAAATGGAAAGAACAAAAAATGAAAAAGTGAAAACAACAAAAAGAGAAAAAAATAAGAAAATTGAATCAAGGAACATAACTATTCTCAAGAACTGGTTGAGTTCTGATACCTGAAGCAGAAGGCATTCTGCTATTCCCAACCCAAACTGTGTCCAAAGCCTCACTTTTTTCAGATTGTCTCTCCATTTTTCCCCTCCTTTTTAGCCCAAAACATTTATATACCAAACTTCCAATCACAATCAACAATATGAATCCAACAACTCCTACTCCAAATCCTATTACCCACCATTTCCATTGCCCCCTTTTATTTTCCTTCTCCTCTGGCTTCAATGATGGAATGACTATGGAGAAATGGCCTTGTCCTCGCGATATACACGAGTTATTCATCGTTATATTGCTGAACTCTATGCTGCCATTTGAAACAAATCTAACACATTTCATTGTCACATTCTTGTTGTGATTTTGTGGCAGAGATATTTGTGGGAAATGAACCAAAATGTGATTTGCCATAATGTTGAGCTCAACCATTCCATAATTTTCTCTGCTTCTATTTGCATCATATGCTAAAAAGCCTATGACAGGAGTTACAAATGTGTAATTTGGAACATCATAGTATTTAGATGACCAATTACCAAGATTTTCATAAATGATGTCAAATCTCTTAACAAAAGGCCATGGTAATACACTTGGTGGGATGTGGAAGAAGCTAAAATTGGCCCCTTTTCTCCAAAAACTTCCACTTCTAAAACGAACAATTGAAGTTTCCATGCCTGAAAAATTTGTAGGGAGGGAAATATTATACAATTTACCTGTATAACGTCTCGTCATATTATTGATTGCATAGTCATGAATGAATGAATCTAATGAGTCTCGATCTAATATATGACTTGATCCTCGTACTTTTGATGGCAATAACAACAACAACAATAATAGCCAAGACATCAGTCGAATGATGTGACATATATTATTATACCCCATCAACAATCGCCAAATGACCTCTTCATCGTCATATTTACAAAAACATTAAAATCTTGATCTTCTCTAGCCAATGTGACATATATTGCACGAAAGAAAAGAGAAGATCACAACCAGCTAATAAATGAAACCTCTCAAATAAAGGCAGGGTTTTGGGGTGGAGTGAGGATATTAAACAAGAATTAGCATTGCTAATCTTCTTGGCAATGCCCAGGATTTGGAGGAGTATGAGTTGTACGAGAGAGGCTGGACTCTTTAGAGGCAATGATTGATAAATGCAACAAACAAGATTATTTAGGTAATGATAAAAAATGGGGCTTTTTAAATACGGTTTCTAATATTTTCGTGGGGTGGCTAGAAGGGAAGGTTAGGGGCCTAACCTTAATCTGGCACCTAAAAAATAAAGATACTGTACTAAAAAAAAGGGTCCCTTAGGAATTGTTCTATGTTGTTAATTTGTTTAACCAAGATTGTGCCAATTGGGTTGGTTGGAAATATGATATACAATTTTATTCTTCTAATCCATTAGTACTTTATAAATTGTGCCAACTGGTTTTTTGTTAAGGACAAAGTTATGTATACAAAATATGCACAAAATGCTTATTTTAAGGGGGTGGGTTGTATTGTCCATTTTATTGGCAAATCTATCTGTATTCCAAGTTATCCTTTTGCATATTAGGAAGAAAAAAAAAATCAATATAAAGCAGAAACCTCAATCTGGTGGAGATATTAGAAGCCGATGTAGTCCATTACAGCAGATGTTCAGTTTTTGTATATTTTCCTTCTTCTTGAACTTTGGTTGAGACATAGTTTTTGCAAAGAAAAACTAATTTTTTGTTTTTGCAAAAACTCTTTTTCACAATTTGAACCAAACACCGCTTAGTTGATTTAAGTTTGGTTTCCAACTACGTCTTTGATTATTTTGGCATAGTGTTATTAAGATAAATTTATATCTTAATACTAAATCAACCTCCAGTACAAAAAGTCTTCTATATATAATTTTCACTTGATCAAAATTAATTAGCATATATTCTACACTTAATTAAAATAAATTTATGTGAATTTGGTATAAATATTAGAGGTAAGTAAAAAAAAAAAAAAAAATATTGTACGAGGGTACTAACTAAGGACGGCCAGTTGACACGTGGATGGTTATGCTGAGTCAACTTGATGATTAGGTGGCCTCAGTGCGGCCAACTCAAGATACCATATTAGCCGAAAGCTTACCTCCACAAGCCATTCACTATTCAATAGGAATAGGTCTTAGTGTTAAGACTGCAAAAATACAAATGTAAAATTCCTCAATTTGTTCTAACGAGATGTTATTGACACATGCTTAACAAAAGAAGGAATTCACCAATTATTTTTGCGTGCATTTCTATAGCCATTACCATACATATTTGGTATTATTGGCTAATAGAGTAAAATAAATTGGTTAGAACTTGGAACTCCTATCCTAGATTCCTCATAACATGATAACAAGCTTCTAAGAGAATATGAAATTGTCATCTTGTTGTACATGTGAATACTACTGTTTTATTGGTTCAAAAATAATAAGATCGGTTAAAAATTAGAGATTCTTTAAATTGATAGACCGAAAAGATTCTTACAATCAACAAATCTAATATAAATGTGATAATAATAACTATTACTACATTTTAATCTTTATTCCCTTTTCAGTACCTTTTATTAGTCCTCTATTGATTTGGTACGCCTCTTGAAATCATTTATTAAGGATTTATTTTACTAAATTATCCTTGTTAGTGGCTTAGTACAAGAGTGATTGCTCTAGTAGTGAGCACCCTCCACTTCTAACTAAGAGGTTGTGAGTTCGAGTCACCCCAAGAGCAAGATGGGGTATATCGGAAACAGCCTCTCTACTCCAGGGTAGGGGTAAGGTTTGCGTACACACTATCCTCCCCAGACCCCACTAGTGGAATTATACTGGTTGTTGTTGTGGTAAGGCATGCGTACACACTACCCTCCCCAGACCCCACTAGTAGGATTATACTGGGTTGTTGTTGTAGTGGCTTAGTACATCGGGCTACCCTTTATCCTTGGCAGTGGCTGTTATGTTAAGTTTAATTCTAAAGGATTTTGAAAGTGCAGGTATTTAATATTAAGGATAATATTGGAAAAAATAATAAATTAAAAATAAATAAATAGAAGGAAAAAATTATTTTTAATATAAAGAATCAGTCAGAGGGAATGTAGGGAGCAACTTGTATATAAGGATGTCAACCGTTCGATTCGGGCAGTTATTTTATAAAATTTATACCATACCAATTTTTTAGTTACTTTATTTGTATAATCAAAATTAAACTTTTCAAAACCGTATCAATCATCTTGGTTTCTCTTCGGTATCGATATCGGTACAGTTCAATTATTTTTTTTTAAAGGTCATGTAAGAGTCACTAATAGAAGTTAGAAGATGATAACGTACCTACTTACTTATGACTTCGACAAAACTCTAGATATTTTTACTGTTTAAAAGACAATAAATCAAAGGAATATGAAAGATAGCCAGAATAAAGATACATCTCACTATTCAACTACAACGTAAGAGAAACTAAAAGACAAGATATATCCAGGGGCGGATCCACAGTGTAAATCGTGGTTCACGTGACCCCTTAGTCCTCCGACAATATCAAATATATCATGTACCTAATTTGCGAAAAAGTAGTTATTATTACTTGATGACACCCATGGTCAAAAGAGGCAAAGTGGCTCATTAGTTTTGGCCCCTTATTCTTTGTTACTTAAGGTCATGGGATCGAATCCCTTCAAAATTTCTGCTTTAACTTCTTATTCTAAAGTCTTTCCCACATCATTTTATTTTAGTTCTCCTTAAGTATTCCTTTTCTTTTCCTTCTTTCTTTGAGTTAACCCATCCTCTTTCCTTCATGATGCTATTATTGATCATTTTCAAAGCCAAACTCATGATATATTTTTGTGATAATAAAATTAGCTATTTTTTGTTCATAAGTTGTTACGGCAACAAAATTTTATATCATCAAACTAAATATAAAATTAATGGTGTACTCATATTCTCGAAAATTCTCGATCCGCCTCTGGATATATAGATCACACGAGTGAGAATATGCTAATCAAGATGAGACTTAAAAATAGAGTCTATTTAAAAATTAAGTATCATATCCAATAAGAAAAATCTAAATCATACGAGAGGCAAGATATTCAATACTTTATGACTTGCTACTCAAGATCGTTGGAATATCTTGTGGCTTTCTACTTAAGATGCTAGCAATAACTTATTTAGTTTCAATAGGATTAACATAATAGATTTGAGAGTTGAGACTTTGAGTTTTAATTACTTGTTAGCTTGTAGACATTTTCATAATCACAAGGCCCAAGAAAAAAATATATTTTTGTTACTTTTAACCTTAACATATAAAATTATCCGGTACAATTCGATATTTTTCTGTTTATTTTTTCCAAATTAAAAAACCCTAATTACCAGTACGATTATAAATTTATAAAAAAAACCTACAATTTTATTAAAAGAAACCTAATAATCAGTTCGCTAATGTAAGGTTCGATTGGTTTAATCGATTTTTAAAGATTCATTGACATTCCTACTTGTATAGCCTACATAATCATTTGTTGCTAATTGTGTTTTGTCACAAGCTAAACTCGGCATTAATTCAGAAAAAAATTAGAAGCTTTCAAGTATTCCACAATGCATTTTTATGGTATGATTTTAGTTGTTTTGACGAGCCGTATCTCTATCAAAACTCCTCCAGCAAAAGAAAAGATAGAACTTAATTCTGTAATTTAGTTATTTAAATGAAATCCCGTTTTCGAATCTCATCAAATTGAAATCACCCCAGGAAAAAAAAATCAACACTCTAATTTGGATGATTTTGTGACGACCCTATCTTATTCTATCTTGATTACCACAATTTCCCTGTACGACAAAAGTTGCATTTGTATATAATAATCGGATTGGTTTAGTAGTAAAAGTGTGATTTGTTCTATTATCCCTTAAATAGTTAAAGGGTCCTTTGATTTGATTCGTATTCCGATCAAAAATTTTATTTCTTAAAATGATTTAATCCTTTTCCTTTCAATTACAGATTCAAGAACAAATACACATTCTCGTGATTTGTATCCAAGGATCACTAAAATATTGAAAAATTAGATTATGAAATTGCGAAACATAATTTTTGAATTGGATCAATACTTCCAATTGAATAAGTATGAATAAAGGATCCGTGGATAAAGATAGAAAGTTGATTTCTAATCGTAACTAAATCTTTAATTTCTTATTTGTAAAGAAGAAATTGAAGCAAAATAGCTATTAAACGATGACTTTGGTTTACTAGAGATATCAATATATTGTTTTAGCTCGGTAAAAATAAAATCCCTATTAAATAGAAATAGAGAAGGAAATAAGTAGAAAGGTGTGCAACTCCAATTTAGAAATGAATAAAAATAACTCTAAATATAAAAGCTATGGAAGAAATATTGAAGACTAAACAAAAAGTAGATATTGAAGATAGGGAATGGTCCAATGAGAAAGCAGCGAGGTTCCACGTATCACACACCACAATCAAATTCTATTGCCCGAAAAAAATAGTGGATAACCAGAGGTAGGAGAAGCACATAAAATTCCCAGAAGAAAATATACTACTTTTGGGGATATCAAGATACCAAAAAGGAGATTTGAGATAGACAAGAAAGAGAGGCCAAAGTTAAGCTCACACAGCCAGCCCCAAGAATCTAAGCATCGGCCAAATGGCAGCAGCAGCTTCTACTTCAATGGCAGCTACTGCCGTCTTTGCTTCTCGTTTCCCACTTTCCTCCACCACCAAAGCCGCCCCTGTTCGCTGCTCCGCCTTGCCTTACCTTCCACCCCGCCTTTCTGCTACTGCCTTCTCATCTTCTCTCAAGTTTGCTGGTACCCGCTCTTTCTCTTCTTCTTCTTATTAGCTTCTGTGTTTCCTCGTTATAATGTCTCTTAAATACTATTTTTACTACCAAGAATTGGCTAGACCATTGTTGTAATTGATGAAGACTACCCATTGAGGTCACATTTAGAAGGCAATTCTTTAAACTCCATTGTCTGAGAGTAAATTCAAGTAGATGTACCACATGTAATTAGAAAAAAAGGAATCCAATTCATTAATATTAAACATATGGTGCTTTGTGTTAATTTTTTTCTAAAAAGATCCTTTCTTTTCATTATGTAAATCTTCAAGTTGATATGCTGATAAAGTTGTTGAGTTTAGATTCCTTTGATTAAAAAAAAGTGCTAAATTGTTAACCAATTCCAGTCTTCTGTATGTTTGTCGAGCAATTTGAAGCGAGCTCACACATGATAGTACTTAAACACTGATTTGAAGGCAATTCCTTAACTCTATTTCCCAGACCCAACCATATTCAATGAAATCAATAAAATTTGTATATGGAGTGCTTTGTTTGTACATAGAGTGCTTTGTTTGGACATAGAGTGCTTTGTTTTATTAGTATCCTAGAAATATCTGTTTCTTTTCCCTTCTCTCTAACCAGGATTGAACATTGTGCTGTAGTCCTTCCGGTTGCTATACTAAGAAAATTGTGCTGACGAACGACTCCTATATGTAAAATGGTGCTATCTTGTCACTAAACTTCACTCTTGTGTGTTTAAAAAACAATGTAAAGTGATTGTCTAGACGGTTGTATGACAAAATTGCTTCCATACTGGTGATGAATTGAGTAGTAACTTACTTCAATTGTTGTTTAGAAGCCATTTCTGCCAAGATGTCTTAACCTTTGCTAGGATGTTAACTTTGTGCTCTTTCCATTTGCAATGAGCTCATCTACTGCGCAATTATGACGTAGGAGCCTCCTTGTGTACCCCGTGCTACTTGAGTTAGGTCTTGGCTCCTTTGGTTAACTGAATTTTTTTCAACCAGTCCAATTTCAACAAGTTGTAGTTGTTGATTCTTCTGTCATAAGAAAGCATTTGGCACCACCTTAAGGGTCCTTACAGTAAGGTAACACGATATTATCCCAAAGGAATGACAGCTCTTGAGGCAGGCATAGGAGTAACAGCTTGGAGATCCGAGGTCTTAATAACAGCTACATTACTCGGTGTCAGTCCATCTTCTCAAATCTTGGTGGGCAAGTTGACCGGACACTTGTGCTTGTGGCCTGTACTAGACTGCACTGTGGATTAGTCGTGGTGCGACAAGCTAGCCCGGAAACAACAATCATTTATGTTTTAAAGAAAAGGAAAAATGATATCTTCAATTTGCAATCAACTTGAATTTAGCTAATTATTTTTGATTTTGTTCCACATTCACTAGAATCATGAATATTACTTTTTGATAGCTTCTGTTGAACCTATATCTATTATCTTTTACCTGCTTTTGATTTATTTTATTTTTTTGGTGAAGTAGATTACAGTTAGCCTGCTTTCGGTAAAATTTATGTGTATTGTTACTTTCCATTGGTTTCAGAGGTTCAAATTTTTGTCATGCTTCTTTGCAACAGACGAGGGACTCTATGTGATTTATCTACAAGATTGTCACACTTTGATGTGGAAGTTAACCCTGTATGCTCTGTTGAACGACTTCTCAATTGGATGTCTTAAAATAGAGAGTGAAATGGCTTAACACAATATTTTTCACATTTCCGAATGAGTAATGATAAAGTATCTCATGGGCATTATCATGTTATCTCCAAGAACACGGAAGTCCCTGCCCAGAAGCTGGACTCTATTCTTCCGTGCAGTCATAAGAAATTCGGTGCAGAAAAGGTCTAGATCAGATGAAAGTGATACGCTTATTGCTGATTTTGATATAATTACTTAAAGTTAAACCTGACATAAAATAATAAGCAATTAAGCATAAGTGTGCTGTTTACTATATACTGTAGTTCAATACTTATTTGTGTTGCTGGGCTCATCATCTTATGTTGATATTCTTACCAGAGCCCAAGAGGTCTTCGCTACTCCAAGTCAAAGCCTCTTCATCAGAAGAATCTGGTGCTGTTGATACCAGTGAATTGCTGACAGATCTAAAAGAAAAGGTAAACTGGAAACTTGCCAGCTGAAATCTTTTCTATTGCACTCACTTTAGTCATTTGCTACACACACACACTCTCTTGGCTGCATTATTAGCTTTAAGGTTATTCAGAATACATAACATTTTTCTGTACATAGTCCAATCTGTGAGAGTGTAAGTTGCTTGTTCCTGTAAAATAGCATGCGGCAAAACCTGTCATATCGGTGTGTTTGCTTTCTGCTTTATAGTTTTTTTTTTTTTTTTTTTTTTTTTGCTTTTATAAATGGTTTATTTAGGCGCTAACATAATGAGCATTTTTGGTTAATGGCTCACAGTGGGATGCTGTTGAAAACAAGTCTACAGTTATAGTTTATGGAGGTGGGGCAATTGTTGCAGTTTGGCTGTCTACAATTGTTGTTGGTGCTATCAACTCAGTTCCTCTGGTATGTTAATTAATGTGATAAGATAATAATCTTTCTCTCTGAACTGTTTTAAGCTTTGTTTTGGGTCTTATCCCAAACTATAGTCTGTTTCTGTCTGACTTCTTTTTTTTCTTTTTTTACGGATTTTCTTTTGTGATTTCATTCAACTATCCAGATCAGTTGATCTTTCTTCCTCTTTCTGCAGCTCCCGAAAATAATGGAGCTGGTGGGCCTTGGATATACTGGGTGGTTTGTCTACCGCTATCTTCTATTCAAGGTAAGATTTTCGGACTGTTGTAGCTAGTCACATCATCTTTTAAGCGCTGAACGCAACCACCAAACAAGCAGTAGAGAGCCTACTCTCTCTGTCTACATTCCATTAACCTTCCTCCATTGGGGTGGGTGTTATTATCCATCAGTCCTGTGACCTTAGAGGTTGTCTGTCAATTAACTTCAACAAATTTATAGCCTGGATTTGAATGGTGGTCTGCTATATACTTTGTTTTCTTTTGCATAGTTGCGAATTAATCTTTCGGACCATGGCATTTTACTGACTGATTAGGTAAGGAGTATTCTTTGTAGAATAAACTTTGATTATGCTGACCAGACGAAACAAAGGTTTTAATTTGAGTCAGTTTCTAACTCTTTTCTACATTATATCCCCCACAGTAACACTTCCTTCTACACCATCAAACCAGAGATACTTCCTTTAAAGTTGTCACGCAGTGTCTGTCTCAATATTATCCATGTTCAGTTCATTTGTCTGAGAAATCTGCTTTTAGCATCAATTTTCAACTGACATTTATGGATTTTACCTTTAGGTCCGTAATGCATCATTTACCACGACATGAAGCATAGTGTAGCAAGTCTTTTGTGAACTAAGTCAACTCCATATAAAATATACTCAACTAATATAGGTGCTCTCTTGACTATATTTACTAGTGATTTGAATTTGTTTTTCTCGCTGACAGTCAAGTAGAAAAGAATTGGCAGAAGACATTGAGCAATTGAAGAAGAAGATTGCAGGAACTGAATAAATGCGCACAATGGCAATGCCAGTTCAGACTGTTAATTTTCTGTACGAGAGGCATCTGTTCGTGTGAAGTAGAGTAGATTTTGATGTAATTTCCTTCTATTCTGAGCAAATCTTCAAATAAAATTATGTATTTACCTTACAGTTCATTGTGCTTATAAATTATATAGTATTATCCACTCTGTTTCTATGAACCTCTGATGCATTTTTTCTGCACCAAATTGTTTTGTTGGTCGAGTTCTATCCCTTTTTGTGCTCTTACTAGTGATCAACGGGGCAGGACAATATCCCAGTCAAATAAGATTTAAAAAACCCAGCTTTTTATCCTATTTAGTTATAATTCGTTATGCTATTATTAGCTAAAGCAAACCAGTGGAAGGAGATGAAGTATAATTAGTTGTATTTGTCTTTGTAGCGTGCAATTAGATCTCTAGCAAACATTGAAGACGGTTAAAAAAAATAAAAACCATCAAGTTGCTATCTCCAATCAATCCTGTTTGTATCTTAACAATCCAATGAGCCGTTCTTGGAACTTCTATTGTCTGAGCATAGCTAATAAAGTTTTTCTTCTTCTTTTGGGTTTCTGTTCAGGGTGTTTTGTGCCGGGAAGTTCCACTTTGGGAGTAAAATGCTCTACTCAAACCCGAGCCCTCTAGGTAAGAGGCAGTAGTAACTTACCAAAACCCATTACAACTTTTGATAGTATAGCTCATAAAGTTAAACGTAAAAATGTGATATAACCTAAACTAATTTCCACCTATTTTTTAGTAAAACCCTATCATAGAAACTAATAATATTTGGAGAATGAAACCTTTTTTTCTTCCACTACAATTTCTTAAAACATATTTGAAATACATTTGTTATAGATACATCTTCGGCTTGTGATAATTTATACTATATATTTTCAAAAATGATGGAGTAATATTTTCACACTAAAAGTTAAATGCTAATCCTTGTACTCCAAATTTAAGACGGAAAAAAATACTACTAGCAAATTATGAGTCAAAAAAAAAGGAGGAAAACTCCATTGATAAAGGTGTGGTTTTCTGTCGCAAATTAAAAAAGAAAAGGGGATATTTCTGAGAAGCCCTTGTTGTTTCTTAATTTCTATATTTGCCCCGACCCAAGAAGGGTTTTTGAGGGGTTTACAATTACATCGTCAGTCGTCACTTTCACTTTTCATTGCATAGCCAGATTCATCCTAGGTTTTGAGCATTACGCGGTGAAATCAAGATGATGCGAATAACCGAAATCGCAAAATCCAAACCCTTGACCTCATCAATTGAAACCCTAAGTCACCAATTCATACAAAAATGCTTCGTCAGTCGAACAGCAAAAGGAAAAGGCAAACTCAAAGCAGGGCAGCCACTGAAAAGATCAAAAGTCTCAACGAAGAAAGGCGCAGAACTAGCAAATAAAGAACCACCGAGAAGAAAAAACGAATTCGACGAAATGGTTGAAGAATGCTTATCGTCTACTGCTCCAGTGAGATCATTGAAGCCCAAAGAACAAGCGCGAGAAGCTGAAAGAGAGAGAATGGGCTTAATTAGCAAAGCCCGAGATGAAGAGCTTAAAAAAATGAACAAGATGAAGAAGGAGTTTGCAAATCCATGGCCAATTGGGCCACCGGGTTTGGATTTGATTTCACTTGGGCTTGTTGATGTAGAGAAGCTTCCCAAGTACGAAATGACAGTTGAAGATGGAAGGAGGCTTGCGAAGGAGTACAGTAGGGTTTTAATGCGTAAGCATAGGCAGAGGCAGGCTGCTGAGACGACATTGTTGAGGTTGAAGAAAGAGGCAATTGAGGCGTTACCGGAGAATTTGAAAGCTGCTGCTTTGGTTCCTGATTTGACACCGTTCCCTGTGAATCGGTTTATGGCTACTTTAACGCCGCCTATTGAAGGTTATATTGAGAAGGTTAAAGAGGCAGCTAAGAAGAGTTCTGCAAAGGAGAAGCTTAGATGATTACGAAAGGTAAGGTGATACTTTATTGATACATTTTCGAGAATCCCTAATTTGCAATAAAGACAACATTACGAGCATGGAGTAAATTAGGCTCGACTAGAAGAAATAGGACAAGTAATCAATCAGAATGGATATAGAGGATTTCATATAGCTGATCCGAACTAGTTTGAGATTGAATCATAGTTGTGTTTGATTTTGATCTTATTTTGCCTCTCTTTGAGTTTGTACCCTGGTGTCTGATTTATTTGTGTGATGGTATGATACTATGATACAAAGATGCTTTATGAACTAAGACTTAAAAGGAAAAATGCTAATTTTGGTAGTAAGAATTATGTACTTTTTAACTTATCAAAAAAAGAAATATATACTATTTGATTGTTGTTTCTTACCTTAAGAAATTATTAGGACATTGTCTCCTGCAGTTTATGATCATCTAGGCTCTAGTTCCTTAAACGCAAAGGTGTTATATCTCTGTTGATATTGTCAATTGAGAGACCTCTTAGTGTCTTACAGAGTATTCGAAGAAATGCATACTATCTGTTCAAGGACACAACACACCTGGGATTATCCTTTCCTCTTTACTTTTCTTTTTATCCTCAAACACTTTTTTTTTGGGGGGGGGGGGTTGTCCTTGGGATTTAGTAGGCTGAAATGTGAGCTTCCTCAGTATACAACGTTTTTGTATAATGTATAATGCTCCATCATTTCTTATAAAAGATGACTTCGTTAAGTATTTCAGTGTTTGGTTGAGTATGGAGTTACATCGCAGATGACAGTAGTGGAAGATGGATTGGGTTTGGCGAAAGTATTTTGGTGATATTTTGAGTAGCAAAAAGTGACATACATGTGCCGAGAGCAAGTCATATATGAGAAGAGCTGAGATACTTGTAACTGAGAATGAGTATGCACTTAACAATGAAAGTTTGTGTTCCCACCTTTATGGTAACTCAGTTTCATCGAGGCCTATCAGGAAAATGATTCCATGAAGAAAAAAATGTTTAGTTATTTTTATGGCATCCCAAACACATCTGTAACCAGCACTATTACTGGGTTGGTTACTGTAATAACTATCTTTGTATCCCCAGAATGTTTCAGTTTATGCTCTTACATATTATCTGGATATACCAAGAATGTACTGTCTAATGAGGCTAATATGAAATATTTACTCATGGTGAGGCAAGCTCTTTTATTCTGATTCATGGTTTAATGAGTGATTCGGCACTGTACTGGACTTAAGAAAATTCTATTTCTTGATTGTCAAGGTGTTTACCATATTAATGTTACCATTTTCAAAAAAAGGTGTTTACCATATTAGTAATAATGTTCAAGTATTGAACTTGGTGCTATCTTTACCATGGTTTTGTGAAGTTGGAACTCAACCTAGATGGTACAATTCTTGATAAAATTGAAATTCAGCTTGTAGTAATGACATTGAAGCTTCTGCAGAAACTAGTATAAAATTGATATCATAGCGATAGTGAATTTTCTATTGGTATTTAACCTTTATCTAACTAGATTCCTGTACTGACTGTAATATTCTATGATAAGCATGCTAACTACTGTATGAAAGCATTGATGCAAGGATTAAAATCCTCCTTTCTCTGAACAACCTATTGTGGGGAACTAATTATCTCTTTCTTATGTTCTTGTCAATGAATAGATTGCGTTTCATGCTATTTCCATTAAGTAAACCCTCAAAGTATTAGATGTTAGGCTTTCTTATCATTGAGGTTATGTATTGATGAGCTTAACAGCTTCTCCCCCTCCTTTTGACTTTCTTTCATCTTACTGTGATTATTTTTCTTGTCTTGATATGAAACTAGTGCCTGTTATATGAGTCGAGCAAAATAACTAGTGATTGATAAATTCATTGACTTGGTAATTTGATTCCAAATGCAGTTGGAAGCATTTTTTTATGGAGATTGCAATGTTTTCTGGTGGCCTTGTAGCGGTATGCATCCGTTATTTAGCAGCAAGAGGGCACTGGAAAACAAGAAGTTGAATAAGCCTTGTAAACGCAGCAACTATTCACTTTGTTTTGGTTAAACTGGCGTCTTTTGCTTTTTAGATATGTCATGTCTTGCTACGCCAAAATATACTTGGTCCATTGCACTAGGTTTGTATTAGTTATAAATCTCTTGATCAGGTTGCTTTACTTATTGGTTGTTAATACCACTTTCTGGGATCTATATCCTCTGTACGGTGGAGTCATTGTTTCTTCCCTTTCAATCTGGTCAGGCTGCTACCGATATATACGAGTTTACTTAGCTTAACTAGCTCTTTTTTTCTTCTGAAAATAAGTTTTCTTACTACGACAGTAAGACAGCAGTTCTATTTATTAAGATTTTGAATACTAAATTGAGTAGCTGTATAAAATATGTTCATTCGCCCTTTGACGTAAATGTATCTCCTGACATTTATAGTCATGAAGAGTTTAAAAAGAAGGTATTTGAAGGTCAGGCATCCTAGTGTTGGAAACCAACGACTATACAGTTTTCTACCATATCATGACGGTAGTGAAATCAGGTTGCTGTAAATAGGCTAAAGAATTAGTAAATTTTGTGGAAATTGGAAGTTAAACAAGAAAAGTTTAACTCATAAGCTTAACTTTGAATAAATCAAACTCTGACAATTACTATTGTGTTTCAGAGTGAAACATTTGTTCACTCACAGTTTTAATTTTTTCTACGTGAAATTCATATCTAATTGCAAATTAACTTCTAAATACTTTTAACTGCATCAGTAACTATTCTTCACTCCTTAAGCTAGCGCGACAAGAAGAAATCAGTTAGTCTAATCAAATTTCTCAATTGTGAGGACGCTATCGCATGGGAGATTGATCTTGCGTCCTATCTGGTATACCAGTGGTGTTGTGGACATTCCCCTCTGACCCTTAACATTGAATGCATGAACAAAATGGCAATAAAACTGGGCCATTGTCTCATTTGCTTAGGCGCATTTCAAGGCAAAACGAGAAAGTAATCCAAATTGTTCCCCCAATGCCTAAAATTGGTATTTTGGAGAGGCAGTATTCACCTGCCTGGTGGGCTGCATCAGATATTATTCTCAAAATGCAACACTGTAAAGCGTCAGACTAATTGTCCCAGTTGAGACTACTTTTTAGCACTGAAACTACACCAAAAAAAAAATTAAAAAATCAATTCTTAGTCGTAGCTACTAAGCATGTTCCTTCAAAAGCAGTGTCTAAAAGACACCAATGATAAAGTGGTTCAATGTTCAACAGTGTAGAAGTAGATATAGAGGTCCGAAATACCAGTTCCCCCTCCCCTCTGCCAGCAGAAGACACAAACTCAAAACGATATTAACAGCCTAATAAATGCACTTCAAGGAGCTAGTCCATACTAAATGCACTTCACGGAGCTGGTCCAAATTGACTAGCAAGCCTAGATGTCCCTTTGGCCAAGCTAGTTCTTCAAAGTAACATCGAAAGAGCACTGTTTTACTAAGAAACACGCAACACGTCTTCAACAATGGAATTAGGCCTGTCTAACGAGTTGCAGCAAGCAATTCTGAAGGCCCTTTACTTAAAAAGAGTGTCAACACAAGTTATTATTGCATCTGTTAAATCAACAGACAGTTGCATCAGTAAAATAGAGAACAGGTAGCTGTTATTGCATCTGTTTCATCAAAGCATGAATAAATCTTCATACAGAAATACTAATGCATAAAGCTTAATCATATTACTTAAAACGGTACATACAAGAGTTCTCTCTTTTTTGTATTAAATTCAAACTCCACAGAAATATTTGAGCGCCCAGCAGGAACCCCAGTGACAGCACTATTTAAATCAGGAAATTTAGATTTTGTCAATGTCCTCGTCTTCAAACTCAATGTAGTCATCACCATCACCATCATCTTCTTCATCCAATCCGTTAACCTCATTGAGCCTAGTGTTCTCTGGCAACTCTCCGTACGCCTTCAACAACCTCGCCTCATCTGGCATAAACTTCAGAATCACATCAGCTTTGTCATCCTGCCAAAATCCAAACAGGAGATTTAAAAAAATTATTAAAGAGACGGCCAAATCGACATTCCATAAGAACTGAGATAACATAAAAAGAGCAACCTAATGATGTGAATAATCGCCCAAACAACATTACAGAGACAAGATTCTCACAAACAGAAGAGGCACATTTAGAAACTCAAAGATGTCCCCTGCACTCTTAACATGGAATCACAAATATCAAGACTTCATATTTATGCTTTCTTTTAACCGAGAAATTCTTCTGCGGCCAACTCAGGACCAACCGCATCCTTCAAAACGGGGTAGTTGGTCCTCCCCTCTACTCTTCTCCGCTTAAATACTAAGCTCAGTTCGCATGGCACAGGGCTCAAGCATGTGACCCTAAAGACATAAGGCAACTTGAACTAAGCCCTGGGGAAATACTCATGACACTTAAATGGCCAAACATAAGCAAATAAAAATAAAATTGTATATTTATACTCTGATGACACTTATAATTATCAAATACACAAACTGCAATAGTGCACATCATGCGTTATTATTAAGGTTATCAAGATCTTACAATAATTGAACGAGAAATATGAACCATCTACTCATTCATTTTCCTTTCCTTTTCTTTTTGGAAGAAAAAGATAAAAGCCACAACACCTTTAGAAACTGAAAATTCCATAGACAAATACATAAAACACAGACAGAAAGGGAAAAGCAAAATCACACAGCTTTTCAATTAATCGATCACCAACTTTAGCTCAATCTTAAACCAGCCGATTCTCTATATATTTTATCGCACCATTCTGGTCCATCAAAATCATAATTTTTAATAGGAAAAAAAAAGGGTGTGATAAATAAAGGAACAAAAATCCCAGTTAATTAATAGAGTCAACGAAGCTTGAATAAAAGAGAAAAATTAGGATCTTGCCTGATAATCACGGAGGCCGACAAGGATGATATCACCGGCGGCGATCCAAACCTTCTTATGCATCTTACCACGTATGTGACAAAGACGTTTTGTACCATCAATACACATAGCTTCACAACGCCCATTACCGAGCATACGAAGAACCTGAGCGTATTCCTGTCCGTCTTCCTTAAAAACAAGCTCTCTCTTTTCGTCATCAGCTTCGTTCTTTCCTCTCTTCCTGTTCTTTCCTCCCTTTCCCTTGTTCTTCGGCATGATTGGTTTTTGCTTTGATGGTGGATGCCCTTAACCCTAGATTGAACGATATATGAATGAAACCCTAGAAATGACTGAAGAAAGCTTCAATTTTTTCTTATCTGAAAAAAGAGAACTATTTAATTGATTGTGGTTTTCCTTTCCACTTTATATATGAGTTTCGTTTGGCTTTTTCCACCGAGGTAGCGTGGAAGCTACGACAGTTGGTGGTTTGACTATTTTAACCTTTGGTCTTTCTTTGGCGGTGGGTGATGAGCCTTGATATGTGAGGGCAAAAGTGGAAAAGCGTATGCATGTCATTTTCCATTTTTAATTTCAATTTATGAAAAAGTAATAAAAAAAATCAATTTTGTTGCTAATTTTTTCTTTTTTCAGTAAAAAAAAAAAAGAAAAAAAAGAAACTATTTTCGGTTCATATTATGTATTTGTCAAAATTACGTTTATCTCTCTTATTATTTTTTGCTTTTTGAAAACGTTAAATACTGTAAAAGGACAAATCTAAAATTTCAAAACTTATCGAAGGAACTATTACACTATTAAACACGTCAGAGTCAACTCAAATAATTTTACGTATTAGATTGCGGTACACTCAATTATCTTTATTCTATTGTGATTGGGAAGAATTTCCTCGTATTAAGGACCAATGCTGTCAATGCATCTCCGATTGAAACTTAAACAAGAAATTCTTTTCTCTCCCTATTATTTTATTTAGATAATAAAAATATTCGCCAAAAAAACAAGTAATGTTCCACCATTATTCAAAAGCGTGACTTACGTCAATTGATTCTCTAAGATTTCATTTATCACACTAATACTGTTTCAGTCTCAATTTATTTGATACTTTTCAGTTATAGATGACCAGTTATCCAATTTTGGAGTTAAATTAGCTAAGATTTAACTAGAAGCGTTCAGAGATGATGACAAATGATTTCTTAAAGGAATAGGTAAACAGCTTTGGATGAGCATCTCACAACGTTCTTTAAAGATTCCTCTGGTAGTTCAACTAGATCAGGCTCTTGACACCAATAAAGTTCTACTCCATTTGTTTTTCTTTTACCGGTAAAGTTCTATAGAAACCCCATTTGAGAAGCATAATGTGCCATTCGTGGTGCTAACAAAATAAAAAACCCCAAGTTAAATAATTTAGGACGCACAATTTGAGGTTCAATCAGCAGCAAGCATCAAAGAATAAGGGAATCCCTTGGCAGAAGAAACACAGAACATATGCCAATACAATGAAAGGGAAAGGGCCAGAGTTTGTAACCAAGTATACCATTCAGTTTATTTTCCTCTTCCATAAAACAACTGTGAAAGAACATGAAACCATTCTATTTCATTAGAGCTACGAACATTGTTGAGTGCAATGAACAAATAGTTGAAGTGGTTAGATTTTAAGAGTTGTTCTAACTACTGCTGGATGTGACTCCAAAAGCAGCTGATAAGCATGAACTTGTTTATTTGGGTTGGGTGGGGGGGAATGTTGCTACTTGGTACCATGCTGATAGACATGTATTGAAACATTGCTACCTCTGCATAGAAATGTTAAAAGAACCAATTCACAATCACAATATTCAGGACAAACTTATGCTTCGTTGGCATTTTGTCCACTCCCTCAATTCCATTTACATCCTTCTCATTTTTTCTAGCAGAGCATATGGATAACTTCGGCTAAAGGAAGATTAAGTACAGAATGCTTCAAAACCAAGTAAAATTATCTAGCACGGGCAAGCTGAGGTTCAACTGGCAGCAGGCAGTAGAGAAACAAGCCAATCCATTGCAAAAATAGAGCACAAGATACCTCATCAATGCTATTGAAGCCCAATGGCCAGAGCTTGCATGGGACCCCCCAAATTTCAGTAAAAATATACTCTGTAATCAACCATATCATACAACACCTAGTAAGTTTTAATTACCACCTTCCGTTCGGTATCCCCGGTTCTGCAGGAATGCTGTTTATTTAGAAAAAAGAGTTTGCTAGCATATTCATACAAAATCGGCTACATATGTTGTACACTGTCTACTGCAGCATGACATTTTTATTAACATGTTAACAATGTTCAGGGCAATCTGTGTATCACATTTGGACATATCACAGTAACCAACATTCTTACACTCATCAATTCCATTTACATCCTTTTCTATCTCTGCAGAGCATGTGGATCTGGGGAAAGTGATTTAGTACAAAATATTTCAATGCCTAGCATACGACAGTTAGCCCTAAACCTTGCCTTCTTTGTTTTATCAAACCAAGAAACATTGGGTGTTGAACTCATCCGAGAAGCAAAAACAACAATAGTAATTGACATTGTGGGAGCAAGGAATCAGTTCCTGATAGTAAGTTCAGCCCTGAGATGGAGCATACCGTTAATAAAATATGGACTGTCCTCAGCGATGAAAGAAGGCCATGGTATGGCAAATAGATTGCGGTAGCCAACTGCCTTGCCCCCCGTAAAAGTGTAGTTACCTTTGTATTTGCTGACATACTCCTCTCCTGGTTTTGTTCTTGCTGCAAATTCGTAATCAACAGCAAAAGCAACAGAACCCTTTTCCTGCATACCCAGAAAGAGACCAAAACAATGGAAAGAGCTTTGCTGATCCATGTTGCAATGTGCAGACAGGAAAAACCCTTGTCCCCCTAAATGAAATGCTTGAGAATACACTCTTCCTGAAGGGAAAAGGTTAGCACATTCCTCCCGCTTAAGATCCAGGTAGACTACACATTGTTGCCGTGGAAGTTCAAAATCAACCACCTTGACAGGTCGATACTTGTAAGAACGCTCCACAAAACGACGACTAGGTGATGACGATTCTTCTGCAGCTTGGTTTCGCTGACGATGAGGGGCCTCAGCTTTATAAAAGAGGGCCTCAAGAACAAGCTTGGATGCAAATTCATGATCAAAGTCATTACATGCCAGAACCTTCCGAAGCTTTCGACAACTCATGAAAGGAAAACGGATGCAACGACCAAGTCGCGAACCAAGGATTTCTCGTCGTTCCTCAAACTGTGGATAATGAGCCCTTGTCCACTTCAACACGAAGTCGTACACTGTATCCTCTGATGCTACCTGGAGGTCATCACTGGACAAAATAGCCTCTACTCCAGCAAGAGGCAACTTCATAACCTCTTCCTGAAACCTGTCCAAAGACAATGGGCTCATTATCAAGACAGAGAAGTGTGACAGCTAATCAAAACTCACCAAAAGCAACAATAGATGGAGACCGACTTTTCACTTGTTCCCAATCCATCAAAACAACTTAGGGGCTATGGAAAAGAAACTTTTTCATTCTTTAACAATTCATAATAACGAAGATGCAATTTTGATTGACGTAGACAGAATTCGAGGAAAAATTTTCCGGCACTGGATAAAAAAGGTCTCCTAGCAAATACTAATTTATTGCCACTGCATTGACCAATGGATGCTGTGGAGACTGAAATATCATTATTTGGCAAACATACAGCAGCATCAGAAAACAAACTTAATAGAACATAAGAAGAAATAGAGTGAAATAGAGTTTGGTCAGAAATGGAACTGACTTGGTAATATCTTTGTATCTTGCAGCTAGGAATTGTTCTGCGGCATCAGTCAATGGCTGAACAGCTTCAGCCATCAGGACGCTAGAAGGAAGCTCCAAATACAGCAAAGCGGACTCTGGAGTCATTGGTAAATTACGCAGTTGCCGGCTGCAATACCGCATGCAAGAAGCAACTTCAAACTTGTCGGCAGCCATGAGTACATCCAATAAAGCAGGCGCTGTATCAGTGGTCAATGTATTGCTATACATAAAATTCAGGAGCTCCATCAGTGCAGCTTCCTCTGCTCCATGGGAATGGAAAAAGACTATTCATTCCACATGAAATGGATAGGAATTCCTACTACTTCTCTAAGGTAACAATATTTTACCCACAATTATCAAATCACTAGCACTAGATGAAATGAAAGAAAATTCTCCGTGCTTTGCAAATTTCTCATTAAAATGGCAAGGGAAAAACTATGCTCACACAGCAAAGCCCAGTCCAAAATAACTACCAATAAGAGTTCATTGCATGATATAATGTGAGTCTTAAATTCCTCATACCTGAAGCATTAATTCTTAGAGTTACTTGTCTTTGCTCAGACTCCCTCATCCCATTGGAGAAGAGCTACATAAATTACAAGAGAACACTGTTGATTCTTCACGTATAAACTCTAGACGGTGCTTAACAGCTTACATTTGAAAAAGGATGTTTACCTTGTAGAAGAATGGGCTTCTTGCTGCTAAAATTGGGGAGCTGATATGTAAGGTTTTAACTTTAACAACTCTTGGAGAATCAAAGTTCCAAGATGAATCATCAGTGTTAGCAGCTTCATCTCCTGCACATAAAACATAGCATGGCTATCTTTTGCATGGTATTTTGGAGTAGCAGTAAGAATCAAACAAATGACAAGTTTGAATCCGAGAGTAAAACAAAATACAAGTTATGAACACCATGAATAACTAGAGAAACATGTCATATGATATTGCAAAAAGATAAGCATCAAAACTAGAAAGTGGAAAGAATGTACAAAAAGATAAGCACCAAAACAAGAAAGCCAAAGGAAGTGGAGGAAAATGCAACAGTATGTTATACAACATACACAGACAAGAAATACTATTGACTCCACTCTGCAACATATAGCAGCAGTAAAAAGGTCAGTAGAGACGTATGCTCTTTAGATATCGTCTTCTTCCTTTCCTTTTTCACTCTGTACCTACCACCCCTTGCAAGGAAATGTTTCCTTGTATAACGAAAGATTCGGTTAACATTTGTTTACAGTATGCCTACAGATCACCTTACATGGAAACAAGGTATCCTCATTCAAAAAAAAAAATTGATAGGTTCCACAATCAAGTTTAAAATATAAAGAACAAAAGAAAGCGGCCTAATGTAGCAAACCTGCTGGTGGCTACTATATGAATTCATCTTGTCATAGATAAACAGACAGCAAAGAAGAAAAATTTATGTCTATCTCTTTAAATCCCTTGAATTGCACACACACATTCAGAACACTCAATTATTCAATATCTATAAATACCTTTCAGCAAATAAATCTACAGAGACTCAGTTACATTTTTGTAATGTTTACTGATGTACATGCCAAATCTCTGAAAAATAGCTTATGACCAAATCCTTATGTGACCAAATCCTTATGCAGGCACCAATAAGTTAATTTCAGTATTCAACATCTCTCTGCATAAAGAACTGACTTCTAAATTACAGTTGTCCTAGAATCTTATAGAAAAAAGATGAATGTCAAAGGAAAAGACTCCATCAAAACAAAACCTGAAGAGTCAAATAAATCTACATTTTAGATTTATGGTTCCTACGAGATCACTCATTGGCTCATCGCTTCATATCTCTGACTTAAATGCGTTCCTGTAATATTTCATTTCTTTGTCTTTGAATTTTAATTCAGCAGAGTAGCAGTTGAAGTATCACCTATTTCGAGAACATGCATGGAAATTTCAAAAATCTCATTGTTTATCGAAAAACATAAGCCGACGAAAACGAAATGTAGGATTAGATTTGATTACCATACCTGAGTGTGGTTCTTCGATCATTGCAACAACTGACTCATCTTGATTTTCATTCTCAGCATCTTCAGTATAAATTTGGTTACAGCTTATAATCTGCTCTTCAGGGCATGCAGTGATATCCAAAGCTGCAAGCAAGTGGCACGTCTGGTTATCATCAGAGAAAAAGATAAGCCCATGCAAGAATTAAAGAGCACAAGTCTAACCAATATGCATTACATTCATAATTAGGGAAGCAACAGTGTTTTCATGACCCCCTCATCACTCCCTCTTTTCCCTCCCAAAACAAAAAAAATACTACATTTAATACAACTTTAACAGCACCTATTTCAAATGGAAAATGGAGAATTTGTTAAAACATCATTTATATCACGTTCTATAACAACAAGAACTATGATATGTTAACGAGATAATTTAATATAAGAACAAGAGCAGTAGACAGTATATGATGTTATCTATAAGATCAAAGATCATTTAAAAAAGAAAAAAATAGTTGCCTCAATCCCCCAAATTAGTAAGGGTCAGAAATATGAATCCTCTATCATTTTCATTCTACTAGGGTCCAGTTCATTCAAAATATTTAAGCAACATAAATACACTGTTCATAAATTAGTCAGAAATGAAAGCAACTGAAGCTTAAAGAGATACCAGTTCAAAAATTAGGTACAAACTCGAGCAACTGAGCTTAAAAGACCAATTACAGAGCTAATATAATAATATAATTAAGAGAAAAAGGAGGGAGCAAAAGGACAAACCCATATCCTTGTTGATATCATCTCTACGTCGTTTGCGATTGCGGGCCCAATCAGCTAGACTCTGACAATGAAAGCCCTCGGGGTCGAGCGGGTCGGCCATAATCTCGATTCGGAGGAGACGGTCGGAGAAGTTGCTGTCGTTGAATGCAAACCCGAAATCGGGGTCCCGGGCACGGTTAGGAGAGTATCCCGGATCCATTATAGCCGTTCTCGGGTCGAAAAGATCCAAATTCTGATCCTTCATCACTGAAAACTCTCTCTTTGCTTTCGTCTCTGAGATGTGGGTGTGTGTGTTTTGCGTGGGGATGGTTCAGTTTCGGTCAGCGGGCGGAGCAGGAGTTGGTTCAAATAGTTTATTTGTTTACCAAATTTTAATTTAGAATTCAATAACTTAAAAATAGTTATAACTTAAAAATAGGAAACTACGGCTGCAACTCTGGCCACCAATGACTTATAGATATACAAGTGGGTTTGATTAATTACAGAATCAAATTTGAACTATGTGTTAGAGAAGGAAAAAAAAAAACAATAAAAGAACCTCTAGATAGTACTAAGCTATGTTAGATATATAGTACTAAATTATGTTAGTTAATTAAAATAAGATTCGTTATAAATTATAATTAAATAAACTTTATAGCATAACAAGGGTAAAGCAATTTCTACCAAAATAAATTTTGTTTTCGGAGCTAACTTCATACCTAACTTTTATAGTAAAGAAATATGTTTTCTAGTTTTTCATTTTCTTTCTCTTTTTCTTTTATCTGATTTACTACTAGGTTAATTTGCCAAGTATACTCATGCTATCCCGCTCTAAAAGTTTTGCTATTTTAAGTAGTAGAAGTAATTTATTAATCAATTTGATTAATGATCACACCCAACTCTAATCCTAAAAAGAATAAGCGGTCGCTGCAAATACAATCCGGTCTAAAAGTTCGGAATTGAATCCCACAAAAAACTAAGACTTAGCTACAATTGTTCACTATCGCTAAGAAGACAAGCTCGAATAAGTCCAAAGTTATAAATATTAAGATTCTTATAACTAATTAACTAATAAATTAAAGTAGTAGATTAACAACTAAAGATACTAGGGTTGGAGAAAATATTAAGGAGGTCTAGATATGATTTTCTCAATTATGGGAATCCTTCTCGCTACGTCTTCTATAATTTCGCCGAAATATTCTCTACCGATCGTGATTAATTTGGGTGTCGTAGCTCTCTCGAGCAACTACCACAATTTACTAGACGTATTCTATCGAACTACGCTAGCTGGCACTAATTCACCGCTCATTACGATAGCACCAAGGTTTCGTTATCTCTAATCTCGCCTTTAAACCCTCTGTATTGATCTCTCACATACGTTAGGAGTGATGTTGTTCAACAACTACCTAAATGTGTACTCTCTCTCTCGAGCAATATACACACTAAATAGGCACAGTTAATTGAGAGCTCTTCAATTAACAACAACGAAAATATAGTTGAACAAGTAGAGAAAGATCAACGGCAAATTTATATAAAAACGTAATAAGAATTCATACTACAAAAGGTTCCACCAAAACCCTAGATAACAAATTAGTTATTCATAATAATATGTAAAATATAATACTAGAATGCATGACCAATAATGAAGATAGGAAGAAGGAAGTGAAAAACTCGTAGAAGAATTCTCCGCCTTGTTCCTAGTGTGTTCTTGCCTCCTTGGGTCGAAATCCCCTCTCCAAACGTCCTCCTTTTTGGTCGAATCTGCTCTAATCCTCCCCCCCCCCCCTCCCTAGACATGTTTAGGGAGTATTTATAGGCTAGGGTTGAAGTCCTTGAGTCCAAATCCGGGTCGGAGTCTTTTAATTCACGCACTTCTGATCACAGGGCTATAGACCTCGCGAGGCCAGGCTTATAGCGCGGTCAGCTTGGTACAGAGCTGGCTACGCGTGGCCTGTAGCGCGGTCAAGCTAGCTATAGAGCTAGCTATGCTTGGCATATAGCCAGACTTGGGTACTTCGTGCTTTTGTGCTATTTTCTCGTATTTTTGTCCTCTTTTTGTGCAACTTTCACTCTTATTTGTCTTCTGATGCTCCTACACATAAAATAACATAATTTAGCTCAAACGTTGCACAATTAACCACTAAACTAATAACATGTAAGGTGAATAATGTACTAAAAATATAGTATTTTAGTCAAATATCACTACCCCATATTTAAATGTTGCTCGTCCTCGAGTCAACCACCAATTCACACTAACCTTGAGCACTTTATTTTCTTTTTAAACATCCGAAGCACACCATACCTATGACTATGGTTGATAGCAACAATTATACTTTAGCATATGCCTTCAACACGCACTTCCCTTTACTTGATGACATACTTCAAAAAATTTATTTAACAACAAAACAACATGATTATAACAATCCTAACCTCACAAACTGACTCAATATTATAACGCATTCATGGCTTGAACACTTAACATCATAGAGAAATCTAATAACGTTACCTATCCCTTACGAAATCATGTTCCCTCACAACAATAACAAAAGAGTAAGTTGAATCCACACATTTGAATCAAATACTCAAATATATTTTAAGCACTCAGATAAATCAAAGAAATTCCTCACTCTCACAAAGAAGTCACATGTATGCACAAAGTACCATAGGCTTACCCATTATGTAAACCTCCACTAATATAGGCTTGCTCGATCTAAAATCAAGTAGGACTTTTCCATATTGTAACATGGGCTAAGGGAAGGGTAAGATATATTTTGGATTAGTGATTCATCCTCCCAAGCACCTTAACACATCACATAATAAACTTCAAGCGCAAATTCTTCAATCCACTTCAATTTCACAAAAAGCTCACACCCCAAAAATATTCCATCTTTTTTTAAGCACTACTTTACTTTATATCCCACTAGCAAGAGCAAGACAATAATTTATTCATCTATATTTTTCCTTCTTTTCTTCTTTTTTTTTTTTACTATTTTTTTCCCTTTTCAGTTTCCGCTAGTGGTGTATTATTTTACAAAATAAGTGCACCCTTCTTTCTTTCATTGGTTCCACTCGAAAGCTATCCCACATTTAGTCCTTACTTCTTCTAGCGCTCATTTCACAATTAAAGTGTTTTAAGAGGTAAAGGATCAAAATGATGTCAAATAAGAACAAAAGGGTACATGCTCGTAATGTGGGTGCCAAATAAAAGTCTATAGGCTCAAAAGGGTTTACTAGGGATAGATTTTATTTATGGTAAACATTAAGTTCAAAAAGATCAAAGAAAGCTTAAAATTATTTTTCAAATCAAGTAAGCCTAGGATTTCAATTCAACTCACATGCTAGGAAAGTTCTAGACTCAGTTACGATGACATGGACTACACAAAAAGATCTCACCACGCATGGCACATGATTCACTAAGGATGGTTCCATTCCAACTCTCAAACAATTGCAAGTATTCACGGCGCCACAAATTATTAAGCATTAAGCAACAAAGTAAATACGAGCCAAGAAAATGAGACATAGGCGTCAATAGATATGCTATCTAACTCAACAAGACCTCATTAGCAACTTCAAACCATAGGAAAGGTAATACACATGCTAGAGCCTAAAAATGCTACTATCAAACAAGTCAAAAAGGCACCTAGAAATTTCATCTTCCTTCTTTTATTCCCTAAATCCTATTATACTCTAAAAATAAAAAGTTATGACCCGGTTCAAACTACATCCCATGAAAAAGAACCGAGGCACAAAGAAAAATTACGGGGGATTATTACTACCTACAAAAATAAAAATAAAAATTTGGATTTTTTAATTTTTTTTGTCAGACATTAAACCCTCAAGAAAATTGTCTAGGATATTCATCGTCGAGAATGTCCAATCTTTTTTTATTTTTCTAAGAAAATATTATTCAATTAAACTAACACATCTAAAATAGCATAGAAAGTCACTCAGACAATCTCCTCACCCCACACTTAAAATTGTGCATTGTCCCCAATGCACACCATAACTAATAAGAGGGTAAAAGAAACTCCCTGGAAGGCCAAAGGCCGAAGCACTAGTAGCTCATGAGGTACTTAGACTTCTCTAGGGCATTTTCCTTTGTGCAGGCACCCCACACTTAGTTCTAACCATCTGGCTTGTTGTTGCATCCTTCAAATAGCTTTTCTTTCCATGCTCCTACAAAATAAAAATAAAAAATGACACTACAAAAATAATAAAATTAAAAAAATTAAGAAAAAAAATCAAAAATAAAAGAAAGCAGTTAGTTGGGTTGCCTCCCAACAAGCGCCTGGTGTAACATCGCGGCACGACGTGAATCACTTTCTGCCTCCACCTCGAGCTTATGAATTGAATCCCTAATTTTGATTCAAGCTTATGATTATGTGATCTCGTCCAAGTCACACCTCTATTTGGGGTTGTAAAACGATCGATTGCAATAATAATACCCAACAAGGAGTCGGAATCGAATCCACAAGGAGCTGAGATGGGATTAGTGGTATATATTTGGATAAAGCACGTGAAGTATCTTGGTTGCACTTCTACAAATATGGTTTTATTTTTACTTCTAAAATCACGTTAAGGATTACAATTCTAAAGATATAAAACTAGAGAATATTGTTTTTGGATAATTTTCAAATATATAAAAAGTCCTAGGGGTATGACCTTCACCTAGGTGTTTGCCTAACGGGTTATAAACTTTAAAGCTTATTTTGTTGGTCAGAGTGTATTATAGAAATCAACACTCAAATACCCGCTCAATACCTCTCGGTAAGAGAGTGATTTTGCCCAATTTGGATTTCTCAAGTCCAAATGGGTATTGAACAAAACAGTTGATAAAATGCTAAAGTCGGTTTTTACTATCTCTAGGTTCTACCCTTTAATTGGGACTATCAATCTCTTGATTTTATCCCAAATTTTTGTTAGCCAAGTTTTCCTAGACTAAGTCTTTCTTTCTCAAGTAGAGACCAAGTCAAATAGGCATGAATTAATGTTTGCAACCATTAATTCTACAATTAAAGGCAAGAACAAGGCTAAATAATAAACATCCAACCATAAACAAGCCATAAATCAAACACTCATTAGGTTCACACACTAGGGTTGGGTCACAACCCTAACTAAAAATCTAGCTACTCATAATGGGTATAGAGGAAAATAGAGAAGAAAAGATGATAAAACTCATATTGCAAGATTAAAAGATAAAAATCCAATGTTAAATCACCAAAGTAAGCTAAAGTTGCCTAAAGGGGTAAAGAAAAACGGCTACAGTACTTTTAATATTCAAAACTTGACCTAATTTCGTGAAAGTAGTCTATTTATACAAAGCTGGAATTTTCAGACAAAATTGCCCTTTCAGAGGTTCTGCGGCCGCACAATTATATGTGCGATCCGCACTTCCTTCAGATCTTGACAAGAGTTGACTCTGCGGCCGCACAATTCTGGATTTCGGCCGCATCTCTTATGTTCTGCGGTCCGCACAATTCTGGGTGCGGCCGCATTGGGCTCTTCTGTGGACCGCATATTTTCTGAGTGCGGTCGCATAGCTATTGTCAAGACCCAAAAATCTATTAAAGGCCGTGATGGCGCCAGACACCACTGTCAGGCAAGCCAACAATAAATACTCAATTTGGTTCTCGTTTTAATATTTTGAAATCATATTTTTTTTCCTTCCATTAAATAGTAGAAGATGGAATTTACAGAGTAAATGATAATATTTTTAACAATTTCAATACAGAACAACTCATAATCACCCCAAAACCCGGTGTCACAAGTGTATGAGCATCAACTAGGAATGTAAAATAAAATACAGCATCTGTCCAGAATACAAATCTGGACAGGAGAAATATAAATACTCTAAAGGAGACTCTGCCGGCTGCGGGTCGTAATGTGGAATGCAGCTCACATAAGTCCCTGCATGCATACACGACTCTGCTCTCACAAGGCCACTAGTCACATATGTACCTGCACAAAAATGTGCAGCAAGTGTAGCATGAGTACGTAATCAACGTGTACTCAGTAAGTATCTAGCCTAACCCCGGAGGAGTAATGACGAGGGATCGACATAGACACTCACTAGTGGTCCAATAACATCAGGTACAATAAAGAGATAAGTAAATATGAGGCAGAGCAGATAAATGAGATAAACAAGTAATAAATCACATGGTATAAATTCCCCCTCTTTACGAGGAACTCAAGCTCTCCATTAGAAATTCCCTCCTTAACCGGACATAGATACATCTATTAAACTGCCGAGGCGAACAACCCTCTCCCATGAAAGTGTGGTACATAAATCCTGCCGAGGCGAACGGCCTGATCCCATAAGAGTGAAATACAAATTCCTGCCGAAGCGAATGGTCCGATCCCATAAGAGTAAGAAGCTTTGACGGGTCCTTGACCCCACTCACGAATAAACGTGTGAGTTGTAATTTCTTAACAAAAATCTTTCAATGAAACATACATACCACGGAAACATACCGTAAGAGGAGTAAAATTATTAGGTGACTAATCATGAGCTCGTATAGTCTCTATAATAGCAAGTCTAGTCTCAAGTAGTAATGTAACACAAAGGAATTTAATAGGCGAGAGACTGCTCAAATAGTACAACTATAGCATGATGTGAACCTAAGTCTACCCGGACAATAACATGAATGTAGCCATGTACGGGCTCTCGTCACCTCGCGCGTACATAGCCCCCCACAACAAGTAGCACATATCAATATACAACATCTAGGGGTAATTTCCCCCTCACATAGTTAGACAGGAGACTTACCTCGCTTCGAAATTCCATAACTGGCTCCAAAGCCTCTATAACATCTCAAACCGATGCCCGTTGCTCCAAACTAGTCAATTAAGATGCAACCCAATCAAAATGTACTCTAATACTCATAATTAATCAATTTATCACAATTTCCAACTCCGCTCGAAAAATCGATAAAGCAACCCTCGGGCCCACGTGCCCGGATTCCAAAAAATTTCGAATACAAACACTACCCATAGCACTACGAACTCAAATATATAATTTATTCTCAATTTCATGCCCTAATTTGTGATCAAAATCCAAGAATACCAATTTCTAGGTTTTTCTTCAGAATCCCAAATTTCTACAAATTTGCATGCTTGAATCCATGTATAAATCTTGTATTTAACTCACAATGCACGGGAATCACTTACCTTGACATAGTTGATAAAAGTCTCTCCTTGAAGCTCTCCAAAATCGCCCCAACCAAGTGAAAAATGAGAGAAGAAGAGCCAAATCCCGCTTTTAAAATGATTCCGCCCAGCGATTTTTCGCACCTGCGGTGCCTTGGCCGCATCTGCGGTCCCGCACCTGCGACAAAGTCCTCGCAGGTGCACATTTCCCTTACCTGGCCAAGTTTTACACCCCATGTTATCGTACATAACAGTACGTCATAAGTCAATTGATGTTTGTATATAAAATATAAAGTTTGGGAAAGTTGGATTTAACTTACGGAAAAATCGAGTTACGATTTGCTTTGTAACGAGCCGTTTTGAGAAATTAAATTCGTAAGCTTTGTGATGTCATTTTGGGACACATCTCATACCAAATTGAATGTCTTCAAACCTAGTTTCCAATGATCCAAACCATTTATTCATACGACATCGGGGTAGATAAATATGGAGTTTTAAATTTAGGGTCGCCAAGTCACGTTGCCGCACTTAGGAGAAACTGGCTGGTTTATAGGCCAAGTTGCGATGCAGTTTTCTCCCAATCTATTGATAGTTACAAGGAGATATTTATATTTAATTAAATCTCCATTTGTCTAGTTTCTAACGCTAAAAACCATTTGTCAACACGATATCGGAGTAGAGAGATACAAGTATCCGAAGTTGCACTGCTCAAGCTGCCAGGCAGGCAGCTTACCCACCTGCTTGGAGAATTGAGGCGGTGGGCTTATAAATTGTCTTTACCCATTACATTTCATCAATATCCAGAGATTTCTTACACCAAAACACTCTCAAGCTCTCCAAGAACTGGTCCAAGATCCCAAGAACCAAACTCAAGAGAAATCAATACAATTCATCATCAAAGGTGTCAAAAACTCCAAGAGAATGCTTCTATGATGTTGTGGTGTGATTGAGGGATATTGTGAGCTAAGTTGAGTTAGGGTTTCGAGTTGTAGCTGTTGTACAAGGTATTTATAACATCTTCTTGATTGTTTCTAAGGTTAATCTTGTGTTGGTTGTGTTGTTTGAGTAAAAAACCATAAGATAGCACTTGAAAGAACATGAGATATGGTTGTCTTTTTAGTTAGACCGTTTCGTGGCTAAATATATGGTTTGTGGTGGCTGAAAATTATGAGAAATAATTTTATAATATTGTGGCTGATGTTTTTAATCTTTTCTAGGTGTTAATTAAGTTGATTGAAAAAGAAAAGATGAAAAACAAGTGATTGACGATAAAAATTAAGGTGCTAGATGTATAGGGCTATTTTGGAAGGTATTTTGTGGCTGTTTTAAACTAGAAATAATATACATATAAGTATGATATTCTGAAGGTTGTAAACTAATTTATAGAATAGGATTTGGATTCAAATTATATCTTGTTATGAGTAAAAACGAGCTTGCCGCTCAATATGATTGTTAAGATAATCGGAGAAACTCATATTGGATCATATCGTTGTTATTGCTATTATTGGTTATAGTTGGTGTTGTTGGTCTGTTGATGACCCTTAGTGGTCTTTGGGTTGTATTAAAAATAGAGGAGTTGCTACCCGATTTTCCTTAAGTCATACGACTAGCCAAATTCGATGGTACAACATTATATGTTAACGACAATATCATTTCACTTGTTGTAGATGAAAGAATTTTTGTGTTGAGCTTGGTTGAGTAATAAGGAAGAGATCATACAGGTATGTTAAGGCTAATCCTTCTTTCTTTTGGCATGATCCAAGTAACGAGACGTAAACGTAATGCTATTCCATAAGTGGTTCTACTCTTAGTAGTTAAGGATATCTACGTTGTTCATTCCTATAAAGTGATATTCAAGCATGTCTAAGTATGTTCCTAAGTCCCTGTTGAGGTATATGATAGAGATGTTAATGTTTTTAATATAGTGATACCTGCATCTTTATGCATTTACCACCGTGCTACGGCCGGTCGGGCAGTTACCACCGGTTGGACAGCTATGTATCATTATTTACCACCGGTTGGGCAGTCATGCATATTTATTTACCACCGAGCTACGGCCGGTCGAGCAGTCATGCATTTACTATCGAGCTACGGCCGGTTGGGCAGTTACAAATTTACCACCGAGCTACGGGCGGTCGGACAGTCATGCATTTACCATCGAGCTACGGGCGGTTGGGCAGTTATATATTTACCACCGAGCTACGGCTGGTCGGGCAGTCATACATTTACCACCGTGCTACGGCCGATCGAGCAGTTACCATTGATCAATTGGGCAGTCATGCATCATACGATATGGATAATAGAAACAATCTCAAGAGAAGCATATATATATATATATATATATATATATATATATATATATATATATATATATATATATATATATATATATATATATATATATATGTGTGTGTGTGTGTGTGTGTGTGTGTGTGTGTGTGTATAATAAGTATGCATATAAGGTGGCACTTCAGAGATTCAAGTTGACTCTTATATGTCTTTAATTATGCTGACTTACTGTTATGTTTCAATTCCGCCTTACATACTCAGTATTTTATTCGTACTGACTTCCTTTTGTTTGGGACGTTGCATTCATGCATGCAGGTATAGATAATTAGTTTAACGAGCCCTCATAGTAGACAAGATTGGCTTCAGCGAAGGATCGGTAAGACTCCACATCATTCGGAGTGCAGCCGAGTCTGTGAGTCATCGTGTCAGAATTTTGCTACAGACTTATGGGTAGGCCGGTACCCTGTCCCATTTGACGTCAAATAATCTTAGAGGCTTTGTAGACAAAGGTTCATTTTGTACAGTATGTCAGAGGCCTTTACGGCCCATATGTATTCCTTTGTTAAGAAAAATGGTTCAGTGATACAGTGTTGCCCACTTATAGTTATACATTATGAGTTTTGGCCATGTTGGCCCATGATAGTTACGGAAGAAAAACAAATGAGTTATACTATGGTTCGCTCGGGCCAGCACGACACTGGGTGCCAGCAACGCCTCCCGAGGTTTGGGGGTTGACAAAGTGGTATTAGAGCGGGTCGTGTCCTAGGGAGTCTACAAAGTCGTGCCTAGTAGAGTCTCACTTATGGGTGTGTTGCGCACCACATTTATAATTTAGAGACTATAGGGCATTTAGGAAATGTTACCCTTCTTTTGTTTCCAAATCGTGTCATAGAGCTGAGTCGTAAGAAGACAGTATGAAACTTTTTCCAGATTTTGTATGCACCAGAGGTGCAAGTATCACATCAGAGCTTTAAGGCGTAGATGTAATTTCTACTTATGTGGAAGGAGGTTATCAAAGAAACAAAAGATAAGATGCGAGATTGAAAGGTAAGTTAGGTAAAGGTGAAGAATATACGAGATACTCAAGTACAAAAGGTTGTGAATAGTCCATACATCAGATAGAGGTTGGGTTTTAGTTTAGTTTATAAAGGAGAGAAGAGTCGCATAGGCGCATTTATAAGGTCAGAGACAGTTACGAGATTGGAAGAATTTCGACCACAAGTCGTGGTGTGAGAAAGAAGCCTAGAGGGGGGAATGCCCTGGTCTTTGGAATTATTCACAAAATAAATACCTAGATGGCAAGAAGAGTAGTAAAGTATTCCCAAGAGCTATAAGTTATGATAATGATAAGTGCATCAAACAACATTCGAGGACGAATGTTCCAAAGGGGGGAATGATGTTACACCCCGTGTTATCGTACGTAAGAGTACGTCGTAAGTCAATTGATGTTTGTATATAAAATATAAATTTTGGGAAAGTTGGATTTAACTTACGGAAAAATCGAGTTAAGATTTGCTTTGTAATGAGCCGTTTTGAGAAATTAAATTCGTAAGCTTTATGATATCATTTTGGGACATATCTCATTCCAAAATGAATGTCTTCAAACCTAGTTTCCAATGGTCCAAACCATTTATTCATACGACATTGGGGTAGAGAAATATAATTTTTTAAATTTAGGGTCGCCAAGTCACGTTGCCGCACTTCGGAGAAACTGACAGGTTTATAGGCCAAGTGGCGACGCAGTTTTCTCCCAATCTATTGATAGTTACAAGGAGATCTTTATATGGAATTAAATCTCCATGTGTCTATTTTCTAACGCTAAAAACCGTTTGTCAATACAATATCATAGTAGAGAGATACAAGTATCCGAAGTTGCACTGCTCAAGCTGCCAAGCAGGCAGCTTACCCACCTGCTTGGAGAATTGAGGCGGTGGGCTTATAAGTTGTCTTTACCCATTAAATTTCGTAAATATCCAGAGATTTCTTACACCAAAACACTCTCAAGCTCTCCAAGAACTTGTCCAAGATCCCAAGAACCAAACTCAAGAGAAATCAACATAATTCATCATCAAAGGTGTCAAAGACTCCAAGAGAATGCTTCTATGATGTTGTGGTGTGAATGATGGCTATTGTGAGCTAAGTTGAGTTAGGGTTTCGAGTTGTAGCTATTGTACAAGGTATTTATAACATCTTCTTGATTGTTTCTAAGGTTAATCTTGTGTTGGTTGTGTTGTTTGAGTGAAAAACCATAAGATAACACTTGAAAGAACATGGGATATGGTTGTCTTTTTGGTTGGACTGTTTCGTGGCTAAATATATGATTTGTGGTGGCTGAAAATTGTGAGAAATAATTTGATAATATTGTGGCTGATGTTGTTAAGCTTTTCTAGGTGTTAATTAAGTTGATTGAAAAAGAAAAGATAAAAAACAAGTGATTGACGATAAAAATTAAGGTGCTAGATGTATAAGGCTGTTTTGGAAGGTATTTTGTGGATGTTTCAAACTAGAAATAATATGGTACATATAAGTATGATGTTCTGAGGGTTGTAAACTAATTTATGGAATTAGAGTTGGATTCAAATTATATCTTGTTATGAGTAAAAACGAGCTTGCCGCTCAATATGATTGTTAAGATAATCGGAAAAACTCATATTGGAACATATCGTTGTTGTTGCTATTATTGGTTATAGTTGTTGTTGTTGGTCTATTGATGACCCTTAGTGGTCTTTGGATTGTATTAAAAATAGGAGAGTTGCTGCCCGATTTTCCTTAAGTCATACGACTAGCCAAATTCGATGGTACGACATTTTATGTTAACGGCAATATCATTTCACTTGTTGTAGATGAAAGAAGTTGTGTTGAGCTTGGTTGAGTAATAAGGAAGAGATCATACAGGTATGTTAAGGCTAATACTTCTTTCTTTTGGCATGATCCAAGTAACGAGACGTAAACGTAATGCTATTCCATAAGTGGTTCTACTCTTAGTAGTTAAGGATATCTACGTTGTTCATTCCTATAAAGTGATATTCAAGCATGTCTAAGTATGTTCCTAAGTCCCTATTGAGGTATATGATAGAGATGTTAATGTTTTTAATATAGTGATATACGCATCTTCATGCATTTACCACCGTGCTATGGCCGGTCGGGCAGTTACCACCGGTTGGGCAACTATGTATCATTATTTACCACCGGTTGGGCAGTCATGCATATTCATTTACCACCGAGCTACGACCGGTCGGGCAATCATGCATTTACCACCAAGCTACGGCCGGTTTGGCAGTTACATATTTACCACCGAGCTACATCTGGTCGAGCAGTCATATATTTACCACCGTGCTACGGCCGGTCGGATAGTTACCACTGATCAGTTGGGCAGTCATGCATCATACGATATGGATAATAGAAACAATCTCAAAGAGAAGCATTATATATATATATATATATATATATATATGTGTGTGTGTGTGTGTGTGTGTGTGTGTGTGTGTGTAATATGTATGCATATAAGATGGCACTTCAGAGATTTAGGTTGACTCTTATATGTCTTTAATTATGTTGACTTACTGTTATGTTTCAGTTCCGCCTTACATACTCAGTACATTACTCGTACTGACGTCCTTTTATTTGGGACGCTGCATTCATTCCTGCAGGTATAGATAATTAGTTTAACGAGCCCTCATAGTAGACGATATTGGCTTCAGCGAAGGATCGGTAAGACTCCACCTCATTCGGAGTGCAGCCGAGTCTATGAGTCATCGTGTCAGAATTTTGTTACCGTCAGAATTTTGTTACAGACTTATGGGTATGCCGGTACCCTTTCCCATTTAATGTCAAATAATCTTAGAGGCTTTTTAGACAGAGGCTCATTTTGTACAGTATCTCAGATGCCTTGATGGCCCATATGTATTCCTGTTTTAAGAAAAATGGTTCAATAATACAGTGTTGCCCACTTATAGTTATACATTATGAGTTGTGGCCATGTTGGCTCATGATAGTTACAGAAGAAAAACAAATGAGTTACACAGTGGTTCGCTCGGGCCAGTACGACACCGGGTGCCAGCCACGCCTCCCCAGGTTTGGGGCGTGACAAAGTGGTATCAGAGCGGGTCGTGTCCTAGGGAGTCTACAAAGTCGTGCCTAGTAGAGTCTCATTTATGGGTGTGTTGCGCGCCACATTTATAATTTAAAGGCTATAGGGTATTTAGGAAATGTTACCCTTCTTTTGTTTTCAAATCGTTTCATAGAGCTGAGTCGTAAGAAGACAGTATGAAGCTTTTTCCAGATTTTGTATGCACCAGAGGTGCAAGTATCACATCAGAGCTTTAAGGCGTAGATGTAATTTCTACTTATGTGGAAGGAGGTTATCAAAGAAACAAAAGATAAGATGCGAGATTGAAAGGTAAGTAAGGTAAAGGTGAAGAATATACGAGATACTCAAGTACAAAAGGTTGTGAATAGTCCATACATCAGATAGAGGTTGGGTTTTAGTTTAGTTTACAAAGGAGAGAAGAGTCGCATAGGCGCATTTACAAGGTCAGAGACAGTTACGAGATTGGAAGGATTCCGACCACAAGTAGTGGTGTGAGAAAGAAGCCTAGAGGGGGGAATGCCCTGGCCTTTGGAATTATTCACAAAATAAATACCTAGATGGCAAGAAGAGTAGTAAAGTATTCGCAAGAGCTATAAGTTATGATAATAATAAGTGCATCAGACAACATTCGAGGACAAATGTTCCAAAGGGGGGAATGATGTTACACCCCATGTTATCGTACGTAAGAGTACGCCGTAAGTCAATTGATGTTTGTATATAAAATATAAAGTTTGGGAAAGTTTGATTTAACTTACGGAAAAATCGAATTAAGATTTGCTTTGTAACGAGCCGTTTTGAGAAATTAAATTCGTAAGCTTTATGATGTCATTTTGGGATATATCTCATACCAAAATGAATGTCTTCGAACCTAGTTTCCAATGGTCTAAACAATTTATTCATACGACATCGCGGTAGAGAAATATGGATTTTTAAATTTAGGGTCGCCAAGTCATGTTGCCGCACTTCGGAGAAACGGGCAGGTTTATAGACCAAGTTACAACGCAGTTTTCTCCCAATCTATTCATAGTTACAAGGAGATATTTATATGTAATTAAATCTCCATGTGTCTAGTTTGCAACGCTGAAACCGTTACTCAATACGATATTGGAGTAGAGAGATACAAGTATCCGAAGTTGCACTGCTCAAGCTTCCAAGCAGGCAGCTTACCCACCTGCTTGGAGAATTGAGGCGGTGGGCTTATAAGTTGTCTTTACCCATTACATTTCATAAATATCCAGAGATTTCTTACACCAAAACACTCTCAAGCTCTCCAAGAACTGGTCCAAGATCCCAATAACCAAACTCAAGAGAAATCAATACAATTCATCATCAAAGGTGTCAAAAACTCCAAGAGAATGCTTCTATGATGTTGTGGTGTGATTGAGGGCTATTGTGAGCTAAGTTGAGTTAGGGTTTCGAGTTGTAGCTGCTGTACAAGGTATTTATAACATCTTCTTGATTGTTCCTAAGGTTAATCTTGTGTTGGTTGTGTTGTTTGAGTGAAAAACCATAAGATAGCACTTGAAAGAACATGAGATATGGTTGTCTTTTTGGTTAGACTGTTTCGTGGCTAAATATATGGTTTGTGGTGGCTGAAAATTATGAGAAATAATTTTATAATATTGTGGCTGATGTTTTTAATCTTTTCTAGGTGTTAGTTAAGTTGATTGAAAGAAAAGATGAAAAACAAGTGATTAACGATAAAAATTATGGTTCTAAATGTATAGGGTTGTTTTGGAAGGTATTTTGTGGATGTTTTAAGCATGTATAAGTATGTTCCTAAGTCCCTATTGAGGTATATGATAGAGATGTTAATGTTTTTAATATAGTGATACATGTATCTTCATGCATTTACCATCGTGCTACGGCCGGTCGGGCAGTTACCACCGGTTGGGCAGCTATGTATCATTATTTACCACCGGTAGAGCAGTCATGCATATTCATTTACCACCGAGCTACGGCCGGTCGGGCAGTCATGTATTTACCATCGAGCTACGGCCGGTTGGGCAGTTACATATTTACCACCGAGCTACAGCCGATCGGGCAGTCATACATTTACCATCGTGCTACGGCCGGTCGGGCAGTTACCACTGATTAGTTGGGCAGTCATGCATCATATGATATGAATAATAGAAACAATCTCAAAGATAAGCATTGTATATATATATAAGAATTGTATATATATATATGTGTATAATAAGTATGCATATAAGGTGGCACTTCAGAGATTCAGGTTGACTCTTATATGTCTTTAATTATGTTAACTTACTGTTTTGTTTCAGTTTCGCCTTACATACTCAGTACATTATTGTACTGATGTCCTTTTGTTTGGGACGCTGCATTCATGCCTGCAGTTATAGATAATCAGTTTAACGAGCCCTCATAGTAGACGAGATTGGCTTCAGCGAAGGATCGATAAGACTCCACCTCATTCGGAGTGCAGCCGAGTCTATGAGTCATCGTGTCAGAATTTTGCTACGGTCTTATGGGTAGGCCGGTACCCTATCCCATTTGATGTCAAATAATCTTAAGAGGCTTTGTAGACAGAGGTTCATTTTGTACAGTATGTCAGAGGCCTTGACAGCCCATATATATATATTCCTATTTTAAGAAAAATGGCTCAGTGATACAATGTTGCCCACTTATAATTATACATTATGAGTTGTGGCCATGTTGGCTCATGATAGTTACAGAAGAAAAATAAATGAGTTACATATTGGTTCGCTCGAGCCAGCACGGTACCGGGTGCCGGCCACACCTCCCTAGGTTTGGGGTGTGACACCAAGCTCCGTATCTGCGGACAAAAGGGACCGATTCTGCGAGCCCATCCTCTCCTGCGACTACTGCTCTCGCACCTGCGGTCACGCAGGTGCGCCAAAACTTCCACACCTGCGGTGGCTGGGCTACCCTCACTCTTTCGCTTCTGCGGCTCGTAGCTCGCACATGTGGCTGGACAAGCGCATGTGCGATTTTGACAGCAACTGGGAGCTTCAATTGTTGCTCCCAATTTCCAACTTGGTCCAAGCCTCGTCCGATTGCCACTTGGGGCCCCCGCCCGAACATACCAACAAGTTTGGAATCATAAAACGGACTCACTCGAACCCTCAGAATGCCCGAAACAGCATTAAAACTAAGAACCGCACCCCAATTCAAGCTTAATGGACTTTAGAACTTCAAACTTTTACATTCGATGCCAAAACCTTTCAAATCACGTCCAATTGACCTCAAATTTCGCACACAATTCATATTCGACATTACAGACTAACTCCAACTTTCGGAATAGGAATTCGACCCTGATATCACAAAGTCCACTCCCTGTCAAACTTCTCAAAAACCTTCGAATTTCTAACTTTCGCCAAAAGACCCCGAAATGACCTACGGACCTCAAAATCCACTTCCGGAAGCGCTCATAATACCAGAATCACCATACGAAGCTATTCCCATACTCGAAATCCCAAACGGACATCGATAACATTGAAATACGCCCAACCCAATTTTTATGAAATTCTTCCAAAATGCCAACTTCCACAATAGGCGTCGAAACGCTCCCAGTTCATCCAAAATTCGATCCGAACATATGACCAAGTCCAAAATCATCATACGAACCTGTTGGAACCTTCAAATCCCGATTCCGAGGTCGTTTGTTCAAAAATCACACTTTAGTCAATTCCTCCAACTTAAGGCTTCCGAAATTAGAATTTTCTTTCTAAATCAACTCCGAACTTCCCGAAATTAAATTCCAACCACGCGTACAAGTCATAATACCTGAAGTAAAGCTACTCAATGCCTTAAACCACCGAACGACGCGCTAAAGCTCAAAATGATCGGTCGAGTCGTTACAGCTGTTTCTGCGGCCGCACAATTATTGTGTGGTTCGCATTTCTTCTTGAGCTTGAAATGAAACTCTCTTAAATTTTGCTCTTACGTAGCTTCTGCGTCCGCACAATAATTGTGCGGTCCGCACTTTGCACTGGGGCTCTGTTGATTTTCCTTCACATTCTGCGGCCGCAGATAGAAATATGTGGTCCGTACTTGAGCTTTTGTGCCTGATTTTTGTCCTAGTTCAGATCACTCCTCCTTGAGTTGGATTTCATCGTAGTGGCTCATTTTCCAATACTCCTGCAGGTAAGCATATTTTATCAGTTTTTGAAAATACAATTAGACACTTTTGTACTAAAATAAAAGCTAAAAGGCACTAATAAGTAGTCAAAATTCCCACTTATTAACTCCCCCAAACTTAAGCTTTTGGTTGTTCTCAAGCAAATAAGGCAATTCCCACCTCCACAAGATAAGAGCTATTCCAGCTAATATAAGGTGAACCTAACACACATCAATTGGGACCAACAATTACCCACAACACTTATGAATTATCCACAAGGCAATGATTTGAAGTTTTAAGCACAAATAGTTCTAATGTGACACTAGAGCATCAGGAGTTAACTTTACTCATCAAGGAAGTTCTCTCTTTCATGTAAGTCATTGAGGATCCCAAACTCCTCCTCCTCTACTCTCCGTTAGCATATCTCACTTAAGAATGTAGCACTCACTTCAAGAATTTGTGAAAAGTTCTCTCATCTCTCTCAAAAGAATGTCACAAGTACGGCTCTAAGTACCATATGCTTGCCCCTCATATAAATCACCACTAATGTAAGTTCACTTGGCTTGAAATCACGTAGGGCTTTTTCGGAATCTAATGAAGGCTTTTGGACTAAAGTAGGAAATGTTAGAATAGAATGGGCTCATCTTTCCTTAAGCACTCCATTTTCTCTTTTTGGCTCGTGCTTTGCCGACTCTTTGAGTCATTTTCTTTTTCCTTTGGGGAACTAGAGAGATTTAACATCATTCTTTCTTGGTCATGATATTCGTTTTCTCCTTCTTTGTTTTCTCCATGCTTTGCATTTTTTCTCTTCTTTGAATCCCTTCAACTCTTCAACTTATTCACTTTCTTTTTGCATTTTTTTTCTTTTGTTCTTTCTTTATTTTTCTTTGCCTTTCCTTTTCTTCATTTCTTTTCTCTTTTTGTACCTTGATACCACTTTCAAATTTTTTTCCTCTCCCCCAAACTTATGTTTTAGCCAATTGTTTCTCAAGAGTGTTAAGAAAAGCTCGGGTGCCAAGAGAGAATCACTACAAAACGGGTTAAGGCTTGTAACATGGTTATCAAATGAGAAAGGTTTTAGATTCAAAAGGGTTGAATAGGGATAACAACATTGGTAGGTCATGAAAAATTTTAAAACGGGTCAAGGAGAGCCTACAATCACTTCTCAAGCCAAGCAAAACTTAGAATTTCGCCCAGAAACACATTCGGGGCAAGTTCTAGACCATTCGCACGGGTACTTGGACTTGCAACAAAATATCTCACCTCTCACATAGCTGGATTGTTCAAGATGATAGAGTCGAGGGCCCACAATAACCATATTCAAGATTGAAAATCACTAATGGTTCAACTAAACCACTCGATGATTGCTTAAGTCAACATAAGAGTCAAATGGTCACTAACTAGAGCTATTTCTTTCCAAGAACTTATTTTTAATCATAAGCATGTAGTTAAGTGTGTTGGTACCAAGTGGAGCATGCTTGACTCTTCTAGTTCAACTCAATTAGGTCCTATTATTCATTATTCACCCGGTTCACACAAAAACCACCTTTGGAAAGAACCGTGGCATTAAGAAAACCAAAGGCTTATTGATCACTTAAACATGAAAAGAAACTACTAAATTAAAAAGAAGCTATTAAAGTAAATAAGAAGCTATTAGACTAAACATTGACTACTGAGAAAATAAAATAAAGAAGCTATGAAGTAAACTGCTGAAAGCATAAATGAATATACAAACTAAGAAAGGGAAAGAGAATATATACATCAATAGAGAGAGAAGAATATGTACATAAGGAAAGTAAAAATAAAAAGAATTTTTTTTCGTTATTACAGGCCAATGTCAAATGTCAAATCAAAATAGACTCCATCCCCCTGAATAAAAATAAGCATTGTCCTTAATGCTTAACAAAATAAAAATAGGGAAGGGAAAGAGTATATAGGACTCCCTATGTGGTCTCAGTGTCCATAGCATCATCACCTCCCTCAGTCTCCTCCAACTGGATCTCATGATCCCCTGCTCGAGGAGTAGCTGGGTTGGTGAACATCTGTAGCACCGCCTCAGCAGTGTGGGCAGCAAGGTCTGGCTCCTCAGACTGGCCAGCTGGTGCCACTGGTGCTGATGGTGCTGATGGGTCTGCTGGTACTAATGGATCTGTCTCCATCAGTAAGTCAAATGGAAGATCTCCAACGACTGCTATCTTGGTCACCTCTCGTCTCAATTTGTCAACTGATTTCCTTGAAGCCTGAGATTTCCTCCTCTTCTTCACCTGCTTCCCAAGCTCCTCAATTGCTCCCCCATGTGCCAACAAGGTGTCCATGATAGTCTTCTGATTCTTCAATATTTTCTTCAAAGTTTCCTCTACTGACAGAGGAATCTGGGGTGCTGGGGTAGAAGTCTGAGCTGCAACAGGACTGGATAGGTCAGACAGCTTTGAAGTAGCTGTCTGCATCCAGTTGTTGAGATTCACCAGTGTCTGGGAGACTCGCAGCGCAGAGAGTGGATAAGTAGAGGAGGAAGGCACTGACACTGATGGCCCTGAAGATGGAAGTGGAGGTATGGCAGCTGTATCGGTGGAAGGCACGACTGCTGTGGAAGGCATGGCTACTGTAGAAGGCATGGCAACTGAATCTGCAACTACCACCGACGTCTCATCAAACTGGCCTACGGTAGTAGTCGACTTACCCTTGTTCTTCGGGTTCCTTGGGTCCTTCAGAGAGTACCAGGATAAGGGCTTCTTAGCCCTAACCTTCATATCAAAACTCTTGGGCTCCACCCCCGTATCCGTGAGATACCCCATGATAGTGTTGGGATACGGATAAGAGCTTCCACCCTGCCTGACAACCAAAGACATGTTGACCGGCATGATGGCATCCACATTGATTGGGTACCCGGCCATGATGGAAGCAACTGGGACTGCCCGAGGGATTGAGAGATTGTTTTCATTTTGGCTTGGATCTATGCGACTGCACACAAATGTTTGCCACCCTTTTGCTTCAAAGTTGAGAGTGTTCCGCTGAATGGGAACCCTTGCTATGATCCATGGTGGTGGTGGTCCTGAAGTTGCTAGTATCTCAGCTAGCCAAGGGCGAGCTGCATCATCCATTGTGAACTTCTCTAAATACTGCACCGGCTCCATATCCTCGAGCCCCAAATAAGTGTTCAGGGTGCTCTGATCAAATCGTAATTTCAAGTTCCTCACCTTAGGCACCTTAGTCCCCTTCTTGATGTGCGCTACATTGGCGTAGAACTCCCGGACTAAGTGCTCCTTGGCATCCACTACGCTTTGCGTGAACCATTTCCACCATTTTCTTTTCCGAAATTGTCTTAACACATTTGGGTTGTATCTATCCAGATCTTTCAACATAAACTTCCGCTCAAGAGTGAGCGATCTCTGTGGCCACCACTCTCGGAACCTGTTGAATGCAATCAGGCTCACAAACCTATCTTCCCAAACTTCCTTCTTCTTTGACCTCTCCAAGCCTGCAACTCTAGTATCACCCCTCCCCCCCCCGACCGTCATCCGGAATATCATCATCATCATCAAATGTGACTGGTACGGCAGGGGTATGAGTATATGAGGGTTCTGAACCTTGACTGTCATCATCTGAGCCCTCAGAAGTGCTTGCTGAGGTGGAAGGCTCATTTCGGAGCTGGTATCTCCCTGGAAATTGTTGTGGCTGAGATTGGGAATCAGGTCGTTCTTCCACAGAGTGGCCCTCTGATGCTTCTCTAGATGGGATGTATAAACTTGACTTAGGGGGCTCTGCATCCCTACCTCGCAATGCAGTTGCCTTTTTAGATATCTTTTTTTGCACGGAGAGTGGTAGGGTACCCCTGCCTCGGTCTCGGGAGGGTTCACCCCTCCCCTTGGATGTATCACCTCGTCCTCGTGATCTAACCATTGTCTGCAATACATAGCAACAAGAATCAGTTATAGTTCAAATCCAAAGTATCAGACAGTTGTAGACAAATAATATGCAGGTTGGGAGAAGTGCGGTCTGCACATTTTTGGGTACGACCGCAAATGGGCTTGTGCGGACCGCACAATTTTGGAAGTGCGACCGCACTGATGGTTCTACGGTCCGCAAAATTTTTAAGTACGACCACACAATTGAAATGCGGTTCGCACAATATTGAGTGCGGCCGCATAATTGCAAGCTCCAAAATGATAACTCTCTGAAGTCAGAGAATTGATCGATTGCGGCCGCACATACTTTTCTACGGGCGCCGTTAAATTTTTGCGGACCACACAATTTTGAGTGTGGTCCGCACAATCATTGCACAATATTTTCCCTAGACTAATGATCTGTGGACCGCATAATTCCTTGTGCGGCCGTACAATTCAAAAACAAACAGCAGTCACTTAGGGTTTTTCAATTCATGCACAATTTAGACATGGTATTGGCTATTTAGACATGATACACAATTTACCCATCCCCCAATTAGCAAATAGGAAGTTACCCATACACTTTTAAGCTCGCATGATTATGAATTTTGACAAAAATTAAGCAAACTGAAAAATTTAATGAGGAATTGAACATATCAGTAATGTAGTGATGCAAGGAAGAATCAAAGATGATGAAATGATAGTGAGATGCTTGAATCAATTGTGTGCATTGTGCTTGCCCTATTGTCAAATGTTCAGAGTTCGTAAAGTTTGAATAGTGGTGAGGAGGAACTACTAATAGTTGGCCGGTTAGGGCAAGGACTCAAGAGCTGAGTGCGGCCGCACAATTTTGTGTGCGGTCTGCACTCCTTTACTTATTACAAATTATCCTTTTGATGATCTGCGGTCTACACATTTTTTAGAGCGACCGCAGATTTTTGTGTGGTCCGCACATTTCCTTGTGCGGTCGCACTTTGGCCATTTTTCTAACATGCACAACTTCAAAGAGTTTGCAATTTTTGATCTCCAGTTGTGCGGCCGCAACAAGATTTGTGCGGCCGCAACAAGATTTGTGCGGCTGTAGATCCCTTTTTGTTGTGGCCTTCAAAATTGTGCGGTCCACACAATAAATGTGCGGTCCGCACTTTTTTCACACTTAGCCAATTTCCCTGAGCACAGTTCCTAAAAACGCACTTCAAAACCAGTTAGCACAAAACAAGACCTATCTAAAGAAGAAGAAGAAAGAAAAGAAAAAGAAACATGGGTTGCCTCCCAAGAAGCGCCTGATTTAGCGTCGTGGCACGACACAGATTACCATCAATCACTTGAAATGAATCACTGCCACTACGTGGCCATCACCAACTTTTTCCAGATAGTGCTTCATCTGGTGACCATTGGCTCTAAATACTTCATCATTTTTATTCTTCAAGTCCAATGCACCAAAGGGTGTCACACTCACAACTTCAAACGGGCCAGACTTCAACTTTCCCGGAAATATCTGTAACCGAGAATTGAACAATAACACAAGATCATCTTCTTTAAACTCCTTGTTTTGAATGTACTTGTCATGGAGATGCTTCATCTTCTCCTTGTATAAGGATGAACTTGTATATGCATGGTACCGAAATTCATCTAGCTCATTCAATTGTACCACCCTTAAGTTGGAGGCGACATCCCACTCAAGATTTAGCTTCTTCAAAGCCCACATGGCCTTGTGCTCAAGTTCCACCGAAAGGTGACAAGCTTTAACAAATACTAACCGGTATGGAGACATCCCAATCGGTATTTTATAAGCCGTCCTATAAGCCTATAAAGCATCATCAAGTTTCTTTGACCAATCCGTCCGATTGGCATTCATAGTTTTTGATAAAATACTCTTGATCTCCGGGTTGGAGACTTCCACTTGCCCGCTTGCTTGAGGGTGATAGGGGGTCTTGACTTTGTGAGTGACATCATACTTGCTAAGCAAGGTATCAAAAGCTTTATTGCAAAAATACGACCCACATCGCTTATAATGGCCTGCGGAGTACCAAACCTTGTGAAGAAGTTCTTTTTCAAAAATGCCACCACACTTCTAGCTTCGTTGTTGGGTAGAGTAACGGCCTCAACCCATTTTGACACATAATCCACAGCTACTAAAATGTAGGTGTTCCCACAAGAGCTTACAAACGGTCCCATAAAATCAATACCCCACACATAAAAAATATCAATTTCCAAGATGGTGGTGAGGGGAATCTCATTTTTCTTTGAAATCCCACCGGCCCTTTGACATTCATCACAACGCTTGACTAGATCACTTGCGTCCTTGTAGAGAGTAGGACAATAGAATCCACAACTCAACACTTTGGCCGCCATTTTTGCTCCCCCATGGTGACCATCGTAGGGTGAAAAATGACAAGCCCCAAGAATTTCAACTTGTTTCTCCTCAGGCACACATCTTCTAATCACGCCATCGGTACAAATTCGGAAGAGGAACGGTTCATCCCAATAATAGTCTAGGCAATCCCGTTTGAGCTTCTTCCTTTGGTTTGAAGAGAACTCATCCGGTACAATACCACTCACAAGATAATTTGCTAAATCAGCGAACCATGGCATCTCGCTCATTGAAATGGATAGAAGTTGCTCGTCGGGGAAAGATTCATTGATTTCAAGGCCGTCATGTGGCCTCCCTTCCTCCTTCAAGCAAGATAAGTGGTCGGCCACTTGGTTTTCACTGCCTTTGCGGTCTTGGATGTCTAGATCGAACTCTTACAATAAAAGCACCCATCTCATTAACCGAGCCATTAAATCTTTCTAACGTATAAGGTACCGAAGTGCCTCATGATCCATGTGGATAATCACCTTTGTACCCATCAAGTACGGGCAGAACTTCTCCATAGCAAAAACAATAGCAAGGAGCTCTTTTTCGGTCACAGTGTAATTGACTTGGGCATCATTCATGGTCTTACTAGCATAGTAGACCGAATGAAAGATTTTGTTGACACGTTACCCCAAAACTACTCCGACTGCCACATCACTAGCGTCACACATGAGCTCAAAAGGCAAGCTCCAATTCAAGGTGGTGATAATATGAGTAGTTGTCAATTTGAACTTGAGCAATTCAAATGCCTTCATGCAATCCTCATTGAAATGAAATTTGGCATCTTTCTCCAGAAGCTTACACAAGGGGTTCACCACTTTGGAAAAATCCTTGATGAAACACCGGTAGAACCCCGCATGACCCAAGAAACTCCTCACTCCCTTCACGGATGTTGGAGGTGGAAGTTTAGAAATCACCTCTATTTTCGCCTTGTCGACCTCAATGCCATTCTTCGAAATTTTGTGTCCAAGGACAATGCCTTCCTCAACCATGAAATGACATTTCTCCCAATTCAACATCAAGTCCGTCTCTTCATATCTTGCCAAGACCTTATCCAAAATTTTCAAGCAATCATCAAAAGAATTCCCAACCACCGAAAAGTCATCCATGAAGACTTCAAGGAAATCTTCCACCATGTCCGTGAAGATAGCCATCATAAACCTTTGAAAAGTTATCGGTGCATTGCATAACCCAAATGGCATCCGCGAGAATGCGAAAGTACCATAAGGACATGTGAAAGTAGTCTTCTCTTGATCCTCCGGAGCAATAAGAATTTGATTGTAGCCGGAATACCCATCAAGGAAATAATAGAAAGCACGGCCGGCCTACCTATCAAGAATTTGATCTAGGAAAGGAAGGGAAGTAGGAAATGATCCTTCCTTGTGACTTTGTTTAGCTTGCGATAGTCCATACACACTCTCCACCCGGTCACCGTTCTTGTAGGAATCAACTCGTTCTTGTCATTGGTAACCACCGTCATGCCCCCTTTCTTTGGGACACATTGCACCAGAGAGGTCCACGAACTATCGGAAATGGAGTAAACAACCCCTGCATCTAACCACTTGATGATCTCCTTTTTGACCATCTCTTACATTGCTTCATTTAGCCTCCTTTGATATTCAATGGAGGGTTTGGAATCTTCCTCCAAATTAATCTTGTGCATGCAAAATGTGGGGCTTATTCCCCGAATATCCGCCAATGTCCATCCAATAGCTTTCTTCCTCTTTTGTAGCACCGTCAATGTGGAGTTTAGCTGCACGTTAGTCAAATAAGAGGAACGAATAACCGGTAAAGTAGAACAAGGGCCAATAAATTCATACCTGAGATCCGGAGGCAATGACTTTAACTACAAAGTGGAAGGCTCATCGATTGAGGGCTTTGTTGGAGGAGTCTTCCGATTTTCAAGATCCAAGGACAATTTGCGGGGTTCATAAGTGTACGACCTCATTCCTTGCAATGATTTCACGCATTCCACATAGCCATCCATCTCGTCATCATCAAGGTTAAGCAAAACTGCCTCCAAAGTATCATCAACATTCATCGTGGCACTAGTATCACCAATAATCACATCGGTCACCAAGTCCACAAATGAACACACTTCATTGCTATTCGGTTGCCTTATAGATTTGTACACATGGTAAACCACATTTTCATCACCCACCCGAAAAGTGAGTTCACCGGCTTCTTTATCAACAAGAGCCTTCCTCGTAGCAAGAAAAGGTCTACCCATAATAATCGGTACCTCATAATCCACTTCACAATCAAGAATCATAAATTTTCGGGAGAATGAATTTATCAACACGAACCAACACATCATCAATTATACCCAACGATTTCTTTATGGTACGATATGCCATTTGTAATCTCATATATGTGGGTCTTGGTTGCCCAATTCCCAAAGTCTTGAAAATCGAATAGGGCTTCAAATTGATACTTGCCCCAAGATCACAAAGAGTTTTAGCAAAGTCGGCACTTCCAATGGTACAAGGGAATGTGAAAGCGTCGGGGTCTTCCAATTTAGGAGCCATTGAGTGCACAATTGCACTCACTTGATGAGTCATCTTTATAGTTTCACAATTCATCGACCGATTCTTTGTCACTGAGTCCTTCATGAACTTTGCATAACCAGGCATTTGCTCCAAAGCCTCAACTAATGGAACATTAATAGATAGACTCTTCATCATGTCAATGAACTTTTTGAATTGATTCTCACCATTTTGCTTGGCAAACCTTTGACGGTATGGAGGAGGAGGCCTTGGCATTAGTGCCTTAGCCTTTGGCACTACCGGTTCCGGTATGTCAACAATGTGCTCCCTAGACGGGTTCACTTCCTCTTGAGTCTCCTCCACATTGTCATCAATATCAATTCTTACTTCATCATTTGCTTGCACCACATTGTTCGGGATCTCATCTTCTTGTACCACTTGCTCATCATCCACAATTTTCCTTTGACTTGAGGTGGGTGCATCCCCACCTTTTCCACTCCTTGTAGTCATGGCCATGTCATGTCCCGTGTTGTTCCCACCACTTTGGGTTCACCACCCTGTCACTTGGTAGTTCCCTCTTAGGACGAGTGTTTAAAGCTTGCGAAATTTGTCCCAATTGAACTTCCAAATTGCGAATTAAAGTGTTGTGAGAGGCTAGTTGAGCATTAGAGCCGGCATTCTTCTCCATAATTTGTTTGAACATATTTTCAATTCGTCCCATCTCATTGTTGGAGGAGCTTGGACCATGGGAAGGATAAGGAGGCAGGTTGCTCGGTTATTGATACATCGGGGGGCCTTTGAAAGCCCAACCCCGATTTCCTTGGTTATTGTTCCATCCCCCTTGGTTGTTGCCTACCCAATATCCTTGACTATTGCCACTCCAATTTCCTTGGTTATTTTGACCATTCCAATTTTCTTGATTGTTTTGATTGTTCCAATTCCCTTGGTTGTTTTGATTGTTCCAATTCCCTTGGTTGTTTTGATTGTTCCAATTCCCTTGATTACCATGAGGTCGCTATTGTTATTGATTCGGGCCTTGAGAGTTATTTCTTTACCATTGGAAGTTGTTCACATATTGTACTTCCTCCTCTTGGTAATTGTAAGATTCATCTTGATCAAACCCACTATCTTCTTGTACATAATGTCCCGCACAGTTTTGCACTTGAGGACCCTTTTGCCTTCTCCTGTTTACCATCATATTAACTCTCTCTATTGCATTGACTTTCTTAGGACCTTGCACTTGTTAAAGTTGAGCCTTGGATAATTGATTTATTGTGGTGGTAAACTCGGCAATTGCTTGCCCATGATCATGCAATTCTTTATGTAGGTGAATCACATTTGGATCACCTTGAGGAACATTTGCTCTACTTTGTCATGTTGATGAAGTATCTGCCATTTCATCTAAGATCTCACAAGCTTCCGCATATGGCGATGTCATGAAATTTCCACCGGCAAGTTGGTTGACCACGCATTGATTGGTAGTATTGATCCCCCTGTAGAAAGTTTGTTGAATCATAGCCTCCGTCATGTCATTGTTTGGGCACTCTTTCACCATAGTTCGGTACCTCTCCCATATTTTATGCAATGACTCATTGGGTTCTTGTTTGAATGCTAGAATCTCGTCTCTAAGAGTAGCCATATGCCCGGGAGAAAAGAACTTGGAAATAAATTTCTCCGCCAATTCATCCCATGTATGGATGGAATAGTTTGGCAACCTTTCTAACCAATCCAAGGCTTTCCCCCGTAGAGAGAAAGGAAATAGCCTCAACCTTAAAGCATCCTCGGAGACGTTTGTCTGTTTACTCCCCCAACAAGTGTCCACAAACCCTTTCAAGTGTTTGTACGCATTTTGATTCGGAACCCCAGTGAAGAATCACCGTTGCTCTAGCAATGTGAGCATAACATTTATGATTTGAAAGTTGCTCGCCCTAATGCGGGGCAGGACTATGGCACTTGCATACCTTTCATTCGGTAACACCCAGTATGGAGTCGCTCTTGGTGGATTTGGGGGTGGAATGGGAACGTTATCTTGAGGCGGTCGGCCTCGTCTATTTACTTAAGGTTCAAGAGGAACCTCTTCAACTTGGTCATCTTCCACGTCCACATCCCCCAAAGGCATGTTTCCGAGAGGATCATTATTGTTGAGAGCCATTGTTTCACCTACAATTGTTTCACCAAAAAGATTAGTAACACGGAAGGAAAATAAGACAATTCACACACAAAATCAAATATATAGCTAAATCCGTTTTTATGCTCCCCGGCAACGGCGCCAAAAATTGATCTCATCCAAGTCACACCTCTATTCGGGGTTGTGAAATGGTCGATTGCAATAATAATACCTAACAAGGAGTCGGGATCGAATCCACGGGGAGATGAGATGGGATTAGTGGTATATATTTGGATAAAGCACGTGAAGTATCTTGGTTGCACTTCCAAAAATATGATTTTGTTTTTACTTCTAAAATTACGTTAAGGATTACAATTCTAAGATATAAAACTAGAGAATATTATTTTTGGATGGTTTTTAAATATATAAAAAGTCCTAGGGGTATGACCTTCACCTAGGTGTTTGCCTAACGGGTTGTAAACTTTAAAGCTTGTTTTGTTGGTCGGGGTGTATTATAGCAATCAATACTCAAATACCCACTCAATACCTCTCGGTAAGAGAGTGATTTTGCCCGATTTGGCTTTCTCAAGTCCAAATGGGTATTGAACAAAACAGTTGATAAAATGCTCAAGTCGGGTTTTACTATCTCTAGGTTCAACCATTTAATTGGGACTATCAATCTCTTGATTTTATCCCAAATTCTTGTTAGCCAAGTTTTCCTAGACTAAGTCTCTCTTTCTCAAGTAGAGACCAAGTCAAATAGGCATGAACTAATATTTGGAACCATTAATTCTATAATTAAAGGCAAGAACAAGGCTAAATAATAAACACCCAACCATAAACAAGCCATAAATCAAACACCCATTAGGTTCACACACTAGGGTTGGGTCATAACCCCATATTCACACACTAGGGTTGGGTCACAACCCTAGCTAAAAATCTAGCTACTCATAATGAGTATAGAGGAAAATAAATAAGAAAAGATGATAAAACTCATATTGCAAGATTAAAAGATAAAAATCCAATGTTAAATCACCAAAGCAAGCTAAAGTTGCCTAAAGGGTTAAAGAAAAACAGCTACAGTACTTTCAATATTCAAAACTTGATCTAATTTCGTGAAAGTAGTCTATTTACACAAAGCTGGAATTTTCGAACAAAATTGTCCTTTCGGAGGTTCTGCGGTCGCACAATTATATGTGCGGTCCGAACTTCTCTTCAGATCTTAACAGGAGTTGACTCTGCAGCCGCACAATTCTGGATTGCAGCCACATCTCTTATGTTCTGCGGTCCGCACAATTCTGGGTGCGGCCGCACTAGGCTCTTCTGCGGACCACACATTTCTTGAGTGCGGTCGCATAGCTATTTCTGCGGCTGCACAATTATTGTGCGGTCCACATTTCTTCTTGAGATTGAAATGAAACTCTATGAACTCTGGCTCTTACGTAGCTTCTGCGGCCGCACAATAATTGTATGGTCCGCACTTTGCACTGGGGATCTGTTGATTTTCCTTCACATTCTGCGGCGCAGATAGAAATCTGCGGTCCGCACTTGAGCTTCTGTGCCTGATTTTTGTCCTTGTTCAGATCACTTCTACTTGAGTTGGATTTTATCGTAGTGGCTCATTTTTCAATACTCCTGCAGGTAAGCATATTTCATCAGTTTTCGGAAATACAATTAGACACTTTTGGACTAAAACGAAAGCTAAAAGGCACTAATAAGTAGTCAAAATTCCCACTTATCAATATGCTCTTGGGTTGGTGGAACGACTCTAACTGGCCCAAGGAAACAATGTAGTATTCTGCACTTCTTGGCCTTTAGATAAGGTGTGTAATCCTGACTTTCTGGCAAGAAGAATTCCAGAATGTAGGTACATTGTTCCTCATTCCTTGACTCCTCAATTGGCTCGGATGACTCTATTTCCATATCATCATCCAAACATAATGTGAAAAAATACTTACAGTGTGGACCAATGCGCTCAACTACATAAACTTTGGGACTGCCAATATCCTCAACACCAGTGACACTAGAGTCAACTAAATATGTATCCTCAATGTCTTTGGTTGACTCTAGTATCTCTTCTACAACATCGGCATCCTCAAATTCTAGTCTGATAGATTGTTGGTGTTCTACTCTAACCTCCTCCATTAGCACCTCAATTTCTGCATCTAACGCATGATCGTTTTTCCTACTATCCACAATATCAGCTCGTTGAGCATTAAATGCTTCAACCAATTGACTCACTTGTGCCTCCAGATTATGAATAGTTTTCCCTTGTTCTTTGGATAGTCTCGCATTGCCTTTGAATTTTCAGTTGTTTCTCATTACTTCGTTCCAGGAGGCACTTTAGCATATCTTTGATCTCCTTCAGGTCAGCTTTTTCGGGTTCTTTGTTGCTGTTAACCTCACAAGAAAAAGTAGAACTGTCATAATAAGGAGTTGGGGGAGGATAAGAAATATAAGCACAACCATAAAAGTGACTATCTTGACTACCACAAATATCACATACATTCCATACATAAGATTGAGTTGGTGCACATAACTCGCTCTCGGGAATATTTTGATAATTTTGGCATGAGTGATTTCTTCCACTATATGCATAAGGAGGATCAAAAGTATAATTACCAACATCAAAACTATCATAATTCCAAGATGCCATGTCTCTCAAATAGAAAATAAAAATTAAAAAAAATTAAATACTATAAAACAAAATAAAAGTTCAAACTTGAAACCTATCAATATGTACACCTACAGCTACATCGTTAGTTCCCTGGCAACGGCGCCAAAATTTGATCACGCCCAACTCTAGTCCTAAAAAGGATAAGCGGTCGCTGCAAATATAATCCGGTCTAAGAGTCCGGAGTCGAATCCCACAGAGAACTAAGGTTTAGCTACAACTGTTCACTATCACTAAGAAGACAAGCTCGAACAAGTCCTAAGTTATAAATATTAAGATTCTTATATCTAATTAACTAACAAATTAAAGTAGTAGATTAACAACTAAAGATACTAGGGGTTGGAGAAAATATTAAGGAGGTCTAGAGTTATGATTTTTCCAATTGTCGGAATCCTTCCCGCTACGTCTTCTACAATTTCGCCTAAATATTCTCTACCGATCGTGAGTACTTTGGGTGTCATAGCTCTCTCTCGAGTAACTATCACAATTTACTAGACGTATTCTCTCGAACTACGCTAGCTGGCACTAATTCACCGTTCACTACGACCGCACTAAGATTTCGGTATCTCTAATCCCACCTTTAAACCCTCCGTATTGATCTCTCACATACGTTAGGAGTGATGTTGTTCAACAACTACCTAAATGTATACTCTCTCTCGAGCAATATACACACTAAATAGGTACAGTTAATTGAGAGCTCTCCAATCAACAACAACGGAAATATAGTTGAACAAAAAGAGAAAGATCAACGACAAAATTATATAAAAACGTAATAAGAATTCATCCTACAAAAGGTTCCATCAAAACCCTAGATAACAAATTAGTTATTCATAATAATATGTAAAACTATAATACTAAAATTCATCGCCTTGCTCCTAGTGTGTTCTTGCCTCCTTAGGTCGAAATCCCCTCTCCAAACGTCCTCCTTTTTGGTCGAATCTGCTCTAAGAAATGCCCCTCCTCTTAGACATGTTTAGGGAGTATTTATAGGTTAGGATTGGGGTCCTTGAGTCCAAATTCGGGTCGGAGTCTTTTAATTCACCCACTTCTGATCACCGGGCTATAGACCTTGCGAGGCCAGGCTTATAGTGCGGTCAGCCTGGCTACAGACCTCGCGAGGACAGGCTTATAGCGCTGTCGGCCTGGCTACAGAGCTGGCTACGCCTGGCCTGTAGCACGGTCAAGCTTGCTATGCTTGGCCTGTAGCCAGACTTGGGTACTTCGTGTTTTTGTGCTCTTTTCTCGTATTTTTGTCCTCTTTTTGTGCAACTTTCACTCGTATTTGTCTCCCGATACTCCTACACATAAAATAACATAATTTAGCTCAAACGTTGCACAATTAACCACTAAACTAACAATATGTAAGACGAGTAATGTAAAAATAAAATATAGCATTTTGGCCAAATAACAATTAACTTTTTAAGCTAATGCGTAGTATTTAGACATTTTAAATTTTATATGAAAATTTTACACAAAAATGATATTGATAATGTAACTTATTTCATAGGTAAAAAAATAAATCCAGTTAAGACGGGGATTCGGTTAAAATTATATTACGATTTTGTATTCAATTTATAGAGTGATTATTTCGTTATCCTTAACATGTGACAGCTAGTTCCTCGTTTTTAATTTTCCCTTTTTCGACATAAAATGTGTTGATCAATTTTGTTTTCTTCAAGAAAGAAAAAAGGACTTAATTTGATGATGTGAAACATAGTTATTTAGTAATTGAGTTGTTAATTTATTTAAAGAGTGTTATAAGAAAAATCAAATTATGGTGGATGTCTACTCATCCTCCATGATTTTCTCAAATGCTTAATGACATATTCAATGACATATTTCTATGCTTAATGACATATTCAATGACATATTTTTCTTCACTTTTCATGCCTATATAAAGGCCCTATAATAGATAAGAAAATACACACAATTAAAGAAGAAAATTTCTTCCTTCTCTCTATCTCCATTTCTTATTCATGTTTTACTAAATTACTTTTATTTCATAACAACATATCTTGTTCATGTTTTACTAAATTGCTTTTATTTTATAACACGTTATCAGCACGAATTGCTCATTTCATGATCTTACGTCAAGACTATGTAAATTATAAGCAGACAATGAGATCAAGTACAATGAATTATTTTTTGGATGATAATACAAAGATAAGTTTTATATCAATCTAAATCCATTCATACTTTCATATATTTGTATTAACTTTATGTGCAGTATTTAGTTAATATATTTTTTTCAATTGTATCCACTAAAATAAAGAACTGAAAAGGTATGTCTTTATTTGCTACATCTCTTATAGGACAAAGATAATATTCCAACGTATATATATGTTCTGACCTCTTACATACTATGATAGATAATTATTAAGGTAATTTAGTAATAATATTTTTACCATCACATGATGTATTTCATTGAAAGCAAAATTATCAAATATGTAGGCGATTTTACAGTACCTTGCAAATTTGGCATTCGAATATACAATCAATATAAACTCATTATAGTTATAATTTATAATAGTCACGGTTATGCATTAAGCCTTAAATATTTTTGCTAGAAACATAAGGCTCATTCCTCCATATTGGATTTTTTGGGTGAAGTTCTTATAGTCTTTGAAATATAAGTGATTATAGGTTATCTGCATCTTTCCCCTAATTAATTTTAAAATGTAAAAGTGATTGTATTATTTTTAAAAAAAGAGAGGCATATATCCTAACTAGCATTTTGGTTGCAGAGGAACTGTTTCAAGATTGAAATAGTTATATATGTCTTCTTGAAAGTTAATTTACTTATGCCTATAATTATGAAGTAATAATATTTTAAAGGCTCGAATGCGAGTCCTAATGAATTTTGGCCTATTATGCCAAAGATTGAGGGTAAGACGATGGGTTCAAGTTCCAACGCACTATGTTGATGAAAAGACATTGGATTCAAGTTCCAACGCATTATGGCTTAGCATACCTTTATATGGGTAAGACATTGGGTTTGAGTCCTAATGCACCATATTGATAATAATAATAACTAAAAAAATAATAATATATTTTTATGAAAAAGCATGAAGCTTGTCCCACTTGATTTGCTCCATTCTTGAAGTGAATGTGATAGCAGTGCATGATAAGTCTAAATAAAGACAAGTGGTTGACCAATGAGTGTGGGCGTGCGAAAGACCAAAATAATAATAGTTATCACTATGGTAATTATAAAAAAGGGAGAACAAGATAATGTTTACCATCAAATTGGTATGAAAAAAATAAAATAAAGCACATTGTATGATTATACTCCATTCTTTGAAGAGAATGTGACTTGTGATAAACATTGAGAATGCATACTCATTCCTGAAAGTGAATGTAAAAATATATATGTGATAAAGATTATGCATAATAATGTACTTGTGCATGGTTGGATAAATACTACAACTCACCTCTAAGGGAGGTTTGAGACAAAGAAAGATAATGAATATTATTGTGTAGTTACATGAATATATCATTGGTCGCATACATGTGATACGCCAAATATTTTGTCAAGCCTTATGAAAGTTATTAAAAGCAAAATTAAAGCAAGAAATTATTTTGCTTATGATGATTTTGAACATGACAATTATTATGATATGATTCTCTTTGTGAAGGAGACATTCATTATATGGATGGTGTGACAAAAAATCTTGTAGTACAAAAGCAGTTAATAGCTCTGAAAGAAATAATTTGTTACTACCCGGATGAATGAAATTGTTCATGACATTAATCTTGTAGTAAGTCTCAAAAAAAATATTTTGATTTACAAATATATTAGCCAAAGTGGTTGGCATATTGAGACTATAAATGAAAAGAAGATTGAATATCTTTATATTACTATAATCATACCGGGTAAATATGAAAGGTTACTTGACTTTTCTTTTATTTATATTACATAAGTATAAGCATGATGATGCAATCACAAGCCATAAGTAAACTAGAGGTTTACTGAAATAAATATTAGTTGGCATGATCAGTTGACCATCTCGGTTCAATTATGATGCGAAAAATTAATTGAGAATTACATTGGCATATATTGAAGAAATATAAGATTCTTCAAGAATTCTCTTCTGTTGCTTATTCTAATGACATACCAGTTAAGGTTGGGATTGAATCCCTTGATTTATGGAACGAATAAAAGGTGATAAATATATGAGCCCAGTCACCTTCCATGTGGACCGTTTACTATTATATGATTTTAATAGATGCATCTATTATATAGTCACATGTGTATTTGTTATCAACTTGCAGTTTGACTTTTGCAAGATTGATTACTCAAATTATTAGAGCACAGTTCCAGAATATAAATTATGATGATTTATCTTGATAATACTGGTTTAAATCCAAGTTGGTTTAGCAAAAATTGTATGCCTCCAATTATATCTAAACCATTGGTTATGAGAACAAAATTGCCAAAATAAAATTTGGTATGTGATGTATTATTTAATATACAACAGCACTTGTACGCATCTAGCCAAGTTATGATAAGTTCTCCCTATCACGATCGGTTCAGGGTCAGGAACCAAATAATTTTCATCTAGAAATATGAATGTGCTATATAATTTAATTGTTCTACCACAATGCACAAAGATGGATTCCCAAATAAATCTAGGGATATGTGTTGGTGATCCCAACAATAGGGAGAAAAATGGGCAGCTGAAAAAGTAATGAAAATAATGAATTATTATGAGTACATCTAGATCCTCGTACGAAAAAATGTGAACTTGAAGTTCAAGTGATAATTCATTTGCAAAATATTGCCAGGCGTATTTGTTGACCCAAAACTAAATGTCATATTCAGCTGTTAATGCTCCAAATAAAATAAAGTTCATAATGAATAGAGTCTATGGCATGCATGAAGCATAATAGACTAATCGGTTCCAAAGATAAAACTCCTTGAATAAGGAGAGGAGCAAATGTTCAAGATGGTCATAATAAGGAGGCAAGTGCTCTAGAAGAGCACCACGACATAACACTTCATAAGACCTTATGGGAGAGGCTCAGGTACCTGAAAATAATAAGATAAAGAGATCTCACTAAATTATGTCTTTATTGGGTAATAGTAGAGCCGATATAAAACGATCGTTGACGATATTGTTAATATAATGTAGCGCTCAATATTATTAATATTGACGAGGATCTTGAGCTCAAATCTGTCATAAAATTTGGACAGATAAATGATTGGTCAAATGAAAAATACGCAATGAAAATTGATTTCACCTGAAAAATATGAAGTTGGACGGATAGTCCCAACACCTGAAAGTATAAAGCCAGTGGATGTATAAATGTGTTCTTGTGCGAAAAAAAGGTCAAGTCGATAAACATAAATATGACTTGTGTCACACGAAAATTTACAAATATTCTGGCATTGATTATATAGAGACATGTTCTCCTGTGGTGGATGTCGCCATTTCAGGTTTTAATCTGGCAATACAAGAAAAACGTGATATGCGTATAATGAAAATCATTGAAAGATTTAAATTGTTCTGAAGCATATTAAGGTTTCCAAGAAATTTATTAAATAAAGCTTCAAAAATTCTTATACGGATTGAAACAATCAGGGCGCATGTGGTATAATTGCCTGAGTGAGTACCTGTTGAAAGAAGAGTACAAGAATGATTCAATTTGTCCTTGTGTCTTTATAAAAAGATCTGGATCTAAATTTGTTATAATCACCGTGTATGTTGATGATTTAAATATCATTGGAACTCCTAGGAAGCTTCCTAAAGCAGTAGACTATTTAAAGAAAGAATTTGAAATGAAAGATTTTGGTAAGACAAAATTTTGTATTAGTCTAAAAATTGAGTATATGAAAGATGAAATTTTTGTCCATCAATCAGCATACACTTAAAATAATTTTAAAGCGATTATATATGGATAAAGCACATCTATTCCGACCTCATGAATGGTCCTGAAGTATCATATCTTAGTGCAATTGGTGCACTAATGAATCTTTCTAGCATTACAAGATCTTACATAACTTTTTCAGTTAATGTCTTAACAAGATATAGCTCTGCTCCTACAAGGAGACATTGGAATGATGCTAGGTATTTATATGACCCACACAAGGCTCGATCTCAAATAGGCTATGTATTTACATATGGAGGCATTACCATATCTTGGCGATCGACTAAGTAATCAATCGTGGCTACTTCATTTAATCAGCTGAGATAATTGCTATTCATGAAGTAAGTCGAGAATGTGTATGGTTGAGGTCTATAATACACCTTATTCGAGACAAATGTGGTTTGAAGTGTAACAAATTACCCATAATTTTGTATGAAGACAATGGAGCATGTATAACCCAATTGAATGGAGGATTCATAAAGGAGATAGGACAAAGCAAATTTCATCAAAGTTATTTTTCACACATGATCTTCAAAAGAATGGTGATATCAATGTGCAACAGATCCGTTCAAGTGATAATATGGCTGATCTGTTCACCAAATCTCTACCGACGTCAACCTTCAAGAAACTAGTATGCAAGATTGGGATACGAAGGCTCAATGATGTGAATTGATGCTCTCATCAGGGGGAGTTAATACGCGTTGTACTGTTTTTTTCTTACAGGGTTTTGTCCCACTGGGTTTTCCTTGCAAGGTTTTTAACGAGACAACCAAAATGCGTATTTTTAAACATGTGTACTCTTTTTCCTTCACTAGGATTTTTTTCCCATAGGGTTTTTTCCTAATAAGGTTTTAACGAGGCACATTATCTATGGACATCCAATGGGGAGTGTTATAAGAAAAATCAAGTTATGGTGGATGTCTACTCTTCCTCCATGATCTTCTCAAATGCTTAATGACATATTCAATGACATATTTCTATGTTTAATGACATATTCAATGACATATTTTTCTTCACTTTTTATGCCTATATAAAGGCCTTGTAATAGATAAGAAAATACACACAATTGAAGAAGAAAATCTCTTCCTTCTCTCTATCTCCATTTCTTGTTTATATTTTACTAAATTGCTTTTATTTCATAATAACATATCTTGTTCATATTTTACTAAATTACTTTTATTTTATAACAAAGAGTTGTTATTATCTTTTATCATAAAAAGATAAATGTTCAATACTCCACGACTCCCTGCATCCCAAGTTCCCAACACTATTTTAACAAAAGAAAAGAAAAGGTCCTTTTCAGAGAACCGTTGTTTGGGTAAAGAAATGCCATTGATCCAATGAGACAATTAATCGGAATATAAAATAAATCTGAAAAAGATTCACTATTTTATTAGCTATAACCTATGATTAAGTTATAGAAAATGTGCAGGATTAAATAAAGGAGAAGAACATTTCCAATAAGATAGTCACAAAAGGATTGAATGGTCAAACACGCTGAACGTTACCCCCTTTTTTCCTTTTGGTTGAAACTTGAAAGTTAGCTTTGGAACATTAGGAAAGAAAAGTGTGATAGCTATTGTGCTTTTTCTATTGAACTTGTCAAAAAGCCCTTCAACATATTTTGCAAAGTTATTTGTCTTCTTTTTTGGTATGTGAAATTTATACTTCTATATTGCTTAAGCAACAAACTTTTTGACGAATATGATTTAGTGCAAAATCATATCTTATTCCATTTGCGAAAATAGTAATTCTTCAAATACAGTTTATATATGTACGGATGATATAAGCTGATTTTTTAAGTTATGCGTTTTGATTCTTGGGAGATTCCAAGAGTCATAAAACAAATGGAGAAATAGAATACTTCAAATAGAAAATTTTAAAATGAAAGACGAAAAAGAATTCACAAACAATGAAATAAGAAAAGAAGAAAACTAGTCAACTAGAGAAGTTCATACTTCATAGGATACTGGCTGCGGTCAATATTTGAATTGTCATGGCTTCAACCCCAACTAGGAAGTAGGACCTTCTATATTATGTTCAGTTTTTCTAGAAAATATTCAAAACGAAACACCATTTTTAGGATAGTTTCAGTTTTTCTCCTTCTAATGGCGTTTGGATTGAAAAAACAGTTTGGAACTTTTTTTTCCAGTTTTTTGGAAAAACTAGCAAAAAATGCATGGAAAAACTCACTCAAGGGCCACCTAGCTTCGATATCAGAGTCAGGATTTTAGTAGGGGGATTCGGAATATAAATAAGCTAACACATGAAGAAATAATAGCATATATATATATATATATATATATATATATATATATATATATATATATAATAAAAATTTACCTATCTATACAGCCCGAGGAAGAGATAGATATCAATTGATTCCCCTGAATAAAGATAACTCTGCCCCTGGTCAGCCCGATGTTTGAGTTGTTCTGTCGTCGTCTTCAATATATTAGATGTTTTTTTTCTTCAATTCATGTATACACATTTATAGACCGAGTTAAAAGGAACAACTACGCTCGGGGATTGTGTCCTCCATTGGACGAATGTGGTTTAATAGCAGCAAAGAATAAGTTTAACCTTTGGCATGACTAAAAAACTATTACTATAAGGATTTATTTGTAACTTTCTTACATTTACATTGTTTAAGGCTTAAGTTTGACTAAAATTATACTGAGCCTGAGAAATTTTAGAGTTGTTTATCTGACTTTAACATTCCTCAAAAATCTAGCAAGTGATCTGTCAAGCTCACAACACATATTAGATGCCTAAATTTCCATGTGAAATGAGAAACTGTGTGAATAGCCAGTACACACCTCTCATTTACAGATACAGTTCAGAAACTACAAAAAAAGTTCATAACTAAACCATGTTTACAAAATTACAACAGCATACATTTCTCATTTACAGATTGGTATTCGCCTACTACAAAGAAATTGAAGCACCATCTGAACCAAAATTTTCGACTTACAAAACCAGCATTTGCAACTAACACCTCGCAAGATATTAACACTTTTTGACATATTCCATCTTATGGTTCATACCTGGCCCTTTTACTGTTCAAGAAACCTCAGACAAACCTTTTGTAGTTCTTGGCCGCAACTGCTGTCTTTCCAGCCTGGCTTCTAGCAGCTTTGCCTTCAGTGTATTCTCTTTTACACCTAGCGGTAATTTTGAAGAAGATTCAACCACCTCAAGATCCGGGGCTGTTAATTTTGATGTCCACTTCTGCACTGGACTTGTAGGGCCAGTAAACGTCGTTGGATCAAAAGAATGTTCCATATGCTTATCATCATTTTTAAGTGACTTAGCTTCTGAAGGCAATGAATGATCCCTAAGCAAGTTGTTCAGCAACGAACTTCCAGTTTTCATTCGATCATTCTTTCTTTTCTGGGATTTTCTTTGTTTAGTGACACTTATATCAAGCACACATGAATCATTACCTTCAACAGGAGTCTCTTTAACCACCATTGACTCAAAGAGTTTCTCTTCAGGTTGGATTCTTGAGCTAGTCACATCAGGGTCCTTTGAAACTGGAGTTTCAATCTTTTTCTGTGGTGGATTGGATTCAGTTATGTTTTTCTCATGTTGGTTGATGCAGCTACTGTCATCATGCTTTCCATGCAAACCTCTATTTGATTCAGAAGCATGGATAGTGTTAGCAAATGAATGACCATCTTCATTCTCTATTCTGGGTGCACTTGCAATATTGTTCAAGTGAAAGGATTCCAAAGAATGCCTGCGTAAGCAGCTTTCCTTTGCTCCTTTTAGGTTTAAGACATTATTCTTGTAATCACTAGAATGTCTAGCTTTAAGAAAAGTTTGTATTTCGGACCTCAACTTGTCCACAGTTGTTTTCTTTTCTGCAAGACCATGACGATTTTGGGCTTGCTTCATTTGCATCCTCTCATCTAACCAGGCTTCACAAATATGGATGATCAATCCATCCTTCTCTTCGGTCAATGTGTGATCCTTTTTCAGTTTGCTTTTCAAGAACCGCACTTCTTGTTCATACTCCTTAGTTCCATTGGCAAACTCATCACATAATTCTTCTAGCATAATCCGTGCCTCCCGTTCTCTTTCAAGTTCTTTTAAAGCATTAGAGAAAGAGGATTTGACTTCGGCAAGCTCTCGAGCAAGCTTACGGTGAAGATTTACTGAGTGTTTCCTCAACTTTCTTTCATCTTGTAACTCAACAGTCAGTGTCTTGACTGCATCTTCGGTTCTGTTATGCTGCTTGTTCTTTCTTCCAATTCTGTAATCAGCAACTAGCATCGTCAAGTCATCTATTTCTTCTCTGTCTCTTTTTTTTTCTTCTTGTAGTTCCTTTACACGTCTTTGAGAGTGATCGAGTTCTTTTCTCAATGCTTTCACCAACGACATGTTTGATACATGTTTTTCTTCAAGACTCCAAATCCTATTAAGTATCTTAAGTAACTCCGTTGATGTTTTAAGGCTGTAGCTTGACTTTCCACTTCTACCTTTAAGGTCCTTTGAGCTGGGCGGAGTCTCAACAGGTTTATAAGGAGCCATCTGTCAGGGAACACGAGGAATTTAAACATTAATGCACCAATGAATTTGGTTACATGAAATATGCTGAAAAATTTGAATATAGCGCGTGGAAGACGGATTCCAGTACACAGTTAAACAAGGCAACACGTGCTTGCATTAATCTTCTCATTTATAGATGGGGAATTTCTCATGTGGCAAAAGCAGGTCTATAACAGACTCAATCAAGTAACATTCAGAGAACACTATGTGGATTTCACAAAATACACATCCAATATCCTGACTTTAATCACCAGAATATTTGTTAGAACTCAGTTGAAGAAGCACATCTATCTTCTATATTAGCCCCCTCTAAGATCAAATGCCCAATATTTCATGATCCCTGAGTCATATGGGAAACATTGCGTGTTACTGAAGGCATCATGGTTCAATTTTCTTAAACATTTGTAAATCCAGGAAGCTTTCATGTAGATACAAATTTTGACATAAAAACCTGTTCTTTTTTTTTTTTGCGCGGGGGGAGAGGGGGGGGGGGGTATGGCCAGAGAACAATTGAAACATGCATATGTATCTACAAAAGACGATGCTGATTGTTCTTTGCAGTGATTTTCCAAATTGATTTGTATTGTGTAGTACAGATTCATTCCTGAGCTAGGATCTCAAGTTAAAACTTCTAGTGCCAATAAGTTACCTCCATTGAGCTACAGTAACTTGCAGGAGATTCAAGCGATTGAGCGCCCCCATTCTTCGCAAGTAAATGATGATGATGCTGTCTAAGTGATGCTGCAATGTCCCGTCCTAGACTACTGGTGCTTGTTGGCTGCCACAAAATAAAAGAACCATCAATAATCAGGTTATAACCTCTGGAAGTATGTCAAGATAAAAAGTTCAAAACACTTTCTCCTTTAGCAGAAAAGAAACAAATAGACATCCTCTTGACTCTTCAATCAAGTTGAAAGACAGGTAATTTCGTTGTAATGATTTTCACTTGTGTAGAAAGTTTTCTCATGTACTAAGCATTCTCAAGATTAACACAACAACCTACACAATTGACTTGGAGAAACAAGACTCTCTATAGAGCAATTCTATGTGGCAACATGCCATTGTACTAAAGGCATTCTAACATATATGTTCTGTTTGTGAACTGCCTTAGGAATCCACCTCTACCAGATAGCCTTTCTAACCTGTGTACTATGATATAAACTTGAGGCACCAAAAGACATACTTTAACATAGTTCGAACTGAAAGCAATAGGTTTAGTTGAACTACAAAACTCGTCTTAAATCCGCCTCTGTTTAGTAACTGAAAGCAATAGGTTTGTGAACTGCCTTAGGAATCCACCTCTACCAGATAGCCTTTCTAACCTGTGTACTATGATATAAACTTGAGACACCAAAAGACATACTTGAACATAGTTCGAACTGAAAGCAATAGGTTTAGTTGAACTACAAAACTCGTCTTAAATCCGCCTCTGTTTAGTAACTAAAATATGCAGTTTGGAGCAGAACAACAACCAAGTATAATCCCACAAGTGGGTGTCGGGTCGTCTGAGAGGTAGTGTATAACTAGACATTAGATAGGTTATTTTCGATACACGCTCGGCATAAAATATGCAGTTTGGACTTTAAAAAAAATAGAAAAGTTCCTAGTACTTGACCTGTTGTGGTGGGCTATCTAGTGAGTCAGCTGGTTGGCTGGGAAGCTTAGAACGTTTGTCTTTGTGATTTTGAGGAAGAGGGCCAATCTTGCTCATCTTATGGACTTGGGGTTGAAATTCCCAGAGATTGGCACCAAGTTTTCTGACAGAGATTGAAGCAGAATTGGAAGAAAAAGGCAAATCTTGAAGTAGAGAACCATCAGCTTGAGCCAACCCAATTTTCCATGTAGGTGAAGGAGTAGTACAATTACCCCCTCTTTTCCCCACTAAAACACCTTGTTTCAACTTTACTACCAACAATTCCTCTTCTTGCTTTTTCTTATTCCTTCTCTCTTTTTCTACCTTTTCCTCTCTCTCCATCTTTTTCTCACTCTTGTTGCAAATTTTTCAAAATTGTTGGTGCTTGTCTTACTCAAAGATCCTCTTTTTTCAACAAAATTTTCAAACTGTTTGATATTGTCCACCTCCCCATGTCTCTTACTTTAGACTCACCTTTACCACCCCCTCTCTCTCTCCCACGCGGACAAAGGTAAATTCTTGAACTCCTCTTAATCACCTATTTCTGTTCTTTTCACAATTGAAAATTTTGTCTGCTTTATGTCATTCTATCTCTCTCCATATCTATCCATCAGTCTGTGTAGTTCTTTCAGAGCAGTTGTGCTCTGATTTTTCTCATCAACTTTCATGTTATACAGTCAAGTTGATGCTCTATCTACCTAGGGATACAATTTGATAGCTACTGTATACTTGAGAAATATTAAAAAATGGTACTTAAATCTTTAGATTTGGCTTTTAATCATGCCATTTATTGATGAGTGTGACACGTACTAAGTTACACTCTCCAAAGGACCAAGAATCAGACACAGACACATGCAAAGCGGCAGCTACTCTATAGGCAAGAATTTTCCATCCAATGAGATATTTAAGCAAACTGGCAAATACAAAGAAAAGCCAAAAGTTTTGGTAGAAAGAGTCCAAATTTGAGGATTAAAAGAATAGGGTTAGTTATGTCATATAAATGTGGTCCATAGGCTATTTGGTAGCTATGGTGTGATCAACATCATTCTTGCCACCCTAATATGCAACCTCTCCCCTCTTTCTTCTTCATAGCATTTAGTAGACATAAAGAACGAATCTTTAGGCAAAAATCGTGCTCAAAAGATCCTACGATTGCAAGAGTTTATCCTTTTCGAGTGATCTACTATTTCTTGTGTTTAAAAGCTGTTAACACTTTCTTTGTCAAGTGATGATTGATACATACGCTTGTTACTTCATTTAATCTTGTTCGACTATGGACCATTTTACAAGTAATTAAGTACTCTATTCGTTCAATGCTACGTGACGTAATTCGGAAAGCATGAGGGTTAATTAATTAATTTTCAGTGCGATACAGACATTAAAATTTTAATGTCTATATATATATATATATATATAAAAGTTAAACAATTTAAAGCATTCAAATAGTATTAGTAAAAACCGTGTTAAAAAAAATCTTCTTTTTACTCCCCAAATAATATCAATATCGCTAGTTCTAGACTGTGCTTCGTCGTGCACGATTTGTACACAACAATATGTTGTTTTTGAAAGAAATTACTAATAGACAAAATTTGTCAAATTGTTGGACCATTGAATTATCTTTTTTCCACGCAATTATACACATTTTTTCTTCTTCTAAATCATTATTCTAATGTTCCTCTGAATCAATAGTCAGGAGAACGACATTCAAACTAAATTATTACCAATCCAAGTCGCAGCTGTAGTTTTAGTTACTGTTGTCCAGAGGCTGATGTAGCGTATTAGCTACGGGTTCAATTGAACCCATAACTTTCGACGCGGAGTAAAAATTTGTATGTAAAAATTTATTAAAATTGCAAAAATAGTAGATATGAACCCATAACTTTAAAAATATAATGGGTTCAATGTTAAAAATCTTAAAATTGAACCCACAGGATTTAAATCCTGGATCCGCCTCTGCTGTTGTCCAGTCAGGTTTTCTCTGTCATACTGTCTTCAACAAAAGTTATGGTAGGGTGGTAAGTACTCTTTCATCCTTAATCAGAGGTCTTGAGTTTGAGTCCCTAGGTTTGGAGTCGCCTTAGTTAGGAAGCGCTTTACTACCAATGTGAGACTTCCTGGCGCGAATTCGAATTTAGTCGGACCCAAATATAAGTACCGGATACCGGGCGGAAAAAAAAAATTAGGAGAAGATAAAACTGATTGAAAGAAGAATGTCGGGAAAAAAAGAAAAGAAAATTAAAGGAAGATAGACAGTTGATGGACCACTAAGGGGATCAAGATTGGAGAAGTGGGCCATGTGGTCCAACTAAAGTATAACATTCTCAACTTCCATATATAAGCACATTTGCATTGGTGGGCCCTATTAATGGGCTCATTAGTTGCTAGTCCAACTAAAACTGGGCCCCCGTCTTAATGTAAGACAAGTCATGCACCTTATGCTCCACAAAGTAGTACTCTAATTAATTGAGACGGAGGGAATAGTATTTTTTTCGACAAAAAAATGATTATCAATTTACGTATTATCTCTCTTTCTATAAATAGTGTTGGTTTGTACGTAAGGGTGGCTATGGAGTAGGATTGAACGACTCTTAATTAGGGAAATATTCAAATTTCAAGAAAGTTTATAGAGGATTGGACGGATTGTAGTGGGGACGAGAAAAAACAAATGACAAATTTTATACTATAACAAATATTGCTTCACTAATTTTCTTTGGGGAACGGAGGACAATGAGCCGCAAGAGGAAAATACCTAAGAGGAAGACAACTCAGGAACTATACTGGAAAAGACAATAACAACAACATCATAATAACATACTTAATGTATTCTTATAAGTGGAGTTTAGAAAAGGTGTGATGTACGTAGACTTTACCTTCCATGTGTGAGGTAAGAGAAAGACATTCATCTCAGGAACTATACTGGAAAAACATCAACAATGCAATGTGATAAAAGAGTAGTATGTGAGGAATTCGAAGTAAAAAAGGAATTAAGACCAATGATAGTGCAACATCGAAATTTCGTTTAAGATCCCAAAAGATCAATTTTCTTTCCGATTCCATTCGAATCCGTTCTGACCAATATATTGGTAAAATATTTATGGTGCGTCCAATTTGATCGTTTCCATTTAATTTGTAACTATATTTTTTTAAGAAAAAATAACTGGTAACTAAAATACAAATAACTTTAGGTCTCCTCCTCCTCCTCTTTCTTCTTCTTAATCGCTCTGAAAAAAAAGGTGACGGTAGATTTGTATGCTATTTGTGAGCAGATTTTAAGGTGATTTATAGTGTTTTACAATAGTGACATGTTGTGGCGCTCCTTTCTTTGCTACTGCTTAACACTTCTTATTCTTCTTTTTAATTGTAAAATGGACTTGTTAGATTTGTTATTGTTTTGACAAATTGATGATTGGGTTTGTTCTTTATGATATTTGGAGGTTATGTTATAAATTTGAGCTCATTTGGAGTAGATTTAGGCATCGAATCGTGTGTTGGATTGTTGAAATTCGAATAACAAGTTTCTATTTCTGGGTAATTTGCACTTCAAACCTATTTGGCTTTAAGTGAATGAAAACCACTACTAAAAAACGGCCAATTTCCGACCGAAATATTCCGATCGAAAAAAGTAGTCGAAAATTTCCGACGGAATCGGTCGGAAATTGCATAAAAATATACTTTTCAATTTTTAATAATAATTACGATTGATATTCCGTCTATATCCGTCGTAAATTTTGGCGAAAAATACTCCGTAACTGTTAGCGACCAATTCGGTCGGAAACAATTAAAAAAATTAAATATTATAACCGATTCGGTCAGAATCTTTTATTAAAACGTGATTTGACTATTTAACCTAATTTTCGACCGAATCGGTCGGAATATAATTTTAAACCCCTCGATGCCTTTCTTTTTTCTTTTCCTATTTTCTTCCTTCTCTCTTCTCTCTCTCACACTCAAACCTCCCCTCTCCCCCCGCCGTTGCCATCACCAGCGACACCGCTCTGTTGCAACTCTGTCGACGTCCCTCCACTTCCAGATAGGTTTCCCTCATCCTCCTTTGTTATTTTTTTTAAATATACTGATTTTGTTTAATTGCTCCTAGTTTGGTTTGTAAAAATTAATTGGTGTTAGTTAAAGTAAATCTATGACTCTTGTTAGTAGCTAAATTAAAGTTATATGTTGGTAATTTAGAGTTATATGTTAAAGTTATATGTTGATAATTTAGGGTTATATGTTAAACTTATATGTTAAAGTTATATGTTGGTAATTTAGAGTTATATGTTAAAGTTATATGTTGATAATTTAGGGTTATATGTTAAACTTATATGTTAAAGTTATATGTTGGTAATTTAAAGTTATATGTTAAAGTTATATGTTGGTAAATTACATATTAATTTGGGGATAACATTACCAAGTTAGGGATGATTTTACTAAATAATTTTGCTAACTAATTTGTAGAGTTGTTACATATATAGCAATTCATCTCATTTGATTATATTGGGGAGGGTACTAATTTTAAGAGGAGAAAGTATGAAGAATCTATTAAAACTTAGTGCTAGTTGACTACTTTTGACAATATGCCTTACTCCTAACTTTTTTAATATCTTTTGACTTTCATGGAATTAAGCTTAATTGAAATCTATTATCATTTTTATCCATTAAATTATTAAATTGTTGTTGTAGATTAGTCCATTTTTTTTTTTGCATAATTGTTATTGTAGATCTCAAATATTTGAATTCATTTTACTTTATATTAAACAATTATGCTCTTTAAATTAAATGCCTTAATTTTTATATTCTATTTGAATTCTTTAATTTTTATATGTTGAAATAGTTTAAATAATTATTAATTATGACTATTTCTTTTGTTTGAGAAATCATTAGTTCATTTGGATTATATGAACATTTAAGAAGATATTCAAATTTAATTATTATATTTAAAGACTTATATTATTTAGAATAGGGATTAATGTGAGATTTCGAGTGTTAAAATATATCAATTCAAGTGCTTTGACACAATGATATGTATATATCTAAAACGAACCTTTGAAAGAGTATAACTTTGTAACCAGTTTAAATAAATCAAATTGTTTTAAATATCTCATTTCTAGATTTCTATTTGTGTAGACGAAATTTGTGCATCGTAGATAAATGTATAATAGGAATCATCCTAATCGTGCGGGGTTGAGGGATGAATTTATTGAAGGGGTTACTGAATTTATTACTGGGTGGAGATGCGTGCGTCGGACACATATGTAAAATATTAACTTCATAATTATTTATGGTTTATTAATATTAGTTTGTTTACATAATAGTTATGTTTTCATTTCAGGAAGATTATCATAAAAGGTTGGAAGAATGGCAACAAACTCAGCCTCCTTCAACTCAACCATCACCTGATGATATAGCTTTATTGTGGACAGAGGCAGCGAGTGGAGTAAACAAAGGTAGAGTCTACGAACTTGGAGTACGTCGACCTACAGGTTATCCAAACTCACTCCTATCCAATTCTTCTTCTTCTCAAAATCAAGAACAAATGGAAGATATGAGAAAGGAAATTCGTGATTTGAAGCAACAGTTGGATTCCCAATTCGGAACATTTGTTAATATGCAGAAATTCATGAGAAAACATGGACATGATCTATCTGATGATGAGGATGAACAAACTGAATCTGATGTGTAGTAGTTTAGGTATGGTGTTTTGGTTGATTGGTAAACTTGAATGTGAGAGACAACTTTATGTTTTGTTTTTAAACTTGAATGTGGGCTACTATTTGGATATTTTTATGCCCAAAATTGTTAGGTTTAATGGTTGGTATTGTTGATTTAGATTGTGTTAATGGTTGATATTGTTGGCTTAGATTATGTTAATGGTTGGTATTGTTCGTTTAGATTATATTAATGGTTGGTATTGTTGGTTTAGATTGTGTTAATGGTTGATTGGTTGTTGGCGTTATTGTATTGTAATAGTTCGATAGGTGGTGTAGCTCAAAATTGGGCAGCATGATTCCGACTGATTTTCGACGGAAACAGTCGGACAACTGCCCATATTTTGCCAAAATTTCCCAATTTTTTGACGAATTCGACCGAAATATTTTTAAAAAAAATAATATTTAAAGGTTTTCGACGGATTCTGTCGAAAATAAAATAAAATTTATTTTTTAATTATTAATTTCTGACTAATTCTGTTGGAAATTATATATTTATATTATTTAAATTTAAATAAATAATTAATTTTATTTGTATTATTACGACTGATTCGGTCGGTAAATTCCGGCTACTTTGGTCGGAAATTTGAAAATATTTGGTCCTCCGACCGTTTGAACGTTCCGACTACTTTGGTCTGAAATTACCGACGGATTCGGTTGAAAATTATTTCCCAACCAATTATTTTTCGGCCGACCAATTTTGGTCGGAAAGTAGTCAGAAATTCCTCATTTTCGACCGATTTTCGACCATTTTGGCGGTCGAAATTCTGCCATTTTCCAGTAGTGAACATTGATAGCACTTTAGACATATTTGGTTTTAAATGTATCTTAAGTGTAACTTTTTTATTTCAAACTTATTTGGCCTTAAGTGCATGAAAATATTTATTGCACTTTGGGCCCATTTGACCTTAAATACATGAAAACATTTATTGCACTTCAAACCTATTTGGCTGTAGGTGCATCTTAAGTGTAATTTTTATACTTAAACTTAATTGGCTTTAAGTGCATTGCACTTTAGACTAATTTTTTTTTCCCTTCAACTTCAGAACTCTCTTGAGTCGAGAGTCCATCGGAAATAGCCTCTCTAACTTTAAAGTAGGGATAACGCGTATACATTATCCTCCCCAAACTCTACTTATGAGATTACACTGGGTTTGTCATTTGTTATTCAAACGATAAGTCTAAAGTTAATGCTAAAGCGGGCAGACTTATAAATTTTATGCAAAATGGATATAACTTCAATGATGACCCAAAAACTAAATATAAATGCATTTACTCTTCTCCGATATTCCCTTTCTTGCCAGCTCATTGTTGCACCTAAGGCCGAAAAGGTGTGCTAAATGACACAACATCTATTTCATGCCCAAACGCTACTGATAATATTTTTTTATTTCAAAAATTAACATATAACTTTGGGCATTTCTCCACACAAAAAGAGTGGAGTCAACTAATTACAAAAAAATTTAAATTAAAAAATGACATTGTATAACCGCTTTCATAATAATAATATATATATATATATATATATATATATATATAAATTCTGTATATTATAAATTTTATATATTTTTTCGATTCATAATGTAAATAGTTTCTGGCGCAGGCTAAAAGTAAAAAAAACCCTCAAACATATACTCCTATCTTTTGATATACAGCTAAGGGTGGCAAGTGGGCCGGTCCGGGCCCGGGACCGCGGACCACAGGGTCAGGACCGGTAGGACCGGTATTAGTGGGCCTAGGCCGGTCTCGTGGGCCGATCCTGTGCTTTGGGACCGCCAGGGACCGGGACCGGACCATTCCCTTGGCGGGCCAAACAGTCCCAACGGTAAAAAATTTTAAAAAAATTAAAAAATTAAAAAAAATATTCGTTGGGCTATCAAAAATAGTCGTTGTTGGCTACTTACAAAATAGCCATTTAACCCTTCCCTCCTCTCCTACCCCCAAACTTTGTTTTAACCCCAAACTTTTTATAATTACACTTTTTTCCTATTTTCAACTATAAATACCCCCTCATTCTTTCATTTTTCTTAAAAATCAATATCAATCTATCACAATCTCTCTCTAATTTTCTTCTATACTTGCTACTATTGTTTACTTTATTGTTATAATTTGTGAAAAAAATGTGAAGTTGGTGAATTGAAATCTTCAAGTCTTCAACGATAATCAATTTTCAACAAGTTGATCGTCAATTCGGTAAACTCGTTCCAACTCTTAAGTTTTAATGTTATAGTTTAGTTTGTTTTTATTTATTTGCTATTACTTGATTAATTAAAATGACTTCCTTAAAAAAATTTTTTGGTAAAAATAAGGGAAATTTCAAGAGTGGCGAATCTAGTGGTCATGATGCTCCTCCTCCCCTGCCCACCGCTCCCCGAACCAAACCCCATATCCGTCCTATACCTGCTATTCTTGTTAGCGACAATAGTTTATTATAATTTATCGAGAGTCAATTTTGCCATAAATTTACCATTTAATTGTAGGTGATGGTATGAGAATTTTAAATATTGAAATTGAAAAGGTTAAAATGGCTCTTAACTCGCTTTTTTATTCAAACCGTAGAAGTAGACTTAGAGAATATTTTAAAAGATGCGATGAATTTGGCCTAAGAGAAAGAAAGGTTCCTAAACCTTGTCAAACTAGATGGAATTACATGTATGAAAGTTTGGTTATTGCAGATGAATTTAGAAACCCCATAAACTCAACGTTTAATGCACATGTAAGTGATGATGATGAGCACTTTACGAATGAGGATTGGGCTAATGTTAAAATGCTTGTAAATTTTTTAGAAAAAAATTATATTGTTACAAATGAATTTTCTAGGCAATATTATCCAACTATTTCTAACTGTTTAGTTTATATTGCCGAACTTACAAATTTGTTTGCTCATTTTTCAGATGGTGGGAAAATTTATAAACTTGCTATTGATTCTATGAAACAAAAGTTTAAAAATTATTTTTTCCCTATTCTCCCTATTTATGGTGTTGCTGCTTTGTTAAATCCTTGTATGAAATTAGGAGGTCCTCAATTTTGGTATGAAACTGTTTATAATGGTTTAGCACTTGAAGACGGGGAGTTGTCTCAACTTTCGGAAGCAATAGCCTCAATTAGAATAAATGCGCAAACTATTTTTAATGCTTATCAAGTTGCATTAAATTATGCTAGACCAAATATTCCAACTCCTTCTTCTTCTCATTCTCAATCATCTAAAAGAACTGCGGTAGTAAGAACACTTAGTGTTTGGGCAGGGTTTAGGGGTTCTCAAGTTCTAGTAGTAGTGATATTTCACAACTAAATGAGCTTGAAGTTTATTTGTCGTAGGGAATTGAGGAAGTGAATCCTGATGGCTCCTTTAATCTTTTGGAATGATGGAAGGACAAAGAAAAATACTTTTCGGTTCTTTCAAGGATGACCCGATACATTTTAACTATTCAAGCTTCAACAGTGGCATCGGAGAGCGCTTTCAGTCAAGCAAGACTTCAACTCGGTGATTATAGAGCGTCTATGAGGGAGAGCTTGAAAAAATCAGTACTTTTCAAAGATTGGATCCGTTCGGAAAGAAGAAATTTTGGATTTGTTGAATCACAACCATAGGAAGACGAAACTTATGAAGAAATGCTAGTTGAACTTGCGGAGGATGCCGCTTCGCCCGGAAGCGGCGATGACCAAGCTACTTTTCCGCCACCACCAACGAAAATTCCTCCGGACCTTGATGGATTTATGAAGTTTGTAAGAGATACCAGGTAACTTGTATGAACAAAAATTAGTATGTATTATGTAACTTGTATTTTTGGCGCATCTTGATTAGTTTCTTTTTTTTCTCAATGGTGGTATTAGCACCTTGTTGTGCTCATTCCATAGGGGAAAGGAAGACTAAGAAAGATATTGCCATATTTTTTTAATGCTATAATAAAATTACAAGGCATTGCTTTGAATATCTCTTTATAATATTTTTGTCTTTAGACTTTAAATTTGAATTAAAAAATTTAGGTCACAATTCTATAATAAAATTTACAATGCATTGCCTTAGATATTTTTTTAACATCTTTTTGTCTCTAATTTCTATTTAATTTTAAAAAACAAAATATTCGTTGGGCCCACTTAGCCTACAGGCCAGGACCGTTTAGCCCGGGACTATGAGTTCGTGGGCCCGATCCCAGGCTGATACCTACAAAATGACCATTTAGCTAGTTTAATTTGGGACCGACCCGGGGACCGAGACTGTTTGGACCAACCCACTTGACCCATTTAGGACTCGGCCCTACCCACATGCCAACCCTAAATAATACAGCAGAGAAGATCGATTGACTGAAACGTCTTACAATCTTGTTGGGCTTTGCATAAATTGTTTCTTCCCCCGAAAAATGAACTAATGTTTTGAGTATTTCTAATTAATATTTCTAATTAACAATGTTATATATATGAAGATGACATAAAATAATAGAAGACAAACTTAATTTCGTTCTCGTTTTCCCCTTACTATTTAATTGACAAAACATTTATCTAGTGTGTCATCTCTAAGTCAAGACAACTCTTCGACTAGATAATTTTTTAATTCATTAGTTATATTTCCCTTTTTGTGCTATGGCCAGATAATTATACCAAAAGATGTACTTTACATCTTTTTCCGATTGGTTTAAATATTTCAGATAGGTCTACTAAGAGGTTAAAATATCCTTACCAGAAGTTTTTCATTCCTAAGGTTCAAATCCAAGATATCTACTTCTCTAGCGAAGGGTCGAAGAATATCAGCTATCCTATCACAATCTACACAGTCTAAACTGCGTAAATATTATTAAGATATAAACAATAAATTTCAGAATCAATAACAAAAATTTGGATAAAGAGGCCTCGCTTTAGGCCTAAGGGAAGGTTACGTTTCAAAGTGCTTATAATTCCAATTTGTTGTCAATCCCTGTGATATTGTCAGGTTACAACTATTTGTAAATCATTTAAAAACAATTAGCAGACTGAATAAGACAAATTTATCAACTCAATAAATTGTACTAATATTCTCTTGGCGAAAAAAGAAGACGACATAAATTTTCCATGGTCTAGAACTTTCATCATCATAAACTACTATTTCTTCAACTCTCATATAGATTTAAATGAATTCTAATTTCTAATGGTGCTTCCCAAGCTACCAGTGGAAAGAATAGACGAATAAAAGATAAAAATGGGCGTCTGACATGGATTTTAGATCTGAAATGCCAGCTTCTTATCTTGGTATAGGAGTAATTTTCTAAACATGAATTTAAAAATTGTAATGTTTTTATTAAGTTTGTTGTGTTCCAAACTTCAGTGGACAATAGGACACATCACCTAGGAATTTGTGTAATTGTTTGGTGTGAAGACGACAAAATAACAAAGGAATTCTATTTTGTTTTAACACAATGCTACAAAAATATAATTAACTAATCTAGATTTATTATAGTTTAATCATTTTTCGTATATTAAATTAAACAAAGTCATCCAAATGCATGCGAGAACATAAAAGCTACTGTCTTCATCCATTTTTATATGAAAGAGTTCGTTTGGACAAATATAAGGTGTTATTTGTTTTATGTATATTTATAGTTAAAACAAATTAAGCAATGATTGTAAAAGTGGTTCTACAGAAAAAATATTTCATCATTTCTGAATTTAAATAATTGAATGATGAATTTGAACTATTTAGGCAGATCCTAAAAGAGTAAAATAAATTGGCTTGGAGAGAAAGTAATATAAAACGATGACAGAATTAATATTGTTCGCACCTCAAAAATCTTATGGACTCATAAAATAGAACCACCAACAATCCTGAAACAGAAAAGATATAAATAGTATGGTAATTACCCTTCCCCTTGAAATTATTTGAACAAGAATTTCTTCTTATAGCCTGTTTGGCCAAACTTTTTTCTTGGCCAAAAGTGTTTTTTTGTCAAAGGTATTTTTTTCCAAAGCTAAGTTGTTTGGCCAAATTTTTTGAAGGAAAAAAAATGCTTTTGAGTATAAGCAGAAACAAGTTTCTGAAAAGCAGAAAAAAGTAGCTTCTTCCCAGAAATACCTTTTTGAAAAGTAATTTTGAGAAAAATACACTTAAAAGTACTTTTTAAAAGCTTGGTCAAACACTAATTGCTGTTCAAAAGTGCTTTTCAAATTGATTAGCCAAACATAAACTTGATTTTCACCAAAAATATTTTTTTGAAAAGCACTATTGTTAAAAACACATTTCAAAATAAGCAGATTTTAGAAGTTTGGTCAAGACATTCAAGTTATATAGTGCATCCTCTAGATTAGAGGTTAAAAAAAATACCTTGTAAATGTCATACAAATAGAAGATGTTTTTGATGAAATAGAAGATGTTACACAAAATTTTACTCTATTTTTCTTATAACAGTAGTGTCCAGATAAACTTGGATACGCGTCGACTATTCCATCGAATATGTGACTGTCAAATTTCATTTTCCATGCAATTTGGTCCGTTTTGCCATCAGTATATAGTGAAGGGGGTTTCCACAATCATGCTCTTCATTCTTGGTATGAAGAAACAAGAAAATGGCTATACCAAAACTCAAAAACACACTCAAGGCATGGGTATGACTACCAAAATACAGAGAGTAGCCATTAACCAATGAAAACTTAGTAGTTGAGGACATGTGAAACCAGGATCACCAATGGCTTTTGACAACAGCTCACTTATCCCATTACCATGTGGAATGCATGCTGCCAACTCTCATGGTCATCAAACTCAGTTTGGTAACTAGATGTGGTCCCAACCCTAAAAGATCAAAAATGGTCCATAAACAAGCCAATCATGTGCTTTCCAATCAGAGGCCGATTCAGTGTATGTGTTATATGGTACATCAAAATCCATTAGCTTCCGCTCAGATCCTATACATGTGTTAGAAATTTGACTTAAAAAGTACACAAGTAATAAATTTCGAACCCATTATATCAACTGGGATATGTTGGAATCTCAGACTCAAACCCATAGAGTTCAAATCTTAAATCTACCCTGCCTAATTGAGGACTCATGTGAGAAAGATGTAAAAGAAGTGAAAATGAGGTCTAAAGATATTGCTGAAGAGCAGAGTATGAGGTCACAAGTTAGGAAGCCCATCTTCCAGTTTTGACTTTGTAAATTGCAAGACAACTTTTCACTGTCTAGGGAAAGAGAAAGGCACCCCATCCCAGAAAATCTTATTTTGATACTGCCATAAAGATGGAAAGTGATGGAAAGCTTGCTACTATAGGAAAGGAGAAGGAAACACACTAGGCCTAAACATTATCCCCTCTGAGAAGAGAGAACTCTAGCTTATGCAATCACAGAAACTACAGACCAACCAAACGTACTCATAATAATCATATCCTTTGGAAGCTCAAATGAGTGTGATCTACATCTCAGACTGCAAAAAACAATTAATAATATTCTCATTTCATAAATTAGCAGCCTCATCGGCCGGTACATGTTGTATAAACCTTTCAAGAACACAGAAATCTTTGTATCGAGAGGATGGCAGGGAAGAAAAGAATAACAAAAGGAGTACAAAATCAAAAAGACATGAGAGAAAAGGTAAGATATGATTCTAAGGAGCACCAATTACATTCACTGAAGTGCAGAATCAGGGAGCCATTTCAAGCCTTGGCTCGAAGCAGAAACCAGTAAAGAGCTGAAGGGGAAACCTTTTTGTCACAGGGCATTTCTGTGACCACCTCCACTGTTTATGCTTCACATCAAAAACAAGAAGAGCAGGGGCTCCGTAACTCTGAATGTATATGAGATCATCTGTACCACTGCTGGCAAAAACATCGTCGAATTCTCCAAAACCTTGAAAATACTTGTGTGGCATACGGGCAATTTCTTGCCATTCCTTGCCATTAAGTTCCCATATGCCAATCCCCTTAATTATGTCAGGCCGATCTGGTTTGCCGATCCCTCCCACCATTACTAACTTCTCCTTGAGGTTCATTAATCGACCACAGGTTAGAGAACATGGCACGGGGATGAAACTCCTTATCAACAAACCATGGGATGATCTGCTTGAGAGGTTGTAAGTGATTAGGCCGTGCCGATTGTCTGGACCACCACCTCCAGTCGAGTAGATCAAGAAGTACAAAACACCATCACAGATGACACTTTCATCCCCACCTCTCCACCCAGTTAGGACCTCAGTCAAAGGGGTTACCCACATCATTGTTCCAGAGTCGTATATGTGGATTGAGAGATCCCACTGAAAGAAGTTACCAGGTACTTGCTTAGATTTAATAATGGTGACACTGTAACAGCAAGTTTTCGTGTTTACGGAGATAGCCAATGCACTGTAATCAGAGAACTTGAGACCAGGAGGCTCGTCAAGGCTCTTGTAGCATTTGGTTATCGGGTTGCAAACATATAGCTCACTTCTACTGTCATTGTCCATGAAGCAAACTAATCCACATGAAGAAGCAATGAACCAATTAGATGTCTGGATGCAAGGGAGTTCAACACCATACCATTTCCGAAGGGAAGGATCATAGGCATAACCAACTGGTTCCTCTGAGCTTGTAAACATAAAGTACCACGGTTTTTGGGACAGCACCTGAGAGAAGTTCCATAAGAACCTTGTTGACTTCACTATCTCATACCATCTTTTGCACACACAACCCGCCCTAAAAATGCTCGCAATGGGAAGATAGGCCAATATTCGTTCCAATAGATCATCAGGCAATATCAAATCCACAGGAACCACGGAAGCTTCTCTGTTGTCTTCATCATTTAGCTCTGAAAATGAATCAAACTCAACCATGTCTGGTGCAACGTAATCAGGGCAATGACTGATCCACGAAGTTTCCCCTTCCATGATGATGGAAAGGGACAAAATTCTAGAAGCAAAAGAAATTGAGTGAGATTATGTAGTAGCTAAAACAATTTAACCTCATCTCATTCACTAAACCACAGTTATCCTTAGCATAAGTAAGTGATCAAATATACTAACATCAGATCAGAGGATAACAAGACTATCTGACATCAAAACCTAATAGCAATAGCAAAGCAGTAAAGCTAAGTAAGAAATGTATCGCAAGACCTATGTCATATTTGTACTATGGTAAAACACTATTGCTCAATAGAGCAGCATGAATAAATTCAATGCACCTACTTTTTTGAAAGATCAACAATGATGTTTTACTTCAACCATGTCTCATTTAACATAAGAAACCTCAATCCCGAGCAGCCAAGTTACTTGTATCCAACAAAAACAAGTAAAGAGATAGAAAGATGCAATGACGTGGAGAATATTTCCAATCAAAAATATTAGAGAGAGAATCTTCACCCGAAGTTTACAGATAAACTTCTCTTTTTAGTTCAATCTTTCATTGCAAAATAAAGGACACTTATATAAACTAACACAGGTAAGTGCAACTTTTTATGCCTCATATACATAGGATATGATTGGAATTTAAAGGCAAAGAAGCAGATATATAAATGAAGAATAACATTTCTTAATCTGAAAGCACAAGCAATACACAGATCAAGATCCTTGTCCTAGTACTTAGAAGCAAAAAGATAAAATCCCCACCTCCGACTAAAAGTTAAAATGCATTTAATGAGGAGAGAGACAAAATGTGAAAAGAAAAACACAGTATCCCCCAAAATATACAATTTACTACTACTTAATAGATTTGGCTAATCCAGAAAGCAGCACCACTTTCATAGATTTCGACTTGAAACCTTAAAGCATATAAATAACAACAAGAATAAGTTGTCCTAAGGGATAAAAGAAGTCCTGAAGAAATCCAAACAAAGCAAAATTGTACAAAACAATTCATAGAACACAATAAATCATAAACCTTGGGAAGTGAAATTACAAGAAGAAAATGAGTACACAAATAAATAGATCTCACTACCCCCAAAAATCCATTTTTCTAAAGAAACCAAATTTTCTTGAAATCAAAGATTATACCTTTGCTAAAAAAACTTTCAGCAGCTGCAAAACCAGTGAGTCCAGCCAGATTGCGTAGAATCCTCAAGATTTACCAGTAAAGCAGTGAGGAAAACAGCAATGACCACTAAACAAAACAGCATTTACAGCAAAGAAAACGAAATGGGTATCTCAGATTATTCCTCAAATGGTAAAGATTGGATTTTACAGCACAAAACACATCTACCCTTGAGCACGGACAGAGAAAGAGAGAAGCAGAGAAAAGGGTTTTTTGATGTCTTCTCTCTTCCTCCTATGTTTTGTAGCAAAAACTACCGGCAGAAGGCGGTATTTTAATAGGGCATAGACTAAGTGAGAGAAAGAGAGAGGGTTGGGGGAAGAGTTGAGGTGTTTTTTTAAGGAATTTGATGGGGTTTTAATGGGGGAAGAAAAAACATTGGGATTTTGGCCACAATCCAGAAAACCACTCTAAAAGGATATAATGCTGTCTTACTCATCACATCAAAAATTTTATGTCATTTTCTAACCTTCTATTCCCCCTCTTTATTTTTCTTTACTTTCCCTTGTTTCTATGTTTTTTAAGGTTAATGAATCAAAAATACCATTTCATTACGAAAATCTTAATTTTATTATCTGTTATTAATGTTATTCATACACTTAGTATTAGCAAATAGTCTTGTATTTATCATTCAACCTCACAAACCTCCTAACTTAAAGTATAACGGGTAATTTTAGACCATATTCAAAAGTGAGGGATAAATTCAAATTATTTTTCTGAAGTAATTTCACACGTGAAATTCAATTAGTTCACGTTGGAGCCTATCAAATTGAAGGAAAATATAAAATAATATGCTAATAACAAATATATGAATGATCTTAAAGTATAACGAATGACAAAAATAAGATATTTCGTGTTATAAAAAGATTAATTTGAATCTTCTAGCTTTTTTTTAATCCAGGTTAATTCTCATCACTTTCCAACAAGAGGGGCACAACCCATATTTCAATTCACCTTTGGTGGAAGTTATTTTACTTATAATTATATTAATTTTTAATTTTATATTACTTGCTTCAACTAACACTTAGATATTTATATTAAATTTTAGTACTAAAAAGTTTCATCAAGACACTTATTAATATTATTAAGTTTTGATGTATATTTTCTCATTCTTTTTAAATTTTCACTCACTAATTAATCATGGATTTTTTTTTTCAGTAATAAAAAAATAGATTTACCAATCCCACTATGAAACTAAAAATATTCCAAAAAATATATCTTTCACAAAAAAATAACCTTGTGTCATATCAAACGCTTATATTTCTTGTATTTCCAATCTTCAAATTCTCCATTATGAATTTTCTTGTTTCTTTGTATTAAACTAGTAACTTATACATAAGCTTCTTATATACTTCCATTTTACTTGCATCATATTTATGGAATATACTTTACCAACACACATAAGGATAGTCTCTATGTCCCACTAAGCAATCTTCTTTTCTTCTCTTATTTGCTTTTGTATATATGCATGAAAATGAAAATTGTGGGTTCGTTTTTTAGTTTATTATAGGGTTTTCCTCCAATAGCTCTACTTTACCTAATTAATGTCCCATTACTACTCTTTTGTCACATCTTCAAATTCTCACTTCTTTTAGGATACGTTTTTCGTTATTCTCTTTCTTTTCTTGTTTGTTTTGCTTTTTTACTTTTTACATAGTGCTTTTGTGTGGTTGTATTCAATTAAATATATATATATAGAGAGTGTTTGTTAAAGAACATCTGCCTGTTGTATTATGTACAAGAAATTACTGATTTAGTCAATGGAGACATAATTATGCCAACTGATGGAGGTGCACCCAACCCGTTTTTTATTGCTTTGACGATAGAAATATTTACGCGTCATATCCAACGGGAAATATCTTGATGTATGTTATATTCAGACGATATTATCCTGATTGACGAGACGCGGGGCGATGTTAATGTGAGACTAGAGGTTTGGAGGCATACTCTTAAGTCAAAAGATTTCAAGTGCAGGATCAAAACAAAGTACTTGGAATGCAAGTTTGGTGATGAGAATCGTGATATATACGTGGTAGTGTCGCTTGACAACTAAGTCCTCCCCGAGAAAAAAAGTTCCCTTGGATTAATGATCCACGAAATTGAAAGATTGACGAGGATGTCACACGTCGTATTGGAGCGGGATGGATGAAATGCAAGCTCCATCCGACATTTTTGTGCGATAAGAATATGCCTCATAGACTTAAATGGTAAGTTTTACAAAGTAGTGGTTGGACCGACTATGTTATATGTGGCAGAATGTTGGCCAGTTAAGAACTCTTATTTCCAAAAGATGAAAATAGATGCTGAGGTGAATGTGCGGGCATTCTAGGAGAGATAAGATTAGGCATGGAGTTATTCGGGACAAGGTAAGAGTGGCCTTGTGGAGGACAAGATGCGTGAAGTGAGGTTAAGATGGTACAGGTATGTGAAAATGAGAGACGTTGATGCCCCGTGAAGAGTTGTAAAATATTGGTTATGGTAGGCATGGGGAGATGTAGAGATAGGCCTAAGAAATATTTGGGTTAATTTATTAGGCAAGACATAAAAACTTCATCTTATCGAGAACATCCTCCTAGATAGGAGGATGTGTAGGTAGCTAGGTATATTCATTTGTCATCCTAGTGGAAGTAGTATTAGTCTTGTAGTCTTTTTTCCTTTTTTTCTTTTCGTAGAATTGTCTTCCTACTTGTTATTTCTTTCGCTTCAGTTATTTTATTATATCGCTGTTTTTTATATATCGATATTGATACCGTTTATTGTTACTGCTTTCTTTTTGTTCTTGAGCCGAGAGTCTTCGGAAACAATATTTCTATCTCCAGGATAAGATATGCGTACATACTAACCTTCCCGAACTCCACTTGTGAAATTATGTTAGGTATATTATTATTGTTGTTGATGAAGGTGCACACATTATCTTCATTCAAAATATATATACTAAATTATTTTTGTGTTACAAAGAAACAACAATTTCTATGATAACCCAAAAACTACATATACGCTTCTTTTTCTGGTCCATTCTTCAGCTCAAATTACAAAAATCTTGAAATCTAGTTAGGTTTTATGATAATACAAAAGATTAATTATTTTGTACCCATCATTCACAAAGCAGCAAAAATAGATTTTCTTGGAATTTGCTCCACATTGAATGTCCATCACTATTAAGTGTTACGGTTGTTTAGCAGCCGAAGTCACCAAAACAATACTCCCTTCGATCAATAATTGATTTTTTGGCTTTTTTTTTAAATCCAAAATATTTTATTTTTCTAGATTTCAAGAATGAATTAATTACTTTTTTCTTACATTGCCTTGGGAGTAAATAGTGTTGGAGTATGTGTTAAGAGTGTTTATATGAAGAGATAGTAAATGTTAATATGATCAATTTCATTACTAATTAATGTTAAAAGATGAATTTCTTAATCTGTGTGAAAACAACTAAAAAATTACTTATTGTGGACCGGAGGGAGTAAGAGTCTGTTTGGAAAGTCACATGAGAATTGGAATTAGGTGTAATTGGACCGGAGGGAGTAAGAGTCTGTTTGGAAAGTCACATGAGAATTGGAATTAGGTGTAATTGGGTGTAATTACACACTTTGACATGTATGTTTGACCAAGTAATTACTTGGTTAGTGAGGAATTAGGTATAATTAGAAGGGAGTAATTACACTCTCCAATTCTCAAGAGGGGTAAAGAATTGGGCGCAATTACAAGGAGCCTTTCCAATTTCTTTTTTTCTTTCAATATTATGCTATTCATAGGAAACAAAAAAGATAAAAAAAGCAGATCATTTCTTACTTCACTTCTTCCCAGCATCGTCTCTGCAATTTCACTCTAGGTAATTTTTTTCCCTTTCGTATTTCATATTTTCCTGATAGTTGATTCCTTATTGAACTATTTTATTTCCTTAACTTCACGCTGCCTTGAGCTATAATATTGGAATTTTTGACCTTTCAATTTTAGAAGGGTGAAATTTGGGTAGAAGAATAAATTTGGGCAGATCACTTCTACTTCACAACTAATGCATACAAATACCATTTCTTGTCATGTTCAGTTTTCATATTGTGATAGTTTATTATATTGGAAAGAGAAAAAATGGATCTATATTTAAAAAAAAAAAGTGGTACTTTTTATGATATTATGTATTACTTTATAATTATTTAATATATTTTCTTATAAAAGAAAATGTATTTTTAATATATAATAATATTTAATATCTATTATACATATAAATATTTATCATATAGTGAAAATTATTTACATGTTAATCTGAAAAAATATTTATTTATTTATATAATTACACTTGTACAACCAAACATGACACAAGTAATTACACCATAATTATATCATGACAAACAAACAAGTCATTGTAATTACAATACTATGTGCTGTGTAATTACTATCCTAGTAATTACACAACCAAGTAATTACACGAGGCTTTCCAAACGGACCCTAAAGGGTAGTAGTAGGAATCGCTTAATAGTTTGTGAATTGTGATGTTATGTACTTGTTGAGGCACTACTATATTAGTGCTAAAAAATAGTACAGAAAAATCTGAGGAAAAGAGAGTGAGAGGCAAAACACTAGACGTATCAAATGGTTCTACAAATATTATTCATAGCAATATATAACTCGATTTTACTCTGCAAGTACATGAGCAAAGATGCATATATGTGTAGTAAGAGGCAGTACTATGACATGCTCCTCATAATCTATTATCCAAACCTTATTTATGTGCCAGACATACTCACCAAAGTCACAACAGAGATTTATAGCTTATTTTAGCATATATCTACGTACTTATTTAGGATCACATCACTTCGAACCATATATAAATGTCCATTACAAGGAGTTACTCACTTTTTAAACTTAGACTATACATTATATAGTATATAAAAGAAACCCGAAATATATATATCACACACAAAATTTATTGTTACAGAAGAGTATGATGATGTAATAGTCGATCCCAACTTTCTTAAGATTGAGACAAATGTATTATTATTGTATATCATTAACCACATTTTTTATTGCAAATTGAAAAGATTCTAGTTTACATGAAAAATTCTTATCGGACTGTTGATCTTTAATAATTATAGCTATTTGGATCCTTAGAATTTTCGCTACTTTATCCTAATGTGATACAAAGCTTTTAAAATGTAAATTGAGGTGACTTATTTTGACCCCGTTATTTTGGTTGGGGGAGAGGGAGGGAGGCCATTGTTAATTTGTTGTATGCATCTAGAGTTTTAAATCCTTTCGAGATAAACACTTATTATTAGTAGTAGTATTACTAATTTTATTATTATCTGTTTAAATCAAAGGTTAAGGCATGAAAACAGCTACTGCTGTCCGCTAATAACAACAATCTCCTTTCTGTTTCCTCCTGTTGCCTTTTTTCTGTTTACTGACTTGTGAGATCGGCAGGCATAATAGTAACAATAGCATAAAAAATCATTATAGTGAAAGCCGGTGGCCCATACTTGAAAGGTCATTTAAGAAGACATTTTGGTGTCTCAATTAAATGAAATATTAAAACTATATAGGCCATTAATTTAGTACCGCTTAATAGTTGATTTCAGGCATTCTAATCATATGTATAAGATTAAATCTCTCAGGTGAGAAAAAAAAACATAAGAGTCATGAAATTAAAAATAAGTTTATAAAGACCCATAAAATTATTTGACCCATTTTCCTTTGGTCTGCACTCTAGTACTTCTTTTTCTTTATCTTTTGTAATTAATTGTTTTATTAATTCTATCAAAGGTTTTCTAATATTAAAGTTCGCGAGGAAACCTCCGTTGGAAAAAACAAAAGAAAGGAATAGAACATAAAGCTTGCAGAATATGCGATCCAATGCTAATCTGTATTAAAACCAAAAAGATGATCAGATACATTGGTACGAACTAGTGTTATATTAATTATTGGGAAATTTTCGTAGTCACTTATGAATTTATAAAATATTTTATAATCTACAACTTGTATTAGAATTACAAATTCTACAACAAAATATAAAAGATATACTCTAAAAATATGGTAGATTCCCTATTAATGAGGAGTACTATTTTGAAACGTATCCTTATTTGTCCCTAAAATTTTTCCAATTTATTAATATTGATTACCACTATAAACACCCACTTGCCTTAATCATCCGTATATTATACATCAATCAAACCATATCCCCTTGTATTATACATCAATCAAACCATATCCCCTTGTATCAGATAAAATCATAGTATCTCTTACCATAAAAAACATGCCTTTTTTAATATTAAATTTTTTACAAAATTCTTTCTCTCTTTTAGAACCCCTATGCTATACGCCATCCAAAAATCTCAAAGGATTCCCCAAATTTGATTCTTCTTCATCTCTCCGTCAACAAAACCCTATTTGCTTCCCCCAAGTTCTTTTATAATATAATATTGTATACTATGCGTAGTATATTTATTAATGATGTTTTTTTCCAGTTCAGTGTTTGTATATTTTATATATATATATATATATATATTGTATATTATATTATATATTATACAATATATTATTGTATATTTTAATTATGTAACATACACTTTATACAAGAAATATACAATATATGATACATTAATGGAGAAATTAGGGAAAACTTAATTTGATAGATACTTTTAGATGAGAGAGAATCTTAAGAGATATATTATGATACATTTTAGGTGATAGAATCTCAAGATAGATATACTAGGAATATGAAAAGCTGTAAATTTTAAAATAAATTGTATTATATTTAATTTTATCAAAGCAGTTGTAGAAAACTTAAATAAATGTTAGAAAGGTTGTATTCTATGTAAAGATTGTATTCTATGTAATATTCTACTCTCTTTTTTTCTTCTTGGAGGGTTTCCCCTTACTTAAAAAAGAAGTGTGGGGAAGGTCCAATTAAGCAATCGCCAGAAACTTTTGATATTGGAATTCTTGATATTATGAAAATCTTGACAATTGTGGATAAAGTTATTCGGTATGTGTTACATGAGGTTTCATAGAATTATTAGTGGGTATACATACAAAATTAGTACTGATACCATGGTTATTAAAAAAAAGTTCCTTTTCATTTTTGTCCATTAATATATATATATAAGAAGGCTGAGCTCATAATCGTACAAAAAATTATTAAAAAACAATAATGCATATAAACATGACCATTGGTTCCTTGCAAATGGCACTGACCTTAAATAAACATTAACTTTCGCATGACATTCAACAAACAATAAAAAGAAGAAGAAGATCACCAGGATTTGGTTCAGCGGATATAGTTACTCTTCCCTTGTTCAGAGGACTCGGATTCGAACCCTGGGTATAAAAATTTTGATAGAGAGCGCTTCAGTCAGAATGAAACCCTACACGACGCGAATCCGAATATAATAAATTTTCGGTGCGAGAACCGAACAATATATGATAAATAAAAAAATATCATTATATTGATTAACGAACTCAGGGAACAAAAAGTGGAAAAAGAGAGAAGTGAAAGTAGCAGCAGTGAGTAGTGGGAACCCCAGTAAATACAACCATAATTTTGTAACACTAACAACTCTTTCCAGCCAAGACTTTCTGTGTCATGACTCATGTCTCACTTTCAATAGTTTATAGTTTAAATAAACTTTCAAAACTATTCTTGATTTGTCTCATTATGCTAAGCAAGTGACTAAGTGCTAAAATACTCATGGCCAAGACATGCAATTGGGTGCTTTAGACACTTGTAAAGATGAATATTAAAAAGAATAATTACAGATCTAGAACAGGCAATTATAATATTATTTACTTGGTAGACCTTTTAACAACTCTAAATGTCAGCCACTCGACTTTATACTATAGTCGAATGTTGCAATCATATTTGCAGAGCAATCATACTTGCAGAGCAATCAATTGAGGGTTACAATGTCTTGTCAATTTCATCAATTTTTTTCCATGCATAATATGCCAAACAATATTTATTCTTATAATCTTGTACTTAGCTTACCAATAGGTAGCCAAGATCTCTATCTTTATATGATTTTGATCACAATCTCATGGGCGGATCTAACCATCCTATTTAATAGTACAACTGTAATCACTATATTCAACTCGAATTATATATACATATGACTGCTAAAAAATATTTTTAAAAGCTTATTGATTTAATTGAAGGAAACTAAAACGATTAGCTTAGCTAACGTTCTGGGAGAATCTAGTCATTTATTCAATTCATAACTATCTCTGTAAAGCAAGGAATAGAGCTTCTACAAAAGCTTCCCCTCATGTAGTCGAGCCTCTCCCCCTCCCCCCCCCTCGCTTCTGACGAAACTGCGAGCTCATGAGCAAGTGAATGAAGGAGCCATGTTCCTAACAGAATGACCCTCTTTGTTTTCTTTTCTTCCCATTAAACGAAGCTTCGTTGATGGTTTTTCTTCAAGTGTACTTTTCCAGGTATGCATAAAGGAATAGGCAGGTCACAGGTGCATCACATGGGGAGTCTTAGGGCCAGTTTGGCCCTAAAACACATTTCACATTTTTTTCAAAAAAAGTTTACTTTTTTTTTAAGTGGTTGGCCATGAAAATTTTAAATTTACTTGAAGTTGAATTTTGAAATTTTTCGAAAATTTTAAAAAATTCAAAATTTACACTTCAAATCAGTCACAAAAATTCAAAAACAACTCCAAATTGTATTCATGTCCAAACACAACTCTAATTTTCAAATACCATTTTAAATCAAATTTTTTTTTTTGTTTACACAATGAATTCTCTAATATTCGAAACAAGATATTTCGTGCAACACAAACCCGAAATTTCACAATTCAAGATATCTTGTTTCGAATATTAGAGAATTCATTGCGTAAACCCGAAATTTCACAATTCTTATGTCCAAACGCCCACTTAGGAATGATAGGAAAGAATATAAGAAATGAAGAATGTTCTTTGTTTGAACAAAACATAAAATGCACCCAAATGCTTATAGTCTACATATTGATGAATATAGGACTGACATTAAAGAAAAAGTTAAAGTGTTGAAGTAGCAGCAAGTGATGAGAAACATGTGGGAAACAAATTAAGGGGCAGAGTATATAATAAAATCCTTATATGGTGTAAGGGAATGTTTGGTTGCCAGAGCAGACCAGACCAAGATATCCCAAAGGCTAAAAACCTAATTACCTTATGGTGGTCGTGATTTGCGGGGTCTCACCAAGATTCATTCACTTTTTTATTAGTTAAAAAGAATAAAATATAATTAATTACTTTCACAGGCTCCACATGATGTGTAACAGTGTAAGCAAACTGTTTTTCACACATTCTTTTAATTTTTCGTTTATAGTACTCCATCTTATTTCTTTCTCCCTCTTTTTTTTTTCTTTTCTTTTTAGTTCTTGTTCTAATGGTTTCTTCATAATGAAGCACTTGTTTTATCTCCAACTTTTGTATTATTCTTGTGTAGGGTTTCTTCATAATGAAGTACTTGTTTTTTTTCCAAAATATTTATCAATTTTATTCTCTGAAAATCATACTAATTGAATTTTGACTAATTTCAAAAACTTGTATTCCAGCATTTTGATACGAGGAAATTTCAGCTTGTTTAATTTTTCTGAAAATCCAAAGTTATCTCATAGAACAAATTTGTACAATTCATTAAGATTCGATAATTGGTAAAGTGGCCATTGATAAGCAAAAAGTTCAGATATTCTATCATCTTTTCTTTGGTTCTTCTTAACTTTTTTATGAGAGAGGAAGCTATGATCTATATAATACATTTAAAGATTTACTTTTAAAAGTACCTCTAAATACAATAATCACAAGAGAGAAGAGACTGAAAGAGAGGATTCAACTATTTTAAGTCAAAGAAGTTGGCTTTCCGCACCTTCTTTATTTTTTTTCAAAACTTTTGCTTGGAAATACTAATTCTGAGTTTACTTAATAAAGCCATTCTCTTCCTATAGAAAATTCGGCTGCGACTGCTGAATTGAAATTAGAGATGTACAATATTTCTAATTAGTTATAATCAATAATGATTTAAATTTACAGGTAACAAGAAAAGGACAACTAATACAGACTTGGTTGCATTATTAGTTCGTACAGTCATAACAGCAGTCGCTAAGTTGGCTAGTGAACTTTCTGTAAATAAAGGCGGAGCCGGGATTTGAAACTTATGCGTTCGAAATTCTAAATTAATAATTTTTACATATTCAATGAATTTCTTAAGACAAATACATAGTTTGAACGAAAGCTACTGGGTTTGACCGAACCCGTAAGTTATACTCTCCCTCCGCCCCTCACTGTATACGGGTAAAACCAAGCTCGATATTCGATCGAGCTTTCGAACTCCCCGATTAGGCCAGGGTCAAAATATTTGTGATCAGGTGAAGTCGAGCTCGAAGATCGATCTGACGCTAAACATCATCGGCCAAGATCGGCACATGGTGATTATGATCGAACCCACATCATTGTCGAAGTTAGCCATCGAAACCATCAGATATGCCCTCGAGTTTACCGAAGGCATAACCGGTCCTTTTTCCAACGTCCTCGAAGAAAGCTTTGCCAACTCATCCGACAGGGGTCCGTAATTCTCGCCATTAACCAACTATTATGGCAGAAATTATGGAATTAGTCAAAAAGGGAACCAACGGTCTTCAAAATCAAGGACTTATGTTTTTATAGTACAATTAAATAATACCCTAAATGGTAGGTCTCCCTCAATATATAAAGGAGACTTGACAATCCATTAAGGACATTGTAACATATACTGATAAGCAATATATTCTCCAAGCTCCTACTTTTTGATATTTTTCTGTCAATAAAAGTATATTCAACTCAAGGGTGACTGCATTCTTAAATTGGAATCATCCAATTCCTGTGGTTTACAATTATTTTATCGCTATTTATTTTAATTATAATCTAATTTATCATTTTGTATCAAGTTAATCCACATGTCCTTATAACCACTAACAAATTCAATTGTTATCCGATTTTGAGAGTAAACAATTTGGCGCCCACCGTGGGGCTAGGGATAATAGTGATTATATTATACAAATCTCTGTAACACACACTACTTTACGCTTACTCTTTGAATTGTCTTTGATTTCAGGCTAAAAATGTCAAACTCTCAATTAGCACCCCTACATGTCGACAATGAGTCCGGTCATCAGGGCGAGAATAACAACATAGCGCCCGGTAATGTAGGGCCACCCGCTGGTCCCGTGGGAATTTCGATCGCAGATCCGATTGATGTTAATTCACATGTGGCGATCGACGTCAACTTGCCTACCTACCCCGAAAATATCATTCGTGGTGAGGCCCGATCGGCGACTCGAAACACACAAAACAATGAAGAAGATGGGATCAGCCTACGGACGATCTTCGAAATGCTGCAAGCTCAACAAGTGGTGATAGCTCAGTTGCAGAGCCAAAGCCAGATGCCGAGCAGGGTTGAGCCCGATCGCATAAGGGAACCGGTCATAGTAAGGTCAAATGAACAAGAATATAGTACAAATTCTGAGATTATAAAGATGCTCGAGGAGCTGACAAAGCGGATAGAATCAGGAAAAAAGAAAATCGAAGCGAATAACAAAAAAGTGAAAACCTACAATTCCAGGGTAGATCAAATCCAGGAGCACATCCGATAATGAAAGGACTGGATTACAGGAAGTTCGTGCAAAAACCTTTTCCTCCGAGCGCGGCTCCAAAGTCAATCCCCAAGAAATTTCGTATGCCCGAAATACCTAAGTATAACGGAACAATCGATCCAAACGAGCATGTAACTTCTTACACATGCGCCATCAAAGGGAACGACTTGGAAGAAGACGAGATCGAGTCTGTTCTACTAAAAAAATTCGAGGAGACCCTGTCAAAAGGAGCTATGACATGGTATGAAAACCTACCTCCTAATTCTATTGATTCATTTTCTATGCTTGCAGACTCCTTCGTGAAAGCACATGCTGGTGCCATCAAAATCGAAAACAGGAAATCGGACCTTTTCAAAGTTAAACAGAAGGATAATGAGATGCTTAGAGCATTCGTGTCCCGTTTCCAAATGGAACAAATAGATTTTCTGCCAGTCGCTAATGATTGGGCTGTTCAAGCTTTCACACAGGGACTCAATATTCGGAGCTTGGTGGCTTCACACTAACTGAAGCAGAATCTGATAGAATACCACGCCGTTACCTGGGTGGATGTATATAACCAGTATCAATCAAAAATCAGAGTCGAAGATGACCAACTCGGGGCCCCCTCGGAGTCTGTTTATCCCATCAGAACCTTTGACAGAGTCAAGAGAGATATCGATCGTGAACCAAAATCAAACAGGGATCGATTTCTGCCATATAATGGAGATCGGAGGAGCAGTGGGTCCGGACGGAACCCCGTAAGAAACAACAGGAGAAATGATCAAGGTTGAAGCAACCGTGGGCTCATGACCAAAAACATCTTCGACAGGTCCATCGGGCCTAAAGAAGCGCCGAGACTATCGGAATACAACTTTAATGTCAATGCTGCCGCCATCGTATCTGCTATCGGGCACATCGGTGATACCAAATGGCCTCGACCTCTAAAATCCGATCCATCTCAAAGGGACCCTAACCAAATGTGCAAATATCATGGCACTCACGGTCATAGAACAGAATTTTGTCGACAACTGAGAGAAGAAGTAGCCCATTTATTCAACAACGGGCACCTTCGAGAATTCTTGAGCGACCGATCCAAGAACCACTTTAGAAACAGGGATTCTAACTAACAGACAGGACAAGAAGATACTGAACCTCAACACGTCATAAATATGATCATCGATGGGGTCGATATCCCACAAGGGCCGATGTTGAAACGCACCAAAGTATCCATCACTAGGGAGAAACGAACTCGAGACTACGTAGCGGAAGGAATTTTATCTTTCAGCGACGTGGATGCAGAAGGGATCATACAACCTCACAATAATGCATTGGTAATATCTGTACTCGTAAATAAAACTCGAATTAAACGTGTGTTGATTGATTCAGGTATCTCGGCCAACATCATTCGATCAAAGGTCGTGGAACAGCTCGGTCTACGAGACAAAACCGTGCCTGCAGTACGAATTCTAAACGGGTTCAACATGGCATGTGAAACCACGAAGGGAGAGATAACGTTACCAGTCAATATCACCGGAACCATACGAGATGCCAAGTTTTATGTGATCAAAGGAGACATGAGGTACAACGCCCTTCACGGAATGCCGTGGATCCACAACATGAGGGTAATGCCCTCAACTCTTCATCAAGTGTTAAAATTCCCAACTCCGGAAGGGATTAAGACAGTGTACGGGGAACAACCAGCCGCGAAAGAGAAGTTTGCTATCAAAGAAGTGATTCCAATATCAGTACTCACAACATCGAAGGAACCAAATTCGGGCGCAAACCAAAAGGCCAAATAGCAGTCACCGACACCGGCCACGACCCAATCGGATAAGTGGGGGACTAATGGAGACGATGATTACGGGGTCCCCCGATCTTTTATAATCCCCGATGATCTGACGCAACCAAATCAACGGTCGAAGAGCTGGAACATGTTATATTGGTCGAGTATCAGCCCGATCAGAAAGTATACTTGGGCACAAGGTTAACTCCTTAGCTCAGGAAATTTTTTATTCAATTTCTTATAACTAATATAGATTGTTTTGCTTGGTCCCATCTTGATATGACAGGGATCCCACCGGAGATAATCACTCATAAACTATGCCTGGACCCGCAAATCAATCCGGTCAAGTAATAGAGGAGGCCCCAGTTCGAGGTCAAACATGCTTTCATCAAGGACGAGGTATCTAAACTCCTTAAAATAGGGCCCATTCGGGAGGTTAAACACCCGGATTGGTTAGCGAACGTAGTGGTAGTCCCTAAAAAGGGAATAAACTAAGAATGTATGTAGATTACAAAGATTTGAATAAAGCATGCCCCAAAGACTCTTTTCCTTTGCCCAACATCGACCGTATGATCAATACCATGGCCGACCACAAGATCCTCAGTTTTCTCGATGCCTATTCCGGGTACAACCAAATACGGATGGACCCAGATGATCAGGAAAAAACCTCATTCATCATTAAATACGGCACATACTGTTATAATGTAATGCCGTTTGGATTAAAAAATGCTGGTGCCACGTACCAATGCTTAGTAAATCGGATGTTCAAAGAACAAATAGGAAAATCAATGGAAGTTTACATTGATGATATATTGGTTAAGTCTATGCGAGAAGAGGACCATTTAAAATATTTTCAGGAAACCTTCAGCATATTGAAGAGGTACAATATGAAGCTGAACCCAAAAAAATGTGCGTTCGGAGTTGGATCGGGTAAATTCCTCGGGTTCATGGTATCCAACCGAGGAATCGAGATCAACTCCTACAAGATCAAAGACATAAAAGATATCACGGTTGTAGATAACATAAAAGTCGTGCAAAGGCTAACAGGACGCATAGCCGCTTTGGAGCAATTTATCTTGAGGTTGTCCGACAAGAGCCACCGATTCTTTGCATTGTTGAAAAAGAAGAATAACTTTTCATGGACTCCATAATGCCAACGAGCTTTGGAGGAACCAAAGAAGTACTTATCGAGCCCGTTGCTGCTTCACACACCAAAGACAGACAAACAACTATACTTGTACTTGGTGGTCTCGGAGATAGCGGAATGTGGAGTCCTAGTTCGGGAAGAACGAGGTACGCAATTTTCGATCTATTATGTTAGTAAGACCTTAGGTGAGGTAGAAACTAGGTACCCTCATCTAGAAAAACTGGCGCTCGCCTTGCTAAACGACTCCAGGAAACTAAAACCATACTTCCAATGTCGCCCCAAATGTGTTGTAACAACTTACCCGTTAAGGAACATTATGCATAGCCCGAACTCTCAGGTTGATTGGCCAAATGGGCCATGGAAGTAAGTGGTTACGTTATTGAATACCGGCCCCGGACCGCCATTAAGTCACAAATTTTGGCAGATTACGTGGCCGACTTTACGCCGACTTTAATACACAAGGTCGAAAGAGAGTTATCGATTAACTCGGGGACTTTTTCGGGAATCTGGACACTCTTCACGGACGACACCTCAAACGCAAAAGGGTACGAACTTGGCATCGTACTAAAGCCACCGACATGTAATATAATTAGGCAATCTATTAAGACTGTGAAATTGACTAACAACGAGGTTGAATATGAGGCCATGATTGCAGGCCTTGAATTAGCTAAAGGTTTAGGGGCACAGGTGATCGAAGCCAAGTGCGACTCACTCCTTGTGGTAAACCAAATTAATGGGATATTCGAGGTCAGAGAAGAACGAATGCAGAGATACTTGGACAAGTTAGAGGTGACATTATGTTGGTTCAAAAAATGGACTTTGCAACATGTACCTCGGGATCAAAACAACGAAGTTGATGCCCTCGCTAACTTGGGATCGTCGGTCGAAGACAACGAGATCAACTCAGAAGAAATTGTGCAGCTTATGAGATCGGTGGTGGAACAAGGCCACGGCGAGATCAATTCAATGTGCCTAACTTGGGACTGAAGGAATAAGTAAGTGGAATATCTCATGACCGGAAAACTGCCCTCGAACCCAAAAGAATCGAGGGCCCTACGTACAAAGGCAACCCGATTTAGTTTGTCCAAGGATGAAACCTTAGCCAGAAGAACGTTAGATGGCCCGCGATATATTTGGAATCGGGGGATACCGAATATGTTTTGAGGGAAATCCACGAAGGTACCTGTGGAAATAATCCGGGCGACGAATCATTGGTTCGAAAAATAATCAGAGTCGGTTACTACTAGATCGACATGGAAAAAAATGCAAAGGAGTTCGTTCGAAAATGCGATGGATGCCAAAGCCATTCTTTAATGATTCATTGAGCAGGAGAGCCGCTACATTCGGTCTTGTCACCATGGCCATTCATGAAATGGGGGATAGACATCGTTGTCCCCCTTCCACGGGCGCCCGGTAAGGCCCAATTTATTTTATTTACGACTATCTATTTTTCTAAATGGGTGGAAGCACAGGCATATGAAAAGGTCAAAGAAAAAAAAGCCATCAATTTTATCTGGGACCACAACGTATGTCAATTCAGAATACTGGCCGAGATTGTGTGCGAAAATGGGAAATAGTTTATTGGCACAAAAGTAAGCAAGTTTCTCGAAAACCATAAGATCAAAAGAATCTTATCCACTCCTTACCACCATAGTGGGAACGGACAAGCAGAATCTACCAATAAAACCATAATCCAAAACCTCAGAAAGAGGTTGATCGACGCCAAAGGAAAATGGAAGGAAATGCTACCTGAGGTCCTGTGGGCATACCGTACAACCTCGAAGTCCAAGACCGGGGCCACCTCATTTTCTTTGGTTAAACAACGAGGCTATGAGTACGATCCTATAACTATTAGATGAAAGGCACGAAGCTGCCCTTGTCTGGTTGGCCGCCTAAAAATAGCGAATCGAGTGATATTATAATCAAAGGGCCAACCTTCGGTACTTTAATATCAGGGACTTAGTACTAAGTAAAGTTACACTGAACACCCGAAACCTGGACGAAGGGAAATTAGGACCAAACTGGGAAGGACCGTACCAAATTATCGAGATTACCCGAAAAGGGTCCTACAAGCTCAAAACAATGAACGGCGAGCAATTACCGAACAACTGGAATATAACTCATTTAAAGCGATATTACTGCTAAGGTACGACCCCTATTATTTCTTTTATTTTTACATTTCAAACTAACACTAGCAGGTGACCAACAAAGGATGATACGAGGTCCTAGGTCTGAAAGCACGCGTTGCACTCTTTTTCCCTTGAACCGGATTTGTCCCAAATGGGTTTTTTGGAAAGGTTTTTAACGAGGTAACAAGTAAATCGTACTAACTTAGAATTGAAGTCCGGCTACGAACTGTTGGCAATGATCACAACAGCATTCGAGGCCACTCTTCATTAAGCCCCGAACACTGTGGGGAAATATCCTCAGAGATATCGACTTTAACGAGGAAATGATCTATTGTATGGGCCAAATGGTCAAATGAACCATGATCACACACACCGCTCGATCCCTGTGATCTCGCCCAAGTCACACCTCAAATTGGGGTTGTGAAGCGGTCGATTGCAATAATAATACCAACTATGAGTCGAGATTGAATCCAAATGGAGCGTAGATGGGATTAGTGGTATGTATTTGGTATAAGCACGTGAATTGTCTAAGTTGGACTTCCACAAACTTTGTTTTGCTTTTACTTCTAAAATTATGCTAAGGATTGCAATTGAAAAATATGAAACTAGAGAAGAATGTTTTTGTTGTTGTTTTTCAAATTTGTAAAAGTTCTAGAACTGTGACTTCCACCTAGGTGTTTGCCTAACAGGTTGTAGACTTTAGAGCGAGTTTCATTGGTCGGGGTGTATTATAGCAATCAACACTCAAATACCCACTCAATACCTCTCGATAAGAGAGTGATTTTGCCCAATTTGGCTTTCTCAAGTCCAAATGGGTATTGAACTAAACAATTGACAAATTGCTCAAGTTGAGTTTTACTATCTCTAGGTTCAACCCTTTAATTGGGACTATCAATCTCTTGATTTCATTCCAAACTCTTGTTAGCCAAGTTTTCCTAGACTAAGTCTCTCTTTCTCAAGTAGAGACCAAGTCAAATAGGCTTGAACCAATGATTGCAACCATTAATTCTACCATTATAGCAAGAACTAGGCTAAATAATACATGCCCAACCATAAACAAGCCCTAAATCAAACACCCATTAGGAGCCCACACTAGGGTTGGGTCACAACCCTAGCTAGAAAATTAGCTACTCATAGTGGATATTGAAGAAAATAAAAAAGAAAAGATAATAAAACTCATATTGAATGATTAATAGATGAAAATTCAATGTAAAACCAACAATATAAACTAAAGTTGCCAAAAGAAGTAAAGAAAAATGGCTACAAACTTTCTGGTATTAAAAAACTTGACCTAATTTTGTGAAAGTAGTCTATTTATACAAAGTTGGAATTTTTGGACAAAATTGCCCTTTCAGAGGTTCTGCGGCCGCACAATTCTGTGTACGGTCCGCACTTTTCTTTAGCTCTTGACAGGAGTGGATTCTGCGGCCGTACAATTCTGGATTGCGGCCGCATCTCTTGAGTTCTGCGGTCCGCATAATTTTGGGTGTGGCCGCAAATTTGATTTCTGCGGCCGCACAATTATAGTGCGGTCCGCAATTCTTATTGGGCTTGAATTTGAAACTCTCTGAACTTTGACTTCTGCATCCGCAAAATTATTGTGCGGTCCGCACTTTACACTGAATCCTCTGTTGATTCTTCTTCATATTCTGCGGCCGCAGATAGAATTCTGCGGTCCGCACTTGAGCCTATGTGTTTGATTTTTGTCCTTGTTCAAAAGCACTCCTTCTTGAGTTGGATTTCATCGTAATGACTCATTTTCCAATACTCCTGCAAGTAAGCATATTTTATCAGTTTTCGGGAATACCTTTAAATTTTTTTGAACTAAAATAAAAGTCAAAAGGCGCAAATAAGTTGTCAAAATCCCCACTTATCAACTCCCCCAAACTTAAGCTTTTGCTTGTCCTCAAGAAAATAAGGTAATTCTCACCTCCACAAAATAAGAGCTAATCTACGGTGAATCAAACACACATCAATTGGGACCAACAATTACCCACACACTCATGAATTATCAACAAGGCAATGTTTTAAAGTTTTTAGCACAAACAGTTATAATATGATACTTGAGCATCAAGAGTTGACTTTACTCATCGAGGAACTTTGCTATTTCATGTAGGTCACTATGGATCCCAAACTCCTCCTCCTCCTCTACTCTCCGTTAGCTTATCTCACTTAAGAATGTAGCACTCAATTCAAGAATTTGTGAAAAGATCGTTCATCTCTCTCAAAAGAATGTCACAAGTACGACTCTAAGTACCATATTCTTGCACCTCATGTAAATCACCACTAATGTAAGTTCACTCGACTTGAAATCACGTAGGACTTTTTCGGAATGTAGTGAAGGCTTTTGGACTAAGGTAGGAAATGTTGGAATAGAACATGTTCATCTTTCCTTAAGCACTCCATTTTCTCTTTTTGGGTCATGCTTTGCCAACTTTTTGAGGCATTTTCTTTTTCCTTAGGGGAACTAGAGAGACTTGACATCACTCTTTCTTGGTCATGATATTCATTTTTATACTTATTTGTTTTCTCCATGCCTTTTATTTTTGCTTTTCTTTGAATCCCTTTAACTCCTCAATTTATTCACTTTCTTTTTCCATTTTTCTTTTGTTCTTTATTTCTTTATTTTTTTCTTTGCCTTTCCTTTTCTTCATTTCTTTTCTTTTTTTGTACCTTGATACCACTTTCGAACTCGTCGTCTCTCATGTTTTAGCCAATTGCTTCTCATGAGTGTTAAGGAATGCTCGGGTGCCAAGAGAGGGTCACTACAAAATGGGTAAAGGCTTGTAACATGATTATCAAATGAAAAAAGTTTTAGGCTCAAAAGGGTTGACTAGGGATAACATCATTGGTGGGCTATGAAAAATTTCAAAACGGGTCAGGGAGAGCCTACAATCACTTCTCAAGCCAAGCAAAATTTAAAATTTTGCCTAGAAACACATTCGGGGAAAGTTTTAGACCATTCGCATGGGTAATTAGACTTGCAACAAAACATCTCACACAGTTGGATTGTTCAAGAGGATAGAGTAGAGGGCCCACAACAACCATATTCGAGATTGAAAATTACTAATGGTTCAACTAAACCACTCGATGATTGCTTAAGTCAACACAAGAGTCAAAGGTCACTGACTAGAGCTATATCTTTTCAAGAACTTATTTTTAATCATAAGCATGTAGTTAAGTGTGTTGGTACCAAGTGAAGCATGCTTGACTCTTCTAGTTCGACTCAATTAGGTCCTCTTATTCATTATTACTATTGTTCTTACCTAAACATCAAAAACGGACTCAATCCCTTAAGAAAGTTATCACGCTATCCATCGTTGGGAAGAGCCACCCGATTCATACAAAAACCACCTTTGGAAAGAACCGTGGCATTAAGAAAACCAAAAGCTTATTGATCACTAAAACATAAAAAGAAGCTACTAAATCAAAAAGAAGCTATTAAAGTAAATAAGAAGCTAGACTACTAAGAAAACAAAATAAATAAGCTATGAAACAAACTACTGAAAGCAAAAATGAATATACAAACCGAAAAAAGGGCAAAAGAATATATACATCAATAGAGAGAGAAGAATATATACATAATAAAAATAAAAATTAAAAGAGAGTATTATAGTTATTACAGGCCAATGTCAAATATCATATCAAATCAAAATAGACCACCCCCCTGAATAAGAATAAGCATTGTCCTCAATGCTTAACAAAAATCAAAATAAGGAGGGGAAAGAATAGAGAGGACTCCTTATGTGGTCTTGCTATCCATAGCAGCATCACCTCCCTCAGGCTCCTCCAACTGGATCTCATCATCCTCTGCTCGGGGAGTAGCTGGGTTGGTGAACATCTATAGCACTGCCTCAGCAGTGTGGGTAGCGTGGTCTGGCTCCTCAGACTGGCCAGCCGGTGCCACTGATGTTGTTGGGTCTGCTGGTACTGATGGATCTGTCTCCATCAGTAAGTCAAATGGAAGATCCCCAGTGGTTGTTATCTTGGTCACTTCTCGTCTCAATTTGTCAACTGATTTTCTCGAATCTTGAGATTTACCCATCTTCTTCACCTGCTTCCCAAGCTCCTCAATTTCTCCCCCATGTGCCACCAAGGTGCCCATGATGGTCTTTTGATTCACCAATATTTTCTTTAAAGTTTCTTCCAATGACGGAGGAATCTAGGGTGCTGAGGTAAAGGTCTGAGCTACAACAGCACTGGATAAGTCAGACAGCTTTGCAGTAGCTGTCTGCATCCAGTTGTTGAGATTCGCCAGTGTCTAGGAGACTCGCAGCGCAGAGAGTGGATAAGTAAAGGAGGAAGGCACTGATACTTATGCTGATGGCCCTGAAGATGGAGGTGGTAGCATGACAGTTGTCTCAGTGGAAGGCTCGGCTGCTGTGGAAGGCATGGATGTTGTAGAACGCATAGCAGCAGAATTTGCAACTACCACCGATGGCTCATCAGACTGGCCTACGGTAGTAGTCGACTTACCCTTGTTTTTCGGGTTACTTGGGTCCTTCAGAGAGTATCAGGAGAAGAGCTGCTTAGCCCTTATCTTCGTATCAAAGCTCTTGGGCTCCACCCCACATCCGTGAGATACTCTATAATAGTGTTGGGATACGGATATGAGCTTTCACCCTGCCTGACAACCAGAGACATATTGACCAACATGATGGCACCCACATTAATTGGGTACCCGACCATGATAGATGCAACTAAGACTGTCCGGGGGATTGGAAGATTGTTTTCATTCCGGCTTGGGTCTATGCGACTGCATACAAATATTTGCCACCCTTTTGTTTTAAAGTTGAGGGTGTTTCGCAGAATAAGAACCTCTGTTGTGATCCATGGTGGTGGTGGTCCTGGAGCTGCCAGTATCTCAGCTAGCCAAGGTCGAGCTGCGTCACCTAGTACGAACTTCTCTTAATACTGCACTGATTCCATATCCTCGAACCCCAAATAAGTGTTCAGGTGCTCTGATCAAATCGTACTTTCAAATTCTACACCTTAGTCACCTTAGTCCCTTTCTTGATGTGCGCCACATTGGCGTAGAACTCCCGGACTAAGTGCACCTTGGCATCCAATACGCTTTTCGTGAACCATTTCCACCATTTTCTTTCCCGAAATTGTCTTAACACATTCGGGTTGTATCTATCCAGATCTTTCAACACAAACTGCCGCTCAAGAGTGAGCGATCTCTGCGGCCACCACTCTCGGAACCTATTGAATGCAGTCAGGCTCACAAACCTATCTTCCCAAACTTCCTTCTTCTTTGACCTATCCAGGCCTGCAACTCTGGTATCACCCCCCAACCGTCATCTGGAATATCATCATCATCAACAACTGTGACTGGTGCGGCGGGGGAATGAGTAGAGGAGGGCTCCGTAGCCTGACTGTTCCATTCTGATCCCTCAGAAGTACTCTTGGAAGAGGTAGGCTCATCTCTCAGTCGGTATCTGTCCTGGGGCAGCTATTGCTATGATGGCACAACAGGCTGCCTTTGCACTGAGTCTCCCTCCGATGCTTCCCTAGACGGGGCATATGAACTTGATTCGGAGGGCTCTCGCTGTCTACCTCAGCCTATTGTTGCATTCTTACTAATCACTTTTTGCACGGAGAGTGGTAGGTACCCCTGCCTCGGCCTCGGGAGGCACCCCTACCTTTGGAAGTATCGCCACGTCCTCTTGATCTAATCATTTTCTGCAATATATAGCAACATGAGTCAGTTAAAGTTCAAACACAGACTATAAAATAGGTGCAGATAAAACAGTGGGCAGGAGGGGGAAGTGCGGTCCGCACAATTTTGAGTGCGACCGCAAAATGGCTTGTGTGGACCGCATAATTTTGGAAGTACGCCCGCATAATTGTAGTGCGGTCCGCACAATTCTGAGTGCGGCAACACAATTTAAGGCCGAGAAATATCAATTCTCTGAAGTTTTGATCTGCGGCCACATTTTTCTACGGCTGTAGTTCAGTTTCTGCTAACCGCATAATTTTGAGTGCAGTCGCAGTTCAGTTTCTGCGGACCGCACAATTTTGAGTGTGGTCCGCACAATCAATGCACAGACTTTGCTCTCGCCTAAGGATCTGCTGACCACACAATTTCTTGTACGGCCACACAATTCAAAATTAGATGGCACTGAACTTAGGTTTTGCACAATTTAGACGTGGTATTGGCAAATTAAACATGATGCACAGTTTACCCATCCCCCAATTAGCAACCAGGAAGTTACCCAAACAATTGTAAGCACACATGATGATGAATTTGACATTAGGCCTAAAAATAACTACACTAACTATGAACAAAATTAAGAAAATTGAAAAAATTGAAGATGAATTGAACCTACCAGTGATGTAGCGATGCAAGGAAGATGAAATGAGTGTGAGATGCTTGAATCAGTTTAAGTGCACTGTGCTGGCTTTTGTGTTAAGTGTTCAGAGTGTGTAATGTTTGACCAGTGTGAGGGAGATGCTATTTATAGTTTGATCGACTAGGGCAAAAATGCTAAGCTGAGTGCGGCCGCACAATTTTGTGTGTGGTCCGCACTCCTTACGTGTTACCAATTACCTTTTTTGACGATCTGCGGTCCGCACATTTCTGAGTGAGGCCGCAGATTTTTGTGCGAACCGCACATTTCCTTGTGCGGCCGCAGATCGGCCATTTCTTTAACATGCAAACTTAAGAGAGTTTATAATTTCTAATCTCCAATTGTGCGGCTGCAAACTCCTTTCTGCGGTGGCCATCAAGATTGTGCAGTCCGCACAATAAATGTGCGGCCCGCACTTTTTTCTACACTTAGCATTTTTCTTTAGCACAGTTCTTGCAAAGCACATTCATTCCTGCAACATACTTCAAAACCAGTTAGCACAAAACAAAACCTATCTAAACAAGAAGAAAAATAAAAATAAAAAGAAACACGGGTTGCCTCCCAAGAAGCGCCTGATTTAACGTCGCGGCACGACGCAAATTACCATCAATCACTTGAAATGAATCAATGCCACAACGTGGCTATCATCAACTTTTCCCAAATAATACTTCACCCGGTGACCATTGACTCTAAACACTTCATCATTTTTATTCTTCAAGTTTAATGCACCAAAGGGTGTCATACTCACAACTTCCAACGGGCCACTCCATTTAGACTTCAACTTTCCCGGAAACATCCTTGTATAAGGATGAACTTGAATATGCATGGTACCGAAATTCATCAAGCTCATTCAATTGTGCCACCCTTAAGTTGGCGGTGACATCCCACTTAAGATTTAGCTTCTTTAATTCCCACATAGCCTTGTGCTCAAGTTCCACCAGAAGGTGACAAGCTTTTCGGAACACCAACCGGTATGAAAACATCCCAATCGGTGTTTTGTAAGCCGTCCTATAGGCCCATAGAACATCATCAAGTTTCTTCGACCAATCCGTCTGGTTGGCATTCACTGTCTTTGACAAAATACTCTTGATCTCCCGGTTGGAGACTTCCACTTGTCCGCTTTCTTGAGGGTGATAGGGGGTCGTGACTATGTGAGTGACATCATACTTGTTGAATAAGGTATCAAAAGCTTTGTTACAAAAGTGTGATCCCCCATCACTTATAATAGCCCTTGGAGTACCAAATCTTGTAAAGATATTCTTTTTCAAAAATGCCACCACACTTCGAGCTTCGTTGTTGGGTAGAGCAACGGCCTCAACCCACTTTGACACATAGTCCACAGCTACCAAAATGTAGGTGTTCCCACAAGAGCTTATGAACGGTCCCATGAAATCAATGCCCCACACATCAAAAATGTCAATTTCCAAGATGGTGGTGAGGGGAATCTTATTTTTCTTATAAATCCCACCAACCCTTTGACATTCATCACAATGCTTGACTAGATCACTTGCATCCTTGTATAGAGTAGGCCAATAGAATTCACAACTCAACACTTTCGCTGTCGTTCTCGCTCCACCGTGGTGACCACCATATGGTGAAGAGTGGCAAGCACCAAGAATTTCCACTTGTTCCTCCTCCGGCACACATCACCGAATCACACCATCAGTACAAATCCGGAAGAGGTACGGTTCATCCCAATAGTAGCCAAGGCAATCCCGTTTGAGTTTCTTCCTTTGGTTTGAAGATAACCCATTCGGTACAATACCACTCACAAGATAATTTGCTAAGTCGGCGAACCATGGCATCTTGGTCATTGAAATGGCTAGAAGTTGCTCGTCGGGGAAGGAGTCATTAATTTCAAGGCCGTCATGTGGCCTCCCCTCCTCCTCCAAGCGATACAAGTGGTCCGCCACTTGGTTTTCACTGCCTTTGCGGTCTTGGATTTCTATATCGAACTCTTGCAATAAAAGCACCCATCTCATTAATCGCGCCTTTGAATCTTTCTTGCTCATTAGGTACCGAAGTGTCGCATGATACGTGTGGACAATCACCTTTGTACCCATCAAGTTCGAGCGAAACTTCTCCATAGCAAAAACAATAGCAGGGAGCTCTTTTTCGGTCACCGTGTAATTGACTTGGGCATCGTTCATGGTCTTACTATCATAGTAGACCAGATGGAAGATTTTGTTGATATGTTTCCCCAAAACTACTCCGGCCGCCACATCACTTGCGTCACACATGAGCTCAAAAGGTAAGCTCCAGTCCGGTGCGGTGATAATAGGAGTAGTTGTCAATTTGGACTTGAACAATTCAAATGCCTTCATGCAATCCTTGTTGAAATGTAATTTGGCTTATTTCTCTAATAGCTTAGACAAGGGGTTCACCACTTTGAAAAAATCCTTGATGAAACGCCGGTAGAACCCCGCATGACCCACGAAACTCCTCACTCCCTTCACGGATGTGGGAGGTGAAAGTTTAGAAATCACCTCTATTTTGGCCTTGTCGACCTCAATATCATTCTTTGAAATTGTGTGGTCAATGACAATGCCTTCCTCGATCACGAAGTGACATTTCTCCCAATTGAGTACCAAGTTCGTCTCTTCACATCATGCCAAGACCTTATCCAAATTTTTCAAGCAATCATCAAAAGAATTCACGACCACTGAAAAGTCATCCATGAAGACCTCAAGGTAATCCTCCACTATGTCCGTGAAGATAGCCATCATACACCGTTGAAAAGTCCCTGGTGTATTGCATAAACCAAATGGCATCCGCGAGAATGCGAAAGTACCATATGGACATGTGAAAGTAGTCTTCTCTTGATCCTCCGGAGCAATAAGAATTTGATTGTAGCCGGAATACCCATCAAGGAAATAATAGAAATCACGGCCGACCAACCTATCAAGCATTTGATCAAGGAAGGGAAATGGGAAATGATCCTTCCTTGTGACTTTGTTGAGCTTGCGATAGTCCATACACACTCTCCACCCTGTCACCGTTCTAGTAGGAATCAACTCGTTCTTGTCATTGGTGACCACCGTCATGCCCCCTTTCTTTGGGACACATTGCACCGGAGAGGTCCACGAACTATCGAAAATGGGGTAAACAACCCCGGCATCCAACCACTTTATGATCTCCTTTGTTACCACCTCTTGCATTGCTTCATTTAGTCTTTTTTGATGTTCAACGAAGGGTTTGGCATCCTCCTCCAAAATAATCTTGTGCATGCAAAGGCGGGGCTTATACCCCAAATATCCGCCAATGTCCAACCGATAGCTTTCTTCTTCTTTTGTAGCACCGCCAATGTGGAGTCTACCTCCACGTTAGTCAAACAAGAGGAAAGAATAACCGGTAAAGTAGAACAATGGCCAAGGAATTCATACCTGAGATGTGGAGGCAATGGCTTTAGCTCCAAAGTGGGAGGCTCCTCGATTGAGGGATTTGTTGGAGGAGTCTTCCGATTTTCAAGATCCAAGGACAATTTTCTGGGTTCATAAGTGTAAGACCCCCATTACTTGCAATGCATTCACACATTCCACATAGCCATCCTTCTCATCATCATAAAGGTTGAGCAAAATGGCCTCCAAAGTATCATCCACATTCATCATGGCACTAGTATCATCAATAACCACATCGATCACCAAGTCCATAAACGAACAAATTTCATTGCTATTCGGTTGCCTAATAGATTTGCACACATGAAAAACCACCTATTCATCACCCACCCGGAAAGTGAGCTCACCGGATTCCACATCAAGAAGATCCGTTCTCGTAGCAAGGAAAGGTTTCCCTAGAATAATAAGCACCTCATAGTCTACTTCACAGTCAAGAATCACAAAGTCCGCCGGGAGGATGAATTTATCAACACGAACCAACACATCATCAATAATACCCAATGGTCTCTTCATAGTACGATCCGCCATTTGTAACCTCATAGATGTGGTTCTTGGTTTCCCAATTCCCAAAGTCTTGAAAACCGAATAGGGCATCAAATTGATACTTGCCCCAAGATCACAAAGAGCTTTTGCAAAGTCGACACTTCCAATAGTATAAGGGATTGTGAAAGCGCCGGGTTCTTCCAATTTAGGAGCCATTTAGTGCACAATTATACTCACTTGATGTGTCATCTTTATAGTCTCTCAATTCATCGACCTCTTCTTTGTCACCAAATCCTTCATGAACTTTTCATAACCGGACATTTGCTCTAAAACTTCAACCAATGGCACATTAATAGATAGGCTTTTCATCATGTCAATGAACTTTTTGAATTGGTTCTCGCCATTTTGCTTGGCAAGCCTTTGAGGGTATGGAGGAGGAGGCCTTGGCATTGGTGCCTTAGCCTTTAGGGTGGTTGTATCCCCACCTTTTCCATTCCTTGTAGTCACGTCCATGACATTTCCCGTGTTGTTCCCACACTTTGGGTTCACCACCGTGTCACTTGGTAGTGCCCCCTTAGGAAGAGTGTTCAAAACTTGTGAGATTTGCCCCAATTGAACTTTCGAATTGCAAATTGAAGTGTTGTGAGAGGATAGTTGAGCATCGGAGTCGGCATTCTTCTCCATCATTTATTTAAACATGTTCTCAATTAGCCCCATCTCATTATTTGAAGAGCTAGGACCATGGGAAGGATAAGGAGGCAGGTTGCTTGGTTGTTGATACATCGTGGGCCTTTGAAATCCCGACCCCGATTCCCTTGATTATTGTTCCATCCCCTTGGTTGTTTCCTCCCCAATATCGTTGACTATTGCCACCCCAATTACTTTGGTTGTTTTGATTCCAATTTCCTTGATTGTTTTGACCATTCTAATTACCTTGGTTGTTTTGATTGTTCCAATTCCCCTGATTACCTTGAGATCGCCATTGTTGTTGATTCGGACCTTGAGAGTTGTTTATTTGCCCTTGGAAGTTGTTGACATATTGTACTTCCTCCTCTTGTTCATTGTAAGATTCATCTTGGTCAAACCTACTATCTTCTTTCACATATTGTTCCGCACGGTTTTGCACTTGTTGACCCTTTTGCCTTCTCTTATTTACCATCATATTGACACCCTCCATTGCATTTACTTGCTTAGGACCTTGAACTTGTTGAAGTTGAGCTTTGGCTAATTGATTCATTATAGTGTTCAACTCGGCAATTGCTTGCCCATGATCATGCAATTTGTTATGGAGGTGAATCACATTTGGATCACCTTGAGAAACATTTTCTCTACTTTGCCATGCCGATGAAGTATCCGCCATTTCATCTAATATCTCACAAGCTTCGTCATATAATGTTGTCATGAAATTTCCACCGGCAGGTTGGTTGACCACGCATTGATTGGTAATATTGATCCCCTATAGAAAGTTTGTTGAATCATAACCTCCGTCATGTCATTGTTCGGGCACTCTTTCACCATAGTTCTGTTACACCCTATGCGTCCCAAGTTGATGTAATGAATATAAGATTTGTTAATAAAGATTTAAATGATTTTAAATTCATAATATGGCTATATATGATGTTTGGATAGAAAATATGAAGTTTGGAAAAAATCGGATTAAAGTTGCGAAAAAACCGACTATGGATTTGCCTTGTAATAGAGCGTGTTGAGAAATACATTTCGTGTACTATATGAGGTATTTTTGGGACATATTATATACCAAATGGAAGGTCTTGGAATTTATTTTCCAATGCTCTTAACCGTTCAATCATACGACACCCGGATAAAAAGTTATATGCATTGGAAGAAGGACCAATGCTAGGGTGCCGAGTAGAATCTTTTGACTTTTCAAACAAAATGGATATTTATATCCTTATCTCGTTTCTTTATTCAATATTTCAGAACACACAACCAAATAAGACCCCTAAATTTACTCTTAAGCTCTCTACAAGGGCTTCAAACAAGATTATCATCCCGGACAAGAAATCAAGAAGCGATAACATTAAAATAATCCCTACGACGTAAGTATCGCTATATCGCCTCTCTTTTTCTTTGTAGTTTGAGTTTTGGAAGGTACTTCATAGTTAATAAAACGTGTACTTTTTGTATTTAAGTGTTTAAATATCAAGGAAGGTTGATAAATTTGTTTCCTAATAGTTAGAACTCACGGGACGGTGATCGGAAGTCGTGAGTTTGAGTTATTCACTTGTAACAGACTGTTTTGTGGATTGTTTTGTGTTGTTGTTGGGCTTCATGTTTTACTGCTGTTTTGTGGAGTTTTGGAAGAGTAAGGTTGTGGAGAAACACCGCATAAATGCAGGGTGGTGGGCTGGTCGTTCGTCGTAATATTTTTGGGCCGTTTGACACTACTACGGTGGTCGTTTTGTGTATGAAGAGATTGGGGTGTGTTGGGTTATTTTGTAGTATTTTGTAGTGTATATAAGGTTGGAAAATAATGTATACATGTTGATATTGTTATTTTTTGTATTATCTTGAATTTGAAGGAAGTAAGGATTATATGGGAGCTGCAACCCGCTTTAATACAAAATAAGCTTGCCGTTCGTTGTGCGATAGTTGTAACTTTCGTAACTTAATGATAGTATTATTATTATTGTTGTTGTAGATTAAGGTACAAAGAGGCGAGTTCAACTTGGTGATTGGATATATTGTGATAAGGTATGTTAAAGCTATCCCTTCTTTCCTTTTGGCATAATCCGTATGATACAAACGAAACGAGCAAATGCACAACTTTCATAAATGACTCTATTCATAGATGTATTAGAGATGCCTACGTTCTTGATTCCCCATGTGAATTATTATTATATCTTCTGTTCATGGGTCTCAGAAAAATACGTAGTTGTTAAAATTTATCCGAAAGGTATATTGATCTTATTAACATATTTCTTATGCATTTCATTCACTTATACATGTGCATTGACCCATGACCAGTTGGCATTATATACGCGTATATTATATGTATATGGGATATGGGAAAAGGTTACGGCGTTATATATGCACCACCACCTGATGAGCTGGTATACGTTGATGATTTCGCCCACAGTGGCTGAGACGATATGATGGGATGCCCTCAGAGGCTTGATGATGTTATGTACGCATATACTTATGCATGGTATGGAATTTATACGCACATGCATGACATTATAAATATTTTCATGATTCAAAGAGCTATTCAGACTTACAGGTTGAGTTCCTTACTTCATGTTTCTTTCAAGCCTTACATACTCGGTACTTTATTTGTACTGACGTCCCTTTTGCCTGGGGACGCTGCGTTTAATGCCCGCAGGTCTCGATAGACAGGTTGAGAGTTCTTATAGTAGGCTATCAGCTCAGTAGAAGGTGTTTGTGCACTCTACTTGCTCCGGAGTTGCCTATTTGGTCAGTATGATTTGAATATGTATTGATTGGTATGACAGGGCCCTGTCCTGACCTTTATGACATTTATGTACTCTTATAAGCTTGTAGACATATGACATGTATATGGATACTTTTATGGCCTTATCGGCCTATGTCTTAAGTATACAAATGAGTATGTCAGCCTTATAGGCTCGTATGTCACATGTATAAGTTTCTATATCATGTTGGGTCGTCCTATATCTAGTATTCTCTTATATTTTATTCTAGTTATCTCATAATTGCCTTTCCGGTTCATTTACCCATGATAATATGATAAGAATGATACATTACGTTGGTACTCGATTGAGTTAGGCATCGGGTGCCTATCGCGGCCTTGCGGTTTGGGTCGTGACAGAAGTGGTATCAGAGCAATTCTGTCCTAGGGAGTCTATAAGTCATGTCTAGTAGAGTCTTGTTTATGGGTGTATTATGCACCACACTTATAAGTAGGAGGCTACATGGCATTTAGGACTGTCACTCTTTCTTCTTACTCTAGATCGTGTGGTAGAGCTCGGTTGTAAGAATTCATACTCCTAAATTCTATTTTATTCGTAATGCAACGATACCTACATCGAGAAAGACAGTTGGTAAGAAATTGAATGTGGCTGCGGAAGAGTTGAGTCAGAGGAACCCGATTTCGCATCATGCTTATGATGACTAAATGTGAGGTCTTCAGCAGATCATGTGTGTACTAATATGTGTAAACTTTTTGATAAGGAGCCCTAAGGCAAGAATATCTATCCACTCGTATGGCAAAAAGGAATAAGGTAATCAGAAGGTAGACACAAGTTTTAACAAGTAAAAGAAGCAAGGTGAAGAAGCATTGTTAATGAAGATTAACAACATTTACAATTCAAGCAGATAAATATAAGCATTCTGAGTAACTTTCAACAGTAACGAAGATATATATATATATATATATATATATATATATATATATATATATATATATATATATATATATAAAATTGACCACACCCATCTCAATTATGCCCTATGTGAGCTGATATATATAGCTTAAGAGAAAGATGGGATATCAGGATCAAGCTAGGGTTAGAGTAACCCAAAATTGTGGATGGATTATTATAATTAGATATTATTTCCGAAGGATAGTGCAAATATGGTAATAGATCTCTTGAGAGACACCTCGATGGTGCACTCCAGAATAGTACATTTAGATATGAAATACTAGAATGCCCAGAAAAAAATTAGACGATTGGCACTGGAATCCTAGAGGGAATAAATATTTACCGTTATATGGATCCCGCCCTTAGTAAAGAGAGAATGTTAGGTGACCCGAAGACCCAACGGATAGATCAACGGGAGCTAAAAGCGAAAGGATATTTTCTTGAAGTTTTCAGAATAAAGTGATAGACAAAAATATTAGCGGGAGAATAAGAAGAGAGTAAATGAAGCATCAAGAGTAAGATGTGATAAATGGATGATAACGGCAAATAAAAGTATGACACGATGACAAAGTCTATAGTCAAGTGAAGGAAAAGACAAGAGAAGACATGCCTTGAAATAATAGAAGAGTATAAGCCATAAAGTCATATCCTCATTTCGAGAAATGAGTTGGTGACTCTAATGTGATTACCAGAAGGAAAAGTTAGACCCCCCGGAGTAATAGAAATCGGTATGGGCTAGTGAATAAGATACACTGAACATGAATTAGGGACCGAAGGATTTTATAATAGTCGGCATCATGAGAATTTCAGAGATAGCATTCCGACAATAATAGAATGGGCAATAAAAGAATAACCTTTAAAGGTCATTCAGGAAGACGCTTCCCTAAAACAAGCGTTGTGAGCAGAGTTAAGCTTAAGGAACTAAGTGTGCCAGTTACACTAGGTGTCACCTTCGTGAGTAAGAAATTCAGTTATCCGTGGTACAAAAAGGTTACCATAAGGCAAGTAAAAGACTGTGGAAATGTGAAAAGACGCCAAAGATGAAGAGGTAAAACATTTATAGGTAAATCTTTATAGCATTAAATGTTAGTACTCCCCTAAAGGGGGAAGATGGTGTGATATGGTATTAAGTCGGAGTTATGTGGTGCAGGTAACTATGGAATAGTAAAGGAAGAATGTGGTAGAAAGGCGAAAGGAATGAGATTCCATTTACTCAGATCCTATGGATATGATACGACTCCAGAACATTATGTAAGCATGACGATGAGGAGAGGCAGTAAGGGTTCCACCACTAGATGTTATTGATAAATAAGTACAAATGAACACCGGATACATAAGGAGCCAGTGTATGGGGTAAGTTAAGACAAAGGATATAACCCAAGAGAGATTACGCAGAATATAGATATGAGAATGGACTAACGTGTAGTTAGTAGTTGATTTAGGAAGAGCCTAGCCGTGGCTAAACAAGAGGATACAGACAAATCAGCAGGTTGTGCAAGATAAACATAGTGAAACCCAACATAAGGAATTCAGTCTCGCAAATATGATGACATCGTAATCCTTGAGAAATATTCAGATAGGAGTTGGGATTGTTAAAGGTACCGTATAAGTGTTACAAAAAAAAAATGGTGCCACTGAGAAGACAGTCAAAAATTTAAGTTCAAAATCAACCTTACGAACACAAGGGCGAGGAGGTAAGTAATTAAGGATAATTATAGGCGAGTAAGAACATCAAAAATTCTTTCGGGTATACGATTTAATAAGCTCACAGCTTTACAAGAGTCAAAGGGTCTCTCTTAATTACTACAAAGAAAGACTAGCTGAGGGAATAAGGAAGAAGGCTTCAACTTAAGCATAATGACATAAGGAAGAAATGGTCTTGTAACAACAGTCTCACAACAACATTGTATGTACTCCATTAGAAAGTGGCACTTATCGTGGCTAATGAACGGGAAAAAAATCAAAAGATGATATTTGAGATCATATGAGTTACAGGAAATTCCAGTATTTGTGGGCAATGATATAAGCCATGTATTCATGCAACAAGTGGCAGAACGACCATGAAAAGTAATTTCTTATGTTTAAAGACAACTAAGAAAGTACGAGAAGAATTATCAGACCCATGATTTAGAGTTAGCTGCAGTAATTCATGCACTAAAGATGTGGAGGCACTATTTGTATGGCATTCATGTTGATATCTATATGGATCATAAGAGCCTTCAATATATCTTCAATCAAAAGGAATTGAATTTTAATCCAAAGGAGATTGTTGGAGCTATAGAAAGACTTTGTAAACCATCCGAGGAAGGCGAATGTTGTAGCCGACGCCCTCAGCCTTAGATCTATGGGTAGCCTGTCATATTTACAGCCAGAGAAGTGTGGGATTGCCCATGAGATTCATCAGCTAGCTAGTCTTGGAGTTTGATTACTGGACTCAGGTGATACCGGAGTTACTATTCAGGACACGCCAACATCCTCTTTAGTAACTGAAGTGAATGAACGCCAGTAAGAGGATACTGTGCTAGCTCATTACAGAGATACATCCCCTTAAAAGGAGACACCATTTGAGATTACAGGAGATGGAGTCCTCAGATATCGAGGTCGATTATGTGTTTTAATGTGGCAGGGTTGCGCCAGCAGGTTATGGGAGAAGCTCACTATTCTCGTTATTCTATTTATCCAGGAGCGACAAAGATGTATCATGATATCAGGGGAATATACTAGTGGGAAGAAATGAAGAAGGATACAGCCGAGTTTGTTGCTCACTGCCCTAATTATCAGCAGGTTAAGATTGAGCATCAGAAACCCTGTGGATTATTACAGGCTATAGAGATTCCAGCTTGAAAATGGGAAGTGATTAATATGGATTTCATTATAGGCTTACCTCGTACCAACGTAAGTCCTATGCTATATGGGTTATTGTCGATAGACTTAAAAAAACAACCCATTTTCTGTCTGTCATGACTACTTACTCAGCAAAGGATTATGCAAGGCTAAACACTAGGGAGATAGTACGACTTCATGGTGTCCCTATATCTATTATCTCAGATAGAGGTGCTCAGTTTACATCTAATTTCTAGAGGTCCTTCCAAAAAGGATTGGGGACTCAGGTAAGTCTTAGTACAACATTTCATCCCCAGACAAACGGACAAGCTAAACGTACTATTCAGACACTAGAGGATATGCTACAGGCTTGTGTGATGGACTTAAGGGGTAGCTGGATGATCATCCTCTACTTATTGAGATTGCATATAATAATAGTTATCATTCCAGCATTCAGATGGCTCCATACGAAGCTCTTTACGGACGAAAGTGTAGGTCTCCTATAGGATGGTTCGAGATTGGGGAAACTAAGTTAGTAGGACCAGAGTTGGAATAACAGGCAGTTGAGAAGATTAATCTTATAAGGTAAAGGCTATTAACAGCAAAGAGTCGCCAGAAGTCATATGCAGATAATCAACGACGACACTTGGAGTTTCAGGTAGATGACTAGGTATTCCTAAAGGTATCACCGATGAAAAGCGTTATGAGATTCGGTAAGAAAGTAAATCTTAGCCCTCGGTACATTGGACCTTATAAAATTATACGCAGAGTAGGCCAAGTAGCATATGAGTTAGACTTTCCTTCCAAATTGGAGTCTGTACATCTAGTATTTCATGTGTCTATGCTCCATAGGTGTATTGGAGATCCCTCTAAAGTCATTCCAGTTGACGATGTTCAGGTTACAGTGCAGCTATCATATGAGGAAGCTCCCATTGCTATACTAGATAGACAAGTTCGGAGATTAAAAACTAAGGATGTAGCTTCGGTTAAAGTACTTTGGATTAACAATAATGTGGAGGAGATGACTCGAAAAGCTGAAGAAGAAATGAAGACTAGGTATTCTCACTTGTTTCCACTTCCGGAGGAGGATCATACTGAGACATCACAACCTTTAGGTACGTATATGGTACTTGATTCTTATGTTAGTTATTGTTATTGGTCGTGTGAGGCCATTGGTGTTATTGATGATTGTGGCCATGTGTGGCTTTGTATTGTTGGGTTTGATGTGTGATAGGTTGGTAGTATTACCGTTACAGAGGAGACTCTGCCAAAATTTCTATAAATTTCTGGGAGTTTAACATTCGAGGACGAATGTTTCTAAGGGGGGAAGATTGTTACACCATGTGCGTTCCAAGGTGACGTAATGAATATATGACTTGTTAATCATGATTTAAATGATTTTAAAGTCATAATATGGCTATATAAGATGCTTGGATAGAAAATATGAAGTTTGGAAAAAAATCGGATTAAAGTTGCGGAAAAACCGACGAAGGATTTGCCTTGTAACAGAGCTTTTTGAGAAATACATTTCATGTGCTATATGAGGTATTTTTGGTACATATTATATACTAAATTGAAGTTCTTGGAATTTAGTTTCCAACGTTCTTAACCGTTCGTTCATACGACACCCGGATGTTGGAAAAATCAACAGGATGTTAACCTATGTATAAACGATCTCGGATTTGAATTTTTATGGTTTCGTTAGCTATGTTAGGTGATTTTGGACTTATTAGTGCGTCCGTAATGTGATTTGGAGATCCGTAGTGGAATTAGGCTTGAATTGGCGAATTAGAAATTTGGCGATTTTCGGTCGGCAGTGGAAAATTTGATATCGGGATCGGAATGGATTTCCGGAAGTTGGAGTAGGTTCGTGGTGTTATTTTTGACGTGTGTGTAAAATTTGAGGTCATTCGGACGTGGTTTGGTAAGTTTCGGCGTTGTTTGTGGAATTCGGAAGATTTGAAGTTCTTAGGCTTGAATCCGAGGGTAATTTGGTGTTTTGATGTTGTTTGGAGTGATTTGAAGGTTCGACTAAGTTTGTATGTTGATATATGACTTGTTGGTATTTTTGGTTGAGGTCCCGAGGGCCTCGGGTGTGTTTCGGATGGTCGACAGATTGGTTTTTGGTGTTTGAGAGTTGCTGGTGTGAATTCTGCTAGTGTATCCGTACCTGCGGAAGAGGAGTCACAGGTGCGAGGCCGTAGGTGCATTTGGGAAGTTCATAGGTGCGGACAGTGCTGGGCTAGGCAGGATGCGTAGGTGCGAGAAGTCTATCGCATCTGCGAGCCCGCAGGTGCGAGACTTGAAGCGCAAATGCGGAAATTGGGAGGCCAAGGCTGGAGCGCAGATGCGAAGGATTGGCCGCACCTGCTAGCCCGCAGGTGCGAGGCCAGGGCGCATGTGCGGAGGCTGAAGAATTGAGTGAGTTTCGTAGGTGAGTCGATTTGACTGCAGGTACGGTCCCGCAGGCGCAAAGAATAGGTCGCTGGTGCGAAAAGCCTGGGAAAATAGTATAAATTGCACACTTCGCGAATTTTGATCCATTCTTCACCATTTTTAGTCAGCTTTGAAGCTTTTGGGAGTGATTTTGAAGAGGGATTCAAGGGGATATCAGTGAGGTAAGTTGCTTGAGCCCTAATACTCGTATATATGGTGATTTCCCATTGTTTAATCATGTAATTAGTGGAAACTAGGGGTGAAAATGAGGGGTTAGGGCTTGGGATTTTTGAGAGTTTGATTTAAGGATTTGAGGGAACAAATGAGGTCGGATTTTGATAAATTTCATATGAATGGACTCGTGAGTAAATGTGCTTTCTAGTTTTGTAAATTTTGTCGGATTTTGAGACGTGGGCCCGGGGGCCGGGCTTGAGCCGATTTCAGGCTTTTGGTATAAATTGGTAGTTTTTCTTGTGGAATTCATTCCGTTAGCATAAATTGATGGTATTGTACTGATTGTGAATACATTCAAAGCATTTGGAGGCCGAATCGAGGGACAAGAGCATCGCAAAGTAGGGATTTGATCGGTTTGAGGTAAGTAACGATTGTAAATCTATTCCTGAGGATATGAAACCCCGGATTTCGTATCATCCTACTATTTTGAGGTGACGCACATGCGAGGTGACGGGCGTGTGGGCGTGCACCGTTGGGGATTGTGACTTGGTCCGTCCCATAACAAATGTAAAATTGCATATTTTGTTGAAACTATATGATACTTATGTGTTTTAGAAAGAGTTTTTGTAAATTGGGCAGAATGCCATGTTTGGGCGTTGTGCCAGTGCTGTTTGGACCCTTAGGGACCTTTTTCTTACTATCCTCTCACTGTTTTTGATTGAAAATCTATACTCAGTCATGGTTATACTTGTTTACTGCATAACTTAGTTTTATTACTTTGTTTTGATGCATATAAATGTTGTTTTGGGCTGAGTACCCTATTTGTTTTACTGAGAGCCCGAGTGGCTTGAGAGGTTTATGACTGAGTGAGGTCGAGGGCTTGATTTGTGAGGATATTTATGGGATCATGCTGCACGCCGCATCATGTTTGATATAGGCCGAGGGATTGATTGATTTATGCCACGATTTGGCTTGATATAGGGCTTGGGCTGAAGGAGCCCCTCCGGAGTCTGTACACACCCCCAATGAGCGCAGGTACCTACTGAGTGCGAGTGCCGAGTGTTGAGTGACTGGGAGGCATGAGTGATTATGAGGTATACTCGAGAGACATGAGTGATTGTGAGGCATGCCCGAGAGGCTGTATACGAGTGGTTGTGAGGTTTGCTCGATGGGCTGTATACGAGTGATGTTGCCCGAGGGGCTGATTATGATTTCATGTTTTTTTTTTACTGGAATTTGGTTTAAACGAGATGATTTGATTCAAACACTAATTTTTAAAGCATGTTGTATTTTACCGAAATTTCATGATATGAACTTTATATGCTTTATTGCTCGTCACTACTGCTCAGTCTTTATTTACTGTTGTTACTTACTGAGTTGGCCTACTCACGTTACTCCTTGCACCTTGTGTGCAGATCCAGGTATAGCTGGACACGGTAGCGGCTGTTGACTATTCCGGTTGCATATTTCTCGGGGATGGCAAGGTAGCTGCCTGGCGATCGCAGCCCTGCTCTTCTCCCTCTTATCTTCCTTTAGTTGTATTTAGCTATTTTCCAGATTATGTTAGTCTCGATATTATCAGACAAATTATAGTAGATGTTCATGACTAGTGACACCCCGATGTCGGGCTTTTCTTTTCTGCACTTTTGTTTTGATTCGAACTCCTTTACGAAGTTTTTTATGTTAAGTAGTCTTGAAATTATCTTTGAAATGAAAATATCGATTTGTTTTGGAAATGAGTCGGCTTGCCTAGTTCTATGATAGGCGCCGTCACGACAGGGTTAGTTTGGGTCGTGATAGTTTGTGCACTCTACTTGCTCTGGAGTTGACTATTTGGTCAGTATAATTTGAATATGTATTGATTGGTATGACGGGGCCCTGTCCCGACCTTTATGACATTTATGTACTCTTAGAGGCTTGTAGACAGATGACATGTATATGGATACTTGTATGGCCTTATCATTCTATGTCTTGAGTATACAAATGATTATGTCGGCCTTATAGGCTCGTATGTCACATGTATAAGTTTCTATATCATGTTGGGTCGTCCTATTTCTAGTATTCCCTTATATTTTATTCTAGTTATCTCATGATAGCCTTTCTGGTTCATTTACCCATGATAGTATGATAAGAATGATACGTTACGTTGGTACTAGGTTGAGTTAGGCATCGAGTGCCCGTCGCGGCCCTACGGTTTGGGTCGTGACAAGTTCGATACCTCTCCCATATCTCATGCAAAGGCTCATTGGGTTCTTGTTTGAATGCTAGAATCGCATCTCTAAGAGTAGCCATATGCCCAAGAAAAAAGAACTTAGCAATGAATTTCTCCGCCAATTCATCCCATGTATGGATGGAATGGTTTGACAACCTTTCTAACCAATCCAAGGCTTTCCCCCGTAGTGAGAAAGGAAATAGCCTCAACCTTAAAGCATCCTCGGAGACGTTTGTCTGTTTACTCCCCCAGCAAGTGTCCACAAATCCTTTTAAGTGTTTATACGCATTTTGATTCAGAGCCCCGGTGAAGAATCCTTGTTGCTCTAGCAATGTGAGCATAACATTTTTGATTTGAAAGTTGCCCGCCTTAATGCGGGGCAGGACTATGTCACTTGCACACCCTTCATTCAGAAACACCCGATGTAGAGCCGCTCTTAGTGGAGGTGGGGGTGGAACGGGAACGTTGTCTTGAGGCTGTCGGCCTCATTTATTTGCTTGAGGTTCAGGAAGAACCTCTTCAACTTGGTCATCTTCCACGTCCACATCCCTCAAAGGCATGTTTCCGATAGGATCATTGTTGTTGAGAGCCATTGTTTCACCTACAATTGTTTCACCAAAAAGATTAATAACACGGAAGGAAAAGAAGATAATTCATACACAAAACCAAATATATAGCTAAATCCGTTTTTTATGCTCCCGACAACGGCGCCAAAAATTGATCTCGCCCAAGTCACACCTCAAATTGGGGTTGTGAAGCGGTCGATTGCAATAATAATACCCAACTAGGAGTCGAGATCGAATCCACAAGGAGCGTAGATGGGATTAGTGGTATGTATTTGGTCTAAGCACGTGAATTGTCTAAGTTGCACTTCCACAAACTTTGTTTTGATTTTACTTCTAAAATTATGCTAAGGATTGCAATTGAAAAATATGAAACTAGAGAAGAATATTTTTGTTTTTGTTTTTTAAATTTGTAAAAGGTCTAGGGATGTGACTTTCACCTAGGTGTTTGCCTAACGGGTTGTAGGCTTTAGAGCGAGTTTCGTTGGTCGGGGTATATTATAGCAATCAACACTCAAATACCCACTCAATACCTCTCGGTAAGAGAGTTGTTTTGTCCAATTTGGCTTTCTCAAGTACTAATGGGTATTGAACTAAAAAGTTGACAAATTGCTCAAGTTGGGTTTTACTATCTCTAGGTTTAACCCTTTAATTGGGACTATCAATCTCTTGATTTAATCTCAAACTCTTGTTAACCAAGATTTCCTAGACTAAATCTCTCTTTCTCAAGTAGAGACCAAGTCAAATATGCTTGAACCAATGTTTGCAACTATTAATTCTACAATTATAGCAAGAACTAGGCTAAATAATACACACTCAACCATAAACAAGCCCTAAATCAAACACCCATTAGGTTCCCACACTAGGGTTGGGTCACATCCCTAGCTAGAAAATTAGCTACTCATAGTGGATATTGAAGAAAATAAAGAAGAAAAGATGATAAAACTCATATTGAATGATTAATAGATGAAAATCCAATGTAAAATCAACAATATAAACTAAAGTTGCCAAAAAGAGTAAAGAAAAATGGCTCCAGACTTTCTGGTATTAAAAAACTTGACCAAATTTCTTGAAAGTAGTCTATTTATACAAAGCTGGAATTTTCACACAAAATTGCCCTTTCGGAGGTTCTGCGACCACACAATTCTGTGTGCGGTTTGCACTTTTCTTCAGCTCTTGACAAGAGTGGATTATGCGGCCGCACAATCCTGAATTGCGGTCGCATATCTTGAGTTCTGCGGTCCGCATAATTTTGGGTGCGGCCGCATATTTGATTTCTGCGGCCGCACAATTATAGTGCGGTCCACAATTCTTATTGGGCTTGAATTTGAAACTCTCTGAACTTTGACTTCTGCGGCCGCACAATTATTGTGCGGTCCGCACTTTACACTGAAGCTCTGTTGATTCTTCTTCATATTCTGCGGCCGCAGATAGAATTTTGCGGTCCGCACTTGAGCCCGTGTGCTTGATTTTTGTCCTTATTCAAAAGCACTCCTTCTTAAGTTGGATTTCATCGTAATGGCTCATTTTCCAATACTCCTGCAAGTAAGCATATTTCATCAGTTTTCTGGAATACCTTTAAACATTGTTGAACTAAAACGAATGTCAAAAGGCGCAAATAAGTAATCATAATCTCCACTTATCTCAATGGCACAAAACATGTATACATGTACAACTATTGTTCACAAGAATATAAAAGAAGATTCTTCCTTGCACATAAACATCTTGTCCTTTAAAGTACTTCTTACATCTTTCAAGAAAATTCCTAAAGCTAAAGCTATCGAGCTCAAGGTCCACCTTAATCCAAGTTTGAATATTCACTCTCACTCGGGTACTACCACTTTGGCATTGCCCGAATTAAAAGGCTAAGGCCGTTCCGAGTTAAAAACACTCGAGGGCATGAAGCTTATTTGGCATTGCCCGAATTAAAAAGCTAAGGCCGTTCCGAGTTAAAAACACTCGAGGGCATGAAGCTTATTTGGCATTGCCCGAATTAAAAGGCTAAGGTCGTTCCGAGTTAATAAAACTCGAGGGCATGAAGCTTATTTGACATTGCCCGAATTAAAAGGCTAAGGCCATTCTGAGTTAATAAAACTCGAGGGCATGAAGCTTATTTGGCATTGCCCGAATTAAAAGTCTAAGGCCGTTCCGAGTTAAAAATACTCGAGGGCATGAAGCTTATTTGACATTGCCCGAATTAAAAGGCTAAGGCTATTAAGAGTTAGTAAAACTCGAGAGCAAATAGCTTATTTGGCATTGTCCGAATTAATAAGCTAAGGCCGTTCCGAGTTAATAAAACTCGAGGGCATGAAGCTTATTTGGTATTGCCCAGATTAAAGTCTAAGGCCGTTTTGAGTTAAAAACACTCGAGAGCATGAAGCTTATTTGGCATTGCCCGAATTAAAAGGCTAAGGCCGTTCCGATTTAACAACACTCGAAGGCATGAAGCTTATTTGGTATTATCCTAATTAAAAGGCGAAGGTCGTTCCGAGTTAACAACACTCGAGGGAATGAAGCTTATCTGGCATTTCCCGAATTAAAAGGCTAAGGTCGTTCAGAGTTAACAACACTCGAGGGCATGAAGCTTATTTGGCACTGCTCGAATTTAAAGGTTAAGGCCGTTCCGAGTTAACAAAACGCGAGGTTGCAAAAGTTTACAAAAACTTGAACAAACTTCACTATCGGCGAGTCGTATCCTAAAAAATATGAGTATTCGGGAAGAGTTCCCGGACATACTAGATGCTACGGTCCTCTAGAGATAATAAAATCAAAGGCAAAGCCTGTTCGAACATGACTATTTAATGCTAAAGCATTTCAATATTTGCAAAAACGTAAAGTGAAAAGCAAAGGAAGAACTCCAAAAATTATCAAAAATAGAGAATTTATATTTACGAAGTGTTGTCTTTACAAAGGCTGAGAAACCTCGAAACAAAATACTAAGTACAAAAAGAAACAAAATCAAACAGAGGCCGCCTGATCTTGGCCGGAGCCCGCCTCGTCATCTGGATTCCTGGGGTCTTCTCCATCCTCGGATCCGCTTGATTCTTTAGAATCCTCCTCCTCGAGATAAGCCAGCTTCCCGCTCTCAGCTTCGAGCACTTTGGCATCCTTGAACTCGGCCGATAAGTTAAAACCTCGAGCGTGAATTTCCTCAAGGGCCTGCCTTCGAGATTGCCACTTCGTATGCTCGGCTATATTTTTCTATTAGTATTAAGCATCTTTGGCATCAGCCTTGTACAAGGCCACCATTTCAACTGCTTCGGACTTGGCCACGATGATCTCCGACTTAGGCGTTTAGAGCTCCTTGACCAGATTATCTCGATCTGAGATAGCCAAACCGAGCCGAGATTGAAGCTCCTCAACCCTCTTTGTCTGAACCTCGGCCCTTTACTTTACCGCTCTTAGCAGAATTTCGGTCGAAGATAGTTGTGCCCGAAAAGCCTCTTTTTCCGAGGCCAAGCGATCCATTTTGCCTCACCATTCATGTGATTTCCCAAAAGGTCATCTTTAAATTTAATAATTATTTCTATATTTTGAGACCTCAAATAGCACTATTCATCATTCCTCAACTTGCGTGCGCAGTCTGTATAATTTTTCGGAAAGTTTTTATATGAAAAATTGATTATAGTGTGATAGCCTTAAAACTCAACTAAGTTGACTTTGGTCAATATTTTGAGCAAACGGAATCGGATCAGTATTTTGAGAGCTCTGGGAGGTCCGTATCGTGATTTGGGACTTGGGCGTATGCCCGAAATTTAATTTGGAGGTCCCTAGCTCAAGTTATGGTCATTTAATGGAAACTAGTAATTTAAAGGCTAAAGATTTCCAAAGTTTGTCTACGGATTTGACTTTTTGATATCGGGGTCGGAATCCGATTCTGGAAATTGGAATAGCTCTGTTATGTCATTTATGACTTGTGTGCCAAATTTGAAGTCATTCCGGATTCATTTAATATGTTTTGACACGCGTTTTGCAAAGTGAAAAGTTTGAAAAATCAAAAGTTTGAATTGAGGTGTGAATTTTAATTTTGATGTTGTTTGACGTGAATTGAAATCCCGAGTAAGTCCGTATTATATTTTTGGACTTGTTGGAATATTTGGACGAGTCCCGAGTGGCTCGGATGAGTTTCAGACGAGTCACGGAGCAATTGGAACGTGCTGCCCAGTGCTGGTTCTAGTGTGTCACACCTGCGACATTTTGTGCGCGGGTGCGTGGTCGCTCCTGCGGAATTCCAGTCACTTCTGCGACATTGGACAGCCCTGCCGAGCTCCGCTTCTGCGGTGAAATAAGCGCAGGTGCACAACCACATCCGCGATGGACGAGCTGCTTCTGCGAGGCAGATCACTTCTGCGGTCACTGGGGCGCTTCTGCGATGTCGCAGGTGCAACATTTCTGGGTACAGATGCGGCCATTGGACAAGCTTCCCTGTTCCGCAAATGTGAGCTTTGTTTCACAAATACGAGCTTTGTCTCGCAAATTCGAGGCCGCAGGTGCAAAAATATAGTCCGTAAGTGCGAAAATGCTTGGCAGAATACATAAAATCAAGTTTTAGCCATTTTCACTCATTTTTGAGTTTTGAGTCTCGGATTTCGGTGATTCCAAATGGATTTTTCACGACTTTGAATTGGATGATTCGATGTCTATATTCATCATTTATTTCGGATTTAGAAGGAAGGAATTTGAATTTTTGTAAATCTTTCCAAAAACGAAAAAATAAAGATTTGAAGGTCTATTTGATATCAGAATTTGGTAATTTTTATATGGTTGGACTCGTCTCGGAACGGGTGTTAGGATTTCGTAAGTTTTTCCGAGATTCGAGTCATGGGCCCCATTATAATTTTGAGATGAATTTCAAATTTTAACCCAAAAAATTAGTAAATTCATATGGAATTAATTCCTATGATTTGTATTGAGTATATTGAATTGTTTATGATTAGATTTGAGGATTTCGGACACGAATTCGCGAGGCAAAGGTTTATTGGATTCTTGAATTTGGTTGCAAGCGAGGTAAGTGTCGTGGTTAACCTTGACTTGAGGGAGTATGACTTATTTCTCTATTTGCTAAGTGATTTAATGTGTCGGTACAACGTATATGTGAGGTGACGAGTACTTATGCGTTGTGGTTGAGTCTAAGCATGCGGGTGAAATTTGTTTATCGAGAATAATTGCCTATCTAATTAAGATATTCCTACTTGAGTTTATTATTGATTATTTGATTATTATTCATGAAATTATTATTCATTTAATTATTGTTGAATATTTTGGAAGGTGAAGTCGGTATTCTGCTATTGAATTGATTGATGAGTGTATATCCCCGCATTTAAATACTCTTTCGAATTTATATTATTATTTTTATGGTAAGGAAGAGTGTAAAAGCACGAAGGGTGATGTCGTACCATTTTTATTATTTATACTATCATTGCCATGGTGAGAAAGAGTGTAAAAGCACGAATGGTGTTGTCGTGCCATTTGTGAGTGTAAAATCACGAAGGGTGATGCCGTGTCATTTTCAGAGAGTGTAAAAGCACGAAGGGTGATGCCGTGCCAAAAGAGAGTTAAAGCACGAAGGGTGATGCCGTGCTAATTATTATTATTTATTTATCAGTTTATTAGAGGAATGAGAGTAAAAGCACGAAGGGTGGTGTCGTGCCATTTTTATATTATCAGTTGCTCATTTTATTGTTGATGAATTAATTCCCCTTCGCATGTTCCCTCCCAAATTTATAAATTGTTATTTATTGTATTATTGTTGCTTCGTATTTGTATATACTTGTACAGGTTGTTTGCGTACGTGTCTTGTCATAGCCTCGTCACTACTTCGTCGAGGTTACGCTCGATACTTACGGAGTACATGGGATCGATTGTACTCATACTACACTCTGCACTTCTTGTGTAGATTTTGGAGTTGGTACCAGCGACGTACCATAGACTTGCTCAGATTCAGCTACTCCGAGGAGACTTGAGGTATAACTGCACAGTGTTCGCAGTTCTGAAGTCCCCTTCTATCTTATCTTAGTTGTGTATTATCTTTCAAACATCTTGAATTTTATTCGGGCCTTTATTTGTATTATTCTAGTAGCTCGCTCACTTGTGACACCAGATTCGGGGATGTATTTTGATGATTCGGTAGTTATAGTCTTCCGCACTTTATTTTAGTAATTGACTTCTATTTAATTTAATTTGCTTTAAAATGGTTACGATCATTTTAATGTTGGCTTGCCTAGCAAGTGAAATATTAGGCGCCATCACGGTCCTGAAGGTGGGAATTTCGGGCTGTGACATTTGGTATCAGAGCACTAGGTTACTTAGGTCTTACGAGCCACGAGCAAGCTTAGTAGAGTCCGAAGGATCGGTACGGCGACGTCTGTACTTATCTTTCAGAGGCTATGAAGTTTAGGAACAATATCACTTCTTTCTTAATCTGTCGTGCGATCTTATTCTATCATCGATGATTGAACCATTTTATTCTTATTCTCTCACAGATGGTGAGAACACGTAATATATCTACCAATGGACAGAAACTAGAGCCCCCGGTGGAAACTATGACCAGGGGTAGAGGTCAAGGCCGAGGTCGTGCTAGAGGCCGAGGCAGAGGTAGAGGCAGAGGTAGAGCTCAGTCTAGAGCTCGAGCACTAGCACCTGTTGTAGAACCTCAGGTGGATCTTCAGGAGGAGATTCCAGTTCAGACTGTACCGGTTGGACCAGTTCAGGTCCCGGAAGGATTCATAGCTACTCCAGTACTTCAGGACGCTCTAGTCCGTTTGGTGAGTCTTATGGAGGGCGTGACCCAGAATGGTACGTTTCAAGTGGTATCAACCGTCTCACAAGCTGGGGAGGAGCACAAATGGCCACTATTCCCGCTCTATAACAGATGGCTCCCCAGTATTAGGCTCCAGTAGCCCCGCCTGTTGGGGTAGTTCAGCCAGTTGTTACGGCATAGGCCGGTGATAGGCCATCCATATCTTCCGAGGCCTTATTGAGACTAGATAAGTTTACTAAGCTCTTTCCAGTTCACTTCAGTGGTACACCTTCTGAGAACCCACAGGATTATCTTGACCGCTGCCATGAGGTGCTGCGGAACATGGGTATTGTTGAGACCAATGGGGTCGATTTTACTATATTTTAGATGACGGGTACCGCCAAGAGGTGGTGGAGAGATTTTAAGTTGACCAAACTAGCTGGGTCGCCTACGCTGACTTGGGAGCAGTTCTCACGGCTATTTCTAGAGAAATTCCTCCCTATCACATTGAGAAAGGATTTTCACAGGCAGTTTGAGCGTCTCCAGTAGGGCAGTATGACTGTTACTCAGTACGAGACCCGTTTTGTGGATCTAAGCATGTCATGCTCTCCTTTTACTTCCTACTGAGGGAGAGAGCGTGAGGAGGTTTATTGAGGGACTTACTCACCCTATTAGGCTTCAGATGGCCAAGGAGACCGGAAGTGAGATTTTCTTTCAGGCGGCTGCTAATGTTACTAGGAGGATCGAGATGGTTCTTGCACAGGAAAGAGGGCAGGGGTCTGATAAAAGGCCTCGGCAGTTCGGTGGGTTCAGTGGTGCCTCGACTGGAGGCAGGGGTAATTTTGGTAGGGGTCATCCTCCCAGGCCGTTTCATTCAGTGCTCCAGGCATCCTACAGTGCACCGCCAACACCTATTAGTGCACCTCCGATCTAGGGTTTCCAAGGTGGTTACTCATGTCGATAGGGACAATTTCAGGGTTAGCAGTCACAGCAGCCGAGGTCCTATTATACTTGCGGTGATCCGAGGCACATTGCTAGATTCTGCCCTAGGTCTTAGGGCAGCATGCATCAACAGGGTTCTCGTGCTATGATTCCACCACTGGTTGCTTCACCGCCTGCTCAGTCAGTTAGAGGTAGGGGTCAGACAGCTAAAGGTGGAGGCCAGACCATTAGAGGTGGAGTTCAGGCCGTTAGAGGTGGAGGCCAGCCAGTTAGAGACCGTCCCAGGTATGCAGTTCAGAGTGGTGGGGCCCAATCCCGATTTTATACTTTTCTAGCTAGACCTGAGGCCGAATCATCCGATGTCGTAATTACAGGTATTGTTCGAGTTTGCCATAGAGATGCTTCAGTTCTATTTGATCCAGGATCTACTTATTCCTATGTGTCCTCTTATTTTGCTTCATATCTGGTGATGCCTCGCGATTCTCTAAGTGCTCCTATGTGTGTGTCCACTCTGGTGGGAGATTCTATCATGGTAGATTATGTCTATCATTCATTTGTGATTACTATTGGGAGTCTTGAGACTAGTGTGGATCTCCTACTTCTTGATATGGTAGATTGTGATATCATCTTGGGTATGGATTAGCTGTCACCTTATCGAACTATATTGGATTGCCATACCAAGACGGTGACCCTAGACATGTCGGGGTTACCTCGATTAGAGTGAAAAGGAACTCCTAGTCATTCTACCAGCAGGGTTATTTCTTATATGAAGGCTCGACGTATGGTCGAGAAAGGGTATCTAGCTTATTTGGCTTATATTCGCGATTCCAGTGCGGATGTTCTTTCTATGGACTCAGTACCAGTTGTTCGTGAATTTTCAGAAGTATTTCCTACAGATTTGACAGGGATGCCACCCGACAGAGATATAAACTCCTGTATTAATTTGGCTCCGGGCACTCAGCCCATTTCTATTCCACCATACTGTATGGCCCCGCCGGAATTGAAAGAACTGAAGGAGCAGCTACAAGACTTGCTTGATCAGGGAATTATTAGGCCTAGTGTCTCGCCCTGGGGTGCACCTGTGTTATTTGTAAAGAAGAAAGATGGTTCAATGCGAATGTGTATAGATTATCGCCAGTTGAACAAGGCTACTATCAAGAACAAGTATCCACTGCCATGAATTGATGACTTATTCGATCAGCTTCAGGGTGCCAAGGTGTTTTCAAAGATCGACTTGAGGTTTGGTTACCATCAGTTGAAGTTTTTGGTATCTGATGTCCCTAAGACAGCTTTTCGGACTCGGTATGGGCATTACAAATTCCTAGTGATGTCATTTGGGTTGACAAATACCCCAACCGCATTTGGATTCTTTTGTGGTTGTATTCATTGATGATATCTTGATTTACTCCAGCAGTCGAGATGATCATGAGCAGCATCTTTGGAGTGTACTTCAGACTTTGAAGAATAATCAGTTATGTGCCAAATTTTCAAAATATGAATTTTGGTTAGACTCAGTTGCCTTTTTGGGGCATGTTGTATCGGCAGAAGGTATAAAAGTAGATCCTAAGAAGATTGAGGCTGTTCAGAATTGGCATAGACCTACTTCATTTACAGAGATCCAGAGTTTCCTGGGTTTGGCAGGTTACTATCGTCGGTTCGTAGAGGGGTTTTCATCTATAGCAAGCCCATTGACCAGACTGACCCAGAAAGGTGTTCCATTCGGACGGTCAGACGAGTGTGAGTTGAGTTTTCAGAAGCTCAAGACTGCTTTGACTACGGCGCCAGTGTTGGTATTACCCACAGGTTTAGGATCTTATACGGTGTATTGTGATGCATCTCGCGTTGGGCTTGGTGTAGTATTGATGGAAGATGGCAGGGTGATTGCATATGCATCGCGGTAGTTGAAAGTTCACGAGAAGAATTATCATGTTCATGACTTAGAATTGGTAGCCATTGTTTATGCGCTGAAGATTTGGAGGCATTACCTGTACGGTGTCTCGTGTGAGGTATTTACTGATCATCATAGCTTACAATATATGTTCAAACAAAAGGATCTCAATTTGAGGCAGAGAAGATGGTTGGAGTTGTTGAATGACTATGATATCACTATTTTGTATCACCCCGGAAAGGCCAATGTGGTGGCCGATGCTTTGAGTAGAAAGGTTGTGAGTATAGGCAGTCTTGTGTATATTCTGGTGGGTAAGAGACCGCTAGCGGCAGATGTTCAGACTTTGTCTAATCAGTTCGTGATGTTAGATGTTTCAGAACCCAGTCGGGTTCTAGCTTACACAGTCGCTCGGTCTTCTTTATATGAGCGCATCAGAGAGCGGCAGTATGATGATCCTCATTTACTTGTCCTTAAGGACACGGTGCGGAACGGTGATGCCAAACAGGTTGTTGTGGGGGAAGATGGAGTTCTGTGAATGCAGGGTCGTATTTGTGTGCCTAATGTGGATGGGCTTCGTGAATTAATTCTGGAAGAGGCCCACAGTTCCAGGTATTTTATTCATCCAGGTGCCGCCAAAATGTATCAAGATTTGCGGCAACATTATTGGTGGAGGAGAATGAAGAAGGATATAGTGCATATGTAGCTCGGTGTCTGAATTGTCAGCAAGTTAAGTACGAGCATCAGAGACCTAGTGGTTTTCTTCAGAAGTTAGAAATTCTTAAGTGGAAGTGAGAGCGTATCACTATGGATTTTATTGTTGGGCTCCCACGTACTCAGAGAATATTCGACGCAGTTTGGGTCATTGTGGATAGGTTGACCAAGTCAGCACATTTCATTCCAGTGGAGGTTACCTATTCTTCATAGCGGTTAGCTGAAATTTACATTCGTGAGATTGTCCGCCTTCACGGTGTGCCCGTGTCTATCATTTCTGATCGAGGTACGCAGTTCACTTCGCACTTTTGGAGGGCTGTACAGCGTGAGTTAGGCACGCGGGTTGAGTTGAGTACAACATTTCATCCACAAACAGACGGACAGTCAGAACGCACTATTCAGATATTGGAAGATATCTGAATAGTGCGTTATAGACTTTGGAGGTTCTTAGGATCAATTCTTACCACTTGTGGAGTTTGCCTGTAATAATAGCTACCAGTCGAGCATTCAAATGGCTCTGTATGAAGCATTGTACTGGAGGCGATGTCGTTCGCCAGTTGGCCGATTTGAATCGGTAAAGGCTCGGTTGTTGGGTACCGATTTGTTACAGGATGCCTTGGATAAGGTCAAAATTATTCAGGATCGTCTTCGTACAGCTCAGTCTAGGAAAAAGAATTATGTCGACCGTAAGGTTCCTGATATTGCATTCATGGTTGGAGAAAGAGTATTGCTCTGGATTGCACCTATGAAAGGTGTAATGAGGTTTGGAAAGAAGGGCAAGTTGATCCCTAGGTATATAGGACCCTTCGAAATTCTTGAAAGGGTGGGCGAAGTAGCATGCAGGCTTGCATTACCACCTAGTTTATCAGCGGTTCATCCGGTATTCCATGCGTCTATACTCCGAAAATATCATGATGATCTGTCCCATGTGTTAGATTTCAACTCAGTCCAATTGGACAAGGATTTGATTACGAAGAAAAGCCGGTAGCTATTCTAGCCCGGCAGGTCCGACAATTGAGGTCTAAGAGTTATCCTTCAGTTCAGGTGCAATGAAGAGGTCATTCAATTGAGACAGCTAACTGGGAGTCCGAGTCGGACATGCGGAGTAAATATCCATAACTTTTCACCAGGTCATGTACTTTTCTAATTCCGTTCGAGGACGAACGTTTATTTTAGAGGTGGAGAATGTGATGACCCAAAAGGTCATCTTTAAATTTAATAATTATTTCTGTGTTCTGAGACCTCAAATAGCACTATTCATCATTCCTCGACTTGCGTGCGCAGTCCGTATCATTTTTCGAAAAGTTTTTATATGAAACATTAATTAAAATGTGATATAGAGCCTTAAAACTCAACTAAATTGACTTTAGTCAAACTTTTGAGAAAAACGGACTAAGATCAGTGTTTTGACAGCTTCGGTAGGTCCGTATCGTGATTTGAAACTTGGGCGTATGCCGGAATTTAATTTGGAGGTCCCTAGGTCAAGTTATGGCCATTTAATGGAAACTAGTAATTTAAAGGCTAAAGATTTCCAAAGTTTGACCACGAATTTGACTTTTTGATATCGAGGTCGGAATCCGATTCTGAAAATTGTAATAGTTCTGTTATGTCATTTATGACTTGTGTACCAAATTTGAAGTCATTCCGGATTCGTTTAATATGTTTTGGCACGAGTTCTGCAAAGTGAAAAGGTTAAAAAAATCAAAAGTTCGAATCGAGGTGTGAATTGTAATTTTGATGTTGTTTGACGTGAATTGAAACTCCAAGTAAGTCTGTATTATGTTTCTTGACTTGTTGGAATATTCGGACAAGGTCCCGAGTGGCTCGGATGAGTTTCGGACGAGCCACGGAGCAATTGGAACCTGCTGCCCATTGCTGGTTCTGGTGTGTCGCACCTGCGACATTTTGTGCGCAGGTGCGTGGTCGCTCCTGCGGAATTCCAGTCGCTTCTGCGACATTGGACAGCCCTATCGAGCTCTGCTTCTGCGGAGAAATGAGCGCAGGTGCGCAACCGCATCCGCGATGGACAAGCCGCTTCTGCGAGGCAGACCGCTTCTGTGGTCACTCGAGCGCTTCTGCGATATCGCAGGTGCGACATTTCTGGGCGCACATGCGGCCACTAGACAAGCTGCCCTATTCTGCAAAAGCGAGCTTTGTCTCGCAAATGCGAAAATATAGTCCGCAGGTGCGAAAATGCTCGGCAAAATTAAAATTAAAATCGAGTTTTAGCCATTTTCACTCATTTTTTAGTTTTGAGTCTCGGATTTTGGTGATTCCAAAGGGATTTTTCACGACTTTGAATTGGGTAAGTGTTCTATAACGTAAAGTGATTATATTTCATAAATCCATGTCTATATTCATCATTTATTTCGGATTTAGAATGAAGGAATTGAAATTTTTGTAAAAGTTTCCAAAAACGAAAAAAATTAAGATTTGAAGGTCTATTTGATATCGGAATTTTATAATTTTTGTATGGTTGGACTCGTCTCGGAATGGGTGTTCGAATTTCGTAAGTTTTTTCGAGATTCGAGTCATGGGCCCCATTGTTGATTTTGAGATGAATTTCGTATTTTAATCCGAAAAATTAGTAAATTCATATGGAATTAATTCCTACGATTTATATTCAATATATTGAATTGTTTATGACTAGATTTGAGGATTTCGAACACGAATTCACGAGGCAAAGGTTTATTGGATTCTTGAATTTGGTTGCAAGCGAGGTAAGTGTCGTGGTTAACTTTGACTTGAGGGAGTAGGACTTATTTGTCTATTTTCTACGTGATTGAATGTGCGGGTACAACGTATATGTGAGGTGACAAGTACTTATGCGTTGTGGTTGAGTCAAAGCATGCAGATGGAAGTTTTTATCAAGAATAATTGCCTATTTAATAAAGATATTCCTACTTGAGTTTATTATTGATTATTTGATCATTATTCATGAAATTATTATTCATTTAATTATTGTTGAATTTTTTGGAAGGTGAAGTCGGTATTCTGGTACTGAATTGATTGATGAGTGTATATCCCCGCATTTAAATACTCTTCCGAATTTATATTATTATTTTCATGGTAAGGAAGAGTGTAAAAGCACGAAGGGTGATGTCGTGCCATTTTTATTATTTATGCTATCATTGTCATGGTGAGAAAGAGTGTAAAAGAACGAAGGGTGTTGTCGTGCCATTTGTGAGTATAAAAGCACAAAGGGTGATACCGTGTCATTTTCAGAGAGTGTAAAAGCACGAAGGGTGATGTGGTGCCAATTATTATTATTTATTTATCAGTTTATGGGAGGAATGAGAGTAAAAGCATGAAGGGTGGTGACGTGCCATTTTTATATTATTCAATTGTTCATTTTATTGTTGATGAATTAATTGGTTGTTACGTGACACTCCTCCTGCTGAAATTTCTATATCATTCCCCTTCGCATGTTCCCTCCCAAATTTATAAATTAATATTTTTTGTGTTATTATTGCTTCGTATTTGTATATACTTGTACAGGTTGTTTGCGTACGTGTCTTGTCAAAGCCTCGTCATTACTTCATCGAGGTTACGCTCGACACCTACGGAGTACATGGGGTCGATTGTACTCATACTACACTCTGCACTTCTTGTACAGATTTTGGAGTTGGTCCCAGCGACGTACCCTAGACGTGCTCGGATTCAGCTACTCCGAGGAGACTTGAGGTATAACTGCACAACGTTCGCAGTTCTGAATTCCTTTTCTCTCTTATCTTAGCTGTGTATTATCTTTTAAACAACTTAAATTTTATTCGAGCCTTTATTTGTATTATTATAGTAGCTCGTGCACTTGTTACACCATATTTGGGGATGTATTTTGATGATTCGGTAGTTATGGTCTTCCGCAATTTATTTCAGTAATTGACTTCTATTTAATTTAATTTGCTTTAAAATGGTTAAGATCATTTCAATGTTGGCATGCCTAGCAAGAGAAATATTAGGCGCCATCACGGTCCTGAAGGTGGAAATTTCAGGTCATGAAAATTCATCGGTCTCAGCTTTGATTATGTCTATTCCAGCTCGGAGCTGAGCAATCCGATTGAGTTTTTGGTGAACCTGTGGATTTTGACCATCAGTCACCGAATCAAATTCATCATCACTTACTTCGAAAACTTTTACCTGCTCGACCAAGTCATCATGATTCTTTCGGTCCACTTCCAGCTCGGCACGGAGGTTCTTAGTCTCCCCTTCAAGCTGCTCACTAAGAAGTTTAAAGGCGACTCTATTCTCAATAAGCTCTCGAACTCCGTCTTTGAGGTGCTTCAAGTTATCCCGGTACCTCAAAAAAGGCTCGTGATGAAGCACTGAAGCCTATGAGCAAGAAGGGAAACACTAAAACATCTGTGAAATAATCTAAGTATAAATAAAAAATTCACTTAGAAAAACGAGAAGTTACCCGATTCATTGCTTGTTGTGCTTCATTGAAAAGGCAGGGTGCATCCAGCTCGTTCATCTTAGCTTGATCATCCTCGGTCACCAAGCACCGAACATAGCTAGCCACCCCTACGGGGGCGAAGAGAAATCGAGCATCCTCCAGAAGTGAAAACATAATGGTGCGCTTCCGATCAGGATATGCACTCGGGGCACGAAACCGATCAACCAATTTCGGGCTGGAGGAAGGCCCGCTTGCTTCTGAGGGAGTGCTCTTCCTCGGTATCTCTAGATCGCCAAATCCAATAGCTCCTCTGTAGCCGTCGAATCCACACCGTCGAAAAAACCACGGAAAGGATCGTTCGATCTATGGACCCCCTCGAGGGGGAGTTCTTTTGCAACTTGGGCCTCGTTAAACATCGACTTTGTGAACGAGGTCGAGTCGATAATCTCTATCAGGCTGAGTGCTTCCTGTGGGGCTTTGCCAGAATCTCGGGGAGCCTCAACTCCTGCCTCCACCTCAGTCTCCCCGACGTGATGAAATTCGGCCTCGCCTCTCCCTAGTTCGGAGGCCCCTTGCCCTTCGAGCTGCGACGGCATACTGGACACAAGACCAAAAGCTTCACCTTCCCCCTCGGATTCATCCCTCAGTCTATGGAGTGAATCCGGGAACAATGCTCGACCACTGGTGCTTCCCTTGGGTTTACGAGCCAATAGTTTCTTTGGCCTTTTATTCCCAGGGCCCGGGGAACTCGGAGCCTTTTCCCTTTTCTTCTCTTTATCCTGCCCCGAGGAAGGGGTCTCGGCGAAGATATAATCATCACCAAACGTAGGCCTCATTTCAACATCTTTCGGTAAACCTGCTAAAGGAAAGTAAAACAAGTTAAAAATCGACGACGTGAAAGTAAGGTCGAATGTAACTTAAAGAAAAAATCTCACCATGAGAACTAGCCTCCCATCGACCCTTAGAAAGCTCACGCCATGAGCGCTCGGAGTAAGATCTCTGTGTTGCGATACCCTCGACCCACTCCTTGAGTCGGGGTACTGCATCAGGCATCCGAGCAGTAGCTGCACCATCACAAAATATCGATGAAGAAGGAAATAAAAGGAAAAGCTATGAAAAAAATCTTGAAGGCAAGGTTTTACTTACGTTTCATGTTCCATTTTTCAGGAAATGGCATATCCTCGACTGGGATTAAATTCGAGGTCTTCACTCTCACAAATTGGCCCAACCAGCCTCGGTCCTGATCCTCGTCAATGCTCGAGAATGGGGCCTTACTGGCCCGACATGCAAACTTGATTAGTCCCCCTCGATAAAGTCGGGGACTATACAAACGCATTAAATGATCGATGGTGAAGGGACACCCCTCGATCTTGCTCACAAAAAAGCGAAGAAGAATTACTATCATCCAAAACGAGGAGTGAATTTGACCAAGGGTCACCTCGTACCTCTTACAGAAGGTGACGATGACCGGGTCCAAGGGGCCCAACGTGAAGGGATAAGCGTAAACACTCAAAAAACCCTCCACGTAGGTGGTAATAGCTTTCTCGGGCTTGGGTACCACCACATACTTGCCAACCCAGTTACAATCTTTTTTTTTTACCTCGGAGAGGACGTCCTCGGTGACCGAGCAGATATACCTCGAGACCGGCTCATACTGACCCGGCACCGAGGAGGTCTTCTCGACCTTAAAATCAGCACCGGTTGGGCACCCCGTAGGTACTAATAATGTCAGAGGGGGTTTCGGTACCGGTTCCTCAGCAGCAATAGACGAAACATTCTTCTCAACAGATGGTCTTGAGGAAAATGGGTTCTCTTTTTGAGGAATAGATTTTGAAGTCTTTGCCATTTCTTCTAAATAGAGGAGAGAAGAAGATGCTGGTAAAAGAGAAGGTATAATTGTGAGATAACTTATAAGAACTGTCAGAAAACCAGAAGGGAAGAAGTTTGGACTTAAGCTTTCAGAAAATCAGTAGATGAGAGTGATGAAGTTTTCTGAGAACACAAGAGCAAATATTTGAATGTAAAAAGTTCTAATGAATGATGAAAGGGGTATTTATATTTTTCTCAAAACGACGGTTCGCATCCTGTAGCGGCCGACCGTTGAGTGACACACATTTAATGCCTTGAAGACTGGACCGACGGGACATTTCAACTATTTTTGTCACTTACGTCATGAATTCATCGTCATGATAGATCGGAGTGTGAATCGGAAGCTCGTATCATTTCTCATCATTTACTCTCCAAAAAATAAGAGGATTTGACGCCACGTTTTTCTCACTTGCATCATGATATATCGAAGTGAGAATAGGAGGCTCGTGTCGTTCATCGTCATCTACTCTCCGAAGAATGAGGGGACTATCTGTATACGGGTAAAACCAAGTTCGATATTCGATCGAGCTTCCGAATTCCCCGATTAGGCCAAGGTCGAAATATCTGTGATCAAGTGAAGTCGAGCTCGAAGATCGATCTGATGCCAAACATCATCGGCCAAGATCGGCACATGATGATTATGATCGAACCCAAAGCATTGTCGAAGTTAGCCATTGAAACCATCAGATATGCCCTCGAGTTTACCGAATGCATAACCGGTCATTTTTCCAATGGCCTAGGAGAAAGCTTTGCCAACTCATCCGACAGAGGTCCGTAATTCTCGCCATTAACCAGTCAATATGGCAAAAATTACGGAATTAGTCAAAAAGGGAACCAACGGTCTTCAAAATCAAGGACTTATGTTTTTTTAGTACAATTAAATAATACCCTAAAGGGTAGGTCTCCCTCAATATATAAAGGGAACTTGACAATCCATTAAGAATATTGTAACATATACTGATAAGCAATATATTCTCCAAGCTCCTACTCTTTGATATTTTTCTGTCAATAAAAGTGTATTCAACTCAAGGGGGGCTGACATTCTTAAATTAGAATCATCCAATTCCTATGGTTTGCAGTTATTTTATCGCTATTTATTTTAATTACAATCTAATTTATTACTTTGTATCAAGTTAATCCACATGACTTTATAACCACTAACAAATTCAATTGTTAATCAATTTTGAGGGTAAACACTTACCAACTAGCCTCCTTTCAATACCATAGTAGGTAATAAGAGTACTAGGAGTTTTTTCTATACCAATCTCTCATAGACACGTAATGAAAAGGGTCTCTATTTGGAGCAGAAGTTGCAGGAACGGTCAAATCGATTGTCACGATACGTCCACATTGAAAGGGAGTTCTTTTTAAGTTCAAATTATGGGACCAAAGCAGCTGTGGGTATTTTGAAAATTTTTAGGATAAATTATTTAAACTTAACAGTGACCAGTTATTTGCTTAACAAAAGTATTGAAGCTTGTGACGTTCCAAACCTCTTCTCATGGTAAAAAATGAAAATATCAATGTGTTGCTTTTTTACCCTTCTTTTTCTTTGGTACTAAGTACTAATTAAATTCAAATATTAGAAGGATTATCAATTTACCACCATCAAGTATAGGAGTTATGATTTTAACCTCTTTAGAATTTATTGGGGGCATTGACCACTTAATCAAAGTGAGAGAGAAATCGTCTAAATAGTAATGCAATTACTATGAAAATATAGGGAAAATGTTTTAATTTTCTAATGAAAACATGCATTTGATTTCACCTCCACAAATAATTAATTTCCCCCAAAAAAGTCTGACTAATAATACGAGACGTGTCTAAGTATTGGCCATAAGATTATCCCTGCAAGTACAATTATGAAACTTTCAATGAATTATCTAGTTCAAAATGGCTTTAAAGAAAAAAACTACTTTAATACATTTTATAACCTAATCAATATGTAAAAGTTAAACCGAATCTCAAATATAAAACTACAGGACCCAAATTTACTTTCCATTTCAATCCTACTCAGCTGGGTTATACTATATGATCATTTTCATCTTGAGCAAATAAGCTTCAAAGACAGAATCAAGAAAAAGGAAAAAGAATCAGGATCAAGAACAAGACGATACAAACTGGATTACACATCACAAATGTCGTTTGCTAATCAAAAGTAACCAAAAATTGCAACGAAAAAAGAAATGAATGGGTAAAGTTAGGAATTAAGGGGACTAAAAGGCACAAATGAATAGGTAAAATCTGGAATTAAGGGGACTAAAAGGAACAAATGAATGGGTAAAATCTGGAAGTAAAGGGACTAAAAGGATGGAATTTATTTTTGGTAAACTGGCGAACGAAATGGATTATCTAGTATCTAGTATATCTAGTTAAAGCAAAACTTTTAACTTGTTCAATTGATTACCACCGTTGATTTGTATAAGAAGAATATAGACCGTTGATTATGGATCCTTCTCAAAGGATTCAGTCCAGAACCGTGAATTCTGATCAAACGGACACAATTGAATTTTCTTCTGCATCACTAAACCGCACAGCAAACCTCCACCGTCAGATTTCAAATCTTTCTTTTCCGCCATCTCTACAGCTGTTCGCACACTGTTCCAGTCTTTCAACGCCGTAGAAACCACCGACGACGACGAAGAGGTCGTCGAATCAGTGCCGTCGGAGAAATCGCAAGACTCGCCGCCTGATGATTGCTCACTCCGCTTCGATCCTCCACGGCTAAGCCGCCGTCGCCGCCATCGGCCGCTCTCTTTCTCTTCCATTAAATCACGAAAACACACAGCAGACAATCCATTCAACAACGAAAAATCCGTACTACTGTAAACCGCGGCACCGATATTCAGAACTCCTTGGAACCTTCCAGAAGGCCGCCTAATCTGTACAGCTGTGAAAACCGGAGTTGCAGTACTAATTCCAGAATTCACCATTCCTTTGAAACAACTACTTAACAGGAGACGCACAGTACCGACGAGGAAATCCTTGAGGACACCAACGGCGTATATTTCAACGGAGACGCCGGAGGTATCGCCGGAAATGAATTTTGGCGAAACACGGAAGAGGAATTTGTCGTTCCAGGTAGGGTTTTCGCCGCCGAAATGATCGATCTTGGTACGGAGTTTATTAGATGAGTCAACAAAGATAAGGGCGTAAGTTTGCAAACGGCGGAAGTTAGCGATTGGGGTTTTGAGGGATTGAGCAGAGATCAAGTTGATCTCCAGAATTTGAGTATTTTCCTCTTCCATTTCAGTTTGTGTTGTTGTTTCTCTCAATTTCTGCTTCTTTTCTTCGTGTGCTAATAATACATGTTGATGTATGACTGAAAAATTGATTGGGCTTAACAAGAAATGAACGAACTTTTCTTGATTCAATTCATGGTTTCAGATGAGCAAGACCGCAAGCGAGAGAGAGAAAGAGAGGGCAGAGTCTCTCTCCCTGCCGCCAGCTGTAAGGTTTCTCTTTGGAATTACATATATACCCTGAAATCTGTTTGCTTGAAATGGTAATGGGCTGGGCCGGGTTGGGCTGGCTACGAGTCGATATCTGTAAATGGCCATCTAATTCCAATTTACATACAACCTCCCTACAATTTACGGTACTGTACTTAAGTAGTACAAGAAATAGTAACCTACGTTAACTATACTACCCGCGGCCGCGGGATTCGTGAATTTCTGACTTAGGGAGTCCTTCTCTTCAAGAAAGTATATTTGTAAAAGAAGTGTCCGAATCCTAAAAAAGTAAACAAATCTTTTGAAAACCCTAGTGAATTAAGATGAAAAAAGACTACTTCCTTTATATGTAATGCATCCCATTCGTAAATCACTCACTTAATGCTTTAGTCACTCAAACAGACCTTTATAGTTATCATGGGGGGGAAATATAGATTGTTGACCGTAGAAGTAAAATCTGCTCTATTTGGTGACAAAAAAGGTGGCAGATGCTACGTGAAAGTTTCCACACATAAAGAAAACCAACTCAAAACAAGTAAGATTAACATCAGGACCGAGGAATGGAAACAAAAGTTTGTGTTTGTCGTTCCATCCAATGAAAGCTCTTCCCTTCGTTTCGAAATTTTTAAGGCTGGTACGATTTTTTTATCACCAGACTATTTAGTAGGTGTTGCTGAATACAAATTGGATACGGAAGAAGAGGAAACTGTATATGATACCTATAGGGAATACGATACTGATACTGATACTGATGGTTATCTGTCATGTTCCCATTTTATGGAATGGCCACAAAAAACGGATACTGGATTAGACGAATTATGTGCTCCTGATCATGAGCTTAAGGTCTCGACAAGTCTTAAGATATGGAAAAGGAAGATCATCAAGGGAAAGTTGGATGTAGAAATTGTGATGGAGAAGAATACATCAATAGTAGGTGGCTTTAACTGGAAATGCTTTGGCATGAAATATAAAGATTTTATGATGGAGGATATAAATGGAAGTCCCGGTGGATGGGCGGCATTGATGTGTTCCTACGCATAGATTGAACGCTAGCTAGCCTATTAATTAAGGTATATTTCTTAGTTAGTTTCTCTTGGTAGTTATTATGAAACTTGTGATCTTGCTTATATATAGAGATATTAGTGATGTTTACAGAGTATTACTTTGCTTAGTTACTTTATATAGTACATTTCTTTTTACCTCATTTCTTAACCGTTGCTATTCTTTTCTTCTTTTCGTAATTCCATAGCATGCATTTATTGTTATTATTAGTATGATCATTAGTTCAAATGCGGAACTAAAAGCTTGAAAAGATAATTTGAGAAGTATATAACATGTCCGTGAAGAGAGTGATGTCCAAGTGGAGATAAACATCTTGCGAACTTCTCGCAAGTACAAATACAGTAAGAGTAGAGATCAGAATAGCAAGTGAAAAAAGGAGGGAAGAAGTGCTCCAAGCCAGAGGAAGTGAATCCAATATCAAGGCAGAGGGCATTGAGATGTAATAACAACAACTCGTTAGGCCTCAATCCCAAACGAGTTAAGACTGACTATATGGACTCTCACTGACTACATACTCAATTTGGATTCATCTCAGGTAAGAGGGCACGATATCATAAGGAAAAAAAAAAAGATGTTAAATTTTAATTCTTCTGAAGGGACCACAAGAATGGTACTACATGGGAAATTCTAATTTAGGTATAATTTTGCTGTGGTAAGAAGGGCCAACAACTGAGAAGAAAAAGGCTTATTCATAGCTGTTATTCCAGATACATAGCATACAAAGAAACACAGATACAGACCACATCAACCAAACTACTATCTCATCAAAAGGTTTCACCAAGATTTATGTACTCACATTGCCAATCCCACAGCTCTGTCTTTCAGTGAGTCATTCGATGGCTTCATACAGACTGATCCTGCTCTTGGAACCCTATATCGTCTCAATTTCAGCTTCTTCTTCCTGGACAATCTCTTCTCCAGGTCCTTAACTCTTCCAGAGAGACTGGATACAACAGCGAGTTGTTCTTTCCCTGCTTTTATTAGTTTCTCCATCATCTCCCTTAATTTTTCATTCTCTTCTATAAGCTTTTGACTGCTCTCTGAGAATGCATCATTATCAAAGGATACTTGGCTAGCTGTAGGTGATGATGGTGACATTTCCACTCTCTTCCATTCTTTAAGCTCCTTTGCATCCATAACTCGTACTTCATTAGGCGTAGAACCAAAAGAATGGACAGCATCAGCTGAATTACCTTCCACAGTATCACATGTCGATGGATATGTGCTGCGGTCCTCTGCTACACTAAGCTCTTTCTCCCCTAACAGCTGCGTCTCAGTAGTTGCAGCTTCCAATTTTGGAGCAGTCATCACTATACTTTCATCCACTGGTTCCTCGGTCATCGGTGCAGCGTTATCAGCAGCCACTGGTTCTTCCTCTTGCATCTCAAAGTTTTCCTCCAGATGCCTCTGCTCAACCTCCACATTATTCTCTTCGCATTCACTATTGAGTACAGAGACCAAAGCATCACTGCGAGCAGGCAATTCCTCACCTTGCACCTCCATATTTTTCTCCCCAACATTCTGCTTATCCTGAACATAATATTCTTTGACCTCGTCAATGGTAGCAGTAGATAGTTGAGGTTCTGCTGACAGTTCAGTGGGTTTTTTTGAATCAAGGATTTCAATGTCTCTCTCTACTGCATTTTGCATTTTCTCCTGCAGTACTTCAGTTGTTTCCAATTCCTCCATGTTGGTGACATCTGTAGACTGCTTCATGGTGATTGCTTCTTCCTGTGAGTATATTGGAAACACATCTGACCCAGCGCCGCATTGTCCAAGTTCCTCGCCATCCTCCTCCATACCAACCTTATCATCAACATCAGAGATCTTCCCTTCTTCATTTAATGATCTGAGATCTTCTTTCTCTTGTTCTGGATCGTCAACTCGTACTGGTTTATCTGTTTCCAGAACTTGTGAATTTTTGTCTTGTCCATTGCTGCTGTGCATGTTCATTGGCCCCAAAACAACTAATGTTTCACCTAATGCTTCCAAGTGGTGGTGCTCTCGACTCTCTGTATCAGAGAATTTTTCTTCAGGAATATGAGCAGTAAGGTCTCCATTGTCATGTTGGAGGACCTCGTCTTTTCTAATCTCAGTAGACCCTTGAACACTAGTCTCTTCATCAAGGACTCCTCGATGGAGCTCTTCCAATTCATCAACACCTTCACCCTTCCCCTTCAAACCATAACCTCTGACCCCCTTCCCCTTCAAACCACAACCTCTGAACTCTAAACCAGAATTTTCTTTTAGTTCTACAGAAAATGGAGTAGGATTTGGCAAAGATTGTTCAGCTTTGTCATGCTCTTCTGATTTCTCAACTACTACCGCATTTTCATCAGGTGACTTATCATTCAAATTTTCCTCAGATTCAGAAAGTGATTCTGTTTCCTCATCCACCATCTCCACTGCACCACCACTTGAAAAGTTCTCCATCACCTCATCAATGTTCTCGTTTTCTTCTTTACCGACCACTTCCTCTACATTGCCTATGTGATGAGAGTTGGCCAGTGTCTCTGCTACACAACGAGGCTGCTCTTGACAGGGCTCCTTTGCATTTAACTTTATTCCTTCATCCCCCTTCGCTAAATCATCATTTTGTTCAAACTTTGGCACCTCCTGGCCTCCCTGCATGGAAATGTTATCTTCCACCGTCCTGCATGCATCCCTGCTGGATTGAGCAGTTAAAGCATGTTCACTTTCTGCCAGTTGCTTCTTACAGTTCAGCAGATCCAGCTTCTCCTGCAGGCTAACAAGTTCCTTTGCTACAGATTTTCTATATTCCCTAACAGTTGGATGCAACCCCTAGAAAAGAATATTAAAATTAGGATATTAGGTGATTTAGTTACTTGAAAAGAAAATAAAGAAAAAAGGATTTATCACCAAAAACTTAATCAAATCACAAATGAAAACAGTAAGCCAAAAATATACGAAAACCATGACACAATATAAAATCATGAAGTAAAGAAGCAATATAATGAAGTTGAGTTTGCATAATCAATCACAGTTTTCATCTTAGCTAAGTTTCGAAGTAAGGAAAACAAACTAGAGATTCACAGCTTTTGCTATCCTAACTGTCCACTGAAATGGATATAGAAGAAGATAGATCACATTTTGCGTGATGGTTTGTGTAAGTTATGTCATCCACATACCTGAATAGCGTCAAGCTTCAGCAGAAGACCCATTATGGCTTCTGTGACAATAGTCATCTGTTTGTTGTCAACTGCATTGTCAGCTGAGCTCTCCAAAGCCTGAATACGGTTTTTAAGCTTAGCCATCTGCTCCTTTACTTTGGTTATCTGCTTTAATTTCTTCAGAGGCTCCCATCTCCACACGTTGAACCCTCGGTATGCCGACTGAATCACAGTAGCCGCCTTATCATCAGACAGCTTAGTCCTATCTGGTTTCATGTCCAAAACTACACCCGCATTTCCCTTCGCTGCTTCTCTGGCCTCACCACTCTGATGTCCTTGATTGTTGGCATGAGCTTCTGCTGCTACTCCATCAGGTTGATGGTTGATCTCATTGGCTACTTTACTAGTATCACCCTCACTGCTTTGGCCCATTGCCTGCCCTTTCAGATCAGGGAAAACCGTATAATGATCTTGAAGTTTATCTTCTTTGCTAATCCCTTGTGCGACCTCAACGACTTTTCTGTTTCCTTTACTTGGTTCCACTTCTATGCTTTTCTCCGGCGTACCTGTTGTGGATGATTTGCCAAGATGAACATTCTCCATCTCATTTGGTAAGATGCGAGGTTTGGAGCTGTCACTTGGCGATTCTACTAATTTCCCCTTCCTGCCAGGAGGACTAGGAGACCTAGAACTGCCGTTACTTCTTTTTTTCCTAGGCAGGGGATCAACTCTTAGACAAACAGGGGGCAGCTTGGATGACTTTGTAGGAGAAGACGACTGCTTTTTGCCACCATCTTCAGTGGTTTTCTTCCCTTTAGCATCAACATCATGCCGCTGGGAAGCATCTTCCAGTTTTCCATCCAAGACGTTCTCAATCTGCTCCACTTGCCTTACTGGAATAGTTTTCGTAACAGAATCTTTATTCAGTTCCTTTCTGCAGATTTCACTTCCACTATTCGCTTCATTTTCTCTAGAATTGCTTCTCTTGTCTTCAACATCATGTAACCTTGGTGTGGTAGATTTTAAGGGGGAGGTTTGCTCCTGCTCAACACCAATCTCCTTGCTGACTTTGCCATCTGTTTCCTCAGGTTTGTAAGGCATCCATATCATCGGAAATGGAAACTGTTTCTTGTTTACATCATCGTCATGTTGTTTTCTGAGTAGATCTCCTCGTTGCTTTGGTAATTCTGAGTCATTCCCATGATAAGGAGACCATGCTTTCCAGACATTTGGTTGTTCGAAAGATCTGCAATCACCTAATGTCTTCACATCTTCCACCTCATCCTGTTTATCTTCAAATCCATTAGGCTTCATGCTTGCGCTATTCTTCATATAATCAGGTTTCATCCACACAACCGGATAAGGACAATTCTTGAACCCAAAAGGAACCAAGGACTCGTTGCTTTGGTTTTTCTTACCCTGGTCCTGTTCTTCTATTTTAACATTGCTCCCTCCTTTCGTATAACATGGATGATTTGGACAGCCACAGCAGTGATGACCACTTCCCATATTCTGTTCATATTCGTACCGAGGCTGCTCCATAGTAAAATGGGGAGAAACATAATTAGCAGCATACATCACCGGATATGCTGGATTGCTACAGTCGCTGTAGGGAGGCAGTGGAAGGTAGGGATAAGGAGGACCCAATGCACACTGGCTCGGGGAATTGTTATGGATACAGCAACTGTGACACCGCGGCGGATAAGGATGCTCATAGTTACCACCACAAGGCCAGGATTCATAAGCTACAGAAGATCTAGCTGGATCAATGTTCAGATGATGACGATTGGGTTCAAACTGGGGATAATAAGGAGGATTGTGAGGTACTCGGTTTCTTTGATAAGGATGAGTGTCGATGAACCCGTACATGGGATACATCCTCTATATTTAGGAAAAAATACTGGTAGCTTGGTACAAATGCAGGTCCAAATTTAAGCTACTCTTTCAAGTTTATGTGGTAACCTATTGGAAAAGAAGAATACTAAGACTTTAGCGGATCCTCAAAAAAGAAGGAAAAGAATTAAAGGAATACAAGCAAAGGATATTTAAAAAAACAGCTTTGCATAAAATTAGCAGTTGTGGGAAAGATCTAAAGCCAAGCTTAATCATCTCCATCACCTCTAGCAAGACAACCTAAGACTATGAAACTATTACAGAGCCTTTCTTTATATTAGTAGCATTTTCCTTCTTCTGTTACTAAAAGATGTAATGTCCTAAGATTGTTCCAAACCATGCATACTGTTTTAAAGAGCATTTACTTGCATTCATATTTTCCCTCATCCGTTACCAAAACAGTCTATATTGTTTGAACAATCTTTGGGCACCACATAGTTTTTTAAGTGATACACCCAAGAAATTGTACAACTACAAGTTCAAGACATGCAAAAGAAACCGCATTTAGGCACAATATTTAAACACCCTTTAATGCAAATTCCAACACCCCTTTTAATTTCTTTGATTGGAAGATGGCAGAACTGTTTTTATTCAATCATTATTATGCTCAAAACAGTACATCTAATCCAAATCATCATCAAAATAAAAGGAATCCATCTTCAGACCTCTAGGCCAAATAACAAGGCAGTGTGTCCTAATTATCAAACTACCCCCCCCCCCCCCCCCCCGGTCTCAAAAAGATACGTAATATACTTCGAACTATAATGGTTAGCGCATCTAACAACTTACTAACATTCGGCCCTTTAGCTTTGATGTTAAAAAGTTAAAAAAATCCATTTGTCAAAATTTTTGTTTTAAAACATAATTTACATATACAATGCACTATAATCACATCAGATAAACATGAAAGTATCTGAAAAGTGGCAGCGAAATAACAGAAATGAACAAAGCATTCCTGGCCATATATAACTGAGAGAATACCCAAAACACCATTACAATCAAAAAGAGGAAAATGCAACCATCATTTCAGCATATGAATACACAACCAAATAAATAAATAAAGATTAAAAAGCTAAACTTACTGTTAAGAAAGAAGAAATGCTCCGTCCAATCGGTTCCACAAATCCAGATGACTCGGTTTCCGGTACAAATCGATCCACCAACCCAACAAACCCAACTTCTTTAGTGCTCGAACTTTGCTTCTCTCTTTGTAACTGCTCCGAAAATCAAATGTTCTTTCTCTGATCAGTTGCTTCGCCATTTTTCTATTTATATTTATACTCTTATGAAATGACTTGGGAAATTCGAGAAGTTCTACGGTTTTCGAGATGTTTCGCGCGCAATCGTTGGTTAATTAAGATGTCTCGATTTTTCTTCCTTTCTTGCCACGTAGTCATTTCTGACAATAATTTTCATGGTAAGGGATTGGATATGATGGGACACAGGTTATCTCCATGATCTCCTAAGGTAATCATATGCCACGTTGATTTTAGATGAGCTGACAGTCTGTTATTGGTTATTGGATTCTGAATTGTTTGTAACCGTTGAATTTATGAACTTTCTAGATTTATTAGATTATTTGACTTGCATAATCGTGAGTTTCCATTTGCCTCTAGATATTTCCATCGTTTGCTGACTTTTACTCTTTTAATTTTAAAACTTTTTGTGGTGTTATTTTTATTTTTTGCACTTTTATATAACTAACAACGTCTTAACAGGTAGGCCTTACAAAAAGAAAAAAGAAAAATTTTCAGCTGAAGAATAAATGTGCAAAATTTAACAAATACAGACTTCAGACGTTTAGATAATAAATATTGAACAAAAACTTGCTTGAAATTGAAGTTAAAGAAAAAGTTTGATCATTGAATTATTGTTACTCAATTAAAGAACCTCAATTTCCTTATTGCAATGGGAGTCTGGATCAAAAACATGACATACTCCTCCTAAAATACATGTATTAGCTATATTCTTATTTCTTTCATCTTATTTTTCCTTATAAGTGCAGGGGTGGATTTATAGGTAAATATATGGGTCACGTGAACCTATGGTCTCTCCGTCAAACTAGATATTTTATGTATATATTTTTTAAAATTAGTTTAATATTATTTGATGGCGCTCATGCTACAAAGAAACTAAATGATATATTTGGTTGAATGCTAAGTTATTTACCTAGAGCATTAGGGTTCAAATCTCAATTAATATTTTTTTCTCCTTTCTTTAGTGATGCACCCATGTTATAAAAATCCTAAATCCACCCGGTCTAAGTGGATAAACTTGGGTAGGAAAAAGATAAGTCAATAGTCCAATGAGAATTAGACCTTGCATTTGCAAGATAACATTCTTTCTTTACTTCCTTTTCTTTTTCTAAATTATTGTGGGGTTTTATGTGTTTCGCAAATTGCTTTCAGTAATATATTTTTTACAGATCTGAAGATGCTTCATGGCTGATATTTTTATTAATAACGGTGGTACTAGGGGTGGACACCTCGACTAATGCTGCATTGAACAACTGTTATATTTTACGAGTAAATTATTAGGTTATTTAATATGGTAAGACTTAAATATACAAAATAAATTTACCTAAATTTTTATTATCTTAATTGAGATTTGAACCATAGTCTCCCAATCCATCTGTGACTGATAAGTCACACATTTTGAATGCTGCATTTTAGCTATCTTCTTGGAACAACATAATCTAATGACTTTATTTTCTTGTGGAATTTTTGGTCATTAATATTAAAACGAAAAGAGGGCAGGACTACCAATCAAATATTGAAAACTAAATAATATTATTTCACATATTAATACATATATAAAGATACAAATCTTTAGACATGGCTTTTAATAGAAGAACTATAACCAGTTTGATCATCATAATATTTGGACCATAGCATAACCCCTCCATACTTAGCAGAACCCTTTATAGCTGGAAGCACTTGAGATGTTAAATCACTCACTGGAATAAATCCACTTCCAGCTGCATCTGCAGCAGCTGGCAATCCAAGAAATATTTTCTTAGCAGGAATTGATGAAATCCACTGATTCCATGAATCTTGAAAGCTAGTAAAATTTCCTGAATTATACTGACATGGAGGATTGTTATAGAATTGTACCCAAACATAGTCAAAAAGACCTGTTTTTAATGCCCCTCCAACACAGGCATCAGGAAATGGACATTGTGGTGCTGCAGTTAAGTACACTTTCTTGCCTATCTTGCTATATCTTGCTAGATACTTAGCAAGATCACCCCAATATGGTCCTTCTCCACTCTCTAAATCAAAGTCAATTCCATCCAAAATTGCATTGCCGAGAGGGCGTGAAGTCGATTTTCCACCCAAGAAGTTGTTCCAGAGATATGTAGCAACTTGACTAGCATCAGCAGATGAGGCAATTGAATATGCTCCTGCCCCTCCCCCGATCGAAAACATTACTTTGATTCCTTTAGATTGGCAAGATTTTATATCAGAACTCACGTTAACGCATCCATTTGGAGTGTATGGATCGCAATGGCCAGCTAGATTGATCATTGCGTTTCGACCACTGCCAAACGATGAGAGAAATGCTATGTTGACGAAATTATAGTTTCCAGTAGCACAAGTCTCAGCTAGTGTCCCTTCGTTGCCATTCTGTCCCCAATAGATAGCAATTCCACCAGCTTCAGACCTCGCCACTAGTGCTAAAATCAACAATATTGGGACATAAGCTAACAAAAATGAAGTCTTGATTGCCATGTTTTAATTGGATTTTAATGTGATCTGAAGTTTGTTCTTGCTAGAACACAGCAAAGCTACATGCTTCTTATAGGGAAAGAATTGAATTTGATTGGTTGTGAAAAGTTGTCCATTGTACCATTGTAGACAAAACAGAAGCCCTGTTACTGTTATTTTGTGCTTCTGTGTGGCGTGGAAGTTGTTCAGTTCAATATTGACTGATAGACAATAGAAAACTGAAAGCAAATAACCAAACGCTACCAAAGTTCTAAAGATAATTAACTTATTCACTACCACTAATTAGTCTGTTTATGAGAGATTGATATCGTTTTGGGTTAATCTTTTTTTTTTTGGTTCAACACTTACAATTTAAAACATTTCTCTGTTCTTATCTTTAGATATACATATGTTACCTGATGGTGAACCTTATTCCTCTTCACCCAAGGAAAGTAATGTCCATAGGTAAATTCAAAATTTCAATCAATTAGTTTATCACAAAATAAATGTAGACGGGGTTTAGACATGTAATGGGTGTTAGACCATAACTCACAAAAATAAACTTCTTATATTGTGCATTAGACCGTAACTCATAAAATGTTAACTCAATTGCAGGAATTCAACAAGGAATTCGAGGATCGAGCAGTTGTTCAGAAGTTACAGAGAACTCGAGAAGTCCAGCTATGGAATTGTAAAGAAGAAGTGTAAAGAGAGAAAGAGAGAGAGATTTAGAGAGAAATGTAATAGTTTTGATTATGATTCGTAACTATGGATTTCAATGCTATATAAGAATTGAGAGTTGACTACTGTTTATTACAGCTGAAGGAATCTTTCTCTAACTGCCTAACTAACTTAAGCTGACCCCTAACTAACTTTTAACTACCAAGCTGACGTGGCATTAACTGGATTGTTCTTGAGCTTACTGTGTATTTTGTATATCATTACCCCCTCCTGCAGAAGATCCTTGACCACAAGGATCAAAGTGAGGGAACCTAATCTTCAAGGCATTAAAGAACTCACATGTAATACTATCAGATGGTAACCTTGCCCATTTAACCAAAACCTGAGCAACGGCCTTATTTCCCTTCTTTATCGTCCTTCTCTGCAGAATAGATTCTGGCTCAGAGCAATAAGGACTAGCAATGTCATTGGTAGGGGATAAGTAACTTGTGTAGGTAACTCATAGTATTTTTTCAGGAGAGAAACATGCACAATGGGGTGTATTTTAACTGATGGTGGGAATAAGAGGGTGTATGCCACATGACCTACTTTCTTAGCAATTTGGATGGGTCCATAATATTTGGAAGCCAATTTGTGGAAAGGCTATGATGTAATGGTCACTTGTCTGTAAGGTTAATCTCCCACTTCAAAATTCCTGTCACTTCTATGATTGTCAACTTGTTGTTTCATCCTGAGTTGAGCTCTCAATAGGTGATACTGTAATAATTGGAGCTTCATCTCCCTATTAAGTAAGGTGTTATCAACCTCAGTGGAAGCTGATTCTCCTGGTAAATAGGGCAAGTGAAGTGGTGGTGACCTGCCATAAAGTGTCTCATAAGGTGTAGTTTTTGTGGTAATGTGGAAAAAGGTGTTATACCAATACTCAGCCATGTGTAAATATGAATACCAATTTGTGGCTTCTTCAGAGCAGAAACATCTTAGATATGTCTCTAAGTACCTATTTAGGACCTTAGTTTGACCATCTGATTGAGGATGATAAGTTGTCGAGGTGTTTAATTGAACTCCCTGAATTGCAAATAACTCCTGCCAAAATGTGCTTAAAAATACTGCATCTTTGTCACTCATTATGGAATACGGTAGTCCATGTAGTTTATATATGACCGCCATGAATACCTTAGCCACAGACTGAGCAGTATAGGGATGTTTCAAAAGGATAAAATGACCATATTTACTCAATCTATCCACTATGACTAAGATGACTTCATATCCATGGAATTTAGTAAGGCCATCTATAAAATCCATACTAATTTGAGACCAAACTACCTCAGGAATAGGGAGTAGTTGCAAAAGGTCAAGGTAGGCTGCCAAATTAGCTTTATTTCTCTGGCAAATATCACACCCTTGAACAAAGAGCTTGACATCTTCTCTGATCTCCTTCCAGTAGAATAATGACAGAATCATCTTAAGTGTTGCTTCTATGTTAGAGTGACCACCTTGAGGGGTAGAATGATATAATATTCCTTCCAAGCGGAGGGTTCTTTCCAACTACTAGCTTCCCCCTTCCTTCTCAACTGATTGTGAGTCCATGTAAATTGACTGTGACTTGCTGGATTGGTCTGCAATTGTTCAATGAGGGTCTTCAAATCAACATTTGCATTCCAACTGTCAAAGATAGCCCGCAACAGCTTTGAACTAGTCATGAAGATTACTAATAAGAATAACTCAGCTCCAGGTACCCTAGATAGGGCATCTGCTACTTTGTTCTCCACCCCTCTCTTGTATTCAATAACATAATCAAAAGGCATCAACCTTGTTAGTCGCATAAGTTGAGAATTTGTGTGTAGTTTCTGCTTCATTAGGAATTTGAGGGCCCTCTGATCAGTTCTTATAATAAATTTCTGACCAAGTAGGTACTGGGACCATTTTGTGACAGCATAAACAATATCTAAAAGTTCTCTATCATAAACTGAAAGGGCAGCATATCTGGGAGAAAGTACTTTGCTGATAAAAGTAATAGGATGTCCATGTTGCATTAAAATAACCCTTATACTATGTCTACTTGCATTAGTTTCAACAATAAAGGTCTTGTTAGCATCAGGCAATGCCAAAGCTGGAGCCTGAATCAATGCAGTCTCCAGTTGTTCAAAGGCTTCTGAAGCAGCATGTGACCATTTGAAATTATCTTTCTTGAGAATGTCAGTTAGTGGCTTGCTAATGGTACCAAGCCCTTTGATAAACCTCTTATAATAACCAACTAGCCCAAGGAATCCTCTAAGTTATTTAACATTAGTAGATAAGGGCAACTCCTTCACAACTTCTACCTTTTGAGGATTTGTTGAAACCCCTTCAGCAGTAATAAAATACACCAAATCTATCTTTTGAACCCCAAAGAAACATTTTCTCTGCTTAGCAAATAGTTAGTGCTTCTTCATTTCTCCAAAAACAGAATTCAAACGTAACAGATGGTCATCCATATTGCTTCTATATATCAGCATGTCATCAAAAAAGACTAAGACATACTTCCTAAAGAACTTCTAGAAAATTGAGTTCATTAATCTTTGAAAAGTTGATGGGGCATTTGACAACCCAAAGGGCATTACTAAATACTCATAATGACCAGTATGAGTTCTAAAAGTAGTCTTTGATATATCCTCAACTGTTATACTTAGTTGATGATAACCAGACCTCAAGTCTATCTTTGAGAAGATTTTGGATCCTCCTAGTTCATCCAGTAGATCTTCTACAATAGGAATAGGAAATTTATTTTTTATTGTCTGCTTCTTCAAATTTATATAATCGACACATGGCCTCCAAGTACCATCTTTCTTTCCAACAAAAACTACAGGTGCAGCAAAAAAGGCTGCTACTTGGCTGGATAATACCTTGATCTAACATCTGTTTTACTAAAATTTCAATAACATCCTTCTTGACTGAGGGATACCTATATGGTCTTTTGTTTATAGGTTCAGTTCCATCTTGAAGGATAATCCTATGATCAAACACTCCTCTAGATGGTGGCAATTATGTAGGTTATTTGAACAACTCCCTAAACTCATTTAACAAGTTCAGTAGTCTAGGATCTTGTTCAAATATCTATTTAGTTTCCAAAGAATAGCATTGTACTTCATTACACATAGCATGCGTTACTTGAATCGTGCATAATTCAGATTGTTTACCTGAAATTATAGCCAACTTTCTAGCTCCAGGAGTCAGAATTTGTTTTCCCGATCCTGTAAGTACATGCTTCCTTCCTTTGTAATAGAACTCAATGGCGAGTGTTCTGAAGTTCATTTTGATATCCCCCAATGTTAATAACCATTGAACTCCTAGTACCACCCCGCAAGATCCCAAGGGCAGTAGCAAGAACTCAACAGAAAATTCAGCACCCTGTAGAAGCCAAGAGATTTTGCAAACTTTATCCATATTCAACATGTTTCCATTGGTTGCTGCTACTATCTGTGGTGTAGTTGCTATCACATGGCATTTTAATCTCTCAACTAACTCGGGGTCCATAAAATTGTGAGAGCTTCCTGTATCCACTAAGATGTGCAATGGTTTTTAGAATGATACCCATTCACTCTTAGTGTCCTGTACCCCAAGGATCCATTCAGAGCATGAATGGAAATTCCCACCTGCTCCATTGGTTGTGAAAAATCCATCTCTTGCTCTTCTAATTCATTCACTGATTCCTCTAAAAATAGCTCTTCTTCTATTTTTTCTAATTCAAGTAAGTATATATGCTTCAAATTCTTACATTTATGTCTCACTACATATTTTTCATTACAAAAGTAGTATAAACCTTTAGCCCATTTTTCATTCATCTCGTCTAGACTCAGTCCTTCTGTTCAATCGCTTAGAAGTTCCAGCATTACCTTGGTTAGGAGTTGACAATAATGGTCTGCTATTATTTCTTTGATCCATGATCATTCTGGGAACACTGGTTGGTGCATTGTTTACTGAAGAAGGTTGTCTAATAGCAGCTAAATAAGCCTATTGCATTCTAGCCGTTTTGTACACCTGGGATAAGGTAGTAGGGTTGGTGAGTTTTACAACAATATTCAACTCATGTTTCAGTCCACCAAGAAAATAACTGATGACATTTTCTTATGACAGACTAACTCTGGTGAGATTCCTTTCAAAAATAGCTTGGTACTCCTTAACAATACCCGTTTGTATGATCTTCTTGATCTCTTCCGTAGGATCATCAAAGTCGACTCCAAATCTTTCCAACAATACCATCACATACTCAGTCCATGTAGCCGGTAAAAAATATTGCCTATATCTCATAAATGCTAAATGTCATTGTATAGCTTTCACCTTCTAACTGCATTGCAGCCACCTCCACCCTTTCTTCAGCAGGAACCTTTTTCATGGAGAAGAATTGCTCAATTTTGAACAACCATGATTTCAGATCTTCCCCATTAAACCTCAAGAATTCCATCCTCGACCACCTCGAGAAATTGGAGTTGTGATGGTTATAACTGGCAGGACTCTTTTCTCTTGGTGACCTTTCATCAGATGTTCACCTTCATGTTGTATCGGAGTTTTATCCCTTTGATTTTCTCCAGAATGAGAAGAATAGTCTAGTCCAAACGTTTCAGATTTGAGACCTCTCCAGCTAAAGCCCCATCATCTATGATTAATCTCTGCATCAATTCACGTAAATTTCCTAGTTCTTCTGTCGATGTGTCATTTGATCGAACACCTTTCGCCATGACTGCCGAGGATAATAAGCTCTGATACCACTGTTAACTCAATTGCAGGAATTCAACAAGGAATTCGAGGATCGACCAGCTGTTCAGGAGTTACAGAGAACTCGAGAAGTCTAGCTATGGAATTGTAAAGAGGAAGAAGTGTAAAGAGATAAAGAGAGAGAGAGAGAGATGTAATAGTTCTGATTATGATTTGTAACTATGAATTGCAATGCTATATAAAAACTGAGAGTTGACTATTGTTTCTTACAATTGAAGGAATCTTTCTCTAACTGCATAACTAACTTCAGCTGACCCCTAACTAACTTTTAATTACCAAGCTGACGTGGCATTGAACTGGATTGTTCTTGAGCTTACTGTGTATTTTGTACATCATAAAAATAGAATTTTCTAATTATTACTTATTAAAATTATTTTGTAACTATTGAATATTGGCTCCTGAACGGCTGGACTTGGAGATTGGTTTATAAATTTAGGGCATACAATAGAGCTCTTGTGAGTGTTATTTCGTATTTTTTTAAAGAAAAGATGTCCAAATTCGGAATAAAATAAAAGACGACAACCCCAAAAAATGATGGAGAGATTATATAGTACTCCTTACCAGTACTTAAAAAGGGTAGACGGAATGGAAGCCACACTTTTTTTTTTTATTTCCATGTAAATACAATAACAATAACTATTCCTCAGTCCAAACAAGTTGGGGTTGGCGATACTTAAATAACTTCTCAAAAATAATAAAATTATGAGTCATACTTTCTTTTCTTATTTTAAACGTCAATTTAATTTAATGGAAAAATTATACAGTATAACTGCTTTAAAAAATAATAACTGACAAAATATATAATTTTTGTATATTAGTATATAATATTAGGAGTGGCAAGTGGGCCGGGTCGAGCCCTAAATGGTCCTTAAATAAACAGGCTAAACTGTCCCGGACTAAACGTGCTTTTTGCAAGAATCGGGCCCATGAACTCATGATCTCGGGCTAAATGGGCCGGGCTCGCGATCCCAACGGGCCCAACGACTAAGCAATAATTATTTTTAAAAATTAAATAAAAATTAGAGACAAAAAGATGTTAAAAAATTATCTAAGGCAATGCCTTGTAAATATTATAGAATTGTGACCTAATTTTTTAATTCAAATTTAATGACAAAAATATTGTAAAAAGTTATTCAAAGTAATGCCTTGTAATTTTATTATAGCAATAAAAAATATGGCAATATATTTCTTAGTCTTCCTCCCCCCTATGGAATGAGCACAATTGTAAACAATTTTTTCACTATTTTTTTTTGATAAAGTAAACAATTGTAGCAAGTATATAAGAAAATTAGAGAGAGATTTTGATAGATTGATATTGATTTTGTAAGAAAATGAAAGAATGAGGGGATATTTATAGTAGAAAATAGGAAAAAGTGTAATAATAAAAAATTTGGGGTTAAAACTAAGTTTGGGGGAAAGGGGGTAAATGACTATTTTTTAAACCCCCAACAACTCTTTTTTTCAAAAGCCAAAAAAAAATATCCGTTGGGCCCGTTTGGCCCTCCAAGGGACGGGAACCGGCCCACGAGCCCGGATCGAGCCCACCTCTAGCGGGCCTAACGGTCCCAGCCTGTTTAGCCTGCGGGCCCGGATTCGGTCCGACTCACTTGCCACCCTTATATAATATACATATAATATTTATATGTATACATATTTTTTAAATTATTTGACTAACAAATGTAATTATTTTTGGCTGACTGGCCAAATTTGTAACTTGCCCAAGTTTAAATGCCTAAAACTAAATACTCCTAGTAACATAATAAAGAAAAATTGGCACCGTGTGACAACATATAACATGAATTGGTAAATTTTTAGCCTTAGTTACGTTTGGCAAAGACAACCCAAAAAAATTGGCACTGTATAGCCAAATTCTAGAAAACCCTACTTCCCTATTTATTCTCTCGCATGACTCAACTACATCTGATTTCTGCACGAGAAAAAGAGCATGAAATGCTAACCTCCTTCGACGACTGCAATTTCAAACTCCGCCTCGTCACTGTTTTGCTATGAACTTGAGATTCGTTATTTAGAAGACAAATTAGATTGCAAACAAACAAAATATAATTTTTTTTTGTTATTAAAAAATGCAGATATATACTTACACATATATGCACATGTATCATACATTTGGGGTCAATACTTTTTGATGGGTGGATTCATCCTCATTTTTTTCTTCGCTTTTTTCTTTTGTTTTTTGATTGAAAAATAGTTCTAATTCTCATCTTGTATATTAATGTATTTCTACCATCTATATTCATGTATATTCATAAGAAATTATGTGTTATACATTGAGCTATACATAGAAAAAAAAATTGATATATATTTTGATATACAAAAAACAATTGATATACATTTTGATATTCACATAAAATAAAAATAAAATTGTAATATACATTTTGGTATACATATTATTTGATGTGTTATACATTGTGATATACAAACAATATAATTATTTTTTGTTATACACTTGGATATGCATTGACATAGAGTCAACAATAAATTTTAAACAATTATATTTATAATTTCATATTTTAGATATACAATAAAATTTTAATATACACAAATAGGTAAAATAAATTATGGTATTCATCTTGATATACATATTATTGTTGTGATATATATATTTATTGGCTATCTGGTGCCAATATCTATAACTAGGACTTTTTAGTGCTAATTATATGGGTAAGTTGTTACACCATGCCAAAATCCCCATGATAAAACAGATGAAAATCTGAATTTGAATGGGCATAAACACGGGAGAAATTCAAAAATAGCCAGATTTACAAGTGGTCATTCAAAAATAGCCACAGTTTCAAAAACCATCGAAATTTAGCCACTTTTTATGTAAAGATAAATCTAAACGAAAACACTGTTCAAAATCCGGAAAATACTCCAGCATAATATACTGGAACTCCATTATATATATATTGGAGTTCCAGTATACTTTGCTGGAACTCCAGTATATATACTGGAGTTACAACAAAGTATACTGGAACTCCAGTATATTATACTGGAGCCAGCAAAGTATAACAGTTCAGCATAATATGTTGTAAGTTCATACACAGGTGCACCGAACTCCAGTATATTATGCTGGACCGATCTCTGTTACAGCAAAATAGTAGTTATTTTTCAATGACTTGGCAAACGCCGGCTATTTTTGAATGATCAATCCGGACTGGCTAGCCCGTGCTGTTTGGAGAGGCCTTAGGAGTTGGGTCCAAATTAGTATCGATGCGAACCCGTCCGAACTAAGTAAAAACCCTTGACCCGCTCCAAATCAGTGTTAGGGTTTCAGAAAGCGCACTACGTTCCCAGCTAGAAGCACTTGCTCGATCACACAGTTGGAGAATCAAAAATGGGAAAAGCAAAGAAAGCCCCCAAATTCGCGGTGATGAAGAAAATGGTTACTCACAAAGCTATCAAACAGTGAGTTATTGATTCCCTCTTTTGATTTTCTCCACTAGCCCTTCGACTTTCTTGTGTATTTGATTTTCAATATTCGAATTTCAATGGTGTTCTGTTTCAGGTACAAAGAGGACGTTTTGAACCCTAATAAGAAAGATTTGACTAAAGAAAAGCTCCCCAAAAACGTGTAAGTTTCTAATTCTGACCTAAAGAAATTACTTGACAAAAGAAATTCTTCACAAGATAAAACACAGAATTTTGTTATGATTTCAGGCCTTACGTTTCGTCTGCGCTTTTCTTCAAGTACAACACAGCTCTGGGACCGCCTTATCGAGTTCTGGTCGATACTAACTTTATCAATTTCTCCATTCAGAATAAAGTGAGTGACCTTTTGTTGGCTTTGATAAATTAAAAAATTATTATTGCTGCTCGGTGTTGGTGTCCTTTGGCTATAGAAAAGAGAAGTTATGGTGAAAAGGGGAGCATGATATATATTATCTCGGCTTTTACAGTTTTTCACTCACCGTCGTTTAAGCCCATGTTATCTCATTTTATCGACCTGCCTATGCTTGACAGCCAGTATTCAATTGAGTATCATAAAGTTTTTTATATTCAAATTTTACAAGTGATGGAAGTTCTAGCTTAGCTTTCTGTGGTGCTAGGAAGACTTCGCTAGTAACAACCATCATCCAATTGGAGAACGTTCTTCCAACTCCCCACCTAGAATGAGAAAGAGCAAAAAACGTTCTCTTCTCTTGTTTTTCGTTGCCCTCCCCTCCCTTAATTTTCAATTAGATGATAGTGGTTATTAGCAAACAATGTGGGTCATATATAGTTTTTGTTTGGTCTTTGTCTAATGAATTCATTTGCCTTGATATATGTTAATTCTGATTGCTGTAACTGATCGAGCTGTTCTCTTATGTTTTAGTTGGATTTGGAGAAAGGAATGATGGATTGTTTGTATGCCAAATGTAAGTTCTCTCTATCCTATACAGTTTCTCTTGGCTATAAGCCTTGTATTCGTGATCTAGTCTTCCCTCAGTAGGATACTTTTGTGATCAAAGTAACAAAAGTAAATCTATGCACTTGTTTTCAGGGTAGGATGATATAGTATAATTCCAAGTAAAATTTGGAAATCAAATAGCAATTAACAGATGAATATGATCAATAACTGTGTTTTGAAATGTGGTAGTTTGTTTAGTGCATGCATTTAAATTTTTCGTGAAGCAAGTACTTCGAGTTACAACCTTTATGAGTTCACCGCAATATCCCAAAGACGTGAAGCTTTATATTAACTTTTACAGTGATTTTAATTTCTTTGAATATGTTTTCCTTCCACAGGTACTCCGTGTATAACAGACTGTGTTATGGCTGAGCTGGAGAAGCTGGGTCAGAAGTACCGTGTTGCTCTTAGGTACTTTCTTGTTTCATATTATCTTTTAATTCTATGCCACTTGTTAAAATGAAGGAAACTGGACGATATTCATGTGAAGCACGGCTTGGATATAAATTGTTACAGCTCAATACCATATTCAGCTTTTCTGATATCGTAGCCTAGCATGTTTAATTTGATGGTTACCTGTTAAACGTGGTTTTGGAACTATGCTTGAAATATGAATTGGGAACTCAGTCATGATGATTAGAAGAAAAACTTGACATTATTGACCTATGTAGACACTAAACAACTTCTGAAATCGGGGAAAATGGACAATAAACTAGTTATGTCTCTCTATCTGTGTGTTTCTCTTAGTTTTTTATTTTAAGCTTTCTAGGCTAGCCATCCATGTCATGTGTGCATTGAAACTACCTTCCAGAGTCTGTTTTTGATAGCAATAGCGGGATAGCATGGTCGTAAATTGAGTCAGTAAATTCCATGTTATTAGGAGCATTGATGGAACCAGCACGGGAGATTTTAGATGGTATTATTGGATTTATATTTCTATATTCTTTTGGAAGTTCTGTTGCAAAGAATATATCTGTGTCTCCCTTTTGTTTTTAATGTTTTATATTTCTACGAAAAATATCTTTCAGCATCAGTAAAATTTGTGGCAAAACCAGAGGGCCTTCGGTTGTTATCCCTATGTTAATGATGTTCTTATTCTCTCTTTTTTTTCTTCCTTTTTTATGAATAGAATTGCAAAAGATCCCCGATTTGAAAGGCTTCCCTGCACTCACAAAGGAACATATGCTGATGATTGTATTGTTGAGAGAGTTACTCAAGTATGATCTTAATCCGTCATGTATAAATGTTCTCTGAATGTATTAGTTGTGGTTGTCGTGTCGTGTTGAAGCAAATTTGTTTATGATCTTTACTACGTGTGTGGATGATTTTGTTCCTCTACAGCACAAGTGCTATATTGTCGCAACATGTGATCGAGATTTGAAGCGTAGAATACGCAAGGTATGACATATTAAGCTGGTATTCCTGTTCTTTTCCCTACCTCCTCCTCATCTTTTCTACTGCTAACTATTCACTTATACTGTTAACTGTTGGATGGTCAGGTCCCTGGTGTACCAATCATGTACATTACTCAACATAAATACTCCATTGAAAGGTTGCCTGAAGCAACAATCGGTGGAGGTAAAGCCTATACACTTGTTTTAGCTGCAAAAACCTTCTACTCAAAATATCAAGGAAAAATTCTTTTCCACCTGAATTGGTTTCTCATCTGATTCTTGCAATTCAATTAAGAGAACGAAGGATAATTACTTGAGTTCTTTCTCCTTATCCTTCTTATTTCCTGCTAATTTATCTGCTAATGTCTATTGTTTTTACTTATACAAAACGTCCACTGATGCAAAATTAAATACGTTGCATCGTTGTTTGCAGCTCCAAGATATTGAGTACGTGTTTCGAGCAGTCAAACAATGGAATTTCCAAGACCTTGGATAGTGGTTCGAATTCCCATCACGGCTGTCGCTGCATAGATTACCAGATCTCGGTGCGTTGTGCAACGAAAAATGCTGAAGTATCAGTCGAATCTCAATTTTGTACCCGGTGGATTGTTATGTGTTCCTCAATGATAAAGAAATATGTTCGATTTTGTTTAGTTAGTATCTCTAGGTGCTGCCCCCGTGTGTCTTAATTAAACAGCCAATAGCGGTGTCCTAAGGCATTCCAAACAGAACTATAATCCATGCCTCCTTTAATGTGTAAGGGGGTGTTATCAACCTTGTCTGATTTGGCCATCTTTCCTTTGCCACAATTTGTGCTCACAACAAACTCTCTTGCTCTGATGAATCGGATTAAGCTGCCTCTGGTTACGACTTAATTGCAGCTTTTTTGTGAATTTTATTTCTTGGTTTAAAGGACAAGAAAAAACATATACTCCACCCCCAAGAACAATGCTACTTTTTGCGTAGTCAAACGATCATTACCTAACACTCGATTTTTTATGATTTGGAGTGAAATTTAACCTATGATTATAACTTAGTTACACAATTTATTAGATCGCCGATTAATACTTACCAAGAGATTTATACATAATTGCTTGATAAATGATCTAACCTATAGAATTTAGATTCACTTCCAACAAAACTAGAACGGGAGTAATGCAATCGATAGCAACATATATGATCCAAATGGCCTCTCACAGATCTGATGGATTTTTGCAAATGTTCAGCTGAACTCAGTTACATCTTAGTATACACCAACGTAACTATTATCTTAACAGAAAGGTATAGAGAATTTTCTTTTAAGTTACAACACATACAATCGCTGAAGCTCAGCGTGTAACTGTCTCCTAAATGAACGAGTAGAGAGGGAATCTTGGAGAGAAAATTAGGTATGCAAAAAAAAAAAAAAAAAATGTAGAAAAGAAACACTACCATACATGCACATGCTTGGCAACAATATCAGAAGGATGCATCTATGCTCAATACCCTCTCATACTCAACATAAACCTATAGCATCCCTCTGAACAAAAATGAAAAAATGGTGGGGATTTTGAAAAAATAATATTAACCAAATTAGACTACTTAACTTTGGACAGACTACTGTAGGCTAGTGCTACCTCATAACTGTTGCTGTTGTCGTCGTTGTGTTTGGATGTTCCAACTCCTCGGGTGGAGGCTTGACATATTTTCCTAATGCTTTTTGATGAGTTCGTTTCTTAATCCTCGAGATTTTATCCTTACTTTGTTGCCTCCTTTTCTCCTTCTCTTTGTTTCTCAAATTTCTCTCTTTCTCATAGATACCTTGCCAAAACACTTCACCAGTTGACGGCCACAACCACCTTCTTTTTGGGTGGTCGGTATCCATCTCCTCAGCCAGCTCCTCGTCCATGCTCTTAAGAGTGTTAAGTTGAAACCATTTCACCCACATTTTGCCTTTACGGCTTTTTAGTCTATGTTGTTCTTGCATTAAGCCCGTCTGTGGATCCACGTACATCATTCTTCTTGCACTATGGTATGCCCAAACATTTACAAGCATCTCAAGGACTCTAGAATAACAATGTTTGTCCTGAAAAATGTCAGAAAAATTTGATGGTTACAAGCTAAGTCCATAACAATGTCAACAATAATATTATTTTCTTCTGGGCACCAAGTTTTTTTCTTCCTTTTTTTTTTTGGGTGGCTCCTCCACTGTTCCTTGAGCCGAGGGTCTATCGGAAACCTCTCTATCTCAATAAGGTAGGAGTAAGGTATGCGTGCACACTATCCTCCCCAGACCCCATTTATGGGATTACACGGGGTTTCTTCTTGTTGTTGTTCTTCTCTATTTCCTAAAGACTTCACATAACTCCCTCCTTTAGCTCAATCTGCTAGTTGTTTAATAACCAGGTCTCAGAAACAGGAGCTTAGTGAGCAAATTCCATAGCATGTGCAAATGCATGAATAAAAGATGGTAAAGATGCATTTTGTTCACATTTTAATGTTGTGTGCCTTCCAAATTAGGAACACTACCTTGGTCAAACTCAGATAACATCGGCCACTTCGATGGTGATCTTCGTAAAATTGTGAGTCGAGTGCATCAACAAACATCCTGCGAAGAAAGATGACATCTTTAACAGAACTTTCACTAAGGAAAATAAACCAGGACCTCAATCTCAGGATTCAACTAAGAAAAAGCGTTCAAACCTTGAAAACATTACAAACTCTAGGAAGGACTTGGTAGGCAAAGCCCAAGAGTGCATGACAGACCATGTGTCTCCATCCATAGGCATGGGAGGAAGAGAGCTCAAATTCTGTTTTAAGCCGTACATCTTTTTTAGCGCCTCAGAGAAAGCAAACCTTCAATAGATCACGTGAAAGACATTAGGTAATACATCACGAACAGATATCAAACATAGGAAGTGTTTATTTGAAGCAAGGATGTTGCGAATCATGACAGTAAATTTAATAAATGTAGGGAGTCTTACTGGCAATTTCCAGCGTTAAGAGCATCACAAAATGACCAGAAATCTTGTCTAAGCGGGTTCCTTGGGTCCGCATCCATACAAGCCCAAAAATAGAGTGTGTCACCATGCCTTCGCGCTTCAATAGCATCAACTAGTGACTTTTCAGCAGTGTTGGACAACAATTGCTGTTTATGCAACAATGTTAGTGTAAATTGTAAATCATAAAAACCAATGGGTACAGTAATGCAACTTGCACTAAAAGCATCAATTCACTTAATTCACTTGCCAAGCTAGACCTATCAACACCAAAAATATTCAAACAAACTTGCTGGTAAGTTACTTGTCCCATTCAAGGCAGAAGTGAAGAACCTCTGGCCACTTAAATCTAGACAAGATTCAGCTGAAGCAGTAAATTTGAGAGCGCAAATTAGCAGTCCTTTACTTGATGAGTCACATTGTTTGGCCGAGACAATACACGACAAGTTACCTCCTAGGATAGCAACTACCTTCCAAAGCCCACATTGATCAGCACACACACACACACCCCACTCAAAGAAAAAAAAAACTATCAAGATTTTCTATGCTGTAAAACATTTAGATTTTATAATTGGATGGACCTCTTGGTTTCTAGTTTATTCAGCCAGAAAATTGAGGATTTAAAACGGATTCATTGTGGCCTATTATGGTGATTGGCCTTGAAATTTCTTATTTTAATAGGATATTTGTGGCTACGCATTATCTCAAAGGGAATAATAACACGGAACTTATGCATTTTGCTAAAGAAAGTTATGTTCAGACTTGAGCCTTTGTTGATACTTTACTGGATTTTCAACATTTCCATAAACTTATAACAGAAATGATTATGTTTGTACTTCATCAAAATGACTCACAGCCATGTTTATAGTTATGCATGAGTTAATACTAGAAGATTTCAAAATTCTTTTTCCATATTCTGGTAATAGAATTTAACTATTTGATCATAATATATTAAGTCAAATTTCCTTGGGAAGAGTTGGAATTTATTTTACAACTTCGTACTTTGGAGACAACCATGTGTGGACCACCTTAAGCCCTTACTTCCCATCTGGGAAGGTTAGGTTTCTATGCACAACCTAACTTGAAGAAATCATACTCCACTTAGACCCATGAGGCATTGGTGATGATATAGATGCATATATTGTAACTATTTTTAAGAAAATGGACCTCGGGCGTAACTCAACCACATAAACTAGCTAAAGAGGTGAGGATTTTCCAAGACCATATAAGGAATGTAGGAGACAACAGTTCATTCTCTCAACCAATGCGGGAAATTCTTAAACTATGATTTAGATGCATACATCTGGACCTTTGTTTTTCTTCAAGACTTTTACTTGAATGAATTTAAATTTGAACAGTCATATGTGATTTCGACTCTAGGTCACTCCAGGTATAGACTACCATTTTCAATAGGTTTGAAATTATTTTTAGGATGTTGGATAGCTTATTTAATAAATATGTTGAGTGCAGAGGTTGAAGCATCTGAAATCAAATTTATACGAGTTATTCCTAATAAAGACTGCAGGGTATGGGTCGTGACAGGTGAACCAACATTCACATAGTTACTTGACATCAAGAAGGTAAATGGAGATAGTTGTCACCAAAACTAGTCTGTCAAAAAGGCAATTCATTAGAGCTGAAAAAGCGAGAGAAATCTAGACAGTCCTGCCCCCATACAGTGAAAGCATGCTTAACACAACCTATAGCATAAAAGGTATTTGAGCCGCGTCTAAACTAAATTGGACAAGGGCCATACTCTCTCTTCTGTGGATATGCTATCATGTAGCAAAAGAACAAGTTGCCTAAAGTACAAACGAAAATGGTGACATCCATGAATAATATATACTCCATTTGTTTCAATTTATGTGACACACTTTTCTTATTAGTCTGTTTCAAAAAGAATAACACATTTCTATATTTGGAAACAATTTAACTTTAAAGTATCATTTTTTACCCATTTTACCCTTAATGAAAAGTTTTTATAGCCACACAAATGTTATAGAATGTTTAAGACCACAAGTTTCAAAAATCTTTTTCTTAAACTTTATGCCAAGTCAAACTACGTCATAAATTGAAACGGCGGGAGTACCTGTCTTGCTGATGCTCTCCAAGATTGAAACCCTATCCAGGCATTTTTGTGTATCCTATCAATCCTGTTAGCAATAGCGAAAAAGGCTCCATATTCACCTAGAATGTCTCTATAGTAAGGGTTATTTAGAAGTGGAAGCCGAGAAGGACCATCAATATCATCATGACCGGATCGTCTCCCTTTGGTAGACTACAATGAGCCAATTCAGATACACATCAGACTGGGGAGTGACGTTTTATTATCCACCAGCATCAAAAAGATTATGAATCGTACTATCAAAAGCTTTGACAGTAAATCACATTGAAAGATCATAACTAAATATATCGACACTAAATGAAAATAAATAGTACTTCACCAATTATAGCTAGTACCATGTCATTTTGCAAATTAAGTTATATTTTCTCTCTCGCTGTCAGGTTGGCATATTTCAATGGAGAAATAAAAGGGCATTGATAAGCCAAAGGAAACACCCCTCCTATAGCAAATTGTCAATTCAACTTTTGAAAAGATTTCCCACAGAGAAATTGATAAAAAGAAAAGGAAAAGAGAAAACCACCAAATATATAAAGCAATTTTGTGACACGCTTGGAAAAAGTGATTTGTTTAAGCTTAAAACATACAAACACTATTGCAAAGCTTCAATTCCTATTTCTTTCAGTAGCACAAAATTTCAGTTTATTTTACATATGGGTTCATGGTATGACTTAAGAAAATGAATAAAACTAAGGAGAGAACAAATAACTTTATGCTACCAGACATAACCTGCCAAGCAAGCCAAAGAGAAATAGCAACCAATTTGAAATCAAGATGACTCACAAGTCCAAGACCACGATAAAGTGTTGTACTATGCAAGAAGGGCCAGGTCCCTTCGCCGAAATAAGGTTCATAAATGCACAATGGTTGACCAGTTCTTTCAAGCTCCCCATCATCCCTTTCACGCAAATCGTTCCTGGACCGATCAGCCCTTTTGGCATTTCTGTATACTTCTTCCCATGTTCCCCGAGGTTGATCGGTTCTGTCCTTCAACTGCATCGAATTCAAATGCAAGCAGATAAAAGTCACATTAATCTTCGGAATGTGCCAATTACAAAACAACTCCTTTTGCTTTGGTGGTAGAAGTAATGACTACGTCACAAAGTCGAGTATTCAAGGGAGATCAAACGGAAGAAGTAAGGGAAACAACAGCAAGTCCAAGAATCAATTACCTCTTGGTCTTCTCTTCGCTTTCTCACATTGGCTATCTCAGTATTTCTGTGGTCCTCCCAAATGCCGTACAAAAAGTTCTCATTCTTCTCCACCACAGCTGCAGAACCCTCTCTTTGAGTCGGATTCCATTGCCTTTCAATCTTACTCAAATAACTTGAGGTCTTCAAAGTCTGGTTCTGAGAATATTTTGTTTCGATCGCTTCAAAAAGATGCCACTGCCATTCTGCTTTTGGTTTTTCAGGAATTTCAGTAACAGCCTTGGGATAAGCAACTTCGGATGGAAATCGGAGAATGTTCTCCAATAATAAAGCATACCCTTCCACACTTTCTGAAACCATAAGGTTCCTTGCAGTATGTTGTCCAACAGAAGCAGCATTGTGGGTTAGAACTAATAGTTCACCATTTGATACGAGTTGCAACATGATCTGTGTTAAAACGTTGACATTTTCTTTTGGAAAAAGATAGCCATTCACACTATCATTGACCTAATAAGAGTGTAAAAATAGTCAGTCCCTTGCTTTAAAAGTCAAAACCACCCTACATCGACCTAATAAGTAAAACACTTAATTCCTTTCTTTAAATGTCAATTATTATTATACATTTAAGTCCGTGAAGACAAATTATTCAGTGCATGAGATATGTTTGACCAAATGCTTTGTGCACTGGGTGTGTTAAACTAGGCCAAAGAAAAGCTATAATTGTCTTAAAACATATCAAGTACTAACCATTAATGAGTTAAGATACGTACATATTTCTTTATCATTGGTAGATCTGGAGCCACTATAGGTTTCCCAAAGCACATTGCCTTTAGCAAAGTGATTGGAAAAGATTGCTCCTCACGGAAAGATGCATATATGACAAGGTCAGCCACACTCAAAGTTTTATCTGTATCTTCGGCAGGAGCAACGTGCTTCACCATTCCCTTGGGATATCTCAAGTTCCGCGCAATAGCCTATGGAAATCATACTGCCAAGTTACTACCCGTACATATGAGAAGAACCAAAAAGAAAAAAAAAATTACAGACATTCAAATTGCTAAAGTATATACCAAGAAAAGAAAAAAAGATCCTACCTCCACAGCCACACTGTAATTGGCATTTGAACCCCCAGCCAGTACAACAATCTTGAAACGGGAGTTTGAATTGCCATCATTTGTTAATTCAGGAAAAACCGGTAATAAAGCCTGTAAAACAAGGGCTTGTTCTAGCCAGAGGCCTTTATATAGAAGCTGACTCCCCACAACCACAATAACAAAGTCTTCAGGTGCATAGTCCATCTTAGCTCGTAAATTATCATTGGATACATCCATCGACATATCAACTTCCCATGCTTCTTTAGGAGAACCCGGAATAACAAAGTAGTTTCCAGCATCACAGACTGAATAAGCTATCTAAATAATGTATGACTCATAGTTAGCGCACAGATAACACTGATTCCTCACTAACAAGAACCAAAGTATGAGAATGCGGAAGGGAGTTTGAATAACAGCCGTTTCAGAAGGAGAATAATTTTAATAGTTGATGATGAGGACATACAAATTGTGTTTGCTTTGGCAGAAATTAAGGATATCTAAATATTTCATGGATTACATGTTATTTCCTTCTTGGGAAGGCAATATAATGTGTGAGATGACCTCTACCATGACAACTCTATTGTGCATTACAGAATACCAACACATAAAATGAGTGCAAATCATTTTTCACCCAGAATTTTCAGTAGTTAGACATGCATGGAAGCTAGACTCTTGTTGCACACCTGTACTTGAGAGACAAAGGAGAGAACTAAGTTTGATTAAAGAGCAATACCGGTAGGATATAGTTTGGGAAGACAACAACATTGGCACGAGTAAAGATTTTTCTCCAGTTGTCCACAACATTGTTCTGCCCACTTGAAATATACTGCTCCAACCGAGAAGCAAGTGTAACTTCATTAATGGTCCATACCAGAGGTACATTCTTGAAAGGCTCCTGCATTACACTGTCACAAATATCATTAGAAAAAGGCACTGGAAAAGAGTGCGATAAGAGAAAGGAAAATGATGCAAATTAGACTTCTTATCACCATAGTTAAGAAAGTGCAACATAAATACAAATGCTTTGAAAATAAGATACGCAAGAAATGGGCAATACTTAATAGAATGTGATCATTTTAAGTGACAAAGTTATCTAACAAGACTCTCTCTGAGCCTATATAACATGTGAGATAGATTGACCAAAAATTCAATCTAAAACCAAACCTGTCTGGAACTCAAAAAATTATGAGATCTTCACAAGAAGACGTAATCTTTTTTTAAAAAACTCAAAACAAGGAAGACATAATACTATATATTATTAAACACCTATACCGTTTCTAAAATGCACGGTTGTACAGTCTAGTATATGTTCACACCATTAATAGGATCTGGCCTAAAATATATTAGAAAATTGCACCAGATATGCACCACATAAAACCAAAATCCAGATTAGATCATTTTCTACCTAAAGAAAAGGGAGCTGAAGATCATCAGCCTACTAAATTAAAACACCCACGAAATCACTCCTGAAGAGCCCCAACTAGGAAATCATCAGCAATTCTTTCAACCAGAACCAGAACATAACTAACTTGAATTCATTGAGTTTTATAGCATCTCCTGTGTGTATCTTTGGATATATCAAACAATTATGAGTTGAATTGGTTATGTAGATATTTATCAGGTAAGGCAGCAATTCGCATACTCCATGAAGAATGAAAGGAAGAAAATGACAAAAGTATTAACGAACAAGAGAGTGAACGAAGATATCTGATACAGAAAAGAAAAAGAAGTCCTTACCAAGACAAGACATGGACAGCTTCAAGAGAGTTCACCAGTATGCCGTCATAGCTACATAGAGTATTGTAAAATAATCAGAAAGTACGTCACTCCGATTTTTCGGTAATGGATGGATTCTGGGTGGTGAAATATTTAAATTTCTAAGGCACAGGAAACTACAACCCCTAACATGCCATGTAGTCTAAAAATATATCTAATGAAGAGTAGATAAAATTACGTCTATTCCAGAAGCCTAGTAAAGGTATACAACAAGTAGAACAATGATTCTTGAGCTACAGCCAAAAAGTTTTCTAACATCAATAATCATCAACATTAATCAAAATTTATGCAATTATTAGAACAAAATAGAAAGATACATACTTTAGCCAATCTACAGAGATCTTTGTATGTCCATTGGTGTTCATGATGATGACTGGAACTCCTACGTCTTTCCAAATGGACCTCACTGGACCATCTTCAAGTGAGAGCACCTGCACATTTTTGGAAGGTCATAAGTGGCAAAAGAAATAACCATCTCATTCAAGATAAGGTGCAAACTTGATTTATCCCATAACCTCTGATACTTCTAACCTAGCAGGATATGCCAGCTGTAGTTGTAGAGACCAAGCAACATTCATGCCTTCTTTGTGCTAGTAAAAATTATTAAGGAAACTAAACAGTAATTGTTTCGAGAATACATTATTGACATGAACTTATTTACAGGTCCTGTTGGATTGCACAAACAATCTTTCACGGTGCTATCCATAAGTTGAACACTTTCAGGTTGCCCATTCTTAAACCACCAAGTGCGCAAAAGCTGAAATTCCAGCATCTTTATACAATAAGCTAAGGTGATGTTAGTTCTTGACTTCAGTAGTCACTAGTACTATGAGCAGGAGCGGAGCTACCCTTGATTGACTCTCCTTACATTGTGTAGATAGGTCAAAAAAAATTCTTTTATGTATTCATACTACATGTTATATGTTGAATCCCCTTGGCTGCTTTGCATGTTTACTTCTTTATATTTTGAATCCCTTAGTGAAAATTCCGCTCCGGCGCTGACATCCCTAATAGTGATAACACAATTAGGGATGTCAGATGCTTTCTTCCTCTTGATAGTGATAACATACTGACTCTGAGTTGGCTAAAGACATCCCATTGATTACCAGTACTTACGAAGTCTAAATAAAGAGGAAGAAAGTATTTGACATCCCTAATCGTGTTATCACTATCATTAATCTCAGAGGAAAACATCCAAAACCTTGTTTAACTTTCTGATCAATTCCAAAACCTAGTTTAACTACATAGCAGCTAGCATTGCTTACATTTTTATGAGTCTTCAGGTACTAAGCAAAACACACAAAAATTACCTCAATTTCGTAACCAATCTCCCGTAATGCAGCTGCAACATTAGCCATCATTATTTGATATGGATCAACCAACAAATTAGCAAATACCTATATATGCAGCCAACAGAATGAATCAGAAACTACTTCAAAGGAACAAAAACATACAGTTAAAGTAACAAAATTCTGAAATTATGACTTAACCACAATCAAGATTTACTTTAAATTAGTAAGAATTGAACTGGAGTAATGCTTACCAAAGCCAGCTTAGGTTTTCTATAACCAAATCTCAGTACAGTTCTTGAAGCAAAAGTTCCATTGGCCTCAACAGCCTCATCGCGAAATTTAGCGAAAAGCTTCAAAGGCTCAAACTTGATATCTTCCCCAAAATCCAAAGCCCCCAACTCTTTCAAGAAAGCTAAATCCACTACTCCACTATCTTGAGAACTCAGATTCCCTGATTTTTCCATTAAAGAAGCAGGCAAGAGCATCTGGAAGAGAACAACAAAGAAGAAAAATACAGCCACAGTACAAATCCATTGCAAATAATTGATCTTGTTAACAAACAAGAATCTTGCAAATCTCGATCTGACTGCTCTTTGACCAAATGCATTACTCCTCCCACCAGTTGCTGATGCAGAACGAAGCAAGCTTTGATCTTTCTTCAAAGAAATCCCATTTTCAAGAGAACCCATTTACAGTCCCATCAAAATAATCACAAAAAAATCTTATATGCAGCACCAACTCATAGAAGCAAAAAGCAACTAAAGAAAGAACCTTTCGGAAATTCAAGAACAGAGCTATCCACTTCTCCTAGTCGTATTTGGAAGAGCTTAAAAAGAATATTTCTTGTGATGTCAAAAGAAGAAATAGCAGGGAGTGTCTTTGTTTTCTACCACTAAAGAAATCAAGAAGATGCCTGTGAGTTTTTCTCTTCTTCTTTTTTTCTCTTTCTTGAGTTAAAGGCAGCTTACATCACATTAAATATAAAAAATAAAAATCTGCATATATTAAGTAATTTTTATATGAAAAAGGAAAGAGAATATGGCTAATTGTTGATGCAAGAAAGAACAGAGCAGAGGATGCAATAAGAGATTAAGATAGAGCCCATGCGGCTGCTCTGCTTACGTGGCATTGGTCGTCGTCGTTAGTCAACCGTAATATACACAATCTACTAAATACACGCAGATTGTAATAGCACTAACTACAATGATGGTACACAAAATATTTGAATTTTCGAACAAAAGCTTAACAGATTGTAAATATCTAAGTTGCTCAATTCAAATACTCCATATAAAAAAACTTAATTATTTTTCGTTGCTTAAAAGACTAATTACATATAATTTTACACTAAAAGTATACATTGGTAATATTAAAATAGAGAAAAAATAATTTGTTATAGCCATTACATTATAACTTTTTTGTATGTTGCACCTGTAAAATTTCGCTGGATCGTTGTTGTTGTTGCTGCAATTATTTGCATAACCTAAATCTTTTTTTGGTACATCCATTTGGTTCAAAAAAATGTTGTGGGAAGTTAATGGATTATTATGATGGATATGATGCAAGTAATTTTTTACAAATTGAGTATAATATTTTACATATTTTTAAAGTATACAGATTATTGTAGAAATTTAGAAATCTTATTCGATAAAATTAGGAGTTAAGTTTCTTAATGGAGTAATAGAAAATATTACACAATTAAATTACTTAACCAATTACAAGTAATCTTCTATACTCTAGAGGAGAATATGTGAGTCAATAACCTAGAGGAAAGTGAAGGACTGAAGGTATTTAATTTATTAGAAGCAGTCAAACTTCACTGTGTACTACTTTCTCACGTGATTTTTTAGATTTTTTTGTAGTCCAAAATGTTTAATTTATTCAAATATCACAAAGGAAATAACTTCTTTTTTGTCAAAATTAACCTAAAAATAAAGAACCTAGAAGTATTTATTGTATTTCAATGAACAAATTAAGGTTAATATGATTATTTTTACTGTTAATTAATATTAAAAGGTAAATTTTTTTTTTATAAATAAAAATAACTAAAAATATCAATTAAAATGAATCAGAGATAATACTATTATTATTGGATATCATTTTAAATTAATTTGGGGTAGATTGATTTGCAGAAGTGGGAAATGAAAAACTTTTGGACAAAAGAGCTGTCCTAGACGAGAAATTGAAAAAGAAACGATAATTTAGATTTGTCGAGAAGGCTAGTAGGCGTGAGGGAGAATTTAGTGCGATATCAGATCCGCTGCCTAGTGGTGAGGGTTTGTTTGTCTGTAAAGTGAAATTGAAGCTTGGGTCTATAGACTAAAATACCCTTCTTGTGAACGAGTGTAATAATTCACAATTTGGCAACAGAATCAGTGTTTTCATACTGCTTGAATGAAATCAAATTTTCCTTTACGAGGAAGTAATTAGGACTGTATTTTTTCCTTTTTTCTTTTAACGAATTATGGTAATTCTTGGAGAAATTTACAATTACCTATTTACAGAAAACGTTATTCTTATTTCTCAACTAGAAAATTTCTTAAAGTGGTGAAATGAGGAGGTGAAAATTGCAGGATGCGCATAACATAATGATTATTGACAAAATATTTTCCAGCTTATTTTATTAAAAAAACATTGGCTTGATTGAATTTAGTGAGATTAGATCCCTAGAAATTAGAATATGACCAATTGGCCAATGAGTCTGATATTAATGTGGCTCATGCAGTCTTGAATCTTGAGTACACGTGGCGAAAGATAGGAGGAGTCGGTGAGAGGTGCCTCCTAAAAATGTTTAAACTCAAACTTTAACTAATACTTCATCCGTTTACTTTTAGTTGTCGAAATTTGACTTTGTACTTCCTTTAAAAAAAAAAAATATGTATTTTATAATTTTACTCATAATAATAATAGTATTTTCAAAAGTCTTGAAAAATAATTTAGAGAATGAGTAGTTAATTATAATGGTAAAACTGGAAAAAAAAATTATCTTTTTTATGACTTAATATAATGGACAAATAAAATCGAATGAAAGGAGTACAATAATAAATAAGGAGAAAAATAATAAGATAGTTGAACTTCATGTGCAAGTTGAGTATAAATAAAATTTGTTAAACTTAGATTTGATAAGATAAACAAAGGAAGATGTTAAGGGGTCGTCTGGTAGGATGCGTCAGATATAAAATAATGCATGTATTAACTTTGTGTATTAATAATATTTTGTTTGGTATACTTTTTGAACATATGCATTAATTATGCAAACATTAGTTATACATCATATTTGGTATTATCATGTGCATAACTAATGCATGAGAAACCATGGTATTAACGATGCAATGAGTTTTAATACATACATTAGTTTAGTTAAAGATAAAATTGTCCTTCAAAATTCATGCTTGATTAAAATAAGCTATTATATTAATGCAAGTTTGACTTTGATGTAAAGTTTGATACTGAAATTGTTCTTACTATTTATATCTATACTCTGCCAATTTCTTCATTGTAAATTTATAAATATGCACTCTACTACTACTACTACGTAATGGAGTGCATTTGTAATCAACTCATTTTCCTTTTATTTTCTTAATTCAAACTTTCTTTGCCTAATAATTCAAAAAAGTGAAAAATAAAATTATATCCCTATTAGATAAATAAATACTTAGTATATTTTCTTATATAAATATATATTCAGTTCTATACTACAATATAGGTAGACAAATCAAATAATTTTTTAAACCTTTTTTCATATAAAAATATTCCTCAACATATGTTTCTTTTAAAAGGATAAAGTGATGGACTGGTTTTGAGGGTATTTTTGTAAACAAACAATTCTTTTAGAAATTGTGCAATACTTTAATACATCAAACCAAACAATGGATAATAAATATGTCAGCATAACTAATGCAAGCATAACTAATACCAACGTTACTAAATTCTAATTAATACACCATATTCAACATTATTCTTATGCACCTTACCAAATGACCCCTAAGTTTGATATCTAATACGGTTAAGGGTCATATCTGTCCATGTACTCTTTAAAAAGGGTTATATTTGTCCTTCGTTATACTTTTTAGATATATTTATCCTTATCGTCATACTTTAGGATCATATTTGCCCATATACTCTTCAAAAGAGTTATATTTGTCATTCGTTATACCTTTTTGACATATTTATCCTTACAATTATACTTTAGGATTGTCACGACCCAAAATCTGTCAGGCAAGCCAACAATACATACTTAGCTTAATTACCCATTTTAATGGATTTAAAATCAAAATTTCTTCAATGAAATAATAAAAATAAAACTCATAGAGTAAATGATAAATATTTTTAGCAACTAAATTTCTAAACAACTCACAACCATTCCCAAAACCCGGTGTCACAAGTGCATGAGCATTTACTAGGGAATTAAAATTTAAAATACATCATCTGTCCAGAATATAAATTAGACAGAAAATTATAATATCTCTGAATGAGACTCTGTTGGATGCGGATCGTAATACAGAATGCAGCTCACCTATGTTCCCGCAACTATTAATCACACATCTGCGCCACAAGGCTGCTAGACATATATGTACCTGCACAATAAAATGTGCAGCAAGTGTTGCATGAGTACAAAAACAACGTGTACCTAGTAAGTATCAAGCCTAATCTCAAAGAGGTAGAGACGAGATGGCCGACTATGACACTCACTATGGGTCAATAATATTAAATAATCATAAAAATAAAAATATTTATATCAACGTGATTCACAAAGTTAACAATAATTTTATTGAACCAACAGAAGTAATTAAATTTCTTCAATTCTAATAAATTTCCAATTTATCAATTAGCCTCATTTACAAGAATAACAATAATTTTCTTAATAAGCAGAGATAATTAATTCTTTAGATTTTCAATAATTTCTAATTTATCAATCAAATTCCTTTAAATGCAATAATTTCTAATCTATTAATTAAATCCTTCAATTTCAATAAAAAATCCAATTTATCAAATAGCTTTACAAGCTGCAATAAACTGTCCAAGTATCGTGTAATTATTATTATTATTAAGCACGATTTCTACCGAGGTCGTACGGCTCGGTCCAGAGTTTCGTGTACACTGGCGAGGGACGTGCGGCACGATCCATAGATGCATCTATCCTGCCGAGGCGTTCGGCCCGCTCCACAAGAAAATAGGACATTTTCTTATGTACCTCCGAAAGAAGTGTATATTTATTATAAGATAAATTCGGGAGGAAGAACAATTTCTCTTAATAATTAATTAATTTAAATAGAAAATTAAGCATATGAGATTTCCATCCTTTAATATCTTTATCTAACAATTCACTATATATATATATATATATATCAAATAATATTAATTAAACAAAGAATAAAATTTACACAAGTAATTCATGCTTTGATTCCTAAACTACTCGGACTTTAGCATTAATAGTAGCTACGCACGGACTCTCGTCACCTCGTGCGTATGTAGCCCCCGTAATTAGCAATAATTATTCAATTTAATCCCTATAGGGTAATTTCTCCCTCACAAGATTAGACAAGAGATTTACCTCGTCTCAAAGTCCACTTTTCGATTACCACATCGCGTTAAATTCCAAATTCGGTGCCGAAAAATCCGAAGCTATCCAAATATTAATAAAATAATTAATACATGTTCAAAAATTCTAATTTAGGCAATTGAATAAATTACCCTAACCAAAACAGTAAAATTTCTAAAATTCATCCCAGGTCCACATGCCCGGATTCTAAAAATTTTCGAATGAAAATATTACCCATAATCTCAAGAACTCAAATATATACTTTCTACCTAATTCCATAATTATTTTCATGGTTAAATCTCATTTTCATAAAAATCTAGGTTTTTCATCTAAGCCTTTGATTTCTAAGATTTACTAGTTATAATCTACCATAATCTATGTATTTAACTCAAAGTGTGTAGAATTAACTTACCTTCAAAGAATAAAATTTACACAAGTAATTCATGCTTTGATTCCTAAACTACTCGGACTTTAGCATTAATAGTAGCTACGCACGGACTCTCGTCACCTCGTGCGTATGTAGCCCCCGTAATTAGCAATAATTATTCAATTTAATCCCTATGGGGTAATTTCTCCCTCACAAGATTAGACAAGAGACTTACCTCGTCTCAAAGTCCACTTTTCGATTACCACGTCGCGTTAAATTCCAAATTCGGTACCGAAAAATCCGAAGCTATCCAAATATTAATAAAATAATTAAGACATGTTCAAAAATTCTAATTTAGGCAATTGAATAAATTAACCTAACCAAAACAGTAAAATTTCTAAAATTCATCCCAGGTCCACGTGCCCGGATTCTAAAAATTTTCGGATGGAAATATTACCCATAATCTCAAGAACTCAAATATATACTTTCTACCTAATTCCATAATTATTTTCATGGTTAAATCTCATTTTCATAAAAATCTAGGTTTTTCATCTAAGCCTTTGATTTCTAAGATTTACTAGTTATAATCTACCATAATCTATGTATTTAACTCAAAGTGTGTAGAATTAACTTACCTTCAAATTGCTAGTTGAAATCTCCTCTCAAAAGGCTCCAAAATCGCCCAAGAATGGAAGAGAATGGGCACAAAATGACTAAGCCCGGATTTTTAACACATTCTGCCCAACAGTCATTTTCGCACCTGCGGCTCCGCATCTGCGGAAGATGCGTCGCAGATGCGGTTTCCCCCTAAGCCGGCTCCGTCCGCTTCTGCGATCAGCGGTTCGCATCTGCGAGTCTGCTTCTGCGACTTACACGTCGCACATACACCTTCTCCGCACCTGCGGCCCTTCTTCTGCTTCTGCGGTTCTGACAGAACTGGGGAGCTTCAGCTTGGCTCTAAATTTCTAACTTAGTCCGAGCCTCGTCTGATTAATGCTCGGGGCCCCCGGGCGAACATACCAACAAGTTTGAAATCATAAAGCGGACTCGCTCGAACTCTTTAAACATGTAAAATAACATCAAATCTAAGAATCATACCCTAAACCAAATTGATTCAAACTTAAGAACTTCAAGTTCTTCAATTTACTACCAACGCGCCGAAACATACTTAAACTACTCAGAATGACACCAAATTTTTGCATGCAAGTCTTAAATCACTGTACAGAGCTATTCCCAGCTCGGAATTCCAAACGGACCTCGATTACTCCAAAACCTATTCCAAACCATTTTTTAAAGAACTTTAAACCTTCAAATAGTTAATTTTTCACTATTAAGCGTCAAAACGCTCCCGGTTTATCCAAAACCAGATTCGAACATACATCTAAGTCCGAAATCATCATACGAACCTATTGGAACCGTCAAATCCCGATTCCGAGGTTATTTTCTCAAAATGTTGACCGAAGTCAAACTTGCCCCTTTAAAGCCAAACTAAGGAACCAATTGTTCCGATTTCAATCCAATCACTTCCAAATTTTGAACAAACTATCCACGCAAGTCATAAATTAATAAAAGCATATACAGAGAGTTTTATTTAGGAGAACAGGGTTCAAACAATCAAAACGACCAGTTGGGTCGTTATATTCTCTCCCACTTAAATATACGTTCATCCTCGAATATGCTAAAGATTGTTCCGGAGTTGTCCAAAAATCATTGTTTAACACTTCGAGAACCTACCCGTGCTACCACACCCAATTGAGCACATTAGCTCGAGCAAATTTGAAGATTCTCCCCTTTATTTAGGCAATTAAGCCTTAGAGCCCAATTCTAACAACCAAAATTCTCCACCATGCTTGATTCTAACCTACGAACACCGTATCAATCACTACATGATGCACCAATACAGGATTGCATACCTTGGTTGAATTTAGACCATGCACCGCACCATTCACATGCCCATAATAACATCCCCGATAACAATAGTCAAGATTCCACGAATCTGATATCCATAACACATCTCATGATACCTATAAGTCTTGTTCCAACTCTTGCAATGCTTTCACGAGGGAAGAAATATGTAGAAATTCATAACCCACTGCCGAGTCAACAAATTATTGAGTTTCTCCTTATGACAAGAACCATTGCCTCATTATGGACCAAATAATGGTATTTGCTCTTTATTATACTTCATATAATCCGATCGTACTGATCCCAGATCCAATAATTTCGTCTCACCTAGTATAAGTTGCTCAGGCAATAAGCCACCTCAGACACGGCAAAAGGTCTCATATGACGCCACAATGAGCTAATAAGCTACGGACTCGATTGCGATAAATAAGGAAAATAAACTATGGAAAGGATTATTCAACCCACGTGACTAATTAAACAACTGAAAGATGTCATGAACCCTCCTCAGAAAATGGGACACAAAACACACAAAATAGAATATAAGGGACTGTACTCAACATCACACTGTTGCGGCGTGCAACCCGATCCAAACAACATACCCGTGGCGGCGTGCCACCCGATCCGCACAAAAAGAATTTGTAAGAAAATACTTAGCGAGCTAGAATGCTCATTACTGCAAAATATCCGAATATCGGACACAAGCACGCCAAGTGCATGATACCATCCCTGGGAGGACCGACAACGCCATATGCTATAAAACTCAAGCATAACTAAGGTGCGATATATGATCTGAATCTCGAGAGCCATCTTGCTCACATAGCACCATCGCTACGCGGAACCTCAACACATAAGAAATTTATCAAGCCGCTTCACAACTCACACGGCACAATATAGTATTTCATGAAATAGCCGACGACGAAATAACTTTCAACGTCCGAATAATCCTCCATAAGGAGCGCTATGCTGAATGAACACATCTGGTCTGATATAGAGCCCATATTCATATTTAAATCCATCAACATACCTCAAGCCAATTCTGATCGCACCATACTAGGCTAATAACCCTTCAAGTATCCATAATAACCCTTTTCCCATAACACACAAGAACAACCATCATAACCGGAACAAACTTCCACAGTCCACAACCAAATGAACCGAGCGCCCTCCAGGCATAATTTCTCGAATCAACGATATTACCACAATCTTCATACTTGGTTTAAATCTTCACTCAATAAAGTGACTATATGCCACTCTTACACAATCTTTTTGTGAGACACGCTCCTACGACCTTCCGCACCAGGTAACAAGTCTACACATCCATGCTACCGGTTACTCTAATACTGTAAAGCATATAAGGAATCCGCAAATCAATACACAAGATATCTTACACCTAACATCGATTTTAGGTGATGCCGAAAATAATACCATCTTACTTTAAACATCTAAATCCTTTTCCTAGTCATCCGAGCTCATGACATCCTTGTCAACACCGAACCGAAATCTTCAATCCTCAACTTTCGAATTCTATGCTACTTAGTGCACTTAATCACTCAAATGCACAGGAGTACAAGAATTCCATCATAACTCCCGAACCACTAATAGGGTAAACACTTAATTATATAGAAACCTTCTACTTAACTCATCTCAAAAGAACCATTACAACGCGTGACTGAATTCCCATTTTCGCAGAAAATACCAGCCTCAAGTAGTGGTCTAAACCACCATAACTCTTCTGGGATCCCTCTACACATAACATGCCATAATACCTGAATTCCTTCAAATAAAATCAATTACGGTAGCTGTCAAGCCTCACACGTACCGCCAAAAATCACACGCATAACTCAATACGCTGAATGAACTGATCATTGACACCATCATGCCAATTCAACCATTGTTACCCGACCTGTCTTTTCTCAATTTATTCTCAACTTGACTTAGAAATAATAATAGCTCCATTCATTACATCACGAACTCAAATCTGTGCTCATCCCGAGTGACCTATTTCATGAGACTACGCTGTTTCAAAATCCACGAATCATCTCATACCCCTCCTGGTGCGCACTTTTACATCTTTAACTGGTACACCCATTCTGATACTTCTTTTATGAATCTGAAGTTATTTTCTTCCGTTCTCTAATGCTACACCACAACCTGAAGATAATGCAGAGTACTATAAGCTCCGTTTCATAATCTGCTGCAAAAGCTCGATACCCAACCATACTACGGACTCGGGATCCTTAGGCATCGCACTTTACCTTTTTGAACCCCCTAAGACCGTTATTGAGAGTCACTTGCTCTGACTTGTTCCCAAACATGATCAACTCCAAGGCCTTGCTAGCACATTGACACTTTCTCAAGGAAACTTTCGACTGTCTTACTTTCCTTGTGCATTACATCTACACGAAACATAAACTCTGAGTCTTCCCAAAGCTGAATATGAATCAATAAAGGCCAAATATGGCACACATTCCTCAAATCCTTTGCTCAAATTACCACCGATATTTTCTTTCCTTAGTCTTAATGACCCACCAATACACCGATAACCAAAAACCGCACAAGTTGACACTGCGCAATCCAATCATAGACGGTAGGGCTCTCCCACTTAGCTTGAAGCTATAATTACATAATTCTGGAATCCACCGAGATTCTTTCTTCATTGTTGACATGATCTTGCACACGCAACTCGCCAAATTTCTCGAATTCCTCCTATTAACCTTTAATAAACACTCCGAACCACTAGCCATATTTATATATTAAATCTCTTACCGGGTAGCAGTAGAATTCTTCGTAGAAGCTTTGTCAACACCACGCGACCGCTAACCTGCTCACATGAGACAAACCTACCCGTGAAAATTACATGTTGACATATTCCAACATTGCTGCACTAGGTGCAATTACTACAAAATCAGTAGATCATCCTGAGTCGGAGCTCATTCACCAGCTGCACCAGTCCGTTCACTCCTCATGGGCGTCAACAAAAGGTGTGACAATACATTCCAATCCAAAGTCATGTTGTATCCTTCGTCATATCAAGCAACTCCCTCTTGTCACACCCAATCTTCCTCAATATAGCAACTAATATTTCAAATTAAGCCCGTAGACCTAGTCACTGTCCACCATGAATCCCAAACCACTCTAAACTTTCCTCAAGACGTGTAGCTATCCTACCCCGTAACACATATGCTACCTTGCCACTCTCCCACTTTGGTCAAACCCTCTCTTTTAAGCAGCTACTCGACTTCTGTTTCTCACACTTGGCCTCCTAGGAACTTAACCACCACAAGACACCTTCCACAAGTCCTTCCTCATCTTTTGCTGCCCAATTGTTGCCTTAACTCAAAATCCGTTTCTATAGCACTTGAACCAATAGGTCGTTACTAACTTTAAACCTTTCCGAGGATCATCCTTCTCGAGCCATCAATACTAGGAACACCGCTTAAATCCTGAACCATTGCACACCGCGATCTCTAACAACTGCTTCCCTTACACAAATTTCTAACACCCCGCCGTGAAGGTGAGTTGAAGAAAACCATAACATCGGCGAACCTTATCGCATTTAACAATGCGATGACACCACATCACAATTGATAACTCTACCACGCTCAAAAATATCAAGCTTCGTTACTCCATCAACCCAAACCTGAACATTCTTAGTCCGATTGCCTTTACTCTGCTGGAAATAAAATATGGAACCTATGAATCATGTACTGAGAAAAAACTTCCTTCAAGTCGTTTACTGCCCTGACACATAGACAGGCATTCTACCATTACATAAACACTATGCGATAACAATGCATGAATCATCATAACAATCAATGCCAAATCTCAAAACCTTAGGTAGTATTGATACTGAACTGAAATGATAGAGCGGCCTTCCGCAAGGCTACAACAATAGCCCAATTAATTTCGCAGGGAGAAGTATGCTGCACTACATCTGTAGTACCATAAAAAAATTTCCTCGATCCCCAATTTATAACAAGCGTTTTACGTCGCATAAGATTGAATAGGAAGAAAATGTAGGCATAAGCCTCAAAGGAATTGAATCGCACGATGAGGAATCAAAAAGGGAAGTATTCTTAACAGCCTTGTAGCCACTCGAAGATAAGTACATACGTCTTTGTATCGATTCGCAAGACTCTACTAGACTTGCTCATGACTCGTGAGACCTAAGTGAACCTAGTGCTCTGATACCATGTTGTTACGACCCAAAATCCATTAAAGGTCGTGATGGCGCCGGACACCATTGTCAGGCAAGCCAACAATACATACTTAGCTTAATTACCCATTTTAATGGATTTAAAATCAAAATTTCTTCAATGAAATAATAAAAATAAAACTCATAGAGTAAATGATAAATATTTTTAGCAACTAAATTTCTAAAAAACTCACAATCATTCCCAAACCCCGGTGTCACAAGTGCATGAGCATTTACTAGGGAATTAAAATTTAAAATACATCATCCGTCCAGAATATAAATTAGACAGGAAATTATAGTATCTCTGAAGTAGACTCTGTTGGATGTGGATCGTAATACAGAATGCATCTCACCTATGTCTCTGCAACTATTAACCACACCTCTGCGACCTAATCTTGAAGAGATAGAGACGAGATGGCCGACTATGACACTCACTATGGGTCAATAATATTAAATAATCATGAAAATAAAAATATTTATATCAACGTGATTCACAGAATTAACAAAAATTTTATTGAACCAACAGAAGTAATTAAATTTCTTCAATTCCAATAAATTTTTAATTTATCAATTAGCCTCATTTACAGGAATAACCATAATTTCCTTAACAAGCAGAGATAATTAATTCTTTAGATTTCCAATAATTTCCAATTTATCAATCAAATTCCTTCAAATCTAACAATTTCTAATCTATTAATTAAATCCTTCAATTTCAATAAAAAAATCTAATTTATCAAATAGATTTACAAGGTGTAATAAACTGTCCAAGTATCGTGTAATTATTATTATTATTAAGCACGATTTCTAACGAGGTCGTACGGTGTTCGGGTCCAAACCTACACCACTGTATAGTAGCAAGGAGTGGTCGATGCAATTTTACCCGATGAGGTCGGGATCGATTTCCACACGGAGTTAATTTGGTTTGGAGTCGGGTATCTAACTAATCTAGATGTGCGTGTTATTTCTAATTGCACTTCCAAACATTGTTGTGATTGATTCTATTCTAATTTTATACTATTGTATGCCAAGTATAAGCTAAGTACAATATTTTTGGTGAAAGTTTTCAAGTGTTAAAAGGCACTAGGGTAGTGACTTCCGCATAGGTGAGTATCTAATGGATATCAAGAATCTAGGACAAGCTTGTTACGATTGGGGTCGTGATATAACCATCACACATAAGTGCTCACTCTATACCTCTCGGTAGTTTGAGTGACTTTGCCCGATTTTGGCTTTCTCAAGCCCAAATGAGTGTTCATACAATCCAAATGAAACTGGCTCAAGTCGGGTATTACTATCTCTAGGTTTAACCCTTTAATCGGGGCTATCAATCTCTTGAGTTCACCCTAATTCATTGTTAGCCTAATTTTCCTAGACTTAGTCTCTCTTTCTCAAGAAGAGCCTAAGTTATAAAGGCATGAATCAGTGTTTGCAACCACTAATTCTATAATTTTAGCATGAATTAGGCTAAATGTCACTAACCCATAAACAATTAAGCCCTAAAATTCAAGACCCATTAAATACCCACATTAGGATTGGGTCATAACCCTAGCTATGGGGTCTAGCTACTCATGATAACAGCAGAAATCAAAGATAAAGATGAAATATAAGTCATAATAGTACTAGATGAAAATCTAAAGTTCGAAGGTAAATCTATTATAAAATTGCCCTAAAGGGGAAAAACCAGTCGTTCATGTGCTCAGCTCTACAAAACTTGACCTAAAATATCATAAAGATCTATTTATACACAACTAAAATTTTCGGACAAAAATGCCCCTGCGGAGGATTCGCGAACGCGTAATTCTGACCGCGTCCGCACTTGAGCTTTCGCGAACGCATAATAAGAAGCGCGGTCCGTATTTCTTCAATACTGGGCTTGGATTGGACTTAGTTTCGCGGACCACATAATTTCAACTGCGTGAGCTTCCATCGCGGCCGCGTAATTTGGACGCGGACCGCGTTCTTCAGTTAAGCCTGACTTGCAGGGTCTCTGCACCTCAAGATGCGCTCTCAGCGAAATTCCCTTCGCGTCCGCGTAAGATCAATTCGTGGCCGCGTAATTTGGACGCAGGCTGCGTTATTCATTTGAGCCTAACCTGTAGAGTATCTGAACCTCGAACCATGCTCTCTGCAAAAATCTCTTCGTGACCGCGCTAAAGATTTCGAGACCGCGCTTTTCCAAAGCGGTCAACGTTTATTTTAGTACTCAAAGCAACTTCTCTGAATTTGCTTTCACGGACCGCGTAATAGTGGCCGCCTCAGCGGTGGTCCTTATGCGGCCGTGCTTTTCTGTCGCTTTCAGCGCTCCAGTGTCAGCCTTGGATTAGTGCAAGTTTGACTCCTTCATGAGTTGATTATGGCTTCTTTGCCTCATTTTGACCAAACCCTGCAAACAAGCACACTAAGTTAGTTTTCGGGAATACCTTTATGCATTTTTGACTCAAAACCTAAGCAAAAGAGAGAAAATAATAGGCTAAAACCCTAGTTATCAACTCCCCCAAACTTAAGCTTTTGCTTGTCCTCAAGCAAACAAGGTAATTCCCACCTCCACAAAAAGAAGAAAGGAAAAATTCAGCTTTTCCAAGGTGACTTCATCAAGCATCAATTGGGACTAACAACTACACTCAACACAAATACATTATCAACAACATCATGCTATGATTTCTTGAGTTCCATAGTTCTAATGTGACACAAAAGCATCAAGAATTGACTCAATTCATCAAGGAAGCTCATTCTCTCACGTAGGTCATTGTGGATTCCAAACTCCTCCTCCTCTACTCTCCATGAGCAAATCTCACTTTATAGAATGTGACACTCAAAACAAGAATTGTAAAGAAATGGGCTCATCACTCTCAAAAGAACACCACAAGTCCGGCTCTAAGTACCATAAGCTTGCCCCTTATGTAGATCACCCCTAATGTAAGCTCACTCAACTTGAAATCATATAGGGCTTTAGTGGGATGTAATGAAGGCTTTTTGGATCAAGGTAGGATATAATGAACTATGACGGTTTCATCTTTTCTTAAGCACTCCATTTTCTCATTTCGGTTCATACTTTCTTGACTCTTTAAGTCATTTTCTTCTTCCTCAGGGGAACTAGAGAGACATATTGTCACTCTTTCTTGTTCATGACAATCATTTTTATCCTTTTCTCATCATTCCATGCCATTCAACATTATTTTCTTTGAATTCCTTCAACCTTTTCTTTCTTTTTGACATATTTCTTTTTGACTCATTATCCTTTTCTTTGCCTTTCCTTTTCATCAACTCTTTTTGTTCTTTGTATCTTTTATCACTTTGAAGTTCCTCGTCTCTCTCCCAAACTTATGTTTTCACTCATTGCCCATCATGAATGCTAAGGAAAGATTGGGTGCCAAGAGATGGTCATTATTAAACGGATGAAGGCTTGTAATGTGGATTGAATGAAAAAGGCTTAGGCTCAAAGGGGTTGACTAGGGATATTACATTGGTAGGCTACGAAAGCTTTCATAGTTCAAATGGGACCAAGGAGAGCCTATAATCACTTCTCAAGTCGAGCTACACTTAGAATTTCGCCTGGACAAATATTCAAGGCAAGTTCTAGACTTGTTGGCATGGGACTTGGACTTGCAATGCAATACCTCACCTCTCAAGCTACTGGATTGTTAAAGAGAATAGAGTCGAGGGCCCACAACAACCTTAGCTAAGATTGAAGATCACATATGGCTCACAGAAACCACTTGATGATAGTTTTAGTCAACTCAAGAGTATAAAGGTCACAACTAGAGCTAATCTCTTCAACCAACTTGTCTCTAACCATGAGGTCGAAGGTAAATATGTTGGTACCAAGTGAAGCCTGCTTGAGACACTTTTATTCATTACTACTATATATCAAAACAGAAAGAAAAACAGACTCAATCCCTTAAGAAGGTTGTCACGCCATCCATCGCTGGGAAGAGTCACCCGGTTCACACAACATCCACATTTGAAAAGAACCGAGGTATTAAGAAAACCAAAGGCTTATTGATCACGCAGAAATGTAAAAAGAGGCTACAAACTCAAAAAGAAGCTATTAAAGGAAGTTAGAAGCTAAGCTATTAAGGAAAATTATAAAAGAAGTTATATAGTAAAATATAGAAAGTAAACTGAATATGTACAATAGGGGAGTGAAAGGAAAATGCACAAACTGAATATGTAAAGTTATATACATACCAAAAGTGAAAAATAACGAAAAAGTAGTATCATAATTATTACATGCCAAAATCAAAGTCATCAAATCAAAATAAGACCACCCTCCCAAATATAAATTAGCATTGTCCTCAGTGCTAAAAGTAAAAATAAGCTCAGGGAAAGGATAAAGATTAAAAAAAACTCCCTATGTGGTCTCAGGTACTCTGGTAGGGTCCTCAGACTGTGTAGGCTCATCAACCCCATCAGGATCCTCTAGCTGAATCTCTAAGTCCTCGGTCTGGGGTACCACAAATTATCTCACCGGCTCTCTGTCAGCCTCCTGCTCTGATGCATGTGCTATTTGTGCTGCCAGTGCAGTCTCCTCCATAAGGAGGTCCAGAGGAATATCGCTGGTGGAAGTAAGCTGCTCCACCTCTTTATTTAACAGCTCTTGATTCTTCTTCACCTTTTTGATCTGTTTTCCCATCTCCTTGATTACCTTCACATGAGTACCCAGAGTCTCCAGAATTTGCTTTTAGTTTTCAAGGATCTTTTTCAATGAATCCCCTACTGACGGAGGCATCTGAAACTGTGCTGGAGCTACCTGTGCTGTGACTGCACTGGATAAGGCACATAACTTTGTTGTAGCTACCTGCATCTAGTTGTTGATGCTGGATAAAGTCTGATTAGCCCTCAGTGCAGTCTGAGGGTAAGTTGAGGAGGAAGGCACAGATAGTGGGGCAGAGACTGATGGCCCTAAGGACGGAGGTGGCATATCAGCAGATGAACCTTCGGCTGTGGAAGGCTCGGACCCAGTAGCCACTACCCTTGGCTCTTCAGACTGACCATCGGAGGGAGTGGCTTTGCCTTTGGACTTGGGATCGCCTGCTCGCTGAAGGCTGTACCAAGAGAAGGGACTTTTCGGTTTCACCTTCATGTCAAAGTGTCTTCCCTCAACCCCTTGGTCCTCTAGGTACATAGTGATGAAATTGGGGTAAGGGTAGGACATTTCTTCCTTCCCGGTTGCCTTAGATATGTTCTGGGCCATGAGGTTCCCCACATTTATTGGGTACCCTGCCATAATGGATGCTATGAGGATCGCCCGGGAAAGTGGAATGTCACTGTCATGCAGGCACGGATCAAGGCGGCTACAGACAAAGGTGCACCACCCTTTTGCTTCAAAGCTCAAAGTCTTTCTATGAATATGGACCCCAGGTGTAAGCCTAGCCGGTGTTGACCCAGGGATGGCTATCACCTCTGCAAGCCATGGACGGGCTGCCTCATCTAATGCCAACTTTTCCAAGTACAGGGATTCATTCACATCATCGAACCCGACATATGTGTTCAGTGTCTTGCCATCAAATCTGATCTTCCGGTTCCGTACCTTAGTCACATAGGTGCCCTTTTTGATATGGGCGACATTGGTGCAGAATTCTTTGACTAAGTACTCATTGGCCTCCGGTAGCTTGCTAGTGAAGAATTTCCACCCCACTCTTTCATCAAATTGCTTCTTCACATTGGGATTGTGGGGTAGAAGATCTCTTTATATGAAATGCCGCTCAAGGGTGAGCGACCTTTGTGGCCACCATTCCCGGAATTTGTGGTAGGTTTTCTCACTCACGAACCTATCTTGCCACACTGCCGGCTTCCTTGATCTAATAAAACCTCCAACCCGGGTATCACCACCTCTCCCGTCATTCAGGACATCCTCTTCATTATTAATATTAATTAGAGCCGTTGTTGAGGCCGTAGTTGCAGCAGGTGGGGCAGGTGGTGTGGAAATCGCACTACCTCCTCCTGATCCATCAGACGACCAAGACAGGGAAGTAGATTCATCGACGAGGCGGTAGGGCTGTGATTGAGCCTCTTGTTGGGGTTGTGCAGCTTCCCCAGGGAGGGGACAAACTCACTAGTCTCAAAAGAGTTGGGAGTGGGTCTTCGGATGGTTTGTTTCTTGCCAATGACCTTTTTAGGTGCTAAGGATGCAGTCTGTTTCCCTCTGCCCTGGCCTCGGGAGGATTCTCCCCTCCCTTGTGATTTCTCAGGACCGCCACGAGATCGCACCATTATTTGCATACATAATTAGTGAAAGCTTATTAGTATTGTGGTTCAATGAATCAGCAAAAGAAAGCAGATGATATGATCACATTGTTTCTCAAAGCAAGGATCCACTGACAGCATAAAAAGGAGTGCGTCTGCAGAATGGTCAGCGCGGTTCGCGTAAAAAGGAGCACGGCCGCAAAAGAGGCTGGACTCAGACTATCAACTCTCTGATCATGGTCTTCCGCGGACCGCGTAAAAATGAACGCGGCCGCGAAATCAATTTGTCAAACTCTCTGAAACTCATTAGCGCGGACCGCATATTTTGGACGTGGCCGCGTCCTAAATTACGCGGTCCGCGAAAGAATCATCGCATCCGCAAACATGCAACCATACTCAGCTCTCGCAAATTAAAGAACGCGGATCGCGTAAAATGGACCGCGGTCCGCGGAATTCAAACAAAAACTGACATTGGTACATTTGAAACCTAGGGTTTTCACTAAGTGCAAAAATTAATGCAATTAACATGCATAGTTAATAACCCTATCCCCCATTAGGCAAGTAAAGCGATTACCCACATGAATTTAAGCATCAATTAAGCATGATTTTGAGATTGTGGCATGTATTAAACCCTAACTAAAAAGAGAAATTAAAAATAGAAGAAATGAAAATCAAAAGATAAAATTAATGTAAAGATTTGAGCATACCAGATGTGGATTTGTAGTAGAAAATTGCTTCTTGACTAATGAGATATGAAATTGAAATTTTAAGAAGTGGAAGATGAACAGTGGCATATTTCGCTAAGAGCGTGGGTTCGAAAAAGTGTAAAAGTCCTAAGGACTTCCTATTTATACCAACTCAGAGGTTACCTGAGCGCGGTCCGCATAATTCCACCGCGTCCGCAATTTTTACCTTTCGAAGAACCTTTTCAGAAACAAGTCCGCTGAGAGCGGAATAACGGGCACGACCGCGTAATATCAACGCGGACCGCGAAATTACGAACGCGGACGCGAATACAACTTTAGAGAGTTGATATTCTGGACTTTTCAAGTTTGCTTCCACTGATAATATACGCCCCCGCGAAAAGCTCTCGCTGACCGCGAAATTTTGAGTGCGGTCCGCGTAATTCCCCACACTTAGGCAAATTTTTCCAGCAACAGTCATGTACTGCATAAAAAATTCCTACATAAATCTCACAACCAGTTAGTTCAAAATAAAACCCGATCTAAGAAGAAAATCAAAGAAGAAAGAAAAACACATGGGTTGCCTCCCAAGAAGCGTCTGATTTAACGTCGCGGCACAATGCATGTTACCAACATTATTGGAAATTGATCAAGGCTACCACATGGCTGTCATCAAAATTGCCGAGGTAATGCTTCACTCGGTGCCCATTAACTCTGAAGATTTCACCATTTTTGTTTTTCAAGTCAAGAGCACCAAACGGAGTCACGTGCACCTCTTCAAAAGGGCCACTCCATTTTGACTTGAGCTTTCCCGGAAATAGTCGTAACCGGGAGTTGAATAGAAGAACCAAGTCACCCTCATTGAATTCTTTGTTCTGGGCATATTTTTCATGTAAGTACTTCATCTTGTCCTTATACAAGGACGAGCTAGAATAAGCATGAAACATGAATTCATCAAGTTCATTGAGTTGCTCTACCCAGAGATTGGCTGCTACATCTCATTCAAGGTTTAACTTCTTGAGCGCCCACATGGCCTTGTGCTCTAACTCAATCGGAAGATGGCATGTTTTCCCAAATACTAACCGGTACGGAGACATACCAATTGGAATCTTGTACGCAGTTCTATAAGCCCACAACGCATCGTCAAGTTTCCTTGACCAATCAGTCCGGTTTGCATTGACAGTTTTTGATAATATGCTCTTTATCTCCATGTTGGAGACCTCAACTTGTCCACTAGTCTGGGGATGATAAGGGGTTGACACCTTATGATTGACACCATACTTGGAAAGTAAAGTGTCGAAGGCCTTGTTGCAGAAATGAGAACCCCTATTACTGATGATCGCCCTAGGAGTGCCAAACCTTGTAAAGATATTTTTCTTTAAGAAAGTCACCACACTCCGTGCCTTATTGTTGGGCAAAGCTACAGCTTCAACCCACTTGTAAACATAATCAACAAGAACCGGAATGTAAGTGTTACCACACAAACTCACAAAAGGCCCCATGAAGTCTATGCCCCATACGTCAAAAATATCGATTTCCATAATAGTAGTGAGATGCATTTCATCCTTATTGGAAATTCCACCAGCTCTTTGGCATTCATCACACCTCTTAACAAGCTCACGTGCATCTTTATACAGGGTAAGCTAATAAAATCCACAACTAAGAACCTTTGAAGCAATTCTCGCCCCACCATGATGACCATTGTAGGGCGAGGAATGGCAAGCATCAAGAATATTCATTTGCTCCTCTTTCGGAACACATCTCCGGATCACACCATCATTGCAAATCTTAAAAAGATAGGGCTCGTCCCAATAATAATCCAAGCTGTCCCATTTGAGTTTCTTCCTTTGGTTTGAAGAGAGCTCACTCGGGATAATGCCGGTCACAAGAAAGTTAGCCACATCGGCGAACCAAGGCATACCATTCAAAGACACAGAGAGGAGTTGTTCATTCGGGAACGAATCATTAATTTCGAGGCCATCGTGGGGCCTCCCCTCCTCTTCTAAGCGGGACAAGTGGTCCGTCACTTGATTATCACTTCCTTTTATATCAGTGATTTCAAGGTCAAACTCTTGAAGCAGAAGTACCCATTTCATTAACCTAGCCTTCGAGTCCTTTTTTGTCATCAAGTAACGGAGTGCCACGTGATCGGTGTGCACAATCACTTTGGCTCCCATGAGATATGGCCAGAACTTTTCCATGGCAAAGACAATGGCTAGTAACTCTTTCTCGGTCACCGTATAATTGACTTGGGCGTCATTCATCGTTTTGCTTGCATAAAGACCGGATGAAATATCTTGTTGACCCTTTGCCCCAAAACCGCTCCTATCGCAACATCACTAGCATCGCACATGAGCTCAAATGGTAAGCTCCAATTGGGTGAGGTAATGATGGGAGTGGTTGTCAATTTATACTTGAGAAGCTCAAAAGATTTCATGCAATCTTCATTGAACACAAACTTTGCATCCTTTTCTAGCAGCTTGCACAAGGGGTTCACCATATTTGAGAAATCCTTGATGAACCTTCGGTAGAACCCCGCGTGCCCAAGAAAGCTCCTAACTCCCTTGACGGAAGTAGGAGGAGGGAGATTTGAAATAACTTCAATTTTTGCTTTGTCCACTTCAATACCGTTCTTTGAGATCTTATGGCCGAGGACAATGCCCTCCTCGACCATAAAGTGTCATTTTTTCCAATTAAGCACTAGGTTGGTCTCTTCACATCGGGCCAACACTTTGTCAAGATTATCCAAGCATTCTTCAAATGAGTCCCCCACAACACTAAAATCATCCATGAATACTTCGAGGAAGTCCTCCACCATATCCGTAAATATTTCCATCATACACCGCTAAAAGGTAGCCGGTGCATTACACAAACCAAACGTCATCCGTGAGAATGCAAATGTGTCATACAGACATGTGAAGGTGGTTTTCTCTTAGTCTTCCGGTGCAATGAGAATCTGGTTGTACCCTGAGTACCCATCCAAAAAATAATAGTAGGCACGCCCGGCAAGTCTATCCAACATTTGATCAAGAAAGGGCAATGAAAAGTGGTCTTTGTGGGTCACTTTGTTCAGCTTTCTGTAGTCTATACGTACCCTCCATTTGGTGACAGTACGAGTGGGGATCAACTTATTTTTATTATTTGTGACCATAGTCATACCCCCTTCTTCGGCACATATTGTACCGGTGAAGTCCATAAACTATCCGAGATAGGGTACACAACCCCTGCATCAAGCCACTTGATAATTTCCTTCTTGACGACCTCTTGCATAGCCTCGTTCAACATCCTTTGATGTTCCACGGAGGGTTTGGCATCATCCTCTAGTATAATTTTGTGTATGCAAAAGGCGGGGCTTATACCCCGAATGTCAGCCAAAGTCCATCCAATTGCCTTTTTCCTTCTTTGAAGCACCGCAAGGGTGGAGTCTATCTGCACATTAGTTAGGCAAGCAGAAAGAATAACAGGTACTATGGAAGAAGGGCCTAAGAATTCATACCTGAGGTGTGAAGGCAAAGGCTTCAACTCCAATGTTGGTGGCTCCTCGATTGAGGGCTTTGTTGGTAGAGTCTTCCGATTTTCCAAGTCCAAGGAAAGTTTACGGGGCCCATATGAGTAGGATCCCATTCCTTGAAATGCATTTGCATATTCAACCAAGCCTTCCTTGTCATCATCTTCATGGTTTAACAACACAGCTTCCAAAGGGTCTTCCACATTGATCATGGCACTCGTGTCATCAACTATCACTTCCGTCACAAGATCCACAAAAGAGCAAACTTCATTGCTATTTGGTTGCCTCATTGATTTGCACACATGGAATACAACTTTTTCATCGCCCACTCGGAAGGTGAGCTCCCATGCTTCCACATCAACCAATGCCTTCCCTGTTGATAGGAAAGGTCTCCCCAATATTATAGGCACCTCATAGTCGACTTCGAAGTCGAGAATCACAAAATCAGTAGGCAAAATAAACTTGTCGACCCGGACTAGAACATCATAAATAATACCAAGCGGCCTTTTCATTGTACGATCCGCCATTTGTAATCTCATGGAAGTAGCTCTTGGTGGCCCAATACCTAGTGTCTTGAACACGGAATATGGCATCAAATTAATACTTGCTCCCAAATCACACAAGACTTTTGTGAAATCGGCGCTACCAATGGTGCAATGAATTGTAAAGGCACCAGGATCTTCAAGCTTTGGAGCCATCGAGTGCACAATGGCACTCACTTGATGAGTCATTTTGATGGTCTCACAATTCATAGACCTCTTCTTAGTTACCAAGTCCTTCATGAACTTGGCATATCCCGGTATTTGTTCGAGAGTTTCCACCAAGGGCACATTAATTGACAAACTTTTCATCATCTCAATAAATTTCTTGAATTGGTTTTCATTATTTTGCTTTGCAAGCCTTTGAGGATACGGTAGAGGAGGCCTTGGAAAAGGGGCCTTGGCTTTAGGCACTACCGTTTCCGGTATGTCTATCACGTGTTCCCTAGACAGGTTCATATCATTTTGAGTCTCCTCCGTGTTGTCATCAATATCAATCCTCACTTCATTATTCACATTCTCATCATTGGCTTGAATTTCATCATTTTCTTGCAACACAACATCATCACTCACAATCTTCTTTAGATTAGAGGTACTTGCATCACCACCTCTACCGCTTCTTGTGGTCACCGCCATAGCATGGCCTGTATTATTCCCACCCTTCGGGTTTACTACCGTATCACTTGGTAGTGCCCCTTTAGGGAGAGTATTCAATGCTTGAGAAATTTGACCCATTTGTACTTCCAAGTTGCGAATAGAGGTAGTATGGGAGGCTATTTGGGCATTAGAGTCAGCATTCCTTTCCATCATTTGTTTAAACATACTCTCTATCTGCCCCATCTTATTGTTTGAGGAACTTTGCCCTTGAGACGAATATGGAGGCGGATTGTTGGGTTGTTGATACATCGGGGGCCTTTGAAAGCCCGACCCCCGGTTGCCTTGATTATTATTTTTCCAACCCCCTTGGTTTCCATTGCCGCCCCAGTTGTTATTGTTGTTCCCCCAATTTTGATTGTTCTTCCTCCAATTGTTCGAGTTGTTGTTGTTTCCATTATTCCAATTCCCTTGGCCTTGGTTGCCCCAATTTTGATTATTCCCTTGCGTTCTCCATTGTTGAGTTGGAGCATTGCTCCGTTGACCTTGGTAGTTATTGGCATATAACACTTCCTCACTTTGATGATCATAAGAATCGTCTTGATTGTAACCACTACCACTTTCCTCATATTGATCTTGATTGTTTTGCACTTGTTGACCACGTTGTCTCCTCTTGTTGACCATGATATTTACCGTTTCCATGGCATTTACTTGCTTTGTCCCTTAAACTTGCTGAAGTTGGGCCTTCGCTAACTGATTCATAGTAGTTGTCAACTCGGCTATGGCTTGTCCGTGATCATAAAGTTCCTTGTGAAGATAGATGACATTAGGGTCACCCTAAGGAACATTTGCCCGACTCTGCCAAGCTGAGGATGTGTAAGCCATCTCATCAAGTATGTCACAAGCATCGACATAAGGCATTTTCATAAAATTTCCCCCAGCTAGCTGATTTACCACACACTGGTTGGTCGTGTTGATGCCCCTCTAGAATGTCTGCTGAATCATTGCTTCAGTCATATCATTGTTTGGGCATTCCTTGACCATTGTCCGGTATCGATCCCAGATTTCATGTAGGGGTTCATTAGGTTCTTGTTTAAAGGCTAAGATCTCATCCCTCAATGCTGCCATATGATCCGGTGAGAAAAACTTGGCTATAAACTTTTCTGCCAACTCATCCCACGTGTGTATGGAGTGGTTGGGTAGCCTCTCGAGCCAGTCCAAAGCTTTCCCTCTAAGTGAAAATGGGAAAAGTCTTAATCTCAGAGCGTCCTCCGACACGTTCGTCTGCTTGATCCCCCAGCATGTGTCTACAAAACCCTTTAGATGCTTGTATGCATACTGATGAGGAGCTCCAGTGAAGAAGTCCATTTGCTCCAATAAGGTCAGCATGACATTTGTAATTTGAAAATTGTCCGCCCGAATCTAGGGCGGGACAATTGCACTTGCGTAACCTTCAATCGGTAGCACCCGGTGTGCTGCCCGTGGAGGAGGTGGGGAGGGAGGGGGGAGGGGTTTGGAATGTTGTCATTAGCCTGGCGGCCTCTTCTTTGGACTTGAGGTTCTAGATTAACTTCATCCTCACCATTTTCATCTACCTCCTCCCCCGGAAGAACATGTCCGAGAGCATCATTATGAGCCATTTGGTACCTAAAGTGATTGATACACAAAAGTTAGAAAAAAAGAAGGAAAGAAAAACAAGACACACAAATAGTTAGATAGATAGCCAACACCATCTAACTCCCCGGCAACGGCGCTAAAAAGTGTTCGGATCTAAACCTACACCACTATATAGTAGCAAGGAGTGGTCGATACAGTTTTACCCGATGAGGTCGGGATCGATTTCCACAGGGAGTTAGTTTGGTTTGGAGTCGGGTATCTAACTAATCTAGATGTGCGTGTTATTTCTAATTGCACTTCCAAACATTGTTGTGATTGATTCTATTCTAATTTTATATTATTGTATGCCAAGTGTAAGCTAAGTATAATAGTTTTGGTGAAAGTTTTCAAGTGTTAAAAGGCACTAGGGTAGTGACTTCCGCCTAGGAGAGTATCTAATGAGTATCAAGAATCTAGGACAAGCTTGTTACGATTGGGGTCATGATATAATCATCACACATAAGTGCTCACTCTATACCTCTCGGTAGTTTGAGTGACTTTGCCCGATTTGGCTTTCTCAAGCCCAAATGGGTGTTCATACAATCCAAATAAAATTGGCTCAAGTCGGGTATTACTATCTCTAGGTTTAACCCTTTAATCGGGGCTATCAATCTCTTGAGTTCCCCCCAATTCCTTGTTAGCCTAATTTTCCTAGACTTAGTCTCTCTTTCTCAAGAAGAGCCTAAGTCATAAAGGCATGAATCAGTGTTTGCAACCACTAATTTTATAATTTTAGCATGAATTAGGCTAAATGTCACTAACCCATAAATAATTAAGCCATAAAATTCAAGACCCATTAAATACCCACATTAGGATTGGGTCATAACCCTAGCTATGAGGTCTAGCTACTCATGATAACAACAGAAATCAAAGATAAAGATAAAATATAAGCCATAATATTAAAGTACTAGATGAAAATCTAAAGTTCGAAGGTAAATATATTATAAAATTGCCCCAAAGGGGAAAAACCAGCCGTTCATGTGCTCAGCTCTACAAAACTTGACCTAAAAATATCATAAAGATCTATTTATACACAGCTAAAATTTTCAGATAAAAATGCCCCTGCGGAGGATTCGCGGACGCGTAATTCTGACCGCGTCCGTGCTTGAGCTTTCGCAGACGCATAATAAGAAGCGCGGTCCGTGTTTCTTCAATACTGGGCTTGGATTGGACTTAGTTTTGCGGACCGCATAATTTTAACCGCGTCCGCGTGAGCTTCCATCGCGGCTGCGTAATTTGGACGCGAACCGCGTTCTTCAGTTAATCCTGACTTACAGGGTCTCTGCACCTCAAGATGCGCTCTCAGCGGAATTTCCTTCGCGTCTGTGTAAGATCAATTCGCGGCCGCGTAATTTGGACGCGGGCCGCGTTCTTCATTTGAGCCTAACCTATAGAGTCTCTGAACCTCGAACCACGCTCTCAGCGAAAATCTCCCCGCGGCCGCGCTAAAGATTTCGCGGCCGCGCTTTTCCAACGCAGTCAGCGTTTATTTTAGTAATCAAAGCAACTTCTCTGAATCTGCTTTCGCGGACCGCGTAATAGTGGCCGCCTTAGCGGTGGTCCTTACGCGGCCGTGCTTTTCAGCCGCTCTCAGCGCTCCAGTCTCAGCCTTGGATTAGTGCAAGTTTGACTCCTTCATGAGTTGATTATGGCTTCTTTGTCTCATTTTGACCAAACCCTGCAAGCAAGCATATTAAGTTAGTTTTCGGGAATACCTTTACGCATTTTTGACTCAAAACCTAAGCAAAAGAGAGCAAATAATAGGCTAAAACCCCTAGTTATCAACTCCCCCAAACTTAAACTTTTGCTTGTCCTCAAGCAAACAAGGTAATTTCCACCTCCACAAAAAGAAGAAAGAAAAATTTCAGCTTTTCTAAGGTGACTTCATCAAGCATCAATTGGGACTAACAACTACCCTCAACAAGAAAGGAGGCGTTCAAAGTTTCGTGTACACTGCCGAGGGACGTGCGGCACGATCCATAGATGCATCTATCATGCCGAGGCATTCGGCCCGCTCCACAAGAAAGGATGATATTTTCTTATGTACCTCCAGAAGAAGAATATATTTATTATAAGATAAATTCGGGAGGAAGAACAATTTCTCTTAACAATTAATTAATTAAAACAGAAAATCAAGTATATGAGATTTTCATCCTTTAATATCTTTATCTAACAATTCACAATATATATATATATATATATATATATATATATATATATATATATATATATATATATATATATCAAATAATATTAGTTAAACAAAGATAAAATTTACACAAGTAATTCATGCTTTGAGTCCTAAACTACCCGGACTTTAGTATTAATAGTAGCTACGCACGGACTCTCGTCATCTCGTGCGTACGTAGCCCCCGCAATTAGCAACAATTATTCAATTTAATCCTTATGGGGTAATTTTCCCCTCACAAGATTAGACAAGAGACTTACCTCGTCTCAAAGTCCACTTTCCGATCCACGTCGCGTTAAATTCCTAATTCGGTGCCGAAAAATACGAAGCTATCCAAATATTATACAAAATAATTAATACATGTTCAAAAATTCTAATTTAGGCAATTGAATAAATTACCCTAACCAAAACAGTAAAATTCCTAAAATTCACCTCGGGCCCACGTGCCCGGATTCTAGAAATTTTCGGATGAAAATATTACCCATAATCTCAAGAACTCAAATATATACTTTCTACTCAATTCTATAACTATTTTCATGGTTAAAATCTCATTTTCATAAAAATCTAAGTTTTTCATCTAAGCGTTTGATTTCTAAGATTTACTAGTTATAATCTACCCATAATCTATGCATTTAACTCAAAGTGTGTAGAATTAACTTACCTTCAAATTGCTAGTTGAAATCTCTTCTAAAAAAGCTCCAAAATTGCCCAAGAATGGAAGAGAATGGGCTCAAAATGACTGAGCCCCGATTTTTAACACATTCTGCCCAACAGTCATTTTCGTACCTGCGGCTCCTAAGCCGCTTCTGCGGCTCCGCATCTGTAGAAGATGCGTCGCAGATGTGATTTCCCCTATGCCGGCTCCGTCTGCTTCTGCGGTCAGCGGCTCGCATATGCGAGTCCGCTTCTGCGACTTTCACGTTGCACATGCGCCTTTTCCGCATCTGCGCCTACGCAGGTGCGACCCTTCTTCCGCTTTTGCGGTTCTGACAGAACTGGGGAGCTTCAGCTTGGCTCTAAATTTTTAACTTAGTGCGAGCCTCGTCCGATTAACGCTCGGGGTCTCCGAAGCCCCGCCCGAACATACCAACAAGTTTAAAATTATAAAACGGACTCGCTCGAACTCTCTGAACGTGTAAAACAACATCAAATCTAAGAATCATACCCCAAACCAAATTGATTCAAACTTAAGAATTTCAAGTTCTTCAATTTACTACCAACATGCCGAAACATACTTAAACTACTCAGAATGACACCAAATTTTTGCATGCAAGTCTTAAATCACTATATGGAGGTATTCCCAGCTCGAAATTCTAAACGGACCTCGATTATTCCAAAACCTATTCCAAACCAATTTTTAAAGAACTTTAAACCTTCAAATAGTTGATTTTTCACTATTAAGCGCCAAAATGCTCCCGCGTTATCCAAAACCCAATTCGAACATACGCCCAAGTCTGAAATCATCATACGAACCTATTGGAACCGTCAAATCCCGATTTCGAGGCCGTTTTCTCAAAATGTTGACCGAAATCAAAGTTGCCCTTTTAAAGCCAAACTAAGGAACCAATTGTTCCAATTTCAACCCATTCATTTTCAAAATCTGAACCAACCATCACCTCAAGTCATAAATTAATAAAAGCACATACGTGAAGTCTTATTTAGGGAAACAGGGTTCTAAGAGTCAAAACGACCAGTTGGGTCGTTACAAGGATTATATTTGCCCCTCATCTGTTAGATCGCCAGGTCTACATGGCGCCTATGTGGATTTCTTTTTCTTTTAATTTAAATATGGTCACCTATTTAAGATAATTTAACTCGTCCACCTAATTTAAATAAGACTTCATTAACTCTATTATTGTGCAACTTCTCGTAATTTACTTTGGTTACTGCAATAGTTATGAGTTGTATTAGATTAGTGATTTTTGAGTTCAAAGTTATTGTTTTCCAATATGTTGTCGCTGCTATATCGCTATTGTATTTCGCATAATCTTCGTAAATGTCGTATCAGAAAATTGCTTTTCATGGATCAATCATGGTCAATTGACCAAATTTAGACTTTACAGAGTTATATCTCTACAAACACTCCAAAACATCATTGAGTGGTTAATGTCTCACAACTCCTAAGTATTAAAGGGAAACAAATTAACATAGACAAAGATGAAATAATTAAATAAATCAATTAGAGATAACACTATAGTTTCATTCACTCACTCTCCAAAATTTTCTCGCTCTTCGAAAAATATGAAGCTGACCCGGAGAAGAGAGATGGACGGGGGGAGGGGGGAGGGGTTAGGAATTAGGATTTTCATTTATTTTAGTTAGCGTGTCTTACTTAAATTGGGTGGGCGGGTTAAATTAGTTTAAATAGGTGACCATATTTAAATTGGAAGAAAAAGAAATCCACATAGCCGTCATGTAGGAAAAAAAAGGTGGGACATGGCGATCTAACGGATGAGGGGCAAATATGATGCTAAAATATAATGGTAAGGATAAATATATCTAAAAAGTATAACGAATGACAAATATAATCCTTTTTAAAGAGTACATGTGCAAATATGACCCTTTTTCGTATCTAATAATAGCTAGAATATTTATTTTTTTATTAAATTTACCATACCTTAATGTAAGTGAACCCACTACAACTAAATTGAATTCAAGCTAGCAGGTATCATCACTACATATATGTATTTCTTTTCACTTGTTCATTCAGTTTTTTAGGCGACGTAAATTCCGTAAAATTATTGTGTCATCTTTTTAGATTAAATATTTGTTTAGCCTTTAATGACTAATGTTTATCTTATAGAGCAATTAGTTGTGAAATCATCAGTCTGATACTAATGTTGCCACGTTCGATTATTTGTAATCAAATTTTTATACATAATTGATATTTCTCTTTCTTTATCAAGTGTGTTTCCACTGTTCTATTTATTTTTTCCGTATTTTTCTAATTTCATGAAAAGAAAAATTCATTCTTATAAAGACATCTTGATTTACAATCAGGAATACAAGTATAAAAAGAGAAAATGCAGTTCCCTTTATGATCTTTTATAAGTGGATACTACTTTGCTATGGGGATCAAAAGGTGGAAAAATTTAATAACATAATTGCATAAAGTCAAGCTTAATATTCAGTAGAATCACCTTCCAAAATAGAGAAACTATTACATTTCATTTGTTGATAGTGTTCATACTTATTATGTTTGACATCTGCAAGCGCCACAGTGATGGACATGCTTGATTACTTTCTTTTTCTCTTGAAATTTCAATACCTTATTGGTGGATTGCTCATTTGCAAGTAAAAGAGAAAGGAAGAGAAAATGTTCTCCTCTTCCTCCTCACTCCAACTATGTGTATAAATTGTTGGAAAAATTGTTATGGAGATTGGAGAATAGGAGTTAACTTGAGGCGTGTCAGGGATATTGTCTTTAAGGATATTTCGCTCACATAATAATGAATAAAATTAAACGTATTCCCTAGGATTCAACAAGCTCTTCCAGTTATAAAACTGGGAACAGAACTAGTAGAAAATTCAAGAAAAAAAACTCAGCATATAGAAGGAAGAAGATGATTCAGAAAGTTATGTTAGAAAGTGTGTCTTTAGCTCTCAAAAGACCATGTTTATATAGGTCTAGATAACGGCCAGTAACAACCAGTTTGACTCTATTAAATATAAAATAATTTACTAAATAATAAGTATATGTAAATAATATTTCAAAGAGAAAAGATTTACCAAACCAAGATAGACATTACCTTTTGAGATATCACTAAGCAATCCCCCACATATCTCAAAAAGGATATAAAAAATAAATAGTAAACAAAGAAAGAAAGAGGGTATAATTTGGTGGGTTTTGGGCAAAATGAAATTCATCTGGCGTCTCATAAACTATGAACCAGATATAGATAACTTCTAATTGGTGAAGTTGATAACTTTTATGAACAAAAAAATTCTTGTTGTAAGCTAGGGACCTTATTCATCATATTATACCCCCACAATTTCTATTGTTATCGCGGTTTTGCGCTTTTCCTTCTTAGGATCGGGCTATATAATTCTGAACACCATAGACCCCCACATTATCAAAAAATTCAGGTTAAGGAAAAAAACCTTTTCACAGCTCATAAAAAGTTCTACTTTATAAATAACAAGCTAATAATATAACTTCACCCCGAAGATTTTTCTTCTATTTAGCTATATTATTATATTCAAAAGAACATGAAGGTCTTATCTCATGTATTATTTTTGACTACATCACAATTCACATCATCGTAGTAGTTTATTCACATTAATTATTTTTCATACAAAAGGAATCAAGACCTCATAGCACCTTAGACGTCACTTATAAATCATTTTTAATGCCTTTATTTAAAGGACCAAATTGATATTCTCATGACTCAAATAAAACTAATTATGCCATATTTGAATAAATGTAAGGCAAAAATATTAAGATCATACAAGATTATGAACATCTACCATCATCAACAAATATTTTAAGAAAGTAACATTTTAATTAAAAGAGGGGTAAATATTCTTAAAGAAGCAGAATATACCAGTTGATATGACACATATACCATGAGAAACATAAGCAAGACATATGATTTTTCCTCTTTATATTTGTCTATTATAAGATAACTTAATATCATTTCCAGTAGATCAACTTAACATAAAATCTTTTACCATATTAAAGACTAATGGAAACAAAAGTTCAAATATGAACTTTTCCATCATTTCAAAATATAAAATTCACAGAAACTTAAGAAAATCACTTTCTTCGATTTTATATGTATCAACTGTGCAGATAAAATGCAAATAAATTGCACCATATACTATACAACCAAGATTTTAGTTAATTTAAAATTATATATAATTTTCAAGTAGGTGTATGGTTAACAATATAAAACTAAATCTCAGGTAGTTAAAAGAAAACAAAAAGAATGAATAGCATTTCATCAACAACTATAGATGATTGGGAGAAAACATACCAAGTTACCAACATCGCACATCTATGATTTATTCCATATCATTGATAAGATGAATATGCTAAGCCAAACAGTTGTAATCTTTACCTTCTCTGAAAAAACAATGGATGAAACACATATATATCGCCGAGTGGAATTAGAACAATGGCTAGAATAGTTTGTTCGGCAAAAATATTGTAATTGGTATTCTCCATAATAACAGTGCGGAAATATCCTTAAGATTGTTGGAAAAATTATTATGGAGAATAGGAGTTAACTTGAGGCGTATCAATGACACTGTCCTTAAGGATATTTCGCTCACATAATAATGAATAAAATTAAGCATATCCCCCAGGATTCAACAAACTCTTCCAGTTATAAAATTGGGAACAGAACTAGCAAAAAATTCAAGAAAGAACCCAGCATATAGAAGGAAGAAGATGATTCAGAAAGTTATGTTAGAAAGTGTGTCTTTAGCTCTCCAAATACTATGTTTATATAGGTGTTGCTCCAACGGCTAGTAACGACTAGTTTGACTCTATTAAATGTAAAATAATTTACTAAATAATAAATTGATGTAAATAATATTTCAAAGAGAAAAAATTTTCCAAACCAAAATGGACATTATTAAGATAAAAAGATATCACTAATTTTAAAATTGAGTGGCATAAAAATCTAAGAGGAACATATTTTAATATCTAAAGGTACTAATGGAACATCTATTAGACGAGACTCCTCCAACATACTTAAACATATGTTTGGTCAAACTTTTAAAAAATATTTCTAAGTATATTTTTTTCAAAAATATTTTTAAATACTTTTGAAAAAAAGCTATTTTTTTTTTCTGCTTCTCAAAAATTATTTCTGTTTTTACTCAAAAATATTTTTTTCCCTTTTAAAAGTTTGGCCAAACACCTTAATTTTGAAAAGAAAATACTTTTGGCCAAATAGGCGATGAGAGAGAATGTTAATTCAGTAGGTGCCGATTGTAAATCTCAAATCTCTCGTAATAATTCTGTGATAAGAAGTCCAATAAGGCTTCCATTTCATTGTCCAACAAGCTTAGTCACACGAAATGGCAACGTCGTGTGATGTAACAAGTAAGTATAAGAATTGATGTGATTTTTGGTAAAATAAAAGGAATCGGTAATCTTGTGGCAATAATGGATGGCTATTTCTTAAAAAGGGAAAGATAATAGCTACGTGAAGAGGTTGTATATGTAACCAGACATGCAAGTTGATTCCAAATTCTATCAAGTACACGTAAATGAGAATATTCAGTTTTAAGGTTATTGTTATTCAATGTTCCACTCATTTCTTTATTTTTTTGCTCATATATATGTAAAGAAAAAAATTAGTGACGCCATTGATAAGTGATATTAAAAGTAATCTAACAATTCTAATAAATGCTCGGAAAAATTGTACGTAAAGAGTAAAGATAGTTAAAGAATATGGTAATAAGAGAATAAAAAAGGTTATGCTTGTAAATCAACATGAAAGTGCGCCTGCTATTTTACTAAAAACATTGCACAGAAAACTTAACAATATCATGGGTGTTTTTCGGGAATGATTTGCTAATATCATTATATACTTTTTATCCAAAGTCCACTTATCAACCAAATGCCAGAAAACATTTTTCGCGAAAAATGACTTCCAGCTACCGAACACACCCTGTGTTAAAGATTGACAGATCAAATTGGATGCATTCGTGCAATAATACTAAACATTTAATTCAATATTTCCATGAAATTACTACTTCTTGCACGTGGAACAGCTGTAAATCAATATTGGAGTATGCAATAAATAAGACTGAACAAATAAATCAATGTTGGAGTATAATAAATAGGACTGAACAAATTTTGAAGTTCCGAACAGAGACTCGTATATTATGAGAACAGAAGCAAATACTAATACAAACTAACAGCAGAATTCTCCTCAAAGCTGGGCTGGAAGTACAAAACGTATGCATCTTGGAGGGGATATTGCGTCGTGCTTCGCTTTGCATCCCAGAACACAATGAAATGATTTGAGAGATTGGAAATACATGTACACCAGCTGCTAAAACTTTCCAAAGTCGGAGACAGAAATCTGGGCTGCTGTTGTTTCAATAACTGCTCTGCTTGTTTGCCAAAACATTATGGGGTATTTCCCCCTTCACACCAGATAAAAAGGCCTTCCTATTTATTCTAATCTGCCAAGCGGGGATTCAGAGCTATAATCATCCACCAACCAGAGACCATAATCACGGAAACGTTTTATCTTCTTTTCAAAACCAACAATATAGTTATTATGAATAATTACATGCATTCCCTTGGTTTCCTTCACCCAAGTCTTGTTTCTAAAGTATAAACCACCTGTTGGGAATCCTGACTGAGGTAGTAGATACATGTCGACCTGCAGCATGTCATGTATTACACAAACAAGTTAACTGCTTACCCTGATCAAAGGTAACTAAAATAGTACCCCAAAAGAAAAATGAAATTAAAAAAACAAATGTTGGATGCAAAAGAAAGCAAAACGAAAGAACAAAAGTAAACAGTCAAACAAAAACTGGAAGAGCCGTTGCATATATTGTGCAGGAAACTTTTAGATTTAAAAAGCAAACTCAACCTATATAGTAGTACTTCTTGTGTAATTTAAGTTCTTAGAAAGGACATGACATATGGCTATAATTTCAAAAGTTGGTTAAATTACCACTTGAGAAGCTCCATGCGATTGTCTTTTACTCAATGTAAAATAAATACAAATCTTCAAATTAACCAGGGTTAGAGCAAAAACTAGTAAACTACAATAAGGAACATCTATATAACTGGGACTTTCTAATAAGGAGAAAATATCTCAACATTTTCTCATAGCTATTGCGCACAAAATTAAGTAGGATTAAAACAATAGCTATTAAGCTACAAATAAGGGACATCTACATAATTACAAGGACAAATTATTAAAGAGGGGAGAAAGCACAAGTAACAAACAAATTTGGTTGCATATATGTACATTGATTGACTTCTACACTACTATATCTATTCTCTATACTGTTGTGATTTGCATGCTTGCTTGGAGCCAAGGGTCTATCGGAAACGGTAAGGTTGCGTACATACTACCCTCCCCAGACCCCTATTTGTGGATTCACTGGGTTTGTTTTTGTTGTTGTATATGTACATTGATTACATATTTGTGTGCAGACCTACTTATCTGTGGAACTGCAGTCAGTGCATGAAGGAAAAAAAGGAATTAAAAAACAATTAATTTGCCTCTGAATATAGATCCAGGCTACTGCATTAATCAGATTATTTCTTACATCTAATTTTTACATCTCTTCTTCAACCTCAATTGCATACAGTTAGCCTATAATTATTCAGCCGACAGGGCCAAAATACAAAGAGAAAATGGGGGGAAAAAAGGGACAGCAGAAGAAGGACAGAAAGGGGTTAATAAAGGAAGTTGGCTATATCTTCCTACATCATTTGGCTTCAAAGAAAACAGTGCTACTTGAGAACCTAGCTTAATTTTATGTTTAGATCAAGCTTAATTTTGGATCAGAAATAAGCCTAACATTTTTAATACTTCCTGCTGAAACTATTCAATGAGGCGTGGAACCTGATAAGTCATGAAATGCAAAAGCAACAAGGGACTCCAATAGAAAATGAGACTTCTTGAGCTGGCTTTGAAGCATGGCAGTAGAATACAAATAAAAGAAAGCAATGCACCTGTCCAGCAGTTTTGTTCAATGCCCAATTAAAAGCAGGCTGGTCATTAGCTTTCTTTGCCCTGGACCATGGTTGAATCTGCATTTCCTCAATCCACTTTTTCAGAACTAGTTTTGCTCCATTGGTGGGTCGCAGATAGATCATGCAGCTACATATGTAAGGCCGACCCTTCTTCCCTGGAGGTGGCAAACCGTGGGAGTGATTCAGAGGTTTTACCTGGCATTCCAAAAGAAAGGAAGAAAGCAGATCTTTCATCACTAACAGTCCAATCGACAATGTCAAGACAATAAAGTTTATACAAAGTATAAATTGATGCAACCAATTAACAACTGTCATAACTACCGAGAATGACCTATGTTCTCAGTTTTAAAAAAAAAAACAGAGAAGTTAAATTTAAAGGAAAGGGAAACAAGGACGTAGTTTGCAGTGGAGCAAGATGATGAGAGTTGAAAAATATCGCAATAAATTAAGCCAGATTCTCTAATTCAATCATGCAACATAACATTGCCTACCAAACTATACAAGGAAAAGTTAAAGCATTTGCATCCTCTTCAGCACTTACCGCAGCCATGTCATCCATGAAGTATATATCATGCTTTCCTTCTAAATATTGAAATGGATCTGCTAACCAAACCATATCAACATCATTGTACATGACATTATAACCAAGCTCCAAAATTTGCAGAAGATGCCGAGGCCTTCTGGACGTAAAATTGAAGAATCCCTTAAAAATAGAACTATCAATGTCATTTCAGTAGAAAACAAATAACTAACTCAAAGCAAGTAGAACATTCCAGAAAACACTTGTTTCCTCTCTATTTTTTTAAAAGTTTCCTCTCTAGTTCTAAGAACAAGTTTGTGATTCAGGACAGTCAAAGACAGATAGTGAAGGATCAGTAGAAACACAATGTTCATTATTGTTATTATTCTCAAGCTTTAATCATCAGCTCTCCAATTTTACTGCATTAATCAGCTGAATGATGAAGAAACGCTAATGCAAGGATCTTGTCACTCTCAAACACATTCTACCTACAAAACTGTAAATATCCAAATATGGAAGGGGGGAAATGCCAATTATGCAGTATCTCTACATGATGGTCATGATTAAATCCAATATTCGTTAATGGAAAATATTAATGGATGAAGTCCCGAGTATATATTTGCACATTTGCTGGCAGACAAGCATATTATAAACAGAAAGTCAGAAACTAAAAATTGTTCAAACCAATCGACAAAAACAGCGAGAAATACAACAAACCAAGCTGTAAATCAATCAATCAACAGCGTCTCATCCCAAATTAGTCAGTGTTTTGCAAAATGAATCTATATATTCTGCTTTATTTGAGCCCATCTCATTCCAATGTTAGTAAGCAATTTATCTTTTATGGCAAATTAGGGATTCTGTAAAACTAAAGGTTCTCTAAACACAACAAACAATCAACTATCCAATCCTCAATCCTAGACTAGTTGAAGTCAGTGATATTAATCTTCCATATGTTTGTGCTCTACTCGCCATTTCATTCCAAATACTGGTAAATTTCTAAGTCAAATTAGGGGGAGAAACTAAATACAGTATAATAAACACAGATGCAAAAGCTCAAGAAAGGTACCTGAGACCCAAACTTATGAGCAGTCTGAGACATCAAAACAGGAGGAATAAGCACAGCATGACCAGGCCACCTCTCATTAACCTTAAACAAAGTAGCATAGTCCTCAGCAATCACAAGCACTTTCTCATGTTGCTTTTGCCTCACAATGCTAACCAACCAGTTATTCAAGAAAGGCAAGTAAGGTTCACTAACAATACAGACTATAAGGGTATTGTTCTTGGCCACAAAGGCAGCAGCTTTAGGCAAGGAATAGTCACGCCACTTGGATTCAAAAAGATTGGATTTTGAGGTGTAAGAGAGGAACCCATTTTGAGGGAACTGAATATATGGATAAAGAACTCCGAGAATTACCAAAAGGGAAAGAAGGAGCAAAAGGGTGGTGCGGTATTGAAGAGATGAGGTGGGTTTTTGGGAAGTTTGAGAGGATCGTGGGGATACTGGATTTGGGTCTGTTAGAAGATTGTGAAGAGGTCTTTGGTGTAATGACGCTGATGACATTGTTGCTAGATTTGGATTGAATTGCAATAGAAAAAATGGAAGTTAATTACACTAATTCCAAAGAAAGAAATTGGGAAAATTCTATAGATCAGACGTAGATCTCAGATGGGGGCTGGGACTGAAAACACTGGCACTTTCAGATTTTGATAATGAATCTGATGAGGCGCTCACTTGAACAGGATCCCCACTTGCTGAGTTAACTTCTTGGCGCTGGTTCAAGTGAAAACAGAGTGCCAAAGGAGAAAATGATAAAAGAAAGAATTTGTTATTTTCCGTCTCTAAGAATTGACCAAGCAAAAATTATCATTCTTTAATAGCATATTTGGTCAACCTTTAGAAATCAGTTTATTTTGAAAAATATTATTTTTCAAAAATATTTTTAAAAAAAATAATTTTGGAGATAAGCATTTTGTGTTTGGTTAACCACTTTAAAAAGTATTTTGAGCAATAATTTATGTTTCGCCAAGTTTTTCAAAAAGTGCTTTTAAGTATCAAATTACGAATAAGATTATGAATAGATTTACTTAATAGTTAATATCATAAGTAAATAAATAATCTTAAAATTTTGTTATTACAGGCATTAATTAAAATTTTTTATTTTATTTAAGTAAAATATGAAAATAAAATTTAAAAGTACTTAATTATTTTAATATAAGTTAAATATATTAAAAATCATTCAACAAATATAAAAGTATTAACCCCTAAAGTCATATTATATATTAGAAAACTATCCTAAAAATAATAAAAAATATGTATACCTTAATATCCTAAAATGGTTTGACGGTTATTTTAGTATATACTATATTTTGTTAAGGGTATTTTTGGTAAGAAGAAAAGTCAAAACTACTTCTGCTTCTGCTTTTGGAAAGAAACTATTTTTTTCTGCTTCTCAAAAACTGCTTCTGCTTCTTCTCAAAAATACTTTTTTTTCCCCCAAAAAAGCTTGGCCAAACACCTCAAGTTAGGAAAAAAAAATATTTTTGGCAAAAAAAGCAATTTTGGCCTCTTGAGAAGCTTGGCCAAACATGCTTAAAGCCTTCATAATTCGGATTTTTTTTTCGAATTTAGGGTTTATTTATTTTTTTTATTTGAGGTAAATTCGAAATTGTTCGAATTATGTAACTAAGCTATACTTTTTCTCCTTTTTTAACTATGACTCATATTATGAAACGAAAGTATATTGCCCTTAAACTTTCGGGCAAGAACTATATGTCATGAGTGCTGAAATCTATTTAGATGCAGTGTGTCTTGGATACGCCATTAAAGATAAAAATAAGGCCTTGATTTTCTTGCGCCATCACATTGATGAAAGATTAACATAAAAAATTTCACAGTCAAAGATCCACTTATCTTGTGGAATGGCTCAAAGGAAAGATATGACAACTTAAAATTGGTCGCACTTCCACAACCACATTATGATTGGGCTCATTTGAGGCTCCAAGACTTTAAGTATGTTTCTCAATACAATTCGGCGATGTTCATAATTACTTCTAAATTGAAACGTTGTGAACGTTTTTGCAAGCATATCATATTCAGCGATGCTATCTCCACAGAGTTTCAATTTAGAAGTAATTCTGAATATCGCCGGATTGTATTTAGAAATAGACTTAAAAGTCTTGGAGACTCAAATGAGTCAACCCTTCATCAATGTGATAGCGCAAGAAAATCAATGTCTTAGTATAATCTTGGATAAATACTTTATTTTTATCTTTAATGGCGTCTCCAAGACCCACAGTTCTTGCCCGAAATTTGAAGGACAATGAACTTTCGTTTCATAATTGAGACGATAGAGTCTCGTGCTAATAACGTGAAATAAAACAATAAAGAAAAGAAGAATATTGCAAGGAAATAGAGAGGTAATTCTTATTGATTTTGAGATGATTTACAATGAGATAAAACCTCTCTATTTATAAGGGAGAAGTAACTTAACCACAAAGTAACAAACTCTCTAAAAGATAGACATTCACCTAGAATACAACTCAATTTATAACAAAATTGAGTTTGTTTGATTTGACACTTTAATCATTTTTTTTCTAGATCAAGTTTTTTGTTAAATACTGTCTCGAGTTTTTTCTTTATAAATAATTTATATATACTGATAAAGCAAAAACTCAATCAATGTAATGGGTCTAATTTTTCAGATTATTAATGTCACATTTTATGGACGAATTGTTGGTTGAAGTGTATAAAAGTTAAAATCCTCAAAAAAAAAAATACATAAAAGCTTTTAAGAAAATAATTTAAATATGTTTTTCGATCCTAACTTGTTTGAAATTGAAACATAGTTATTGTTGTTATCTAAATATGTTTTTATGTTTTTGCGGCAAAGTTTTCCAAAACACTTCTCTAATTTTTTTCGACAAAGGATTATCCAAATTGCATAATGAGAGCACTTTGTCTTGTGTGCTTCAACTTATGGCGAATCATTAATTATGTCATTCGTTCTGCCAAAGATGTGTTTTTTGTTTGTCAAATCTATACAGAAATTAAGATCAGTGTGTTATCTACCATCCGACGCATTTTAATTTTCTCTAGTGGGGACTCAAATGATCAAAACCAAATGAAGGGTTGAACTACAAACCTTTCGGTTCCCCAATTTTATCTCCAGTATTTTGTTGTGGGAAAAGAAATTTAATTACTGGAAAATAATAATTACAATGAAAATTTAACACTCTACAAAATTGGTCAGAATTGCCTGACATTCCTATTTACTTTTTCTTTTTGTTCAAGATCAATATGGTTAAGAGGCATGATTCATCTCATGATTGCAAGAACATTGATAACCATTGAGGATTGATCACTCAGCTCGACTCAAGAATACTGGACAATGCAGTTATAGAGAATTATTTCTCCAACAATTTGCTCGACAAGAAGACAGATATTAACATCTCTTTTACCTTTCAAATATACACACTGCTCTTTATTGATTCTCAAACGAAAGAAATGGATGATGAAACAAATTGCCTATAATCGTGGGAAGTTCGTGAATGATCTTAAAAGTAGATGTTCTCTAGGTGATGGCGTAGTACAACTTCTCTTGTACAGATGGAAAGTTAGATGGACGAGACCTCTTAACTTGCTCGCGCTCATTTTTGCGTAGATTACGAGACAGCACTGGTCTTCAACTTCGATGTCTTATGCTTGACAAAGAAAGCCGAGAGCATACTCCTGCTGCGATTATGTGCACGGATAATCTCCCGTCTTGGATTATCAAATGATCTGTATGGTGTTAGAGGTTTGCTACCCTCTAGGGTTCCCTGAAAAAGCAAATTTTCGTTTTAGCTATTGCGAAGAAAGCAATTCATTTTTATTTTCTTTGATAAGTATAGAAAGCAATTGAGAGAGAGGATGTTTGATCATTTAAGACTTGCAGTCTCGGTCTGGTCCTATATTAGATGCCAACAAGCAAAGTAAGTAACTTCAAACAGACTATAAGACTGAATAAGGTTCAAGTCAAGACTAATGATGCAATACAAAGCAACGCTTCTGCAGATACAAGAAATCCACATATTAAATTAGACTACAAAAAGAGAAGAGGCAAACCATATAAACATACATAGACAGATGATCACAAATGTTTTATATCTGAAGAGAAGAGATGAAATTGCAGACAAACCGACTGCAATCCAAACATTAGTTTTCTCACGTTTCTTACCCCCAAAATACGACAACAACAAACCCAGTGTAATCTCACAGGTGGGGTTTGGGGAAGGTAGTGTGTACGCAGACCTTACAGAAGTGCAATATTTTACCCCCTTGGAATTAAAATTTTTGCAGAGATGAAACTGCTAAGTGTTAACTAATTCAGATATTAATTGCTAAGTTGTCTGATTGATTAACAAGACAATGACAGATCACAAGATTTGGACTGCTAAACCACATAGATGCTCATATTACAACAATGTTAGATCCTCAGATGGCAATGTTTAACAAAGATACTCACGTCTGCATATTCACCAAAATCTTTTAACACACTTTCCTCTGAATTATATTTCCTATTCTGTAATTCCACAGCTATCATATTTATCAAGATAGAGTTGAAAATGTGGTTATTTAGTTATAAGTGAGGGTGGCTTTGGCTTACACAAAGCGAGAGCGCATATACACAAAAAATTGACAGCTCTATGAAACCGTTCTATGAGCAGCTGCCATATAACAACACCATAGTGCAGTTTCAGGAAGGACAGCATGTAATATAAGGAACAGATGGCATAATATATATGGAACTGTTCTTTTCAATTTATAAATTTATTTCTTTTTCACTTCTAATGCATTTGACATTACCTGCCGTGTGACACCCAATGTTTGCATCGCTAGATTTGATGCAGGACCAACATTAGGTGACTGAGGACGAGCTGCATATGATTTTTTCCGTGTATTCTCTTCGTCTGTTCAATAAAAATTGACAGTGAGAAATCAAGAGTCTATTGCGTCAAATATCCACATCACGGAAAGCACAAGTGAACATGGAACCTTCACAATATACCTAATAAGTTGAACGCAGCAGATGCTTTTTCAGAACCTTTTGCTTCCTCAGGACTAAAATGCAAGGAAAGATCAGTTTTCTACAAGCTCTAGAAATATTTGAGAATATTATCCAAAACAAAATGATAGTAGTCTCCTCGAACCTTCAAGATCAATACCAACACTAACCTCATAAAAGTACGTGAAGTCCCTTTCAATGTCGATTTAGTTTCTGTTGCCAGATGCCAAGAGAGAGTTTTTGCAGCAGGTGTACCTAATACAGAACATATGATAAGAACGACGAAATAAAATGCTGAAGAGATGACAGGACAGTATCACAATAAGTCAGCCACCTGAAGGATAAAGGCGAGGTCTTGCTTGCGAATGTTGCCTCGAATCCATCTTAACTTGAGGGCTGAAGTGCACCTTCTTGCCAGCGGAATCTAATTGTGTATCAATCAGAAGAGAGAGATCAGAGATGTGTGCAAGTCAGACAAAAAGGTCTAAAACAGCAAGAGCTTTAAAAGAAATGCAACAAGGACTAAAAAGTAGCTGTACTTGGCAAAATATAATGCTTGTGATGCCTTGGGATGATAGCCAATAGCTGTTGCTGCCTGAGGCCTTCTTTCTTAGTGTATGTTTTGCATGTCAGAAGTCGCTTAAATCAAAAGACTAAGTTCAGTTATATCTGTCTTAATTCTCAATTAGACAATATGCATTAGGGAAAGTTCCAGAAGTTACCTGATCAAGACAAGTGACCTTTAGCTCCATGCTTGTGACATCCAGTGTTTGTTGCTCAAGCAAGTCAGTTAATTTATAAGCAACAGTTCCTAGGTGGTCGACAGCATTGACAAGAGCTCTTACAGCATAATCCTTCAGGTTATCAAGAACCCTGAAAACACATAGTATTAGAGTAAGAGCACAAAGGAGCAATGGAAGAGTGTAGCATGACCAAGAATAAATGCACCAGCATTTTGAAGCTTGATTAAACATAGGGAAGATTCTTGCTGAGAAGGCTAAAAGAGCCCGTACAGCCAGAGATCAATGAGCTTCTACCTACTTTTGATTAGAATGCTGCAAAACCTAGGAGAAACATGAAAGATTGAGTGGAAAATATTAAGCTAATTGCAATACACTTGCATTTGTTTCTGCTCGTTTTGAAGATAAGACTTTTCACAATATTCTGCAGCAGAATAGAGTTGCGGCCTCAAGTTCTTGAGTTCCTGAGACAGGCAACACATTAAGTTAGACCAGAGTTCTTGCAAAAGTTGACAAATGGTTAAGATGGAAACTAGTTGTAAGCAGATACGAAACATAACTTGGGAACTTTTACTAGAATCTGAAATATCTTTCCTGTCATCTTAACCAAACAAAAGTGCTTATAGTACATTTTATACGTTTATATATCAATATCAATCAATCGCTTATCAAAACAACATTAATATCAATCAATCAAACACTCCTCAATCCTAAAAAGAAGGCTGGGTTTGGCTATATAATCTTCTGAAATCGTTCTGCTCTACTCACGGACAAAGTCAGGTTAAACCTCTGAAATTTGGCCCGAAACGTACTTTTTATATGTTCTATATTTGGAGAAAAATGAAGCAGTTTTATTATATACAGTAATCACTAACTGCAGCTTTAAAGTGACAACCATTTTGCATGTAGTATTCATAAGCTGGCCAACAAATATAGACACACTCTTATTCAAACATTTCAAATCCCTCTTAGCTCCCGAGCCTATTCTGATTCCTTCCCTTCGTTGCTTCGAGGAGGTTATATAATAGTAATAAAGGAGATAGATTATAAACAAAATGATGCAATATGCCAACAACACTCCACCTCCACATATCAATCAACAATTACATCTCAATCACAAACTAGCCAGGTCGGTTATATGTTAGAAGTCCTACATCGGTTGTGTGGAAGATGATTGATTTCTTTATGTGGTCTAGGTAATTCTTACCTCATGAGCCAACTTTTATGATTAAGTTAGGCCCGATGACCATTTCTTAACACGGAATCAGAGCCCAGTTCTTTGTTTACCCTATTTAGGGCTCCCATGTTATATTGTTCATGATCCGGATGTCCAGTCTTGAGTCTTGGGTGTCCAGAGTGTTCGAAATCCCACATCAGTTGTGGGATGGACAATTGGTCTCCTTATATGGTCTTAAAAAATCTTCACCTTATGACTAGCTTTTAAGCTTTTGGGGTTGAGGTAGGCCTAATGTCCATTTCTTAACATTATATGAATATGAATCTGTTGTATCTATTCTGCCACATTCATACCCATTTTATTGAACACGTCCCAATGAATTCAATAAATGACCATTGCTGTATCTTTTTTGCCTGACTTGACTTGGAAACTGGGTATGCTTTGCGAAATGGATGGAATTAAAAGTCACTAAACAAGATACAAAAAGGAGTAGCTAAACGGTCAAGAACACCCTGAATCAGTAAGATTTAAGGTAGTTTGAACATGTTAAGAGTATCCTTCACTACCTAAGCTATCATCATAATAATTTGGTTTTTCATTTGAGCTTCTCACACAGCAGACGAAGATTTACATTGCAAAGTTAACAGTCAACATTATTATTAATATTCCAGATAAAACGAAGCTAATATTGTAGATAGACATTGAACAAGAACCAGATCTGATCTCGAATTTGGCAAATGAAAAAGAAGTAGTGGAACCTGTAAGGCCTTAACGAAACTCTTGCTTCGCTCCATTGATACTTCATCAAACGTCATCGCCGGAGAATTTTGAAGCTTCAATTGTTCTACTTCCATAACTTTCCTCTTTCAAAAACCGCACAAATTCTCCAAAAAAATTAACTTCCTTCTAGATCAATCGATCAACAAATCATAGCGATATGCATTTTATATTCAAAAAGTGCTAATTAGAAAATGGAGAAATTGTGAATAATTGTTCAAGATGGATTAGGAGTTAAGGAAAGGGTTTCGGTAGGCCACCACGGTGGTGGACGGTAGTGGAGGTGGTAGCGGTGGAGGTGGTAGGAGAATTTATAAGGAGTGCGTGTGTGTGAGTGAAGCAATCCCGGGAAATGCGTCGTTGTTATTATAATTTTGGGAAACTGGAATATTATGGAGTTAATTGCAAGTGAAAATGACGTCGTATTTATTGTAGGCAGATAAAAGGTGGTTCAACTGCACTGTGCAGTTCCTCCCACCTTGACCCCTGGGCCCTTGGACCGATAAAGTGGACCCCAAACTCAAAAAAATAAAGAAAAATCATCTACCTTCCATACTTGCACCAAATCATAGCGATATACAATTTATATTCAGATAGAGGGATATAAGTTCCCCTTTAATTATACTCCCTCTATCTCATTTTGAACGGCGCTTTAATTTTTTCCGTGCCTATTAATAAAAAAATAAAAAACGTATAAAATATAATTATTAAATTATTCCTATTAGATATTTTTGATAAATAAGCAATATTAAAAGAGCTACTACTTCTTTAATATTAATGTTATACTTGAAAGTAATTAATAAATTTAATTTTAAATTTCTATAGTGATAATTATTTTAGGATAATTTCCTGAGCTAAAATAATTGTTAATTTATGATGGAGGGAGTAATTACTAAGATAACTATTTAGTTTAATATAAATATTGGGTACGGCCCATGACGATGGACGTACTGACTCGCCACCTCCAAGGAGAGGTGTCGTGGTGCATGTTATTTGCAGACGACATTGTTTTGATTGACGAGACGCGAGACGGTGTTAACGCGAGGTTAAAGGTGTGGAGACAGACCCTGGAGTCTAAAGGTTTCAAGCTGAGCAGAACCAAGACAGAATACTTGGAGTGTAAGTTTAGTGGTGCTACTCAGGGAGTGGAAGGGGATGTGAGGCTGGATTCACAAGTCATCCCTAGGAGAAGGAGTTTTAAGTACTTTGGATCTATTATACAGGGGGTGGGGAGATTGATGAAAATGTCACACATCGTATTGGGGCGGCATGGATGAAATGAAGACTTGCTTCCGATGTTTTGTGTGACAAGAAGGTACTACCAAAAATTAAAGGTATGTTTTATAGAGCGATGGTCATACCGGCTATGTTTGTATGGGGCTGAGTGTTGGCCAGTCAAGAGCTCTCACACCAGATTAGATAGGATTCAGAATGAAGTTATTCGGGACAAGGTGGGTGTGGCCCCTATTGAGGACAAGATGCGGGAAGCACGACTTAGATGGTTTGGACATGTGAGGAGGAGAAGCACAGGCGCTCCGGTAATGAGGTGTGAGAGGTTAACATTGGAGGGTCTTAGAAGAGGTAGAGGTAGGCCGAAGAAGAGTTGGGGTGAGGTGATTAGGCATGACATGGCACAACTACAACTGACCGAGGACATGACCCGTGATAGGAAGGGGTGGAGGTCTAAGATTAGGATAGTAGGTTAGGTAGTCTAGATTATTCATACCGGTAGTGTTAGTACGTACTCTCGCATTTGGTTGGTAGTCGGCTTATTTGATTTTTTTTTTCTTCTTTTCTCTGCTTCTACATGGTTTTTTGGTGTTGTCCCGTATTATTTTTTATTATTATTGTGGTACCTATGCTTGATTGAGCCGAAGGTCTATTGGAAACAGCCTCTCTACCTCCACAAAGGTAGGGGTAAGGTCTGCGTACACTACCCTCTCCAGATCCCACTATGTGGATTATACTGGGTATGTTGTTGTTGTTATAAATATTGAGTACGGATGAGCTAATATCGCCATAATATTACTATGTTCATTGAATTTCGAACATCATTTGATAGTGCAGCAAGAGGAAAAATAGTTTGCAAAAAGTTAACCTAAATAACACGAGCACAAATTGAAGCAATGCGTATATTAATTAACTATAATTAAGTGATAAAAGTTTGTACAAAAGACACATTTCATATATTTATTAATTCAACATATATGTCACTATGTGTATCTTTTTTCTATTAGTTTTCCGTTTTCGAGGAAAAAAAAAAGGTACTATTACTATCTTGAGCGTTAATCAATTGATTCTTCAATAATCATTTTTTATACTTTTAAGTATTTCTAATATCAAAATTTGATTTTAATATGTAATTATTATTTGTATGGATTGTGTTAGTCTTTGACTCTTTGTCTTCAAATTATATTGTTTTTAATTTAAGATGAATTAATGGAATATGTCGCTTTCGGTTTAGACCACCTCCACATGGCTCACATGCCCCTAAGAACGGAGAGTGGAGGGTACTTACTGAATTATCATTAACACCCCTATGGTTTCTGGGAGCATTAAAAGCACCCCGACATTCAACTAACATTCATCACATTTTCTACAACTCATTTCAATTAACTCTCAATGTGTTGAACGAGTGTGACTCAAAACCACGTGCAATGTAATTTGACTGACTCAACCATGTTGTACATTTTCTTTTTTAATTACTGACCATACTCAATGTAGATTTTTTCAATATTTACAGTATACAGTCAAAATAGATTTCGGCCTTCGTACGATTGATCGAGGTCGAAACATAATGGATCGAAAAAAGATTTCGTAATATCGAGATGAGTTCCGAAGATGGTATGAACGAACTTCAGATTTCAGGTATAGGTCAAACACCGAGTTCGAAGTCATTATCGAGCTCAGATCTGAATCGAACTATGATGAGATGATTTCGAGCTTAAGTAGGCAGAGGCCAACCGATGCCGAGCCTGAATCATCGCATGATCTCGAGTCCACTCGAGCTCTAGAAGCAATACCGACCAGCACAGAGACCGATCGAGCTCGAGCTCACAGACAAGAGCCGTTGCAAATACACTAAAGGAAAGAATATCGACGGAAATTAAGAAAAAGCTGATTTATTATGGGTTCTCCACTATGTATTTTTAATTATATCTAAAGTAAGATCCTTCACTATGAAGAGGATGGCTACATTTCTGTAGAAGGCAGTTGTAACGACCCGACCGATCGTTTTGAGAATTAGAGCCACGATCCCCTAATATTTGCTTTTCCCATATTTGTTTCTGCTTTTGGGACTTGCCAGAGTGACTGGTTATGGAATTCAGAGAGTTTTGGGACACTTAGTCCCTAGTTGTGAGTTTAAGCCTTGGAGTTTGGACCGTAGTCGGAATTGTACGAAGACGGATCCGGAATGGAATTTCGTCGACTCCGTTAGCTCCGTTGAGTGATTTTAGGGTTAGGAGCGCATCCAGAATGTGTTTTGGAGGTCTGTAGTAGATTTAGGCTTGAATTGGCGGAAGTTAGTTTTTTGGCGATTTCGGCCGATAGTGAAAATTTTGATATCGAGCTCGGAATGGAATTCCGAACGTGGATGTAGGTTTGTAGTGTCATTTGTGACTTGTGTGTAAAATTTGAGGTCATTCGGACTAGATTTGATGTGGTTCGGCGTCGTTTGTAGAATTTGGAAAATTTTAAATTCTTAGGCTTGAATCCGTGCTTAATTCATGATTTTGGTATTGTTTAACGTAGTTTGAAGGCTCGACTAAGTTCGTATGGTATTTTAGGATTGGTTGGTATGTTTAGTTGAGGTCCCGGGGGCCTCGGGTGTGTTTCGGATGCTTAGTGGAATGAACTTGGACTTAGAGGGATTTTTGGAGTTGCTGGTTCTGGTGTTTTCGCACCTGCGGTGGGGAGTCCGCAGGTACGGCCTCGCAGATGCACTTTTAGGCCAGGGAGTCAGTGGTCGCAGATGCGATGAGTGAGCCGCAGTAGCGGAGCCGCATCTGCGGAAGGGCAGTCGCAGATGCGGAGGTAAAAAGGACCCAAGGTTCCGCAGAAGAGGACGAATGAGTGCAGAAGCGCATTCGCAGGTGCGGACTCATGTGCGCAGGTGCGGACCCAGCCCAAGTAAGTGGACTTTGCACCTACGATGGATTGCCCGCAGGTGCGTGACCACAGGTGCGGTCCTATGTCCGCAGGTACGGAAATCGCTGGGCAGAAAAGAGGATTTCGAGGGTTTGAAATTTCATAACATAAAATTCAATTTAGAACTCGGTGGGAAACGATTTCTCGAGGGATTTTTGAAGGAGAACTATTGGGTAACTAATTCTAACTCTATTTTGATCATAATACATTAATTTATTGTTGTCTTCCTCGTTTAATTAAGAAAGTTGATGGTAGAAGTTTGAAAATGGGGGGAAAGGTTCCCCAATTGAAAATCTGAGATTTGAATGGGAATTTGACGTCGGATTTAGATGATTTTTATTCGAATGAACTCGTGAGTGAATGGGTGTTCATAATTTATAATTTTTACCCGATTCTGAGACGTGGGCCCGAGGAGACTTTTTGGGCATTTTTCTTAATTTCATGCTTTAGCTTCGAATTAATTAGCTAAATTAGTTACTTATAGTTATATTTACATTATGCAATTAATTTGAATAGATTCGGGCCATTTGGAGTCGTATACTCGTGGCAAGAACGTGATATCGAGTTGATTTGAGCAGTTCGAGGTAAGTGGCTTGCCTAATCTTGTGTTGGGGACTTTTCCCTTAAGATGTTCGATATTAATTGATGTGTGGGTGCCGTGTACGTGAGGTGACGAGTACGTACATGGGCTATTATTGCAAAAAACCCATTTTTCCTTTCTAAATCATAAACTATTTTTCCTTATTAAATTGCACTAATACGTTTAATTGTTAAACTTAGACTCGAGAATCATGCTTATGTGTTTTAACTGCCTATTTAACATTCTGTGCGCCATGCTTAGTTAAGTCCCTACTTTCCTTATCTGTGTTAAGTATAAACTGTATAACTCGATGTCATACCTGTCATTTTATCTTGCATTGCATATTTAAATTGGGACTACGGACGCATTCCGGGAGATCCCCCTGTACTGCATATTTACTTTGGGACTACAGACGTATTCCGGGAGATCCCCCATGTACTGCATATTTACTTTAGGACTACGGACGTATTCCGGGAGATCCCCTAGTACTGCATATTTACTTTGGGACTACAGACGTATTCTGGGAGATCCCTCATTACTGCATATTTACTTTGGGACTACAGACGTATTTCGGGAGATTCCCATGTATTGCATATCCATTTGGAACTACGGGACAGTATCCCGGGAGATTTTCCACTGTGTTTACCTTGTTCTGAGCCGAGGGATCCCTTAACTGTTAAATTTTCAAAAATTTTCTTTAACTGTGTTACCGTAAATTTTACTTATATCTTTTACTGTTTAATTTATTATATTTACTCTGGTAGGGCCTTGACCTGACTTTGTCACTACTCGACCGAGGTTAGGCTTGGCACTTATTGGGTACCATTGTGGTGTACTCATATCCTTTCCTGCATATGTTTTCGTGTGCAGATCCGGGTGCGAGCTATCAGCCTCGGGGTTAGTGCGTGTTGTTGATTCTAGGAGACTTTAAGGTACTTCTGCTTGCGTCCGCAGATCTTCGGAGTCCCCTTCTACTCCCTCGCCTAGAGACTTTCTTTATTATCTTCAGACTTTTGTATAGAGCTACATAGATTATAGCAGCTTGTGACTTAGTGATATTCCGGGTCTTGAGAAATTATTTTGTATATGTTGTTTATCTTTAAAAATGCTTTGTTTTTTTTATTTTGTTTTTTATAAATAAAATCCCAAAATAGGTCCAAAGCTTACAAGATGTCCAAACCAAAATAGAAGTTGAAGTTGCATGAAGCTACTAGCTATTAAAAAGATACAAAAGCTAAAATCTAATGAACTAGCAATTACAACATGATAAGTTGAATGCTTCCTTCTCCTATTAGTGTATGTGAATCTACTTGTCATTGAAAAATACCAAGCAGCACCTATCAAGCTCTCACCAGGCGCCAGGGTATATTGGAAAATCCAATATATGTTTTGTATATATATATATATATATATATATATATATATATATATATATATATATATATATATATATATATATATATATATATATATATATGTTTTGTAATATTAGGCTTACATAGTCGTAAAGACTAGGTGCCATCATGACACCTTACGGAGGGCTAATTTGGGTCGTGACAACAGTTTTTCGCTTACATTGTAATTCAAGCACTATATTCTCATATATTCAAGGACTATTCTGTTAAGTTTCGTTAATTGATTCATTGTGCTTAGTCCTAAAAATCATCTTCTTTCCAACCTTGTTTATTTTGCATTCTTTGCAATCCATATTTGATATTTATATTTATCCTTACGATTTGTATTAAGCTATACTACATATCCTTAGAACTACGTATAAATTCAACTATATCCGTTTTTCGGGTAAACAGTTTGGCACCCACCGTGGGGCTAAGGATAACAGTGGTTATTTGATACGAATCTGCAAAAAAACACCATTTTGCGCTTGTTTCCGAAAGTGTCTTGGATTTCGGATTAGCAACGACTTACTACCAATCAAATGGCCTCACCTATCGACAACGAAGTTGGTCTTCAAGATGAGAACAACAACTTGACACCCAGTACCGAAAGACCACTTGTCAACGTCGTTGGAGCTCGAATCGAAGTGTCGATAGATATCAATTCGCATGTGGCCATTGAGGCGAACCTACATTCTGAACCTGAAAACAACATTCATGGTGGCACTCGGTCTGCAGCTCGAGATACCCATAACGTCGAGAAAAACGGCATCAGCTTGCGTATGATTTTTGAAATGTTGCAAGCTCAACAGGCAGTAATAGCTCAGTTGCAGAGCCAAACCCAGCTACCAAGCAGGGCGGAGCCCAGTCCACCTCGAGAAATATCCCACATAATGGAGCCAGCCATAGTGAGGTCAAATGAACAAGAATCGGGGACTACTCCCAAAATTGCTAAAATACTCGAGGAGCTCACAAAGCGAGTCGAAGCCAACGATAAAAAAATAGAAACATATAACTCCAGGGTCGATCAGACCCCGGGAGCTCCACCAATGATAAAAGGGCTAGATTCTAAAAAATTCGTGCAAAAGCCTTTTCCCTCGAGTGAAGCCCCAAAACCAATCCCCAAAAAATTTTGTATGCCCGAAATTCCCAATTATAATGGAACGACCGACCCCAATGAACACGTCACCTCTTACACGTATGCCATCAAGGGCAATGATTTAGAAGACGATGCAATCGAATCTGTATTGTTAAAAAAATTTAGAGAGACCCTCTCTAAGGAAGCAATGATTTGGTATCACAACCTACCACCGAATTCTATCGACTCGTTTGCCATGTTAGCAGATTCTTTTGTAAAAGCACATGTCGGCGCCATAAAAGTCGTAACAAGGAAATCAGACCTTTTCAAGGTAAGACAAAAGGATAACGAGATGCTAAGGGAGTTCATATCTCGTTTTCAAATGGAATGAATGGATCTGCCACCAGTCACAGACGATTGGGATGTCCAGGCTTTCACTCAAGGTTTGAACGAATGAAGTTCGATGGCTTCATGATGGTTGAAGCATAACCTGATCGTATACCCAGTCATCACGTGCGCTGACATGCACAATCGGTACCAATCAAAAATTAGGGTCGAAGATGATCAGTTGGGGTCTAAACCCGCTGCTCGAAGGTATATTAATCGAAAATAAGGTTCGATTAGGGATCGATACCGACCGTATAATAGAAACCACAGAATCAGTGAATCGAGACATAACCCAGGACAAAATAACAAACGAAGTGATCGAGGTCAAGGGTCTCGGGGGCTGATGAACAGAAGTAGGTTCGACAGGCCTGCCGGATCTAAGGAAGCGCCTCGGTTATTGGAGTATAACTTCAGTATTGATGCATCCGCCATCGTGTCGGCTATCGGACGCATCAAAGACACTAAATGGCCTTGACCCATACAAATCGATCCTGCCCAGAGGAATCCCAATCAAATGTGCGAATATCATGGCACCCATGGCCACAGAACGGAAGATTGCAGGCAACTAAGAGAGGAGGTAGCCAGGTTATTCAACAAAGGGCACATTCGAGAATTTTTAAGCGATAGGGCGACGAACCATTTTAAAAACAGGGATTTCGGCAAGCAAAATGAACAAGAAGAACCATAACACGTCATTCACATGATCATCGGCGACGCCGATACCCCTCAAGGACCGGTGCTTAAACGTACTAAGACATCGATCGTGAGAGAAAAGCGATTTCGAACTCAGGATTACGTACCCATAGGAACTTTATCCTTCAATGATGAAGATGCAGAAGGAGTCATACAACCTCATAACGATGCACTGGTAATATTCGTACTTATGAATAAAACTAAAGTTAAGCGTGTGTTAATTGATCCAGGTAGCTCGGCCAACATCAATAGATTGAAGGTCGTAGAACAGCTCGGTCTATAGGACCAGGCCGTACCCGCAACCCTGGTTCTAAACGGATTCAATATAGCATGTGAAACCACCAAAGGCGAGGTAATTCTACCGATAAACGTAGTCGGGACCATCCAAGAAATGAAGTTTCACGTAATCGAAGGCGACATGAGGTGCAATGCCCTTTTTGGAAGGCCATGAATTCACAACATGAGAGCGGTACCTTCGACCCTACATCACGTCCTTAAATTCCCAACATCAAGGGGAGTCAAAACAGTGTATGGAGAACAACCGGCCGTAAGAGAAATGTTCGACATCGAGGAAACGAATCCAATATCCTCGCCTTCGCCAATAAAGGGATCGAGCTCAAAAGGGGAACGAGATGCCAAATAGCAATCACAGATATCAGCTTTAACCCGACCAAAAAATTAGAAGATCGATGAAGATGATGATCAAAGGATCCCTTGATCCTTCACGGTTCCCGATGATTCCGACGCTACCAAATCAACGATTGAGGAATTAGATCAAGTCACATTAATCGAGCACTAGCCCGAACGGAAGGTATACCTGGGAACGGGGTTGACCCCCGAACTCAGAAAAAAACCTATTCAATTTCTTATCGATAACATAGATTGTTTTGCCTTGTCCCATTTAGATATAACAGGGATCCCACCGGATATAATGACGCATCGGCTAAGATTAGACCCTAGGTTCAGACCGGTGAAGCAAAAGAGTTGACCCAGTCCGAGGTAAAGAACACATTCATAAAGGACGAGGTAACCAAACTTCTCAAAATAGGGTCCATTCGGTAGGTGAAATATCCTGAATGGTTAGCCAATGTAGTTGTAGAGCCAAAAAAGGGAACAAACTTAGAATGTGTGTAGATTATAAGGATTTGAACAAAGCATGCCCCAAAGATTCCTTTCCGCTGCCCAACATCAATCGCATGATCGATGCCACGACCGGCCACGAGATCCTTACTTTTATCGATGCCTATTCCGGGTATAATCAAATCCAAATGAAACCGGAAGACTAGGAAAAAACTTCATTTGTCACCAAGTATGGAACATATTGTTATAATGTGATGCCTTTCGGGCTAAAAAATACAGGAGCTACTTACCAACACCTAGTAAATAAAATATTCGAGGAACAAATAGGTAAATCAATGGAAGTTTATATTGATGACATGCTAGTTAAGTCCTTATGCGCAGAGGGCCATTTGACCCATTTGCAGGAAGCATTTGAGATTTTAAGAAAATACAATATGAAGCTCAACCCCGAGAAATGTGCTTTCGGGGTCGGTTCGGGCAAGTTCCTCGGCTTCATGGTGTCAAATCGGGAGATCGAGATTAACCCCAATAAAATCAAGGCCATCGAAGACATCGCCATCGTGGACAGCGTAAAAGTTGTATTGAGGCTAACGGGACGGATTACAGCCTTAGGCCGATTCATTTCAAGGTCGTCAGATCGAAGTCATAAATTTTTCTCTCTACTCAAAAAAAAGAACGATTTTGCTTGGACCCCGGAATGCCAACATGCATTAGAGGAATTAAAACGATATCTATCGAGCCCATCACTGCTTCACACTCCAAAAATATATGGAAAACTTTGCTTGTACTTGACAGTATCGGAGATCGCGGTAAGCGGTGTCCTAGTTTTAGAAGAGCAAAGTGCACAATTTCCCGTTTATTATGTAAGTCGAACCTTAGGAGAAGTAGAAATTAGATATCCGCACCTAAAAATATTGGCACTTGCACTGATATGCGCCTCTAGAAAGTTAAGACCGTACTTTCAATGTCACCCCATATGCGTATTAACCACTTACCCGTTTCGTAATATTTTTCACAAGCCCGAACTATCAGGCAGATTGGCCAAATGGGTCGTCAAACTCAGTGGGTACGATATCGAGTATCAACCCCGTAAGGCCATCAAGTCTCAAATTTTAGCGGACTTCGTGGCCGATTTCACGCCGACCCTCGTACCCGAAGTTGAAAAAGAACCCTTATTGAAATCGGGTACATCATCGGGGGTATGGACCCTTTTCACAGATAGAGCTTCGAACGTGAAGGGGTCCGTGCTAGACATCGTTTTAAAGCCACCCACGGGTAACACTATTAGATAATCTATCAAAACTACTAGGTTGACTAACAACGAGGCCGAGTATGAGGCCATGATTACAGGTCTCGAGCTAGCTAAAAGCTTGGAAGCAGAAGTCATTGAAGCCAAGTGTGACTCTTTGCTGGTGGTAAATTAAGTAAACAAAACCTTCGAAGTTCGAGAAGATAGAATGAAAAGGTATTTGGAAAAATTGCAAGTCACTTTGCACCATTTCAAAGAATGGACTTTACAGCATATTCTACGAGAGAAAAATAGTGAGGCTGATCCACTTGCAAATTTGGGAACATCGGTCGAGGAAGACGTGATAAGATTGGGGACTGTCGTTCAACTCTCGAGATCCGTGATCGAAGAAGGTCATGCCGAGATAAATTCTACAAGCTTAACCTGGGATTGGAGGAATAAGTATATCGAATACTTAAAGAATGGAAAGCTCCCATCGGACCCTAAAAATTCGAGGGCCCTACGAACCAAAGTTGCTCGATTCACATTAACTGCAAATGGAACGCTATACCGAAGGACATTAGATGGACCATTGGCAGTATGCTTAGGTCCAGGAGACACCGATTACATCCTACGTGAGGTGCACGAGGGCACTTGTGGAAATCACTCAGGTGTCGATTCATTAGTCAGAAAAATAATCAGGGCATGGTATTATTGGATCGGTATGGGCAAAGATGCAAAGGAGTTTGTTCGAAAATGTGACAAATGTCAAAGGTTTGCACTAATGATCCATCATCTCAGAGAGCAACTTCACTCAATCCTTTCCCCATGGCCATTCATAAAATGGGGAATGGATATCGTCGGCCCTCTGCCATCGGCCCCAGGTAAAGCCAAATTTATTTTATTTATGACTGACTATTTCTCTAAATGGGTTGAAGCACATGCATTCATGAAAATAAGAGAGAAAGAGGTTATAGACTTTATCTGGGATCATATCGTATGTCGATTCAGGATACCCACCGAAATAGTGTGTGACAATGGGAAATAGTTTGTCGGCAGCAAAGTGACGAAATTCTTCAAAGACCACAAAATAAAAAGGATATTATCAACACCGTATCACCCCAATGGGAACGGACAGGCCGAATCAACGAACAAAACTATCATTCAAAACCTAAAGAAGAGGCTGAACGACGCTAAAGGAAAATGGAGAGAAATCCTACCCGAAGTCCTTTGGGCATATCGAACAACATCAAAATCTAGTATGGGGGCAACCCCATTCTCCTTAGTATATGGCTCCGAAGCCTTGATTCCAGTCGAAGTCAGGGAACCCAGTGCCAGGTTTTGATATACAACAGAAGAGTCAAATAACGAGGCTATGAACACTAGCCTCGAATTATCGGATGAAGAACGAGAAGATGCTCTCATCCAATTTGCCACCCAAAAGCAGCGAATCAAAAGATACTATAATCGAAGAACCAAGCTTCGCCATTTTAAACTCGGGGACTTAGTGCTAAGGAAAGTCACCCTCAGTACCCGAAATCCAAATGAAGAAAAACTAGGACCGAACTAGGAAAGACCGTATCAGGTTCTCGAAAATATTGAAAAAGGATCATACAAGCTCGGTATTATAAACAACAAACAACTATCAAGCAATTGGAATGTGTCGCACCTAAAACGATACTACTGCTAAGGTACGACCCTCCTATATTCGTTTACATTTCGAAACTAACCCCTGCAGGAGTCCGATCAGGTGCTAGGGTAGATCCTTCAATACGAAGCCCTAGGTCTGAAAGCACGCGTTGCACTCTTTTTTCCTTAGACCGGTTTTATCCCAAATGGTTTTTTCGGCAACGTTTTTAATGAGGCAACCAATGATCGTGCTAAACCTAGAAATAATTCGACAGTATCCGAGGCCTCTTTACAATCGACCTCGAATATTGGGGGCATTAGCCCTCAAATATTTCAAGTTCTGATGCAAGAAAGTTATGTTGTAACAACAGGGTTCCAATAGGAAAGGTTGTAGGAGCCAAATGGTCAAAACGAACCATGCTCATGTAGTTGTCCCGAGCCCTCACGCAAAACATGAACACATGTATAATGACTTGCAAAGAAAGTTCTTTTCTTTATCGATATCTTATATCCAAGAAAAATTCCTCTATTTTGAGATTTATTATGCAAACATGATTGAGATAAATCTCATTACTTCGAGTTCGAAACATTCACTCCACTACTAAGCCTACAGGCTACATTACTTCGAATTTGAAACATTCACTCGACTACTAAGCCTACGGGCTACATTACTTCGAGTTTGAAACATTCACTCAACTAATAAGCCTACGGGCTACTCTTATTCCGAGTTCGAGCAAGCACTCACTCGACTGCTAAGCCTACGGGCTACATTACTTCGAATTCGAAACATTCACTCAACTAATAATCCTACAGGCTACTCTTTTTCCGAGTTCGAGCAAGCACTCACTCGACTACTAAGCCTACGGGCTACGTTACTTCGAGTTCGAAATATTTACTCGACTAATAAGCCTATGGGATACTCTTATTCCGAGTTCGAGCAAGCACTCACTCAACCATTACGCCTACGGGCTACATTACTTCGAGTTCGAAACATTCACTTGACTAATAAGCCTACGGGATAATCTTATTTCGAGTTCGAAACATTCACTCAACTAATAAGTTTACGGGCTACCCTTATTTCGAGTTCGAGCAAGAACTCACTCGACTTACGCCTACGAGCTATATTACTTCGAGTTCAAATCACTCACTCAAGTAATAAGCCTAAGGGATACATCATACTTCAAGTTCAAACAATCACTCAACTCGACTACTAAGCCTATGGGCTACCTGTCACGACCCGAAATTCCCACATTCGGACCGTGATGGCGCCTAATATTTCACTTGCTAGGCAAGCCAATGTTAGAATAATATTATCTATTTTTAAAATAATTTTTTTTTAAATTTATTAATAATCAAAGAACAAATGCGAAAGTAAAGTCTGAAGTGTAGTGAATAATCCATAAAAACAACGGTGTCTAAATACCATCCCAGAATTGGTGTCACAAGTGCACGAGCTTCTAGAATAATAAAAATAAAGGTCTGAATAAAATAAAAGCTGTCTGAAAATAAACACACAACTAAAGTAAAATAGACGGGGACTTCAGAACTGCGGACGCCATGTAGTTATACCTCAAGTCTCCTTCGAGTAGCTAAAATCCGAGCAAGTCTATGGCACGTCACTGGGACCAACTCCAAAATCTGCACAAGAAGTGCAGAGTATAGTATCAGTACAACCGACCCCATATACTGGTAAGTGCTGAGCCTAACCTTGACGCCGTTGACATGCAATTCACATAACAAATAATTTGAGGGTTCTATTCCCTCAAGTCAAGGTTAACCACGACACTTACCTCACTTTGCAAATTACAATCAATTACTCAACCACATCTTTTCCTTTTAAATTTGTAGCTGAAAGCTTCAAATCTATTCACAAACAATTCAATATACTCAATACAAATCATAGGAATTAATTCCATATGAATTTACTAATTTTCCGAATAAAATCTGAAATTCATTAAAATATTCGGTAGTGGGACCCACATTTCAAATCTCGCAAAAAACTTACGAAATCCGAACACCCATTCCGAGACGAGTCCAACCATACAAAAATTATCCAATTCAGATGTCAAAGGACCTTCAAATCTTAAATTTTCGTTTTTGGAAGATTTTATAAAAATCTAATTTTTCTTCCATAAATTCACGGATTCATGATATAAATGAGTATGAAATCATAAAATATAATCAATATAGGATAAGGAACACTTATCCCAATATTTTTCCATGAAAATCGCCCAAAAATTGCCTTACTCGAGCTCAAAAATGAAAACCCCATTTCCAGAACTTAAGTTCTATTTCTGGGATTTTTACCCTTCGCGAACGCGGTCAGTGCCTCGCGTTCGCGAAGTACAAATTTCTACTGACCAATTTTACTCTTCGCGAACGCGAAGCTTGCATGGCTTGGCTTTCGCGAACGTGAGATGCCCTTCGCGAACGCGAAGGAAATTGTCCTAGCTAGCCCTATTCCCTTCGCGAACGCGAAAAATGTGCCAGCCCCAATTTGCTCTTCGTGAACGCGAAGAAGGAAACCAAAAGCAGGTTTCTGCAGTTTCCTCAAGTCCAAAAATGATCCGTTAACCACCCTAAACCAACCCGAGCCCTCGGGTATCCAAACCAAACATGCACCCAAGTCCTAAAACATCATACGAACTTGTTCGCGCGATCAAATGGCCAAAATAACACCAAGAACTACGAATCGGACACAAATTCAAAGGATATGTTCAAGAAAACTTTAAAACTTATATTTTTACAACCGGACGTCTGAATCACATCAAATCAACTCCGATTCTCACCAAATTTGTCAGACAAGTCATAAATATTATAGTGGACCTATATCGAGCTCCGAAACTAAAATACGGGCCCGAGGTCAACAAATTCAGCATCAGTAATTTCTTAGAAATCATTAAGCTTTCAAGCTTTTAATGTTTCATCAAAATTCCATAACTCGGGCTAGGGACCTCGGAATTCGATTCCGGGCATACGCCCGAGTCCCAAATCACTATACGGACCTACCGGAATTGTCAAAATACTGATACAGGTCTGTTTGCTCAAAATGTTGACCAAAGTCAACTCAGTTGAGTTTTAAAGCTCTATTTCACCTTTTAATCCATTTTTTACATAAAACTTTCCGAAAAATTATATGGATAGCGCACGCAAGTCGAGGAATGATAAATGGTGCTTTTCGAGGTCTTAGAATACAAAATTACTTATTAAATTTAAAGATGACATTTTGGGTCATCACATTCTCCACCTCTAAAACAAGCGTTCGTCCTTGAACGGAGATAGAAAAAGTACTTGAGCTGGAGAAAAGGTATGGATATTTACTCCGCATGTCCGACTCGGACTCCCAGGTAGATGCCTCTACCGGCTGACCTCTCCAGTGCACCCGAACTAAAGGATAACTCTTAGACCTTAACTATCGGACCTGCCGGGCTAGAATAGCCACCAGCTCCTCCTCGTAAGTCAAATCTTTGTCAAATTGGACTGAGCTGAAATCTAACACATGGGACGGATCACCATGATATCCGGAGCATAGACACATGGAACACCGGATGAATAGTTGATAAACTAGGTGGTAATGCAAGCATATAAGCTACTTCACCCACCGTTTCAAGAATTTCAAAGGGTCCGATATACCTAAGGCTCAACTTGCCCTTCTTTCCGAACCTCATTACAACTTTCATAGGTGAAACCCAGAGCAATATTATTTCTCCAACCATGAATGCAATATCACGAACTTTACGGTCGGCATAACTCTTTGCCTAGACTGAGCTGTGCGAAGTCGATCCTGAATAATCTTGACCTTATCCAAGGCATCCTGTACCAAATCGGTACCCAACAACCGAGCCTCTCCCAGTTCAAACCAACCAACTGGCGATCGGCATCACCTTCCGTATAATGCCTCATATGGAGCCATCTGAATGCTCGACTGGTAGCTATTATTATAAGCAAACTCCGCAAGTGACAAGAAATGATCCCAAGAACCTCCAAAGTCTATAACATAAGCGCGGAGGATATCTTCCAATATCTGAATAGTGCGCTCTGACTGTCCGTCTATCTGTGGATGAAATGATGTACTCAACTCCACTTGCGTGCCTAACTCACGATGTACAACCCTCTAGAAATATGATGTAAATTGCGTACCTTGATCTGAAATAATAGACACGGGCACACCGTGAAGGCGGACAATCTCACGAATGTAAATTTCAGCTAACCTCTCTAAAGAATAGGTAACTGCCACTAGAATGAAATGTGTTGACTTGGTCAACCTGTCCACAATGACCCAAACTGCATCAAATTTTCTCTGAGTCCGTGGGAGCCCAACAACAAAATCCATAGTGATACGCTCCCACTTCCACTCAGGAATTTCTAACTTCTGAAGCAAATCACCATGTCTCTGATGCTCGTACTTAACTTGCTGACAATTCAAACACAAAGCTACATATGCAACTATATCCTTTTTCATTCTCCTCCACCAATAATGTTGCCGCAAATCTTGATACATTCTGGCAGTGCCTGGATGAATAGAATACTTGGAACTGTGTGCTTCTTCAAGAATTAATTCACGAAGCTCATCCACATTAGGCACACAAATATGACCCTGTATTCGCAGAACCCCATCTTCCCCCACAGCAACCTGTTTGGCATCACCGTGCCGCACCGTGTCCCTTAAGTACAAGTAAATGAGGATCATCATACTGCTTCTCTCTGATGCGCTCATATAAAGAAGACCGAGCGACTGTGCAAGCTAGAACCCGACTGGGTTCTGAAACATCTAACCTCACGAACTGATTAGCCAAAGTCTGAACATCTGCAGCTAATGGCCTCTCACCAACCAGAGTATACGCAAGACTGCCCATACTCAAAGCATCGGCCACCACATTGGCCTTTCCGGGGTGATACAAAATGGTGATATCATAGTCTTTCAACAACACCAACCATCTTCTCTGCCTAGAATTAAGATCTTTTTGTTTGAACAAGTACTGAAGGCTACGATGATGAGTAAATACCTTACACGAGACACCGTAGAGGTAATGCCTCCAAATCTTCAGCGCATGAATAATGGCTGCCAGTTCTAAGTCATGAACATGATAATTCTTCTCGTGAACCTTCAACTTCAGCGACGCATATGCAATCACCCTACCATCTTGCATTAATACTGCACCAAGCCCAATGTGAGATGCGTCACAATATACCATATACGATCCTGAACCTGTGGGTAATACCAACACTGGCGCCGTAGTTAAAGCAGTCTTGAGCTTATGACAGCTCAACTCACACTCGTCTGACCATCTGAATGGGACACCTTTCTAGGTCAATCTGGTCAATGGGCTTGCTATAGATGAAAACCTTTCCACGAACCGACGATAATAACCTGCTAAACCCAAGAAACTCCGGATCTTTGTAACTGAAGTAGGTCTAGGCCAATTCTGAACAGCCTCAATCTTCTTAGGATCCACCTTTATGCCTTCTGCCGATACAACATGCCCCAAAAAGGCAACTGAGTCGAACCAAAACTCACATTTGGAAAACTTGGCATATAACTGATTATTCTTCAAGGTGTGAAGCACACTTCGAAGATGCTTCTCATGTTCCTCTCGACTGCTGGAGTAAATCAAGATATCATCAATGAATACAACCACAAAAGAATCCAGAAGTAAATATCTCTGTCGGGTGGCATCCCCGGCAAATCTGCAGGAAATACTTCTGGGAATTCACGAATAACTGGTACTGAGTGCATAGAAGGAGCATCCGTACTGGGATCGTGAATATAAGCCAATTAGGCTTGACACCCTTTCTCTACCATACGCCGAGCTTTCATATAAGAAATAACCCTACTGGCAGAATGACCAGGAGTTCCTTTCCACTCTAACAGAGGTAACCCCGGCATAGCTAGGGTCACTGTCTTGGCATGACAATCCAATATAGTATGATAAGGGGACAGACAATCCATACCCAAGATGACATCAAAATCTACCATATCAAGAAGTAGAAGATCCACAATAGTCTCACGATTACCAATAGTAACCACACACGAACGATAAACATGATCTACTACAATAGAGTCTCCCACCGGTATAGATACACACACAGAATCACTCAGAGAATCACAAGGCACAACCAAATATGAAGAAAAATAGGAGGACACATAGGAATAAGTAGATCCTGGATCAAATAGAACTGACGCATCTCTATGGCAAACTGGAATAATACATGTGATCACAACATCAAATGACTCGGCCTCAGGCCTAGATGGAAAAACATAAAATTGGGGTTGGGCCCCACCACTCTGAACTGCGTCTCTGGGACGGCCTCTAACTGGCTGGCCTCGGCCTCTAACTGGTTGGCCTCCACCTCTAACGGCCTGACCTCCCCCTCTAGCTGCCTGAACCATACCTCTAGCTGGCTGAGCAGGCGGTGAAGCAACCGGTGACGGTATGATGGCATGAGAATTTTGCCGAGATCTGTTACTCGCCAATATAGGGCAATACCTCCTAATGTGACCAATGTTTCCACACTCATAACACCGATCCTGATGTCGTGGCTGCTGAAGCTGATGCTGACCCAAATGGGCCGGATAACCGCTATAGTAACTCTAGAGTGGTGATGCACTGATAGAAGCTGAATGTGCACTGAATAATGGCTGCCCAAAGTAAGGCATAATAGGACCATGACTCCCTGAAACACCGGGAGATACATGAAGTGCTGAATGAAACGGTCTGGAAGGATGACCCCTACCAAAATTACCCCTGCCTCCAGACGAGGCACCACTGAAACCACCGAACTGACGAGGCCTCTTATCGGACCTCTACCCTCTCTCCTGTGCAAGAACCATCTTGATCCTCCTTGCGACATTAACAGTCACCTGAAAAGAAATCTCGATTCCGGTCTCCTTGGACATCTGAAGTCTGATAGGGTGAGTGAGTCCCTCAATAAACCTCCTCACTCTCTCTCCCTCTGTAGGCAGTAAAAGGAGTGCATGACGGGCCAAATCCACAAAACGGGACTCATACTGAGTAACAGTCATACTGCCCTGCTGTAGACACTCAAATTGCTTGCGGAATTCCTCTCTCAGTGTGATAGGGAGAAACTTTTCTAGAAATAGCTGAGAGAACTGCTCCCATGTAAGTGCAGGCGATCCGACTGGTCGGGTCAATGTATAATCTCTCCACCACCTCTTGGAGGAACCCGTCATATGAAATACAGCAAAATTAACCCTATTGGTCTCAACTATACCCATGTTCTGCAGCACCTTATGGCAGCATTCAAGATAATCATGTGGGTCCTCAGAAGGTGTAACACTGAAGTGAACTGGAAAGAGCTTGATAAACTTATCCAGTCTCAATAAGGCCTTAAAAGACATGGCGGGCCTGTCACCAATTTGTGCCGTAATAAGTGGTTGAACTACCCCAACTGGTGGGGCTGCTGGAGCCTGATTCTGGGGAGCCATCTGCTCCGGAGCTGGAGTAGTGGTAGTTTGTGCTCCTCCCCCAGCCTGTGAGACGGCTGGTGCCACTGGAAATGTACCAATCTGGCCCACGCCCTCCATAAGACTTACCAAACGGACTAAAGCGTCCTGAAGTACTGGAGTGGCTATGAATCATTCCGGGACCTGAACTGGTCCAACTGGTACATTCTGAACTGGAACCTTCTCCTGAAGGTCCACCTAAGGTTCTTCAACAGGTGCAGCTGATCGAGCTCTGGACTAAGCTCTACATCGGCCTCTGCCTGGCCATAGTTGCCACCGGGGGTTCTGGTCCCTGACCATCAGTAGAGGTATTACGTGTTCTCACCATCTGCGAGAGAACAAGAGTAGAATGGTTCAATCATCGATGATAGAATAAAATCCCACGACAGAATAAGAAAGAAGTGATATTGTTCATAAACTTCATAGCCTCTGAGAGATAAGTACAGATATCTCTGTACTGATCCTTCATACTCTACTAAGCTTGCTCGTGACTCGTGAGACCTATGTAACCTAGGGCTTTGATACCAACTGTCATGACCCGAAATTTCCACCTTTGGACCGTGATGGCGCCTAACATTTCACTTGTTAGGAAAGCCAATGTTAGAATAATATTATCTATTTTTAAAACAATTTTTTTAAATTTATTAATAATCAAAGAACAAATACGGAAGTAAAGTCTGAAGTGTAGTGAATAATCCATAAAAATAACGGTGTCTAAATACTATTCCAAAATTGGTGTCACAAGTGCACGAGCTTCTAGAATAATACAAATAAAGGTCTGAATAAAATAAAGCTATCTGGAAATAAACACACAGCTAAAGTAAAATAGACGGGGACTTCAGAACTGCGGACGCCATGTAGTTATACCTCAAGTCTCCTCCGAGTAGCTGAAATCCGAGCAAGTCCGTGTCACGCCGCTGGGACCAACTCCGAAATCTGCACAAGAAGTACAGAGTGTAGTATCAGTACAACCGACCTCATGTACTGGTAAGTGCTGAGCCTAACCTCGACGAAGTAGTGACGAGGCTAAGGCGGGTTGCTTACATTACCTGTACGCAATATTAGTAACAACAACAATAATAGAAATAAATCAGGTAACTCATTTATAATAATTGAAGCCAAATCAATAGTCATAACCAATTATCATTTCCATCAATTCTGTTGCAGCGTGCAACCCGCTCTCACAATATATTAACATTCAGTTCTGTTGCGGCGTGCAACCAGCTCCTCCAATATATTCATTTTAATCAAGTCTGTTGCGGCGTGCAACCCGATCCCCCAATATATATATATGTATGTCGACTTTTGAATAAGTCTGTTGCGGCGTGCAACTCGATCCTCCAATATGGACTTTTAATAAATCTGTTGCGGCGTGCAACCCGATCCTCGAATATATTCAATATAATTAATTCTGTTGTGGCGTGCAACCCGATCCTCCAATATATTCATTATAATCAATCTTGTTGCGACGTGCAACCCGCTCCTCCAACATATTCATTTATCAATTTTTATAGAAGAAATTTCCCCAATAAATACAATAATTTAATATAAAATTATAAGACAATAAGCATACAATAATTATGATTTAATTATGAAACAAACAAAGACAAATAATAAATTATTATGGAAATCAGAGAGAAAATATGCAGTTTAATATTTAATATGCTAAATGTCAAATAACAATTAAGGCACATAATTTAAATAGCATGTAACAATTAATGCAGGAATTCAAGAATTAATATTTGACAAAGAATAGTAGAAAAATAATAATTATAATAATTAATTCATGATTTAAAATAATTTATGATTTTTCAAGTAAGCGGGCAAATAATTAATTTGATGACGTATAGACACTCGTCACCTCGCCTATACATCGTTGACATGCAATTCACATAACAAATAATTTGAGGGTTCTATTCCCTCAAGTCAAGGTTAACCACGACACTTACCTCGCTTTGCAAATTCCAATCAATTACTCAACAACATCTTTTCCTTTTAAATTTGTCTCTAAAAGTTTCAAATCTATTCACAAACAATTCAATATATTCAATACGAATCATAGGAATTAATTCCATATGAATTTACAAATTTTCCGGATAAAATCCGAAATTTATTAAAATATTCGGCAGTGGGACCCACGTCTCAAATCTCGAAAAAACTTATGAAATCCGAACACACATTCCGAGACGAGTCCAACCATACAAAAGTTATCCAATTCCGATCTCAAAGGGACCTTCAAATCTTAAATTTTTGTTTTTGAAAGATTTTATAAAATTTCGATTTTTCTTCCTTAAATTCACGGATTCATGATATAAATGAGTATGAAATCATGAAATATAATTAATATAGGATAAGGAATACTTACCCCAATATTTTTCCGTAAAAATCTCCCAAAAATAGCCTTACCTGAGCTCAAAAATGGAAAAGAGTTGAAAATGGGTCGAAACCCCATTTCCAAAACTTAAGTTCTGTTTCTCGGATTTTTACCCTTCGCGAACGCGGTCAGTGCCTCGCGTTCGCGAAGCACAAATACCTACTGCCCAATTTTACTCTTCGTGAATGCGAAGCTTGCCTGGCTTGGCCTTTGCGAATGCGAGATGCCCTTCGCGAACGCGAAGGCAATTGTCCTGGCCAACCCCTTTCCCTCCGCAAACGCGAGGCTTCGATCGCGAACGGGAAGCTTCGCACCTCAAGCCTTTGCGAACGCGTTCTCTCTGTCGCGAATGCGAAGCACAAAATGTGCCAGCCCCAAATTGCTCTTCGCGAACGCGAAGAAGGAAACCAGAAGCCGGTTTCTGCAGTTTCCTCAAGTCCAAAACTGATCCGTTAACCACCCGAAACTAATCCGAACCCTCGGGGCTCCAAACCAAACATGCACCCAAGTCCTAAAACATCATACAAACTTACTCGCATGATCAAATCGCCAAAATAACACCAACAACTATGAATCGGATACCAATTCAAAGGAAATTTTCAAGAAAACTTTAAAACTTATATTTTTACAACCGGACGTCCGAATCACGTCAAATCAACTCTGATTCTCACCAAATTCGGCAGACAAGTCATAAATATTATTGTGAACCTATACCGGGATCTGGAACCAAAATATGGAACAAAGGTTATTAAATCCAACATCAGTAATTTCTTAAAAATCATTAAGCTTTCAAGCTTTTAATTTTTCATTAAAATTCCATAACTCGGGCTAGGGACCTCAGAATTCGATTCCGGGCATACGTCCAAGACCTAAATCACGATACGAACCTACCGAAACTGTTAAAATACTGATCCAGGTCCGTTTGCTTAAAATATTGACCAAAATCAATTCAGTTGAGTTTTAAAGATCTATTTCACCTATTAATCCATTTTTTCGCATAAAAACTTTCCAAAAACTTGTACGGACAGCGCACGCAAGTCGAGGAATAATAAATGGTGATTTTTAAGGTTTTACAACACATAATTACTTATTAAATTTAAAGATGACATTTTAGGTCATCACACTACCTTATTTCAAGCTTGAGTAAGCGCTCACTTGGTTATTTATAAAGGCTATGAATTTCAAATTCGATCAAATTGACTAAATCCTTATAAAAACATTCATAAGACATGAATAAAATATTCACAAGGCAGGAAACAAAACAAAAGCAAGTAGGTAAAACAAAAAGATATTTATATATATACAAGATTGTTTACATAATTGATTGCAACATAGAAACTAAGGGCTAAGTTTCTTGGCTATCTCCGGGAGCGATATCTTCTTCACTGGGCTCCCCCCGGTTCTCGGACCCACTCTTACTCCCATCATCATCATCATCATCATTATTATCATCGGAAGCCAAGGCTTCAGCATTAGCTTGGAGTTATTTAGCCCTTTTTATCTCTTCAGCAAGATCGAAACCTCGAGCATGGATCTCCTCGAGGGTCTCCCTCCGAGATCGGCACTTAGCAAGTTCACCGACCCAATGTGCTCGAGTATTGGCGATCTTGGCTGCCTCTCTTGCTTGGACCTAGGCAGCTTCAGCATCGGCCCGATAGACGGCCATGAGTGCATCTGCATCGGCCTTTGCCTTTTCAGCATCAGATTCGGCCTTGGCAAGTTTCGAGGCCAACCGAGCCTCGAGCTCCTTTATTCTTCTTGCCTGAACCGAGCCTTTCTCCTTCATACTTTGAAGTTGGTTTTCGGCCGATGATAATTGGGCTCGAGCAGGTTCTTTCTCTGCAGTAAAGCGGTCCATACCTTCTTTCCACTTCAAAATCTCCATTTTTATCACATCGACCTCCTCACGGAGTTTTTCGATCATCTCAATTTTCTGCTGCAGCTGTGAGACCAAAAAATTAGCCATCATTCCGGTATCGAGCCCATAGGATTTTAAAAGTATCATTACCTTCTCGGACAGATCAGTCTGATCTTGGTGAGCCTTGGCCAACTCAGCTCTGAGGTCTTTTATTTCCTCTCTCCTTTGCCCTAAGAGGAGTTTAAGGGAGTTCCTCTCATCCGTAACCCATTGAAGATCGTCCTCATATCAACGCATCTCGGTTCGGGACCGAGAACATGCTTCTCGATGAATTGTCGCGGCCTGCAAAGAAAGAAGAAACGAAGTTAGAAAAGAAAAGCAAACATAAAGGTAATGCCAACAAAATAATTTAAGTCTTACCTGATTCAAAGACTGCTGCACTCCGTAAAAAAGATCAGATGCGTCACTTGTACCGGTAGCGTCCTCGACATCGGTAAAAAGGTCACCAAAAGGATCCTCTCCATCATGAGGCCTGTCTCGTTCGAGGACCCCCAAAGCATCTTATCCTCTTCGGGAGACGACACTACTACTTCTTTGTTCCCCCAATTACAATCTTTTTTTATCTACTCGATGTACCCCCCGGTTATCGAACAAATATATCTCGATACGGGCTCACATCGACCAGGAACCAGCGAACCTCTATCAAGTTTGAAATCGGAGGTTAGAACGCACGCCGCCGAAACGCACTCCTCAGGCCGTGGATCCACCGATGTTTTGTCGGTGGCAGACTCGGAAGAAGAAGCTTTTTCTTTTTGGAGGACGGTTTTTGATGTTCACCATTTTTAGAATTAAAGAAGGTGACAAAGATTTGGTGGTTTAGAAGAAGAATTTTTGCAGAAAAGAGTCATAGATCAGCGAATGAACTCAGAACAGACGAAAAGGAACTTAAATTTTTTTTTTGAAGGTTGAAGACGTAAAAGTGATAAATGGTGGAAGGAAGGGCTATTTATAGATTGAAGCAATGGCAGTTCAATATTAGTGGTGGCCGACCACCGTCTGACACACATTAAATGCCTTGGTAAGCTAAACCGACAGACATCTATCATGGACGTCATGGTCGGGCTCGATGCAAACGTTAGCGCATATCCAGTCAAGCCATTGAAAAATCATATCGTTTCTCACCACATCCTCCCCGAGAAATAAGGGGACTATCTGTATACGGTCGAAATAGATTTCGGCCTTCGTACGATTGATCGAGGTCGAAACATAATGGATCGAAGAAAGACTTTGTAACATCGAGATGTGTTCCGAAGATGGTATGAACGAGCTTCAGATTTCAGGTATAGGTCAAACAACGAGTTCGAAGTCATTATCAAGCCCGGATCTGAATCGAACTATGATGAGATGATTTCGAGCTTAAGTAGGCAGAGGCCAACCGATGCCGAGCCTGAATCATCACCTGATCCCAAGTCCACATCGAGCTTTAGAAGCAATACCGACCAGCACCGAGGCCGATCGAGCTCGAGTTCACAGGCAAGAGCCGTTGTAAATACACTAAGGGAAAGAATCTCGCAGAAATTAGAGAAAAGCTGATTTCTCATGGGTTCTTCACTATGTGTTTTTAATTATATCTAAAGTAGTATCCTCCACTATAAAGAGGATGGCTACATTTCTGTAGAAGGCAGTTTTTCGCTTACATTGTAATTCAAGTACTATATTCTCCTATATTCAAGGACTATTCTGTTAAGTTTCGTTAATTGATTCATTGTGCTTAGTCCTAGAAATCATCTTCTTTCCAACCTTGTTTATTTTGCATTCTTTGCAATCCATATTTGATATTTTTATTTATCCTTACGATTTGTATAAAGCTATACCACATATCCTTAGAACTACGTACAAATTCAACTCTATCCCTTTTTCGGGTAAATATTTACTTCTAAGTAATTTGATTGTTTAAGTTATGTTTTACACTATGGGTAATACTTGAGTTCTGAAAATCTTATGGTCATCAATGATTTATGAATTTGATATAATTAGTTTGTTCTTATGACTTTTTAGTTTTTAGACTGCCGTATCACCAAAGAAATTACAACCAATTTTTTGGTCAATACTTTGTTGTTAAGTATGGTACCAAACTTTTGTTCCTTGAGTAAACAAATCATGCTACGCAATTCCATTTACTGCAAGAGGTAGTTCCGTATTATTTGATAATCGAACATTGGAATATATGGGATAATTTTAAAAGTAAAGAAATTTGTACCAAGCTTAGCTCTACAATTATATTTATCTTTTCTTTCTTTGATTTAATTTGACTATTATAAGTTTGATTTGGGGTTATCTTTAGATATGAGCGGGATGCCAAGTTAATTAATGATAAATATCGATATAGGCGCAATCAAAATTTTAAGTTGTATTGGGTACCACTACATATATAATACATTCTATCAATAGCTAAATGTTGTTATTAATGTTTTCAACATAAGGCGGCGAATGCAGTGCCTTGACTGCAGCTCCATATCTGCCACAGAAGTATGAACATTGTTACTAAATTATTATGTGACAATGATCGAAATTTTATACACGCGCCTGTGCATTTGACTATTATATATTATTGGAAAACGTGTCATGCTAATGAAACGGAAAAAATATTTTTAAAAAAAGCAATAAATTGCACAAGATAAGACAAGACAAGATTTATGTGGTTTGACAATTTCTGTCTACTGCACGATCACACAAAGAATAACTCTTTATTAATTGAAGAAAAAAAAGAGGTTGAAGGATAATCTCCAAATGAAAAGGCAGGACCCTTTTTATAGTATTTGAATACCGTATCGACGTAATCACTTCCGCCATAAGAAAAGAATTTAAAGATGAATTCTTCCGCCTATCATTCTGTTCCGTACTACTTTTTCTTCTCTCTTTGACTTTTTATTCTTTTATTTTGTTTACTTTTCTTTTTTTCACATACAATAACGTTTTCTCCCATCAATCTCCCACTCAAACCTATGATACATCAAGAAAGAAATTAAAAAAGATTTGCTATTCTCTGGTGGCGCCTTCACATTATCAGTCTTGAAGGCTAACTGAGGCAGTGCATAGCCTCAGTTTGTCAATACCGACAACTTTGGTCAACATGTCTGACGGGTTCTTCGATCCTAGTATCTTCTGTAGGGAAAGAGTTTATTCACTTATCAAGTCTCGGATATGATGATACCTCAATTGGATATGCTTCGATCTTGCATGAAACACTGGATTCTTGGCAAGATGAATTGCACTCTGGCTATCGCTGAAAAGCTCACAATTGTCCTGCTCTTTACCTAACTCTTTAAGAAAATTCTTGAGCCAAATCATCTCTTTTTCAACTGTTGAGATTGCCATGTACTCTTCTTCAGTGGTAGATAGAACAACACTTTTCTGAAGTCTGGACATCCAGCTAACACCAGTACCACCTAAGGTGAACACGTAGCATGTGGTAGTTTTTCGACTATCCAGATTGCCGCCTAAATTTGCATCAGCAAAACCTTGTAAGATAATATTGCTCATTTTAAAACAAAGTGTCATACCTGAGGTGCCTTTGAGATATCGCAATATCCATTTTACAGCTTCCCAATGCTCATTTCCTGGATCTGACATGTATCTACTGACAACTCCAATTGCATGGGCTATGTCAGGTCTAGTACAAAACATAACATACATCAAACTTCGTACTATTGAAGCATATGAAACTTTGGACATGTACTTCCTTTCTTCATCTGTCTTAGGTGATTAGTCCTTCGACAGATTAAGATGGCTTCTGAGTGGAGTGCTTCAGGTCTTTGCATCATGAAGAATAAACCTCCTTAGTACCTTATGTATGTACTTTTCTTGAGATGACTTTAAAGTTCCTTCATGGCTGTTTCTGCTAATCCTCATCCCAAGCATTTGATTGGCTGGTCCTAAGTCTTTTATATCAAACTCCTCCGCCAGTTGTTGCTTAACCCTGTTGATCTCTTTTATGTTAGATCCTTCAATTATCATATCATCAACGTACATTAGTAAAATAATATAGGATTCATCAAGATTTTTAATATAACAGCAATGGTCCATCTCACACCGCGTGAAACCATTGTTATGCATGAATCTACCAAATTTCTTGTAACATTGTCGGGGAGCTTGTTTCGAACCATACAAACTCTTATTCAACTTACACACAAGGTTTTCTTTACCATAAACTTGAAAACCTTCAGGTTGCTTCATGTAGATGTCTTCTTCAAGGCCACCATGCAAGAAAGTAGTTTTAACATCTAGCTGCTCCAAATGCAAATTTTCTACAGGTACGATACTTAGCACCAACCTGATAGTACTTAATTTGACTACAAGAGAGAAGATTTTGGTGTAGTCAATTCCTTCCTTCTGGTGAAATCCTTTTACTAGTAACTGTGCTTTGTATCTCTTCTTAACATCATGCTCTTCTTTGACGTTGTACACCCACTTATTTTGCAATGCTTTCTTTCCTTTTGGTAACTCTGTAAGTATCCATGTTTTATTATTTTGAAGAGAACGTATCTCTTCTTTCATGGCTAACTTTCACTTATCAGGGTTTATCACCTGCATTTCTTCAACAAAATATTCTGGTTTTGCAACATCAGTCAGAAATAAATAGTAAAGAGAGAGAGAGAAAGAGTTAATCTATCTGGAGCATTCATAACTTTCTTAGATCTCCTTAATGTAGGTTCAGGAGTATCTGGTCCCGAATTTGGTTCAAGTCCTAACTCCATATTTGGTTGTGCATCTGATTCTATCTCTAATTCTGGTTTTGGTTTTGGTTCTGATCCAAGTTCGGCTTATGGTTCTTCATCTTCAATTTCAAAATCAGTTGTAATCCCTCTAGCAACTTCATTTTTTGAGATTTCTTCTAACTCAACTGTTTCAGATGCATGTTTGCTGGTGCTGGTTAGTTCTACTTCAAGCTTATCCATGTACATTACATTTTCATTAAATGTGACATTTCTATGTCTTAGGATCTTTCTATTATGATCATCCTAAAATTAATAACTAAAATTATCATCACCATAGCCAATAAAGAAATTTTTCTTGGCTTTAGGATCAAGTTTATCTCTATCATTAGAGTTTACATTCACATAAGCAACACAGCCAAAAAAATTCAGATGTGAGAGAGTTACCTCCTTGTTTGTCCATACTTCATCAGGAATTTCAAAATTCAGCGATATATAGGGTCCCCTATTTATGAGGTAAGCTGCCGTGTTAACAGCCTCGGCCCAAAATTACTTCGGTAATCCAGAATGTATTCTCATACTTCTGTATCGTTCGTTAAGGGTTCTGTTCATCCTATCGGCAACGCCATTTTGTTCTGGTGTTCTAAGAACTGTCTTGATCATTCTGATCCCATTCTCATAGCAGAATGCTTTAAACTCTTGACTATCATACTCTCTCCTAATGTCACACTTCAAGCGTTTTAACTTTAGACTTGTTTGATTTTCAACTTCACTTTTCCATCTTTTAAAGGTAACAAACACATCAGATTTATTTTTTAGAAAATAAACCCATACCTTTCTTGTGGAATCATCAATGAAGGTGACATAATAGCGTGAGCCTCCCAAAGAAGTTACAAAAGCTGGTCCCCACACATCTATATGCACTAGTTCCAGCTTCTATTTCTTTGGTGTCCTTCCCGCCTTTGAGAAATTAACTCTCTTTTGTTTTTCGTAAATGCAATTTTTGCACAAACCTAATTCAACATACTTTAGGTTTGGAAACTTTTCTTTGGATGCCAACAACTTCATTCCCTTCTCACTCATATGCCCGAGCCTCTGGTGCCACAATGTTGTATCACGACCATGAACAACTGTTGCTATAGTATCTCTCTGTATTACAGTTGCATACAATGTTCCCTTCTAGAAGCCTCGTGCCACAACCAAATTTTATTTGGTTATTTTTCATGATCCATTACCGAATACCATTGTGTATCCTTCACTGTCAACCTGACCCATAGATATCAGATTTTTCTTGAGGCCAGGAACATATCGGACATTTTACAATTTCCATAGCGTCCCTTGTGAAGTCTTTATATGAACTTCACATTTCCCAACAATATCCAGAGGTTCGTCGTTTGCTAGATTAACCTTCCCAAATTTTTCAACAATATAACTATGCAATAATATTTTGCATGCGGTAGAGTGAGAGGATGCTCCCGAGTCCAAAATTCAAGACTTGACTGGACTATCTGCATAATAAATTAGTGCATCACCAACTTGTTCATCAATTGTATTTGCCGAATTATCATTCATGTATTGGTCGTTCTTCTTCTTCTTTGGCTCTCTACATTTACTATTGTACTAACCCTTTTTATCGCAATTCCAACAAGTAATGTCTTTGCAGTTTTTGGATTGCCCTCTTCTCCTTGACTTTGATCTGCCACGATAATGACTTTGTCCTCTTTAGATACTTCTCCCCTGCTTTTGGTATTAAAAGTAGATCCTGAAAAATCAGTTGATTCTCTCCGGTGAATATCTTCGCCTAGAACCCAAGTTTCTAATATCATCCAATTTGAGTTTGATACTTCTCGATGAACTTCTAATTGTAGTTACTGTTGCAGACCAACTCTCTGGTAGAGATGATAGTAGAATCAACACCCTGACTTTGTCATCGAATATTATATTAATAGAACTCAACTGAGTTAATATTACATTAAACTCATTTATATGTTCCGTAACAGATTCACCTTCTGTCATTTTAAGTTGAATAATCGACACCTCAATAGACTTTATTTGAAGTTGATGGCGTCTCATACAATAACAACAACCCAGTATAATCCCACTAGTGGGGTCTGGGGAGGGTAGTGTGTACGAAGACCTTACTCCTACCATGAGGTAGAGATGTTATTTCCAATAGATCCTCGGCATCCTTCCCTCCAAGAACTCTCTACCTTGCTCTTGGGGTGACTCGAACTCACAACCTCTTGGTTGGAAGTGGAGGTTGCTTACCATCAGAGCAACCCCTCTTGGAAGTGGAGATGGCGTCTCATACATATTTGATAAAGCCTTCATCAGGCCTGCTGTGGTCTTCTCATTAATGATGTTAAATGCCACATTTCGTGTTAGCGTCAAATGAATCACACTAAGAGTTTGTCGATCTAATAGATCCCGATCCGTTTTGGCCATATTCTTTGGTTTTACCCCCGTTAGAGGTAAGTGTAATTTTTTCTGGTACAAATAATACTTTATTTGCATTTTCCAGAATCCAAAATATTTGCCATTGAATAGTGCCTTACTATTTTTGAATAGTATTTACTATTTTTTGAATAGTACTTCACTATTTATGAATAGTACTTTACTATTGTGAATAATGACCAATAGTATTACACTATTCTTGTGAATAATAAATTACACCAATACTATATTTTTTCTACCAAAATTATATTGTCTATGCTCTGATACCAGTTGTTAGAAAGCGTGTCAGACTAATAGAAGGGAAAAATATTTAAAAGACAAGACAAGACAAGATTTACATGGTTTGATTTGTCTACTGCACGACCACACAAAGAATATCTCTTTATTAATTGAAGAGAAAGAAGAGGTTGAGGGATGATCTGTAAATGAAAAGCCAAACCCCTTTTATAGGCATTTGAATGCCAGTGGCGGATCCAGAATTTTAAGATCGTGGGTGCTTACTTTCTTTTAATATAAAGGTGCTATCAATCACATAATATAAGCGCAAATTATTCGAACGGGGCGATAAAAAATCTAATGAGAAAAATACTATTACTATTGTCATTACCAAAAATGACTTCTAGCCACGAGTTACGATAATAATGTTATCATTACAAAAAAAGGACTTCTAGTCATATCTTATAACAGTGCTCGACGACTTTTCATATGTTGAAAATGATGAATAATAGCATCATTGCTGACACTTAAAAATATCTTACGCTCTACATAGCATACTAAATAACTATTTAAAAAATCATCACTGATGTTGTTACGAAGTTCACTTTTGATGTAGTTCATGAATGAGAAAGCTCGTTCCACAGAAGCTGTAGCAACAAGAAGAATGAGAGTCAACTTGATAAACAAATAAACAAGTGGCCAAGTTTGATGCAGTTCTGACTTAACCAACACTTTAGCAAGATCACTAATTTCCTTCGTGCCAAAGAACCTCTTGTCAACACCACAAGCATAAACTATAAAACTATCAAGCTAACAACTGAGATCTCGAAGCTCGATGCTATCAAACTCATTCGAATAATATTCAACCAATCTCATTATCCTGTTCTTATAAAAATTACCAAATAAATTAACTGGATTTAAGCTAGCCATACCGAGGAGTAAGTCAGTACTCACAGCATCAAAACGACGGTTAAGCTCTTGAAAATGCAAATCTATAACAACATAAAAAATGTCGACATGCAAATGATAAGAATATGTAACATCAATAGCTCTACGCTTCGACTTCCCAGGAAAGTAGCGAGCGTCCATCTTTGGAATTATTATATCATGTTTATCACAAAAAGAAGATACATCTTCCATTAAAGATCCAAATTCACTATTCCTCATCGTTTGTAATCGTTGTTTTGAAAGAGCAAGGAGTCCCATAACATTGACAATATCTTGATCCATCCTTTGTAATGCATAGTTCAACTCATTTGTCATTGCTAAAACTTTTAACATCAAGTGCAACATAAAAGCAAAATCAAATCCCTTAATCTTACCCATAAGACTTTCAGTAACAATTCTGTCGGCATAGTTTGGACACTCACATGCAGTAAATTCAAGCACATGAATAATCAATGGAAATAGGACAATAAGGTTATCCAACATTTTATAATGAGAACCCCAACGAGTATCATCTGGTCGTTGAAGCCCACGTTCTTGATTTAATCCTCGTCCAGTATGTACTTCACCTGATTTGAGCAACTCATCTAATTTTTCAGCTTGATGTTCTCGAAGCAAATCCCTGCGCTTAAAAGATACTACAACAATATTTAAGACATTAGTAACTATACAAAAAAGGTCATCTACATCTGAATGCTTCTTTGCAAGAGCCACAAATGTTAATTGAAATTGGTGAGCGAAACAGTGAATGCAATATGCTGATGGAGACTCATTCAAAATCAAAGTCTTAACACCATTTAGCTCTCCTTGCATGTTACTAGCCCCATCATAACCTTGTCCACGTATTTGTGTTGGACTTGGTGAGTGATTAGAAAGAAAAGAGCAGATTGTCTTTTTCAATGACATAGCCGATGTATTACTAACATGAACAATACCAACAAATCTCTCTATGACTTCTCCTTCTTTGTTAACATATCTCAAAACAAGTGCCATTTGCTCCTTGTGTGATATGTCTTTTGATTCATCAACTAGTATCCCGAAAAAATCCCCATCCAGGTCTTCAATGATAGCTGTGATTGTTTCTTTAACACAAGCATCAACGATATCTTTTTGAATACTTGGAGAACACATCATTTCATTTCTTGGAGCATTTTCTAATATAATGCTTCCAATATCCCGATCAATATCTCCATACCATTGCAAAAGCTTAAGAAAGATACCTCTATTTGTAGAAGATTGACTCTCATCATGCCCACAAAATGGAAAACCTAGTCTCAAAATAAATCTTGCCACATCGATTGAACCACTCAAGCGACGTCGAGACTCATTTTTTTCTTTCTCAGATTGTTTGTCAAAAGAAGTGTGAATTGATTGTGATTGATTCATTAAATCAAGCATCCTGTTGAAACACCTGTTGTGGATGCTATTTACTTCTCCAACATGAGCTTTAAATCTTTCAATAGCCTTGTTCCAAGCTTTAAAGCCATTTTTTGTAAAAGCATCTCCCGTATTTCCATGACTTTCATGTTCATTTTTGAATAAATAGCAACACAAACAATATGCAGCATCGTTTGATATACTGTATTCCAACCACTTAGAATGTTGACCCTTAAACCAACCAGGACAAAATTGACGCACAGTCTTCCCAAACTTAGTTTTAGGAAAATCATGATTCACAGGCTGGCAAGGCTTTTTTTGAATATAATGTCTTCTAACTTCATCACGTATATTAGGACTGTATTCTGTAATAGGCTTTCTATCTCCCGGATCAACGTTGAGAGTTTCTAAATCAAGATCAGAAAGAAATTTGTCCCTCTAAATTTTCGGAGCTATGGATGAAGCAATAGATGGATTAATAGAACTAGAACTTGGTTTCCCAACATTCGTTCTTGTGACAAACCTATCCATCTCGATTCACAAAGATTGATGAAATATTCCTACAGAATAAGATTCAATTTTATTCAATTTTACCTAAAATTCAATTCAAATAATTCAACTAAATCCTATTGGGGAACTCATGCCCCTCTATAACAATACAAATAATAAAGCAATAATAACATATTTAACTATATTGCAGCGGAAAATTGATCACACTTCTTTATAACTAAAAATATCAGAAATATTTATTCTTTCGGAAGATAAGATGAAAACTTACAAATTTTCGAAGCAATGAGCCAATGAGGATAAATTCATCAATCACACAAACTGATACTAATAACCTACATTTATCCCAAAAATAAAAATCAGTTTTGAAATTAAGTCAGAAATAGAGATAAATTAATTTTTCACTTTTTGACAAGTACGCATAACTATTGTTTATTTGCCACAAAATAATTACAAAAAAAAATACTGAATCTATTTTACAAAGCATAGGTAATAAGAATTGTAATTTGTAAAACCCAATATCTTTGATAAAATATTGTAATTTATACCCAAAATCTCTAGCTAACTAGCTTAAATCAAAATACCAAATCTTATTACCTTGTTCCTTGTGTTTTAATTTTGAGATGGGGAGGTCAGGAAAACTTGTTATTCATAGTTTAGCCTACGAAACCTACAAGGAGAACCGGAGAAGTCGAGAAAGATTCTGTTTTAGTATTTTCGTTTGGTGTATTTTGAAAGCCTACCAATGTTTTAACTTTTAACTAGTGAAGGATTCTTTTTCTCCCTTTCCTCTTCTGATTAGTAAATAAGAGGAAATAGAAAAAAAGGGAAAAAAGTAAAAGAAGGTAAGTAATAAATAGGCATGGAAAAGGATTAGAAAATAAGAAAGTTAACGATTTATTAAATAAGGAAAAGTGTTATTTTTTTGCCGAAAACAAAAAACGTTGCCGAAAACAAAAAACGTTACCAGCAAGATTCGATCTTGCAACGCTACGTGTCCAAGCACCCAAACGTCAGCCTCCAAATCAAAACGCTCATTGGACTTTTTGGTTAATGGGTGCTTGCTAATATAATATATCGGTTTTCATAAAAATTTTCTATTAATATACCGAGTCCCCGTCGGAGTCAGTGGGTGCTGCAGCACCCAGAACCTTACATGTGGGTCTGCCCGTGGCCCTGCCGACGTAATCACTTACGTCATAAGAAAAGAATTCAAAGATGAATTATTTCATTTATTATTCTGTTTCATACTACTTTTTTTTTTCTCTTTGACTTTTCATTCTTTTGTTTTGTTTATTTTTCTTTCTTTCACATACAACAAGGTTTGATCCCGTCATATATATATATATATATATAGAGAGAGAGTTCAAGACAAATGCAGTGTTTGATCGCAACTCTACACCTGCCCCGTTGAACATCTTCAGTGAATTGCAAGGTGTCTATGATAGAAGTTGGGTTGTCCAAATCTGGCAAATAGTGAAGGGACCAAGGAGTGTAAAATCATTCAATCACCAGTTTCTAATTCATTAAATACTCTTTTTTGGGCATGGAGACGGCAATATTGACTGAGGAGAATTCTGCTTTCTTATTGACTAATTTTCAGTGCTGAGTAACAGGTCCATTTCCTTGAAAAACTAGTATTTGGAACGGGGACTGTGAAAACAAGTTTCATATTTTGCAAGATTGGTTTAAAATCTAAATGTAGCTTTAACAGGTGGGCTAGTTTTATTTACAAGGACAAACTTTGCCTTTGTTTTTAACATAAAAAAGACTTTGGAAAAGACTAAGGGTTAAGAGGCTAAAAGTAACACTAATAAACTATGCAAGAGTATCTTGTCTCATGTGTAACAATGCATATATTATATGCAAAGGCGGATCCTAGATTTATAGGTTGCAGGTGTCACCATTTTATGCATACAGTATATCTGCTACTAGCTACAAAGACATAATAGGAAGAATGAGTTTGTTCGGTTAATTTTTGGTTAATTTGATTAGGTCTCTTATTCACAAAACAAATAAGTTCGATTTTAGTTCAATTTTTTAAAACTTAATTTAAATAAATTCTAAAATAAAAATTCCAAAAGAAGAATAACATTTCATGAAAGAGCATCTCTAATATAAAAAATTACTCAAATAGTAGGTTAATTACTACATATTTTTTGTTTGATTAGATTAATTTACTTGTATTGTTCTTGGATTCATTTTTTCATCTTAATTATTGAGTTATATGACAATTATTTCAAAGAATAACACTCAATATTTAACCTATGATAATCGACACAAAACATCAAGCCTTTTGATTTTCTTTTTCAAAACTCAATAGAAGATATTGTTCAAATTATACTCTAATATATAAATTACTATCGTTTCATTAATAAGAGAGAAATTATATGCTAACTAAAATCAATTCAAATTACCTATAAAAAATAATTGCTCATGCAGTAAGGTATAATGATAGAAACAAAATGAAGACTAGAAGTTAAGAATTTTCTTTTTAACATAAATAGTTGTCCATCTAACCGCTTAAACTTAAAATAGATGGATGTATAATATATGAATAATCAATGTATAATATGTGTGTAACTGTATTTAATCAATATATAATTTATGTACACCGATCTTAATAAGTAGAAAGGGAAAAACAAAGAAGATGCTCCAACATGGAATCAAACTTGCATTCATGAAGCCAATGAAAGCCATAAAAGGGGACACTAAACCAGTGACACCCGCGGCTAATTCGTGATTTCTGGGTGCCCCTATATCGATATATATGTGTGTTTTCACATATATATTATATACTACATAATAAAAAATTTAGCGACACGAGCAGGTGACATGACACTCTTACCTCATAAGGTAGATTCGCCTTGGTTGTATGTACTATCCAAAGGGAACTACATCATTGCAAAAAAAAAAAAAAAAAAAAAAAAAAAACGAAAAAAAAGAAGGCACAACATTTGAAGTATCTTTTAAATTATTAATATCTCATACCAGTTTTATCAATAATCATTAATGGAGTAGTTTCTTATAACGAAAATTAATTTTGGGACGAGCAAAACACTAAATCCTTTTTTCAAAGGAAAAAAGGGAAAACATAGGAGGAGAGGGAAAATGTGGTCTTTACGCAAATAGCCGTATTGATTCACTATTTACTTTCTAATCGATAAACATAAACTATACACTAATTACATATAATTATGCTATTATAATATTTATAATTATATAAATATTATATATTTGTAGGCTATTTTTAATTCAAGCAGTAGTTGTTGTTCGGCTATTTAGGTTCTTAAAAAAATTAGAATGGATGAGATTCCTAAGAAGGTAATGAGCTTTCCAATGAGATTCCTAAGAAGGTAATGGGCTTTCCATAGATAGTCTCCGGTCCAATTTCATAAGCCCCTTCAATTATAATAATTTGACTATTTCATCCACTAATAGGAGAATTTTCTACCATATACTCCTTAGGGTGTTCGTCGGTCAGTACAATACGGTATTTAGACATTTCGATTCGTTATTTTCGGTATTCGATTTCTTAAAATGCTATACCAATACCATACGAAATTAAATTATGTATGGTTCGGTTTTTCTCCTTTCGATTTCGGTTTATTTGGTTCAGTAACTACGATTTATTCGGTTTGAATACTAACTAGTGTATAGAGTCATAGACTGTAATATTCTTAATTAAAGTACTCAAAAGTACTAAACTAAAAATATTTGTTGACAAAAATTTTGTCCAAAACCAGCAAATATCAACCCAGAGAGAGAAAACCATACATAAAGGAATAAATTTGATTATTAAAAATGTCTTGTTACTTGTTTAGAGTTAATTGATGAACTTACGGAATACAGAAAAGTAAAGTTTTAGATTTTTTATATTTATATTATAATTAATAATATGTGTATTGTGTAATATAATATATATTTCGGTACGATATCGGTATTTCAGTTTTTCATTTTAAAATACCAAATACCATACCTAATACTATTTTTTTTAAACTCAAACCAAATACCACACTGAATCCCAAAATATCGAATACCAAAATAGAGTACGAAAAATGGCCAAAAATGCCCCTGAACTATCTAAATAGCTCAAAAATACCCTCCATTTATTTTTGGTACCAAAAATATCCCTACCGTCTATATTTTGGACCACAAATGTCTTTAAACCGTTAGTCTTGCCATTGAAGGTGACATGGCAGTCCAACTGAGTTAGATTTGCTTACATGGCCATCCACCTAAACAATCCAGCATGGCAAAATTAATTTTTCGGAAAAAATATTTTTCCGAAATTTTTTATTAAAATACAAAATCAACACTTATTCCGAAAAAAGTAAAAAAAATCCGGAAAAATTATTTATTTCAGATTTTTTTATTAAAATACAAAATCAACACTTATTCCGAAAAAAGTAAAAAAAAAATCCGAAAACTCTGAAAAGCCCACATACGGCGAAAACTTTTTGTTGCCGTTGTTATTTATTTCCGAAATTTTTATTAAAATATAAAATCAACACTTATTCCGAAAAAAATAAAATAAAAAATCGAAAAAATTATTTATTTCGGAAATTTTTATTAAAACACAAAATCAACACTTATTCCGAAAAAAGTAAAAAAAATCCGGAAAAATTATTTATTTCAGATTTTTTTATTAAAATACAAAATCAACACTTATTCCGAAAAAAGTAAAAAAAAATCCGAAAACTCTGAAAAGCCCACATACGGCGAAAACTTTTTGTTGCCGTTGGAAAAAGAATAAGTCCCGCTCCTATTAATATAGGGACTGGAAGTGGAATGAAAGGTATGATCCACGCATATTCATATGTCTGTTCCATAAAAAAAGTTTTAAATTCTTAATTAATTGTGTTCCGATTCACCGGATCTTACCTCTTTTGAAAGGAGTCAATAAAAAGTCAAAATATGGACTAACTTAAACTAATTTAAAACTTAAATCGAATTTTCTATTCTTACTTATTCTGAGTCTTTGCTAAGTACTTCAACTATTGAAATCAAGAAGTTACAATTGGTCAAATGATATGAAAGGGATTAATTACTAGTCTCTTTTGAAATAGGCCTATTTTCCTCCAAGTTTGACCAGTGAATCGAACGGGGATTCAAGTTTTTCATTTCATGAAGTAAAAATGCGGTTCTTATCCTTAAACCTTTCGAGGTATTTTATTGCATGTAAATGAAATGTGGAACCATAAATAGAAATCGAGTATTTTTGGATTTTTTATTTTATTTTTGATTTTTATTAAGTTCAACTAATTTCCTTTCTACATAACAGCCGATTAGCAAATCCTATAGGTATAGATTTTATAAATCAAAAATAATGTGAAATAAAGATACCAGTCAATATAGAACTTTTTTTTTTTACAATTATGAATGTTTTATGGAATAGAAAAACATGAAAAAACACATATTGACCTTCTTTTTTTATTTCCAGTATTATTCAATTTTCACACATCTTTTGCCTATCTCGATAATGTTTTATTTTAGGACGACACTATTAGCTCGAAAATAAATAGTAGTAAAAAGAATTCATTTTGAACAATAGATGTCTTTCACATCCAACTATAACAATGAGTAATTTTTTAATTTTTAAATGGCAGTTCCAAAAAAACGCACTTCGACATCAAAAAAGCGTATTCGTAAAAATATTTGGAAAAGGAAGGGATATTCGATAGCATTAAAGGCTTTTTCGTTAGCGAAATCTCTTTCTACCGGGAATTCAAAAAGTTTTTTTGTACGACAAACAAAAATAAATAAATAAGTAATAAAATATTAGAATAATTTGAATCAATTTGAAAAAAGAATTCAATTATTATCTAATTGAATAATTTAACGATTTCCCTTTCATATTTGATATTGATTAGTTCACCAATCAATACGTAATGGAACTCGCTTCGCTTTTCTGATTGATAGATAAAATAATAGAATTAGGAAATCCTCTATTTACTGAATAATAACCTTTTTATTGACAAAAACATAAATATCATTTCTATTCCAAGGTGGGGAGTTTCATTTTCCCCATCGACCTATTTTCAGAATTCAATTAAAAAAAATTCTATATTTCCATTCTATTTCCATATCTATAGAAGAGCGTATATAAAAATCTTTAGTAAAAGTTAAGAACTCATTGAAACTAATATTCTAGTTTGAAACCTTTTTGTTTTGTCTAACTTTCTAGCTCTTTATTTTCTCTGAATTATTATATAGATCCCCATGTATATCTTGCCCTTAACCCAATAGATAAAATTGCTTAATGAAATTCTGTATGATTGGTTGTCAATTTTAAGCGATGCAAAATAAGTTCTTTTCTTTCTATTTTGTCTTCAAAATCCATTTTTTGTTTTAGATTTCTGAAATAAAATAAATAGAAAATAACTGATTAAACAATGAAAACAAAAACTTTTTGAACTCTATTCCTTAATTGAGTATAGAACGGTTTAGTTACAAGAGTTCAATTCGAGGGAAGCATAAAATATAGAAAAGTCCCAGGTTAAATAAAAAAAACTAAGACTCTAAACTCAAATCTAAAATAATACCTTCAACTTCAAATTCCTATTTGAACAACCTTTTATTGTTATTGATCCATTTGAATCATTAGTAAACTAAAATAGCTTCCCCAATCTCGACGATTGCTTATTCATAGGCTATTATGAGTTCAAGACAGGCCGCTATGGTGAAATTGATAGACACACTGCTCTTAGGAAGCATTGCTAATGCATCTCGGTTCAAGTCCGAGTGGCGGCATACCGTCTTTTAAAAAGGATAAATAGATCTTATAATGAATTCAATTCCCGATTTTCTTTTTAGAATAATGTAATTAAGGGACTCTTCTTTTTAAAGATTTTTTATGATATTTTCAACCTTAGAGCATATACTAACTCACATTTCCTTTTCGATCGTTTCAATTGTAATTATAATTTATTTGATAACCCTTTTAGTCGATGAAATCGTAAAACTATACGATTCATTATAAAAGGGCATAATAGTTACCTTTTTCTGTATAACAGGATTATTAGTTACTCGTTGGATTTCTTCAGGACATTTCCCACTAAGCGATTTATATGAATCATTAATTTTCCTTTCATGGAGTTTCTCCCTTATTCATATAATTCCGTATTTCAAAAAAAATATTTTAATTTTCGGTAAAATAACTGGGCTTAGTGCTATTTTTACCCAAGGCTTTGCTACGTCAGGTATTTTAACTGAAATACACCAATCTGTAATATTAAATAAATAATTGGGGATTGTTTTTCCTGAATTTTTTACTTTTTTCGGAATAAGTGTTGATTTTGTATTTTAATAAAAATTTCAGAAATAAATATTTTTCAGGAATTTTTTTACTTTTTTCGGAATAAGTGTCGATTTTGTATTTTAATAAAAAAATTCAGAAAAATATTTTTTCCGAAAAAATAATTTTGCCATGCTGGATTGCTTAGGTGTATGGCCATGTAAGCAAATCTAACCTGGTTGGACTGCCATGTCACCTTCAATGGCAAAACTAACGGTTTAAGGAAATTTGTGGTTCAAAATATAGACGGCAGACATATTTTTGGTATCAAAAACAAATATAGGGTATTTTTGAGCAATTTCAAATAGCTCGAGGGCATTTTTGAGCCTTTTCAGAATAAAGTAATAAAATTTTCGGTTATTCGGTATTTAACAAAGATCGTCCCCATAATTTCAATTATCCATACAAAACTTATCCATTGACACAATATGTCCTCTGCGAATCTCAGTCTCTAAATTCGATTCCGTAATCTGATCTCCGATGGCCACTCTTTTACCGTCGCCGGAAGTTTCCTCATTCTCAGCCAGAATCCATCCGGTGAGGACTTCTTTTATAAACCCTAGAAATGTGCAGAAGCTCGCTGTTTCTAGGTCGGTACATAGGGATGCTAGGGTTAGGGTGTGTTTGAGTGTAAAGGATTTGGAGGAGTCTCCGCCGTTGAATTCAGGGAATAATTTAGGGTTTTATGCACAGTTCTCTGCTCATGTGGAGACCAGCACGACGTCGTCTATAAAAGTGAACGAGGAAGAGGAAGAGAAGCGGAATTACTATCTGAATACAGGTTACGCTATTCGGACTATCCGAGAGGAGTTTCCTGCCCTTTTCTATAAGGAGCTAACCTTTGATATCTACAGGTTTGAGCTTTTTAATCATCCATTTTGTTGTTTTTACGAGTTGTTAATCTAAACTAGCTTATGTTAGCTTCACAAAACCATATAGTCTCAAGTCCGAATAATAGAGGAGAGTTCCAATAGGTTGACGATTAATTTTAAAGATAGTCTAATCTAATTATGATGAGAGCCGAAATGAGCTTGAATACAGTGGAATTGATACATAAGGTTCCTATAGCTGACCTTAACTATTTTGGAACCGAGGCGTTAATCGATTGATGCAGCTGCTGTTCTGGCTGTTTTGCGCTAGCAATAAGAGCAAGCATAGGCAAATAAATGAAACTCAAGTAGGCATAGCGTTCGAAACCCAAGCTTCCGAGCTATGAAGAATAGAATTTATTTGAGGAGAGAAGTAAACAATCACTTTTCTCTTTTTATAGCTGCATTTTCAAGAAGTTATGTTACCCTTACATTTGTATGGTACTTGTGAATGTTCTTTTCGATGGCTCTTTCCTTCTTATTTTGTTTGAATATTTTAGGTCACAAGGAGTCTAATGTACTATTGGCTTAGAAACCATCTTAAGCTTAGTGGGTTAAAAGTGCTACTTTGGGATAGTCTAGCACGTTTTGGTGCAATTCACATTTTAGCTTAAAGTGTAGCAGTTGAATTCAGTCCTTTAATCATGGAACTCTCCAGGGTTTTGGATATTTGGACAGGGTTGCCTAAAATGTAAACTGAGTATATTATATGAACCATGTGGAACTATACACCTTGTACATGGGGCTTTACTTTTTAATCGATAAAATCATCACTCTATCAAACGACAACATACCCAGTGGAATCCCACATAGTGGGGTTTGGGGAGGTTATTGTGTACGTAGACCTTACCCCTACCTTGTGGATCAACCCTCGGCTCAACCAAGCATAAGCACAACAGTAATGAAAAGAAAAACAACAAGAAAAAACAAGAAGCCATGGAAAAGCAACATAAATAACAACAAGATAGTAAGATGACGAACAACAACTACAACATACCCAGTATAATCCCACATAGTGGGGTCTGAGGAGGCTAGTGTGTACGCAGAGTCGCATACCTTACCCCTACCTTTGTGGAGGTAGAGAGGTACCTTTGTGGAGGTAGAGATGTTGTTTCCAATAGACCCTCGTCTCAGGCAAGCATAGGTACCACAATAATAACAAGAAACGAGAGGGGAAAGCAGCATATACAACAAGATAGTAAGATGATCGAAATGTCAAAAAAAAAAACGACAGTTGTTCAAATAAGCCTACTACCAACCAAATGCGAGAGTACGTACTAAGGTATCAAAAGAATGATTACTTTCACATCTATATTTTCTTTTGAACTGGTTTGTTCCCCAACTAACTTAGGTTGAGGAGTTGTTCTTGTGGTTCTTGATTTAAGCTGGCTCATGATCACCTGATTATATCAAGGAGGTACGAGGAACAGGAGGGGGCAGGCGTAGCCCCCTTTCTAGCAGTTTAGTTCAGAGGAGCCAGAAGTAAGATGTAATTTAGAACTCAATATTAGTATTTATGTAGATGATGCAGAAGCAGCTTTCGGGTAAAATAATACAGTAATTGCATATGCATGTAATTGTGCACTATGGAGCTAAGTTAGTTGAGAATTAAAGCAAGTGTGATGATATTGTACACAATTGCGACCACATTGAATATTGTTTATAGGTGCTAATGGTGTTCTTCTGCTCTATGTAGGGATGATATTGTCTTCAAAGATCCACTCAACACTTTTACTGGCATTGAGAATTATAAATCAATCTTCTGGGCTCTACGATTCCATGGCAGGATGTTCTTTAGGGCCTTGTGGATTGATATTGTTAGTGTATGGCAACCTGTGGAGAACATGATAATAGTTCGGTGGACTGTTCATGGCATTCCCCGTGTTCCATGGGAGAGCCACGGTCGCTTCGATGGCACTTCAGAGTATAAGCTTGATAAAGATGGGAAGATTTATGAGCACCGGGTTCACAACATTGCTTTGAGTGGACCACCAAAGTTCCATGTACTTGCTGTGCAGGAATTAATTGAATACATTGGCGGCGCCTCAACACCAAAGCCTACTTTCTTTGAAATCTTTTCTCCTACCTTGAGGAACATTGCTCCAGTAACGAAATTTTCTAGGTTGAGGCGGAACCTGGGCTCAATTCTAACCTCCCTAAAGAGAAATGAGGAGGAACAGTCAGATCAAACATAGCATTATGGTAAAGTGGCAAAAATAATTGGTGAATTTTTTTACTATATTCCAGACTCACATGATACTTACAAGTATATACGTACTAATAGAACTCCCGCAGGCAGCAAAACATATCTGGAGTTCTTTTCTTTTTTGTTTCTTCAGGAGGGTATCTACTTCTCTCTACTGTATGCTTCATTTGAGCTCCAGCTACTGCCTTGTGAAGCGCAATACTTTGTAAATATTGGTATAGTATAGCATAAAATGTTGCTTGCGTCGGAGTATTTGCTCTGCATTTTGTAAAGGTACTAATCCTCGCCATTATAGACATTAGACAATGTCTTCCTCTTTCTAGCCACTTCACCATCTCATTTATTTTATCTTTGTTTTTAAGTTTTGAATTGTGTAGAAATCTAATATTAAGTATCTTAATAAGGGTATATTAGTAACTTACATTAATATAATCTATCCAATATTATTTCAACAACATAATACTATTAGGTATAAAACCATTATGAAATGATATGAAATAACACCAAACAGGAAATCGTTCTTTGTCATTTTTGAATTTCTCCAAATATCTAGTTCCAGCGGGAATATTGGACGGTTAGACAAATTGAAATGCATTTTTGGAGAAAGGACCAGATAGCGCTATTTTGCCTATCGTATTAACCAGGTGCCTCCACTCCATATACAACAACTACAACTAAGTAGATGTTGTGGTTCATTTTACAAATTTTGAGGTTAATTAATGAAAAACAATATAGAATCTAAAATAAACAAAATTTTTACACACATAAGCAAAAACAATACAATAAGAAATTAGCCAAAGCTTATAGCCTGATGGTAATATTGTTCAATTCTCACAATTCACAATTCACAATAGGTGTAGTTCAATCTCACTGCTTTCTCTTCCCTAATCCCTAGTATAATAAATTTAAGAAGAAAATACAGAAGTATCAAAATTCTATACTATCAACATATATCTCTTTTCCAGGAGTAATGTTTACTTTTTATATTTTAATTCTTAATCCAATCTGCACACCCCATCCATGAATCTATTCTCTATCTAGCTCTCAAAACGTAGAAGAGTTGCAGTTGCATGAGTTAAATTTGACTCTCATGACTGAAAAAACGTTGAGATTTTACACAGTACAGCTGCCTCCCAATATACTAGCAGGATATATATATATATATATATATATATATTTTATATCAATGCATAATATACATATATTACAGATAATCAGTGTATATTTGGCTAGCAACTATAATTATTTTTGTCCCACCGAACAAATGTGTTGAAAGCCCAAGCTAAAGCTTATTAGCTCACAAGCCCAAGTGTGTAGCCGTTTGGCCCAATCTACTGCGTTTCTACTCTCAGTAAAAAATTACATTTAAACTGTCATTTTTATTTTACTGGTGTTGGTAGTGTGAATTGTGCATTTGACCTGAAGTTAGGCAAGGGGATCTATCTCATCCATGATCTTATTTGTGAAAGCATTAAGTTGTTCTGCCTAGAGTTTCTTTGGTGGTGGTTTTGTGCAATTTGTGTAAGAACTTTATTTTGCAGTAATTTATCTGAGCAGTTCAGCTACTTAACTAATCCTATATAATTGCTTCGTAGACTGTACAGATTCATTTTCAGGCTATTACTTGATATGGGGTTGGCATTACTTGTCCCAACTCACTTTAGAGATCAACCAAATTTTTGCATAGATATCTGTCATTTAGATGCTTATGTTATGTCTTCATGGTTCTAATACATTCTTAAGCACACCAAGGAATGCATTCCTAATCTGGTAAATATTATTCTAGGTTATTTTGACAGCTGATGCATCATTATTCTCCTCAAACTGTACTTTATCATTCTTGGCGTTGATTTTAATTGTGGCCTTAATCATGGTACAAAACGGTAAAATGTTTTCTTATTGGTCAGATAGAGAATTATGAATTCTGATAACGGAAAATGTCTTACTGAGATGACTGATATACTTATTTACCCTACCTAATAGGCAAGTATAGTCAGCAGACAAGTCCTGTTCCTTTGGCAAACTGTTCCTATGTCAGTATCCGACCTTTGATTCTGCCCTTTAATTTCTCCTAAGAAACTAAGGACCCCAGTCTGTGTGAGCTGGTTCTTCTTTCATTCTTTCCTTTTCTACAGTTTCAAGAACTCTTTAGTTTTTACAGCTAATTGTTAACGGAAAACCTTCGATTAATGGCATAACAGAATCCCCTAGACCCTCCTATAGTACTGATAATAATGAAGAAGATATAAAGTTTAACTTTGATGTTCATCCTGTTTTTAAATCTGTCTCTGCTGATGAAATCTTCTTTGATGGACACGTCATGCCTTTGTATCATCTTGATAGATCAAAGATTGAATCTTTTAAAGAGGTTTCTAATAATTTCAACACTTGATCAATTTCCTTAACTCTAAGCTGCAAGAGTACTGATTCTTCGTTGCAGGGATCGCGTCGTTGAATGTTAAATAATCTAATTTTGTTGTTGATTGACCTCAGGCTTCACGGTTAAACAGTTCTAAATTTTATTTGAATTCTTGAAGTATTCTTTGGATTTGCTTAGTGCATGGAGTCTTGAATATAGTTCATTAGCTAGCGTTGCATGCTCTAATTAGTCTCTTAAAACGAAGGCAAATTTTGTCCTTTTAAATAAAACTAAATTTAATATTTTGAAATAAGCTTGCAAAATATGAACCTTGTCCACAGAACCTCTTCTAAATACTAGTTTTTCAAGGAAATGGACCGGTTGCTTCAGTACTGAAAGCTAGTCATCAATAAGAAACCAGAATTCTCATCATCATTTCCAGTATTGCTTGGTTAGGTAGAATACGTCTCTATATTTATGGATGAAAAGCCACTATATGCATTATGCGGGGACATGCTACCTTTTGAACTAAGTCATGAATCATAACAGAGAAGTTAGTCAGAAAACTAGATCAATCTGATTTCTTAAAATTTATAGCACTTAATTCGTGTTAATATATAAGGCATGCCTTGCACCTTTCTATCACAATGAATCATTAACGCTTGGTCTTAGTGATGAATGAATAAGATTTATTGAAGCACTAAAGAATGATATATCGATTTCTTTAATGCCTTTTTTTTAAAAAAAAAAAAAAACTCAAAGCAGTTTATTATCTTGATAATTTTTTTCACCTAACTAATAGACAGGCAGTCAACAGACAAGTCCTGTTCCTTTGGACAAACTAGTAGGGGACCTTTTGTAGATCAGTTTCTGTGGCAGTTACCAAATTCCAGCCTCTGATTCTGCCCTTTCTCCCAACAAATTAGGGACCCCATGTTTGCCTTGTGCTTATTCTTTTCTTTCCTTTTATTACTATTTCTAGAACTCTTCTAAGTTTTTACCATAATGAATACAGGAATTAAAAATAAAACCATCACATCTCCAGAGTTAATAGTATTTAAATTGTAGCTAGTGACATTCCAAACCTTTTGGCTCCATTCTGGGGTCATTATATCTTATAGTCCTAAATATTTTATTACTCTACTGCTAAACAATTGCTCGTTTCTTTCGTTTATCTGATTAAGTCCTAACAGCCAAGAGACAGATAATTATAAATAATACTTTAAAACAATCAATTTTTTCTACCATGGAGGAAGGTGCATTTTGTTGTATTGAAAATGGCAAAAGGCAAAGAATAATCTGTTTGAAGCATGGTCCATGGCTTCATTTGTCTGTTAATAGTTGCAGTTTTTTAAGTAACTTATCTCCTTACACCATTCCTTCACAATAAGGGTATTTCCTCATCATATGCATGTCATCAAACTAGACTTTAGTAAAATGACGTTGGTCAAAGAATTATGAATGACTAGCCGCGCTTTCGGCCTTTAAAGAAATCTCTAATAGGAGTATCAAATTGGCCTTTAATTAGGAATTGTTGGTCACAGAGTCCTAATCAAACTGGCCTTTAGTAAACTGTTGGATAATTATGCTCTCCACCCCAATTTATGTGGTGATATTTGATTGAACACATCTTTTAAGAAAAAAAAGAAAGATTTCTCAAACAAGTCATCAATATTTGTGTGACTATAAATCATTTTTAAGGTTAAAACAGGAGTTTAAAGTCAAATTATTTTTCAATATATATAAAAAGATGTCAGGGGCACACTATAAAAAAAAAAAGATGTGTATTTTTTAAGGTACTTGATAGTGAAAAAAGAAATTGCATGGATAGAAGTTAAACACCTTGTATTAAATGATGTATTCTATATTCAGAAACATCAGCTAGCAATTCCTTGCAGTTATTTATTTGTTTTTTTCTTGGCTGTTTTAATATGAATGTTCTTTTCCTACAAGTAATGGAGCTGCGGAAATAATATTTGTATTTAGTTGGACGGCAGTGATAACAATAGGTGTTGCATATATAGCAGAAAAGACAAGAAATAAAAGAATTCGAAAGATATAGCTACGTAAATTTGATGATTTTTTTGAGAAACAAAAAAGAATAAAAAGAGATGGTCAATTGACCAGATTAATTGCTTGTTTGGTATGAATGGAATATGTGTAGGTGCTAAAACTTTTATTCATAAAAAAACCCATGCAATCTTGTATTTCTGAGGTCATTTTAAAACATGCCCACGTGAGTGCCTCTATATGCTCACGTGAGTGCTTCTATTGCTTGCCAAGCATTTACGTAAGGATTTAGCTTCTATTGCTTGCCAAGCATTTACGTAAGGATTTAACTTTTTATATATATATATATATAAATTGTCTTCGTGTATCATATATGTCACAGATTCAAGCCATTAAAGCAGCCACTAATATTTGCATTAGAGTTAACTGTCAATATGATACCCCTTGAAAGTGTGACCCTTCAGCGGATTCTGAGTGAATGTGATATGCGCTTTGTGTACCGAACTGTTCTTTTTACCCTGATTTTTACAGTATTAATGTATTTTAACTTGTACATATAACATGTCTTATAGCCTGTTTGTCCAAGCTTCTCCAAATTCAAATTTTTTTTTTTAAAAAAAAAAAAAAAATTCAAAATCGAAGTGTTTGACTAAGCTTTTAGAACAAAAAAAAATGCTTTTGAGTAGATGCAGAAGCAGAAAAAAGTAGTTTCTTCCTAGAAACACTTTTGAGAAAAATACATTTAGAAACACTTTTTAAAAGTTTGACCAAACACAAATTGATTCTTAGAAGTACTTTTCAAATTAATTAGCCAAACATAAATTGATGCTCAGAAGTATTTTTTTAAAATTAATTAGCCAAATAAAAAAAATAATTTTCAAAATAAGCTAATTTTAGAGGCTATTAGTGTCCTTGCACTCTCTATATAAGCAACTCTTTCCCCTTTTCCCTTTTTTCACATATTATAGTACTATTTCACAATGGAAAATTCCCAACAGCCTCTTGCCACAGAGAGTTTTTCATACAGCTGGTTGTTGAACAGAAAACCTTCCATTGATAGTCTTACTGAAACCCTTAGACCCTCCTATATTACTGATGATGAGGAAGATATAATGTTTATTGCTTATTCAAAAAGATTCCTAGAAGAAGCTCAAAACTTCAACTTTGATGTTCGACCTTCTGTTGAATCTGTCCCTGCTGATGAAATCTTTTCTGATGGACACATTATGCCTTTGTATTTTGATAGATCAAAGATTGAATCTTTTGAACAAGTCTTAAATAATTTCAATACTTCATCAATTTCCTCATCAACTCCTCCCACACCAGCATCTACACTTTCTTCTAGAACTAGCCAAGCTGATTTTCTTGAAAAATGGAGAAAATTTTCAGGCAGAGTTTTGGTTAAGTGGTTTGGATTCCTCAGGCCATTTTCCCAAAGGTTTGGAAGTTCAAGAAAAAGTGCAAAAGTTGATGACCTTCAAAGAAAAGAATCAGAAATTCAAAGCTGCAAGAGTACTACTACTAATTCTTTATTTCAGGGATCTCCTCGTCGAATGGTTAAATCTTATTCTGTTGTTGATTGGACTGGAAATGAGAAGAACCAAAGAAGCAGTAGTAGAATTAAGCGTTTGAGAAAGGTGAAAAGTTGGAGCAATTCAGCACATGCTTCACCTATAAGAAGTCCATCCTCTGATCATAACTCTACCGATGTTTGGCGCGATATGGAAAACGCGGTTTCTGATGCAATTCTGCACTGTAAAAGATCATTTGCAATGTCAACAGAGTCTGATGATCATTTTGACCAGAAAAAGAAATGGTAGGAGAGATGGAAGTATCTGTTCGAGAAAAGATCAAGTTAATGTTCCAGCGTATATCTGTTCTTAGTTTCATCCTTTTCTTCTGAGATATGTATATTTAGATTTTTGTCTCTTCATACAAATAATTTATCATGTATCACCCAGATTGAATATTTTGTACTTTCTGAGGTGAAAAAAGAAAAAAGATTATATAGTTAGGACTTATTTTAGCTGTTATCTTCTTTTGTGTAGGTAATCTTAATAATAATTTGGTTTCTCTGATCTATACCATTTTGAAGTTCTGACTCAATTTTATCAATGCTTTGGGATACAGGCATACAGCTATTCCATAGAAGTATATATCAGTAATAGTAACATATGATAATTGAAATGAAATATGAATACTTAAGCATTTTTTCAAATAAAAACACAATTTTTTCATGGTATGGGATAAGGTTGCAACAATGCCCTCAGGACCCTCATATGATCTCTTTTTGTTCTTTTCTGAGGATTGTTTGTGCCATTTTGTGGAGCAGCTCGGAGGATTTTGATCCCAGGTCCACCACTATCAGTCTAGTACTGCATGTTATAGTTTTATATTGGTTGAATGGAGTATGATATCACATTTTTAATGCCTAATTTTGGCCTAAAAAATTCACAGCACTCCCATGAAGACCAATCTTTTGATTTACAAGTGCCAAATACATTCACGTCAGAGCAGCACCGGCCTCTCGTAAAGAGAAAATAGAAGTTTTAAATAAATGGCGATTTTGGGATTTAGAGTCAATGAGTTATACTCTTTATATGTATGCCTTTTTTTTTCCTCACACGAGATAGACGTAATGAATTCTGTCGAATTTGCCACTGGTTCTGGAATAATTAGTTTGCAAGTTTGAAACATTTAGGGTACAATTACACAAAAATGGGGTAATAATTCAATTTCCTTAGCACCCTCTTGTCCCCACCATGCCAAACTCATTGGTACTTTTTTTGTTAAGAACACCTCTATTGGAAGAGATCAATAGTGTTTCTCCACTTATCGCCCTTCACATTTTAAATTTTTGATGATTCAATTTATCTTTTGTGGGAGAAATGGGGATAGCTCGATTCGGGAAGAGAACGGAAAATTAAAATACCATATGACCTAATATTTTAATTAACACGTTGCACTATGTCAACCAAGATGCATCTTGAAACTTTCTCAATACATTCTCTCTTGCTCCTAGAGAGAGCATCAAAAAATAGTAATGATAGTTACATTAGAAATTTAGCAAGAAGTCTAGGTGGGGAAGAGTGTGTGAACACTCAACTCAATTATTTCCAAATTAAAAGTCGTCCATTTCTAAAATAGTATAGTGAAACTAGACAGCATGCATTATTATGTATTGCCTGATCTAACCAGGAATCTATCCACGTTTAGCCATTAGATATCATAATATAATTCCAAGAAATCTTCCTACATGATTTGGAAACTATGCAGCATTAGTGAGAAGAAGAAAGAAAAAGCATAACATCGTCCTAATTCCTAAGTTTTTAACCCTCTAAAAACGTATGAAGACGTGAACTTGCTCCCAACTGTTTTGCTATACAAAATATAATATACTGAACCCAAGAAAGGTTGCTAAGTCCTAAAACTTTCTTTAACGAGGAAGTTCTGCATTTGTTGACTTGAGAATTGAGACAGAATGTTAAGTTGGTAAAGCAAGCAAGCAAAACAACAGGGTCCCATCAGTGGCATTTGTTAGGAGAAAATCCAAGAATCCCCATCTCTCCTTTGTTTCGATACACAAAATTTCTTTTCTTATCCTTAAGATGCACACAATGCACTCCTATCAAGATAGGAAACACCACAAATTGGCTATTTTTATCGCATTTGAAATTTGAAAGACATTGATTTTGGTTTATTTGAGATTTTGAAGGGGGGACCAACCCCTATAGACATCCTACTTGTCCCCGCTAAATGTTCTTCTCATCCTTTGTCTCAATTACCAACTCAATTTCAAATGGTGGACCTTAAAGCACGGCTTTAATTTGCCTATTGTGGAATCATTTCGTGCGTTATTTGCCATTGGCAGATAAAACTCTTAATTCCAAACTAATTGACTGTGTTACTGTGTTGCTTTTTTAGAAGCATTTGTTTGGATTCAGAGTATATCTTCTGTATGTGCCAAATCATGTTCTTCTACACTTTCCTCTAGCAAGATGAAAGCTACTTTGGCCAAACATTAGCGTCCGTATACACTTTGTTTTATAAGTGTATTTATGCTCATGTTACACGAGTAGGATAAAGAGAAGAATAAATCTTGAAAAATTTAAGTTATCTACCCTGACAGAATAACAAATATCTTCATTGATAGACGATAGTACATCTATTTAGGTTCATGGGACTTCGGAAATATCTGTCCAATACTCATTACCGAAAGCAAAGAACAACTAGGTCGGCTAGGAAGTAGGTAACTGTAGCAGTGCATGTTTTTCATAGTTGCAGAATCAAGTTCTCTTTAACTAAGCAAGTTCTGGTATCAGTAGTTAACTACTTAATTCCAAGTTAGATGAGGGGACCAAAGACATTACTGTTTCTTGATGTTTCTAATTGTCGGATTGAAGTCACAGTTCTACAATGGCATATGGTTTGTCCAAAAGTGTAAGATTCGTTGCATCAATAATAATGCTAGCTAGCCAATGTATGAAATAGTAGAAAGAAATGCCTGTTTTGTGTGGATCACTCTAAGTGATGACAAAACTACAAAATGACTTGTACGATTTCCAGTAGGGGACCAATAACTCTTGTTTAAATGTTAGCTTGCTGAAGTCGCATCAGGTTAAAGATGAATTAACACTAGTTTCCAATGGGAAAAACAAAGGCTTCAGCTTTTCAAATATGTTAGCATATTTGGGTTTCACTTTCATGTATTTTGTATTTTGGGCTTATGTTGTAGTTGGGCTTAATTATTTGTATTGGGCTGATTCTTTATTCTTTATAATAGGAACAAGGTTGGATCATGTATATAGGTAATAGAAGATTCCCGAGATCCTCACCGGGTCATTTTACCAAACTGCATTCTCTCTCTCTTTGTGTGCGACAATTATCTTTCTCTCTCGATCTCGTTGTTAGCTTCGAATCCTTGGATTCTAATATGGTATCAGAGACATGAAAATCACATAACCTCTCCTCGTGTGGTTGATTTTCATAGTGATTTCTTCGAAATCGATTTACCCTAATTTCATCGATGATTTGCCCTAATTTTTGTTCTCTATCATTTTTTGATTTTTTCCCTTCCAGTTCTAATCAAAAAATTGATCGAATATCTCATTGTTATGATCTCTAGTTCAATAAGTAATTTTTTGGATACTGTGTAGTTTAACGAAGGTGCTTTGTGGTTAATCGTGGCTGGAGTTTTGCTTTCTCTGTGGGTAATTTGATTCCAAGCTGGTAACTTCTCTATTACGTGTTTGTGATGGGTGATCAAAGCGATCGTGATGAACAAATTGACCAAATTCCGTCTCTAAATCCTTATAATCCGAATCCATCTCTCAATCTTCATTTTGATGATGAACTGGTTTTTCCTCCTTCTCACCCTTTTTATTTGCATCCTTCTGATAATCCCGACATTATGTTAGTTGCTAAGCAATTCAATGGTAGTTGTTTTGGTGCTTGGAGAAGAAGAATTATAATTGCACTTTCTGCAAAGAAGAAAATAGGGTTTATCAATGATAGTTATACTCGTCGTGATGTTGATTCACCACTCTTCGATCAATGGGAACAGTGTAATAATATGGTCATTAGCTGGATTCTCAACTCTCTCGACCCAGACATTTCTCAAAGTGTCATATACTTGAAAATCGCCAAAGGACTCTGGAATGAATTGAATCAACGTTATAGACAGTCCAATGGTGCTCGAATGTATGAGGTTCAGAAGAATTTGAGCTCAGTTTCTCAAGGTTCTTCTGATGTAAGTGGATACTTCAACAAGGTTAAAAGGCTTTGAGATGAAATGGAGTCATTGAATACAAAATTCTATTGTGTCTGCGAATGCAATTGTGTGGGTAAGCATAAGATGATAAAGAGGGATCAAAATTTGAAGCTAATGCAGTTCTTAATTGGTTTAAATGAAATCTTCAACAATGCTAGGGGGAACATCCTAATGATGGAACCCCTTCCTGATGTGAGCAAAGCCTACTCTTTAGTTATACATGATGAGAAATAGAGGGGTATTCAGAATCTCCCTATGTTTCAATCTGATTCAGCATCCTTCTCTGTTGGATCTAATCACCTTGGTCCTTCATTTCATAATCCAAAAACCACTCTCAATACTCAGAATCAGAAATACAACTTCACTACTCCGTTCAGTATCAAAGAGGAAACTCTGATGCAAAGAGAGCTCCAGACCCTAGGAAACCTTTCTGCCGGTATTGCAAAAAGAGTGGGCATGTAATAGAAACGTGCTATAAACTTCATGGTTATCCACATAACTTCAAATTTGGCAATAAAAATATTAGAGTTGCTGCCAATGTGTACTCAAACTCTGAGGTCAAAGCTGATAATCCTACTGAGAATCCCACTTCTTCCACCATAACTGCAAATCAGTACAAACAACTCATGAGCATTCTCCATCATGTCCAGGTTGCCAATGAGGGTCAGAATCAGTTCCCTACTGCCTCTGCAAATTTTACAGGTATACTTGCATATTTTTGTCATAGAAGTTGTGATTCTTGTTCATGTCTAAAGACTCATTTAAATACTGACTCTTGGATTATAGACTCTGGAGCAACTGACCATATGACCTCAAATAAAAATTTACTTACCAATATAACTGACCTATCAATTCCTATTCTTGTCACACTACCTAATGGTTACAAAGTAAAAGTAACTTCTACTGGTATGGTACATATTAATTCGATTGTCATTCTTTCTAAGGTCATTTATCTACCTACATTTAAGTACAATCTCATTTCTGTATACAAACTCATTCTTGACACATCTTTGCTGTTAACTTTCTCCTCTACTGCATATTTCCTACAGGGCCCTTCTCTGAAGAAGCCATTAAGACTTGGTAAGATGGATGAAGGGCTCTATCTACTCAACTCTACCTCCACAGAACCATATGCTGCTTCTTCTGTTGTTCCTATTCCATTTTATGTTCATGTAAATACTGTCACCGTGAATAGGTCTCATATTTTGTGGCATAATAGACTAGGACATCTGCTATTTTCCAAAATACACAAAATCACCTGTATCAATGTTCTATCTTGTGATAGACAACCTTTCATTTGTGATGTATGTCCACTTGCGAGACAATAAAGAATTCCTTTTCCTCATAGTCAGTCTCATGCTTTATATATTTTTGATCTTATTCACGTCGATGTGTGGGGAACATATAACACTGCAACGTACAAAAATTGCAAATATTTTTTAACTTTGGTTGATGACTGTAGTAGAGGTACTTGGACTCACCTTTTAAGTAGAAAGGGCAATGCTTTTTCTGTTCTAAAATCATTCTTCTCAATGGTTGAAACCCAATTCAACGTAAAGATTAAAACTATTCGGACAGATAATGCCCTTGAACTTGGTGCCAGTCTTGAAACTACCCAATATTTCCAGTCCAAAGGAGTTTTACATCAGACATCTTGCCCATATACACCCAACAAAATGGTATAGTCGAAAGAAAGCACAAACATTTATTAGAAACAACCCGAACCCTTCTATACGAGTCCAAACTTCCATTTTATTTTTGGGGTGATTGCATACTTACAACTACTTATTTAATAAATAGATTCCCAAGTACCTTATTATCTGGCAAAACTCCATATGAAATCCTATATGGCACTCAACCTTCTTATAGTCATTTGAGAAGTTTTGGTTGCTTATGTTATGTTGTGGTCCCTAAACCTCTTAGAGACAAGTTTTTTCTCAGATCTACACCTTGTATCTTTCTTGGCTATCCTCCTTGAAAGAAAGCATACAAGTTGATGCAACTTTCAAACAAGAAAATTCTTATTTCTAGAGATATTGTTTTTCATGAAAAGATATTTCCTTACTAAGAATCTACCTCACCTAAAACATTGTTTCCGGGTCCTTCTAGTTTTTCAGATTTTGATTACCTTACTACTTACCCTCCCCATCACACTCCTTCATCTCATCAACCTATTCCTTCCCCTCAGCAGAATATTCCAGTTGCTTTTCCTCACCACAATACTCATTCTTCCTCTGCTTATTCTCCTCTGCAGGTTGTTTCTACTCCTTCCTCTGTGCAGTCCTCTTTTGCACCTCCTTCCCCTTCTGTTTCTCCAGTCCATACACCTGAAAATGCTCCTAGATATCCTCCCCGACCTCATCACCTTCCTTCTTACCTAAGTGATTATGTGTGTGGTTCTGTTTCCTCTTCTTCACCTTTCACTTTGACTTCTGTTGCTTCTTTTTCCAAGTCAGTTTGCTTCAGTAGTTTAATTTCCACTAATCAAGATTTACTTAAAGCTTTAGATAATGTTCATGAACCTACAACTTATCAGCATGTAACACAACATCCTGCTTGGCAAGAAGCAATGTTAAAAGAGTTTGAGGCTCTTGAGGCAAATACCACTTGGGTTATTATACCCCTTCCACCCGGTAAGAAACCCATTGGGAATAAATGGGTGTATAAAATTAAACATAAGGCAGATGGAAGCATAAAAAGGTTTAAGGCAAGGTTAGTTGTGAGAGGGGATACTTAACAAGAAGGGGTTGACTATACCGAAACTTTTCCCCCTGTTGTTAAAACGACTACCATTAGGTCCATCATAGCTGTTGTTGTTAAGAAGGGTTGGAATATATTCCAACTAGATGTAAATAATGTATTTTTGCATGGGAACTTAGATGAAGAAGTGTACATGAGGATTCCTCAAGGGATGGTAGTTTCTGGGACTAATATGGTATGAAAATTGAAGAAATCTTTATACGGTTTAAAGCAAGCCTCTAGATAATGGTATTCCAAGTTGAGTGAATCTCTCATTTCCTTGGGTTATTCAGTCTCTAAAAATGATTATTCTCTTTTCATAAAGTCTATTGATGATTGCATTATTGTTGTCGCTGTTTATGTTAATGACATTTTGCTAAGTGGCAATGATAACAAGGAGATGTCTTCCCTCAAACGGTTTCTGGACAGCCAATTTAAAATTAAGGATTTGGGGCACCTCCATTATTTTCTTGGCTTGGAAATATTGTCTGAGCCTGAAGGAGCAATTGTGTGTCAAAGAAAGTTTTCTTTGGATCTTCTCTCTGAGTTTAACTGCTTGGATTGCACTCCTGTAGCTAGTCCCTTGGATGTTGCTGTGAAATTCAAAGATGTTTCTGGGGAGCCCTTGTCTGATCTGACACTCTACAGACAATTAGTTGGCAAATTAAATTTCCTCACTAATACTAGACCCGATCTTGCCTTCGCTATTTAATTTCTCAGTCAATTCATGCATGCTCCTTCCTCTGTTCATCTTACTACTGCTTATCATGTTTTGAGGTATGTCAAGGGTACTTTGGGTCAGGGGCTGCTTATGTCCAATGCCTCTGATTTTTCTCTTCAAGCATACTGTGATTCCAATTGGGCCACTTGTCCCACCTCTTGGAGATCTGTTAATGGTTATTTGGTTTTGCTTGGAGGTTCCCTTCTCACTTGGAAGTCGAAAAAATAACATATTGTAGCTCTTTCTTCTGCTGAAACAGAATACCGGTCAATGCATCAGGTTGTTGCCGAATTGGCTTGGCTAACCAGGCTGCTCAGTGAGTTATCTGTGACTTACATTATTCCAGTTCCCCTCCATTGTGATAGTCAGTCTGCAATCTATATAGCTCGAAATCCTGTTTTTCATGAGCGCACCAAGCACATCTAGCTCGACTGTCATTTTGTGCGCGAGAAACTCCATGAAGGCCTTATATCCTTATCCTTTGTCCCCAGCAGCTTGCAGCTTGCAGACATGCTCACCAAGCCTCTCTCCGGTGTACATCATCGCTCCATTTTGAGCAAGTTGAGTGTGGTGAACCACCTTCCAACTTGGGGGGGGAGGGGAAGGGGGGGGGGGTTAGCATATTTGGGTTTCACTTTCATGTATTTTGTATTTTGGACTTATGTTGTAGTTAGGCTTAATTATCTGTATTGGGCTGATTGGGTTGATTCTTTATTCTTTATAATAGGAACAAGGTAAGATCATGTATATAGGTAATAGAAGATTCCAGAGATCCTTAGTGAGTCATTTTACCAAACTGCATTCTCTCTCTCTTTGTGTGCGACAATTATCTATCTCTCTCGATCTCGTTGTTAGCTTCGAATCCTTGGATTTAAACAAAATATGTCAATAAAATATAAGTAACAATCAATATATTATATTTAAAATAACAATACGGATATAATACAATATAATAGGTAACAACCGTCCCAAGTTCAGTATGTAAAAACCCTATAACAATAAAGAAGAAGAATAAAAGGAAAAATAACCAAATAGGAAAAGATAAATCTGGATGCTTACTAATTCCAGATCCGCTTAATTTTCAATCCCACCAAAAGTCCCCTCCTCTTTTAACATTTTCTTCTCATTATTTACGGGTCCACCCTACCAAAAAAGAAATAAACAAGAAAAAAAATTGAATAATTTCAGGAGTGGGAGTTGGAGAAAAACAAAAGAAAAGAGAGAAAAAAAATCAAAGTATTTTGACAAGAGTCGAAGAAATTAAAACCGATATTACTTGATGACTGTTCAAAGCAAAAATGATATTATCATTTCGGAATTCACAATTCAAATTAAATTAATATATACTCCATTTATATGGCTTAGCTTCTTCCTACATAAGATAAATTGTCTTGAATGTTAAGTTGTTACGACTCTAATCCGTATCATTTAAGGCCTGTTTGGAAAGTTATCATGTAATTGGATTTAAGTGTAATTGGAGGTAATTACACAATTTGACATATTTATTAGGAAGTAATTATGTGGTCAACATAAAATTGAGTGTAATTGAAGGAAAGTGATTACACTTTCTAATTCTCAAGGGAGGATAAAATTGGAGATGACTTTCAAATACTTTTTTTTCTCTTTTAAATATTACTATTATTCTTTTTATAAAAAAAAGGAAACTCTTGCTCTTCCAGTTCGTTTCCTTCTTCTTACGAACCAGGTACTATTGTTTTCCTTCTTCTCTTTTTATTTTTATTTTTATTGCATATGTAACTGTAGTATTACTGTATTAGTACTTGAACTAGCATGTGTAGGTTCTTCTCCATTCCAGGTACTCTTATTTTTCTTCTTCTCTTTTTATTTATTTTTTCTTACTGAATTGTACGTAATTGTAGTACATTAGTAGTTGAACTAAGGGTGTTTACCGGACGGGCCGATTACGAAAAAAAATATGGAATTTTTACATAAATAACCAATCATATTCATTGTTTACTTTTTTTCTCTCTCTCTCTCTCTCTCTCTCTCTCTATATATATATATATATATATATATATATATATTATACATTGACTATACATAACAACTAGTGTTATACCCCGCACCATGCGTGGACAAACTTAAAGAATCCTATGAAATTATGATATCATATATCATATTATTTTAATAAATTTTAGTTGCTATTTTATTTTTTAATACAGTGTGCAGAAATATAACAAAATTTATATAATTAAAGGATACATATCATATGATAATTAAATATTTTTTTTTATATTAAATTAGCAAGTACTTAGTACTAAATATTTACTAATGTGACTTTTATTGATTTGTCAATTGGCTTAATATTTCGTCACTATTTTTCTATAATATAACATAGATATATATTTTCTTACTCTGAAAATATTTTTATTGTTTTTACTGTTTAAAATTTTTTAATTGTCTAGTTTATCAATATATTTTTTGAGTGTTATTTACTTACCTCTTATCTTTATTAATTAATTTAAATTATAAACATTCTAATGTTATCTTTATCCATCTCTTTTTATACATTCTTTTCTACTGTAATATTTGATTAGTTTTCTCATTTTGTTTGCTACTTGTAATTAAAATTATGTAATATCTTTTTTTGGTTAAATTATAATTTTGAATTCATCAAAAATATAAAAATATAAGACTTTTTTTTAAATATTCTAATATTTTTAATAATTGTTATTTTTTGTTTTATATATAATATTCTTATCTTATGTATTAATATCCTAATATTATTTTATTATTTTATTATATTTCAATATGGAATTGTGAGTTATATTCTCCTATGTAATAACTAAAACTTCCTATATGAAAAAATTAATTAATATATACATTTTACGTTATCACTTGGAATTTTTTCTTTCTTTAATATTCTTCCTTTATGACTCTTTGTTTATTATAATTTCAATTATGAATATATGTACGAATATTCTCATCATAATTCTACTTATATGTCTTATATTTTTATATTTTTTCTAAAAATTATATTTTTTTTGTTCCTTGCTTATTCTAATTGTACTATCCGTTACTTAGTATTATCAAATTATGACATGAAATGTTTAGTAACTTAGCACATTAATATAATAAAATGGATATAATTTTGTAGTACTCATAAAATTTAACTTGACTTTATCTTGTATGACTATTTTCTCTGAATTCTCTCGTTGTTCAAATTTATCAATAATATTTTTAGTATTATTTGTTTACTTATTTTTGTCAAATAAATTTAAAGTATGGATAAAATCATATATCTATTTTTCTCTTTGTACATTAGTTTTGTTCTATAATATTTTAACTTTTTTATTTAGCGTTTATATATAATATGAATATTGTTAAATTATTTTTCTAAATGCATGGTGTTGAATTAGTTCAAAGTTTAAACAAAGAAGTTCATTTGTTATATGTCATAAATATACTAATAACTGTAATAATTATTATTTTGGTATCACTTTCAATAAACAATTAAATTCTCCTTCCTTTTTGTATTTAGTATGAAAGTTGACTTTAATTTTTTATTAAAATTACTGCATAAAAATTTAAATTATTTCCTTATGTTTTTATTTGTTTCTTAGGATTATGTCAATTGTTTATATTTTTTGTTTTAGTTTTATCTACTATACTATTTTCAGTTGCGCGATTTTATCTATATAACATGACCATATGAATTATTTCAAAAACTTTCTCACCTCAAAGATCAATTAAGTCTTATCCTTTTATATATCTCAATACTGAAATTTTGTATTTACATATTTTGTTTCTCCCTTTTTTTTTTCTTGTTCATGTTATTAAGTTACCTATTATTTAGAATTATTGATATCTTCCGCTACTCTCAATATAACAATGACTTTTGTTTTTCTTTTTTCTTGTAATAAAATTTTTCATCTACTTTTATTCATGTTTTTTTTAATTCTATAGCTCAGATTAATGTTTAAACTTATTAATAATATTTTTGAGTATTATTTATGTATTATCTTTATTTTATTTTTACATTACTCAAATTCTAAATCTTCTCACACTATCTCCACCCCCTCTTTCTATATTATTTCCCTTACTATAAAATTTGATATAATTATTTCATCTAGTATTTAATTAATTATAAAAAAATAAAAATAGAAGTGCATATGCTCATACTTTATACTTTACCAAAATCTCAAGGTATTTTTTTTCGTCTTTGGACTTTTTTTTTTCAATTCAAAAGCTTGGATAAGTTTTTGTTTGATTTTGTTTATGTAACGACCCGACCGGTTGTTTTGCTTTCTAGAACCCCGTTCCCCTAAATAAGACTTTTCGTACGTGCTTTTACTGTTTTATGACTTGCGGGGATGGTTAGCTCGGGATTTGGAAGGGTTCAGATTGAAATCGGAATACTTGGTTCCGTAAGGTTGGCTTAAAAGGCTAAGTTTGACTTCGGTCAATGTTTTGAGTAAACAACCTCGAAATTGGGATTTCATATGTTTGGGTTGAAGTGTTTCGGTCTGACCCGGAAGCGTATCGGCGCCTAATAGTGAAAGTTTGCATTTTGGGTGAATTTCATATGTTTGGGTTTAAGTGGATCTTTACATTATAGACGTCCATTTGGGGTTCTGAGCCTGAGAATAGTTCCATATGGTGATTCTGGACTTAGGGGCGTGTCCGTAAGTAGATTTGGAGGTCCGTAGGTTGTTTCAGGGTCATTTGGCGAAAAGTAAAAATTTGAAGTTTTTGGAAAGTTTGACCGAGGGTGGACTTTTTGATATCGGGTTCGGATTCCGGTTCTGAAAGTTGGAGTCGGTCCGTAATGTCATTTAAGACTTGTACGCAAAATTTGGCGTCATTCCGAGTTGATTTGATAGGAATCGGACGTGCAGGAGTTTTTTTTAGAAGTTTTGAGTTTATGAGTTAATTCATGCATTTTGGCGTCCGATTCGTGGGTTTTGATGTTATTTCAGTGTTTCGATCGCTCGAGTAAGTTTGTATGATGTTGTTAGACTTGTGTGTGTGTTTGGTATGGAGCCCCGAGGGCTCGGGTGAGTTTCGGACGTTCAGGAGTTTCTTGGCAGCTGTTGCAGGTTTCGCAAATGCGAGAATTTGTTCGCATTTGCGAGGAAGGATTCGCAATTGCAAAGAAGCATGAGCTGGGCAGTGTTCGCATTTACGACACTTTGGTCGCATTTGCGATCTCAACAGTGTTCGCATTTGCGACTCCCTGGTCGCATTTTCGACCTTGGCAGTAGAAGCCCAGGTTCGCATTTGCGATGGATTTGTCGCATTTGCGAACCAGGTGTCGCAAATGCGACATCTGAGACCTGTGCACAGCTTGTTAAATGCGGGACTTAGGCCATTTAGTTCATTCTCTTTCATCTCTTGGGCGATTTTGGAGCTCTTGGAAGAGGGGTTTTCACCTAGCACTTTGAGGTAAGTAATTTCTACACGGCATAAGTTAAATACATAGATTATGGGTAGATTAACATGTAAAAATTTGATAAAATCAAGGGTTTAGATAAAAACCTAGGTTTTGGATAAAAATGGGATTTGACCACGAAATTGATTATGGAATTAGTTGAAAATCATATATTTGAGTTCATGAGGTTATGGGTAATAATTTTCTTCAAAAATTTCCTGATTCCGGGCACGTGGGCCCGGAGGTGAATTTTGGGAATTCTTCAATTGGGGTTGGGTAATCGCTTTAATAGTTAGAATATGAACTTTTGAGCCTATATTGACTATTTTATATAATATTTGACTAGTTTCGAGTCATTTTGGCACTAAATTGAGAGTTTGAGCACAAATCTTAGATCGGAAAAAGGCTTGAGACAAGGTAAGTCTCTTTTCTAACCTTGTAAGAGGGAATTAACCCCATAGGCGAATTTAATTAAAATGTGCTTCTATTTGTGGGGGCTACGTACGCATGAGGTGACGAGAGTTCGTACGTAGCTACTAATTATGCTATTGTCTGAGTAGTCTAGGACCCATACAATGCTATACTTATAATGTTGTACCCTACTTGTTAATTTAATTGCTTAAATCATATTGAAACTTGATAAAGGAATTGTAAAAGGTTAAACTTTATTTTCTTGACCGTTAATGAGAATTTGGTATCCCCTTGAATAATTGCCCCTTAATAAATGTTGAATTGGTTGTTGTAAATGTATTTTCTCTTTTGTGGAGCAGTCCAAATGCCTCGGTAGCAGATATATGCATCTATGATTCGTGCCGTTCGACCCTCGGCAGTGCACAATTTAAATATTATGTTAGATCGGGTCGTACAACCTCATCATAATTTTCGCATGATAAATCTTTGGAACCAATTATAATTGATATTGCTTCTTTGGCTTGAGATATAAATTGTTAAATGATGAAAAATAAATTTAGGACTTAATATTGGTGAAGGGATTATTTACTGTTTCCTGTTATTGGGGTTTTCAGTATTCTTCATGTAATCCATGCTTAATTAAAATTTTGACATATTATTGTTAGCCCATAGTAAGTGTCAAAGTTGACCCCTCGTCGCTACTTCTTCGAGGTTAGGCTGGATACTTACTGGGTACATGGTGTTTATGTACTCACACTACACTTCTGCACTTAAATGTGCAGGATCTGAGGCAGGTGCATCTGGATATCTGTTCGGCGCGCACACTTGATTACCACTTTGAGGCTTCACGGTGAGCTTCCTTCTGAGCTGTTCTGCAGCAGCCCGAATCTTTCTTTTGATTGTATTTTTCTGTCTATTTCACTTCGGACAGTAGACTAGTATTCTTTTGTATTTTCTACTAGATACTCATACACTTGTGATACCAGGTCTTGGCACACACTAGTAGACTTACGATTTTGGTTTTATTCTATGATTATGATTGCACACAGTTGCTTTCGTGTTATTTATTTTAGATCTGTTATTTCTCAAATCCTTTTTAATTTAAGGAAAGTTTAATTACTTGGAAAGGAATTTGTTAAAAAGAGGAAATCACGTGACTAGTTCACAGTTGGCTTGCCTAGCGGCAATGTTAGGCGCCATCACGGCCTATTATGAAATTAGATCGTGCCAACATGGTATCAGAGCACTAGGTTCCTGCAGGTCTCACAAGTTATGGGCAAGCCTAATAGAGTTCTTGCGGATCGGTGCGGAGATGCCCGTACTTATCTTCGAGAGGCTATAGGGTATTAGGAAACTACTCTTCATTCATCTCCTATCGTGCAGTTGATGGTGTACTAAGTTTCTTCTCTTATTCTCTCACAGATGGTGAGAGCGCACAACAGATATTCTAAACCCGGGAGGGGCTGCTCCCCCTATTGCTAGAGGCCGAAGTAGAGGTCGGGGGAGGGCACCTGCCCGAGGTAGGGGACGAGGACGTCCCAGAGTTGCCCCAGTTGCACCACCATCGGATCCAGTGGAGGATCCCACTATTGAGGAGCAGGGCGAGGTGCCCGCAGCAGATCCAACCCCTGGCGATTTCATGTCAGCACCGGGCTTTCAAGAGGTCATGGGCCGTATGCTACGGTTCATGGATTCTATGACCCAAGTTGGTTTATTTCCAGCAGACCCAACTATATTTGAGGCGGGAGGGGGAACACAGACCCTTACTGCTCAGGCTTCAGGACATGCGGCTGTCGTATATCAGACCCCGGGTGCACTACCCGTAGGCGGTGTCCAGCTAATTACAGCAGCGGCACCTGAGCCTAGAGCAGCTGCGGCCGGCGAGCCGTAGAAGCTATTGGATAGATGGACTAGGCTACACCTTCCTGTCTTCGGAGGTGAGGGACATGAGGATCCCCAGGACTTCATTGATTGGTGCAGGGACAGACTGCACAACATAAGGATATTGGAGTCCCACAGGGTGGATTTCACTACTTTCTAGCTGGAGAGCAGGGCCCGTAGGTGGTGGCAGTCTTATCTTCTTGGCAGGCCGGCAGGTTCTCCTCCTATGACTTGGGACCAATTTACATGCCTATTCTTGGACAAGTATATTCCACCATCTCAGAGGGAAGAGTTGTGGTTTCAGTTTAAGCAGCTCCAGCAGGATTAGATGTTAGTGACCGATTATGAGGCGAGATTCTCTGAGTTGTCTCGCCATGCACTTATGATACTTTCTACTGAGGTGGAGCGGGTGCGGAGGTTTGTTGCGGGGTTGCACTCAGGTATTCAGGCTACTATGGCCCGGGAGGTTGAGATGTGGACTTCTTATTAGCTATTAGTGGAGATAGTGTCACGACCCAAAATCCTAACCTGTCGTGATGGCGCATATCACGATACTAGGCAAGCCGATAGTCTCAATACAACACAATTTCTCTTAAGTTTGAAAATATAATATTTAAATACGATACAAAATCTTACAAATACTGATACGAACACTCCCCAAAACCTGGTGTCACTGAGTACATGAGCATCTAATATGGATACAAGTCAAAAGAAAATGGTTTATAATAGTGTAAGACCAAATACAGTAAACAAAGAGATAGGGAAGGAGAGACAAGGTCTGCGAAATACGGCAGCTACCTCTGAATATCCGGAAAATCAACCGTGCGAGAAAATCAACACATGCTATGTCCAGAAGCACCTGGATCTGCACATGAAGTGCAGGGTGTAGTATGAATTCAACCAACTCAGTAAGTAACAATAATAAATAAGGAATTGAAGATAGTGACAAGATATACAATTATAATTCATTTTCAGTAATTCCAGCAAAGAATAGACATGCTTTCAAATCCGGCAGTTTAAGTCAAATCAATTTTATACAAGTCAAGTTCATGTAATCCGGATATAGAATCCTTCAGAAATTTCACCACAACAACAGATATCAACTAAGTGCATCAACCAATGAAAAACAAGTACAACCTCTTAGGACAACAATCGCTCACTGGGCTCCCAACCCTCAACACTCACACTCAATGAGTATTCGCGCTCACTAGGGGTGTATAGACTCCGGAGGGGCTCCTACAACCCAAGCGCTTTAATCTGCACGGACAACTCACGTGCCATAATATAAATATCTGGATCCGCACGGCCAACTCATGTGCTGCACGGCCAACTCATGTGCTATAGTATAATATAAGGATCCGCACGGACAACTCACATGTTGCACGGACAACTCACGTGCAATGGTATAATATCTCACAATCAGGCCCTCGGCCTCACTCAGTCATAAAGATCTCTAGTCTCTCGGGCTCTCAACAATCATAAAATCATCCCAAACAACAGTGATATGATACATCAATAATGAACAATAGAGACTGAGATAAAATAATCAAATAAGATATGACTAAGTACAAAATAACAATTTAAGCAGATAATTCAACATGTACACGACCTTTGTGGGTCCCAACAATACCAACATATAGCCTAAACATGGTTTCTAGCTTGACTTATAGTCAAGTTTCCATAACACATAGAGAGCACATAACTATCAACAAGTTATTCAGCTTTAGAGTTTTCACGGGACGGACCAAGCCACAATCCCCTCGGTGCACGCCCACATGCCCGTCACCTAGCATGTGCGTCACCTCCAAAATAATCACATGACACAAAATTTTGGGGTTTCATACCCTCAGGACCAGATTTAAAACTGTTACTTACCTCAAAACGTGAAATTCTTTACTCTGCTATGCCTTTGCCTCGCAAATCGGCCTCCGAATGCCTTGAATCTAGTCACAATTAATTCGTTTCAGTCAATAAAATTTATTGGAATTATTTCCATAAGAAAATACTAATTTTCCATAAAAATCCAAAATTTAGCTCAAAAATCGCCCGTGGGGCCCACGTCTTGGAACCTGACAAAAGTTACAAAATCCGAAAACCCATTCAACCACAAGTCTACCTATACCAATTTTACCAAAATCCGACCTCAACTCGACCCTCAAATCTACAAATCTTATTTCCAAATTTCTAACAAGGGACTTGCCTCAAGTTTTCCTTGAAAATTTATCAAAAATCGCCTCTCCTCAAGCTCCAATTTGTCAAAAATGGCGAATGGGATGAAGTCCCTGCTTTATAATTCTGCCGAGATAGCCCCCGATCCTGGGTCTTCGATCGTGTTCCTCGATCCCGGGCCTCGATTCTAACCCTCGGTCATGGCCCTTGATCTTGGCCTTAGATCTTGCCTTCAATCGTGGCTTCGATCCTGGCCCCTCAATCCTTTCCCTCGATCATGGCCCTCGACCCTGGCCTTCGATCCTGTCTTCGATCCTTTCCCTCGATCATGGCCCTATTCTGGGTACGATTCTTGGCTCGATTCTGGGAGATTCTGGGCTCCATTATGGGTGATTCTGGACTCGATTCTGGGAGATGGAATTTGTAGTAGAAAGAAATTGCAGCAGCTATTTTAGTCCACCTTTTTGATCCGTTAACTATTCGAAACTCACCTGATCCCCTCGGGACCTCAACCAAATATACCAACAAGTCCTAAAACATCATATGAACTTAGTCGAACCCTCAAATCACCTCAAACAATGCTAAAACCATGAATTACACCCCAATTCAAGCCTAATGAACTTTGAAATTTCTAATTTCTACAAACGACTTCGGAACCTATCAAATCATGTCCGATTAACCTCAAATCTTGCACACAAGTCATGAATGACATAACAGAGGTATTCAAATTTTTAGAATCGGATTCCGACCCCGATATCAAAAAGTCAACCCCTCGGTCAAACTTTTCAAAAATTCAACTTTCGGCATTTCAAGCCTATTTCCACCACGGACCTCCAATTAATTTTTCGGACACTCTCCTAAGTCCAAAATCACCATCCGGAGCTATTGGAATTATCAAAATTCAAATCCGATGTTGTTTATATATAGGTCCATATCCGATCAACTTTTCTAACTTAAATTTTCAATTATGAGATTAAGTGTCTCATTTCACTCCGAATTCCTTCCGGACCCGAACCAACTAACCCGGTAAGTCATAGAATAACTATAGAGCATAAATTGAGTAGTAAATGGGGGAACGGGGTTATAATACTCAAAACAAACGGCCGGGTCGTTACAGATAGCTCGAAGGATTGAGGGTTACCGTTAGAGAGGTAGAGAGAAGATGCAGAGGGACAAGAGGGTCAGTTATTCTAGGGAGTTTAGAGGTGCCCCGGCAGGGGGCCGAGGCTAGTTTGGGAGGGGTCATCCTAGCAAGCCCACATATCCAGCACCACCACCTCCTCGGGGTGCTTCGGCGAGACCCTATTTCAGTGTCATGCCGGAGAGCTCTTACCGCCCACTAGCTATTCAGGGTTCTTCCAGCGCCTACTTCAGCGCTATGCTGGAGAGTTCATACCCCCCACCGGCTATTCAGAGTTCTTCTAGTGGGTATTCAGGCCATCAGGGTCAGACTTTAAGGCAGTAGATCACCGTACTGAGAGGTTGTTTCGAGTGTGGGGATTTCAGTCATGTGCGGAGATTCTGCCCCAGGCTTTGGGGCAAGGCAGTGCAGCATGACCAGCAGCCCATGATTACAGCACCAGCTGTCCAGCCACCCAAAGGCGGAGGACAGGCGGGTAGGGTCCGTCCTAGAGGTGGAGGCTAGGCATGTGGAGGATAACCAGCTGCAACCTAGATAGGTGGGGGCCAGTCAGTTGGCGCCCCAGCTAGGTTCTACACTTTTTCGACCAGACCATATACAGTGGCCTCAGATACCGTGATCACATGTATTATTTTTGTCTGTGGTAGGGATGCTTCGATATTATTTGATCCAGGGTCTACCTATTCATATGTTTCATCTCTGTTTGCTCATTTCCTGGATATTCCTCGTGAGTCCTTGGGCACTCCTGTTTATGTGTCCACTCCCGTGGACAATTCTATTATTTTGGATCGGATATATCGGTCCTGTGTGGTCACCTTCTGTAGATACGAGACTACAGCGGATCTTCTGTTGCTTGATATGACTGATTTTGAGGTCATCCTGGGTATGGACTGGGTATCCCCATATCACGCCATCCTTGATTACCATGCCAAGACTGTTACCTTGGTGATGCCAGAGTTGCCTAGATTGGAGTAGAAGGGTTCGTCTGTCAGTGCATCTAGCCGGGTTATCTCTTTTCAGAAGGCTCGACATATGGCCGAGAAGGGTTGTTTGGCTTATCTAGCTTATGTTCGGGACACTACCGTAGAGACTACGGTGATTGATTCGGTGCCAGTAGTTCGAGCGTTCTCCGATGTGTTTCCTTCTGATCTTCCAGGCTTGCCACCAGATCATGATATCGATTTCTATATTGACTTGGCTCCAGGTACCCTGCCTATATCTATCCCACCATACCGTATGGCTTCGAAAGAGTTGAAGGAGTTGAAGGAACAACTTGAGGAGTTGCTAGCAAAGGGGTTCGTCAGACCTAGTGTATCTCCTTGGGGTGCACCAGTTTTATTTGTGAAGAAGAAAGATGGGAATATGCGGATGTGCATTGATTACCGCCAGTTGAACAAGGTTACCATCAAGAACAAGTACCCGTTTCCGTATATTGATGATTTATTTGACCAGTTGCAGGGTGCTAGGGTGTTCTCTAAGATCGACTTGATATCATGGTACCATTAGTTGAAGATTCGGGACTGGGATGTTCCGAAGATTGCTTTCCGTACTAGATATGGCCATTATGAGTTTCTAGTGATGTCCTTCGGCTTGACTAATGCCCCAACGGTGTTTATGGATTTTATAAACATAATGTTCATGCCATATATTGATTCGTTTGTCATTGTCTTCATTGATGACATTTTGATCTACTCACGTAGCATGGAGGAGCACGGGCAACACTTGAGAGTGGTGCTTCAGACCTTGTGGGAATAAAAGCTATATGCTAAGTTCTCCAAGTGTGAGTTTTGGCTAGATTCTGTCGCATTCTTGGGGCATATTGTAGGCGAGGGTATTAAGATGGATCCCAAGAAAATTGAGGCAGTTCAAAGTTGGCCTCGTCCTACTACGGCGACTAAGATCAGGAGCTTCTTGGGGTTAGCAGGTTATTATCATTGATTTGTGGAGGGCTTCTCATCTATTGCAGCACCTTTGACTAGAATGACCTAGAAAGGGGCTTCGTTCCGTTGCTCCGATGATTGTGAGGTGAGCTTCAAGAAGCTCAAAATAGCTTTGACTACAGCACCAGTTCTAGTGTTACCTTCCGTCTCGGGGATGTATACTATGTATTGCGATGCTTCACGCATTTGTTTGGGTTGTGTTTTGATGTAGGAGGGGTGAGTTATTGCATATTCTTTACATCAGCTGAAGCCTAATGAGAGGAATTATCCTGTGCACAATTTGGAGTTGGCCGCGATTGTTCATGCTCTTAAGATCTGGAGGCATTATCTTTATGGGGTGTCCTGTGAGGTTTACACCGATCATTGCAGCTTGCAACATTTGTTCAAACAAAGGGATCTCAATTTGAGGCAGCGCATATGGCTTGAGTTACTGAAGGACTATGACATCACCATTCTTTATCATCCGGGCAAGGCGAATGTAGTCGCGGATGCCTTGAGTAGAAAGGTAGAGAGTATGGGTACCTTGGCCTTCATTTCAGTAGAGGAGCGGCCACTAGCTTTGGACATTCAGTCCTTGGATAACAGACTTGTGAGGTTGTATATTTCAGAGCCCAGCTGAATTTTTGCATGTGTCGTTGCCAGTCTTCACTATTGGAGCAAATCAAGGCTCGACAGCTTGATGATCTACACTTGTTGGTCCTCAGAGAGACGGTACTATAGGGTGGTACCAAAGAGGTTACTATCGGCGAGGAAGGTGTTCTACGACTCTAGGGTCATCTATGTGTTCCTAATGTCAATGGCTTGAGGGAGAGTATTTTAGAGGAGGCACACCGTTCTTGATATTCCATTCACCCAGGTGCTACGAAGATGTATCGTGACCTGAGGCAATATTATTGGTGGCGGCGGATGAAGAAATACATAGTTGAGTATGTAGCTAGGTGCCTAAATTGCCAGCAGGTTAAGTAAGAGCACTAGAGGCCAGGTGGCCTACTCCAGCAGATGACTATACCTGAGTGGAAGTGGGAGCGCGTTACTATGGATTTCGTAGTTGGGTTGCCGCAGACCTTGCGGAAGTTCGATGCAATGTGGGTCATTATTGATAGATTGACCAAGTTGGCACACTTCATTCCGGTTGTGACTACGTATACTTCAGAGAGGTTGGCACAATTAATATTCAGGAGAAAGTTCTATTGCACGGTGTGCCAATTTCCATCATATCAGATAGAGGCCCTCAGTTTAATTCACACTTCTGGAGAGTAGTACAGAGTGAATTAGGGACCCGTGTAGAGCTCAACACAACCTTTCATCCGTAGACCGATGGACAGTCGTAGCGGACGGTTTAGATTTTGGAGAATATGCTCAAGGCATATGTGATTGACTTCGAAGGTTAGTGGGATCGTTTCTATAACAACCCGACCGGTCGTTTTGAGCCCTAGCACGTCATTCAGTGGTTTGAGGCCTTGAGTAGCTTCACTTCAGGTATTATGACTTGTATGTGTGGTCGGACTTGAATTTTGGGAAATCCGGAGTTGATTTAGAAAGAACATTCTCATTTCGGAAGCTTTAAGTTGGATGAATTTACTAAGGTGTGATTTTTGAGTAAACGACCTCGGAATCAGGATTTGAAGGTTTCAACATGTTCGTATGATGATTTTGGACTTGGGCGTATGTTCGGATAGAGTTTTGGATGAACCGGGAGCGTTTCGGTGCCTATTGTGGAAGTTGGCATTTTGGAAGAATTTCATTAAAAAAATTGGGTTGAGGTGTATTTCAATGTTATCAATGTCCGTTTGGGATTCTGACTCTGGGAATAGCTCCGTATGATGATTCTGGTATTGGGAGCGCAGCCGGAAGTAGATTTGGAAGTCCGTAGGTCATTTCGGGTTCATTTGGCAAAAGTTAGAAATTCAAAGGTTTCTGAGAAGTTTGACCGGGAGTGGACTTTGTGATATCGGGGTCGGATTCCGATTCCAAAAGTTGGAGTAGGTCCATAATGTCGAATGTAATTTGTGTGCAAAATTTGAGGTCAATCGGACGTGATTTGAAAGGTTTTGGCATCGAATGTAGAAGTTTGAAGTTCTAAATTTCATTAAGCTTGAATTGGAGTGCGATTTTTAGTTTTAATGTTGTTTCGGGCATTCAGAGGGTACGAGCGAGTCTGTTTTATGATTCTAAACTTGTTGGTATGTTCGGGCGGGGGCCCTTCGATCGGACGAGGCTCAGACCAAGTTGGAAATTTGGAGCAACAACTGAAGCTCCCAGTTGCTGTCATAATCGCACCTGCGCTTGGCCAGCCGCAAGTGCGAGCTACGAGCCACAAAAGCGAAAGAGTGAGGGAAGCCCAGCCACCGCAGGTGCGGAAGTTTTGGCGCACCTGCGTGATCATAGGTGCGAGAGCAGTGGTCGCATGAGCAGATGAGCTCGTAGAAGCGGTCCTTTTTGTCCGCAGATGTGAGGCTTGGCCAGGTAAGGGAAATGCGCACCTGCTAGGATTTTGCCGCAGGTGTGAAAAATCACCAGGCAGAATCATTTTAAGAGCGGGATTTGGCTCTTCTTCTCTCATTTTTCACCTGGTTGGGGTGATTTTGGAGAGCTTCAAGGAGGGATTTTTATCATCTATGTCAAGGTAAGTGATTCCCGCATATTGTGAGTTAAATATAAGATTTATACATGGATTCAAGCATGAAAATTTGTAGAAATTTGGGATGTTGAAGAAAAACCTAGAAATTGGTATTCTTGGATTTTGATCACGAATTTGGGCATGAAATTAAGAATAAATTTTATATTTGAGTTCGTAGTGCTATGGGTAGTGTTTGTCTTCGAAAAGTTTTGGAATCCGGGCACGTGGGCCCGAGGGTTGCTTTATCGATTTTACGAGCGAAGTTGGAAATTGTTATAAATTGATTAATTATGAATATTACAGTATATCTTGATTGGGTTGCATCTTATTTGACTAGTTTTGGATCGACGGTCATCGGGTTGAGGTGTTAGGGCGGCGTTGAAGCCGATTTTGGAACATCGGAGTGAAGTAGGTCTCCTGTCTAACTCTGTGATGGGGAAATTACCCCTAAGTGATATATTTGATATGTACAACTTGTTGCGGGGACTACATACGCACGAGGTGACGAGAGTCCGTACGTAGTTAGATTCATGTTATTGTCCGGGTAGGCTTAGGTTCACACCATGCTGTACTTGTGCTATAGGGATTATCCTTGCTCGTTTAATTCTTTATTTTACATTTCTACTTGAGACTAGACTTGCTATTATAGAGACTTCACGACTTCACGATTAGTTACCGAATAACTTTACTCCTCTTACGGCATGTTTCCGTGATATATATATATATATATATGTTTCATTGAAAGGTTTTTGTTAAAGAAATTACAACTCACACGTTTATTCATGAGTGGGGTCAAGGACCCGTCAAAGCCTCTTATTCTAATGGGATCGGGCCGTTCGCCTCGGCAGGATTTATGTACCACACTCTCATGGGAGCAGGTCATTCGCCTCGGCAGTTTGAAAGATGTATCTATGGTTCGTACCGTTCGACCCTCGGTAGTGCCCAATTTAAATATTTATGTTGGATCGGGCCATATGCCTCAGCATTTCCTATATCATATCCTCATGGAATAGTGCGTAATATTTGGCAAGAAGCCAGTGTATCTGTGAATTTTCCCGATTTGAGTTATGACAATCTATCTGATGAAATCCACTATATCTATATATATGCTCCGGTTAAGGAGGGAATTTCTAATGGAGAGCTTGAGTTCCTCGTAAAGAGGGGGATTTGTACCACGTGATTTACACTTGTTTATCTCATTTATTTACTCTGCCTCATACTTACTTACCTCTTTACTGTACCTGTTGTTATTGGACCCCTAGAGAGTATCGATGTCGACCCCTCGTCACTACTTCTCCGGGGTTAGGCTAGATACTTACTGGGTACACGTTGATTACGTACTCATACTACACTTGCTGCACATTTTTGTGCAGGTACATATGTGACTAGTGGCCTTGTGAGAGTAGAGGCGTGTATGCATGCTGAGACTTACGTGAGCTGCATCCCATATTATGATCCGCAGCCGGCATAGTCTCCTTTAGAGTATTTATATTTCTCCTGTCCAAATTTATATTCCGGACAAATGTTGTATTTTATTTTACATTCCTAGTTGATGCTCATGCACTTGTGACACCAGGTTTTGGGGTGATTATGAGTTGTCCTGTATTGAAATTGTTAAAAATATTATTATTTACTCTGTAAATTCCTTCTTTTACTATTTAATTGAAGAAAATATGATTTCAAAAATATTAAAAATAAGAACCAAATTAAGTTTTTATTTTTGACAGCGGTGTCCGGCACCATCACGACCTTTAATGGATTTTGGGTCGTGACAACATGGTATCAGAGAACTAGGTTCACGTAGGTCTCACGAGTCATGAGCAAGTCTGGTAAAGTCTTGCGGATCGGTACAAAGACGTCTGTACTTATCTTCGACAGGCTACAGGGCTATTAGGAGCACTTCCCTTCTTGATTCCTCATCGTGCGATTTGATTCCTTTAAGGCTTATGCCTTTATGTTCTTCCTACTCATTCTTGTACGGTGTTGAGCACTCGTGTCAATTGGGCACTGAGGAGTTGTAGTGGTACTACAAACGTGGAGCAGGATGTTTCTCCCTACGTATCTGATTGGGCTATTGTCGTCGCCTTATGGAAGGCCGTCCTGTCGTTTCAGCTCAACATCAGTGTTTCCTATGGTTTTGAGATTTGAGCATTGATTGTTATGACGATTTGTGCATTGTTATCGCACCATGTTGGTATAATGGTAGGGTGCTTCTTTATCTGACGAGGCCGTGAATGACTTGAAAGGAGGTTTTTCTCAGTGCATGATTCAGAAGTTCAACATTTTATTTCTGGCGGAGGAAAGGCAATCAGACTAGGAATGTTTAGATTTAGGTTGATGGAATAACGAGACTTGGTATTTTCGAGCGCGGTAGAGTTCTCAATTGTGATGTGGTGTCATCGTCCTTGTTGAACGCGTTAAGGTTCACCAATGTTATGGCCTTCTTCAATTTGCCTTCGGAGCAGGGTGTTGTGAAATGGTGCCTGATATGCGGTTGTCAGAGATAACATAGTGTAGCGATTTCGGAATTGAATTAGTACTTCTAGTATTGATGGCTCGATAAAGATGATATTCAGATAAGTTTAAAGTTGGTAGCAATCGATTGGTTCAAGTGCTACAGAGATAGATTTTGATTTAAGGCAACAACTGGGCAGCGAAGGATGAGGAAGGACATGTGGGAGGTGTCTTGTGGTGGTTAAAATTCTAGAAGGCCAAGTGTGAGAAACAGAAGTCGAGTAGTTGCTTAAAGGAGAGGGTTTGACCAAAGTCGGAGAGTGGCAGAGTAGCATATGGGTTCTGTGGTAGGATAGCCACACGCCTTGAGGGAAGCTTAGAGCAATTTGGGAACCGTGATGGGCAGTGACTAGGACCATGGATTTTATTTGGATGGAACATGAATTCGATTTGGAATGCATTGTTGGACTTTTAGCTGATGTCAATGGGGAAGAAAGAACTTCGGCGGGTCCCAGGGTTATGTAATTGTAGCTTCAAGCTAAGTGGGAGAGCCACACCGTCTACGATTGGATTGCATGGTGGTCTACTTGTGAGGTTTCTGGTTATCGGCATATTGGTGGGTTATTACGACTAAGGGAAGAAAACATCAGTGGTAATTTGAGAAAAGGATTAGAGGAATGTGTGCTATATTTGGGCCTTATCGGTTCATGTTCAGTTTTGAGAAGACTCAGAGTTTCTGATTCTGGTAGAAATAATGTACGAGAGAAAAAATTCAGTTGGGTGCTTCTTTGATAGGATGTTCACATGCTGGCAGAGCGCTAGAGTTTGGCTTGTACTCGGGACCAAGCCAGAGTGGATGACTCTCAACAACGGTCCTAGTGGATTCAAAAATTAAAGTGCGGTGCCTAAGGATTTCGAGTCCGTAGTATGGTTAAGTATCGAGCTTTAGCAGCGGATTATGAAAGTGGCTTGGAGTGTTGGCTTGGAGTGTTCACATTGGAGATATGGGAGAAAATAACTTTGGATTCGTAGAGGAATTATCAGAATGGGTGTACCAGTTGAATATGCGAAGGTGCGCACAAGGAGGGTATGAGATAGTTCATGGATTTTGGAGACAACCTGGTCTCGTGAAGTAAGGTCACTCAGGATGAGTTCAGATTTGGGTTCATGATGTTTTAAATGTAGCTATTATTATTCCTAAGGCAAGTCCAGAGTAAATTAGGGGAAGTCGATTCGTTTAGCAATGGTTGAATTAGCATGATGGTGGCAATGATCAAAACCTTCAGCGTGTTGAGTTATACATGTGATTTGTGGAGATACATGCGAGGCTTGACGACCGCCGTAATTTGATTTATTTGGAGGTATTCTATTATGATGGCCTGTTTAGGTGTAGTTGGATCCCGGAAGAGTTATGGTGGTTTAGACTACTATTTGAGGATTGTAGTTTTTGCGATTATGGGAATTCATTCTCGTGTTGCAAGGGTTCTCCCGAAATGAGCTAAGTGAAAGGTTTCTATATGATGGGGTGATTATTCTATTAGTGAATCAGGAGTTATTATGGAATTTTGTACTCTCACGTATTGGTATGTTAGGTGTAGTGAGCGGCATGGGAATTGGAAGTTGAGGATCAAAGTTGAAATTGATGTCGACAAGAATGTTAAGAGCTCTGATGAACAGGGAAGAATTTAGATGATTAGAGTAGGCTGGTATTATCTTTAGCGTCACCTGATATCGGTGTCATGTGGAAAAGGCTTTGTGTATTAACTTGCAGATTTTTGACTCACTCTACAGAATTAGAACGGTTGGTGGTATGGATGTGCGGACCTTGCTACCTGAGCAGAATGGTCGTGAGAGAATTCCCCACGGGGAGATTTGTATAAGTGTGACATGTCAGTCACTTGACTGTTAAAGATTGAGACCGAATATGAAGGTCATGGTAATATCGCAAGTGCGAGAGTTTATGCTTGAGAGGCATTCTATTTCTTGGGTTGTGTACCATGTGAGTTCGTTTCGGATTTGACAGCTGTTATTATGTGTCGTGAATAGGTCATTGTGGGTCCTTGAAGGGATATTTAGCCCAGCATGGTATGATCAGAATCGGTTTGAGGTATGTGGATGGATCTAAATGTGAATGTGGGCTCTATATTAGGCCGGATGTGTTCATTTCAGCATAGCGCTGTTTTCGGAGGAGTCGGGGCTTCGAGCCTTGGATGTTATTTCTGTCGTCATCTATTCCGTGTAATCTATATTATGCCAGGTGGGTTGTGAGGTGGTTTTATTATTCGCACTCGTATTGAGATCCCGTGTAATTTGTGGTGTTGTGAGAGCAGGAAGGCTATCAAGATACATGTCATTTATTGCACCTTAGTTGTGCTTGAGTTTCATAGCACGTGACGCTACCCGTCTCCCCAGGATTTGTATTATGCACTTGGCGTGCTTATGGTTGATATTCGAACATTTTGTGAGTATAAGCATTACGACTCGATGTATGTTTTCTTTAGATTTTTATGTGTAGATCGGGTGGCATGCCATCACAGGTATATGGTTGGATCAGATGGCATGCTGCCACAGATATGTTGTTTGGATCGGGTGGCACGCCACAACGGGTATCATGGTTGGATCGGGTTGCACGCCGTAACAGTATCATGTGTGGATCGGGTTGCACGCCTTAACAGTGTGATATTGAGTACAGTTTCCCATATCTATTTTTGTGTGTTTTGCTTCTCATTTCCTGAGGAAGGTTCATAACATCTTTTCGGTTGTTTAAATTAGTTACGTGGGTTGAGTAGATTCTTCTAGAGTTCGTTTCCTTTGTATCACATTCGAGTTGGTAGCTTGTTGGCACATTGTGGCATCATATGAGACTTTTGGCAGTGTCTGAGGTGGCTTATTGCCTGAGCAGCTTGTACTGGGTGAGACGAGACTATTGGACCTAGGATCAATGCAATCAGATTTATATGAGGCATACTAAAAAGAAAATATTGTTATTCAATCCAGAATGAGCTAATGGTTCTTGTCGGGAGGAGAGACTCCATAAATTGTGATTCGACAGGTGGTTGTGAGTTCTACACATATTCTCTGTTGTGGCAGTATTGCGAGAGTTAAAGCAAGGCTTAATTAGTCATGAGGTACTCTACGGGCTTCGGTTAGTGGAAATTTTAGCTGTTGAGCTTTGGAAAGATTGCCTTGGGCAAATGAGTTACGCGGTGCATGGTAAGAATTCAGTAAGGGTATACAATCATGTATTGGTACATCGTGCAGTGATTGAAACGGTGTTCGTATATTGGAAGCAGTCCTAGTAGAGAATTTCGGACGTTGCTATTTGACTCTAAGGCTTATTTGCCTAAATAAAGGGGAGTATCTTTAGATTGGCTCGAGCTAATGTGGCAACTATATCTATATATATGCTCCGGTTAAGGAGGGAATTTCTAATGGAGAGCTTGAGTTCCTCATAAAGAAGGGGATTTGTACCACGTGTTTTATACTTGTTTATCTCATTTATTTACTTTGCCTCATACTTACTTACCTCTTTATTGTACTTGATGTTATTGGACCCCTAGTGAGTGTCGATGTCGACCCCTCGTCACTACTTCTCCGGGGTTAGGCTAGATACTTACTGGGTACACATTGATTATGTACTCATACTACACTTGCTGCATATTTTTGTGCAGGTACATATGTGACTAGTGGCCTTGTGAGAGTAGAGGCGTGTATGCATGCAGGGACTTACACGAGTTGCATCCCATATTACGACCCGCAACCGGTAGAGTCTCCTTCAGAGTATTTATATTTCTCCTGTCCAAATTTGTATTCCGGACAGATGTTATATGTTAATTTACATTCCTAGTTGATGCTCATGCACTTGTGACACCGAGTTTTGGGGTGATTATGGGTTGTCCTGTATTGAAATTGTTAAAAATATTATTATTTACTCTGTAAATTCCATCTTTTACTATTTAATTGAAGAAAATATGATTTAAAAAATATTAAAAATGAGAACCAAATTAAGTATTTATTTTTGACTTGCCTGACAGCGGTGTCCGGTGCCATCACGACCTTAAATGGATTTTGGGTTGTGACAGTTTCTTACCTTTGGCCGAATTTTCTTATAACAATAGTTACCAATCTATCATCGAAATGGCTCCATTTGAGGCTTTGTGTCGCGACCCAAAATCCATTAAAAGGTCGTGATAGCATCGGACACTACTGTCAGGCAAGCCAACACCAATAATTAATAAGTTCTCATTTTAATATTTCTGAAATCGTAAATTTCCTTCTATTAAATAATAAATGATGAAATTCACAGAGTAAATAATAATGTTTTTTGCAAATTTCAATACTGAATAATCGCATAATCATCCCAGAACCCGGTGTCACAAGAGCATGAGCATTTACTAGGGAATAAAATAAAATACAATAACTGCCCGTAATACAAATTTGGACAAAAAAGAAAATACAAATACTCTGAAGGAGACTCTGATGGATGCGGATCGTCTCACAATATGCAACTCACCTAAGTCCCTGTATCAACCACGCTGCTACGCTCACAAGGCCACTAGCCATACATGTACCTGTACAACAAAATGTACAACAAGTGTAGTATGAGTACGAAAATAACGCGTACCCAGGAAGTATCCCGTCTAACCTCGAAGAAGTAGTGACGAGAGGTCAACTTCGATACTTACTAGTGGTCCAATAATATCAGGTACAGTAAAAAAAGTGAATAAATATGAAACCGAGTAAATGTATGAAATAAACATGTATAAAATACGTGGTATAATTCCCCTCTTTACAATTTTACTCAAGCTCTCAACTAGCAAGTTCCCTCCGTAACCGGACCATATATATAGAGATAGTGGATCTCATCAAAGAGGTTGTCTTAATTCAAATCAGGAAAAAACCTCAGATACACTGGCCTCTTGCCAAATATTACGCACGATTCCATGAGGATAATATATATATAGGAAATGCCGAGGCGTACGGCCCGATCCAACTTAAAAGTAAAATGTGCACTGCCGAGGGTCGAACGACGCGAACCATAGATGCATCTATTAACCTGCCGAGGCGAATGGCCCGCTCCCATGAGAGTGTGGTACATAAATCCTGCCGAGGCGAACGGCCCGATCCCATAAGAGTAGTAGGAAATACCTGTCACGCCCCAAACTCGGGGAGCGCGACCGGCGCTCAATCGAGAGAACCCGGTCGAGCAAGCCTATTAGATTTCCTTCTACCCAAACTCATCCATGCATAAAGAGGAGTTGTACTCCATTAATCAATCACTGAAATTTTTTTATTAACAACTTCTTTTTTATTTCCATTAGCAGCTTCATTCATAATTTTCATAACATTACGAGTTTATAGAATTAATGAAAAATATGATTTCCAAGTACCAACATTTCTAGTTCAATTCCCAACATCAACCATAACCCACAACCTGTCTACGGAGCCTCTAAGTACAATAGAAGAGTAATATGAAAATGCCGGCAACAAGGCCCCGGCTATACCTCAAAACACAATACATGAGAAATAAAAGATACATGACCTCGAAATGAAGTGAGGCTCACCAAATCAGCTGAAAAGAGTGTACTGCTATCACTGATCAATATTGCCTGCTGAAGAACCACCTGCATCCATTAAAGATGCAGCGCCCCCGGCAAAAGGGACGTTAGTACTATCGAATAGCACTAGTATGTATAGCAAAAATCCTCTTTCAAAATAGAATGCCCATATAAGAAAAGGCAACACATAGAAACAACAAGTTACAATCAACAATATCCAAATGTCCAGTTAAAACATAATAATTTTTAAAATACGAACTTCATATATAATTTTTGGTTGGGAGATCATTAGCACTGATATACCACCGTCTTTGTTAGCACGGAGTCTGATCAAGCCCGATCGGCTAGGCCATCTCCCCATGAACAATGTGGTTTGACATGTGATGCGAAAGAAAGTTGTTACCAAGAGTAGTACCACCATATGCGCAATATGACATCTGATCTCCACCCGATCAGTTAGGCCGCCTTCCCACATATGCCATGCGGGTTTACTTTTCCAATCCACAAAGGTTCTAGTTTTATCCCAATTAAGGGGAATAATATCACAATTTCCTAAAGGTTCCAATTTCATCCCAAATAAGGGGAATAATCACAATTCACCCCTACACCAGCACATGTAGTTTCAGGTGTGGGCCTTATGACCCACCCTTCCTCGGTTTTGCTAATGATGCTCCCAAAAATATTTTTGATTTGATTTGCAAACAGAAATATCATAAATATAATTGTACTCACCTCAACATCTTTCACATTGTATAAATTCTCATTAGTATTCCCATTCATTCACAACGACAATATTTCCTTGGCTCATTAGTCCATTCACAAGATTCTTTATTCCTGGCACGATGGCCGTATTTCATATTCCACACTTTCACCTCTTTCAATTTCAAAGATCACCATAAAGTATCAACATATAGGATATTTCAGAAATCATATACTTGAAATCCATTTGAAATGGAAACTTCAAACACAAATGGTTTCTTCCCAAAGAATGAGGCATACCATCCAACAATAGAAACACACATGAAAATCATAAACAATCAATACACCATTTATTCTTACAATGCTCTTCCCTAGCAATGACAATGCACCAGTTCAACACATGAGTATATAGAACTCGAATCACACTAGATATATTTATAAAGTAAAGCATTAGTTAAAGCAACCACTAATGGGCATGAATTGAGTACAAAAGCTTTTAGGTAATTCTATCTTCAAAGTCATTTTTAAACAATTGAGTCAAGGCCCATTTCATATTCTTTATCGCATCTTCTCAAATCATTTGCACTACTAGACACAATCATAACTTAAATTCTTGGCACGATGGCCACACTCTATATCCCCAATTAACTTATTTCACTTCCAACCATCTTTATAGATTATCAACAATAAGACATTTCCAAATCAAGACTTTAGGTACACATATGAGTAATTAAGAGTCTTAAGAATATTGAGATTTTCTCACACAATTTGGCATACTATCTTTCATTGAAACACGACTCAAAGCCATAACCTTTTAATACGCAACCCATACTTTGAAACTTACGGTAACATTATGGAATTCAATTCCAAGAGAGAAAGTTTAGCCAACATGCCTCAATCGAGCTTCCTTAACTCTAGAATGATCCGGAATTCTTAGCAATCCCGATCTATTTTGAGACATAACAAAAATTGAACCATTATTAGGAAGATATTCATGATCTCAGCTCATTTGAGCATTTTATCAAACATTATGTGTGCAAATCTAACTACAAGGTTCTTCTACAAGTTTTCCTTCACTCCACAACCCAATCTTTACTTATTTGAGCTCAAGAATCTTCCCACAAACCTTATTAGTACAAGCATGTACAAATATACTCTTATACCCAAGAATTATACTCCAATTCAATCTTCTTTTACCCAAATTCGAAATTGAAAACTAGGGTATGGAACCTTACCTCTTAGATGAAGATATTGTGGGGTTTCCTTGTAATCTTCCAAAGACATGATGAATAATTAGCCTAGGGTTTCCTCTCTCTCTAAAACACTCTCCCTTCTCACTAAAATATCAGTTTTTTGCTCAAAATAGCCCAAAGTGTGTATTTAACGAAGTAGGGTCGGGTTTTAAAAAACCAAAAATGGAGCTCCGAAATAGGTTCTACGGTCGCATACCGCATATCGGTCGCATAATTGGTATCCAAAATGACCAAAAAATCTATCTGAGTTTGCGATCACTATGCGGTCCACATAACTGTTATGCGATCACATAATGCACCGCAGAACAGTTATGCGGTCGCATAGTTGACCGCATAATTGCTCCCAGATTAACCCTCTCCTGCCTCTCTTCTGCGGCCATTATGCGGCCTGCAAAGTGATTACGCGGTCGCATAATGGACCGCATAAATGCGATTTTTCCGCCAAAACTTCGCCGCGAAGAATTTCTAAAATCCTTAAACACGTATATCTATTCCGGCACCACAAAACTTTGAATTCATTTGCGAAATTTTACGGGGCTGTACACTTAAATACTTTGAAATTTTTCGGGGTGTTACAATACCCCGCTCGTGAAACATACATGCAACGCGGTTACACATTGGTTTCTTCAGCTATTATAATATTCCTCAATTCTTTTTGAAATTACGAAGTTCAAATGAAACCTTTTAAATCATAAGCTCTTCAATTTCAACTCCTTTCAAAACATTTAATAAGCAGACTCAATCTCGCTCCCTCTCAAGGCAAACAATAAACATAAATCAATGATAATATCAACAAGGCATGATGTGAGCCTAAAACTATCCGGACATAGGCATAGCTAGTAGCTACATACGAACTCTCGTCACCTCTTACAAGGTTAGAAAGGAGACTTACCTCTCTCCGTAGTTCCATAATTGGCTTTCGAGCCCTTCAAACAACTCGAATCGATGCCCAACACTCCAAAACTTGACATAGATAATGATGATGGAGCTCCAAAATCGCTCCAAGATCGTCTCCCATGGAGGAAATGAATTAAAAATGGCCAAAATCCCATTTTAAAACAACTCACTGCCCAAAAATCTCTCTTCATGTTCGCGACCCTTTGATCGCGTTCGCGTAGGCCATCTGACCCGCCCCTTCTTGTTCACGTACCCCTCTACGCTTTCACGTAGGCCAAATGGCCTTAGTCCCAGCTCCCTCCTTTCCTCTTAGAGTTCGCGTTGCCTTGGCCGCGTTCGCGAAGGCTTGCCCAGCTCTTGCCTCGCATTTGCGTCCACTGGCTCGTGTTCGCGAAGTCCAAACCCAGCAGCACCATAAATTCCTCTTCGCAAATGCGGGAATTCCTTCGCGTTTGCGAAGAAGGAAACCAGATACCAGCAACAGCAGTCCAAAACAGCTCCAATTTGGTCTGAAACCACCCCGAAACACACCCGAGCCCCCCCAGGACCCCGTCCAATCATACAAACCAGTCCCATAACATAACATGGACCTGCTCGAGGCCTCAAATCATATCAAACAACATCGAAATCATGAATCGTATCCCAATTCATGCTTAAGGAACTTTAGAACTTCAAACTTCTACATTTGATGCCGAAACTTATCAAATCACGTCCGATTGACCTCAAATTTTACACACAAGTGACTGTCGACATTACAGACCTATTCCAACTTTCAGAATTGGAATCCGACCTCGATATCAAAAAGTTCACTCCCGGTCAAATTTCTCAAAAACCTTCAAATTTCTAAATTCCGCCAAATGAACCCAAAATGAGCTACGGACCTCCGAATCCACTTTTGGACGCGCTCCCAATACCAAAATCACCATACGGATCTATTCCCTAACTCGGAATCCCAAACGAACATCGATAACATTGAAATACACTTTACCAAATTTACGAAATTCTTTCAAAATGCCAACCTTCCACATTAGGTGTTGAAACGCTCCCGGGCCATCCAAAACCCGATCCGGACATACGCCCAAGTCCAAAAGCATCATACAAACTTGTTGAAACCTTCAAATCCCGATTCCGAGGTCGTTTACTCACAATCACACTTTAGTCAATTTTTTCAACTTAAAACTTTCGAATTTAGAAGCTTCTTCCCAAACTAACTCTGAACTTCTTGAAATTTAATTCCGACCATACGCATAAGTCATAATACCTACACTGAAGCTGCTCAGGGTCTCAAACCATTGAATGACGTGCTAGAGCTCAAAATGGCCGGTCGGGTCATTACACTTTGTATTGTCGACGATGTTGTTCGCCCATCAGATGGTTTGAGCTCGGTGAGGCTAAATTATATGGTAACGAATTAGTGAAGGATGCCTTAGAAAAGGTAAAGTTGATTCAGGAGCGACTTCACACAGCACAGTCCAGACAGAAGTATTACGCGGATCAGAAAGTGCGTGATTTATCATTTATGGTGGGTGAGAAAGTTCTCTTGAAGGTTTCGCCGATGAAGGGAATCATGAGATTTGGGAAGAAGGGCAAGTTGAGCCCAAGATTTATAGGCCCATTTGAGGTGTTGAGACGAGTTGGGGAGGTTGCTTTTGAGCTTTCCTTGCCTTCCAGTCTATAAGGAGTTCATCCGGTTTTCCACGTGTCTATGCTCCGAAGGTATCATGCGGACTTTTCACATATATTAGACTTCAGCACAGTTCAGCTAGATAAGAGCTTGGTTTATGAAGAGGAACCAGTTACCATTGTTGATAGACAGATTCACCAGTTGAGGTCCAAGGGGATTTCCACGGTAAAGGTTTAGTAGAGGGGCCAACCAGTCGAAGAGGCAACTTGGGAGTCCGAGGAGGACATGCAGAGCAAGTATCAACACTTATTCAGCACTCCAGGTATGATTCTAAACCCGTTCGAGGACAAACGTTTGTCTAAGAGGTGGAAAGTGTAATGACTCGACCGGTCGTTTTGCTTTCTAGAAACACATTCCCCTAAATAAGACTTCCCGTACGTGCTTTTACTGGTTTATGACTTGCCGAGATGGTTATCTCAGGATTTGGAAGGGTTCGGATTGAAATCGGAATACTTGGTTCCGTAAGGTTGGCTTAAAAGGCTAATTTTAACTTCGGTCAATGTTTTGAGTAAACGATATCAGAATCAGGAGTTTACGGTTCCGATAGGTTCGTATGTTGATTTCAGACTTGGGCATATGCTCGGGTCGGATTTTGGATGACCCGGGAGCGTTTCAACGCCTATTAGTGAAAGTTGGCATTTTGGGTGAATTTCATAAGTTTGGGTTGAAGTAGATCTTTACATTATAGACGTCCATTTGGGGTTCCGAGCCTGGGAATAGCTCCGTACGGTGATTCTGCAAGTGTCCGGAAGTGGATTTGGAGACCCGTAGGTCATTTCGGGGTCGTTTGGCAAAAAATAAAAATTTGAAGTTTTTAAAAAGTTTGACCGAGGGTGGACTTTTTGATATTGGGTTCGGGTTCCGATTTCGGAAGTTGGAGCAGGTCCATAATGTCATTTAAGACTTGCACGCAAAATTTGGCATCATTTCATGTTGATTTGATAAGAATCAGACGCGCGGGAGTATTTTTAGACGTTTTGAGTTCATGAGTTAATCCATTTTTAGTGTCCGATCTGTGGGTTTTGATGTTATTTCAGTGTTTCGATTGCTCGAGAAAGTTTGTATGATGTTGTTAGACTTTTGTGTGTGTTTGGTGTGGAGCCCCGAGGGCTCGGGTGAGTTTCGGACGTTCGGGAGGATGAGAAAAACTTCAGTTTTTCTGGTGTTTCTTGGCTGCTGTTGCAGGTCTCGCAAATGCGAGAATTTGTTCGCATTTGCAAGGAAGGCTTCGCAATTGCGAAGAAGCCTGAGCTGGGCAGTGTTCGCATTTGCGACACTTTGTTCACATTTGCGACCTTGGCAGTAGAAGCCCAGGTTCGCATTTGCGACCTTCGCATTTGCGAACCAGGTGTCGCAAATGCAACATCTGAGACCTGTGCACAGCTTATTAAATGCGGGACTTAGGCCATTTAGTTCATTTTCTTTCAATTCTTGGGTGATTTTGGAGCTCTTGGGGGGAGGGGGGGGTTCACCTAGCACTTTGAGGTAAGTAATTTCTACACAACATGAGTTAAATACATAGATTATGGGTAGATTAACATGTAAAAATTTGGTAAAATCAAGGGTTTAGATGAAAACCTAGGTTTTGGATAAAAATGGGATTTGACCACGAAATTGATTATGGAATTAGATAAAAATCATATATTTGGGTTCATGAGGTTATGGGTAACAATTTTCTTCAAATATTTCCGGATTCCGGGCACGTGGGCCCGGGGGTGAATTTTGGGAATTCTTCAATTGGGGTTGGGTAATCGCTTTAATTTTTAGAATATGAACTTTTGATCCTATATTGACTATTTTATATAACATTTGACTAGTTTCGAGTCATTTTGGCACTAAATTGAGGGTTTGAGCACAAATCTTGGATCAGAAGTAGGTTTGAGACAAGGTAAGTCTCTTTTCTAACCTTGTAAGAGGGAATTAACCCCATAGGCGAATTGAATTAAAATGTGCTTCTATTTGTGGGGGCTACTTACGCATGAGGTGATGAGAGTTCGTACGTAGTTACTAATTATGCTATTGTCCCGATAGTCTAGGACCCATACCATACTATACTTATAATGTTGTACCCTACTTGTTAATTTAATTGCTTAAATCATATTGAAACTTGATAAAGAAATTGTAAAAGGTTAAACTTTATTTTCTTGACCGTTAATGAGAATTTGGTATCCCCTTGAATAATTTCCCCTTAATAAATCTTGAATTGGTTGTTGTAAACGTATTTTCTTTTTTGTGTAGCGGGCCGAACGCCTCGGTAGCAGATAGATGCATCTATGATTCGTACCGTTCGACCCTCGACAGTGCACAATTTAAATATTATGTTGGATCGGGTCGTATGACCTCGGCATAATTTGCGCATGATAAATCTTTAGAACCAATTATAATTGATATTGCTTCTTTGGCTTGAGATATAAATTGTTAAATGATGAAAAATAAATTTGGGACTTAATATTGGTGAAGGGATTATTTAATGTTTCCTGTTTTTGGGTTTTTCAGTATTTTTCATATAATCCATGCTTAATTAAAATTTGGACATGTTATTGTAAGCCCATAATAAGTTTTTATGTACTCACGCAATACTTCTGCACTTAAATGTGTAGGATCTGAGGCATGTGCTTCTGGATATCAGTCCGACGCGCACACTTGATTACCACTTTGAGGCTTCACGGTGAGCTGCCTTCTGAGCCGTTTTGCAGCAGCCAGAGTCTTTCTTTTGATTGTATTTTTCTGTCTATTTCACTTTGGACAGTAGACTAGTATTCTTTTGTATATTCTACTACATGCTCATACACTTTTGACACCAGGTCTTGGCACACACTAGTAGACTTGCGGTTTTAGTTTTATTCTATGATTATGATTGCACACCGTTGCTTACGTGTTATTTCTTTTAGATCTGTTATTTCTCAAATCCTTTTTAATTTAAGGAAAGTTTAATTACTTGGAAAAGCGTTTGTTAAAAAGAGGAAATCACGTGACTAGTTCACAGTTGGCTTGCCTAGCGGCGACATTAAGCGCCATCACGACCTATTATGAAATTGGGTCGTGGCAGTTTAACAGAATAAATAGATAGAAGAATATAACCTTTTATTATTATTATTATTATTATTATTATTATTATTATTATTATTATTATTATTATTATTACAAAAAAAATACATAAATCTTAAACATATAGCTTAACGCATACGTCGTTATTTCAAGTGTAAATTTATGTTCTCCTTTATTTTCAATATAGAATATTGAGTTTTAATTTTATTTTAAATTTTCGTTATTTACTTTTATGTGCATAATTAATTTTATAACTATCTTTATTTTAGATCTTAGAAATTAGAGGCAAAATTTAAAAGTTATTATACTTTTATCTTTCAAAAAATAATTTTTGAATTCAAATATTCTTATCTCTCTATATATATTTGTAATACATTATTTAGATTATTTAAACTACTTAATGCTTTAGATAACTTCATTTAATTAATTTTATTAATTATACTTTAAATAACTTCATTCAGTTACTTCCCATTAATCATGTTTCCTTTTCAAAGTCTTAATTATTAGTTTTGCCCTAGAATTAACAAGTGACTTCTTATTAGCTTACCACTTGGTTTCATCACATTTTTAATTATCATCTTATTACACACACACACACACACACACACACATATATATATATATATATATATATATATATATATATATATATATATATATATATATATGATTTGACCTACTATTCAATATAAATATATTTATTATTATTTTTAAATCATTACTTTCAATCTTCCTTTATTCTTCTTCTAATATAATCAATCTTCCTTTCAATGCATTTGTTGTTTGTCCTTTTGCTCTTATAGTAAAATTACTTATATATTTTTTACTGAATAAAAGAAAAAATGTGGAAACAAATAAAACTCTCTTAGTTACTATATTTCAAACACGTAAACAGTTCTATATATTAAATGCAATGTGTGGAAGAGCAATTTACTCTTTTCCTTTTTTAACAGTTCATATAGCTTTATTTATTTTGTCTTCCTTTTTGTTAAAGTAATTCCTATAGCTTTTTATATCCATAAATGTTTCGATGAATTTGTCTTATCTTTTTTTTTTGTTGCCATAATTATAGTATTATATACGACATCTGCATCTTTATAGAAAATTGATACAACTTTTACCTATCTTAATAAATCCCTACTTCTTCTTTTTTTCATATTTGTCTGGACAAAGGAAACTACTTAACCGGAGATAAAACAATTAAAGATCCATAACAAAATTGAATTGAAAGTTGACATATAAGAGTCAAAACTAAATAAAACTAAGATTTCCATTAAATGAGATTCCATATAAGTTCTATTTTCTTATTTGAAAATCTCCCCCTAAACTCACTTTAAGAATGCCAAGTGGCTTTTTAATAGCTTACTATATATATATATATATATATATATATATATATATATATTAAAGAAATAAAGTTACCATATATAATTGCATTATGGTTAACCCAAGTAGTAAGCTATTAAAAAGCCACTTGGCATTCTTAAAGTGAGTTTAGGGGGAGATTTTCAAATAAGAAAATAGAACTTATATGGAATCTCATTTAATGGAAATCTTAGTTTTATTTAGTTTTGACTCTTATATGTCAACTTTCAATTCAATTTTGTTATGGATATATATATATATATATATATATATAATACATAAATTATGCATATATTATACATCCACCGATTATTATTAGTTTAAGTGGTTAGATGAGCGACTATTTGGGTTAATTCTTCAAAAACTAGCCCGTCCGATTAGTGGGGCATGCTGGTTAGTGGGATAGGGTTCCAGGCTAGTAGTGGGCTGGGATAATCCGGGTTATATTGGAGCCATTCGGATTCGGGCTTATCCGGTTCGAACCGGACTGGATTTCTTATAGTATATTATGTTTCCTTATTCAATGTAATTGATATTTAAATGTTTGCAAACTTTTAAATAATAAAATAAGTATTTTAAGACATAAAATCAAATTTTTAAACTTTAAAGTTTAAAGTCTTAAATTTGAAATTAAGTGGCTACATAAAATTATTTAATAAGACCAATATGTAAGGATCAAGCATCAAAGGCTTTTATTTCACATGTTCATTGCATAATAATACTTCAAATTATTTAGCAAGTTCTATTTTAATTTTTTATTTTATTTTTGAACTTGCAAATTAAAAGTTTATAATAATTTTATAAAAAATATGAAAGATAACATCACATTTCTTGCATCATTTTTGTAAGTTCATCCAAGTCAACACGAGGTTCTTGGTTTCCGGCATTACTTGAATTAGAATCATAAACCATTATATCTCCAATTGGTCCTCTGGTTCATCAACCTCTTCACGCCCCTGATTTCGCCGTTCTGATCTTATCAAATCTCTGAAGCATACTAGAACTTCCAAAGGATTGATACCTAATGAGTGACGGGTATCTCCTAGCTGTTGCATTGCTTGGCTAAATGCGCTCTCTGATGCAACTGTTGAAATCGGCACTGTAACGACCCGACCAGTTATTTTGAGCTCTAGTATGTCGTTCAGCAGTTTGAGACCTTGAGTAGCTTCACTTCATGTATTATGACTTGTACGTGTGGTCGTAATTAAATTTCGGGAAGCTCAGAGTTGATTCGGATTGAAAATTCTAATTTTGGAAGCTTAAAGTTGAAAAAATTGACTAAGGTTTGATTTTTGAGTAAATGACCTCGGAATTGGGATTTGAAAGTACTAATAAGTTCGTATGATAATTTTGGACTAGGGAGTATGTCCGGATCGGATTTTGGATGATCCGGGAGCGTTTCAGCGCTTATTGTGGAAAGTTGGCATTTTAGATAAATTTCATAAGTTTGGGTTGAAGTGGATTTTGATGTTATTGATGTCCGTTTGGGATTCCGAGCATGGGAATAGCTCTGTATGGTGATTCTGGTCTTAGGAGCGCATCCGTATATGGATTTGGAGGTCCGTAGGTCATTTCAGGGTCATTTGGCAAAAGTTGGAAATTGAAGGTTTTTGGGAAGTTTGACCCGGAGTGGACTTTTTGATATCGGGGTCGGATTCCGATTCTGGAAGTGGGAATAGGTCCGTAATGTCATTTATGACTTGTTTGCAAAATTTGAAGTCATTCCGGATTGATTTGATACGCTTCGGCGCAAATTATAGAACTTGGAAATTTCATAAATCATAAATCGATTTGAGGCGCAATTTGTAGTTTTGGCATTGTTTGATATGATTTGAGACCTCTACTAAGTTTGTATCATGTTTTGGGACTTGTTGGTATGATTTGACGGGGTCCTGAGGGGCTTTGGTGTATTTTGGATCATTGGTTGAGAGACTAGTAAAGTTAAGAAATTTGAAGTTTGACCATGGTCAATATCGGGTCAAGACGATCTCTTTTCAGTATTTTGAGTGCGCGAGCAGGTCAGTAGCGTATTTTATGATTGAAATTCATATATGGTTTGTGTCCAGGAGGTTTCGGATGAGTTTCGGGGTGGTTTCAGATCATTTTAGAGAAGTTTGGGTTTGCGAAGTTTTTGTCCGCAAATGAAAACCTGGGCAGATTGTTTTAAATCGGGATTTTTCTCATTTCACTCATTTGTCTCTTGGTTTGGGCGATTTTTGGAGAACTTCAAGGGGAGATTTTCATCATCTATTGTAAGGTAAGTAATTCCTGCATATTATTAGCTAACTACATGGATTCTACAAGGATTTAACCATAGAAATTAGTAGAAATTGTGAGATTTTGAAAGAAACCTAGAAATTGGTAATTTTGAACTTTTACCACGAAATTGGACATGGAATTAGGAATACATTATATATTTGCATTCGTGGTATTATGGGTAAAGTTTATCTTTGAAATATTTTGGAATCCTAGCACGTGGGCCCGAGGGTTGACTTTATTGACTTTTCGAGCGGAATTGGGAATTGTTTAAATTGATTGATTATGGGTATTAAAGTATATTTTAATTGGTTTGCACCTTGTTTGACTAGTTTTTGGATCGACGGGCATCAGTTTGAGTTGTTAGAGAGGCTTTGGAGCCGGTTATAAAACTTCGGAGTGAGGTAATTCTCCTGTCTAACTCTATGAGGGGGAAACGACCCCTAGGTGATGTATTTGATATGTGCTACTTGTTGCGGGGGCTACATACGCACGAGGTGACGAGAGTTCGTATGTAGCTAAATCCATGTTATTGTTCGGGTAGACTTAGATTCACACCATATTATAGTTGTACTATTTGAGTAGTCCCTTGCATATTAAATTCCTTTATGTTACATTACGACTTGAGACTAGACTTGTGTAGAGTGATAGACTCACTATTGTAGAGATTTGACGGTCTTCATGATTAGCCGCGAATAATTTTACTCCTCTTACGAATTTCTCCTGCGTTATGCGTTCTGATCGAAAGGTTTCCTCAAAGCTCCTTATAAGTCACATGTCCCTTAGTGAGTAGGGTCAAGGACCCTTCAAAGCTTCATATTCTAATGGGATCGGGCCGTTCGCCTCGGCAGGATAGATACATCTATGGTTCGTGTCGTTCGACCCTCGGTAGTGCGCACATCTTATGGGATCGGACCGTTTGCCTCGGCAGAATTATGTACCACACTCTCATGGGAGGGGACCGTTCGCCTCAGCAATATAATAGATGTATCTATGGTTATATTCTAGATTATGATGGGATCGGGCCGTACGCCTCGGCATTTTCTATAAAATACTCCTATGGAATCGTGCGTATTATTTCTCAAAAATCCAGTGTATCTTGGAGTTTTCCTAATTTAAATTATGACAACCTATCTGGTGAAGTCCGTTATATATATATATATATATATATATATATATATATATATATATATATATATATATATATATATATATATACACACACACACACTCCGGTGGAGGAGGTAACTGCTAATCGAGAGTTTGAGTTTAATTGTTGAGAGAAGAATTGTACCACGTATTTATACTAATTTATCTCGTTTATTTACTCTGCCCTATATCTGTTTACTTCTTACTGTATCTGTCTTATTGGACCACTAGTAAGTGTCGATGTTGACCTCTCGTCACTACTTCTCTAGGGTTAGGCTAGATACTTACTGGTTACACATTGATTTACGTACTCATGCTGCACTTGCTGCACTTATTGTGCATGTATACATACATGTTTCTGGTGGTCCTCTGGGTGTAGAGGCGCGGCTGTTGTGGGGACTTTACGGTGAGATGCACTTCCTTGATATGATCTGCAGCATACAGAGTCTCCATCAGAGATATTTATATTCCCCGTCTAACTTGTATTTCAGACGGATGTTGTATTATTGTTGTACTCATTAATAGATGCGCATACACTTGTGACACCGGATTTTGAGGGTTCTTACGGGATTGTTCATTATTATAGTTCATGTAAATATTATCACTTACCTTGTAAATTCTATTTCATACTTTTTAATTAATGAAAATTATGATTTCAAATACTAAAAGGAGTAATTAAGTTAATCATTCACTGTTGGCTTGCCTGGCGACGGTGTTAGGCGCCGTCACGACCTTAGTGGATTTGGATCGTGACAACTTGGTATCAGAGCGTTAGGTTCACTTAGGTCTCACGAGTCATGAGCAAGTCTAATAGAGTCTTGCGGATCTGTACGGAGACGTCTGTACTTATCTTCGAGAGGCTACAGTGCTGTTAGGAGCATTTCCCTTCTTGATTCCTCATCGTGCGATTTGATTCCTTTGAGGCTTATGCCTTTATTTTCTTCCTACTCATTCTTATACGATGTTGAACATTCATGTCAATTGGGCACCGAGGAGTTGCTGTGGTACTACAGACGTGGAGCAGGATGTTTCTCCCTGTGCATTCGAGCAAGTTATTATCGTCTTTTTGCAGAAGGATGTTCTGTCATTTCAGCTCAGTAGCTGTATTTCTGATGGTTCTGAGACTATGCAAATGTTTCTATGATGTTCATTAATTGTTATCTCACAGTGTTGATGTAATGGTGGGGTGCTTATTTATGTGCTGATGTAGTGAATGACTTGAAAGGTGAATTTCTCAGCGCATGATTTAGAGGTTCAGCATTTAATTCTAGCAAAAGAAAGGCAATCAGACTATAAATGGTCAGGTTTGGGTGATGGGGTAACGGGACTTGGTGTTTTCGAAAGTGAAGGAATTTTCATCTGTGATGTAGTGTCGTTGTCCTTGTTTGAAGTATTACGGTTCACCGGTGTTATGGCCTCTTTGATTTGCCTACGGGGCAGGGTGCTGTGAAATGGTGCCTGAGAAGCGGTTGTTAGAAATAGCAGTGTGTAGCGGTTTCGGGATCAAATTGGTGTTTCTAATATTGATGGCTCGAGAAAGATGAGCTTCTAGGAGGTTTAGAGTTGGTAATAATTTATTAGTTTAAGTGCTACAAAGATAGATTTTGATTTGAGGCAACATTTGGGTAGCGAATGATGAGGAAGGACACGGTGGGAGATGTCTCGCGATTGTTGAATGGCTAGAAGGTCAAGTATGAAAAATCAAAGGTCGAGAAGTTGCTTAAAGGAGATGGTTTAACTGAAGTGGGAGTGGCAGAGTAGCATATGGATTCTGTGGTAGGATAGCCACCTGACTTGAGAAAGATTTAGAGTGATTTGGGAATCCATAGGTGGGTTATCTCCTGTGAGCAAGTTAGCATTTGCGTGATTTTGATGAATTTCTACGAAGAATTCTACCTACCACCCGACAAAAAGTTAAATGTGCGATTGTGGTTGATAATTCAGAGGGTTCATGAAAAGTCTAACAAGAAACTACAAGAAGTTTGGTGGGTTAATTATGCGAGATCATGGTAATTGGGAAGGAGGAATCTTGGTGGGTTCCAGGGTTATGTAATTGTAGCTTCAAGCTAAGTGGGGGATCCCCACCGTCTACGATTGGATCGCATGGTGGTCTTCTTGTGCGATTTCTGGTTATCGGTGTATGGGTGGGTTATTTTGACTAAGGAAAAAAAACATTAGAGGTAATTCAAGCAAAGGAATTAAGGAATGTGTGTTATATTTAGCCTTATCGATTCATGTTCAGGTTTTGGGAAGGCTCGGAGTTTATGCTTCTTGTGGATGTGATGTACAAGGAAAAGAATTCATCCGGTTGCTTCTTTGAGGGGGTGTTCATATGCTAGCAGGGCATTGGAGTTTGGTCATATTCGGGACTAGGTCAGAGTGGGTGACTCTCAACAATGGTCCTAGTGGGTTCAAGAATTAAAGTGCAGTGCCTAAGGATTTCGGGTCCGTTATGTGGTCAAGTATTGGATTTTTGCAGTGGACTAGGAAAGGGACTTGGATTGTTCTATGTTATCATCGGGTCTGCGGTGCAGTATTGGAGGGAAGGGAGAAATAACTTTGGATTCGTGGAAGGTCTTGCAGAATGGGTGTACCGGTTAGAGATGTTATTGTGCGCTTGAGGAGGGTATGAGATAGTTCATGAGTATTGAGACGGTGTGGTCTCGTGTTCCGGGTCACTCGGGATGAGTGCGGATTGAGTTCGTTATGTTTTTGAATAGAGCTATTATTATTTCTAAGGCAAGTCAAGAGTAAATTAGAAGAAGTTGGTTCGGTTAGTAATGGTCGAATTAGCATGATTGTGGCAATGATCAGTTCCTTCGGCGTGTGAAGTTATACATATAGTTGGTGGTTGTACACTTGGGCTTGAGCCCCACTACAACTTGGTTGATTTGGGAGGTATTTGATTCAAATGGCTTTGTTGTGTAAATAGATTCCGGAAGGGCTATGGCAGGTTAGATCATGACTTCAGGTTTGTATTTTCTACGGTTTGAGAATTCAGTTGCGTGTTGCATTGGTTCTTCTGAAATGAGCTAAGTGAAAGGTTTCTAGCCAATGAAGTGTTTATTCCATTAGTCGTTCAAGGGTTATGGTGAATACGTGTATTATCGCGTAGCGACATAGGGACTGGAAATTGAAGGTCAAGGTCGCGGCTCGGTGTTGATTGATGTCACGAGCTCGGATGAGCAGGGGGAATTCGGATGTTCAGAGTAAGCTGGCATTTTCTTTAGTGTCACCTGATAATGGTGTTCGGTGGAAGAAGCTTTGTGTATTGACTTGCAGATTTTTTATTCGCTTTACAGAATTAGAATGGCTGGTGGTATGGATGTGCGGACCTTGTTACCTGGTACGGAAGGTCCTGGGAGCGTATTTCACGGAGAAATTTGTATAGGTGTGGCATGTTAGTCACTTGACTGTTAAAGATTGAAACCAAGCATGGAGATTATGGTACTATCGATAATGTGAGTGTTTATGACCGAGTGGCATTCTATTCCTTGGGCTGTAGACCGTGTGAGTTTGTCCTGGATTTGACGATTGTTCTTGTGTGTTATGGATAGGTCATTGTGGATCCTTGAAAGGTTACTAGCCCAGTATGATATGATCAAAATCGGCTTGAGATCCGTTGATGAGAATAAATGTGGGTGTGTGCTCTACACCAGACCGGATGTGTTCATTCAGCATAACATTTCTTATGGAGGAGTCTTCGGGCATTGGATGTTATTCCCGTCATCAGCTATTCCATGTAATACTCTATTGTGCCATGTGGGTTGTGAGACGGCTTGGTTATTCTCACCTGTATTGTGGTCTCGTACTGTAACGACTCGACTAGTCGTTTTGAGTATCACAGCCCCGTTCCCCCATTTACTGCTCAATTTATGCCTTATAGTTGATTTATGATTTATTGGGTTAGTTGGTTCGGGTTCAGAAGGATTTCGGAGTGAAATGAGACACTTAGTCTCATAATAAAAACTTAAGTTAGAAAAGTTGACCGGATATTCACTTATGTGTAAATGACCTCGAAATTTAATTCTGATGATTCCAATAGCTCCGTATGGTGATTTTGGACTTAGGAACGTGTATGGAAAATTATTTGGAGGTCCGTAGTAGAATTAGGCTTGAAATGGCGAAAGTTGAATTTTGAAAAGTTTGACGGGGAGTTGACTTTATGATATCGGGGTCGAAATCCGATTCTGAAAATTTTAATAGGTCTGTTATGTCATTTATGACTTGTGTGTAACATTTGAGGTCAATCAGACGTGATTTGATAGGTTTCGGCGTTGTTTGTGAAAACTTGAAATTTCAAAGTTTATTAGGCTTGAATTGGGGTATGATTCGTGTTTTTAGTGTTGTTGGATGTGATTTGAAGACTCGACTAAGTTTATATGATATTTTAGGACTTGTTGGTATATTTGGTTGAGGTCCCGAGGGGCTCGGGCATGTTTCGGATGTTATTCGGATTATTTTCCTTCATTTTTGCACAACTGGTAGCTATCGATTTATGGTTTTTCAAACCTTCTTCGCGATCCACGATCGCGTGAGTGATTTCATGTTCGCGTAGGGTAAAATGTGTGGGCAGTCTGCTTTGTGCTTCGCGATAGCGAGGCCATTTCCGCGATTGCGATTAAGAAAATATAGGCAGTGGAAAACTGTTCTTCGCGATCGCGTAGGCATGTTCGCGATCGCGTTGAGCAAATGACTAGGCAGAGAGTTTAAGTTCTGAAAATGGAACTTCATCCCATTTTCCATTTTTGACGACTTGGAGCTCAGGAAGAGGCATTTTTTGGGAGATTTTCAGAGAAAACAATGGGGTAAGTGTTCTTAAACTCAATATTGGTTAAATTACCCGAATCCATGGTCTTTTTCAACATTTAATTGGTGAATTAAGTTGGAAAATTGTGAAAACCCCTCTTGGTTTAATTTGGAGATTTGAGGGTCGAGTTGATGACGGATTTGAGTAAAATTTGTATGGTTGGACTCGTGGTTGAATGGGCGTTCATATTTTGTAACTTTTGTCGGGTTCCAAGATGTGGGCCCCACAGGCGATTTTTGGAGTGTAATTTCGGATTTTGTGGGAAAACATTAGAATTCTTATATGGAATTAATTTCTAGAATTGTGTGGACTGAATCAAATTTATTGTGGCTAGATTCGAGCCGTTCAATAGTTGATATGCGTAGATTGGGATTTTTGGAGCATTGTTTAGCTTGCTCGGTATTGGATTCGTCTTGTTCGAGGTAAGTAACTCTTCTAATCTTGGAGTTGCGGGTATGGACACTGAATATACATATTATGTGAATTGTTTGGAGGTGACTCACATGCTGAGTGACGGGTGTATGGGCGTGCACCATAGAAATTGTGACATAATTATTTCGTGGAATTTTGTAGTAAAACAATCGTGGTATTTTCCATGCAGTTCTATGTGTTAGAGAAATTGAGATGAGAATCATATTAAAAATCATGTTGAGGCTATGTGCCAGTATTATTGGGACTCACAAAGGTCATATTGCTGTGAATTATTTATTTTAAATTGAAAATTCATACTCAGTCATATTCATTTCATTGCATATCATATCTCAGTCTCTGTTGTTGTTTATTGATACATCATATCATCATTTTCGGGCTATTTTCATGATATTGTGAGCCCGAGAGACTAGAAAGATTGATGAATAAGTGAGGACGAGGGCCTGGTTATGAGGATAATTATGAGATCGGGCTGCACGCCGCAGCAGGCCATATTGGCTTTATTATAGCACGTGAGTTATCCGTGCGGGTATAGATATTGATACTATAGCACGTGAGTTGTCCGTGCAGATTATAGTGCTTGGGCTGAAGGAGCCCCTCCGGAGTCTGTACACACCCCCAGTGAGCGCATGTACCTACTGAGTGCGAGTGTCGAGCGATTAGGAGGTGTGATGACCCAAAAGGTCATCTTTAAATTTAATAATTAACTCTGTGTTCTAAGACCTCGAAAAGTAATATTTATCATTCTTCGACTTGGGTGCGCAGTCCGTATAATTTTCCAAAAAATGCTTATGTAAAAAATTGATTAAAATGTAAAATATAGCCTTAAAACTCAATTTAGTTGACTTTGGGCAACATTTTTAGCAAACGGACCCGGATCATTATTTTGACAATTTCGGTAGGTCCGTCTCGTGATTTGGGACTTCGGCGTATGCCCGGAATTTAATTTGGAGGTACCTAGCTCAAGTTATGGCCATTTAACAGAAACTAGAAATTTAAAGGCTAAAGATTTCCAAAGTTTGATCACGGATTTGACTTTTTCATATCGGGGCCAGAATCCTATTCTGGAAATTGGAATAGCTCCGTTATCTCATTTATGACTTGTGTGCCAAATTTGAAGTCATTCGGGATTCATTTAACATGTTTCGGTACACGATTTGTAAATTGAAAAGTTTGAAACTCAAAAGTTTGAATCGAGGTGTGAATTATAATTTTAGCGTTGTTTTGATGTGATTTGAGGTCTCGACTAAGTTCTTATGATGTTTTAGAACTTGTTGGTATATTTGGTTGAGGTTCCGGGGGCCTCGGGTGGATTTCGGATGGTTAACGGATCAAAAATTGGACTTAAGAAAAAATCTAAAATTTTGGGTTTCTGGTGTAATCGCACCTGCGGATTTTAGACCGCAGAAGCAGAAACCGCAAATGCGGTCAAGTTTTTGCAGAAGCGGAAATGCTGGATTGAACACATAAAAATCGGGATTTAGCCATTTTTACTCATTTTTTAGTTTTGAGTCTCGGATTTAGGCGATTCCAAAGCAATTTTTCACGACTTTGAATTGGGTAAGTGTTCTATAACAAAAAATGATTATATTTCATAAATCCATGTCTATATTCATCATTTATTTCAGATTTAGATGGAAGATATTGGAATTTTTGTAAAACTTTCCAAAAATAAAAATTTAAGATTTGAAGGTCCATTTCACATCGAAATTTGATAATTTTTGTATGGTTGGACTCGTATCGGAATGGATGTTCGGATTTCATAAGTTTTTTTGAGATTCGAAACGTGGGCCCCATTGTCAATTTTTGAGATGAATTTCGGATTTTAATCCGGAAAATTAGTAAATTCATATGGAATTAATTGCTACGATTTGTATTGAGTATATTGAATTGTTTATGAATAGATTTGAGGATTTCGGACACGAATTCACGAGGCAAATGTTTATTGGATTCTTGAACTTGGTTGCAAAGCGAGGTAAGTGCCGTGGTTAACTTTGACTTGAGGGAATAGAACCCTTGAATTATTTGCTATGTGAATTTCATGTGTAACGATGTATAGGCAAGGTGACGAGTTCCTATACTTTGTAAAATTAATTATTTGCTTAATTATTTAAACATCTTAAATTGTTTTAAGACACGAATTAATTGTTATAATAATTGTTTCTCTCTTATTCCTTGTCAAATATTAATTCTTGAATTCCTGCAATAATTGTTACATGCTTAATTGATTTATGTGTCTTAATTGCTACTTGACATTTAGCATATTAAATATTAAACTACCTATTTTCTCCCTGATTTCCACAATAAATTGCTACTTGTCATTATTTGTTTCATAAATAAATTATAATTATCGTATGCCTTGATGCTTAATAGTTTCTCATTGAACGTGGTATTTATTGGAGTATTTTTATTACATTTAAGAGTTGTTAAATATATTGGGGGATCGGGTTGCGCGCCGCAACATATTTATTTAAAAGTTTATATTGGGGGATCGGGTTGCACTTTATATTGGGGGATCGGGTTGCACGCCGCAACAGATTTATTCTAAGTTTATATTGGGGGATCGGGTTGCACGCCGCAATGGAAACAGGTTGAGGGATTGTGACTGCTGAATTGGCTTCAATTATTGATATTCTTTACCGGTCTTGCTACTATTCCCGTTATTATTATTATTGTGTACAGGTTAATGTAAGCGACCTGCCTTAGCCTCGTCACTACTTCGTCGAGGTTAGGCTCGACACTTACCAGTACATGGGATCGGTTGTACTGATACTACACTCTGCACTTCTTGTGTATATTTCGGAGTTGGTCCCAACGGCGTACTGTAGATTTGCCCCGATACAGCTACCAGTGGAGACTTGAAGTATAACTACACAGCGTTCGCAGTTCTGAAGTCTCCTTCTATCTTATCTCAGATGTGTATTATATTTCAAACAACTTGAATTTTGTTCAGACCTTTATTTGTATTATTCTATAAGCTCGTACACTTGTGACTCCAGTTCTGGGATGGTATTTAGATATCGCGATTATTATGGATTATTCACTTTATTTCAGACTTTATTTCCGCATTTGTTTCCTTGTTATTAATTAATTTAAAATTTTGTTAAAATGGCTAGTTATATTCTAACGTTGGCTTGCCTAGCAAGTGAAATGTTAGGCGCCATCACGGTCCCGAAGGTGGGAATTTCGGGTCATGACAGTTGGTATCAGAGCACTAGGTTACATAGGTTTCACGAGTCACGGGCAAACTTAGTAGAGTCTGAAGGATCGGTACGGAAACGTCTGTACTTATCTTTCAGAGACAATGAAGTTTAGGAACAATATCACTTCTTTCTTATCCTATCGTGCGATTTTATTCTATCATCGATAATTGAACCATTCTATTCTTATTCTCTCACAGATGGCGAGAACACGTAATACTTCTACCGACGGACAGGGACCAGAGCCCCCAGTGGCAACTTTGGCTAGGGGTAGAGGTCGAGGCCGAGGTCGTGCTAGAGGCCGAGGTAGAGCTCAGTCTAGAGCTCGAGCAGCCACACCTGTTGTAGAACCTCAGGTGGATCTTCAGGAGTAGGTTCCAGTTCATACTGTACCAGTTGGACCAGTTCAGGTCCCGGAAGGATTCATAGCTACTCTAGTGCTTCAGGATGCTCTAGTCCGTTTGGTAAGTCTTATGGAGGGCGTGGCCCAGAATGGTACATTTCCAGTAGCAACAACCATCTTACAGGCTGGGGGGAGGAGTACAAACTCCCACTACTCTCACTCCAGTGCAGATGGCTCCCCAGAATCAGGCTCCAGTATCCCCGCCAGTTGGGGTAGTTCAGCCAGTTGTTGCGGCACAGGCCGGTGATAGTCCCGTCATGTCTTTTGAGGCCTTATTGAGACTGGATAAGTTTATCAAGCTCTTTCCAGTTTACTTCAGTGGTACACCTTCTGAGGACCCACATGATTATCTTGACTGCTGCCATGAGGTGCTGCGGAACATGGGTATAGTTAAGACCAATGGGGTTGATTTTGCTGTATTTCAGATGACGGGATCCGCCAAGAGGTGGTGGAGAGATTATACATTGACCAGACCAGTTGGATCGCCTGCATTGACCTGGGAGTAGTTTTCATGACTATTTCTAAAGAAGTTCCTCCCTATCACATTGAGAGATTATACATTGACCAGACCAGTTGAGGCCTTATTGAGACGGCATCAGGATGGGTGTTATGAGTATGGGAACATTGGCCACATCAGGAGATATTGCCTTAGGTTGTCGAGTAACAGATCTCGGTAGGATTCTCGTGCCATCATACTAGCATCGGTTGCTTCACCGCCTGCTCAGCCAGCTAGAGGCGGAGGTCAGGCCATTAAAGGTTGAGGTCAGGCCGTTAGAGGTGGAGGCCATCCAGTTAGAGGCCGTCCCAGAGATGCAGTTCAGAGTGATGGGGCCCAGCCCCAATTTTATACTTTTCCAGCTAGGCCTGAGGCCGAGTCATCCGATGTCGTGATCACAAGTATTATTCTAGTTTGCCATAGAGATGATTCAGTTCTATTTTATCCAGGATCTACTTATTCCTATGTGTCTTCCTATTTTGCTTCATATTTGAGACTAGTGTGGATCTTCTACATCTTGATATGGTAGATTTTGATGTCATCTTGGGTATGGATTGGCTGTCACCTTATCATACTATATTGGATTATCATGCCAAGATGGTGACCTTAGCCATGCCGGGGTTACCTCAGTTAGAGTGGAAAGGAACTCCTGATCATTCTAACAGCAGGGTTATTTCTTATATGAAGGTTCGGCGTATGGTCGAGAAATGGTGTCTAGCCTATTTGGCTTATATTCATGATCCCAGTGTGCATGTTCCTTCTATGGACTCGGTACCAGTTGTTCGTGAATTTCCAGAAGTATTTCCTCCAGATTTATCGAGGATGCCACCCGACAGAGATATTGACTTCTGTATTGATTTAGCTTCGGGCACTCAGCCCATTTGCATCCCACCATACCGTATGGCCCTGCCGGAGTTGAAAAAATTGAAGGAGCAATTACAAGACTTGCTTGATCAGGGATTTATTAGACCCAGTGTCTCGCGTGGGGTGCACCAGTGTTATTTGTAAAGAAGAAAGATGGTTCAATGCGAATGTGTATAGATTATCGGCAGTTGAACAAGGCTACTATCAAGAACAAGTATCCATTGCCAAGAATTGATGACTTATTCGATCAGCTTCAGGGTGCCAAGGTGTTTTCAAAGATCGACTTGAGGTCTGGTTACCATCAGTTGAAGATTAGGGCATTTGATGTCCCTAAGACAGCTTTTTGGACTCGGTATGGGCATTATGAATTCTTAGTGATGTCATTTGGGTTGAAAAATGCCCCAGCACCATTTATGCATTTGATGAATCGGGTGCTCAAGCCCTATTTGGATTCTTTTGTGGTTGTATTCATTGATGATATCTTAATTTACTCCAGCAGTCGAGAGGAGCATGAGCAGCATCTTCGGAGTGTGCTTCAGACTTTGAAGAATAATCAGTTATATGCTAAATTTTCAAAATACGAGTTTTGGTTAAACTCAGTTGCCTTTTTAGGGCATGTTGTATCGGCAGAAGGCATAAAGGTTGATTCTAAGAAGATTGAGGCTGTTTAGAATTGGCCTAGACCTACTTCAGTTACAAAGATCCCGAGTTTCCTGGGGTTGGCAGGTTATTACCGTCAGTTCGTGGAAGGGTTTTCTTCTATAGCAAGCCCATTGACCAGACAGGTGCCCCATTCAGATGGTCAGACGAGTGTGAATTCAGCTTTCAGAAGCTCAAAACTGCTCTAACTACGGCGCCAGTATTGGTATTACCCACAGGTTCATGATCTTATATGGTATATTATGATGCATCTCACATTGGGCTTGGTGCAGTATTAATGCAAGATGGCAGAGTGATTGCAAACGCGTCGGGACAATTGAAAGTTCACGAGAAGAATTATCTTGTTCATGACTTAGAATTGGCAGCCATTGTTCATGCACTGAAGATTTGGAAGCATTACCTCTACGGTGTCTCGTGTGAGGTATTTACTGATCATCATAACCTTCAGTATCTATTCAAACAAAAAGATCTTAATTTGAGGCAGAGAAGATGGTTGGAGTTGTTGAAAGACTATCATATCACCATTTTGTATCACCCCGGAAAGGCCAATGTGGTGGCCGATGCTTTGAGTAGAAAGGCTGTGAGTATGGGAAATCTTGCGTATATTCCGGCTGGTGAGACGCCATTAGCTACAAATATTCAGACCTTGGCTAATCAGTTCGTGAGGTTAGATGTTTCAAAACCCAGTCGGGTTCTAGCTTGCACAGTCGCTCGATTTTCTTTATAAGAGCGCATTAGAGAACGACAGTATAATGATCCTCATTTACTTGTCCTTTAGGACACGGTGCGACACGGTGATGCCAAATAGGTTTTTGTGGGGGAAGATGGAGTTCTGCGAATGCAGGGTCGTATTTGTGTGCCTAATGTGGATGGGCTTCGTGAATTAATTCTTGTAGAGGCCCATAGTTCCAGGTATTCTATTCATTCAGGTACTGCCAAAATGTATCAAGATTTGCGGCAACATTATTGGTGGAGGAGACTGAAGAAGGATATAGTTGCATATTGTCACGACCCCAAATTCCCTCCGTAGGAGGTCGTGATGGCACCTAGTCTCTAAGACTAGGTAAGCCTATCAATGCGGAATAATCATAAATATCTGAAATAAATAAACTACAATTCAAATAATTACAACTCTCAAAACCCGATAGAAATAAGTCACAAGCTTCTAAAAATTTATTCTCAATGTTTCTATGTATCAAGGTCTAAAGAAAAATAAGGAAGCAGCATAAAATGATAGAAGGGGACTCTGGAGTCTGCGGACGCTGGCAGATATACCTCGAAGTCTCCGTGCGTAGGTATCTCACTGACGTCTTGACTGGTAAGATGTACCTGTATCTACACAAAAAGATGTGCAGAAGCGTAGTATGAGTACATCACAGCGATACCCAGTAAGTGCCAAGCCTAACCTCAGTACAGTAGTGACGAGGTCAAGTTAGGCCCTACTGGAGAATAGATAATGACATGGAAAAATGTTTAAGCAATTTAATAAGATAAAATGACTGTGGAAATGAATCAAATAGTATGTTACATTTAATGACACCAAATAATTGCAAATAATATTTCGTGGAATCAAAACATAATTCCTTTCAACTTTATGAAAATCACAACAATTAATCGAAGGCAACTATGGCCATAAATCAATATAAACAAGGGCACTACCGAGGTACCGCATCATAGTCCCAAATCATAAATAAATTCACAATATCTCATTTCCTTATATCACCGCGGGAGCCTACACAATTTATTTAAAGAAAATATTTTTCCCGAAATAGCATCCCGCGTTTTAGCCACCCTTATCACACCGCATGACTTCTAGTAGTCTCCCTTACTAGCCACGCGTATCAAGCCACCCTTATCTCACCGCATGCGTTTCAATACCAAGACCTTATACCACCACATGCGTATTAATATCACAATATATCTCAATTTGCACCTCAAGTGCCCAATATTTTAATTTTCCAAAAATAAATCAACAACAACATTTTTCAATAATAAAGAGCTCACGGCTCATGCCAAAATAATCCAACAATAATATTTTTTCACAATAAAGAGCTCACGGCTCCATCACAATGAGTACCAAAAAATCTTACGAAAACATTCACGAATATATAATTCAGGAAAATAATGTTTCAAAATCTTTAATACGTTTCTTCAATATCAAATTTAAAAATGTCAAATACTTCATATTAATAATATTTAATTTAAAGAAAATCAACCTTCAAATAATGCACAGTATAAAAGAAACCAAGTTTCAATTAAACAGGTAAAACAATTAGCAGGAAAGGGTCAAACAAATTTAAAGTATATATCTCAGATCAATGATGAATAATGTAACAAGATAAAATAATTTAATAAATGCGCAACAATGATCTACATAATTTAAAAATATAATCTTTCATATTTAGCCCGTGTACACACTCGTCACCTCGTGTACACAACTTTCAACACATTTCAATAATCACATTAATATCAATTCTAGGGGAAATTTCTATCACGCCCCAAACCTGAAGAGGCGTGGCCGGCACCCGGTACCATACTCGATCCGAGCGAACCACTCTGTAACTGTGAACTCTAGAGGGGTAACCCTCAACCTAGGCCGATGAGGCCAAATTTTGAATCATCTAAAAATATCGTCTCTCTCATCTGAGGGGTAAACATACCCAAAAACTCATATATATTTAAATATATATATCTATATATAAATGTGCAGGCTGACGAGGCCGCCATGAATATTTACTGATATACAAACTATACAGGACTTGTCTACAAGCCTCTAGAGATAGTTGAACTGTATCATGGTCGGGACAGGGCCTCGACCTACCCATCAAACCTATATATATAAAAAAAACTCCAAGGTCTAGACCTGGTAACTCCGGGGAAGTGGAGCTTACCAACCAAGCTGATATTTAGCTCTGTCTACTAGGAAGGTCTATCCAGCTGTCTATCAGGACCTGCAGGCATGAAATGCAGCGTCCCCAGCAAAGGGACGTCAATACAAATAATGTACTGAGTATGTAAGGCAACAAAATAACTGAAAGCTGAAACTGAACTTATGATATAATAACGGAATGTAATTGGGAGTCAAAAATAATCTGAAGATATGCTTACATGCTAGTACTGACTCAACTCTCTCCATATAGTATGTAAAATAGTTGTCCGGTCCTATAAGGCTCGGTATGTGTAACCGCCCTACCATAGTAGGCTCGCTCATAGGCACTCGGCCATACTAGGCTATGTATCTCGGCCATTCTGGGCTCGCTCATAGGTGCTCGGCCACAGTAGGCTCGGTATATAACTTACCATCTGATCAGAGGTTGCCCAATAGGGGCCTGCCCACCGATTATAGCTCGATGGTGGTAAAAATACTGTAACACTGTATATATATACACTCTCTGCTCCCTTGGCTAAAATAAGACAATACTAAACTGAATATGAAGTCCCGATAAGGGAGAATACTGTAACTTCTGAGACTAGGATAATGTGAATAAATTCAGGAATGCAAACTTCTCTTTATGCTTCGTTATCAAACTCATGTAGTTATGAGATCATGCCAAAATGAAGAAAGGTTTAGCCTTAACATACCTTATCACAATCTTTTCAATCACCAACTTGAACTCGCCTCTTCTCACCTTAATCTACAACAACGATAATAATACTATCATTAAGTTACGAAAGGTACAACTAACGCACAACGAACGACAAGCTTATTTTGTATTAAAACGGACAGCATCTCCCCTATAATTCTTACTTCCTCCAAATTCAAGATAACACCAACAACACCAAGAAAAACAATAATAACATATATATATATATATATATATATATATATATATATATATATATATATATATATATATATTATATTTTCCAACCTTATGTACACCACACAATACTACAAAATATTCCAACACACCCCAATCTCTTCATACACAAAACGACCACCGTAGTAGTGTCAACAACCCAAAATTATTACGACAAATGACCAGACCAACATCCTGCATTTATGTGGTGTTTATCCACACCCTTACTCCTCCAAAACTCCACAAAAATAGTAGTAAAACATGCAGCCCAACAGCACCACAAAACAGTCCATAAAACAGTCCGCTACAAGTGAATAACTCGAACTCACGGCTTCCGATCACCGTCCCGTGAGTTCTTACAAATAAAGAACGACTTACTATGCATCTACAGCAGAAAAAATGGATGAAAGAGAGAAGTAAACTTACCTTATTTTTGGATAACTCGGCTCCTATCTTGGTTCTTCAAACTCTAGGCTTTACCTCCAATTAGAACTTGAAAGGGAGAGAAAATCAATTGGGGTTTGTGGGAAATTGTTGGGAGGATTTTTGCAGAGATTAAGTTTGGTTATTTTTCCCTATTATCAGCCTAATATATGAAGGGGATAGGCCTTTAAAAAGGCCTCTTTGAACGACCCGAATTGGCCCATTTATGGATGATTCGAACAGGCCCGATTTTGGATTCTCGTTTAAGCAAGTAGATGATAGTCTGTGCAGTCTCGGAAAAACGCCCATATCTCTCTAGTACGATATCGTATTGACAAACGGTTTAATGCGTTGGAAAATAGACTTATAGATATTTTATTTGATGGGTGGAACACCCCATAAATCTACGTATATTGGGATAAAATGGCATTTACATTTGACCCAAAGTTTCAGTAAAACTTATGAATGTAACTTGTGATGACTTTCATCGACTTTTGTTCCACCACTCGCTTGACTTCAAAACATAACACACGACTATCATACGACTAACATAAATCATAACATAACCTCATTATCAATTTAAACACCCCGGTCTCACTCCAAAAGTACATGTTATAATATTCCCAATTTGTCGACTTTCGACGAAACATTATTGTTTTTCAATTCCTTTAGCTTCTGAACTTTCCAACCATCTTTGTACTTATTTTTCATGATCTTCAATATTTGTAACCTCTGAGGTAATATGATTAACTTACTTTGTAAACTTTTCAAATATAATTTCATTTATGAGCTTACATCAATTGATTTACGACGTACTCGTACGTACGAAAACATGGGTTGTAACATCATTCCCCCCCTTTGGAACATTCGTCCTCGAATGTTGACTGGTGCACTTTTTAGTCTCATAACCTATAGCTCTCATAAATACTTTATTGCTGGCCTTTCCATCTAGGCAACTGTTTTATGAATAAATCCATACGCCAGGGCATTCCCCCCTTTAGGCCTCTTTCTGACACCACGACTTTTGGTCTGAATCCTTCCAACCTCGTAATTATTGCGACATTCTGTCATGCAGCCTGTACGACTTTGTCCTTGTATGTGCGCCTATGCGACTCTTCTGTTCCTTTTCCTCCAGCTTTTAGCCAATCTCTAGGCCTCACTTTGGGAACATATATAGAACTATGACAAGTTGTTCCTCCCAGTGTATATAGGTGTAGTGAAGTTCTTTGCTCGGTACTTTGTCAAACTTACAACTGTTGCGATATCTTGTTTCGTAGCCTTCTAAATATATCCTTATGGCTTTACTACATCTAGGTAGGTTATACTACACCATCACACTTACTTCGTTTTATTATTGTCGAGGTTTGCTACCCAACTCCAGGTTACCCTCTCGCTGCTTATCCTATATGTATAAATCTAAGTCCTTTAGTTCTTCCTCATTACTGTTCATCTTAAGAATGACGGCCTAATATCATCTCATACTTTGGAACTTTTATCTGCCTATTGTTGATTCACCTTAATGTTGATCTATAATCTACCACTGATAAATTGAAACCTCTTATGTAATACATTGTCCTTAGGGATCACATCTCATCAGAGAACATCTGAAGTTATTTGCTCGATCCACCTAGGGGAGATACTATACTTCAATAACCGTATTTCATCGCATCCCAACGTGATTCATCTTATGAGGGGTATTCTAATCTCATGCAATTCAGGAAATCCCTTCTTTTTGAATCATTAACCAATCAATGGCCTTAACGTCATCCTTTTATCTATCATAATTACACCCTTATTCTACTACCAGGGCAACATTTCATCTCTTCAAATTTCTCATAGTCTTAGACTCCTCTAAGTTCATTCAGGCTATACTGAGTTTTTTTATAACTTACGGAAACCATCAGCTCTCTTGTTTTGATGGGCTTAATTCTGAGGCCTTACCTATTCTCGTCAGCTTCTCAATCACCTCTGCTTATCCTTACTCATGTCCGCCTAAAACCCTGTTGCTCTACCATACTTTATCTTGCGACCTACACATATTTATTTATAGTACTCACAACCTTCCTTTAACTTTCTAGCACCATACATTTCATTATGTTATTCTGGAACTTCAAGCGAGACATCAAACCGTCTCTAACTCTTCTTTAATCTCTTAACCAGACCTCTCGGTACTTGGAAACTATAGGCTAGAAGATATGCCACTGACAACACCACTATCATTTGTGGATACTGAATCACGGTGCTTTTAGCCCTCTATCTGATGTATGGACTATTCACAACCTCCTACACTTGTGCATCTCGTACCTTCTTAACCTTTACCTTACTTAGCTTTTAATCTCGCATTGTATCTTCTGTCTCTTTCATAACCTCTCTTCCACATAGGTAGAATTCACATCCACAACTTGAAGCTCTACTATAAACTTGCACCTCTAGTGCGTACACAATCCGGTGGGAGCTTCATACTTACTCCTTATGAGACTGGTACTTTTTTTTTTAATCTGGCTTTATTGTAAAGCCATTATAGAATATGGCCGTTGTACTATCTTTCTTGTACCTCTAATCTTAAGATTGATTTTGCAATGTTCAGAATCATGATTTCTATAATTATATTGGTCTAATAATCAGACTCCTGATTCACTTACCTGATGTAACTCGTTAGTTTCTTCTTCTCTCCCAGCCTTTAAGTAGGCTTAAGCTATCTTCCGATCTGCTGCTCAGGGTATTATTACTTTCTCCTTTGGTGGATGCCATGGAACATCCATAATATAATCTTCTAACAATTCAAGCCTTTGTCTGTGAGGTGGACTCAATTCTTTCTTTTAACTTTATATCGGCGTCTCCTATAGTTGTAGGAATGTCAACATATATGCTGCATGGATAATACTCTGAAATGTTAAGTGTGGTCATAACATAACTAACTCTGGGTCATTGATTTAATAATTCCTTTCGTGCCTTCTCAGTTTTCTTTAAAAGTGCGCAATTACTTCTCCTGGTCGTTCTGCCACTTATTGCATGAATACTTGGCTTATCCTAGTGCCAACACCTATTGGAATTTCGTGCAACTCATATGATCTCAAATATTACTTTTGATTTTTACTTCCCGTTCATTAGCCACGATAGGTGCCACTTTCTTATGGAGTGTATATAATATTGTAGTGAGACTGTTGTTACAAGATCATTTCTTCTTTAGGTCATTATGCTTATGTTGAAGCCTTCTTCCTTATTTCCTCAGCTAGTCTTTCGTTGTAGCACTTAGGGAAGACCCTCTGACTTTTGTAATGCTGGGAGCTTTTTACATCGTATACCCGACAAAAATTTTGATGTACTGACTCGCCAATAATTATCCTTAGTTACTTATCTTTGCGCCCTTATGCTCGTAGGGTTACTTCTGCACTCAAATTTTTATTATCTCCTCAGTGGCACTCTCTCTTTTATTTCCATAACACTTATACGGTACCTTTTACTGCCCAACTCCTATCAGAATATTCCTCAAGGATTACGATGTCGTATCTACGAGACCAAATTTCCTATGCTGGGTTTCACTTCGTTTATCTTGCATAATCTACTGATTTATCTGAGACCTCTTGTCTAGCCATGACTAGGCTCTTCCTGAATTCCTGAATGAACTACTAACTACTCATCAGTCCATGCTCATATTTACCTTCTGGGTAACCACTCTTGGGTTATGTCTTCTACCTTAACTTAACTTTTGCACTGGCTCTTAATGCATCAAGTGTTCATTCGCTCTTATTTATCAATAACATCTAGTGTGGGAACCCTTACTGCCTCCCCTCGACGTCGTGCTTGCATAATGTTCTGGACTCGTATCATGTCTGTAGGATCTGAATAAATGCAATATCATTCCTTTCACCATTTACTGCATTCTTCCTTTACTATTCCATAGTTATCTGAACTACTTAACTCTGACTTAATACCATATTACACCATTTTCCCCCCTTTAGGGGAGTATTAACATGTAATGCTATGAAAACTTACTTATAAATATTTTACCTCTTCATCTTTGACGTCTTTTCACGTCTTTATTGACTCTTACTTGCCTTGCAGTAACCCTTATGTAACAAGGATAATTAAATATCTTACACACGACGATATAAGATACCTAGTGTAACTGGAACACTTAGTCCCTTAAGATTAACTTTGCTCAAAGTTCTTGCTTTAGGGAAGCGTCTTCCTGAGTGACCTTTAAAGGTTATTCTTCTGTTTTCTATTGTATTATTGCCGGAATGCGATCTTAGAAATTCTCTTGATGTTGACTATCATCACCTTATTCTATCCCTAATTGATGTTCAGTTTATCTTGTTCACTAGCCCATGTTGATTTCTATTACTCTGGGGGTTTAAATGTTTTTTTTTGTTTTGGTAATCACGTTGGATGCACCAACTCATTTCTCGAAATGAGGATATGACTTTTGGCCTATACTCTTTTATTGTCTCAAGACTTGCCACCTCTTGTTTTTTTTTTTCCCTTCACTTCACTATAGACTATGTCATCATATCATATTTTGATTTACTGTTATCACCCATTTATCACATCTTACTCATAATACTTCATTTACTCTCTTCTTATTCTCCTGCTAATACTGCTGTTTATCGCATTATTCTGAAAACTTCAACAAAACATTGTTTCACTTTTAGCTCCCCTGGCTCAATCCACCATTTCGGGTTACTCTAACCCAAGCTGGATCTTGATATCCCATCCTTCTCTTAAACAATATATGTTAGCTCCCATAGGGCATAACTGAGATGGGTATGGCCAATTGTACATACCTCTATTTCTGTTGAAGGTAACTTAGAATCCTTTTATTTCTCTGCCTGACATTGAAATTCGGACAGTCTTCATTAAATAGGTACCTCGTACCCTTCTTCACCTTGCTTTTGTTACCTGTTAAAACTTATACTTTTACCTTCTGATACTCCCATGGCCTGTTATTCACGGGGTATGTTAGATATTCCCGTCTTAGGGTAAATGGGAAATTCACACATATGGTAAGCACGATCTAATAGGATCCCAAACAGGGCCACGTAGTCAAGAATTCTCTCTCTACTAATGCTTTTACATGCTGTTGTATTAGCCATTTAGCTAGCTATAATTTTTCTAATTGAAAGCATCGCTATATCATTAGCAAACATAAGCTTTGACTCGAACTCTTATGACTCAGCTCTATAGCACGATTTAGATTTGAATGAAGGGTAACGGACTCCTAAATGCCTTGTAGCCTCATGCTTATGAGTGTGGTGCACAACATACCTATAAACAAGACTCTACTAGACACAGCTTGTAGAGTCCCTAGGATAGAACTGCTCTGATACCAAGTTTGTCACGCCCCAAACTTGAAGAGGCGTGACCGGCACCCGGTACTATACTCGACCCGAGTGTACCACTCTGTAACTGTGAACTCTAGAGGGGTAACCCTCAACCTAGGCCGATGAGGCCATATTCTGAATCATCTGAAAATATCGTCTCTCTCATCTGAGGGGTAAACATACCCAAAAACTCATATATATTTAAATATATATATCTATATATAAATGTGCAGGCTGACGAGGCCGCCATGAATATCTACTGATATACAAACTATACAGGACTTGTCTACAAGCCTCTAGAGATAGTTGAACTGTATCATGGTCGGGACAGGGCCTCGACCTACCCATCAAACCTGTATATATAAAACAGACTCCAAGGTCTAGACCTGGTAACTCCGGGGAAGTGGAGCTTACCAACCAAGCTGATATTTAGCTCTGTCTACTGGGAAGGTCTATCCAGCTGTCTATCAGGACCTGCAGGCATGAAATGCAGCGTCCCCAGCAAAGGGACGTCAATACAAATAATGTACTGAGTATGTAAGGTAACAAAATAACTGAAAGCTGAAACTGAACTGATGATATAATAACGGAATGTAATTGGGAGTCAAAAATAATCTGAAGATATGCTTACATGCTAGTACTGACTCAACTCTCTCCATATAGTATGTAAAATAGTTGTCCGGTCCTATAAGGCTCGGTATGTGTAACTGCCCTACCATAGTAGGCTCGCTCATAGGCGCTCGGCCATACTAGGCTATGTATCTCGGCCATTCTGGGCTCGCTCATAGGTGCTCGGCCACAGTAGGCTCGGTATATAACTTACCATCTGATCAGAGGTTGCCCAATAGGGGCCTGCCCACCGATTATAGCTCGATGGTGGTAAAAATACTGTAACACTGTATATATATACACTCTCTGCTCCCTTGGCTGAAATAAGACAATACTAAACTGAATATGAAGTCCCGATAAGGGAGAATACTGTAACTTCTGAGACTAGGATAATGTGAATAAATTCAGGAATACAAACTTCTCTTTATGCTTCGTTATCAAACTCATGTAGTTATGAGATCATGCCAAAATGAAGAAAGGTTTAGCCTTAACATACCTTATCACAATCTTTTCAATCACCAACTTGAACTCGCCTCTTCTCACCTTAATCTACAACAACGATAATAATACTATCATTAAGTTACGAAAGGTACAACTAACGCACAACGAACGACAAGCTTATTTTGTATTAAAACGGACAGCATCTCCCCTATAATCCTTACTTCCTCCAAATTCAAGATAACACCAACAACACCAAAAAAAACAATAACAACATATATATATATATAACAATAACAACATATATATATATATATATATATATATATATTATTTTCCAACCTTATGTACACCACACAATACTACAAAACATCCCAACACACCCCAATCTCTTCATACACAAAACGACCACCGTAGTAGTGTCAACAACCCGAAAATATTACGACGAACGACCAGACCAACATCCTGCATTTATGTGGTGTTTCTCCACACCCTTCCTCCTCCAAAACTCCACAAAAACAGTAGTAAAACATGCAGCCCAACAGCACCATTAAACAGTCCACAAAACAGTCCGCTACAAGTGAATAACTCGAACTCACGGCTTTCGATCACCGTCCCGTGAGTTCTTACAAATAAAGAACGACTTACTATGCATCTACAGCAGAAAAAATGGATGAAAGAGAGAAGTAAACTTACCTTATTTTTGGATAACTCGGCTCCTATGGTTCTTCAAACTCTAGGCTTTACCTCCAATTAGAACTTGAAAGGGAGAGAAAATCAATTGGGGTTTGTGGGAAATTGTTGGGAGGATTTTTGCAGAGATTAAGTTTGGTTATTTTTCCCTATTATCAACCTAATATATGAAGGGGATAGGCCTTTAAAAAGGCCTCTTTGAACGACCCGAATTGGCCAATTTATGGATGACTCGAACAGGCCCGATTTTGGATTCTCGTTTAAGCAAGTAGATGATAGTCTGTGCAGTCTCGGAAAAATGCCCATATCTCTCTAGTACGATATCGTATTGACAAACGGTTTAATACGTTGGAAAATAGACTTATAGATATTTTATTTGATGGGTGGAACACCCCATAAATCTACGTATATTGGGATAAAATGGCATTTACATTTGACCCAAAGTTTCAGTAAAACTTATGAACGTAACTTGTGATGACTTTCATCGACTTTTGTTCCACCACTCGCTTGACTTCAAAATATAACACACGACTTCAAAATACTTGTGATTCGGAGTTGAGGATGAGATCCTCGCATTTTTATATGATGTGAAATATTAAAACCGGGCTACAAGCCGCAGTGGAAGTTATATAAGGACGAGGTCCTTGTGGCAAAATATTTATGAGTTTAAATTCTCCCTTTGTGAAGTTTAATTTGTACTATAGTACTAATAGGGGGTTATACCGGATAGGCTTATATGATAATTCTTTTATGTGTTTCTGTGCCATAATTGTGCTGTAATTATTGAGTTTTAGCCTACGAGGTGAGTGCCCAGGTAGCGTTAAATGTGACTCGTTAAGTCGGGTAAATAGTTATGAGGTCTTTATGCCTCACATTTTGCTGTCAGTGTTGTGAAAATTTGAAACGAGGTTTTGGTTAATATGAGGTTAATTGGCGATGTTGTAAGCGATTATGAACAACTACTAAGACCAGAGATTTGGTGATGGGCATACATATGATGTGCTTCATGTCCTGATATCATTATGATAATGTAGTGCTTGTAATACTGAGATTAGTATTATTGATATATACATTGTGGTGCTTTGTGGGGTTGTGGATGTGTTGTTAGGAGTTGTTTTGGTGTTGCTCTTGCAGATCGATAGGCCCAATTACAGGGGAGACTCTGCCGAAATTTCTGAAAAATTTGGGAGTTAGTAAAATTTGGGGGATTGAGACGTGCGAAAGAAGAGATAAGTTATGTTATGTGTTTGAGGGCGGACTCTACTTCTAATTCAAGGGTGAATGATCCTAAGTGGGGGAGAATGTAATACCCCAGAAAAACTTTGAAGTACTTAAGCACTATTAAGAAAGTTGATGTGTGCGTAGGCACGAGTTGCTATAGTAGTTGAGACTAATACCATGCGTTGTTGTGAAAATCAAGAAAGTAGAAAGTTGATGTGCTCTAATTATATTATTTTATATGCGAACGAGGACTAGCAATATGATGGATACCTATTGGATATGATAATAAGTGTACGAGGTATATTATAAGTGATATGGGGTCTAAGGAAAGTCCTAAGTCTAAGCCAAGTGGGAAAATTTCATAATAGACTAAAGTTTCAAATGAGTACGCACAAGACCAAATGTTGGACGAGTATATCTACATATACATAAGGCGTTATGTTATGGACAACCTATCAAATGAAATATCTTCGAGTCTAGTTTCTAACGCTTCACACCTTTTGTAATTTGGACACTGCTACAAGAAGTTATGACAAAATTCCCAAACACTGGCAAAATTTGTACTACCGCGCCGCGGCTGTAAAAAACGGGTATTTATGAACCAAACCCCATTTCATTTAACTCGATTCGGGTTCATTTTTGGGGCAATTTTTGGTGTTTTAGAGAGAAGGGAGAGCGATTCTAGAGAGAGGAAAGGGGAGAACAAAAGATTTCACTACTCTTCCTTGAATCAAACCTTGAAATCGCATCAAAGGGTTGCTAAGGCTTCAAAGAGGTAAGAATTTCTTTCCCAAATTCTTCAATTTCTAAATCCAACTAGAAATGGGTAATTATTAATATGATTCTTGGATGTGAGAGTATTAGTTATACATGCTTGTACCAATTAGGTTTGTGGGAAGATCGTTGAGTTCAAATGGGTAATGATTGGGTTGAAAATGGTAGAAATCTTCAAATACTTTATTTGAAGATTTGAAGGGCAATCCGATGTCGGAATTCGATAATTTTTGTATGGTTGAACTCGTATCGGAACGGGTGTTCGGATTTCCTGAGTTTTTTCAGGATTCGAAATATGGGTCCCACTGTCGATTTTTAAAATAAATTTTGGATTTTAATACGGAATATTAGTAAATTCATATGGAATTAATTCCTACGATTCGTATTGAGTATATTGAATTGTTTGTGACTAGATTTGAAGCGTTCGGACATGAATTCGCGAGGCAAAGGTTTATTGGGATCTTGAATTTGGTTGTGAAGCGAGGTAAGTGTCTTGCTTAACCTCGAATGGGGGAATTACACCTTAGGCATTGAGTCTTATGTGCCATTTGTGAAATGTGAAAAGCCGTGTACGCGAGGTGGCGAGTACGTACTCGGGCTTATATGTGAAAAATTTATTGAGTTAAAATCTTAGGCATATTGTGTAGTAATTTGAATAATTGTTAGTATTTATTAATCATCTATTTGCCATGCCTAAATCCTTGTTGTTGAATTTGTTTTTATATGACAATTTGATGTGATTGTTACTTGAAAACTTACGTAATTTCGTGAGTATTGTTGGTTTGATATTTCTTGGAATTAAATTTCAATATGAACTTTCCCTATGCAAATAATTAATTAAGCAAGTTTAAAAAGAAGTGTTAATATAATTATCTAAATTTGGATTAATGAAGGCTTTGCTTTATGCTGAGTAATTTCTATCTCTGTTGATTATTTTTGGGTGTTATACACATTGTGTGGAGCCTTCGGCTAATTGTTGTGAAATTAATCGACTTGGTTGTATCTTTGGAATTTTGGTTGTGGCTATTGGCAAAATGAATTGATTTTGTTATGTTGCCGTGTTAATTTCCCGTATAAATTGTTGTGTTGTATGAGTTATTATTTTGAGGAGATAAGGGTGGCATTTAACCGTTGATATTATGTGGGTATAAGGGTGGCCTTTCACTGTTGTTGTGTTTGTTGGAATATTGTCTCGTCGGAGCGATAAGGGCGGCTATAGGAGCGATAAAGGTGACAATAGGAGCGATAAGGGTGGCTATTGGTATTGTCAGGGCAGAGGGATAAGGGTGGCTATAGGAGAGATAAGGGTTTCTATAGGAGAGATAAGGGTGGCTATTATCAGGGATGGTATGTGATTATGAGGAGTGGTTGCATTGGTGATTTTTATGTGATGTTGTGATTTTCCTTGTGTTTATTTTTATAACTTGTGCAATTTGTCTTGTTATTGGTAAATTGATAATAATCTGATTTATGTTGAAATTGAGAGCATGTGACTATTGTTAGGCGGATTATAAATATGAAATGTGGGCACAAGGTGTCGTGAGTAAATAATGAGGATATTGGCACGTGAAATGTCCGTGCAGTTGTGATATGAAATGTGGGCACGAGGTGCTATGATTAAATGATAATGATATTTGGCACGTGAATTATCCGTTCAGTTGTGATATGAAATGAGGGCACGAGGTGCCAGAAAAATATGATGATTTAATTATGGGCACGAAGTGCCGTGGAAATATGAAAATGGGCTGAGACCCATGTTTACGAAAAATATGAAAATGGGCTGAGACCCGTATTTTTTATGATTATGAAATGAGGTGTCACAGGGTGACTTCTTAATTGAAAGAATTATATTCAAAATATTTATTTGGAAGGATTTTATTCAAAAAGAATTATATGAAAGAATTTTATATTCGAAAGATGTTTATTTGAGGAAATTATATTTGAAAAAAAGTCTTATTCATAAGAATTATATGCGAAAGATATGTAACTGAAGAACTTGATTTAACTTAGTGTAATTGTATTTATCAATTGTTGAGCGATATTAATGGTGATTTTATTGTCTTACTGTGCATATCACTGGTTGTTTTATGTTGCCCTTATTGTTATTTGTTTTATATTATTTTGTATATTATATTGCACAGGTTATTAGACTAGTGAGTGTCTTGACTGTACCTCGTCTTTACTCCACTGAGGTTAGTCTTGATACTTACTGGGCACCGACCGTGGTGTACTCATACTACACTTCTGCACATTTTTGTGCAGAGCCAGGTATTGGAGATATCGTACTTGAGAAGAGTTAAAGCGGGATCGTAAGGATTCAAGGTAGAGCTGTTTGGTCATCGCAGTCCCTTGGAGTCTTTTTCATTTCATTGTACTGTTAAGTTTTAATCAAACAGTATTGTATATTCGATCCTCCTGATCATTCCATGTATTCAGTTAGAGTTCGTGACTCAGTACTACCAGTCTTGGAAAGTTGTATATTCATATTTGTTCCGTTGTTAGTTTTGATTACCTATTTAATTCAAAAAAAATGGCTTCAAAATGTAATTGAAATCGGCTTACCTAGTCTTAGAGACTAGGTGCCATCACGACGCCCGTAGTGGGGTTTTGGGTCGTGACATCACTGCACCTATCATGCCGTCACGCGAGAATACACGAATTCATCATAACCCCTGAACTACCAGTAGAATAAGACTTCATCGGCTAGAAACTTTTCACTTAGCTCATTTCCAAAGAGCCCATGCGACACGCAACTGAATTCCCAAACCGCAAAAAACACTACCTCAAACCGTGATCTAAACCGTCATAACTCTTCTGGAATCCATTTACACAACTAAGCCATTTTAATCAAATACCTCCCAAATCAATCAGTTCATGTGGTTGTCAAGCCCGCACGTACAACCACAAACCACATGCAAAACTTCACACAACAAAGGAACTTGTTACACCCCATGTTTTCGTACGTGAAAGTACGCCATAAGTAAATTGATGAAAGCTCGGAAATGAGATGTTATATCCCGCATTTTCGTACGTTAAAGTTTCGTCGTAAGTTAATCGACATAAGTTCAAGGACAAGATTATTTTTGAGGTTGTAAGTGTTATTATATTTCAAAAAAGTTATAAGTAAAGTCGTGAAGGTAAGGGGGTAAACGAATCGAAGAAAATGAGTTTCGTCGAAGTTTGATATTTTGAAAACAAATACGGTCCAAACTGTAATACCTCGTATTTATGGACTAGTGTTATACCACATGACCATGATAGTAAGGTATATGAAGTATATTAGTATTTAAGTGAAATAAGAGCTAGAAATTGATTGTTTGGAATTAGTATAAGTGGATAAGTGTAAAAATATGGGTTGTTCACGTGGGACCATGGCAACTAAAGAAAAAGGTGACTAATTTGTATTAAAGTGTGGCATTTATCTAGAAATCATGATTTTCAAAGTGGTGGCAAATGGGGGTGGACCCCATATATATATATAATTTATATTAAATATAATCTTGGATAGTTCTATTTTTGGATATGCTTTAAATTATACACTTGATATGAGAAAGTTTATAAATGGAATTTTCTTTGTTATAAATATAGAAAATATTTTCTCACAAGAAAAGAAGGTTATCTTTTTATCGTTTTAAGAATTAAGCGTACGGAAATTTGTATTCTTTATATGAGTTTAGGAAAATTAGAAGTTGATAAAATATATGCATTTTTACATGGATATTTTAATGAAATATTAGTGTATGTATTACTTTTATATGGTACCATAATTTATTGATATTTTAATATTTGAATAATGGTACTTTAGCATGAGGACAAGGTTTCTAACTTTTTTGACATTATTTCACGTGATAGTGTCTACTCAATTAGATATTTATATATTATTATATTAATAAAATTGTTAGAGGATGCCAATCAACCTCGTGGATAGGATCAAAGTCCCTTTTCTTTAATTTAATGAATGACTTGCTTTATATGCTTATAACCCGTATGACTATCATTTTTGTTTAGTTGATATCTCTTCTTGAGATTTAATAGCTAAGGCTTTTAAAAAGGAAATGTTGCTGCCTTATACAAGATCCATAGGCAATAACGTTCCCTTCTTCATCTCTGTATCAATGTACATCAATTTACTTCACGTTCTCTTCCTCTTTCCAAGATCAAATATTCTAATCTCCCTCCATCGATTTCATGGTTATAATATCGGTATACTATGAATCTTATCAATCTGAATATTACTTTGTAATGAAGTAAGGTATCGGGAAGCTTTAAAGAGGTGATCTTGGTTTGATCCATTGTCTACGATCTTCTACGAGCTCATACGAGCAATTAAGGTATGTTAAGGCTATCCCTTCTTTCCTTTTGGCATGATTCATACGATACAAACGAAACGAGTAAATGCACAACTTTCATAAATAACTCTATTCATAAAAATACTAGGGGTGTCTATATTCTTGATTCCCCATACGAATTATTATTATATCCTATGTTCATGAGTCTCAGAAAAATACGTATTTGATAAAGTTTTTCCGAAAGGCATATTGATTTTATGATATTCGAGAAATCTTATTAACGTATTTCTTATGCATTTCATGCATTTATACATGTGCATTGACCCATGACCAGAAGGTGTTATATACGCATATATTATATATATATATGGGATATGGAAAAAGGTTACGGCGTTATATACGCACCACCACCTGATCAGCTGGTATACGTTGATGATTTTGCCCACAGTGGCTGAGATGATATGATGGGATGTCCTCAGAGGCTTGATGATGTTATGTGCGCATATACTTATGCATTATATGGAATTTATACGCACATGCATGGCATTATAAATATTTTCATGATTCACAGAGCTATTAAGACTTACAGGTTGAGTTCCTTACTACATGTTTCTATCATGCCTTACATACTCGGTACTTTATTTGTATTGACGTCTCTTTTTCCTGGGGACGCTACGTTTCATGTCCGCAGGTCCCGATAGACAGGTTGAGAGTTCTCCACGTAGGCTATTAGCTCAGCGGAAGATATTGGTGCGCTCCATTTGCTCCGGAGTTGCTTATTTGGTCAGTATGATTCGGACGTGTATTGTTTAGTATGGAGGGGCCATGTCCCGACCTGTAACGACCCAGCCGGTGTTTTGAGTATTACAACCCCGTCTCTCAATTTACTGCTCAAATTGTACTTTACAGTTGTTGTGTGAATTACCGGGGTAATTGGCTCGGGTCCGGTGAGGTTTTGGAATGAATTGGAACACTTAATTCCAAGGTTTAAAGCTTAAGTTAAAATAGTGACCGGGTGTCGACTTATGTGTAAACGACCTCGGAATGGAGTTTTAATAATTCCAATAGCTCTGTATGGTGATTTTGGACTTAGGAGCGTGTCCGATAAATTATTTGGAGGTACGTAGTGTAATTTGGCTTGAAATGCCGAAAGTTGAATTTTTGGAAAGTTTGACCGGGGGTTGACTTTTTGATATCGAGGTCGGAATCCAATTCTAGAAATTGGAATAGCTTCGTTATGTCATTTATGACTTGTGTGCAAAATTTGAAGTCATTCCGGATTGATTTGATGTATTTCGGCACAAGATAGAATTTAAAAGTTCAAAGTTCATTAGGCTTGAATTGAGGTACGATTCGTGGTTTTAGCGTTGTTTGATGTGATTCGAGGCTTCGACTAAGTTCATATAATGTTTTAGGACTTGTTGGTATATTTGGTTGAGGTCCCAAAGGGCTCGGGTGAGTTTTGGGGTGGTTTCGGATCGTTTCTAGGCCATTTTAAATTGCTGGATTTTGTCCACAGAGGTGTGAATCGCGATTGCGAACATCAGGTCGCGCTCGCGAAGAGTAAACAACAGTTTGGGGTGTTGTGAATCACGATCGCGGAAGCTATTTCGCGATCGCGTAGAACAAACCTCCGCTGCACCGACCCGACTTTGAAAGTTTATATCTCGCAATCTATAAGGAATTTGGAGATAATTCAAAAATGAAAGTTGTAGCCCTTTGTGTCTAGTTTTCAGAAAAGTAAACTATTTATCATTTGGAGTTGTCTACAAAATGTTATGATGGATATACTCTAGGTTGTCTGGGAAGAGTTTGGAAATTCTCTGTTGCACAGGGCTGACTTTGGAAGCTTATATATCGGAATATATAAGGAATTGGGAGATGAGCAATAAATGAAAGTTATAGCCCTTGGTGTCTAGTTGTCAGAAAGCTAAAGCAATTGCAATTTAGAGTTTTGTACAAAAGGGTATGACCATTACACTAGAGGCTATCTGGAAGTGCTGGGAAGTTGTTCTTCGCAATCGCGAAAGGCAAATTTTGGGCTGGAAATTTTTGTACTTTGCGATCGTGAAGCATTTTCCGCGATCGCAAAGAGTAAATGAATGAACAGAAGATAAAATCGTGGGTTTTGGTTTCTTTCTTCATTTTCGGATTTTGGAGCTCGGATTGGGAGACTTTGGAGAGGAAATTTTTCACAAAACTTGGGGTAAGTGTTCTTGACTCCTTTGTGATTATATTTCATGAATTAATCTTCGTTTTCGGCATTAGATTATTTATTTTTCAAGAGAAATCGGAGAAATTTCTACAATTTCAAAAAAATGAATTTTCGAGATTTGAACACCGATTCGGAGTCGGATTTGAGTGAAATTAGTATGGTTACACCTGTAATTGGATGGGTTATCGGATTTTGTGAGTTTCATCGGATTCCGAGACGTGGGCCCCACGGGTGATTTTTGAGCTAAATTTTGGATTGTTGTGGAAAATTAGCATTTTCTTATGGAATTAATTCCAATAAATTTTATTGACTGAATCGAATTAATTGTGGCTAGATTTGAGGTGTTTGGAGGCAAATTCACGAGGCAAAGGCATACCGGATTAAAGAATTACACGGTTTGAAGTAAGTAACACTTCTAAACTTGGTTCTGAGGGTATGAATCCCCAAATTTGGCATGATATAAATTGTTGAAGGTGACTCACACGATAGGTGACGAACATGTAGACGTGCACCACAAAAATTGTGTCTTGAATAAATCCTGTGAAGTTGTAAAATTAAATAATTATGTTATTATCTGAACATGTGGAACGTGTTAGAGGAATTTAGCTGAGGCTAGTAATAAAGATCATGTTTAGGCTATGTGCCGATATTTTAGGACCCATGGGGTCGTGATGCTGTTGAATTAATTTTCTAAAATATACATTTCACACTCAGTAATAATTGTCCAGTGTAAGGATATTTATGGGATTGAGCTGCGCAATGCAGCAGGCCATTTGGCTTTATATATGTTATTATTAAATGGATCGGGGCTACCCGTCTGCAGCAGCCCAGAATGGCTTTATACATTATTATTTTTCTGGATAGGGGTCGCCCGCCTGCAGCAGGCCTTATTGGCTTTACTATTTTATGGATCGGGATTGCCCGTCTGCAGCAGGCCTCATTGGCTATATTATTATACGGATCGGGACTGCCCGCCTGCAGTAGGCCATATTGGCTTTATATCACGCTTGGGCTTAAGGAGCCCCCCCCCGAGAGTCTGCACACTCCCCCAGTGAGCGCGGTCGACTTATAGCGCTTGGGCTGAAGGAGCCCTTTCGGAGTCTGTACACCCCCAGTGAGCGTAGATGATTATATATATTCGAGATGGATTTCCCAGGGCATGGACTTGCCTTACTTACTGCTTATATATATGTTTGGGATGGATTTTCCCAGGGCATGGACTTGCCTTACTTATTTATATTGTAATGAATTGCCTGGACATGGATCTTGTCTGTATCATTTGCATTTGGGGATAAATTATCCGAGGGCTGGATTGACCTTATATGGTACTGAATGACTGACTGTCAGTAGATGTGTATATATATACGGGTTGAAATACCCCGGGGCTGGACTGGCCATAAACTGTACCGAGTGACCGAATAATTGGTGACCAGTATCTACAGGAGGTCTTGCTACTGAGATGTCATATTCCTTATATCATGCAGTATTGATCTATTTCACTTGTACTGAGTTTATCTGTTGAACTTGAAAGCATGCCTACATTTCTGTACCATTATTTTTACTGGACTGTACCTGCAGAGCTCATTATTTTTTTTAGCCCAGAGGTTAGTCTTGGTACTTATTGAGTTAGTTGTACTCATACCACACTTTGCACCTCGTGTGCAGACCCAGGTGCTTTCGGACACGGAGATTATTAGATTTTAGAGTACTATCAGTTGGAGACTATCAAGGTAGCTGCTTGGCGTCCGCTGACCTTGTCTCTCTTTCCTTCAGTTATTGTACTGTTCTAAACTTTCAGGTAATGGTTTTTATCAGTCAAACATTTTATTCACATTAGCTACTCATGTACTTAGTGACACCAGATTTTGGAAGTGATATATTTGAAATTTTGAGATTTCTTCCGCTGAATGTAATTATTTTATTTTCAAATTTAAAAGAAATGGTGGTTTATTGGGATTTTTGGCTTGCCTAGTATTGAGATAGGAGCCATCACGACAGGTGAGATTTTGGGTCATGACAAGACCTTTATGGTATTTATATACTCTTAGAGGCTTGTAGACATATTCCATATACGTAAAAGATTATATGGCCTTGTCGGTCTATGTTTAGTGTACGAGTGATCATTTTGGTCTTATAGACCCAAGTTGGTATTACATGTTTTATTCTAGTTATCCTACACAGCCTTTCCGTCTCATTTGCCTATGATAGCATGACACAAAAAGATACGTTATGTTGGTTTTTGGTTGAGTAAGGCACCGGGTGCCCGTCGCGGCCCATCGATTTGGGTCGTGACAAAAGTGGTATAAGAGCAGTTCTGTCCTAGGGAGCCTACAAGCCGTGTCTAGTAGAGTCTTGTTTATGGGTGTGTTGTGCACCACACTTATAAGCAGGAGGCTACAGGGCATTTAGGATTGTAACTCTTTCTTCTTACTCTAGATCGTATGGTAGAGCTCAGTCGTAGAAATTCAAATTCCTAAATTCTATTATATTCGTAATACAATGATACCTATATCCAGAAAGACAGTTGGTAAGCAATTGAATGTGGCTGTGGAAGAGTTGAGTCAGAGGAACTCGATTTTGTATCATGCTTATGATGAGTAAATGTGAGGTCTTCAGCAGAACATATGTACTAAGACGTGTAAGCTTCTTGATAAGGAGCCTTAAGGTAAGAATATCTATCCACCCATGATGAAAAGTAATGAGAGATTCAGAAGGTAGATACAAGTTTCAACAAGTAAAAGAAGCAAGGTGAAAAAGGGTACGAGGCACCCAGTTAATGAAGATTATCAGTATTTACCATTCAAGAAGAGAGATATAACCATTTTGTGTTACCTTCAACAGTAACAGAGGTATGTACAATTGGTCACACCCATCTCAGTTATGCCCTATGGGAACTAACATATATGGTTTAAGAGAAGGACGGGATATCAAGATTCGGCTGGGGTTAGAGTAATCCAAAATGATGGATGGATTGTTTGCGATAGTTGACATTTCTGAAGGATATTGCAAATGTGCTAATAGATCTCCTTGTGAGACACCCAAACGGTGCACTCTAAAATAGTACAGCAAGATATGAGTACTATAAAGAGAGGCACTGGAAGCCTGGAAGGGATAAATATTATCTTAGTGTGGCTCCCGTACCTAGTAGAGAGAGAATGTTAGGCAACCCGAAGAGCCAGTGGATGGAGAAAGGGGAGCTAAAAGCAAAAGAATGTCTTGTTGAAGTTTTTAGAATAAAGTGATAGACAGAAATGTTAGCATCAATAAGAAGAGAGTTAATGAAGCATTATGTGATACATAGATGACAACGGTAGATCAAAAACAAATGACAGTATAACAGAGTCTACAGTCAAGTAAAGGAAAAGACGAGAGGTGACATGCCTTGAGATAACAAAAGAGTATAGGACATAAAGTCGTATCCTCATTTCGAGAAATAAGTTCGTGACTCTAACGTGATTACCAGAAGAAAAAGTTAGACCCCAGAGTAATACAAATCAGTATGGGCTGATGAACAAGGTAAACTAAATAAGAATTAAGGACCGAAGGATTTGATAATAGTTAACATCGCGAGAATTTCAGAGATCGCGTTCCGGCAATAATTGAATGGACAATAGAAGAATAACCTTTAAAGGTCATTCAGGAAGACGCTTCCCTAAAACAAGTGTTGTGAGCAGACTTAAGCTTAAGGGACTATGTGTGCCAGTTACACTAAGTGCCACCTTTGTGATTAAGGAATTTTGTTATCCTTGGTATAGAAGGATTACCGCAAGGCGAGTAAGGGTCATCGATGATGTGAAAAGACGCCAAAGATGAAGAGGTAAAACATCTATAAGTAGATCGTCGTAACACTAAATCTTAGTACTCCCCTAAAGGGGGGAAATATGGAGGGAGGTGACATAAAGTCAGAATTAAGTGGTTCTAGTAACTATGGAATGGTAAAGGAAGAATGCGATAAAAATGAGAAATGGATGAGATTGCACTTATTCAAATCCTACAGATATGCTACGATTCCAGAACATTATGCAAACACGGAGAGGAAGTAAGGGTTCCTGCCTGAGATGTTATTGATAGATGAGGAGCCAGTGCGAGACGTAAGTTAAGACAAGGGAAATAACCCAAGAAAGATTATGCCAAATATTGATATGAGAATGGGCCAACGAGTAGTTTGTAGTTGATTCAGGAAGAGCCTAGTTGTGGCTAGACAAGAGGATACAGACAAATCAATAGATCGTGCAAGATAAACATAGTGAACCCCAACATGGGAATTCAGTCTCGCAGATATGACATCGTGATCCTTTAGAAATATTCAGATAGGAGTTGGGGTAGTTAAAAGTGTCGTATAAGTGTTACGAAAATAAAAGAGAGTTCCACTGGGAAACAGTCAGAAATTTCAGTTCAGAAGCAACCCTACGAGCACAAGGGCGCGAAGTAAGTAACTAGGGATAATTATAGGCAAGGAAGGACATCAAAAATTCCGTCGAGTATACGATGTAATAAGTTCGCAGCTTTACAAGAGTCAGAAGGTCTTCCCTAAGTACTACAATGAAAGACTAGCTGAGGAAATAAGGAAGAAGGCTTCAACCTAAGCACAGTGACCTAAAGAGAAAATGGTCTTGTAACAACAGTCTCACAACAACAATGTATGCACTCCATAATAAAGTGGCAGCTATCGTGACTAATGAACGGGAAGAAGAAAAAAAAATCAAAAGATGATATTCAAGATCATATGGATTGTATGGAATTCCAATATGTGTGGGCACTAAGATAAGCCAAATATTCATGCAACAAGTGGCAAAACAACCAGGAAAAGTGATTGCTTACATTTAAAGAAAGTTGAGAAGGAACGAAAGGAATTATTCGATCAATGATCTAGAGTTAGTTACATTATGAATGCACTCAAGATTTTGGAATATTATCCATGCAGCATATATGTTGACAATCATACAGCCGTAGAAGACTCATATATAAGTTAGAAGAAAGAATTGAGTCCAGGTCATATACAAAGGATTGAATTGTTAGAAGGTTGTATCATGGATATTCCATAGCGCCCATGAAAGGCTAAAGTAATAACTAATACCATGATCTGCAACTCAGAAGATAGCTTAAGCTTACATACAGGCTGATCAGAGGGAATAGGAAACTAAAAGAGTTACATCAACTAAGTAAATCAGGAGTCTGATTATTGGACCCAGAAAATTATAGAAATTATGATTGAGATCATTGTAGAATCACTCTTAATATCAGAGGTACAAGAGAGATAGTACAACATTTATATTCTATAACGGCTCTACGATAGAGCCAGTTAGAAGAATACCAGCCTCATAAGAAGTCAGTATGAAGCTCCTGTCGGATTGTGTATGCGCCAGAAGTGCAAGTATTATAATAGAGCTTCAAGTTGTGGGTGTGAATAATACCTATGTGGAAGGGGGGTTATGAAAGAGATAGAAGATGTGATGCAAGATTTTAAGGTAAGTAAGGTAAAGATGAACAACGTATGAGATACTCAGGTGCAGAAGGTTGTGAATAGTCCATACTTCAGGTAAAAGGCTAGAAGCGCTGGGATTCAATATCCAGGAATGATAGCAGCGTCGTTAGTGGCATATCTTCCAGCCTATGGTCTTTAGGTACCGAGAGGTCTACTTAAGAGAATAAAGAAGAGTTAGAGACAATGTAATGTCTCGCTTAATGTTCAAGAATAACATAAGGAAATCCATGGTGCAAGCAAGTTGAAGAAGGTTGCGAGTAGTATAAATAGATATGTGTAGGTCGCAAGCTAAAGTATGGTAGAGTGACGAGATTTTAGGAAGACATGAGTAAGGATAAGAAAGGGCGAGTGAGAAGGTGACGAGAATGGATAAGTCCTCAAGATTAAGCCCATGAAAACAAGAGAGTTGATGGTTTCTCTAAGTTATAGAAAGCTCAGTATAGCCTAAATGAACTCAAAGGAGTCTAAGACTGGTAGTATATAGAAGAGATGGAACGTTGCCCTGGTAATAGAATGAGGGTGTAATTGTGATAGACAAAGGATGACGTTTGGGCCTTCGATTGAGTAATGATTTGGAAAAAAGAACAAAGGGAATTTCATGGACGGCACAGGACTAGAATACATACCCCCCCCCCCCATAAGATGAATCATGTTGGGATGCTATGAAATACGGTTATTGAAGTATATTATCCCCCCAGGTGGATCAGTCTAATCATTTCAGATGTTCCCCGATGAGACGTGAGCCCTAGCGGCAGTATTACATAAGAGGTCAAGTTTAGATCAATATTGAGGTAAAACAATAATGGATGGATAAAAGTTACAAAGTATGAGATGAGATTAGGTTGTCATTCTTAAGATGAACAGTAATGAGGAAGCAAAATACCAAGTGAAGAATTTCAGTATACCTATAGATGCCCAGAGGGACATCTTGTTAAGTTCTGTATATGTTCCCAAAGTGAGGCCCAAAGATTGGCTAAAAGCTGGAGGGAAGAGTCGCATAGGTGCACATACAAGGATAAAGTCATACATACTGCATGATAGAAGGTAGCAATAGTTACGAGATTGGAAGAATTCCGGCCATAAGTCGTGGTGTGGGAAAGAGGCCTAAATGGGGGAATGCAGTGGCCTTTAGATTTATCCACAGAATAGTTGCCTAGATTGTAAGGAGAGTACTAAAGTATTCGCAAGAGCTATAGGTTATGATAATAATAAGTGCATCAGTCAACATTCGAGGACGAATATTCCAAAGGGGAGAATGATGTTACACCCCATGTTTTCGTACATGAAAGTACTCCATAAGTAAATTGATGAAAGCTCGAAAATGAGATGTTACATCCCGCATTTTCGTACGTTAAAGTTTTGTCGTAAGTTAATCGATATAAGTTCAAGGACAAAATTATTTTTGAGGTTATAAGTGTTATTATATTTCAAAAAAGTTATAAGTAAAGTCGTGAAGGTAAGGGGGTAAATGAATCGAAAAAAATGAGTTTCGTCGAAGTTTGACATTTTGAAAAAAAATACGGTCCAAGCTGTAATACCTCGTATTTACAGACTAGTGCTATAGAACATGACCATGATAGTAAGGTATATGAAGTATATTAGTATTTAAGTGAAATAACAGCTAGAAATTGATTGTTTGAAATTAGTATAAGTGGATAAGTGTAAAAATATGTGTTGTTCACGTGGGACCATGGCAACTAAAGAAAAAGGTGACTAATTTGTATTAAAGTGTGGCATTTATCTGGCAATCATGATTTTCAAAGTGGTGGCAAATGGGGGTGGACCCCTCCCCCCTCCCCCCACACACACACACACACACATATATATATATATATATATATATATATATATATATATATATATATATATATATATATATATATATATATCGAATATAATCTTGGATGGTTCTATTTTTGGATATGCTTTAAATTATACACTTGATATGAGAAAGTTTATAAATGGGATTTTCTTTGTTATAAATATAGAAAATATTTTCTCACAAGAAAAGAAGGTTATCTTTTTACCGTTTTAAGAATTAAGTATACGAAAATTTGTACTCTTTATATGAGATTAGAAAAATTAGAAGTTGATAAAATATATGTATTTTTACATTGATATTTTAATAAAATATTAGTGTATGTATTACTTCTATATGGTACCATAATTTATTGATATTTTAATATTTGAATAATGGTACTTTAGGGTGAGGACAAGATTTTTAACTTTTTTTTACATTATTTCACGTGATAGTGTCTACTCAATTAGATATCTATATATTATTATATTAATAAAATTGTTAGAGGATGTCAATCAACCTCGTGGATAGGATCAAAGTCCCTTTTCTTTAATTTTATGAATGACTTGCCTTTATTTGCTTATAACCCGTATGACTATCATTTTTGTTTAGTTGCTATCTCTTCTTGAGATTTAATAGCTAAGGCTTTTAAAAAGGAAATGTTGCTGCCTTATACAAGATCCATAGGCAATAACGTTCCCTTCTTCATCTCTGTATCAACGCACATCAATTTACTTCACGTTCTCTTCCTCCTTCCAAGATCAAATATTCTAATATCCCTCCGTCGATTTCATCGTTATAACATCGATATACTATGAATATTATCAATCTGAATATTACTTTGTAATGAAGTAAGGTATCGGGAAGCTTTAAAGAGGTGATCTTGGTTTGATCCGTTGTCTACGATCTTCTACGAGCTCATACGAGCAATTAAGGTATGTTAAGGCTATCCCTTCTTTCCTTTTGGCATGATTCATGCGATACAAACGAAACGAATAAATGCACAACTTTCATAAGTGACTCTATTCATAGAAATATTAGGGGTGTCTATATTCTTGATTCCTCATGCAAATTATTATTATATCTTCTGTTCATGGGTCTCAAAAAAATACGTATTTGATAAAATTTGTCCGAAAGGCATATTGATTTTATGATATTCGAGAAATCTTATTAACGTATCTCTTATGCATTTCATGCATTTATACATGTACATTGACCCATAACCAGAAGGCATTATATACGCGTATATTATATGTATATGGGATATAGGAAAAGGTTACAGAGTTATATACGCACCACCACCTGATCAACTGGTATACGTTGATGATTTTGCCTACAGTGGCTGAGATGATATGATGGGATGCCCTCAGAGGCTTGATGATATTATGTACGCATATACTTATGCATGGGATGGCGTTTATATGCACATGCATGACATTATAAATATTTTCATGATTCACAGAGCTAATCAAACTTACAGGTTGAGTTCCTTACTCCATGTTTCTTTCATGCCTTACATACTCGATACTTTATTTGTACTGACATCCCTTTTGCTTGGGGATGATGCGTTATATGCCCACAGATCTCGATAGACAGGTTGAGAGTTCTCCAAGTAGGCTATCAGCTCAGCGGAAGATATTAGTGCGCTCCATTTGCTCCGGAGTTGCTTATTTGGTCAGTATGATTTGGACTTGTATTGTTTACTATTGAGGGGCCATGTCCCGACCTTTATGGTATTTATCTACTCTTAGAAGCTTGTAGACATATGCCATGTATGTAAAAGATTGTATGGCCTTATCGGCCTATGTTTAGAGTACGAGTGATCATTTTGGTCTTATAGACCCAAGTTGGTATTACATATTTTATTTTAGTTATCTTACGACAACCTTTCCGTCTCAATTACCTATGATAGCATGATACAAAAAGATACGTTATGTTGGTATTCGGTTGAGTAAGATACCGGGTGCCCGTCGCGGCCCATCAATTTGGGTCGTGAAAGAACTGATCCTTGCCACAATCATGCTGAATCAACCATTACTAACTAACCCAACTTCTTTCAATTTACCCTTGACCGGACTTAGAAATATGATAGCTCTATTCACCACATAACGAACTCATTCTGCACTTATCCTGAGTGACCCAAATCGCGAAACCACATCGTTTCAATACCCATGACTCATCACATACCTCCTTACGCGCACATTAGCATCTCCAACTGGTGCACACCATTCCGCAAGACCTTCCACGAGTCCGAAGCTATTTCTTCCTTTCCTCTAATACTGCACTTAAATTCTTGAATCTCCTAGGACCGTTGTCGGGAGTCACCCACTCTGACCTGGTCCCAAATATGACCAAACTCCAACGCTCTACTAGCACCTGAACACCCTCTCGAGGAAGCAATCGGCTGAACTCTTTTCCTCGTACATCACATCCACAAAAGCATAAGCTCCGAGTCTTCCTATAAACCTGAACATGCATCGATAATGCCGAATATAGCACACGTCCATCAAGTTCTTTGCTGAATTACCCCTAATATTTCCTTTTCTTAGTCATACATAATCCTCCAATGCACCGATAACCAAAAACCGCACAAACAGACAACCACACGATCCAATCGTAAATGGTAGGGCTCCCCCACTTAGCTCTAAGCTACTAACACATAATGCAGAGCCCACAACGATCCTCCTTCTCAATTATCATGATCTCGCATTGTTACCCCGCCAGACTTCTCGAAGTCTTTTGTTAAGCCTTTCATGAACATATTGAATCACCAGTCACATTCACACACTCGACCTCTTACCGGATAGTAGGTAATATTCCTCACAGACGCTTCAACAACATCACACCACCGCTAACCTGCTCACAGGAGATAACCCACCTGTGGAATTCCTTACCGACATCTTCCAATGATGATGCACTGAGTACAATTATCACGTAATCAGTAAATCCTCCTGAGCTCACGCTCACTCATCGGTTGTATAAGTCTGCTCCTTCTCTATTGACATCAACTGAGAGTTCAACAATACCTCCCGAACTCAAGTCATATTGCATCTGAAATGATAATCGAGTCTTCATACACCTCTTCATTCCAAGCAAACTCCTTTCTGCCATATTCAAACTTTCTTCGTACAATGACCACCATTCCAAATAAAATTCGTAGGCCAAATCACCTTCCATCACGATTCCCAGACCGTTATACACTTTCTCAAGGCACGCGATCATCCTACCACAGAATTCATATGCTAATCTGCCACTCTTACTTCGGTTAAATCGTCTTATTTAAGCAACTTCCCAACCTCTGCTTCTCATACTTGACATGCTAGTACTTCAACTGCCATGTCCTGCCTCATACTTTGTTGCCCAAAGGTTGCATCAAATTAAAATCCATCTCTGTAGCACCTGAACCAATAAACTGTTACCGACTCTAAGCCTCTTCGAATATCATCTTCTTCGAGCCCTCACCATTAGAAATACCAATTCGATCCCAAACTGTTGCACACCGCAATCTCTGACAACCGTCCCATCAGGCACCATATCACAACACCTTGTTCCGAAGGCAAAATCAATAAGACCATACCACCGGCGAACCTTAATGCGTTCAAACAAGGACAACGACACCGCATCAAAATAGAAATTTCACCACGCTTGAAAATATCTAGTCTCGTTACTTCATCAACCAAACCTGGACATCTATAGTCTGATTGCCTCTCCTCCGCTGGAATTAAATGTTGAACCTCTAAATCATGCACTGAGAAATCCTCTTTGCATATCATTCACTACCTCGACACATAACCAAGAACCTTACCATTGCACCAACATTATGCGATAACAATGCATAGACATCGTAGCAATTCGTGCACAGTCTCGAAACCATAGAAAATACGGATACTGAGCTGAAACAGAAGAACATCCTTCCGCAAGGCAACGATAATGGCCTACCCGAACACGCAGGGAAAAACATCCCGCACCACATTTACAGTACCACTACAACTCTTTGACGCCCAATTGATAACAAGCGCTTCGCGTCACATAAGATTGAGTAGGAAGGAAATAAAGGCACAAGCCTCAATGGAATCGAACTGCACGATGAGGAAATCAAGAAGGGAAGTGCTCCTAACAGTCCTGTAGCCTCTCAAAGATAAGTACAGACGTCTCCGTATCAATCCGCAAGACTCTACTAGACTTTCTCATGACTCGTGAGACCTAAGTGAACATAACGCTCTGATACCAAGTTGTCATGACCCAAAATCCACTATAGGTTGGGATGGCACCTAACGCCGCCGTCAGGCAAACCAACGTTGATTTACCAAATTAATTACTCATTTTAATATCTTGAAATTATAATTTTTCCTTAATTGAACAGTATAAAGTAGAATTTACAGAGTGAATAAAAATATTTACACGAACCTCAATAATGAATAACCCGAAGGAACCCCCAAAACCCGGTGTCACAAGTGCATGTGCATTACTAGGAAATATAATAAAATATAACATCTGTCTCGAATACAAGTTAGACAGAAAAATATAAATAAACTCTGACGGAGACTCTGTAGGTTGCGGATCGTAACATGAGAATGCAGCTCACGGTAAAGTCCCTGAAATGGCCGCGTCTCTGCGCTCGGAGACCATCGTACATATGTATACTTGCACAAAAAAGTACAGCAAGTGTAGTATGAGTACATAAATCAACGCGTACCCAGTAAGTATCTAGCCTAACCACAGAGAAGTAGTGACGAGGGGTCGACATCAAATCTTACTAGTGGTCCAATAAGACAAATACAGTAGAAGTAAATAGATGTGAATCAAAGAAAATTAAATGAAGTAACAAGTATAGTACGTTGTGCAATCCTCCTCTCAGCAATAACTCAAACACTCAACTAGTAGCCACCTCCTCAATCGGAGTATGTATAATGGACCTTACCAGATACATCGTCACAGTTCAATCAGGAAACACTCACAGATATGTTGGCTTCTTGCCAATTATTACGCACAATTCATAAGAGTATTTTATAGAAATGTCGAGGCGTACGACCCGATCCATCATAATGTTTCCGAACCATAAATACATCTATTTTATTGCCAAGACGAATGGCCCGCTCCCATGAGAGTGTGGTACATAAATCTCGTCGTGGCGTACAGCCCAATCCATCATAGTGTGTGCATTGTCGAAGGTCGAACGGCACAAACCATAGATGTATCTATCTTGCCGAAGTGAACGGCCCGATCCCATTAGAATAGGAAGCCCAATCTAGCTACGTACGGACTCTCGTCACCTCGTGCGTACGTAGCCCCCGCAACAAGTAGCACATAATAACCTAGGGGTAGTTTCCCCCTCATAGAGTTAGACATGAGACTTACCTCGCTCTGAAGTTCCAAAACCGGCTCCAAGGCCTCTCTAACACCTCAAACCAAAGCTTGTTGATTCAAAACTATTCAAACAACGTGCAAACCAGTCAAAATATATTATAATATCCATAATTAATCATTTTAAACAATTCCCAACTTTGCTTGAGCAGCCTATAAAATCAACCCTCCAGCCCACGTGCCCGGATTCTGAAAATTTTCGAAGATAAATCCTACCCATAACATTACTAACTCAAATATACAATTTATTCCAAATTCCATGTCCAATTTCGTGGTAAAAATTCAAAAATACCAATTTTTAGGTTTCTTTCAAAATTTCACAATTTCTACCAATTTTCATGCTTGAATCCATATTAAAACCATGTAATTAACTCACAATGTGAAGAAATCACTTACCCCATTATAGTTGATGAAGATGGCACTCCAAAAGTGTTCCAAAATCGGCTCACATGGATGAAATGAGATGAAAATGGGCCAAACCCACGTTTTAAAGAAGTCTCACTGCCCAGCACAAATTACGCTTTTGCGGTGAGAAGGTCGCTTCTGCGACACCAAGTCTCGCACCTGCGAGAAACCAAGCCAAGGTCGTTGGTCGCATCTGCGTCCCTCATGCGCATCTGCGCCCACGCTTCTGTGCTGCCCACTCCGCAGGTGCGGTCCTGCTTCTGCGGCAAGATGACCGCATCTGCGGTCTCAGCACTGCCCAATGAAAATCCGCATTTGCGTCCCTCTTGGCCGCTTCTGCGGCTCCGCACCTGCGGCCAAAACCTCGCATGTGTGGTTACACCAGAAGACACTTGCTTCAGCATTTCTTCCAAGTCCATACTCGATCCGTTGATCATCTGGGATCCACCCGAGGCCCCGAGACCTTAACCAAACCTACCAACAAGTCCTAAAATGCGATACGGACTAAGTCGAGCCTTCAAATCACACCAAACAACATCGAAACTATGAATCGACGATCGAATCCTTCATTAAACTTCCAAACATTCAAACTTCGACGAACGCGTTCGAACCATGCCAAAACTTTCCGGAATGACGCCAAACTTTGCACACAAGTCATAAATCACAATACGGACCTACTCCCACTTTTGTAATCGGAATCCGACCCCGATATCAAAAAGTCCACTCCCGGTCAAACTTCCCAAAAGTCATCAAATTTTCAACTTTCGCCAATTGACGCCGAAATGACCTACAGACCTCCAAATCAACGTCCGGACACGCTCCTAAGACCAAAATCACCATACGGAACTATTCCCAGGCTCAGAATCCCAAACGGACATCGATAACATCAAAACCCACTTCAACCCAAACTTAGGAAATTCTTTAACTTTCAAAATGTTAACTTTCCATAATAAGGGCCGAAATACTCCCGGGTGATCCGATACTCAACCCGAACATACACCCAAGTCCGAAATCATCATACAAACCTATTGTAACCTTCAAATATCGATTCCGAGGTCATTTACTCAAAAGTCATACCTTAGTCAATGCTTCCAACTTAAAGCTTTCGAAAATGGAATTTTGTTTCCAAACCAAATCCGAACTCCCCGAAATTCAATTCCGACCACACGTACAAGTCATAATACCTGAAGTAAAGCTACTCAAGGCCTCATACAGCCGAACGATGTGCTAGAGCTCAAAACGACCGATCGGATCATTACAGATAAGGTTTAAGTGTTTAATATGTAATAGCCTTAGTTAAAGTGTCAAAATAAAAACGGGAGCCAAGTTTAAGGGGGCGTATAGGTATTTGGCCATTGTAAAATATAGCAATTTCATGGATAGTATTACTTATAAATACAACAGTATGACTTTGATCTTCATCATATTTAAAAGCTATAATACATTTTTGCATACAAATATTATCATCTATCCAATGGCAAGTAACGGTCAAATAATCATTTCCATTAACAACATGACCAATATCAGAAGTAAGAGAAACTCTACAAGAAAGATTAGCGAACAAATAACAGATATATATCTGATATTGTCCAAAAAGCCTAAAGATATCAGCTCTACAAATACTTATAGGAATACCTTTAAATAAATGGTTGTAAATTCTTTGAATATAAGTAACAAGATATGGTGAAGCAGCAAAGCTAAAAGGTAAATAACCTAAAATAACCATTATAACTAATTCTTTCTGATCTTTCAATATATTATATGTACCCATTAAACCGCCAATACCTTCGTTAAGTTTTTGTTGGCCAGATTGTTCATCAACACTCCATGTGTCACGACCCAAAACCAATCGTCGTGATCACGCCTATTGTGGAACTAGGCCAACCTCAACTCAACAACCCAACACTAACAACAATAAGTTTGAAAATGTTAACGGAAGCATTTAACATTCAAGAAAAACTATTTGAAACATAAGAAAATCCCAAAGTGATACAATCCAACCCAAAACAAGAGTGTCACTAAGTACATGAGCGTCTAGATCAGAAATATAGTCTACTACAGTGTCTAGAGATATAAATTGAAAGTATGACAAAGATAAAGAAGGAGAGTCAAGGCCCGCGAACGTAGTGCAGCTACCTTGATAGTCTTCAAAACTCTAGGATCCTCAATCAGCAATCGCCGCTACGACCGGTATCGCCGAGATCTGCACACGAAGTGTAGGGAGTAACGTGAGTACACCAACTCAGTAAGTAACAAGTCCAAACTTTGGACTGAAAGGTAGTGACGAACCCAACCTCAATAGGTATAACAAAAATAAATGTGCAGAAACGTAGGCATGATTTCAAGTCAAATATACTACTCAAATAGTAAAGGAAATACAGATCTGAACAGTGTAAGGTATACAACTCAGCTATCTCTACATGTCAATGCACAAACTGTATGAAATGAACCATGTGCTCCACTCTCAAGTATTCAACCACTCGATACTGTATATGGCCATCCGGCCCAGGGAAATCCATCTCGGAACATATACAACACTGACTATACGTCACCAGTATCGAGGGAAAAGGGCAATCCAACCCTGCGGAGAAATCCATCTCCAGGTATCAAGTACTTCGGACAAATCCATGTCCAGGGAAATCCATCCCTCAATAATATCATCCGCGCTCACTAGGGGTGTGTTACAAACTCCGGAGGGGCTCCTACAGCCCAAGCACTATCATAATCATCATTATAACCACTGCGGCGTGTAGCCCGATCCCATAACTGTCACTCATAACTAGGCATTCAGCCTCACTCAGTCATCAATCTCTCCAGTCTCACCACGGGCTCAGAATGTCATGAAAACAACCTGGAACAATGATATGATGAATCAATAAATAACTAAGACCAAGATATGATATAAAAATGCAGGATCATGACTGAGTATGTAACAGTAAATGAAACTAGTGAGATGACAGCAAGAAACGACCGCTAAGGGTCCAACCAATACCGGCACAAAGCCTAAACATGATATCTAGCACGATCTACAACTCAACTACTTTATCACTTGATGAAACATGGATATCAACAGGATAGAGTCACTAAACTGTGCCATGGAATCACCCAGGTCATAATTCTCACGGTGCACGCGTGCACGCCTGTCACTTGGCACGTGCGTCACCTCAATGTCAATCACATAGCATATAATTTGGGGTCTCGAACCCTCAGAACCAAGTTTGAAAATGTTACTTACCTCAAACCAAGAAAAATCCTACTCTGCAATGCCCTTGCCTCTCAAATCTGCCTCCAAACGTCTCGAATCTTTCCACAAGAAATACAATACTATCAATATAGGCTAAAGGAACTAATTCCACAAGAAAAATACCTAATTATAGCCAAATATCTGAAATCAGCTCAAACTCGTCCCCCCGGGCCCATGTCTCGAAATCTAACAAAAATCACAAAATTTGAAAGCCCATTCACTCACGAGTCTAACCATACCAAATTTACTCAAATCCGACAACAAAATCCCCTTCAAAACCTCAAATTTCTATCTCAAGAACTCTTCCACTTTTTCCAAATTTTTTCACCCCAAATCACAATTTAGATGATAAAAATCAAGATAGAATCATGGAATTTAACCAAAACCAAGTGAGAAACACTTACCCCAATCAAATCCGCGAAAATCCCTTCAAGAATCGCCCAAATCCGTGATCTCTAGCTCAAAATATGAAAAATGAACTCAAACCCTCGATTTTGAATTTAACATTGTCTGCCCAGATTTTCCTCTTCGCGAACGCGACCGTCCTCTCACGTTTGCGTAGACCAACTTGGCTTCCTCTCCACTTTACTCTTCGTGAATACAACACATGCCTTGGGAACACGATGCTTTACTAGCTCAGACCTTCGCGAACGCGACCACCACCTCACGAACGCGTAGAACAAGGACATGGGGTCCCCAACTGCCTCACTCCTCTTCGCGAACGCGACCCTGCTCCCGCGTTCGCGATACACACGCAGACCACACCTTCGCATTCGCGTCCTCCCCTTCGCGAACACAAAGAACAAAATCTCACCACTCAAAAAACATTCTTTGCGAACGCGAGGGCCCACTCGCGATCGCAAAAGAGGAAACCAAAAGAATGCAGCACAGATATCAACAATCTCACCAAGGCCAAAAATGATCCGTTAACCACCCGAAACTCACCCGAGGCCCTCGAGGCCTCAACCAAACATACTAACGTATCCCATAACATCATACGAACATAGTCGAACCTTCAAATCACCTTCAACAACACCAAAAATACGAATTACACACGGATTCAAGCCCAATGAACTTAGAAGTTTCCGAATTCCACAAACGACGACGAAACCTACCAAACCACGTTTGAATGACCTCATATTTTGCACACAAGTCGGAAATGACACCATGAACCTACTCCAACTTCCGGAAATCCGATCCGACCCCGATATAAAAATTTCCACTGCCGGCCAAAATCGCCAAAATTCTAACTTTCTACAATTCATGCCTAATTCTACCACGGACCTCCAAATAACATTTCGGATGCGTTCCTAAGTCCGAAATCACCTAACGAAGCTAACGGAAACATCAAAATTCAAATCCGAGGTCGTTTACACATAAGTCAACTTCCGTTTAACTTTTCTAACTTAAGCTTTCAATTAAGAGACTATGTGTCTCAATTCACTCCGAACCCGAACCAACTAACCCGGTATATCATAACATAGTTAAAGAACACAAAAGAAGCAGGAAATGGGGAACGGGGCTATAACTCTTGAAATGACCGGCCGGGTCATTACATCCTCTCCCTCTTAAACAAACGTTCGTCCTCGAACGAGTCTAGAAACATACCCGGAGCCTCAAATAGGTGTGGATATCTGCTCTGCATCTCCCACTCGATCCCCTAGGTGGCCTCTTCCACAGGCTTACCTCTCTACTACACCTTTACTGAAGCTATATCCTTTGACCTCAACTTCTGAACCTGCCGCTCCAAAATGGCCATCGGCTCCACATCATGAGTCATATCACTATCCAACTGAACCGTGTTGTAGTCCAAAACATGGGACGGATCTCCAATATACTTCTGGAGAATAGAAACATGAAACACTGGATGCACACTCGACAAGATGGGTGGCAAGGCAAGCTTGTAAGCCACCTCCCCTATCCTCTGAAATACCTCAAAAGGCCCAATAAACCGGGGAATCAACTTGCCCCTCTTCCCAAACCTCATAACACCCTTCATGGGTGATACATTCAGCAAAACCTTCTCCCCGACCATGAAAGACACATCACGGACCTTCCTGTCCACATAGCTCTTCTGCCTAGACTGCGCCGTGCGAAACTGCTCCTGAATCAATTTCACCTTGTCTAATGCATCCTGGACCAAGTCCGTGCCCAAGAGCCTAGCCTCACCCGACTCAAACCATCCTACTGGACATCTATACCTCCTTCCATATAAAGCCTAGTACGAAGCCATCTGAATGCTGGACTGATAATTGTTGTTATATGCAAACTCTGCGAGCGGCAGAAACTGGTCCCATGAACCCCCAAAATCGATGACACAAGCGTGTAGCATGTCCTCCAATATCTGAATAGTGCGCTCGGATTGTCCGTCTGTCTGAGGGTGAAAAGTTGTGCTCAACTCAACCTGAGTACCCAACTCTCATTGCACGGCCCTCCAAAACTGCGATGTAAACTGAGTGCCCCTATCTGAAATGATGAAAACTGGGACACCATGCAGGCGAAAAATCTCTCGGATCTAAATCTCCGCCAACCGCTCTGAAGAGTAAGTAGTACTAACTCGAATGAAGTGCGCGGACTTGGTCAGCCGATCCACAATAACCCAAATAGCACCGAACTTCCTCGAAGTCTGTGGGAGCCCAACTATGAAGTCCATGGTGATCCGCTACCACTTCCACTCTAGGATCTCTAACCTCTAAAGCAAACCACCCAGCCTCTGATGTTCATACTTAACCTGCTGACAATTGAGACATCGAGCCACAAACCCAACTATATCCTTCTTCATCCGCCTCCACCAATAGTGTTGTCTTAAATCCAGGTATATTTTTGTGGCACCCGGATGGATGGAATACCGCGAGCTGTGGGCCTCCTCAAGAATCAACTCCCGGTGCCCATCTACATTAGGCACACATATCCGGCCCTGCATCCTCAACACGCCGTCATCACCAATAGTCACATCCCTAGCATCACCTCGCTGAACCTTGTCCTGAAAAATGAGCAGGTGGGGGTCATCATACTGATGCTCCCTGATACGGTCATAAAGAGAAGACCTGGATACCACACAAGCCAATATCCGACTCGGCTCCGAAATATCCAATCTAACAAGCTGGCCAGCTAAGGCTTGAACATCCAATGCCAAAGGTCTCTCTACTGCTGGAAGATATGCTAAACTCCCCAAACTCTCTGCCCAGCGACTCAAAGCATCGGTCACCACATTGGCCTTCCCCCGGATGGTACAAAATGGTGATATCACAGTCCTTGAGAATCTCCAACCACCTCCGCTGATACAAGTTAATATCCTTCTATTTGAACAGATGCTGCAAACTCCGATGATCAGTGTAAATCTCACAATGAACTCCGTACAAATAGTGCCGCCAAATCTTTAAGGCATGCACAATAGTTGCTAACTCAAGATCATGGACAGGATAGTTCTTCTCATGAGTCTTCAACTGGCGTGAGGCATATGCAATCACCCTACTCTCCTGCATCGGAACACATCCAATACCTATCCTCGAAGCATCACAATACATGGTGTAAGAACCTGAAGCTAACGGCAGAACTAGAACTGGAGCCATGGTCAAAGCAGTCTTGAGCTTCTGGAAGCTCTCCTCACACTCATCCGACCACCTGAATGGAGCACCCTTTTGGGTCAATTTGGTCAAGGGCTATGCAATAGATGAAAATCCCTCCACAAAGCGACGGTAATAGCCCGCCAAACCAAGGAAGCTCCTAATCTCCGTAGCTGAGGACAGTCTGGGACAACTCTGCACCGCCTCTATCTTCTTCAGATCCACCTGAATACCCTCACTGGACACCACGTGCCCTAAGAATGCTACTGAACCGAGCCAAAACTCACACTTGGAGAACTTTGCATAAAGCTTCTCCTCCCTCAATCTCTGTAATACAATCCTCAGATGCTGAGCATGCTCCTCCTAGCTACGAGAGTACACCAGGATGTCATCAATGAATACAATAATGAGTGAGTCCAAATAGGGCTGGAATACACTGTTCATCAAATGCATGAACGATGTTGGGCCATTGGTCAGTCTAAAAGACATCACTAAGAACTCATAATGGCCATATCGGGTCCTGAAAGTTATCTTAAGAATATCCAAATCCCGAATCTTCAGCTGGTGATACCCAGACCTCAAATCAATCTTGGAGAACACCCTCGCCCCCTGAAGCTGGTCAAATAGATCATCAATGTGAGGCAAAGGATATTTGTTCTTGACTGTGACCTTGTTTAACTGCCTGTAATCAATGCACATCCTCATGGAACCATCTTTTTTCTTCATAAATAGAATCGGTGCACCCCAAGGTGTCACACTAGGCCGAATAAACCCCTTATCAAGGAGTTCCTAAAGTTGTCCCTTCAACTCATTCAACTCCGCTGGTGCCATACGATACGGTGGAATAGAAATGGGTTGAGTGTCCGGCACCAAATCAATACCGAAATCAATATCCATGTTAGGCGGCATGCCCAGCAGGTCTGCAGGAAACACATCCGGAAAATCACGCACCACAGGAACAGAATCAATAGCAGGGACCTCTGCACTAACATCCCTCACAAAAGCTAAATAAGATAGGTAACCCTTCTCAACCATCTGCTAAGCCTTTAAGAATGAAATCACTCTACTGGGAACATAGTCTATAGAACCGCTCCACTCAACCCTCGGCAACCCCGGCATTGCCAACATCACGGTCTTAGCGTGACACTCTAGAACAGCATGAAATGGAGACAACCACTCCATACCCAATATCACATCAAAATCGACCATACTGAGCAGCAAAAGATCCACTCTGGTCTCCAGAACCCCAATGGTCACCACACATGACCGATATACGCGGTCCACAATAATAGTATCACCCACAAGAGTAGATACATGAACAGATGAAACTAAAGACTCACGGAGCATATCCAAAAAATGAGCGAAATATGAGGAAACATATGAATAAGTGGACCCAGGGTCAAATAATACTGAGGCATATCGGTGGCAAACCGAAACAATACTTGTAATCACAGAATCTGAAGCAATGGCATCTGGTGTGGCTGGGAGGGCATAGAAATGGGCCTGGCCGCCCCCTGATCGGCATCCCCCTCTCGGACGACCCCTAGCTGACTGAGCTCCACCCCTAGCTGGCTGGGCGAGTGGTGGAGCAACTGGTGCTGAAATCGAAGGCTGACTCCTCTCCTGAGATGAACCTCCCATCATGCAGGGACAAAACCTCTTGATATGACCCAAATCCCCACACTCAAAGCAACCTCTACCTGCCACTGGGGACTGAAGGGAACCTCGGGCACTAGAATAATCGCTAGAAGGTCCTGATACAGATGAACCCTGAGCTGATGGTGCATGCGACGAACTCTGAGCTGGTAGCGCACCGAATGATGTCTGACCCTGCTGATAACCATGGGGCCCATGACCGGATGATGTACCTCGGTGCACTGGGCAAGCCGTCTGATCATGCCTAAAAGGACGACCTCTACCGTGTTGTAACTGACCCCCAAAAGGAGCACCACAAAATCCTCCCTGTCCACGAGGCCTCTTGGCCTCCCTCTCAACCCTCTCCTGACTACGAACCATCTCAATCTGACAAAAAATGTCGACAGCCTCATCAAAAGTAGCACCAAACACACTCTCTGGTCATAAGCAATCACAACTGATAAGTGAGGCAATCTATAAACCTCCTGATCCTCTCCATGTATGTGGGAACCAACCAGATAGCATGACGGGCTAACTCCGAGAATCGCATCTCATACTGCGTCACAGACATATCACCCTGACAAAGCTTCTCAAACTGCCTGCACAGCTCCTCTCTGCGAAACTGAGGCACGAACTTCTCCAGAAAGATAATGGAGAACTGCTGCCAGGTAAGGGGGTGCGCTGACCGGCCTACGCCTCTCGTAAGCCTCCCACCAACTGAATGCAGCCCCAAAGAACTGAAAGGTAGTGAACGAGACCCCACTGGTCTCCATAATACCTGTTGTACGAAGTATCCTCTGACACCTGTCCAAGAAACCATGTGCATCCTCTCCCTCTGCACCACTGAAAGATGGAGGCGGGAGTCTCCCAAACCTCTCCAATCTATGCCGCTCGTCCTCAGGCATAACAGGAACCACATAGTCCTGAGCAGCTACAACCGGCTGGGCTGGTGGTGCCCCCAGTGTCTAGAATCCCTATACCACATGCTCTGGTGTGCGGGCAGTGGGAGTCTGAGCACCTCCCCCGGCCTGAGAAGTGGCTGCGGCGGCTGGAACAGAGACCGCCTGAGCAAGGCTGGTACACGCAGTCATAATTTGAGCTAAGGCCTCCTGAAGGCCTGGAATCACAATAGGCACAGGTGGTGCCTGAGCTGGTGCATTAACAACTGGAATCTGGTCCTGATCTGGGGCAACTGGTGGATCTGCAGGTACTGCCCCAGTTGTTGTGCGGGCTGCACCTCTGCCCCTACCATGGCCTCTACCGCGCCTTCGGCCTCTCGCGGCTCTGGCTAGTAGTACTAGTGGTTGTCCATCCTGCCTGGTAGTACGAGTCCTCACCATCTGTGAGAGAATGAAACAACAAATGTTTAGTAGCTAGAATCAACAGATCCGCACGACAAGAATTCAAGAATATGGAGTTTCCTAAGGATTCTGCAGCCTCTCGAAGATAAGTACAAACGTCTCCGTGCCGATCCGCAAGACTCTACCAAACCCGCTCATGACTCGTGAGACCTATCTAACCTATGCTCTGATACCAACTTCTCACGACCCAAAATCAACTATCGTGATGGCGCCTATCATGGAACTAGGCCAACCTCAACTCAACAACCCAACACCAACAACAATAAGTTTGAAAACGTTAATGGAAGCATTTAAAATTAAAGAAAAACTGTTTGAAACATAGAAAAATCCCAAAGTGATACAATCCAACCCAAAACTAGGGTGTCACTGAGTACATGAGCATCTAGATCAGAAATACAATCTACTATAATATCTAGAGATATAAACTGAAAGTATGATAAAGATAAAGAAGGAGAGTCAAGGCCCCCGAACGCAGTGCAGCTACCTTGATAGTCTCCAAAACTCTAGAATCCTCAATCAACAACCGCCGCTACGACCGGTATCGCCTGGATCTACACACGAGGTACAGAGAGTAACGTGAGTACACCAATTCAGTAAGTAATAAGTCCAAACTTTGGACTGAAAGGTAGTGACGAACTCAACCTCAACAAGTATAACAGAAATAAATGTGCAGAAACGTAGACATGCTTTCAAGTCAAATATACAGCTCAAACAATAAAGCTAATACATATCTGAACAGTGTAAGGTATACAACTCATCTATCTCTACATGCCAATGCACAAACTGTATGAAATGCACCATGTGCTCCACTCTCAAGTATTCAACCACTCGGTATTGTATATGGCCATTCGGCCTAGGGAAATCCATCCCGAAACATATACAACACTAACTATGCGTCACCAATACCGAGGAAAAAGGGAAATCCAACCTTGTGGAGAAATCCATCTCCAGGTATCAAGTACTTCAGATAAATTCGTGTCCAGGGAAATCCATCCCTCAACAATATCATCTGCGCTCATTGGGGGTGTGTTACAGACTTCGGAGGGGCTCCTACAGCCCAAGCGCTATCATAATCATCATTATAATCACTGCGGCGTGCAGCCCGATCCCATAACTGTCACTCATAACCAGTCACTCGGACTCACTCAGTCATCAACCTCTCCAGTCTCACCACAGGCTCACAATGTCATGAAAATAACCTGGAACATGATATGATGAATCAATAAATAACTGAGACCGAGATATGATATAAAAATGCATGATCATGACTGAGTATGTAATAGTAAATGAAACTAGTGAGATGACAGCAAGAAACGACCGCTAAGGGTACAACCAATACCGGCACAAAACCTAAACATGATATCTAGCATGATCTACAGCTCAACTACTTTATCACTTGATGAAACATGGATATCAACAGGATAGAGTCATTAAACGGTGCCATGGAATCACCCAGGTCACAATTCTCATGGTGCACGCCCGTACACTCGTCACTTGGCACGTACGTCACCTCAATGCTAATCACATAGCATATAATTTGGGGTCTCGGACCCTCAGAACCAAGTTTGAAAATGTTACTTACCTTAAACCAAGCAAAATCCTATTCCGCGATGCCCTTGCCTCTCAAATCGGCCTCCAAACGTCCCGAATCTAGCCACAAGAAATACAATACGATCAATATAGGCTAAAGGAACCAACTCCACAAAAATAATACCAAATTATAGCCAAAAAATCTGAAATCGGCTCAAACCCGACCCCCTGGGCCCATGTCTCGGAATCCAACAAAAATCACAAAACCTGAAAGCCCATTCACTCACGAGTTTAACCATACCAAATTTACTCAAATTCGACAACAAAATCCCCTTCAAAACCTCAAAATGCCATCTCAAGAACTATTCCACCTTTTCCCCAATTTTTCACCCCAAATCACAATTTAGATGATAAAAATCAAGATATAATCATGGAATTTAACCAAAACCAAGTGAGAAACACTTACTTCAATCAACTCCGTGAAAATCCCTTCAAGAATTGCCCAAATCCGTGATCTCTAGCTCAAAATATGAAAAATGAGCTCAAACCCTCGATTTTGAATTTAACACTGTCGGCCCAGATTACCCTCTTCGCGAACGCGACCGTTCTCTCGCGTTCGCGTAGACCAACTTGACTGCCTCTCCACTTTACTCTTCGTGAACATGACACATGCCTCGCTAACGCGATGCTTTACTAGCTCAGACCTTCGCAAACGCGACCACCACCTCGCGAACGCGTAGAACAAGGACTTGGGGTCCCCAACTGCCTCACTCCTCTTTGCGAACGCGACCCTGCTCCCGCGTTCGCGATGTACACGCAAACCACACCTTCGCGTTCGCGTCCTCCCCTTCGCGAACGCGAAGAACAAAATATCACCACTCAAAAAACACTCTTCGCGAACGCGAGGGCCCACTCGCGATCGCGAAAGAGGAAACCAGAAGAATGCAGCAACAAATATCAGCAATCTCACCAAGGCCAAAAATGATATGTTAACCACCTGAAACTCACCCGAGACCCTTGGGACCTCAACCAAACATACCAAGGCATCCCATAACATCATACGAACTTAGTCGAACCTTCAAATCACGTTCAACAACACCAAAAACACGAATTATACACGGATTCAAGCCTAATGAACTTAGAAATTTCCGAACTCCACAAACGACGCCGAAATACCAAACCACGTCCGAATGACCTCAAATTTTGCACACAATTCAGAAATGACACCATGAACCTACTCCAACTTCCAGAAATCCGATCCGACCCCGATATAAAAATTTTCACTGTCGGCCAAAATCGCCAAAATTCTAACTTTCGCCAATTCAAGCCTAATTCTACCACAGACCTCCAAATCACATTCTGGATGCGCTCCTAAGTCCGAAATCACCTAACGGAGCTAACAGAACTATCAAAATTCAAATCCGAGGTCGTTTACACATAAGTCAACTTTCGGTCAACTTTTCCGACTTAAGCTTTCAATTAAGAGACTATGTGTCTCAATTCACTCTGAACCCGAACCAACTAACCCGGTATATCATAACATAGCTGAAGAATACAAAAAAAGCAGGAAATGGGGTAACAGGGCTATAACTCTCGAAACGACTGGTCGGGTCGTTACATCATGTAATAGGATGATTATCTACCATATGCTTACGAAGTTGACTTGTTCCCCTTTGCTTACCTCCGATCTTATGTTTATAAACTTCCTGACAAATAGTACATCTTACATAATTTTTATCTTCTTCTAGTCTTTCAAAAAATTGCCAACACTTACTTCTTAATCTCCGATTCTTCTTAGTAGGGAGAGGAGGCCTACCTATATTACCACGATCCCAACCCCTAGTATTTTGACTAGCAGTGCTAGGTATAGGTGGTGGTATTTCAAGATTATCACGTGACTCAATATCATCTAAATTATCATCTATACCATAATCATCTTAATGTTGCTCATAATCTACATTTAAATTTTCAGGTGAACTTTCAAAAATATGTGTAAAGTAACTAAAAGAACCAGCACCACCTCTTGATCTTTTAATATTTTTACTCTTACTAGTACCACCCACACTAGTACACGCTATTTTAGCTGCGCTAAATACATTCATTATGTAAATTAAATTTAAAAAACTAAATTAATAATTTTAAATAATAAAATAAAAATAAATACCAAAGAAGAGAAAGAGATGGAACGAGTGTACCGGGAGTTCGGATGCCGCACTAAATTCGATATTACACTTCAATTGATATTTGATGATACCACACTTCACTTGATAATTATAATTTTGTAGTGGCTACTGTAAATAGTTGATAAAACTTGAAATAATAATTAATTGAGAACTTGAGAACAATAAGCAATTCAATAATCAAGAGAGAATTGAGAGAGAATTAAAGTAGAAGAAAAGAGCAAGTTGTGAGAAAAAATGAAGGGGGGAGGGGGAGGGCTATTTATAGTTTTTAAAAGGCTAAAAATATAATTTATCAATTATTAAGAGTGGGGGCTATTTTATTAAGGGGTAGGCCGAAATAGTTAAATTTGCAAAAAATGGTCGTTGTCCAACGGTCAATTTTGAATTTGACCGTTGGCAACGGTAAAAAAAAAAAAAAAACCAATATTAACCGGGCTGAACCGGCTTGAACCCGATAACGGGTTACTGGGCTAGCCAGGTTTCGCTGCACCGATAGCTAAAAAAGGCTCGGCCTCTTCCGGCATAACCCCCTACCCTAGCCAATGCCCCACCCCTTACCGGACCGGGCTGACCCAGGATAAACCGGTTTGAACCGGATTGTTAGTGGGTTGGCCCAACCCGTTTAACACCTTTAAGTTGAGGGGGAAGTACACAGTTAGCCACTAATTAGAGATGTCTTTACTCTTTAGCCACTGTTTAAAATATATTTACTCTTTAACAGGTAATTAATAAATTTTTACCCGTCCGGACGAAAATACCCATGTGCATACATGAGTGTTGTGTAAATATTAAGGACATGGTGTCCTTAACTTCATGAATACTGTGTAAATATTAAGGACAAAGTGTCTTGTATTTGCACCTTCCGTTGTTAAACTTTAGGACATCATGTCCTTAACTTCATATGTGCAGTGTAAATGTTAAGGTCATGTGTGTAGTATAAAATATTAAGGACATAATGTCCTTAACTTGTATTTGCACCTTCTTTATTAAACTTTAGGACCTCATGTCCTTAACTTCATATGTGCAGTGTAAATGTTAAGGATATGGTGTCCTTAACTTCATGTGTGTAGTGTAAATATTAAGGACATAGTGTCCTTAACTTTATGAGTGTTGTGTAAATATTAAGGACATGGTATCCTTAACTTCATGAATGTTGTGTAAATATTAATGACAAAGTGTCATGTATTTGCACCTTCAGTTGTTAAACTTTAGATTGTGTCCTTAACTTCATATGTGCAGTGTAAATATTAAGGACACTATGTCCTTAATATTTACATATAACTCGTGAAGAAATGGTAAAAACGTTTTTTCCTATTAATTTTAATAGAGTAATGGCTATTTTTGCTCAACATTAAAAATATTGGATAAAATCTAAATACCATGTTAAAAATGGCTACCTCACGCCATTTCTACTTAAGTTGAACTAGTATCTTGTAGGTTTCGTGACAATTTATTTTTATTATTACAAAAAAGTACAAATTGTAATCTTATTAGATCTTTAACTTTTTTGAAAATTTAATTATTTAATCATTTTTGTTGTCGCTCTTTTCTTTTATATGAGTTCTTCAATTATGAAACATTTTGTAATCTTAGTTCTCTAATGTTTCTTATAACAAATTGTTACTATATTTCAAGTTCCAATCCAAATATGTATTCGCTAATTCATTACACGTTAGATAAATATTTTAGCAAATAAATATTATGCAATATTTATTCAATCTAAGAGATGGAATAGCTCAATAGAAATAGAATGTCAGATCAATTAGATAAAATTGAATAAGTTTTTTATTATGAGAAATCATTTTATGAGGAAGGCTTGTTAATAATTTCATATTTTGTTGCTGTTTTCTGTTCATTAGTATAAATATTTATATATAATAAAAAATTTAAACTCATACCTATCATTTTTAAAATTTTAAAAAGTTTATTTATTTTTTGACAATTGTTTTTTATTTAAAATATAAAATATAGATATGTGTAATTACACTTATACTACCAAACATGTCATTGCGTTATGACAAACAAATATGCCAATGTAATTACTATGCTATGTAATTATCAGGCTATGTAATTACTATCCCAGTAATTACACAGCGGAGTAATTACACAGTGACTTCCAAACAGACTCTTAGTATAAGGTGTAAAAGTCAACTAAATCTCGTGTTCATTACTTAAACGATTACTCAACTGTCCAAAATTATCTAGTAAAAGTTATTTTTTAGTAATGAAAAAGTCACTTAAATGTTTATAGCAATTAAAGGGACACTTAACTAGATTTTTCAGACTTTCGATGGCCAAATACTTATACCCTCTAGATTATTAACCTTTTTTTAAATATTTTTTTAATATTATGATTATTTTTCCACTTTTTAATTTATATTATGGACTTACCTATAGAACAAATAAATTTTATTTATGAAATAAAAAATAAAAAATAATTTTCAAGCATATATAATATTATAATAATAAAATAATTAAATTCTTACTTACCGAAAAGAAAATTTTCAAACATAAGCCAAAGGGAAAAAAATAAAATGAAATTATCTAAAGAAAATGGTAAAAATGTGATGTCAGAAGTGGGATTTGAACCCACGCCCTCTCTCGAAGACCAGAACTTGAGTCTGGCGCCTTAGACCACTCGGCCATCCTGACTTGATTGTGATAATGAATAAATAACATAGTTTTCTATGCAGTCGGTTCCCCCGAGCCCCTCCGAACCCCAAAAAATTAGTCGCCTTTTCGAGCAGCGACAATGATCTCATTGCATTACAAATCTCATTTCACCATGCTTTTGTGAATTTCATTAGGCAAATGCCATTTATACCCCCTTGAGCCCTTATTCGCAGACCAAAATTCTGAAGGCGCGAATCAAGAACCAATTGCTGCCTGGAACTAACACATCTGCTAGGATTTAACATTTTTAATCCAAGATGCAGGTAACTTCAATTAAATTCCACAGTTTCACAATTCTTTGAATTTTCATTGTTCGACACATTTCAGCTGATTTTAATTTCTCTGAATAAACTTGTAGTACCCGATGAATCCACCGGGGCCACCACAATACGGCCGACCGTTACCTCCGCCATTACCGGCTTTTCCACCGGCGTCTAGTACTTTCTGGAATACTGCCAACGTGGTTGATCACCTCAAAAACTTACACGACACCATGAATCTTGCTACAGCTTTGTAAGTAACATAAAGCTTAAAACATATAATTATTATCTTTCTGGGTTTTGAGCAATTGCAAAGAGCTGGAAATGATACTCCCTCCCGGTAATTCTTATGAACGTGTTTTGACTGGAGTTTAAGGCAGAAATAAAGATTTTTGAAACTTGTGGTTTAAGCATGTCATGTCATTTGTGTGGCTATAAAATCATAGTGAAGGATAAAATGGAAAGATCAAAGATAAATTGTCGTTCTTTTTTAAAAAGACTAAAAAGTAAATAGTGTCAACATAAAACGGAATTAAGTGAGTAATTAAGGGGAACAAATATGACGAGGGTTCTAAAAATGAGGCAAAATTTTTGAACCAGAATCACTATTATTTGCATTGTAAGGGTGTGGTGAGATAGTAAGCCCCCCTCCCCCCCACCCCCCCCCCCACAACTCATAACCAGAGTCTTGCTGTTCGAGCACTAGGAATGGAGAACCTTGCTGTTTGCAGTGCTTGACCCTCTTAATGGGCTTTCCCCTGCAAATAGATATTGCTCAGGCCAGTGGATTTCTAATAACGGAAGCTTAAATGAGAAAAAAAAAATGCAGTTTTGAAGTGTTCATGTTTAGGGCTTCTACATTTCTTAATTTGGATAATTTTGAGCCGGTAATAATAGCTGGAAATGCTACTTAGCCCCCCCGGGGGGGGGGGTTAAGAAATGAAAACTGAGAAGGTTCGGAAAAGGGGGCTAAATTTTGATTGAGAAACTCCTTTATGTACACATTATTTGAATACTAATTTGATAGCGTTCAGGAATGTTTTGAGCAGGCAAAAAGAGCTGGAAATGTTAATTAGGGTGAAAGATAGAAAATTCTGAGAGGGGTTCGGCAACTGGGGCTAGTGAGAACTTTGTTGAGTAACTAAAGCTTGAAACTTCAAATCAGTAGCACTGTTACATGCGTTATTGTTTATGAATCTGATATATGTCTTCCCATTTATCTTCCAAGTTTTTGAATTTTGAAATACTTGAGCAGGAAGAAGGAGCTGGAAATGTTGAGTAGGTTGAAAGACGAGAAAGAAAAATCCGTAGAGGGTTCAGAGAATGGAGCTGGTGAAGGCTCTATTGATAGTTTTGTGAAGTTTATGGAGCATTCTAGGATCAATATGAAAAGCCAAGCTTCCCTGTCGTTGGAAGCTGCTAATGCCCTAATATCAAAATTGAGAGCTCAGTTGGAACCTTTTAGGGTTATCACGGATGAGATCGCCCCTTGGGAAGAGAAGTCTGCAGCTCTTAGATTAGCAAATAAAATGCACAAGTACAAAAGGAACAAACTTTGGCGTAAAAGGAAGAGGAAACACGTAGCAGAAAAGTTAGCAAAGGTGCTATATTGTATTCCCCTTTTTCAGTGTCTTTACAATTTTTGGCAATTTTAATCTCTAAGGCGTTTGTGTTATTTGTTTTAGCATTCTGATTTCTGATGTTGCATTAATCTGTAGGAGCAAGAGCAATTTGACCAAATTGATATGGAAGCTGATGAGTGGAGGGCCAGAGAGATAGCCAAGGATATTGCAAAACGCAAGGTATTGATACTGAAAATGCATAGTACTAAAAAATACTTGTTTAGTATTCGCATCCTGTTTTTTGAGCAAGTAGCCCTCTGTGTTGGCTTGTACTGCTTGGGTTTGAGCACTTGTTAAAACTATTCAATCATTAGCCCACAAACATTTTTAAAAAAAAAGAATTTGGAGAAAGAGAACCATAAATAGTGCATATAGTGAGATCAAATGTTCTTAGACAACAAATGTATGCTAAAATTTATGATGTCTATATTTTACCGTCATCTATTTATTTTTTATTTTTTCACAAGCTATTCATAATTTATGTATTATATATGTATAATTGTATATAGTCAATGTATATGGCTAGAAAAAGTAAACAGTGAATATGACTGGCTATTTGTATAAAGATTCCTTAATTTTAATCTTCTAACAAGTTCTTAATCTTGGTGGCTAAGTATGCCTTAAAAGGTTTCTATTTCTTTGAAGATTTTGTGGATGTAGCAAAAACATATTTGATACATTTCTTGCTCCTCAAAACTTTGCTCATTGTAACATTTTGAACATTTGAAACATTTTAAAATGCGCTACTCCATGGTGTTGCTGTTCATCAATATTCAGAAGATTATGGGAAGAAACAGTGAGATAGATCAATGTACCATTTAGGAACAAAAGAAAAAAAGAACGTACAGAATGCTTTATGCTAGACAAAATGAAGTTGTACAAAAAGCTGTCCATTTAAAGCAAACAACCGTTAAAGGAACTTTGCTTTTTCAAATGAGTTTCCAAGCCAAGTATCAAATGAATTCTGTGCTGCTAGTAAAGTCTGATAGCAAAACTGTGCTGTGAATATTCTATTGTTTCTTGCATTCCATCTCAGGGAGTTAGGCTCATTATATGATGTGCTGAAATCTTCTAGCTTTTATAGAAAAGTGGAGATTCTTTCCAATCTCCCGATCATTTTCCATCTGGATCTTAGTTCCCGTCCTTGATTGGATATCCATTGAGCAATAGTTGTATCGGATTTTAAGAATCTATTATTTGACCTCAGCCCTTTTACAGCATACCCACCATGGTGAGACTATTGCCTCATAGATTTGTTGGGTAATCCAACTCATTGAACAACTCTTCACTATCTGGAAGTTGCTTTTTTTCTTGGTTTACCAGAAATCTTAAATTTCATAGTTAACCATTCCGCTTGCCTTTGAGGCATAGTGGTTTCCAGATACCCAAGGGTAAATGGCGCAAGGTTCGATACTCGATGGATAATAGGCCTGCCCCTTTACCCTTCTCCATTATCTGCGGCACGGTTCGAACCCATGACATGCACCTAAGGCATAGTGTTGTTCGTTCTGCATGTTTTTCTTCTGATCTTTATACCTAATAATATCACTTATTTATTAATCTCATAACTTTTTCGTGAAATCCTCCTGTATTTACAATATTTTGGAATAGCCTCTGGTTTTCCACAAATTTCCATAACCGGAAGCATTGCACTGCATTATATGCTTAATAAGAAGAACTAGTGTATTGGGTTCTAATGGTATATCTGTGTTATTTTATCATGTCATACTATACTACTAAATGCTTCTGGATTTTATGGGCCAGTTGCATTGAGTGTCACTGAGCTACCAAAACTTAGTCCCTACAGTTTCTTTTGTCCATATTCACAGTAAATGTTCAATTGCATTACATATTGTCAGTTACTGAGGGTCTATGTGCAGGTTGAAAAGATGAAGGAAATAGCAGAGCTAAAGGCAAAACAGGAGAAAAAGAGACTAGAATCTGAGGTGAGAAGGAAATAACCGCTTATTCATTCAGACTGGACATGATTATTGAAGTTCCCAAAGTTTTTCCACAACTGATCTAGCTATATAACTTAAGGATCATAGAAACTTCGGAGAGTTTTGACATGGTGTGGCACCATATTCATGTCACAGTTCAATGTTTCCATGTGGCTTAATTTTGTTCCTGCTTCTTCTTCCTGTAAACAAATTCTTCTGCCAGACATAACCCCTCCAAAGGTGTTCCTTTTCAATACCACAAGATATGTGAGGCTGGTTTTATGGTTTATTTGAAGTGACACCCAAGTAATGTAATATCGTGGTACTCTTTATTTCATGGTATGATGATGTTGAGTCAATTTTATTTTTGCTTTCAGCTTGAGCTGGCTTTGATGGTAGAGAAATTGCAAGAATTGCGTTCCATCAGGGTTCAGAAGTTGAAGAAGCAAGGTAAATATTCCAATGGCGTTGATCTGTCGTAGTGTTTCCTTTTAGTTTATCCTAGCTTGTACGATCCTTTCCTGTCAAATAAATTATTTTTTGCTCAGTTTCTAGTGGAACTGCTATATTTGTGGTTGAAATCTGCACTCTTTAAGGAAAATCATGCACTGTTTTCCGCATGGATTTTTTAAACCAGTCTGTCATAAATAAGTTTTTATTAGTATTTGCTAACTACGAGATGCTCAGTGGGAAAAATGAATTTGGTGAAGACAAACAGTTGTTTCTCCCTTGGGATTATAATTTCTTTTGTAATGCTGCAACTGGGTGATTATCATTGGCAGCTTCCTCTTTTGCTTCTTGACATCTGCGGAGAATTTAACCCACTTAAGCAGCTAATGTGTTTTCTGTATGTAACTATTTCTATATGCTGTTCTTTTCAGCATAGATATTCAGAAACTAAAGATTGAGATTTCTGCTACTGAAAATCATTACATCAATATTTTGAAATTTTGTATTAAGCTAATATAGTTCCTCAACAATTTGCTAAAACCTGTAAACATTTGGCATTGCGAGATGACGGAGTAGAACTCTTACTTATGAAAGATACTTTCACTACCTTTTACCCTCAGTCTTTTCCCCTTGGGCCTCAAAGACATCAGTCTTCTTCACTTAATTTGTAACATCGTTGTTTATACTTGAATAGGTCACTTTCTTCCGGAAGAGGATGACAAGTTTCTAGAAAAAGTAAGAGCTGCATTTGAGGAAGAAGAGCGACAGGCAAAAGCAGCAGCTGAAACAGATGCTGCTAAGGATGCAATTGCTACTGCTGAGGAATCCAGGAAAACAATTCAAAGTCATAGACCAGAGCCTGGTGACCTGCATGCTAGTACTGGTGCCGATAAAGTAAATCAAGACCAAAAGACTGAGAGTAAAGATAAATCAGATTCTACGCCTGTCAATGAGATGGAAAAGGGCGGACCTGAAGGGCTAGGCTCAGCCAGCTTACATGATTCTGTCGCAAATCTACCATTGGAATTTTATCACTATTACTATGGCAGTAATCATGATTTGGGAACGCTTATAGAGGTGATCTTGGGCTAATGTCTTGCTAATTATTTACTCCTGCGGTAGATTTGCATATCATTGTGATTGAAGGCCATTCTATTCGTTTCTATATGTTAATTGTTCGTGCTAGAAAAAATGTAAAAGTTAATTATGCTTGAGAATTTATAGGCTTGCGCTACATCCTTCTTCTATGCAGGTAAGAAGAACATGGGATGCATACATCAGACCTGGAGGAAGGTAAATATATCTTGCTAAATCTTGCTGTTTTTTTTTAAAGTCCGCATAAGCACAAGTTGCATTAGTCATTTCCTTATGTACTAGGCTTTCACTGACTTGGAAAGAACAAGCAGTAAATGTGAGAAAAAAGGTCAAAAAGGACAGGGGCGGCTCAACGAAATTGGTGACCTAAAGCCAAACTGTATTAAGAGGCCTATTCCGCCAAATTTATACAACGGAAAAGGTCCAAATATGCCCTTGTACTATACGAAATTGAGCACATTTGCCCTTCGTTAATACTTTAGCTCAAATATGCCCTTACCGTCACATAGTTGGTCCATATATGCCCTTAGAAGAGTTACATAGTTGACCTATATATGCCCTTTTCGAAACGGAATACACCCAAACTAATTAGCTATTTCGTTAATTGTATTAAAGTGTTATTACAAACACTATTTTCTTTTTATTAGTACTTTTTTCTTTACATTTCTCTTTTCTTTCTTTTTTCTTTTCTTCTCTTTTTTTTTTTTCCTTTTTCTTTCTCCGTTATCCGATTTCCTCCATTACTGATGTCTTCTCCATTTTCGTCACCAATTTCACTTGACAAAACTCATGAATTCCAATTACTAAGAAAATTCTCCCATAAGAATATTTTTATAGATCATATGTTTGTCAATTTTTTAATATTTACTAAACATATATTTAGTTCTAAAAAATTTAACAAAGTAAGATTGAAATAATATTTATGTAACAAAAAACCCGAAAAATCCAACAAAACCGAACAATCCAAACCGATATAATTGGTTTGGTTTGGTTTGGTTTTGATAAAAACCGAACCAACCCGTTCCATGTACACCCCTAATTTACATAGTTAATAAAAAAATAGAAAATGTCCAGCTGAAAAAAGATGAAAAAAGACTAACAACTCAAATTTATAACACTACAACTTGAACTCTAGGCTTTTAATCATTAAATTATCTTTCTGTAAACAATTTAAATATTTTGGTCTTTTGAGTATTGTTAAAGGTTGAGATGTTTTTATTATTTTAAAGTTTAAACCATAATTTTTGGAATAATTTAATTTCGTTTATTTAGAGCGCCAGTGAAATTGGAACTTGATTACCTTATGGGAGAATTTTCTTAGTAATTGGAATTCATGAGTTTTGTCAAGTGAAATTGGTGACGAAAATGGAGAAGGCATCAGTAATAGAGGAAACGGACAAGGGAGAAAGAAAAAGGAAAAAAAAAAGAAGAAAGAAAAGAGAAAGGTAAAGAAAAACAATACTAATAAAAAGGAAATAGTGTTTGTAATACACTTTAATACAATTAACGAAAGAGCTAATTAGTTTGGGTGGATTCTGTTTCGAAAAGGGCATATATGGGCCAACTGTGTAACTTAAGGGCATATATGGACCAACTATGTGACGGTAAGGGCATATTTGAGATAAAGTATTAACGAAGGGCAAATGTGCTCAATTTTATATAATACAAGGGCATATTTGGACCTTTGCCCTTTATACAATAGTGAGACACAAAAGATATTCTGTTCTAATCAATGTTTCAATCAAACATGAGAAAGTAGCTAAATCAAAGTAACTGAGTTTGAAATTGGAAAGTGAAATCTCAATTCTACAACCAATATGGTAGTCAATAATTTGGCCGGTTGAAACTTTATGACAACAACTTATGCGGAGGCATGTGAGATTCTTGATGAGATGGCCGAAACGTCATCGGCTTGGCAATCCCGAGCTAATGTTACACAAGCTGATCCCAAAATAATACACCTCGTGAAAGAAATGAGGAAAAATTAGAACTGAAGAGGAAGATAAATATATTATTAACAAGACGAAAATTTATCGTTGTTTACTCACTCATCGTGCATTCTTAACCAAACAAGAAAATATTAAAATTTGACTCTTAAAATTAATTGCATAAGATATAAAATACATAATAATATAGTACTTTCTCTGTTTCAATTTATGTGAACCTATTTGACTAGACACAGAGCTTAAAAAAAAAAAAGACTTTTGAACTCATGGTTAAAATGAGACACATATATTTTGTGTGGCTATAATAAATTGTTTCTAGACATGGAAATATGTTATTCTTTTTGGGGCCCTCCAGAATTTGGGGCCTAAGGCAATGGCTTGAGCAACCTTACCGTCTAGCCGGCCCTGAAAAAGGAACATCTCTTGATGCTTACATCAATCACGTTTTCTGATACTGTGTTTTAATATTCTCACCTAGATATCATATCCTTATTACCCCCATACAAGTTTTTAGATTTCGGTAGTTCACTTGATCGTGTGTGATTTAACATTTTTGACTCAGCCACTAAAAGAATACTACTAATAAGGCTGGAAGAATAGATTAAAAGAATCATTTCAATGTCTCAATCATAGTATAATTAGAATATTTTCTTGGAATCACCTGTGGTGAAAGAATTCAATCATGAAGTAAACCAGCTGAAGGATTAGATTCATACAACTAGTCTGTTATTTGGCTCTCACTGCTTTTGTATTGTTGAAAAGCTATATCGTTTTGCATTGGAAATGTACTATTTGACCCTTCAGTGGCTCTCACTGCTATTTGACGTTCTCCTTAAAATCTCTACTCTTTGGGATCTCTTTCATTCAAACTAACAAAATATAATTTTTTCCTATTTTTCATGACAAGTTATGTCTGCATATGGCAAATGCCAGACGTATCTAACAACTCCCCTTTGCCCTGCCCCCACCAAACTTCTTTGTGTTGATGCAGCCGAATACCTGGGCATTGGGTCCAGCCACCACCTCCAGCAGATGAGATATGGGCATCCTACCTGGTGAAGCCTAAATGACATTCTTATAGGTGGTTCCCTAGTGCAGAAGCATCACTTTCTAGATTGCCTGGTTTGATGGTTATCCTACTAAATTATCAGGGGTCTTTCAGCACTGCATCATTGATGCTTCTGGAGGACACAGACAAAAATGCATGTACCTAATCTCTCTCCCTGCTTCGTGATTAATACAGCTTCAAGGGCAGACATGATGGACTGACTTTGTCCTGAGACAGGTTGATTCAAGTACAACACTGATCAAAGAAGACGTTGCTAGGAGACCGGACATGCTGATATTCTTTTCAAGGGTATCAAATAGCAGGAGCTGATATTGCCATGATAGCTACCAGATTGATGGATTTAACATTTTCCTTGTAAGCCTCAGTCATCAATATCGAGTTTTTGTCAATGTGTATAGCACCAACAACAACAACGCCTCAGTCTCAAACTAGTCGGGTTGACTATAAATCTTCACTGACCAGTGTTTGTAACCATTCTTATTAATTTGATATTAGGAAGCATGTTTACAGATGTTCAGCTTTAACCGGCAAGTACTGTATAGGAAGAATTACAAATTTTGTTAATTTTCTTAGGGTCGTCTGGTTCATATACTTGTTATATGGGATAATATTGCAGAGTGTTATTCTCAAAAATATATTGCAGAGATTATTTATGGTCAAACAACTGTCATGTTGTTATCAATAATGAAGGCATTGTTTTGATTAAAAATAAGAGAATTGTTATGCATAAATTACTTGGCATTTTTGTCTTTAAATGGTTTAATTCCGTAGTGTTAATACACGTATTCTTATTTCAAATTATATCTTGTATACTGCATAAAATAATAGACTTTTCTATATAACTTTAATGTGGATGTTATTTGAAAAATCAATCAAATGTTGTAATTAGTTATGTCGGGAATCATCTTTCCTTATGCCGTCAACTTTTTGTTATGCGAAAGTTTCCCCACCAAACTGTGGTACGGAATCTTTTCTGAAAAATCTTGGTCAGAACCTGAATACCTCCTTAAGCAAAACACTACCAAAACTGTGGTATGGAATTCTTTTAAAAGATCTTGGTCAGAACCTCAATACCTCCTTAAGTAAAACACCAGGTGAAAAAGACCAATCTTGTATGAAGTAAATACCATGACTTCGACGTTCGACAAAATCTTCATTGATCATGCAATCAATCGAAAAAACCGATCAAAATACTTCACTATTCTATGTTTGAAATTTGTTATAATAAAACATTCACCTAAATAACCCCTTATATCTAAAGGGTAAGGATCAAACTGCAACATTAATTGACAGACCACATGATTTCCAGCTTAAAATCTTAATTCATTAATCGGAGGCATATAAACCCTAGGTGTTAACCGGATGGGCTGGTCAGGGTTGGATACGAAAAAAAATAGCCCGTCCGGTTACTGGTCCGGGATGGATAGTGAGCTGACTAACCGGGTTGGAAACGGGTTGGGAAATTCCGGGTTAATTAGGGCCCGTCCGGGTCCAGGCTTATCGGGACCGGACCGGACCGGACCGTGTTACTTATTATTATTATTTTTAGTATATTATGTTTTTCTTATTCAATGTTATTGATACTTAAATGATTGCACCAGTTTGTCGGGGGCAATAATAGATTCAAAGTATAACGGAGGACATACCTTATCATTTTCCATAGTAAAAGGGTATTTTGGGGTCTTTCTCCCAAGATTTACATCGATTACACTAGCAAAGACTGAGAAAGTAGCCACTATTGAAATTATAAGGTGTGTATGAATTTGAAAACGGACTCAATTTTGGTTTTTAAAAATAATGTGTGCATTTGATTATAGGAGATTTGATCATAAAACATTTGACTAGTCCCACCTATGACAAATCTAGTATGAACACGATCAAAATTTTACCCGAGCATCGGGTGGCATACCACCCCTAACTCTACATAGACCCGCCCCTGCCTATGAAACCTCAAAATTGGTATTTAGCGCATTTCGTTGAAATTTGGCTTATCATTGTCATTCATAATAAAATTTAGCTTATAGATGAAATTAAGCTAAATTTCGTCCACAAGATTCTAGTTTAGTATAATACCATATTTAAATTTGGTCACATTACAATTTTAAAGTATGATTCTTTTTGGTTATTACAACACGAATTTCTTTTAATGAAGCCTCAAAGGCCATAGCTCAAGAAATTGTTGAAAAATTGAGTACTTACATATCCTTGTCCTAAATTCATCAGTTCACAAGACCCTTATGTGTAGAATCAGGGTTCATACGACATATTATTGACCCTTATGTCGGGTGCAATAATAGATTCAAAGTATAACGGAGGGCATACCTTATCATTTTCACAAAGTAAAAGGGTATTTTGGGGTCTTTCTTCCTAGATTTACATCGATTACACTAGCAAAAACTGAGAAAGTAGCCAGTATTGAAATTATAAGGTGTGTATGAATTTGAAAACGGACTCAATTTTGATTTTTGAAAATAATTTGTGCATTTGGTTATAGGAGATTTGATCATAAAATATTTGACTAGTCCCACCGATAACAAATGTAGAACACGCTCAAAATTTTACCCGAGCATCCGGTGGCATACCACCCCTAACTCTACATAGACCCGCCACTGCCTATGAAACCTCAGAATTGATATTTAGCGCATTTCGTTGAAATTTGGCTTATCATTGTCATTCATAATAAAATTTAGCTTATAAATGAAATTAAGCTAAATTTCGTCCACAAGACTCTAGTTTAGTATAATACCATATTTAAATTTGGTCACATTATAATTTTAAAGTATGATTCTTTTTTGTTATTACAACACGAATTTCTTTTAATGAAGCCTCAAAGGCCATAGCTCAAGAAATTATTGAAAAATTGAGTACTTACATATTCTTGTCCTAAATTCATCAGTTCACAAGACCCTTATGTGTAGAATCAGGGTTCATACGACATATTATTGACCCTTATGTCGGGTGCAATAATAGATTCAAAGTATAACGGAGGGCATACCTTATCATTTTCACATAGTAAAAGGATATTGTGGGGTCTTTCTCCCTAGATTTACATCGATTACACTAGCAAAGACTGAGAAAGTAGCCACTATTAAAATTATAAGGTGTGTATGAATTTGAAAACGGACTCAATTTTGATTTTTGAAAATAATTTGTGCATTTGGTTATAGGAGATTTGATCATAAAACATTTGACTAGTCCCACCTATGACAAATCTAGTATGAACACGCTCAAAAATTTACCCGAGCATCCGGTGGCATACCACCCCTAACTCTACATAGAACCGCCACTCCCTATGAAACCTCAGAATTGGTATTTAGTGCATTTCGTTGAAATTTGGCTTATCATTGTCATTCATAATAAAATTTAGCTTATAAATGAAATTAAGCTAAATTTCGTCCACAAGACTCTAGTTTAGTATAATACCATATTTAAATTTGGCCACATTACAATTTTAAAGTATGATTCTTTTTGGTTATTACAACACGAATTTCTTTTAATGAACCCTCAAAGGCCATAGCTCAAGAAATTGTTGAAAAATTGAGTACTTACATATTCTTGTCCTAAATTTATCAGTTCACAAGACCCTTATGTGTAGAATCAGGATTCATACGACATATTATTGACCCTTATGTCGGGGGCAATAATAGATTCAAAGTATAACGGAGGGCATACCTTATCATTTTCACATAGTAAAAGGGCATTTTGGGGTCTTTCTCCCTAGATTTACATCGATTACACTAGCAAAGACTGAGAAAGTAGCCACTATTGAAATTATAAGGTGTGTATGAATTTGAAAACGGACTCAATTTTGGTTTTTTAAAATAATGTGTGCTTTTGGTTATAGGATATTTGATCATAAAACATTTGACTAGTCCCACCTATGACAAATCTAGTATGAACACTATCAAAATTTTACCCGAGCATCCGGTGGCATACAACCCCTACTCTACATAGACCCGCCCCTGCCTATGAAACCTCAGAATTGGTATTTAGCGCATCTCGTTGAAATTTGGCTTATCATTTTCATTCATAATAAAATTTAGCTTATAAATAATATTACGTCCACAAGACTCTAGTTTAGTATAATACCATATTTAAATTTGATCACATTACAATTATAAAGTATGATTCTTTTTGGTTATTACAACATGAATTTCTTTTAATGAAGCCTCAAAGGCCATAGCTCAAGAGATTATTGAAAAATTGAGTACTTACATATCCTTGTCCTAAATTCATCAGTTCACAAGATCCTTATGTGTAGAATCAGGGTTCATACGACATATTTTGCACCAGTTTATCGGGGGCAATAATAGATTCAAAGTACAACGGAGGGCATACATTATCATTGTCACATAGTAAAAGGGTATTTTGAGGTCTTTCTCCCTAGATTTACATCGATTACACTAGCAAAGACTGAGAAAGTAGCCACTATTGAAATTATAAGGTGTGTATTAATTTGAAAACGGACTCAATTTTAGTTTTTGAAAATAATGTGTGCATTTGGTTATAGGAGATTTGATCATAAAATATTTGACTAGTCCCACCTATGACAAATCTAGTATGAACACGCTCAAAATTTTACCCGAGCATTCGGTGGCATGCCACCCCTAAATCTACATAGACCCGCCCCTGCCTATGAAACCTCAGAATTGGTATTTAGCTCGTTGAAATTTGGTTTATCATTGTCATTCATAATAAAATTTAGCATATAAATAAAATTAAGCTAAATTTCGTCCACAAGACTCTAGTTTAGTATAATACCATATTTAAATTTGGTCACATTACAATTTTAAAGTATGATTCTTTTTGGTTATTACAACACGAATTTCTTTTAATGAAGCCTCAAAGGCCATAGCTCAAGAAATTGTTGAAAAATTGAGTACTTACATATCCTTGTCCTAAATTCATCAGTTCACAAGACCCTTATGTGTAGAATCAGGGTTCATACGACATATTATTGACCCTTATGTCAGGGGCAATAATAGATTCAAAGTATAACGGAGGGCATACCTTATCATTTTCACATAGTAAAAGGGTATTTTGTGGTCTTTCTCCCTAGATTTACATCGATTACACTAGCAAAGACTGAGAAAGTAGCCACTACTGAAATTATAAGGTGTGTATGAATTTGAAAACAGACTCAATTTTGATTTTTTAAAATAATGTGTGCTTTTGGTTATAGGAGATTTGATCATAAAACATTTGACTAGTCCCACCTATGACAAAAAATTTTACCCGAGCATCCGATGGCATACAACCCCTAACTCTACATAGACCCGCCCCTGCCTATGAAACCTCAGAATTGGTATTTAGCGCATCTCGTTGAAATTTGGCTTATCATTGTCATTCATAATAAAATTTAGCTTATAAATAATATTACGTCCACAAGACTCTAGTTTAGTATAATACCATATTTAAATTTGGTCACATTACAATTATAAAGTATGATTGTTTTTGGTTATTACAACACGAATTTCTTTTAATGAAGCCTCAAAGGCCATAACTCAAGAGATTATTGAAAAATTGAGTACTTACATATCCTTGTCCTAAATTCATTAGTTCACAAGACCCTTATGTGTAGAATAAGGATTCATACGACATATTTTGCACCAGTTTGTCGGGAGCAATAATAGATTCAACGTACAACGGAAGGCATACATTTTGAGGGTATTTTGAGGTCTTTCCCCCTAGAAAGACATCAATTACACTAGCAAAGACTGAGAAAGTAGCCACTATTAAAATTATAAGGTGTGTATGAATTTGAAAATGGACTCAATTTTAGTTTTTGAAAATAATTTGTGCATTTTGTTATAGGATATTTGATCATAAAATATTTGACTAGTCCCACCTATGACAAATCTAATATGAACATGCTCAAAATTTTACCCGAGCATCCGGTGGCATACCACCCCTAACTCTACATAGACCCGCCCCTGCCTATGAAACCTCCGAATTGGTATTTAGCTTGTTGAAATTTGGTTTATCATTGCCATTCATAATAAAATTTAGCATATAAATAAAATTAAGCTAAATTTCTTTCACAAGACTTTGATTTAGTATAATATCATATTTAAATTTGGTCACATTACAATTTTAAAGTACGATTCTTTTTGGTTATTACAACACGAATTTCTTTTGATGAAGCCTCAAAAGCCATAGCTCAAGAGATTGTTGAAAAATTGAGTACTTGATGAAGCCTCAAAAGCCATAGCTCAAGAGATTGTTGAAAAATTGAGTACTTACATGTCCCTGTCCTAAATTCATCAGTTCACAAGACCCTTATGTGTAGAATTAGGGTTCATACGACATAATAGACAGCAAAAGCTGAAATCAGGGTCTTGTGAACTAGACCCTTATGTGTAGAATCAGGGTTCAACGCAAGTTTGCAAAACACCGATAAAAGTTGAAAATAGAGAAATGAGTTAATAAATTTAGCCGAGGGTTCAAGAAGCACCAAAACGAAGCAATTTGGAACTTCCTACGATTCGGCAAATGCTCAATCTGCGAAGGTATTGTTTTATTGTGTTAGAGAGGTCTCGTTCTAGAGTTTCGACCCTCTCCGCTGGGAACCTTCGTTTTAAAATCACTTGTGCTAATACTTCCTTAAGAAGAAACATATTTTCGGGAAAAATGTCAGAAATCAGATCCGAGTAAAAAGCAATCCGACCCCGAATGATTCAGGTTCGGAGATCCGGATTCTGAAATCGATATCCGAAAGCAAACTTGGCCGAAAGCGCATTGTTTTTACTACGCTTCGTCCATAGGACCTTCGATATATGTATCTCAAAAATCAGCAGTAAGATAACTCTAAACAAAAGTAGATATAATTTTTTCTGAAAATATAAATAGTTTGGTGGGAGTGAAATATAATAAAAGAGCTGCTCAGTGAATACGAACCATAGAAGATAGAAACTCATCTTGCGTAGATTATTTTGAAAAAAAAACATCGCCGCAATCCGACTATTTTCTTCGTTTCTCTTCATAGCATCTCTTAGAGCTCTTATGAACTCCAGCAAAAAAATCAAGTAAGCAAAGAAAATAAAAACTATAAGCTAGTGAAAATAGAGGGCGAGCCTCCGCTATTGCAACCAGCGGCGGCCACCAACCTAACCCTAGATTCTGACGCTTTAATGATATAAGCAGGTTAACAGGACTACAGATTACAGATATAAGATTGAATACTACCTCGCGCTTTATATAAAGCCGGGTGGCGTTGCCACTTGCCTGTAAATGTGAATAATTTTCAATTCGACCCATGAGGTTCTCAATAATTGTTGAATAAAAGTCTCTCTTTTACTTCTCAAGTTTATAAGAGCCCTTTGCTTGTTTGAAAATGATCCAACACATATGACTACTTGTACACCAACATACTGTCTATAGTATAAAATTAGAAATCACAATACCAAAAAAAAAAAAAAAAAATTAGAACGACACAAATGTTCAAGTCCTTAACACAACTTATAACATACTCCCTCTAATAACATCTTATGATGTGAGAGTAATTATATCATATTATTTGTGCCTCATAAAAGAAAAATTAAAAAGATAAAATCAAAATAGTATAGGGTAAAATAAAAACAAGTGAAGTGATGAAACTCTAATGCTTGAGTTATTAGTTAATATGTTTTAAATAATGAATTGAATAAAAATAATGCAAAAAGAAGAATAATAACTATGTAATCAAATAGCTCACAATGCATGTATGAGTTATTTCTTCAGAGCAACCAAGCCTCTGCTTGGTTTAGTTTTTGCTATCCTTTATGTTTGTTTGTCGCCTTCATTCTCTCAATTTATTAACCTCATTGTCATCGACGTATTAGAACCTTTAATCGAGCGATTATTCTAGTTGTGACGACACTTCACAATTGATCATTAGTATGACATAATTGCACAGATTAGCTAATATTCAAATTACTTGTTGCGATTTAGAGATTTTATTTGTACTTTTATGGTATGATGGATAATATCGTATTCTATACTTTTACCAATAATATTAATCCGACCATTATGTGTTTCATCCTGTCAATAACACTTACAAAATCATTATGTGTTTCAACCCAACAACAACAACATATCCAATATTATCCCACCGTGGAGTCTGGGGAGGATAGTGTGTACGCAGACCTTACCCCTACCTTGTGAGGATAGAGAGGTTGTTTCCAATAGACCATCGGCTTAGGAAAACATAAGCACCACATTAATAAAAATATAGACAAGAAATGACAGTACCAAAAAGTCATATAAAAGCATAATAAAAACAACAAAACAATAAAGTGATCAACAATGAAAGAAAATAACGGTTAGGTATAAAAACCTACTACCAACAAAAAGCGAGAATATGTGCCAATATTACTGTTATGAACACTCTAGATTACCTACTCTACTACCCTAATCCTCGAACTTCATGTCTTACTATCAAGGGTCATGTCGTCGGTGAGCTGAAATTGTGTCATGTCTTACCTTATCACCTCTCCCCACCTCTTCTTTGGCCTACCTCTATCTCTCCGTAAGCCCTCCAATGTCAACCTCTCACACCTTCTCACCGGGGCGTCTGTGTTCCTCCTCTTAAAAATGACCATGTGTTTCAACCCGATTAATTTAATGTGACTTCAAATGTTCTTATATTCTTTATTCAATTTAAAAATTATCTAAATTGATTTATATTACTTCCAAGATCAAAGATTTTAAGGAAAAGATAAAATTATCGCCCGAAAACTGAAAATTTGTAAAAGTTAACTACAGAAAAATATAAGACTTGGGGGCAGTTTCTACATTTTAGAAAAGTTGACAAATTGGGCACGATCTACCTATTGGTTTGCAACTAAGGGAAAAAAGTAAAAAACTTGGGTTTGCACGTGACTAACGCGTAATTAAATTACAAAGGGAAAATGTTCAAATATACCCTTCTATTTTGGTATATTATTCATATGCATCCTCCATTACACTATATGGTCACATCCACTCTCACCGTTACTCAACTTTATAAAAATACCCCTCATTAAATGAAAAGCCATCAAATACTAGGGATGACCCGTTTTTAAAATAAAAAAGTTTCTACCCATCGAGCTATAACCTGATTAACCAAATAAACCCATCATATAAATAAAAGAGACCCATAATTTCATACGGGAAACACTCAAAACACTCATTTTTCATTATAGAAAATCGAGAAGTGTCATATCTTATAATTTTGCTACCAAAATTTCTCTGTGAACGCTGCAAAGGTGCAATTTTTTCTTCCCTAATTTCGTTGATTGTGGTTATTTAATTTGGTTTCTTGTAAGATTGCATTCTATATGAGTTAACTGATTTAGAGTTTTTTTGAGGTTATGTTTTCGTTTTTTTGTTTCTGGTATGTGCTAATCGCACTCAACTTAGGAAGCAAACCAGAGAGAAGATGAGAGGGAAAGGAAATTTATTGAGCTGTCAATTGATTTTAAGGAACCCACTTGATTAGCGATGGATTTTTCCTTCTCTGGTAGAGCACACACGAAGCAGATTTAAGAACGGCGGGAAATACAAGGGATCTAATGAGTTTATTTGGTTAAACGAGTTATGGGTCGATGGGTCGAAACCTTTTTATTTTAAAAACGGGTCATCCCTAATATGAGGGTGTTTGGCTAAGCTTATAAGCTGGTCAAACTGGCTTATAAGCACTTGTTGGCTTATCTACGCGTTTGGTAAAATTAAAAGTGCTTATAAGCCAAAAATAAGTCATAAGTCATAAGTTGGTCTCCCCCAACTTATCAAATTTCAGCTTATAAGCACTTTAGGTTTGACCAAAATATTTACTATTCTATCCCTAAAATACTTCTTTTTAAAACAAAACTCTTCGTATTGTTTTACTCTATCCCGGTTCTTCATAAAACCTAAACAGTTGTTGCCTCTCCAGCCGTGCCATTGCTTCCTTTACGTGCTTCTTTCGTTCTTCTCTGCAACTATCAGACAAATTGCAGGTAATTTGTTTATGTTTTGAACACTCTATCAAGATATGTGTACAAATCCTCCTACGTGTTTCTATCAAGACAAGATGTGACTAAGATGAAAAGAATTGAAAGCTGAATGAATCCAATTTTTGATTTTTGGGTCCAAATCATAAGCTACTTTTGTCCCCTTCATCCCATATGTTTTAAACTTTACTGAGTATTTGTTGTTTGTCAAATTTATATTTCTCGGGCAGTATTTTTCTGCGTGTAATCAAAGTGACGGTACAAAACAGGCCAGCCTTTCGCTTTTACGCACGATTTTTCTTGTCTTGTATATTTTTTTTTCTCATGACTTCTTGTTTAGAGTTGAGTATATTATTAATGTTATAAGGAGGTAGGCTACACGTATCCCCTTCTTCATGCATTGATGAAGACCAGCAAACACATTTTGGATGTAATACGAAAGATACCTGGTTATACATAAAGTTTCTTGTTTGTGAAATTTATTACGGTTACAACTCATGAGGAGAAAGAAGGAGTCGAGCAGGAACATAAATTTATTGAAAGTTACAACCCTCTGAAGCTCAAATATAACAACACATGCTTTTTCTTGTTTTGTTAGTCACAAGAAGTTTAAGACAGTTGGTCTCATTATAATATTGAATATTATTTATACTTCAAAAGTATGTGACATACAAAAATAAGAAGGCGTTCTTTTGAACTTTATTTATTTTGAGTTGTGCATAAATATTATTATATGTGTACGTTTATAGCTAAATCTTGTAATCTCTTCAGATTGTTAACATTCAATTATGGGAGAACGACATAATGCTAAGTGGGACGAATATGCACATATTAAATTCATTGAATTGTGTGAGCAAGAAGTTAGAAAAGAAAATAGGCCAAACACTTACTTGTCTAAAGATGGATGGAAGAATATGGTAAATGAGTTCAATAAGAAGACGGGACTAGAATATACTAGAAAATAAATAAAAAATTATTGGGATCACATGAAAGCAGAGTGGACTCTTTTTAAGCAGTTGATGAGAGGTGAGACAGGTTTAGGATGGGATCCCAAAAGAAAATAATTATTGCAGATGATGATTGGTGGGAGCAAAAAATTAAGGTACATTCCTTGCCCTTTTCTATAATTATTTCATAACTCTATTAATTGTTAGTTTCATTTGTTTGCTTAGAGTAATTTTAAATTCTTTTTTACAGGAGAATTCTAAATACAAAAAATTTAGGAACAAAGACCTTTCGCTGATATGGTTTCGTTACGATACTTTATTTACTGATATCATTGCCACCGGAGAGAGAGCACGCGCAGCAAATCAAGAACAAGAGTCGGAAGTTGGGTTAGATCAAGATAATGATGGAACAAATGATATTTATGATAATGACATAGAACAATGGAATAATGAAAGAAGCGATGAAAGTCATGTCTTGCAGAATATGGATTCAATTACGTTTCCTGAGCCATCGCTTAGAAAGCGAAAGTCAATAGATGGCAGTGGCAGTAGCAGTCAAGTGAAAAAGTGCAAGACAAAAAATAATTCATTGTCACTAAAAGAGGAGATACACTCCCTTATTGAGTTCATATCTAACAATAACACATCTAAGTCTTCAGAGCCCACCATTGAGAAGTGCATGGATATTTTAGAAAATATTCCTGGTATTCTTGAAGGGAGTGATATTTTTAATTGTACTGTGAACTTGTTGACACAGAAAGAGATGCGACATGCATTTTTAAAGTTGTCTACCGATGAAGCTAGAAAATCTTGGTTGGAGTACAATCACCGACGATCCTTCGTGCCGAATAATCCATCTAATCCAATCTGAGAAGGTGTTGATGATGCCTTACCCATATTACATTAGCATTAGACATTTTAACTTGTCCTTTAAAACATGTGCAGAAGGTTACATTTTCTTAATGTTTTGTTTCCTGTTTATACATAATGGTGATTTAATCATTTCTTGTTTAGACATTACGTATTTTATTTTAATAGATGACTATACTATCAACTTTGAAGTTAGCATTTGTCATTTTTAATTCGTAACAGTTTGTATGTCTGTTTCATTTCAGTTTAATGGAATGCTGGAACAATGACTTGTTAAATGACGAAAATGAAGAAGAGGAAACTCAAGAAAATAAGGAACGGATGGCACTATGTCGAATAGCATGTAAGAGTATATTGATATATTATGAGAAATACACTTGTAAGGAACTATATCGTACATCTAAACGCACTGGGAATATATTTATCCAAGTGATATTACATGAAAATGAGACTCGGTGTTATGAAAATTTTAGATTGAGGAAGTCAGTGTTTCTTGATTTAAGCAAAGATCTAACTGATAAATAGGGTCTTAAACCCACGCGTGGGATGTCTGTCTACGAAGAGTTAGGGATGTTCTTGATGATTTGTGCACATGGTGCCGGAAATCGATTGGTACAAGAGATTTTTCAACATTCAGGAGAAACAATTTATAAGCATTTTCATAGTGTTCTAAAGGCCATTGGTAAGCTTGCAAGAGACATAATTCAACCACATCCAAGTTATAATGATGGTGTAGGAGATCACAAGCCATATAATCAACGATATCTCCCTTTCTTTAAAGTAAGTGATATACTTAATAATTATATTATTATATTTTTACATTTTAACTCAAAAAATTACCTAGTGTAAACTTATATTTAGTTTATGCATGTATATATTTTTAGGATTGTATTGGAGCACTTGATGGCACACATGTGAAAGCAAGATTGCCTCAAGGTCAAGAGATACCATATATTGGGCGTAAAGGTTATCCAACTCAAAATATTCTTGTTGTTGTCGACTTTAATATGTGTTTTATATTTGCATGGGCTGGGTGGGAAGGAGCAGCTCATGATAACCGTATATTTGGTGAGGCACTTCGTATACCCGAGCTGAATTTTTTACATCCATCCGGGGACAAATATTATCTTGTTGATGCAGGATATTCACACATAAAGGGATATATGGCTCCATATAAAGGGGATAATGTGAGATACCATCTTGCAGAAATTTGTCGAGGTGCGACACGATAATTGCGAGCATCAAATGGACATAAAGAAATGTTCAATTATTTGCATTCTTCTTGCAGAAATATTGTAGAGCGAACATTTGGGGTATGAAAAGCAAGGTGGTCTATTTTGCGAGATATGCCTTTTTATCATATTGACACTCAAAGAGATATCGTATTGGCTACAATGGCGATTCACAATTATATTAGAAAGAAATGTAAGGTGGACAATGCATTCCAAGAAGCTGAGAATGAGAGATATGTGCCACGTGTTGATCCTGATATTGGAAGATCCACAAGAGTCAACGTTACAGATGAAGAAAATATAGAAAATCAAGGAGATAATAATATTTGGATGGCAATTCGTGATCTGATTGCTCAAGATATTTATGATAGTTGAATGTTTATTCTTATTTATTACAAACAATGCATATTAAGTGCTTGTTTCTTCTCTACAAACACTGTGTGCATTATTTAAGGTTTTCTTCTTAACTTTTGTTAATTTATACTCCCCCTTCTAATTTATGATTGTATACTTATCATAACATAAATTATATTTATAAAAAAGATATTATCTAATTATTTTTATAATTAAAATAACATGATAAATAGGTAGAATATGTAGAATCTAAAATTTTGAAGAAAATAACGTTTTTAGTAGTGTAAATTGTTATAAGGTCATTTAAGTCATTTTAACATAAAAAGAGCTTATCAGCACTTTTTAATCAAACAGTTTCAGCTGCTTATTATTAGTTTAATCACTTTTATCCAAACACGTAACTGCTTATTTTTTAAATCAGTTTCAGCACTTAAAAGTGCTTTTCAGCACCTAATGCTTATCAACTACTCTAAATCAGCTAAGCCAAATGGGCTCTATGATGGCTTTTCGTTTAATGAGTGTTATTTTTATAAAGTTGGATAATGGTAAGAGTGGATGTAGAAATATAAATAGATGGTACACGTGAACAATATACTAAAGTTATATATATTTGGAATTTTTCCCAATTACAAAACACGTTGCTTTTATGATGACGAAATAAAATAAACTTGATGGTAGTTTCTTCTTTTCCAGATCTACCATATAAACTCTGAATAAATGCAAAATAGGCCCCATTTTGTTCTTCTTCCCACTAATTTGTAACAGAAAGATCTTCTCCAACCCCTAAATCTTGCCATTCAAGATTATTATTTGTCTGAACGTATTCGAAGATAAATTCTGGGCAGCGGGGGTTGAAAGATGTGGAGTTCAATTGAGAATTTTAAGGAGAATCTCAATAGGATCGCTCTTGAAATTCACGATGACGACGAAGAAGAGCTTTCGGTTTACAGTTCAGGTGATCCACCGGAGAATAATTCGTTATCTGATCGGAGAATTTCTAGAAGTTTCGGTCGTTCCAAGTCGCCGACATATCATTCCCCAATTGCCAATGGTTTCGGTTCTGCTCACAACCCAGAGGTATTTTAGAGAATATCTATTTATTTATTAAGTATCAGAATGTAATGAGCCTAAATAGAGCATTCAATAGGATTCGAACTTGTGACACACGTCTACCACACAATTAACCCAGTATTACCTGAAAGGGGATCGGCTTTTGAATTTCAAAAATGGAGGACTAAGTAGGTTTAGTTATTTACACATTGTGTAAAGTTGATAATCTTGAGTTTTCTTTATATTGGGCGAGACTCTATCCATGTGAGCTTCACTAAGCATGGACTGTGATAGGTTGACGACTAAATGTGAATATAGTACTGTATGAATTTGTAACGATTTCTCTACTAGGCAAGTGCTACCTGAATAGAGCGAAATCGCCGTAGAGGATTCATATAGTCGAGCATAACTTATCTGAGAGTGATCGGGTACAGTGTTATCAAAAAATGCCCATTTGAGGGACGCTAAAGCTCTGAAGCTCAAAAAAGCTAAGGGTATGCGCTTCACCTCACTTAGGCTGCCTTCATTGTAGGCAAGACACTAAGGCGTGCACCTCATTGCCCATAAGTTCTATCTTGAATAGAGCAGTACAAAACAATAAATATGATTGGCAAAAGAATATATTTTGTGTTAAGGATATCATTATGAATGAAATTGTTACTTTTTCTTGCATTATATGTATTTTTAATTTTTTTCTTCGTAGTGCCCTTTTAAACTAAAGCCCACACTTTAATTCCGCTTTTTGCTTAAATCCTCGATAGACTTGGAGTGCTTTTTAACGCTTTTCGCCTTTGACAACGCTGATCGGGTAGTTGATTGATTGATGTTGTGTGTTGCATGAAAGAACATTGGGAGGCCCACAGATGAATGCATTGAGCTGAAAATATGTTCTCATTACATTTTCATGTTATGTTGATGGTTTATATGTTAGTTATTTGAAAGAAGAGATATATAAGCTCGTTAGAAATGGATTGATTGGCGAGGGTAGTGTTAGGAGGCTGAATAATGCTCCAAAACCAGATTGTTGTCATTTAAGGCCTCTGTTTTGTATTAGTGGGTTGTAGTGTATTAGATAATTAAAATAAAATTGTTGATTAAGAACATACAATTTCATCGGTGGTTATAATAGCTTTAAAGTTGGATTGTTTTGTCACTTTAGTGATTCTAAAACTGATTCAGGTAGTAAATATTGATACGTAAGGCGAAATAATGCAAGACAAAATGTTGTGGTATATCTAAAGTTGGATTATTTTGTCATTTTTTTAATAGGTAATGCTTTTAAAATAAATAAATGGTGCAACAGCACTAAGATAGTTCTTCAAAAATTCACATATTGTGCAAGGCCTCAATCATCTGTAACAGGGAATCCACATCATGAACAAAGGCCAGGCTGCACCAAAAAGCTAAGAAAAAAATGCATCTATCTTTAAGGCTATGTATGTTGTATGTTTGCCTTAAAAAATTCTAATGTTCTTTCAGAGAAGATGATTTTGTCACTTATAACCTGATTTAGTATAAAATATTGATGAGTAGGTGAAATAATGCAGAGAAAATTTTTACTGCTGATGTGCTGTCTTTAGTTGCATTAGTTTATATGTCCTAGCTGTTATCTTTAAATGCTATTTTATCAGAGTTCTTGGTAGTTTTTGATTAGTCGGGTCCCAAAGCGGGTACCAAACGCCGGGTGGGAAACAAAAGAAGAAGAAGAAAATAGCCTTTCCTTACAATGTTACGATTGGTTAATTCAATAGATTGACAAGACAATTTACTCTAGTTGAGGAAAGGACAGGGCTGAAATGAATAAAAATAACTTTGCCTCAGTCCCAAACAAGTTGGGTCGGCGATATGAATCCTCATTTCTTTCTGTAAGCTCAACTCATATCATCATTATTACCAAAAAGATGAAATGAGTACATTTATGTTAAAAAAGATAACTTTGCTTGGAGTCTAATTTTGTTGTGGCAGAATTGAATTTCGGGGGACCTTTGGTTGTTTAAAAGTTCTTTTCCTGGTCCACAAGGTGGCATGTAATTAATTAGGTGTGTTTGATTTGCTTGTGTTGCAGATAGAGAAATACAAAATTGAAATTAAGAGACTTAAAGAATCTGAGGCTGAAATCAAGGCACTGTCAGTAAATTATGCAGCTTTATTGATAGAAAAAGAGGTAAAGTTTTTTTTTTCTTCAGCTTGACATGATATCTTATACAGTAGTTGGGCAAGTTTCAGAAGTGATGTGATGCTTGTGACTTCAAATTCTTATTGGTACTTAGAGTTATTAAATCTTCCTTATTTGAATTTGATGGTCCGAGACAGCCCATTCGGACCCATCGGGACATTGCTGAGGGGCCCAATGTAATGCAATATCTTCTTTAGGAAGAAAATAATCATGATACTGTTTCATGCTTACAAACAATGACACCATATACTGTGGTGACTATTTTTGATGTTCGAGTTTTGGCTAAATCCATCCCTATTGTTTCTCTCTAACTTTAACTACATTCTTAAAATATCTTATTTAATATAAAAACATCCTTTAAATTTTCCAAAACAGAACAAAACCATCCTTCTGTTAAGTTGTCCTTCCACTTATAATGGAGCTTGTTGTTTTTCACGTGCTACTCCTCTTTTTCCTTTTTTTTTTTGGTCGCGTTTTTCCCACTAACCCTTCTTTTCATTAATTCTTTCCATAAACGAATAAAAAACTGAAATCTTGCTCCCCCGGGGTTTAGTTCAAGTGGCAAAGGTTGAGGGACTTATGGCTTAGGTCACAAGTTCGAATATGCTCCATGCGAACTAAACTTGGTATTTAAGTGGAGAAGGGTAGAGTATCGAGTCCACTATCCCTGAGTTTCGAAGGCTGCGGTTGGTCCTAAGGTTTGGCCACAGACGGATTTCTCAATCATCAAAAAGAAAAAAACTCACTTCTTGCTGAAAATACTGTTGAAGTACTCCTTGGCTAAAACTTAAAAAAAAGGTTCCTCTTTGCAAATATATAGAATTACAACCAAATATACAATGTATCTTAAACCAAATTGAATAATTTGCATTCCACAGATAAAAATTGTTTGAAAATAGGGGTTTTCACTGATTAATGATGAAAATTTGAGGGAGGGAGATAAAGAAAGAAAAAGCACATGATAGGAGGAATAACTTACAATTGAATTGCTGGAGAACGAGATCGGAAGGATGACTGAATAAAAGACGGGAGATGAAATCTTTGGTAGAACGGAGGAGCCATGGGAGGAAGGCCCTTTCTCTGTGAGCAATTTGATCTTTTCATGAACGTTTGCAGGAAAGCTAGCAATATCTGATGCACATAAAAGAATTATGAGTTGGCTGCAGAATCCAGGAAGATTAGGAATCCTCTATTTATTTCATGTCAAAATCCAAATATATTCTATAGGCATTTCAATCAAAGTAATAAATAGCCCTTTACAAGTCTCTCCAATTGGAAACCAAGACACCAAATTTCTTGTAGAGTTGCATGGATGGAGTCCTTGTGGGATCTGCATGAGTGACATACGATGGACATTTCACTGCTGCCTTAAGCAATAACATCACCTAATCCCTCTAATTGAATCCCTTGTTATCTCTTACACTTCTAATTTAGTGATTTAGGCAATCCATGAATAGATAGCATAACCAGCAGTGTATCCACCCACTTGGGAGTAGAGTAGCAGTCTTCTTTCTGAGTTCGTCATTGAAGGATCAAGCCAGTGTTTCATGTGCAGGGAAAATCTTAGCTCTATTCTCATTATGCAGTCAACTACCTAGCCCAGTTTGGTGAGTTTCTCTGGACTTTAACTATCTCTTGCGTTGCCATTTATTGGCTTTCCTATTTCTCTCGCTGGAGGAAGACCTTAGCATAGCTGTTTTCGGTGTTCTTTTGAAGAAAGAAGGAAGAGTTTGTCTGGAAAAAAGAAATCAACGGGTAGTTACATGACAAACAATAAGCTCCATTTGAAGCGGATGAAAAATTAAAGGGGGATGTTTTTGGTCAGTTTTGGAAAACTTAAAGGATGTTTTCTATTAAATGAAATATTATAAGAATGTCGTTAAAGTTGGGGTGAATCAATAGGGATGATTTTGGTCAAAAACTCTTTAATGTTCCATAAACATGTGATTTGAACTTTATAATTGTGCTACTTGATATTTAAAAGAAGAAGAAGAAGAAGATTGTGCTACTAGATGCGTGCAAATCATGATCTTCAATTGTCTGGGGACATTTATTTCCATGCCTTTTGCTGTAAAATTTTTGTTATACTTTTACAACTTGAAAAGTCACTTCTGCAGGATCAAATTTCAAGGTTAAATGAAGAAAATGGATCATTGAAGCAAAGTCTACAATCGAGTTCTCCCTTGAGTGCATCTAGAAACATGCATAAGGTAGTTATTCCATAAATAAAGCTTTTTTATTTAATAATTATTTTGCTTTTTTTTAATCAAGCATAATTATTCTGTTGCTTATATATTTAATGATTTTCTGGATATCCATACAGTTGATGGATTTTAAGTGATTATCTGGTTACAGCTAGTTGCTGAAAACATTGTTATGTTACCTTTTATTCTGGAGATGAAGATATTGAATGGTCTGAGTTAATTGTCTTCTCTATAGCCTTAGTGTTGCTTATCTCCCACCCTCAATCAAAAATATCCTCTGTTTTAAAAAGCTCACATGATGTTTACCTACAAAGGTTTCTATGAAAGTAAAATACACCATTTTGAGAATGGTGATTAGTGCTAATTATGAGGTATATTGGTGGATTATATTTTTAACAAATGTAGTCTGCACTTGATGTTATCTGGGTTTGTTTAGGGGAGCAATGATCAATCTCCAAACCGCCAAAGTAAAGCTATAGCTAACCGTTCCTTTGGAAGCCGAGCAAACAATGGGTTTTCTCTGAAGCAGGATGGACTAAGCAATGGAACCAGTTTTGGCAATGAAAAGGTAAATAGCCTACATTTTCTCCCCCTTGATAATGAGCTGCTTTTCAGGTCCTTCATGTGGGCGTTTAGAATAATTCCCACTGTCACCCCCGGGGCTTTGATCAAGTGGTAAGAGCGCAACATATGATGTGTGATATATGCACACGTCACTGGTTCTTTTGTCTGCCGCAGACAAAAAATCTGGTATTTAAGTGGGATGGTTAGATTTAATGTCCACTGTAAACAATGAAAAGAATAATGTCCATTATCATGGATAGGAAGGACTCATTGCTTTGCACAACAGTCGAGTTGTGCTATTGTATTGTGACAAAACGTGCCTCATACTGTAGAGAGTTGCTAAAGGTATATATTTGCATTCTTTATGCTTGTTGGACATTAGTAACCAAAATTTATGATCTGCTTTTACACTAACATTCATGTCCTTAAAAGGGTTAAATATGGATCCTATATGTTCCACTTAACATCAAGTAGGTTAACTCATATCTTATAAGCTTAGCAAATTACACTAGGATATTTGATTGGGGATAAGGAGAGCAATTTACAAGACTCAATGTCCTTTACTTGTCCCTTCCGCAGGCACTAGTGCTAAATAAAAGAGGTTTTGGAAATATAATGAGTAACAACACTTGGCTTTATTTTATTTTTTCTAGTTCCTTTTTTGTCCCTTAGTACTGGATCCTATGAAGGGGAGCCTTGGCGTAACGGGTAAAGTTGTTGTCATGTGACCAGGAGGTCACGGGTTCGAGCCGTGGAAATAACCTCTTGCAGAAATGCAGGGAAAGACTGCCTACAGTAGACCCTTGTGGTCCGGCCTTCCCCGAACCCGCGCATAGCAGAAACTTAGTGCACCGGGCTGCCCTTTATTATTGGATTCTATCTTTGATTAAGAAACTTTACTGAAATATGTTAATTCTTCTAGGAGCTTGCCGACTTGCCGGAAGAGAAAAATAAATCCCTGTCAGCTATACAGGCATCTCATGAGTTGCAGTTAAAACAACTGGAAATGGAGCTTAATAAAGAACGGACCGAGCTGGCAAATATGCAAACTAGGTTACAAGGTATTTAACTGCTTATGAATATGGCTGGTATAATTTTCAAACGGTTCAATTGATTATGCAGTCTGAAACCACTTTCATTTTAGAGGAGCAGAAGCTGAGCTCGACTTTCCAACAAGAGCTGAACTCTTTAAAAGTAGACAAGGATAAAGTGAGTGCTAACCTTGTGCTTTTTATGTATTGATGCATAGTGGCCTTCTGACATCCTATAGTCATAATTTGATAGAGTAATATATTTCAGTATTCAACTTGTGAAGTTTTTCTATTTTATCAAGTGTTTTTATATTTTTACTGTTTCTTTTTTCATTTTTATTGCCATTTGATGGTTTGATCTTATCTGATCTCATTGGAGCATATCAGGTGTCTTCACTAGTATCTTGGTTAGCTTGGCCTTTGAGTTGTTTATCAGCAGTCACTATACTTGGTAATAATCCATCAATCAATCAAAGACAAATTAGAGTAGGTCACCTTCACAAAGATGTTTTAGCATATGTAGATGTACATCTTCATGAAAGATTTACTGTGTTTAAATCATTTAATTGGAGGCTATTCATCAAAGAGGGAAAATTATGTGACTGGAGGCTGGCTATGTACTTTGACATCTAGTAGAGTATACCAATATCTTTTGTCGTCTTTGTATCTTCTCGTACTGTGTAACATAAACGTTTTGGTTGTCCAATATATATTCACGCATGACAGGATGAACAAGCGCGTGAACATCCCAATTTTCTTGCTTCGCTAAACATTATTGTACTCTTTGCTAAGTTGTGCTCATGGTCTTTGACTTCTTGTTTCTGCATGCCTTACTGAATCCAGCTTCCGCTGTCGTACTGGTATAATTTCCTTTTCTCTGTAAATTGCATCTCAGATGGCTGTGGAGATGACAAATATTCGTGCTGAGCTGTCTCATAAAGTATCTGAATTAAAACAGTTGCAAATGGAGCTTCATGAAAGAGATAACGATGAATCAAATGAAGCAATAGATGGTTTGAGAAGAGTTATAGAAACACTGCAGAAAGAAAACAGTAATCTTAAGGTTAGTGTTGTGGCGTAATAGATCCTTAGGGACTTTCAGATTATATGTGCATTAATATCTTTTGCTGCCATTTATGAGTCTCTTCCTCTTTGCATATGGCACTGAGAAATTTCAAGTGCTTTTTATAGTTTCTTCATCCTCAATATAAAACTTGCAAATCTTGAAGTGAGACATGCCTTGACATTCTCTCTTGCAGAATGAGAAAGATAAATTAGAAGCTTCAGCAGCTGGCGTATCTTTAGCTGATAGAAGTAACATCAATGGTATAACTGAGGTGGGTTTGTTTCGTTTGGACTCACTCTTTCAACTTTGTGGTATAAACTATCTTCAATACCTTACTGTCTATTTTTTTTTTTTTTAATTATATGTATTGTCTAATCTACTATTTTATTTTAGAAGGTGCATCCTTTGGAGGTATTTCCTGAAAAGGAAGAAATGAAGAGGTCGTTACAAAATGTGGAGAATGAATTGAAGGAAACACGCCGGGAAAGGGACAAAGCACTGCAAGAACTAAAACGCCTTAAGCAGCATTTACTTGAGAAGGTTAACTAATACTTAATGAGTGTATCTTATTTGAGCTGCTAGAGGGGAATTCAGGAGGTTTTTTTTTTGGGGTGACATTTTCTTTATACAGTACAGTTAATCAATAGCAGTGCAGACTGCAGAGTGTCTTTGCAGATTTGGCCTTTTCTGGCTGGACTCAGATTTGTTGTCGATGTCAGATCATCTTTATATTCTAATCCTGTGTACATCCATGAATTCATGCTGTTATAGGATATTAATTGTTGAATATCTCTCATCGGTTAGGAATGGGAGTATTGGACTCTTTATATGGTCCCGGGCAATCCTCACCTCATGAGTTAGCTTTTGAGGTTGAGTTAGGCCCAAGGTCCATTTCTTTATCATGGTAACAGAGCCAGGCCCATCTCAATTCTTCATTTACCCGTTTTTGAGCCCCAGTCCTATATTGTCCACGCTCCAGTTGCCAGGCCTGGGCGGGGGGTGGGGGGTTGAATATCCCACATTGGTTGGAGATGGTAGTATTTGACTCTTTATATGGTCTTGGGAAATACTCACCTTATGAGCTAGCTTTTAGGGTTGAATTAGACCCAAGGTCCATTTCTTTATCATTAATGTGAATGGAGTATGCATACCTTTGCCCACATTGCTGTTTGACTTTTTCTTTTTCTTGATAAGTTTTTCCCTCATCTGGTCTAGTGACCTCCATATTAGCTTTCATCATAGTGTACAGGTTTCTTCGTTTTCTTCACCATGTTGAGGACTGACTTTTTATCAACTGGAAATTAACTACTAATGTGTAATCAACTTAGGGGTCGTTTGGTAGCCGGTTAGAGAGGAGTTATCCATGCATTAAAACTAGGATAACTTTATACATTGTTTGGTTAAAAGAAGGGGGAAAAATAATCTCCACATAGAAGCTAGCATAAGTTATACAATGTTTAGTTGTTTTTTCCTCTTTACCACATAAAATGTAGCATTGCTAATACAATGTTTGGTTCATGTTTTTCTTTTTCGCATAACTAATACATGTATAAGTTATGAGGGAATCTATGTATTATTTATGCGGGGTAGAAGGTGGAATAACTTATACATGTATTAGTAATACTTGTATTAAAACACAAAATGACAAGAATACCCTTTCTTCAAACTTGTATTTTTTTGTTTAAAAATATATATTTAAACTATACTAACAATTTTAATAAAATAAAGTAAGCTAATAATAAATAACACTCACATTACATTTATATTACTAATCCTTATATAACTATCGCATAACTAATCCATGCATAATTAATCCCAACATAACTCAACCTTGCATAACTAATACATGCATAACTAATCCCTGCATTACTTATTCCTGCATAACTAATACCTGTATAACTCTAACCGGCAACCAAACGACCCCTTATGTCTCATTATTGTTCTAGAGACATGTCATGTTATAATCGATTTAACTTTGCATTCATTTATTTGTATTTGTGGATGATGATTTAGTTTCTGCTAGTTAACTTAGTTTAGAGTACTGCAAATTAACATCCAATGTGACGTCATTTCTTAATTACTGGGACATTGTGTATGTCTTAACGCTATATTGTTACTGTAACAAATATATGCAGTGAAATTGGGATAAGCCTTCTACGGCCAAGTAGAAGATAGTCATTCATGCTGTTGTGCTTGCAGGAAATGGAAGAATCAGAAAAGATGGATGAGGACAGCCAAATAATTGAAGAGCTACGTCAAAATAACGAATATCAGCGAGCTCAAATAATGCAGTTGGAGAAAGCTCTTAAGCAAGCAATTGCAAGTCAAGAAGATGTCAAAACCCTTAATGATAATGAATTAAAGAAGTCGAAGGATACAGTCAATGAGCTAAATAAAAAATTAGCCAACTGTTTGAGCACAATAGAAGCCCAAAATGTTGAAGTCCTTAACCTACAAACTGCACTTGGCCAATACTATGCCGAGATTGAAGCCAAGGTAATTCTATTTTATCTATTCTACCTGTCCCTTGAAGAGTGGGGCTCTGGTATAGTAGTATCTTTCTATTATGCTGCAAAACAAACAGATAATTCTCTGAAACCAATTTTTCTTTCTAATTTATGCATTATTTTTGCATTTATGTCCAGGAACGCCTTGGAGAAGAATTGGCAGTGGCAAAGGAGGAATCGCATAAACTTTCAGGGCTTTTGAAGGTATATTCCATTTTGCTGCCCGGTTGCTTATGTTCTCAATGTGTTCCTAGAATAGAGTAAATTATTATTTCAAGTACATCTATTTGAATGAAAGATTGGTTAATTCGTATATCCATGCAGTGTTCTTATATAATGACTTAACATGGATTGAATGTGGTATTTTATTTTGAAAATTAGAAGATTCAAGATAGCTTTTCCTATTTTAGGAAGACTTTCTTTAGCAAATATATGTTTAAGCACTAAAAGCTTTTTTAAAATAATAATTCAAAGATATAACGACTCGCAAGGGCCGCCAAAGAAAAGGGAAATACAAACTAGGTGAGATTAAAGGCGTACAGTACATCAAGCCAGGTTCCCATACACTGTGGGGTTGGCCAAAAATTGATAAAAAGAAAATAGAAGGTTTGGTTCTGCTAGTAGGATTCTCAACCCCGTCTTTCCCTCCAAATAGTCCAGATCCTAAAAGAACCAGATTTCCCTCTCGTTTTTATGTGCTGGATCTTCAGACTTAGCTGATAAATAATATTAGATGTAATAATCCAATAGACCCACAAAAGAAAGAAGATAAAATGCCACAGGTCCAAAGCAATCTTTTGGTGAGGCAGTAGATGATTTATTACATGAAAGTTACACGTTGAAGCACTTAGTGATAAAGAAGTTTGCTCTCTTCCACAATCTATCAATAGAAGAGGCCACATTGAGCTCTGCAAACTTGGCTGAAATGCCACTTCATTTGGAACCGTAGAGCAATAAACTTCCAATGAACAGTAGTACTAGCTTTATGGCTGAAATTGTTGTAATAAGACCTGACAAAGAAAGTGCATCCTCTTTCTTTACTCCAGAAGATTTTATCAGCAGTACTTGCTAATAGTGACACTTTGTAACTTTGTGAAACAATTCATTCACCTGCTCCATTCCCCAATCTTCAAGTGGTGGTTGAAAATGAATGCATCAACAATACCAGTATGGTTTCAAGTGAGTAATCTGCCACATTGCTATTCTTTTGTATGTGAATGCTGAAAATAGCAGGAAAGACGTCTTTAAAAGCTGTAACAACACCAAACATCAAGCTAAAGCAAATTCGCTGGTGAAAATTAAATCTTACTTTCATGGATGACCTGCATAAAGAACTCCTTAAGCTGAAGAAGTTGGACTAGTGAACCAATCAAGTCATCACTGGCATTTTACTAACAATAAGCTTCCTAAAAAATGATCAGGTTCAATAGCAAAAATGCCAAATCCATTCTCTCCTTCAACCTCTGTTAAAGAATGTGAAATCCTTGATGCTAAAACAACCTAAAAGAGTTGAGCTGCCCCATTTTCTTCCATCAGGCCAGATGGTACTTCTTTGCTCTCTCAATGCCATCACAAAGAGTTCCCAATTATTATCACTGGCCATGAAATGGAGAGAAACCGTAGGATGATCGGTTAGAGAGTGAAGCTTTAATCAAGATTACTTTATCCTAGACAAGTAGTTCTTCTTCCTAGCAAGTTTCTGTTCGGCCTCTTCAATGATAGAGGCCTGCACCTCCTTACTCTTGAACTTGGAATACATAACAGTCAGAATTGAGCAAGTAAGGTATGAAACTTGTCAACTAAAGAGGTCTGCAAGTGTCTGGATATTGGTAAAGCATGCCAGGATAAGTTCACATTTATGGACCTTAATTCAAAGCCCTAGGTTTGAACGACACCATAGGTTGGTTTAAGTTTGTCAACTGTCTCAGGTATGGTCACTGAAAATTGAAGTATCATCTCCGAACAGCATGTGAATTAATCTAGTAGTGAAGTTGTGTAACCTTTATGCTTCATTACTTCCTATAATATCGTAGCCCTCAGGAGAGCATTTGAACTTAAGATGTGCTTTATCAAACATATGATATAACATGAATTAAAACTTAAAAAAGGATATCTTTAGCGTTGTATGTTTCATTACTTCCCTATAATATCATAGGCATACCAATAGCTTGTAATTTTTCCATTGTTAGGGCTAATTTTGGAGCATGGTCATTTGCATAACATGATCCAGCTTTGTCGCTCACTTTTTCTATTATTCTTTTTCTAAAGATGATTTATGCTTCCATCAGGATGCTTACAATGAGTCGGAAACATTCAAGAAGGAGAAAGAAGAGGTGTTGGTGAAACTTTCAGACATGGAGAGAAGACTTTCTGAAGGGAAGGGCCGTATAAATAAGCTTGAGCAAGACAATGAAAAGCTACGACGAGCTCTTGAACAGAGCATGACCAGGCTGAATAGGATGTCACTGGATTCTGATAATTATGTTGACAGGTGAGACTTTGTCAAACCATGAAAGATTGGATTTTTATCTCGTATCCTGCATGAGATTTGTCTCATGATTTTAACATCGAAATATATCAGCTACGAAAGCTAAAACACATGTGGGATCATTGTCAACTGTATCTTTTGCCTGTTCAATTTTTTTCTGCTAAAGATGAAGATGGGAATACATAATACTTACACCTGTTTAAATAATCACCTTATCTACGAAGATCATGCCAGTACTTTGAGAAAATTATAACAGAAGATTTGCCACCACTTCTATTAGTTTGGGATATGGAGACCCTCTAATCACTAGACCTTTTACTTTTGCTGCAAAAATTGAAGTAATTAAGTCATACAGAAATAAGATCAACAAGGCAATAGAGGGAAGAGTGCTGTCATACGCATCTTTAATCTACTATTTATCTAGTAATTTATGAAATTAGCCGCTGCAGTTTCATGAAGTCACGTTGATTTTTCATGCATTGGTCATGAAACAGTATTTAGAATCTAGGTTCCTCATTAGTATTCTTGGCATTCCTCCCATGAACATTCTGATTGAACCTTAAATGCTACATCGTGCTGCTTCGTTCCGTAGTCAAAGAAAACAAGCTCTCTCTGTCCATTTTTTAGGCCCTTATCCTATGTCATCATCTCTCTCCTACTCAGTCAAATTTACAGTTGCTGTAACATTGTTTACCAGATAGTAGATACCTTACAATAGTTTGAAATATTTTAAACCTCATTTTCGTCATATGCAGGCGGATTGTGATCAAGTTACTGGTGACTTACTTCCAAAGGAATCACAGCAAAGAGGTAGGTCATTTGCTTACTAGTTGAGTCAGGTGAGGGCTTGGGGAATACTTAACCAATTGCACCCATTAATGCTAGTTATTGGCTAGTTATTTGTTCGACTTGAAAGTTTCAAAATTTTCACCTGGTCGCAAAAACAAAGAATGACTAAGACAAATCAACCAGAAAACTCACTTTTTATCCTAAAGATTCCATCTAGCTGAACCCATAATCATTTGAAAATTTTAATTAAGGAAGCATAAACGAAGAAGATATGAAACATTTATGCATGTAATGGAGGACCTTGAGAGACTTAATTAAGAGCAAATACATCTTGGCCATAGTGGAAGAATTTCAGATAAATAGAAGGAGAAAAGGTTTCTGTTTGACACGTATTTATATCTCTCCATCTTTCTAGGTTTTGGATCTTATGGTCCGTATGTTAGGATTCTCTGATGAAGATAAGCAGAGGATAGGCATGGCTCAACAAGGATCTGGTAAAGGTGTCGTCCGGGGTGTCTTGGGTCTCCCTGGACGACTAGTAGGTGGCATCTTGGGTGGAAGTTCAGCACCTTCTAGTACGGCATCTGATCAGGTAAATATCGTGTAAATTTCTGTTCAATAATCATATGGCTTTGTTTTACTTTATGACCTGCCCTGTCAAGTTGAGATTGTCACTTGGAATGGCCATCTAACAGAAATGACATTGGCATGTTACCTTTCCACGGCTCTAGTATTACTCATTCATCCAATGTATCAACTTCCAGAAATGGAGAAATGGTGTCTGCCAAATGCTTTACTTCTCCATTTTGAATTAATAGACAGAAGTTAATTGGATTTACTTTTACATTTAAACCTCTTGTTGATGGAACCGTGAAATGAACTTTGTCCTTCCACTTGCTGAGGTAAGGCTGTAAGCCAACTTTTAATGTGCTATTTTTAGTGTGCGATTCTTTGTATTTCCCCCAAGTCCAGCTTCAAGTTGATTAGTGTAAGCTTCATACCATCTTCATGCTACTTGATCTTTACTTATTTGTTTTCTTTTTTGTTGTGTTCTAATGTTTCTCTGTATGAGGGGCTTATGTTGTGAATATTTTATTGTTTGCTGGAGAAAAGTGGAGGGTATTCGTATTTATTTGGCGGTATATGGAATTTGAATATATCATCAAATGAGCTAGTTTAGTTTCTCTGAACATGTTCTTGTTTACTACTTGTCTAATAAGCTGGCAACAAATGGCATATAGGTTTTCATAAATTTGACTTTTTATGCTTTGCTTCTGGACTGTTCATCCAGTCCTTTGCAGATCTCTGGGTTGATTTTCTTCTTAAAGAGACAGAAAGAGAGAAAAGGGAGGCTGCTGAAGCTGGCAACGGAACTGCAGGAGATCAAATCAAGGGATTTCAGGAGGCAATGGGTGCAGATGAAACCATGGCAGAACATAGGTCACATAGTACTGATGTTTCCTTTATTTCCTCGAGACCACAATCTTCTCCTAAGCATAACCTACCCCCTTTGGCACCACATTCACGGCAAGTTATCTTGCCCCCTGAGCATTCTGATGCCGAGTTCTCAACAGTACCTCTTACCCCATTGGAAACCAATTATCAGATTTCAAGACTACCTAGATACTGACAGCATTGTTGTAATTAATAGGAGGTATGTATTTTGCTTCTCCTTGTAATGTTGTAATTGCAATTCTTTTGTTCAATCAATTCTTTCAAAAAAGAGACGTTTTCTTGAGTCATCATTACCCTACGGGGGACTGAGAGCCCTTGATGCAAGGGTGGAAAAAAAGAAGAGGAAAAGACCAGTGGAGCATTTAATGTAGTTATAACGACTGTTGGATAAGCTGATGGCTGTTCTTAAGCAGGAGCAGATCCATCCTTTTCTGTTGTTACATGTTGTTTATCAGAGACGATTGTTAAATGACATTGCAACAGTCACTCTTGTTTAACGAATGGAATCTAATAATAAGAATAATTTGGAAGGAGCCGACAACCCCTAGCGGCAGTCAAAAGATAACATAAAATCTGCGTTAGTTTCGTGGGATTTCATTATTGACTTATATTTCTCGCCGTACATTGACAGCAACAGAAGAGCCTAAGTTTAAACAGCTAACACCAATAATGATACGCTTCAGATCGAGATCTGCTGTTTCAATTACATTTTCTTCTTGCATTGCCTAAAACATCACAATTTCTCATACAAGCAACTAAAAACCGTCATTTCCACTTGATATCACAAATTAGACTCAACCAACTTATCAGTAACCAAATCAACCGGCAGGCGACTATGGATCATAGAGCTGGAGCATCCGAACGTTGACAAAAGAATAAGTACAAACAGGGGTGGAAGAAACAGAATGTCAATTCAGTTTTTAACTCATACACTGACAGGTTGAGAAACTGCAGCCAAATACTCACTCGTACAGACCTGATAGACTAATCCTTCAACTGTTTCAAGATCTATCAGTCTATCACCAGTAAATAAACCCCCAAATATATGTAAGATGGGACACAGCCCCATGTAGTACAAGAAAAGCACACTATCACATTCTGAAAAGGTAGCAGCTACCCAAAGCACTCTAGCAGCAAAGCACCACACTACATCTATTCCCTCTTCTTGTCTTTCAATGGTCCTCTTGGAATTTTACTCAAAACTTTTTTATCAAAAACAGCATATTGCTTCTTGATCTCGTGCATTGCTTTCTCAGCTAAAGGATCCACTTTATCTTCATATTTCTCATAAAGAACAGGAACTGTGTGGAGGAGCACAAATGCTGGTACATACGCAGGAAGATCATCAAATAAATCAGCACTGGGTGAAGGAACAAATAGGAAAGAAAAGACAGTGTCAATGAAATTTTTGAACTTACATATGTAGAACAGCGTCAAAAAGTTGCACCAGCTACCCACAATAGAGATGATCCATAAACCGGCGACAACCTGGTAACATGAGCAAGTTTGGAAACGCCGAAGATATTCATGCTCATGCAAGATCAGAAAAGAATTATCTTAAGACGAAGAAATTGGAAACAAGAATCTTTAGAGAACTTAATTTACAACAGACTAATGTAATAAATCCTTTGGGCTGTCGAATCTGGGGAAACCACAAAACTTGGCAAAGAGTGCTTAACTAAACCTAGCTGTCATGAATCCAACAGGCTAAAAATCTCAACAACAGAGGTAGTCTAAAACTCCACATCCTACTATGTTATGTGATACCTTCAGAAAACTATAACACAACCTAAATACTCTTTAATAAGTCAGGATCAATAAGGGGAGCAACAGACATACATGGAACTACTAAAACTAAAACCAAGACCACCACAACACATCTGAGGTGAAATCAAAGGAGGATGGACAAAAAAAACAATCTACATCTTCAGGAGAGGTGGATAAATGAAGGCTCAATGTCACAGTATTGGACATACACCAGTAACAGGAAGCATTCCAATAAACTTCATTCAGGGAAGACTACTAGAATTGGGAAAACTTACACCAAGGAACTTCTTCAGTTCTCTCCCTGACGCAATTTCCCGCAGTAGAGCAAGAGCACGGTTGATTTCGATCCTCAGGGCAGAAGCCACTTGAAGGAAAGGGTCCTGTGGAAGGTGGATTTCTGGGATATGTGGAGGTTTCCTGTCAAAAATGGTAGAACAACACCTTCAGAAAAATGATCAAATAATTTGTAACATAGGTTAATAGTACTAATATTAGAAAAAGCTTACTTGTTAATAAAGGTGGTTGCATTTGACCACAAGAATAAGACTGCGAGAGAGATGATCAAAATGTGGCAGATTAAAGTGAGCAGGTGGTACTCAAGCAATTCGAAAAGAACCCATATAGCGGTTGCTCCACCAAGTACACTAGCAGATATCTTCTTGTTCCTCCACAAGAATACATCAGCAGCTGCGACAACCAGATACACATTCAATCAATCACTCAACTATGCCTCATATCACAATTCAGTTGGCATCACCAATCGGATGCACATTTGAAACTAATATTTCCCAGCCCAAATCTCCACGTAATAAGAAGTTAAAATTATGACTTGAAGGGAAAACCTTCATACATAATATGCAGCAGTTTTCAGAAGCAACCTCACAGATCAAAAAGATATGAATTTAAAACTTTGAAGAACCCTAGTAGACATGAGAAGCACCCACCATGATGCTCAACTAAGATCAGACAAAGAAACCATGGTTACTCGGTTGCTATAAACAAACACACATGTAGCTCAAGAATTTTATTACTTCTTTTCAAATGATAACATGTTTATTGAATCTGAAGATTCCTAAAGATACTTCAAAAATCCTAAACCGTAATCAGCTCCTTAACCACCAATCATTTTCACCCAAATATTTCAATCTTCAATAAACGAATAAACAAAATGGATATTCGGCAGCTCAGTTGCTCTTAACAAAAACGTATATAAGCATGATAACAAGACGGATCTGAATATTCTTTAGGACCTCAATCACCATCTTTCATTTAAAAAAACAATCTTTAACTCAAAAATAAAATTTGAACTCTTGCATGCTCAATTACCCTAAACAACCACCTTTACAAGCGTGACAACAGGTCAATTTGATCTGAAGATTGTTATCCATCAAAAAACCCTAAACCCGCATCAACTCCACAACCACCAATCATTTACATCTAAAAAATTCAATCTTTAAACAAGTAAAAAAAAATACAAAATTTGAACTTTTGCTCACTTGCTCCAAACAAAGAGCATGATAACAACTACTATATGGATCTGAATATTCTTTAAGATCCTCCAAAAACCCTAAACCATACAAATTCCAGACCACCAATCACTGCCATCCAAAAAAATTCACTCTTTAACTTAAAAAAATGAACAGTAGCAAAAAGGAACACTCAATAAATGAACGAAATTGAACTCTTGGTCCCTCAGTTGCTGTTAAAAAACAAGTTTATTCCCCAGAATATTCTTTTAAGATCCTTAAAATCCTTAAAACCCCTTAAAATTCCTCAATCACAAAATCCCCCAAAAAAGTCTTTAGAAATAAATAGACATACAAAATATTAAGGACGTAGATAAACAGAGAATAGAACCGTACGTTTGCCTCCACCGAACACCTTGTGAACCGGCTTTTCTCTTCCGAATAGCCTCCAAACTTTGTCCTTCACAGATGACGGCTCCGCCTCCGCCGCCGCCACCACCTCCTCTTTCGCTGCCGGCTTCTTCGTTTCGGTATCTGAATCCGATGACGACGAGGAATCGTCACCGCCGTGAAATTTGTCGGCGATCTTCTCCATCAACGACTCCCCTTTAGGATCCGAATTCTCCACGTGCTCTGCCATTTCCCGATTCGGAGCTCCGATTCGATCACTAAACCCAATATTCTAAGACTCAAAGTGTAAAAGTAACGACTGTATTGCAGAGAAAATTGTGAGGAGAATTTGATATTTATGTGTTTGAAACGGTGAAGCGAACGAGGTATGCCCGAACCTCAGGCTCGTATTCCGAACCTACATTTAGTTACGTAATTTTGAAATGAGATGATTATTGGTTGGAATAAAACCTGTAATTAAAAGATGAGGCATAAAATTGTTACGATTCATTTTTAGTTGGAAAGACAGAAAGTTCTTTATCAGCAATAAAAATTAATAATATGCTTTTGATTACTTTCTAAATTATAAGAACCACAAATTTATCGACCTTCTTATGGTACATTTTAAATATAAAATGAAATTTTGTTTCATAATGTTATCTCTTTATTTTGATAAAACTAAAATTATATCTTTTATATGATTAGTAGTGTATACATTCCGTCTCACACAACAATATCTTTGAATTTAAAATTCATAGAATTTAATTTTGATATGATATTTTCTTATAATTAATAATATAAACTAATTAATGTATTAAAATTTACGTCAAGTAAAAATCTTTTTCTTTTTCTAAGTAAAACATCATCAAATAATACGATAAATTCTTGATAGGATGAGTTTGAAATTTGAAAAGGGTACGATATTGATCAATAGGGTGGGATCACCGACTAGGGATGGGGTGGGGGACACGTGTCGTGGAAAGTGCGATTGAGGGCGGCAACTTTTGATGATTTGGCGGTGGAGATTGGACTTTAGCACAGCAATGCGGGTTCCACGTTACCTGGATTTAGATTGAGAAAGTAAACACCACAACCTTTTTTATTTATTTTAAATTATTTTATTTTCTCTCTCTCCTTTTGTAGTAGTAGTAGTAGACTAGTAGTACTACAGTATCTTTTATGTTTTCTCCACAAAAAGAGTATTAGATAGAAAAAGAAGAGGGAATAACAGCACAAAAGTGCCAAAATGGTCCCTAACTTGGAACTGTCTTTAAATGAATATATAACACTTACATTCTCTATAAAACTTATTTTCTTGTAATTTTTGAATTCGTCTTTATCAATTTTGTGTTTATAAGTTTAAATAAATTGTGGTTGCAGACGGATTATCGTTTATGCACACTAAATTTTCAAAATATGACTTCCATTTATACTGATATAATTTCAATGTACACCTAAAATGATCCAGGATTTCAAAGTCGTGGAGTGCTCAGTCACCTATAACATAGACTTACTACAACCAAATTATAATTGCACAACCATTTGAAACTTGATGGTAAAATATCTGAACAAGTATATATATAATATTGTCATCAAAAGATTAGAATATTTACATTTGTATTCGGTGTTTTCATACTTTGAAAACGATGAATAATAGCATTATTAGTTACTCTAAATTTCCAACATCAAATTCAGCGCAACATTGGTCTAGGTCGATATGAATTGAAAAGTTTAACTTTTTTTGCACAAGTGAATAAAAATAAAAATTTCAAAGGTTAATTTAAACTATATCAAATTGACTTCAGTCACAAAGGTCATACGTATTGAGAAAACGAAAAGAGAAAGGAAAATTATTTCGAGGAAGAAGTCAAATTGTTGAAACCAAGTAGAGGAAGAAAAGAAGTAAGAAAACGAAGAGCAAATTGAGAAATAAAGCAATATAGGAAGAGGCAAAGAGAATAAAAAGGAAAGCAATTCTTGGAAGAAAAAAAAAAAGATAAAGAGGCAAGCAATTCACGGTAAAAGGTAGAGAAGAAAAAGCATGAGTTGAAATGAAAATAAATGTACGTCAATAGATTCGATCTCGGAAATTTTTTAGTTCAACCGAACTTTCTTCCAACTCAAAAACCAAAGCATACATGAAGCTTCTTTATTGATGGGTGCTTAACAACAATACTTGACAAATAACTGACGAATCTCTGTATAAAATACGTGTACCGTCCATGGAGCAATGAGTGCTCTAGCACCCACAAAGATATATGTGGATCCGCCCCTTGTCCTAAATAATACATGGTTTAAAACTTTAAATACCACTCGGAGTCTGTTTTTCTTTGCGCTTAAATTATATAAGTTATATGAGAGAGAACTAATCTATATCTATCTATACTATATTAAAAGTACGAATGCCATATCAAAATATTGTTCGTCTTTTTTATCCTTCGTAAGTATGTTTTAAGTTGGATAAAATTGTAATTATATATAAACACTAATAATATATATCTCTTTTGGAAAAAATAAAAAAAATCCGTTAATATCGTAAGCAAGTACAAATCATATTGGAGTCTTCTTCACATTCCGTGGTATCCTACAAATAGTGTCCTACTCAAATTCTTTTTGATTTATGAATCTGACTTTTTGTATATTTGAAAGTGCTTCTATAAAGGAGTTACAATTCCAAAATCTTCATAAACTTTATCGTAGTTCGAAGTTGCAACTCCTACTAGATTCATTCAATCTCCAGCTTTGTGTGTTTCCGGGTTTTCTTTTTAAGCCAATTTTTTATTATTTCCGTTACATCGTGTATATAGAAGAAGCAGAACAGAGAATTTGAGTTAGCATTTATACGTGTATTATGTTATTCACCTGGATTTTTGCAATAATATTCTGAGAGAACTAAGAATAGAGTCATTGATATTTGGTACTTTTTATTTGGTTGATTTATACAAATCTTTTTGTTGTCAGCTATATAAGTTGATGCTCTTCAAAAACTATAGATGATCGGTTGATGGATTAAGTTATCTATGATTGTGTTTATTTCTTTTGCAAATTACATTGATTGGTTATTTTATATCCCTCTGCCTTTCATCAATTAAAAGGATTCTCTTCTGCTTTTTATTATTTCTAAATGTCCATGATCACTTGGGATCCTACCTAAAGAGTAGAATTATTTAGAATTTTTTTTCTACAATTTCAACGTTTTGACTATGAAACCCACTGTGCATAAGTAATTGTGTACATAGCAGAAACCCAATGCCACTGGAAGTCATCTTGATAAATTCGTCTAAGTAAAATATTTGAATTGGAAAAGGAAAAAAATTTAATCCATATAAGTGAAAGAAACAAAGGAGAAACCTATTCTATTTAACATATTGAGTATCTTTGTTTTGTCTTTATTCAGCAACTAACTCAATGTTAACATTATTTTGTCATATAAATAAATGTTGCATTTATTATAACGTCTATTGCTATTTTATATAATTTGTTTCTTTTATATATAATTTTTAGTTTATTGAAAAGGAAAAAAATCTAATCCATATAAGTGAAAGAAACAAAGGAGAAACCTATTTTATTTAACATATTGAGTATCTTCGTTTTGTCTTTATTCAGCAACTGACTCAATATTAACATTATTTTGTCATATAAATAAATGTTGCATTTATTATAACTTTTATTGCTACTTTATATAATTTGTTTCTTTTGTATGTAATTTTTAGTTTATTGACACGTGCAATGCACGTACGCCATAACTAGTACTATATTAAAAGCACGAAACCCCTTAGTAAAATGACGTTCGTCTTTTTTACCCTTTAATAATAAATTTCATACTAGACAAAATAGTCATTTATTATTTTCCTAATTCTTAGGACTCTGAAATCAACTAAATTTTATTTATTGAATCCTTCCTTATTTGAATTAGGTAAGGAATCCTAATATTTAAAATTTAAATTCTATTTAGATTCTAACACTTCAATTGGAATAAACACATAAAATTGAGCACAAATATAAATATTGAACCTTTACGCAAGTTAATACTTATATGATCATTAAATGATACTTAATACTTATATGTTTAAATAAGTAAACATGTATAAAAATTATAGATATGTATGTAGTATAAGAGCACTAAAATAAAAGCACACTCATAATACCGTCTATTTATAAGAAAATACGTAGGACAAAGTTTCTTGCCTTATTGAATAATTAGATAAATAGGATACAATAATCATTATTTTAAAAATTTATACGTTTTTCTTTAACTTTCTTTTATAATAACTCAAACATAATTTTCTATTTAAAATTTATGTAATTTAAAAAAAAATTATACTCACTAACACGAGATACACGCGCAACGCGTGTACTCTAAAGACTAATTTATATTAAAAGCACGAAGACCCTTAGCGAAATGTCGTTTACTTTTTTTACCCTTTAAACATAGAGTTCATACAAAATAAAATGGTCATTTTAAACAATTTTCTTGTAATGACCCAACCGGTCATTTTAACTTTTAGAAATCCATTCCCTAAAATAAAACTTTCCGAACATACTTTTATTAATTTATGACTTGCGGGGATGGTTGGTTCGGGATTTGGAAGCGTATGGGCTGAAATAGGAACACTTGGTTCCTTAAGTTAGCTTTAAATGGATAAGTTTGACTTCGGTTAATATTTTGAGAAAACGACCCCGGAATCGGGATTTGACGGTTCCAAGAGGTTCGTATGATGATTTTGGATTTGGGCGTATGTCCGAATCGGATTTTAGATAACCCGGGAGCGTTTGACGCTTAATAGTAAAAATCAACTATTTGAAGGTTTAAAATTCTTTAAATTTGGTTTGGAGTAGGATTTTGAATAATTAAAGTCCGTTTGGAATTTCGAGTTTGGGAATAATTCCGTATAGTGATTTAAGACTTGTACGCAAATTTTCGTGTCATTGCAGGTAGTTTAAGTATATTTCGGCGCATTGAAAGTAAATTGAAGAACTTGAAATTCTTAAGTTTGAATCAATTTGGTTTAGAGTATGATTCTTAGATTTGATGTTGTTTTACGCATTCCGAGAATTCGAGTGAGTCCGTTTTATGATTTCAAACTTGTTGCTATGTTCGGGCGGGGCCTCGAGGGCCCCGAGTGTTAATCGGAGGCTCGGATCAATTTTTTTTAAAAAAAACTTGAAGAAGAGCTGATGTAATGACCCAACCGGTCGTTTTGAGAATTTGAGTCCCGATCCCCTAATTATTATTTTCCTTACGTTTGTTTCCGCTATTGAGACTTGCCGGAGTGATTGGTTATGGAATTCAGAGAGTTTTGGGACACTTAGTCCCTAGTTGTGAGTTTAAGCCTTAAAGTTTGGACCGTAGTCAGAACTGTGTGAAGACGGATCCAGAATAGAATTCTGTCGACTCCGTTAGCTCCGTTGAGGGATTTGGGGGTTAGGAGCGCGTCCAGAATGTGTTTTGGAGGTCTGTAGTAGATTTAGGCTTGAATTGGCGAAAGTTAGTTTTTCGGCGATTTCGGCCGATAGTGAAAATTTTGATATCGAGCTCGGAATGGAATTTCGAAGGTGGCTGTAGGTTCGTAGTGTTATTTATGACCCGTGTATAAAATTTGAGGTCATTCGGACTAGATTTGATGTGGTTCGGCATCGTTTGTAGAATTTGGAAAATTTTAAATTTTTAGGCTTGAATCCGTGCTTAATTCATTATTTTGGTGGTGTTCGATGTGGTTTGAAGGCTCGACTAAGTTCGTATGGTGTTATAAGATTGGTTGGTAGGTTTGGTTGAGGTCCCGGGGGCCTCGGGTGTGTTTCGGATGCTTAACGGAAATAATTTGGACTTAGGAAAAATCTGGTGCTTTTGCTGGTTTTGCTGGCTGTAGGTTCGTAGTGTTATTTATGACCCGTGTGTAAAATTTGAGGTCATTCGGACTAGATTTGATGTGGTTCGGCGTCGTTTGTAGAATTTGGAAAATTTTAAATTTTTAGGCTTGAATCCGTGCTTAATTCATGATTTTGGTGTTGTTCGATGTGGTTTGAAGGCTCGACTAAGTTCGTATGGTGTTATAAGATTGGTTGGTAGGTTTGGTTGAGGTCCCGGGGGCCTCGGGTGTGTTTCAGATGCTTAACGGAATGAATTTGGACTTAGGAAAAATCTGGTGCTTTTGCTGGTTTTGGTGTAATCGCACCTGCGCAAGGCTGCCCGCAGGTGCGAGAAAATTGGCGCATAAACGGAGTTGGGTGGATTGGTCAGGGGTCGCAGGTGCGTGGGAAAAGGCCGCATCTGCGATGCCCACAAATGCGCAAGACTGTTCGCAAGTGCGCAAGTTACGCAAAAGCGGAGGGGATTTCCGCAGGCGCGCACGCGCAGGTGCGAAGGCAGAGGGGGATAAGTGAATTGCGCAGATGCGCACTTTTTTTGCACAAGCGCACTCGCAGGTGCGAGCCCAGGTTCCGCAGGTGCGGAAATACTTGGACAGTGGTTAAAACCGAAGGGCTTCGCGATTTTTGTCATTTTTGACTTTGCAAACTCGGTTTAGGGCGATTTTTGAGAGCATTTGCTAGGCATTTCTTGAGGTAATTTCCTTGTGCTTATTTTTGATCAATAATCTTGCTTTGCCATGTATTTTTCCACCTAGTTAGTGTGTATTTAAGGTGGAAATTAGAAGTTGGAGGCTAGGGATTTGGAAGTTTGATTTGTGGATTTGGAGGATCATTTGGTGTCGGATTTTAGTAAATTTGATATGGTTAGACTCGTGAGTGAATGGGTGTTCAAAATTTGTAATTTTTACCCGGTTCCGAGACATGGGTCCGGGGAGACTTTTTGGGCATTTTTTCTAATTTCACGCTTTAGCTTCGAATTAATTAGTTAAATTTGTTACTTGTAGTTATATTTACATTATGCAATTAATTTGAATAGATTCAGGCCATTTGGAGTCGGATACTCGTGGCAAGAACGTGATATCGAGTTGATTTGAGCGGTTCGAGGTAAGTGGCTTGCCTAACTTTGTGTTGGAGACAAAAATCCTGTTTTTCCTTTCTAAATCATAAACTGTTTTTTCCTTATTAAATTTCAATAATGCGTTTAATTGTTAAACTTAGACTAGAGAAACATGCTTACATGTTTTAACTGCCTATTTGACATTTTTGCGCCATGCTTAATTAAGTCCCTATTTTTCTTATCTGTGTTCAGTATAAACCATATAACTCGATGCCATACCTTCCATTTCATCTTGCATTGCATATTTAAATTGGGACTACGAACGTATTCCGGGAGATCTCTCTGTTTTGCATATTTAATTTGGGACTACGGACGTATTCCGGGAGATCCCCTAGCACTGCATATTTACTTTGGGAGTACAGACGTATTCCGGGAGATCCTCCAGCACTGCATATTTACTTTGGGACTACGGACGTATTTCAGGAGATCCCCCTGTACTGCATATTCATTTGGAACTACGGGACGGTATCCCGGGAGATTTTCCACTGTGTTTACCTTGTTCTGAGCCGAGGGCTCCCTTAACTGTTAAATTTTCAAAGATTTTCTTTAACTGTGTACCGTAAATTTTACTTATATCTTTTACTGTTTTAATTTATTATATTTACTCCGGTAGGGCCTTGACCCGACCTTGTCACTACTCGATCGAGGTTAGGCTTGGCACTTACTGGGTACTATTGTGGTGTACTCATACCCTTTCTTGCACATATTTTCATGTGCAGATCTAGGTACGAGCTATCAGCCTTGGGGTTAGTGCGTGCTGCTGATTCTAGGAGACTTCAAGGTACTTCTGCTTGGGTCCGCAGATCTTCGGAGTCCCCTTCTACTCCCTCACCTAGAGACTTTCTTTATTATCTTCAGACTTTTGTATAGAGCTACATAGATTATAGCAGCTTGTGACTTAGTGATATTCTGGGTCTTGGGAAATTATTGTTTTGTATATGCCGAGTGGTACTACTCTTGGCTATTCACAATATGTTGTTTATCTTTAAAATGTTGTGTTTTCTTTATATTTTTCGTAATATTAGGTTTACCTAGTCGTAAAGACTAGGTGCTATCACGACACCTTACAAAGGGTTAATTTGGGTCGTGATAAGTTGGTATCAAAGCACTAGGTTTATAGGAGTCGCGAGTCACAAGCCAATTTATTAGAGTCTCGCGGATCGGTACGGAGACGTCCGTACTTATCTTCGGGAGGCTATGTAACTGTTAAGAACAATCATATTTCTTTGATTTCCTTGTCGTGTGAGTTATTGACACCAAAAATTCTAAGATTCTATTCTATTCTTTCTCACAGATGGTGAGGATCTGTACTGGGAGGACCGATGATCAGGCACCCGAGCCCCCTATCAGAGCCGCCAGAGGCCGGGGTCGGGGTAGATGATGACTATGCGATGCAGCCCGAGCACCTACGAAAGCTACGTCAGAGGAGCCCCCTGCAGCTCCAGCTGGAGGGCCAGCACCAGAGATCCCTATTGCTACTCCAGCCCTCCAGGAGACTTTAGCTCAGTTCATGAGCATGTTCGGCACTCTGGCTCAGGCCGGACTATTTCCGATAGATCCCGCTACATCTCAAGCCGGGGGAGGGGCATAGACTCCCGCAGCCCGCACTCCTGAGCAGAGGGTCCAGGTTGATCAAGCCCCAGAGTATATTCCTATGGCCCCAATGACTCCGGTTCAGCATGAGATTAGGGTAGCTGCTTCTGAGGCAAAGCAGCTCAGACTTGAGAGGTACAAGAAGTACCACCCACCTACTTTCAGCGGACTAGCTTTAGATGATGCTCTGGGTTTTCTTGAGGAGTGTCATCGTATTCTCCGCACTATGGGCATTGTGGAGATGAGTGGGGTTTCTTTCACCGCTTTTCAGCTAATGGGAGCGGCATATCAGTGGTGGCATACCTATGAGCTGAGTAGTCCGGACGAGGCAATCTCACTTACTTGGACTCAGTTTTCAGAGATGTTCTTGCGTGAGTATGTTCCTCAGAGCCTTAGGGATGCTTGGCGCGTAGAGTTTGAGCAGCTACGTCAGGGTGCTATGACTGTGTCGGAGTATGCAGTCCATTTCAGTGAGTTAGCTCGCCATGCACCGGCTCTAGTTGCTACAGTCAGAGAGAGGGTTCGTTGCTTCATTGAGGGACTCCACCCCAGTATTCGGACCAGTATGGCCAGGGAGTTGGAGATGGACATCACTTATCAGCAGGCAGTGAGCATTGCCAGGAAAGTGGAGGGCATGTTCGCCAGGGACAGAAAAGAGAGAGAGGCCAAGAAGTCTCGAGAGACTGGTCATTATTCAGGAGCTCGTGTGCCAACAACACGCTATGGTAGGGGTTTTGTGAGTCGCCCTGTTCATTCAGCTCTTCCAGCAGCCAGCGGTGTTCTAGCTCCTCCTAGACCTCAGGAGCCCTATTATGCACCGCCAATATCCAGTATACCTCATACTCGAGGTGCTATTACCGGCCAGTCCAGCAGACCAGGTCCGAGTCAGTCTCAGCCGCCGCGTCTTCCGAGAGGTTGTTTTGAGTGTGGTGACACTTGTCACATGGTTAGAGACTGCCCCAGAGCCAGGATGGGTACACCTTCACAGACTTATCAGCCTCCATGTGCTACACCGGGTCCTCCGGCCATTCTTCCAGCACCAGCTTCCACCCCACTTCCTCAGCCAGGTCGAGGTGGAGGTCGGGGAGGTCGAGGTCATCCTAAAGGGGGAGGCCAAGCCGGGTACTATGCCCTTCCAGCCCGTTCAGAGGCCGTTGCTTCAGATTCAGTCATCACAGGTATCGTCCCTGTCTGTCATAGGGATGCATCAGTATTATTTGACCCAGACTCTATGTATTCATATGTGTCTTCTTATTTTGCTCCACATTTGGGGATATCTCGGGGTTCTTTGAGTTTCCCTATTTATGTATCTACTCCCGTAGGAGATTCTCTCATTGTGGACTACGTGTATCGGTCGTGTTTGATTGCTCTTAGTGGTTTTGAGACCCGAGCCGATTTGTTATTACTCAGTATGGTAGATTTTGATGTTATCCTGGGCATGGACTGATTGTCGCCCCATTATGCTATTCTTGATTGTCACGCTAAGACCGTGACGCTGACTATGCCAGCTTTTTCGAGATTAGAGTGGAGAGGTACCTTAGAGTATACTCCCCGCAGGGTCATTTTACTTCTTAGGGCTCAGCGAATGGCTGGGAAGGGGTGTGATGCGTATTTGACCTATGTGAGAGATGTCAGTATTGATACCCTTACAATTGAGTCAGTTCCAGTAGTGAGGGACATTCCAAATATGTTTCCAGCTGACCTTTCGGGCATGCCGCCCGAAAGAGATATTGATTTCGGCATTGATTTGTTGCCGGACACTCAGCCCATATCTATACCTCCTTATCGTATGGCTCCTCCTGAGTTGAAGGAGTTGAAGGAGCAGTTGCAGGAGTTGCTTGATAAGGGTTTCATCAGGCCTAGTGTATCACCTTGGGGTGCTCCGATCTTATTTGTGAAGAAGAAGGATGGTTCTATGCGTATGTGTATTGATTATCGGCAGTTGAACAAGGTTACTGTGAAGAACAGGTATCCTTTGCCTCGCATCGATGATTTATTTGATCAGTTATAGGGTGCCAGGATGTTTTCTAAGATTGACTTGCGTTCTGGCTATCATCAGTTGAAGATTCGGGAGTCGGACATCCCGAAGACTGTTTTCAGGACCAGATATGGTCACTATGAGTTTCTTGTCATGTCATTTGGGCTGACCAATGCCCAACAGCCTTTATGCATTTGATGCACAGTGTGTTCCAGCCTTATCTTGATTCCTTCGTCATTGTGTTTATTGACGACATCCTGGTATATTTCCGATCTCGGGAAGATCATGAGCAACACCTGAGGATCGTGCTTCAGACTTTGAGGGAGAAGCAATTGTATGCAAAATTTTCTAAGTGCAAATTCTGGCTTGATTTATTGGCATTCATTGGCCACATAGTGTCTTGTGATGGGATCAAGGTAGATCCGAAGAAGGTGGAAGTAGTGCAGAGTTGGCCCAGACCGTCATCAGCTACGGAGATCCGCAGTTTTCTTAGTTTGGCAGGGTATTACCGTCGCTTTATGGGGGGATTTTCATCCATTGCAGCGCCTATGACCAGGCTGACCCAGAAGGGTGCTCCGTTCAGGTGGACCGAGGAGTGTGAGGAGAGCTTTCAGAAGCTCAAGATAGCTTTGACCACATCCCCAGTACTAGTATTGCCTACAGGTTCGGGGTCCTACACTGTCTATTGTGATGCCTCGAGGATTGGCCTTGGAGCGGTATTGATGCAGGATGGTAGGGTGATTGCCTACGCGTTTAGACAGTTAAAGGTGCATGAGAAGAATTATCCGGTCCATGATCTCGAGTTAGCAGCTATTGTTCACGCCCTGAAGATCTGGCGTTATTATTTGTACGGTGTTCCTTGTGAGATCTACACTGATCACCAGAGTTTGCAGCACTTGCTCAGGCAGAAGGACCTTAATTTGCGTCAGCGGAGGTGGTTGGAGATACTTAAAGACTATGATATCACTATATTGTACCACCCGGGGAAGGTCAATGTAGTGGCCGACGCCTTGAGTCGCCGGGCAGAGAGTTTGTGGAGTTTGGCATATCTTCCGGCAGCTGAGAGACCCTTAGCCTTGGATGTTCAGGACTTAGCCAGTCAGTTCGTGAGGTTGGATATTTTAGAGCCTAGCCGGGTTTTAGCTTGTGTGGTTGCTCGGTCCTCTCTTTATGACCGTATCAGGGAGCGCCAGTATAATGATCCCCATCTTCTAGTTCTTCAGGACAGGGTTCGGCGAGGTGATGCTAGAGATGTGACTATTGGTGATGACGGTGTGATGAGGATGCGGGGCAGGATCTGTGTGCCCAATGTAGATGGGCTTCGGGAGTTGATTCTCGAGGAGGCCCACAGCTCACGGTACTCCATTCATCCTGGTGCCGCGAAGATGTACCAGGATTTGAGACAACACTACTGGTGGAGGGGGATGAAGAAGGATATAGTTGGGTTTGTATCCAAGTGTCTCAACTGTCAGCAGGTCAAATATGAGCACCAGAGGTCGGGTAGATTACTTTAGAGGTTAGAGATCCCAGAGTGAAAGTAGGAGCGGATCACCATGGACTTTGTAGTTGGACTTCCACGGACTTTGAGAAGGTTCAATGCTATTTGGGTGATCGTGGATCGGCTGACCAAGTCAGCTCATTTTATTCCAGTGTTGACCACTTATTCTTCTAAGAGGTTGGCTGAGATTTATATCAGAGAGATTGTCCACCTTCATGGTATTCCAGTATCCATCATTTCAGACAGAGGTAAACAATTCACATCACGGTTTTAGAGAGCCGTACAGCAGGAGTTGGGTACTAGGGTGGAGCTGAGCACAGCCTTTCACGCTCAGACGAACGGGCAGTCCGAGCGCACGATTCAGATTCTTGAGGATATGCTCTGTGCCTGTGTGATGGAGTTCGGAGGGTCATGGGACCAATACTTGCCACTTGCAGAGTTTGCTTACAACAACAGTTACCAATCCAGTATTCAGATGGCACCGTATGAGGTTTTGTATGGTAGGCGGTGCCGGTCCCCAGTGGGATGGTTTGAGCTGGGCGAGGCCCGATTTTTGGGTACCGACTTGGTCCAGGATGCCCTGGAAAAGGTGAAGGTGATTCAGGAGAGACTTCGCATAGCCCAGTCTAGGCAGAAGAGTTATGCGGACCGAAAGGTTCGTGATTTGGCATTTATGGTTGGTGAGCTGGTCTTGCTTCGGGTATTGCCTATGAAGGGCGTCATGAGGTTCGGGAAGAAGGGCAAGCTGAGCCCGAGGTTCATTGGTCCTTTTGAGATATTGCGGCGAGTTGGGGAGGTTGCTTATGATCTTGCCTTACCTCCCAGCCTAGCAGGAGTTCACCCGGTATTCCACGTGTCTATGCTGCGGAAGTATCACAGTGATCCGACTCATGTATTGGATTTCAGCTCAGTCCAGCTAGACAAGGATCTATCTTATGTTGAGGAGCCAGTAGCCATTTTGGACAGGCAAATCAGAAAGCTCAGGTCAAAGAATATTGCTTCAGTAAAGGTCCAGTGGAGAGGTCAGCCGGTCGAAGAGGCGACTTGGGAGACCGAGCAAGATATGCGCAACCAGTATCCTCATCTTTTCACAGTTTCAGGTATGTCTTTATACTCGTTCGAGGACGAACAATTATTTTAAGAGGGGGATGATGTAATGACCCGGCCGGTCGTTTAGAGAATTTGAGCCCCGATCCCCTAATAACTGTTTCCCCCACATTTGTTTCCCCCACGTTTGTTTCCGCTATTTGAGACTTGCCGGAGTGATTGGTTATGGAATTCAGAGAGTTTTAGGACACTTAGTCCCTAGTTATGAGTTTAAGCCTTAAAGTTTGGACCGTAGTCGGAACTATGTGAAGACAGATTCGAAATGGAATTCCGTCGACTCCGTTAGCTCCGTTGAGGGATTTTGGGGTTAGAAGCGCGTCCGGAATGTCTTTTGGAGGTCTATAGTAGATTTAGGCTAGAATTAGCGAAAAATAATTTTTCGGCGATTTTGGCCGATGGTGGAAATTTTGATATCGAGCTCGGAATGAAATTCCGAAGGTGGATGTAGGTTTGTAGTGTCATTTGTGACCTGTGTGTAAAATTTGAGGTCATTCGGACTAGATTTGATGTGGTTCGGCGTCGTTTGTAGAATTTGGAAAATTTTAAATTCTTAAGCTTGAATCCGTGCTTAATTCATGATTTTGGTGTTGTTTGATGTGGTTTGAAGGCTCGACTAAGTTCGTATGGTGTTATAAGATTGGTTGATAGGTTTAGTTGAGGTCCCGGGGGCCTCGGGTGTGTTTCGGATGCTTAACGGAATGAATTTGGACTTAGGAAAAATCTGGTGCTTTTGCTGGTTTTGGTGTAATCGCACCTGCGCAAGGCTGCCCACAGGTGCGAGAAAATTGGCGCATAAACGGAGTTGGGTGGATTGGTCAGGGGTCGCAGGTGCGTGGGAAAAGGCCGCATCTGCGATGCCCGCAAATGCGCAAGACTGTTCGCAAGTGCGCAAGTTACGCAAAAGCGGAGGGGATTTCCGCAGGCGCGCACGCGCAGGTGCGAAGACAGAGGGGGCAAGTGAATTGCGCAGATGCACACTTTTTCCGCACAAGCGCACCCGCAGGTGTGAGCCCAATTTCCGCAGGTGCGGAAATACTTGGGCAGTGGTTAAAACCGAAGGGCTTTGTGATTTTTGTCATTTTTGACTTTGCAAACTCGGTTTAGGGTGATTTTTGAGAGCATTTTCGAGGCATTTCTTGAGGTAAGTCCATTGTGTTTATTTTTGATCAATAATCTTGCTTTTCCATGTATCTTTCCACCTAGTTAGTGTGTATTTAAGGTGAAAATTGGAAGTTGGAGGCTAAGGATTTGAAAGTTTGATTTGTGGATTTGGAGGACCATTTGGTGTCGGATTTTAGTAAATTTAATATGGTTAGACTCGTGAGTGAATGGGTGTTCCAAATTTATAATTTTTACCCGGTTTCGAGACGTGGGCCCGGGGAGACTTTTTGGGCGTTTTTCCTAATTTCACGCTTTAGCTTCGAATTAATTAGTTAAATTTTTTACTTGTAGTTATATTTACATTATGCAATTAATTTGAATAGATTCGGGCCATTTGGAGTCGGATACTCGTGGAAAGAACGTGATATCGAGTTAACTTGAGCGGTTCGAGGTAAGTGGCTTGCCTAACCTTGTGTTGGGGATTTTCCCCTTAAGATGTTTGATATTAATTGATGTGTGGGCGTTGTGTACGTGAGGTGACGAGTACGTACACGAGCTATTATTGCAAAATTCCTATTTTTCCTTTCTAAATCATAAACTGTTTCTTCCGTATTAAATTTCAATAATACGTTTAATTGTTAAACTTAGACTAGAGAAGCAGCTTACGTGTTTAACTGCCTATTTGACATTTTTGCGTCGTGCTTAATTGAGTCCCTATTTTCTTTATCTGTGTTCAGTATAAACCGTATAACTCGATGCCATACCTGCCATTTTATCTTGCGTTGCATATTTAAATTGGGACTACGGACGTATTCCGGGAGATCCCTCTGTCTTGCATATTTACTTTGGGAATACGGACGTATTCCGGGAGATCCCCCAGCACTGCATATTTACTTTGGGACTACGAACGTATTCCGGGAGATCCCACAGCACTGCATATTTACTTTGGGACTACAGACATATTTCGGGAGATCCCCATGTACTGCATATTCATTTGGAACTACGGGACGGTATCCCGGGAGATTTTCCACTGTGTTTACCTTGTTCTGAGCCGAGGGCTCCCTTAACTGTAAAATTTTCAAGGATTTTCTTTAACTGTGTACCGTAAATTTTACTTATATCTTTTGTTGTTTTAATTTATTTTATTTACTCCGGTAGGGCCTTGACCCGACCCCGTCACTACTCGACCGAGGTTAGGCTTGACACTTATTGGGTACCATTGTGGTGTACTCATGCCCTTTCCTGCACATGTTTTCGTGTGCAGATCCAGGTACGAGCTATCAGCCTTGGGGTTAGTGCGTGCTGCTGATTCTAGGAGACTTCAAGGTATTTCTGCTTGCGCTGCAGATCTTCGGAGTCCCCTTCTACTCCCTCGCCTAGAGACTTTCTTTATTATCTTCAAACTTTTGTATAGAGCTACATAGATTATAGCAGCTTGTGACTTAGTTATATTCCGGGTCTTGGAAAATTATATTTTTGTATATGTTGAGTGGTACTACTCTTGGCTATTCACAATATGCTGTTTATCTTTAAAATGTTGTGTTTTCTTTATATTTTTTGTATTATTAGGCTTACCTAGTCGTAAAGACTAGGTGCCATCACGACACCTTACGGAGGGTTAATTTGGGTCGTGACAGCTAAAGTCTTCTGCTTCTGATACGTTCGCACCTGCGCTTGGACAGCCGCAGGTACGACTCTCGCAGATGCGAGGTTTATGCGCAGAAGCGAAAAAGGGAAGGGAGGCCGGCCATCGCAGGTGCGGAATCTCGGGCGCACCTGCGAACGCGCAGGTGCGAGAAAAAGAGCGCATATGCGGAAACTGGGCAGCCAAGCTAAGCTCGCACCTGCGAGGTTTCTCTGTAGGTGCGAAAGCCGCAGGTGCGGTACCTCTTCCGCAGGTGCGAAAGACCTGTTTGGCAGAAAGCTTAAAAGAACGAGAATTCACCATTTTTGCCCATTTTCTTCCATTCTTGGGCGATTTTGGAGCTTTTTGAGAGGAGATTTCAACTAACAACTTGGAGGTAAGTTAATTCTACACCCTTGAGTTAAACACATAGATTATAAGTAGATTATAACTAGTAAATCTTAGAAATCAAAGATTTAGATGAAAAACCTAGATTTTTATAAAAGTGAGATTTTAACCACAAAAATAGTTATGGAATTTGGTAGAAATTATATATTCAAGTTCTTGAGATTATGGGTAACGTTTTAATCCGAAAATTTCCAGAATCCGAGCATGTGGTCCCGGGGTAAATTTTAGGAATTTTACCATTTTGGATAAGGTAATTTATTTAATAGATAAATTTCGAATTATTGAACATATATTAATTATTTTATATAACTTTTGGATAGTTTTGGATTTTTCGGCATCGAATCGAAAATTTTGCGCGACGCGATATCGGAAAGTAGACTTTGAGACAAGGTAAGTCTCTTGTCTAATCTTGTGAGGAGGGAAATTACCCCATAGGGATTAAATTGAATAATTTTTGCTAATTGCGGGGGCTACGTATGCACGAAGTGACGAGAGTCCGTACGTAGCTACTATTAATGCTAAAGTCCGGGTAGTTTAGGACTCAATGCATAAATTACTTGTGTAAATTATATTCTTTGTTTAATTAATATTAATTGATATATATGAATATATTGTGAATTGTTAGATAAAGATATTAAAGGATGGAAATCTTATATGTTTGATTTTCTGTTTAAATTAATTAATTGTTAAAAAGAAATTGTTGTTCCTCCCAAATATATCTTATAATAAATATACTCTCCTTCCGGAGGTACATAAGAAAATGTCCTCCTTTTTTGTAGAGCGGGCCGAACGCCTCGACATGATAGATGCATCTATGGATCGCGCCGCACGTCCCTCGGCAGTGTACACGACACTCTGGATCGGGCCGTACGTCCTCGGCAGAAATCGTGCTTAATAATAATAATTACACGATACTTTAATAGTTTATTTCAGCTTGCGAAACTAATTGATAAATTAAAAAATCCTTGGAATTTAATGAATTATTATTCTTGCTTGTTAAAGAATTAATTGTTATTCCTGTAAATGATATTTAATTGATAAATTGAAAATTATTTGAATTGAAGGAATTTAATTAATATATTGAGAATTGTTACATTTGAAGGAATTTGATTATTTTCGCTGATTAAATAAATTATTTTAAATTCTGTAAATCATGCTGATTTAAATATCCTAGTTGTATTTCAATTATTATTATTGACCCATAGTGAGTGTCAAAGTCGGCCATCTCGTCTCTACCCCTTCGAGATTAGGCTTGATACTTACTGGGTACACGTTGTTTACGTACATATACTACACTTGCTGCACTTTTTGTGCAGGACTTGAGGCAAGTACTAGTGGGGGACCTATCGTCTTACTCCCACGTTATCCAGGGGCATAGTGGTGAGCTGCCTTTCTGATCCGTTCTCCAGCTACTAGTGTCTCTCCTTATATTTTCATTCTGTCTATTTTTATTTCAAACAGTATTTGAGGTTTTGTATATTCTACTAGATGCTCATACACTTGTGACACCAGGTCTTGGCACACACATTGGTAGAATTTGGGTTTTATTATTTCTCTTGATTTTAAATTTTATCAATGTATGCTTAATTTATTAAGTTGGCTTACCTAGCCGAAGTGTTGGGCGCCATCACGACCTATAGGTGAAATTGGGTCGTGACATTCCTAATATTTAGGAGCTAGAAATTCGTTAAGATTTGGTTATTAAATATTTTCTTCTTTAAACTAGATACCTAAAAATTAGGACTTTTGAAATTGATTAAAATTTTACCTCGAATAATATTTAAAAAGTCAATTAATATTTACCTTAAATAAACGTTTGTACAAAATTTATAGACTTGAAGTAGTTATATATGGAATTGAAAAGTGACAACGTAATGGTACTCCATTTATTCATGATGAACAAAATAAGTTTTAACAACGATGAGTAATATTTTTGAAGAAAAAAAAAATGTTTCACTTTTCTTTAAAGTTTGTCTTCTTCAATCAATCTAGACTATTATAAAAGCCCGAAACTTCAACGAGAAATTTATCAACCTTTTTATCATTTAAACAAACTCCATATTGGAAAAAATCATCGTTTAATTATTACTTTTTAATATTTATGTCACGACCCAAAATTTTCCACCAACGGGACCGTGATGACGCCTAACATTTCACTTGCTAGGCAAGCCAACGTTAAAAAAAATCATTAAACCAATTCCTTATTTCCATTCAGTAATTAACAATAATCAACTAAGATGAAATATAATAAGTGCGGAATATCATAAAACTATATTAATTACTACCACTCGGATCTGGAGTCACAATTCACGAGCATTCTAGAATTTACTACAAGTAATAGTTTGAAAGAAATACAACTGTCTGAATGAAAGAAACAGTAGAACATAAAAGATAGACCGGGACTTCAAGGTCTGTGAACGCCGACAGATCTACCTTGAGTCTCCGGACAGCGGACCAATAGCAAAATCTCGATCAACCCGAGCCGGTAGCAAAATCTGCACAGAAAGTGCAGAGTGCAGTATCAGTACAACCGACCCCATATACTGGTAAGTGTCGAGCCTAACTTCGACGAAGTAGCGACGAGGCTAAGGCAAGGCACCTACAAATCAACCTGTACAATTTAATAGTATATATACAAATAACAGAAATGAAGAACTAAACAGGAAATGTCTGGAGGGGAATATACTGAGGGGAATACAAGATAAAGAACTACAACAGAATGATCACCGGAGCAGTTAATATACCATGAATCAACAGGAATAGTGAATACAATAAAGAAAAAATATACGGCATCACCCTTCGTGCTTTTACTCTCAATCTCACCATAAAATTAATAGAAGCGGCACGACATCACCCTTCGTGCATTAACTCTCATATCATGGCACGGCATCACCCTTCGTGCTTTTACACTCACAATATGGCACAGCATCACCATTCGTGCATTAACACTCACAATATGGCACGGCATCACCCTTCGTGCATTAAGACTCACAATATGACTCGACATCACCCTTCGTGCATTAACACTCACAATATGGCACCGCATCACCCTTCATGCATTAACACTCTCCATTACCATAATGCAATGCATAAATAACAACAGGGAGATAGAATAACAAGTACAAACCTTACTTCAGCATTTGGTTCCACAATATAAATCTCAACTTTTAAATGAATACTCGATTACCAACAGAAAATCCGTAACCATGATAATGACGATCAATTTAACAACACTAGTATAAACATGTAGCAATTAGGCATAGAAAATAGACAATATAAGAAAACGGAAGAAATATAGAATACAGGTAAATTGGCGGCGCATAAGTACTCGTCACCTCACATATACGCCGCTCACATGAATTTCACTTAGCAAATAATCTAAGATTCCTAATTCCATCAAGTCAGGGTTAGACACAACACTTACCTCGCTCCGAAGGACACTTAATTCTCAATCACAGCTTTTCCTTTGGAATTCACCTCCAAACTACTCGTACCTATTCAAAAATGACTCAATAATATCAAATATTACTAAAGAAATCAATTATATTGCATAAATTAAATTTCCCAAATTTTCCTCCAAAAAGTCAAAAATCGACCCCAGGCCCGCTTGGTCAAAACTCAAGGTTCGGACCAAAATCTATTTACCCATTCGCCCCCGAATATATAATTGGTTTTGGAATCCGACCTCAAATTGAGGTCTAAATCCCCAAATTTACGAAATTCCTAGTTTCTACCCTAACCCCTAATTCTACCATGAAAACTCTAGATTTTAGGTTGATAATTCATGAAACGTAATGGGTAATTGAAATAAAATGGTTTAGAATCACTTACCAACAATTTGGGGAAGAGATGACTCTTGAAAAATCGCCTCTCACCGTTTGGTTTTTGAGAAAAATGAATTTTTAGCTAAATCCCATTTTTGGATTCTGTTAAGTGCTGGGCGATAGTGTGCATCGCGTTCGCGAGGCCACTGTCGCGTTCGCGAAGAGCATTGGCTGCCAAGACTTCGCGTTCACGAGACAGTGCTCGCGTTCGCGTAGGCTACTTCCACTGGACTTCGCGTTCGCGATGAAGAAAAGGCTGACTCCCCCCCCCCCCCTCCCCAGTGCCTAACACTATGCGTTCGCGATGGGCTTGTCGCGTTCACGAAGGGTAATTCCCCCATCACTTCGCGTTCGCGACCAAGCCTTTGCGTTCGCGAAGAAGAAATTTCGGCCTCATTATTTTACTCTTCGCGAACGCGAAGAAGGATATGCCAGACACCAGAATCTGCAGAAAATCAGATTTTCCAAAGTCCAAAACATCACGTGGCCTATCTGAAACTCACCCGAGCCCTCGGGGCTCCAAACCAAACATGCACACAAGTCTAAAAATATCATACGAACTTGCTCGCGTAATCAAATCGCCAAAATAACACTTAGACCTACGAATTTAGTACCAAATCAAATGAAATTCTCAAGAAAACTTTAAAATTCCTATCTTCTCAACTGGACGTCTGAATCACGTCAAATCAACTCCGTTTCTCATCAAATGTCACAGACAAGTCTTAAATATCATAATGAACCTGTACCGGGCTCCGAAACCAAAATACGGACCTGGTACTCACAATGCAAAACATCAATCAATTCTTAGAAATAATTAATTTTTAGACTTTTAATTTTCATCAAAAATTTATAACTCAAGCTAAGGACCTCCAAATTCGATTCCGCGCATACGCCCAGGTCCCATAATTCGATACGGACCCATCGGGATCGTCAAAATACAGATCCGGGCCCATTTACCAAAAATATTGACCGAAGTCAACTAAAATTAACTTTTAAGGCATAAATTCATATTTTTATCAATTTTCAACATAAAAGCTTTCCGAAAACTTGCCCGGACTGCGCACACAAATCGAGGAGGGTAAAAAATGAGATTTTTAAAGCTTAAGAGCGCAGATTCGAGTACTAAAACATAAGATGACCTTTTGGGTCATCACATTCTCCACCTCTAAAACAACCGTTCGTCCTCGAACGGACATAAAAAAGAACCTGGGCTGGTGAAAAGGTGGGGATATCTACTCCGCATATCGGACTCAGACTCCCAAGTAGCTGCCTCAATAGGCTGACCTCTCCACTGCACTCGAACTGAAGGGTAACTCTTTGATCTCAACTGGCGAACTTGCCGGGCTTGAATTGCCAACGGCTCCTCCTCGTAAGTCAAATCCTTGTCCAACTGGACAGAGCTGAAATCTAAAACATGGGACGGATCGCCATGATACTTTCGAAGTATGGACACATGGAATACCGGATGAACAACTGCTAAACTAGGTGGCAACGCAAGCCTGTAAGCCACCTCTCCCACTCTCTCCAAAATCTCAAAAAGGTCCGATATACCTAGGGCTCAACTTGCCCTTCTTTCCGAACCTCATTACACCCTTCATGGGTGATACTCGAAGTAACACTCTCACTCCGACCATGAATGCAACATCATGAACTCTACGATCGGCATAACTCTTCTGCTTGGACTGAGCTGTGCGAAGTCATCCTGAATAATCTTGACCTTATCCAAGGCATCCTGTACTAAGTCTGTGCCCAACAATCGAGCCTCTCCTGGCTCGAACCACCCAACTGGCGATCGGCACCGCCTACCATATAATGCCTTATAGGGAGCCATCTGAATACTCGACTGGTAGCTGTTGTTGTAGGCAAACTCTGCAAGGGGCAAGAACTGATCCCACGATCCTCCGAAGTCTATAACACATGCACAAGGCATATCCTCTAAGATCTGAATAGTGCGCTTGGACTGCCTGTCCGTCTGAGGATGGAATGTTGTGCTCAACTCAACCCGCGTACCCAACTCATGCTATACTGCCCTCCATAAGTGCGAGGTGAACTGTGTACCTTGGTCAGATATAATAGATATGGGCACACCGTGAAGACGGACGATCTCCCGGATGTAAATCTCTGCCAACCGCTCCGAGGAATAGGTAACTTCCATAGGAATGAAATGCGCTGACTTAGTCAGCCTGTCCATAATGACCCAAACTGCATCGAACTTCCTCTGAGTCCGTGGGAGTCCAACAACAAAATCCATGGTGGTACGCTCCCACTTCCACTTAGGAATCTCTAACCTCTGAAGTAAACCATCAGGTCTCTGATGCTCACACTTTACCTGGTGGCAATTTAGGCACCGAGCTACATATGCAACTATGTTTTTCTTCATTCGCCTCCACTAATAATGTTGCCTCAAGTCCTGATACATCTTGGCGGCGCCCGGATGAATAGAATACCGAGAACTGTGGGACTCCTCAAGAATCAACTCACGAAGTCCATCCACATTAGGCACACAAATACGACCATGCATCCTCAAAACTCCGTCATCTCCAACAGTAACCTGCTTGGCACCACCGTGCCGCACTGTGTCTTTAAGGATAAGTAAATGAGGATCGTCATCCTGTCGATCTCTAATGGGCTCAAACAAAGAAGATCGAGCAACTGTAGAAGCTAGAACATGACTGGGCTCAGAAACATCTAACCTCATGAACTGGTTGGCCAGGGCCTGAACATCCAATGCTAGCGGCCTCTCACTAACTGGAATATATGCAAGGCTACCCATACTGACTGACTTTCTACTCAAAGCATCGGCCACCACATTGGCCTTCCCAGGATAATACAATATGGTGATATCATAGTCTTTCAATAGCTCCAGCCACCTCCTTTGCCTCAAATTGAGTTCCTTCTGCTTGAACAAATACTGCAAGCTCTGATGATCAGTGAATACCTCACATGGCACGCTGTAAAGATAGTGCCTCCAAATCTTCAGCGCGTGAACAATGGCTGCCAACTCTAGATCATGAACATGGTAATTCTTCTCGTGAACCTTCAACTATCGCGAAGCATATGCAATAACCTTGTCACCCTGCATCAATACCGCACCCAGACCAATACGAGATGCGTCACAATATACTATATTAGATCCTGAACCTGTGGGTAACACCAATACCGGTGCCATAGTCAAAGCTATCTTGAGCTTCTGAAAGCTCGCTTCACACTCATCTGACCACCTGAACGGGGCACCCTTCTAGGTCAATCTGGTCAACGGGGTTGCTATGGATGAAAATTCCTCCACAAATCGACGGTAATAGCTCGCCAAACCCAGGAAACTACGGATCTCTGTAGCTGATGTGGGTCTAGGCCAGTTCTGAACTGCCTCAATCTTCTTAGGATCCACATGAATAACCTCTGCTGATATAACGTGACCCAAGAAAGCAACCGAACTCAACCAAAACTCGCATTTTGAGAACTTAGCATATAACTTGCTGTCTCTCAGAGTCTTAAGAATTATCCGAAGGTGCTGCTCATGCTCCTCTCGGCTGTGAGAGTAGATCAAGATATCATCAATAAATACAACCCCAAAGGAATCCAAGTAGGGTTTGAACACCCGGTTCATCAAATCTATGAATATTGCTGGGGCATTTGTCAGCCCAAATGACAACACTAGAAACTCATAATGCCCATAACGAGTCCGAAAAGCTGTCTTAGGAACATCGGATGCCCTAATCCTCAACTGATGGTAGCCAGATCTCAAATCAATCTTTGAAAATACCTTGGCAACCTGAAGCTGATCAAATAAATCATCAATCCTAGACAATGGATACTTGTTCTTGATGGTGACTTTGTTCCACTACAGATAATCTATACACATCCTCATCGATCCATTTTTCTTCTTCACAAACAACACAGGTGCACCCCAGGGCGAGACACTAGGTCTAATGAAGCCCTTATCAAGCAAATCTTGCAACTGCTCCTTCAATTCTTTCAACTCTAGCGGGGCCATGCGGTATGGTAGAATGGAAATAGGCTGAGTCCCCGGAGCCAAATCAATGCAGAAATCAATATCCCTGTTGGGTGGCATCCGCGGCAAGTCTGCAGGAAACACCTCTGGAAACTCACGAACAACCAGCACTGAATCCATGGAAGGAACCTCCGTACTAGAATCACGGACATAAGCCAAATAAGCTATACACCCCTTCTCGATAATATGCCGAGCCTTCACAAAAGAGATAACCCTGTTGGCAGAATGGCCAAGATTTCCTCTCCACTCTAATCAAGGCAACCCCTGCAAGGCTAAGGTCACCGTCTTGGCGTAATAATCTAATATAGCATGATAAGGTGACAGCCAATCCATTCCCAGTATGACATCAAAATCAACCATGTCGAGAAGTAGAAGATCTACACGAGTCTCAAGACTCCCAATGGTGACCACACACGAACGATAAACACGATCTACAACAATAGCATCTCCCACTGGTGTGGACACATACATAAGAGCAATCAAAGAATCACGGGGCATAACCAAATAGGAAGCAAAATAGGATGACACATAGGAGTAAGTAGATCCCGGATCAAATAGAACTGAAGCATCTCTACTACAAACTGAAATAGTACATATGATAACAACGTCAGATGATTCAGCCTTAGGCCTGGCTGGGAAAGCATAACACCAAGGATGGGCCCCACCACCCTGAACTACGTCCCTGGGACGGCCTCTAACTGGCTAGTCTCCACCTCTAACGGCCTGACCTCCACCTCTAACAATCTGGCCTCTACCTCTGGCTGCCTGACCCCTGCCTCTGGTTGGCTGAGCAGGTGGTGCAGCAACTGGTGCCGGAACCATGGCACGAGAACTCTGATGCTGTGAGCTGCCCGTTGCCCGAGGGAAAAATCTAGCAATGTTCCTCAGATCACCACAAGTATAACATAACCTCGGATGCTGTGACATCTGACCCTAAAACTGACCCTGTCGACCTGAATAACCACCCTGATAACTCTGGAGTGGAGGTGCACTAATAGGAGCTGGAGGTGCACTATAGGCTAGCTGGTCGGAATAATGCATCTGAGGGCCACGACCACCTGAGGCACCGTAGGATGCTTGGAGCGCTGAATGAAACGGCCTGGGAGGATGGCCTCTACCAAAAGTACTCCTGACTCTAAATGAGGCACCGCTGAACTCACCGGAATGACGAGGTCTCTTGTCAGACCCCTGACCTCCCTAAGTAAGAACCATTTTGACTCGTCTGGCGACATTAGCAGCCGCCTGAAAAGAAATCTCACTCCCAGTCTCCTTAGCCATCTGCAATCTGATAGGCTGAGCAAATCCATCAATAAACTTCCTCACCCTCTCTCTCTCGGTGGGAAGTAGAAGAATAGCATGACGGGACAAATCAACAAAACGGGTCTCATACTGAGTAACAGTCATACTGCCCTGCTGGAGATGCTCAAACTGACGGCGACGCTCCTCTCTCAATGTGATAGGCAGAAACTTCTCTATGAAGAGCTGAGAGAATTGGTACGAAGTAAGAGCAGGCGACCCAGCTGGTCTGGTCAATAAGTAATCTCTCCACCATTTCTTGGCGGAACCAGTCATCTGAAATGCAGCAAAATCGACCCCATTGGTCTCCACTATACCCATGTTTCATAGGACCTCGTGACAACTGTCAAGATATTCCTGGGGGTCCTCTGAAGGAGCACCACTGAAGTGAATAGGAAAGAGCTTGGTAAACCTATCCAATCTCCATAAAGCCTCAGAAGACATAGCTGGCCCATCTCCGACCTTTGCCGCAATAACCGACTGAACTAATCCGACTGGCTGAGCTGCTGGAGCTTGATACTGGGGAGCTATCTGCTCCGGAGTGGGAGTGGTGGGAGTCTGGGCTCCTCCTCCAGCCTGAGAGACTACTGGTGCCATGGGAAATGCGCCAGTCTGAGCCACACTCTCCATAACGCCCACCAAACGGACCAAAGCGTCCTGAAGTACTGGTGTAGCAATGAACCCCTCCGGAACCTGAGCTGGTCCGAGAGGAATAGTCTGAGCTGGAATCTCCTCATCAAGATCTATTTGAGGCTCCACTGCTGGGGCTGCTGCTCGGGCTCTAGGCTAAGCCCTGCCCTTGCCTCGGCTTCTGGCACGGCCTCGGCCTCGACCTCTACCCTGCGTAGGAGCTGCCACTGGAGGCTTTGACTGCTGCTCAGATGAGGAAGCGGTACGTGTTCTCGCCATCTTCTAGAGAATAAGAGTAGAAGAGTTCAATCAGTATTGAGAAAGCAAAATCGCACAACAGAGAAGAATAGAAGTGAAACTTGTTCCTAAACTTCATAGCCTCCGAAAGATAAGCACAGACGTCTCCGTACCAATCCTCCAGACTCTACTAAGCTTGATCGTGAATGTGAGACCTAGGCAACCTAGTTCTCTAATACCAACTTGTCACGACCCGGAATTTTCCACCGACGGGACCGTGATGGCGCCTAACATTTCACTTGCTAGGAAAGCCAACGTTAAAAAAAATCATTAAACCAATTCCTTATTTCCATTCAGTAATTAACAATAATCAACTAAGATGAAATATAATAAGTGCGAAATATCATAAAACCATATTAATTACTACCACCTGGATCTGGAGTCATAATTCACGAGCATTCTAGAATTTACTACAAGTAATAGTCTGAAAGAAATACAACTGTCTAAATAAAAGAAACAGTAGAACATAAAAGATATACGGGGACTTCGAGGTCTGTGAACACCGACAGATCTAGCTTGAGTCTCCGGACAGCAAACCAATAGCAAAATCTCGATCAACCCGAGCCGGTATAAAAATCTGCACAGAAAGTGCAGAGTGCAGTATCAGTACAACCGACCCCATGTACTGGTAAGCGTCGAGCCTAACCTCGACGAAGTAGTGATGAGGCTAAGGCAAGGCACCTACAAATCAACCTGTACAATTTAACAGTTTATATACAAATAACAGAAATGAAGAACTAAACAGGAAATGTCGGGAGGGGAACATACTGAGGGGGATACAAGATAAAGAACTATAACAGAATGATCACCGAAGCAGTCAATATACCATGAATCAATAGAAATAGTGAATACAATAAAGGAAAAATGAATGGCATCGCCCTTCGTGCTTTTACTCTCAATCTCACCATAAAATTAATAGAAGCAGCACGGCATCACCCTTCGTGCATTAATTCTCATATCATGGCACGGCATCACCCTTCGTGCTTTTACACTCACAATATGGCACGGCATCACCCTTCGTGCATTAACACTCACAATATGACACGACATCACCCTTCGTGTATTAACACTCATAATATGGCACGGCATCACCCTTCGTGCATTAACACTCATAATATGGCACGACATAACCTTTCGTGCATTAACACTCTCCCTTACCATAATGCAATGCATAAATAATAACAGGGAGATAGAATAACAAGTACAAACCTTATTTCAACATTTGGTTCCACAATATAAATCTCAACTTTTAAATGAATACTCGATTACCAACAGAAAATCCGTAACCATGATAATGACGATCAATTTAACAACACTAGTATAAACATGTAGCAATTAGGCATAGGAAAGAGACAATATAAGAAAACAGAAGAAATATGGAATACAGATAAATTGGCGGCGCATAAGTATTCGTCACCTCACATATACGCCGCTCACATGAATTTCACTTAGCAAATAATCTAAGGTTCCTAATTCCCTAAGTCAGGGTTAGACACAACACTTACCTCGCTCTGAAGGCCACTTAATTCTCAATCGCAACTTTTCCTTTGGAATTCACCTCCAAATCACTCGTATCTATTAAAAAATAACTCAATAGTATCAAATATTGCTAAAGAAATCAATTATATTGCATAAATTAAATTTTTCTCAAAAAAGTTAAAAAGTCGACCACGGGCCCGCTTGGTCAAAACCCGAGGTTTGGACCAAAATCCATTTACCCATTCTCCCCCGAGCCCGAATATATAATTGGTTTTGGAATCCGACCTCAAATTGAGGTCTAAATCTCCAAATTTCTGAAATTCCTAGTTTCTACCCTAACCCCTAATTCTACCATGAAAACTCTAGATTTTAGGTTGATAATGTCACGACCCAAAATCCAACTAGTCGTGATGGCACCTAACCCAACTCGCTAGGTAAGCCAACTCCCAACTAATCAATTTCAATAATAATTATTAAAGCAATTTAAGTGAATAATGATCTTGATCTTATACAATCTCCAAGAATTGGTAGTACAGATTATGAGCTTCTAAGAATAGAGTGTATAAAGCGGAAATAAAATAAATACATAGTCTGTTTAAGTAATACATATACAGAGCTTTTATAAATCTAAGGCTATCCTGAACAAGAGGCAGCTACAACAGGAACGCAGGTACATCTTCAGATCCCGCAACCATTGAGCACAACAACAATAGTAGCCAACATCTGCACGAAATGTGCAGAAGTGTAGTATCAGTACAACCGACCCCATGTACTGAGTAAGTAACAAACCTAGTCGTAGGTTGAAAGTAGTGACGAGCTTCTACCAAGGTCGGGTCCAAAACCACTAGTCCACAACAGTCCATAACAACATAAAGCAAATAGTACCAGAAGAAACACAAAGATAAAAATGCTCAGCCGAATCATGATTTCAAAAATAATAGTTCTTCCTTTCAAATACATCAGTGAAAACCCAAATCGTTTGCTGAAGTTGCCAAAAATATGAATAATTTGAGAACAGTAATTCTTCCAAAAATCATTTCAATAGTAAATAAAATATCTCATTTTCTTTCCCAGATAACCAGTGTAAAACAAATGCATCACTATGCCCATCTGTCAACGTGTGTGAAAAATCATGAATAATGTGATACCGTACAGCATGAGAAAAATACATCTCTATGCATATATGTCATGTGCGCATGTCAATGCAATGTATCTCAGAGATTGCACTCATGTACTCAAAGTCTCAGAGTACTCAATCTCATTGTCTCGCATTCTCTCACTGTGCTCAGCACACTCAATCACTCAGCGCTATACAATACCTGCTGCGGCATGCATCCCGATCCCTATTTATAGTCGACTGCACTCACTGGGGGTGTACAGACTCATGAGGGGCTCCTACAGCCCAAGCGCTATAAGCACGGACAACTCACGTGCTGCACAGACAACTCATGTGCTATAATATCATATCTGGATCTGCACGGACAACTCACGTGCTATAATAATATCTGGATCCGCACGGCCAACTCACGTGCTATAAGAATATCTGGATCCGTACGACCAACTCACGTGATGCACGGCCAACTCACGTGCAATAGTATAATATATAGATCTGCACGGCCAACTCACGTGCAATATTATAATATATAGATCTGCACGGCCAACTCACGTACAATAGTATAATATATATAAAGCCAACATGGCCTACTGCGGCGTGCAACCCGATCCCAAAAATATCCTCACAATCAGGCCCTCGGCCTCCCTTAGTCATCAATCTCTCCAGTCTTTCTTTCATGGGCTCACAATGTCATGAGAATAGCCCAAAAATAATGATATGATGTATCAATAAATAACAACAGAGACTGAGATATGATATGCAATGAAATGAATATGATTGAGTATAAATTTTCATTTTAAAACAAATATTTCACAAAAATATGACCTATGTGGGTCCCAATAATATTGACACATAGCCTCAACATGATTTTTAATATGTTTTTCAGCTCAACACGAAGCACAAACGCGAACGCGATGCACAACCCAACTCCTCTTCGTGAACGCGAGACCCCATCGCGAACGCGAAGAGTAAATCCTGCCTACCTGAAATTCCTTTTCGCGAACGCGAGGGCCCACTCGTGAACGCGAAAGAGAAAATCCGAAAAATGCAACAACAGATATCAGCAATCCCACCAAGGCCACAAATGATCCGTTAACCCCCTGGAACTCACCCGAGCCCTCCAGGACCTCAACCAAATATACCGACAAGTCCTAAAACATCATACGAACTTAATCGAGCCCTCAAATCACCTCAAACAATGCTAAAACCATGAATTGCACCTCAATTCAAGTCTAATGAACTTTGAAACTTCTAATTTCTACAAACGACGCCGGAACCTATCAAATCACGTCCGATTGATCTCAAATTTTGCACACAAGTCATAAATGACATAACAGAGATATTCAAATTTTCAGAATTGGATTTCGACCCCGATATCAAAAAGTCAACCCCAGTCAAACTTTTCAAAAATTTAACTTTCGGCATTTCAAGCCTAATTTCACTACGGACCTCCAAATAATTTTCCGGACACGCTCCTAAGTCCAAAATCACCATACGGAGCTATTAGAATCATCAAAATTAAATTCCGAGGTCGTTTGCACATAAATCGATATCTGATCACTATTTTAACTTAAGCTTTAAACCTTGGAACTAAGTGTTCCAATTCATTCCAAAACCTCACTGGACCCGAACCAATTGCCCCGGCAAGTCACACAACAACTGTAAAGCCCAATTTGAGTAGTAAATGTAGTAACGGGGTTGTAATACTCAAAATAATCAGTCGGGTCGTTACGGATAATTCATGAAACGTAATGGGTAATTGAAAAAAAATGGTTTAGAATCACTTACCAACAATTTGGGGAAGAAATGGCTCTTGAAAAATTGCCTCTCACCGTTTGATTTTTGAAAAAAATAAATTTTTGGCTAAATCCTGTTTTTGGATTCTGTTAAGTGCTGGGCGACAATGTGCATCGCGTTCGTGAGGCCACTATCACATTCGCGAAGAGCATTGGCTGCCAAACCTTTGCGTTCGCGAGACAGTGCTCGCGTCGCGTAGGTTACCCCCACTGGACTTCGTGTTCGCGATGGGCTTGTCGCGTTCGTGAAGGGTAATGCCCCCATCGCTTCGCGTTCGCGAAGAAGAAATTCCGGCCTCATCGAAACTCACCCGAACCCTCGGAGCTCCAAAACAAACATGCACACAAGTCTAAAAATATCATACGAACTTGTTTGCGCGATCAAATCGCCAAAATAATACTTAGAATTACGAATTTAGCACCAAGTCAAATGAAATTCTCAAGAACACTTTAAAATTCCTATCTTCTCAACTGGACTTCCGAATCACGTCAAATCAACTCCGTTTCTCACCAAATTTCACAGACAAAGCTTAAATATCATAATGAACCTGTACCGGGCTCCGAAACCAAAATCTGGACCTGGTACTCACAATGCCAAACATCAATCAATTCTTAAAAATAATTAATTTTCATCAAAAATTCATAACTCAAGCTAGGGACCTCCGAATTCGATTTCGGGCATACGCCCAGGTCCCATAATTCGATACGGAACCCCCGGTACCGTCAAAATACGGATCCGGAGATCGTTTACTAAAACTATTGACCGAAGTCTACTAAAATCAATTTTTTAAGGCATAAATTCTTATTTTCATCAATTTTCAACATAAAAGCTTTCCGAAAACCTTCCCGGACTGCGCACGCAAATCAAGGAGGGTAAAAATAAGATTTTTAAGGCTTAAGAGCGCAAATTCGAGTGCTAAAACATAAGATGACCTCTTGGGTCATCACAATTTAGGGCATTAAATTTACTAAAATTTTGAATCTTAATTTTTTATTTATTTGAACCATATAGAAAATCATAATATTTAGGAATGTAATCCCGGTAAGATTATTTATATAAGTCGAGTAAGTTAATTTTTACAAGAATCATAATTTTAGGAATTGTTATCTTACCCGCAATACCAATAATCTATGTGACATTAGAAGTGTTCCATTTCAAGTTACCAAGAGATAAAAACTTAAAGCAAATTGTACAGAAATCATACTCATGAGCTAACAACTATTTTCAGATGCTAAAATTTTATAGATTTAAGGTTGGTAATGTAAAAATGTTAGCTATTTCACACTATTCTTTTTTAAGAAAAAATGTAATATAACACTTCCCAAAAGGGTTGTCATAGAGTTTTGTATTTTCTTGTAGTGTCGATAAATCTATTTAGCGGATAGATGTTGCATGTTATCCAAATATCAAATTAGGAATATGATTAACTAACAACATTCATCACTTTTTTCAGGAATTTGGATTTTAAAAATTTTGCAACACTTTTGAGAATAATATGTATGTAATTTTCTTAAAATTAGTATTCATTGATTTAAAATACACATGTAATGCGTATTATTATGTTGTATTTGGATTTTATTTGTTTTATGCATTTTCTTTGCTCAATTTTTTTGTTGTCGTTATGTTTTATTATTTGGTGGTGTATACATACGTTTGATTGTATGTAGCATATTAAGTTTATAAGGAATTTACTACAATTACAAAGGATAGAGGTCTAAAGCATATGAGAAAAAATTAATTGAACCCGAGATATCAAATTCAATGTATATTTTGTTGTCAATATGCTGAAGTATGTCTGCGCCTTTGTATCATAATAAAATATAGTTGAGATAATTAACTGAATTTTCTTACCTTTAAAAATATATTTAATGTTAACTCAAATCACCATAGGATCTGTACGTCATTAAACATTCTTATCCTAAATTTAGCCTATCATGTATTTTGCAGCCAAATGCTATTGGTTGCAAAGTTGCCTATCAAAGATTAGTACCACTTGGCTTCAATTATTATTATTTTCTTTAAAAATAGGCAATAATTTAAAATTTTGGTGAAGAAAAAAAGTATTATATCGAATATGCTTGCAATATAAATTCTGTTTGTTATTGGATAAAAAGAATAGGTAGGATAACAATAGATAAGTGATTTATAACTTAAAAAAGGAGCTTAGAAAATGGGATAACCTAAAATTTTATATCTTTTTATAAAAATTTCATATTAACTAGCATGGACAAATGCAGACGTTAATACTAATTTGTGCATCTCACAAGTTCAAAGGATATTCTATTATTTTTTATTTAACTATTACGTAAACATAATAAATGAGTGTTACATCTTCTTTAACGTACCTTACTATTTCATATTAATCGTTTTCTTGTACACATTTTTTAATTGAGTGACACGGAATACACGTGCAACACACGTACTTGTGAACAACTAATTTTTGACCACACCGAATTCTATACTATTTTAGTGTAAATATTTTTTTTAGGTCTTATCGTGATATTTTAAAACTTTTATCTTACTTTTAGCAGAGTTTATTTAAGAAAATTAAAAACTACAAAATAAATATTAACATTCTTAGAATACATGTTTTAGTTCTACTTATAAAGAGAAAAAAAAAGAAAATTTACAAATAATATATGGTTTCTTTTAATTAGAATTATAATAAGTTATGGTATTTTTCTTAATATCATTTAAAATATATGTAAATATTTAGTTTTCTAATATTGTAAGAAACGTTGATTAATCTTCTTATATCTATATTTAATTTATCTTCTAAAATAAAAAATAAAAAATGAAGTGAAGTTAACGTCAAAAGATACAAAAATCAGATTTTTAAGTTAGTTAACTTCCCCAATTTTGATAAACTCCCCACTTTTCTCCAGCAGTCCTCACGTCCTTTCCCCCTCAAAAACCCCACGTTCCCCACTCAGAATTTGAGGAACAAGATAAAAGAACTACTAATACTCTTCTATATAAAGAAAAAAGGGACTTCTGTTATAAATAAAAAAAAGAATTCAAGCAGAAAATCACTAGTTCTTCCCGTTTAAAAAAAACAACCATTTCTTCTTCCATAAATAGTCATTAAATCCATATGAGAAACCATCATTAAAACTAGTTAGTATCATCACAAAATCGCCTGAAAATCCGAGGCAAAACTCATTTTTTGAAGGTCCGATTGTTGTCGAGTTCGAGGTCGTCCGAGTTTTGTTCGTTAGCTTCAGTTTCGGTTATCTGTTTTCAATTGGGTTCAATCTCCTATACTGTACAAGCTGATTTATTTGGAATTTCTTATCTGTATATATTGAAAAGGTCTCATTGCTTGAGATCCGTTTCTTTTTCCTTCACTGTTTTGCTTGTAAATCATGCTCTTTTAGCCTTCATTAGCCTTCTAACAATGTGTTGATTGAGTTTTTGTGTTAGTTCGTTGCAAAGATAGAAGCCCATGATGACATATATTGATATCCTTTTAATGATTCAAAGTACGAGGGTCTGACCTATATCATTAAATATTTTGATAATGTTTGTTCTATTTTAAACTAAGAATTTGGGGTTTTAGTTACTGTTATTATCATCTCTGTTTCATAGGAGAACCAATAGAGTTCTATGATTATCCCTCAATATGGTAGTATTAGTAAATTTTTCCGTTTTAACCATAGCCCCTTTTATCATTGTTAGATGCTATTTTATATAGTGAAGTTGGTGTTGTAGGCAATTTGATATTATGTTGATAATAATGACCATCATACAATGAGAAAGGTTAATTTTGCCTTTTCGATCTCGGTGTTCATTGGGTTATTTTATATCAAATAAGTTTTGTTTATTCCATGTTCATATTATTTCTCTTTCTGTTACACTATTAAAGCATGAATGTGAATAAGTTTCATAATAATTTTTGATTCCTTGAGTTATACACTTCTTATTTGGAATAAAGCTGGAAATAGCCATTTAAAATTGAGGTTGTCTTCTTGTAGTGACGTCTTTAAGGTTAGAGTGAAATGAATTTGTTATTTTGAATTTTGTTTGTGGTGTTTGTACTATTGCCTCTGAGATACATTTAATTTGAGGCATGTGAAATATATAATTAAGAAAAGACATCGTGTTTATTGGCCTTATTTTTTTTGCCAAGGAGTGACGTTAAAAATTTAATTGTCATTTTCTTCAAAGTTTCGCAATAAGATTGAATGTGTGATGGTTTATTAAGAGGAAGCGGAACCTTGTTCATTAATGGGTTAAGATATCTATTAGCTCCAAAATCATTATCCATGCCCCAAACTAGATACTATTCTGTAACGATCATGTAATGTGTTTGGTTGCGTAAATGGTTTTAATGATTAATCTATATCCCTTCCCCAATAATTTCTATAATTCATGACCTCACAAGCAATCTCAAACTAGTTTTAGAATAGTAATTTATGAGTACGTTAGAAAAGTTTTAGACACACTTTAAATATTACCTCACGTATTCATACTCGAACCTTGGATTGATATGCTTAAATAATAAAAGGATCATGTGCGCATTCCGCGTCTTGATGCCTTTAAATTTACAATAATTATGTTATAACCATGTGTACATTCCGTACCTTGGTTTAATATTTAATTCCAAAGAAGTACCTTGTGTGCGTACCGCATCTTGGTGAACACAATTAAAAAAAATCTAATAATAATATAATAATTAATTACGTGGTAATAAATAAGCCATAATCAATAAAATACAAGAATAGCTAAAAATTGATTTAAGCCTTATATTAATCAAAAAAGCGACCGTGCTAGAACCACGGGACTCGAGGGATGCCTTACACCTTCCCTTCGGTCAACAAAATTCTTTACTCAGTCTTCTGTTTTCGTAGACCATAAATTAGGAGTCAAATCTTTCTTTTGATAAGGGATTCAATAAAAGGTGACTTGGAACACCAAAACTCAATCTCAAGTGGCGACTCTAAATAATAAATAATCCCGTTTCAAAACGTCACTTTAATTGGAAAAAACTCTTCTAACTCAACCCCGTAATAGGGTTGTATGGAAAAAAAGAGGTGTGACAGCTCTGGCGACTCTGATGGGGACAATTAATAAGAATTTGAGCTTTGTATACTGATTCTTATTTGACTTTTATCATGTTTTGGATATTATTGTGTTTGGGAGCCTAATGTGCTATTTGTCGCTTATTTACCACTTTAATATTTATTTGAACTATGATATAAATTGTATCCTCTCTCGCACCCCTCCGAGTCTTCTGATAGGTAGTTATGTTGTGTTTGCCTACCAGCATCACAAAATTTCTGTCTTGAGATAAAACCAGTTAGCCTACCAGCTTCTCGTGAAGGATTTAGTCACACATGTTTAGGCGGGAGAGCCGTTAGCTAGCCAGTGCTGTTCTACTACTGGTGACGCTTGATGCTCCTCGGCTCGCGTTGTCTGCCCGGGTAAGCCAGGTCTAGATACCATCTCCTTTAGGATTTGAAAACTTAGAAGAACAAGCCACAAGCAATGAATATCTCTAGTAGGCTACGCTTTATTTGCATCATGTGCATTAGATTTAGCGGGACTCAGCATAGGGGTCGGGCCCGTCTAGGGCAGGTACCAATTTTTCAGACCAACATATTCATTTTTCTGTGCTACATGTAACATTATTTGGTAGGCTATACTGAAATGTTGACCGGCTTTAGGATAGATTGATTGAACAGGGAAGAGAGAAAGAGAAAATTTTCTCAAAAATTTCATAAAGTACCCATTTTTTTAATTTTTTTTTGAAGGGTTCTAATGTGTAAAATTATAATTTTCAAAATGGTTTTTTTATTTATTTAGACCGAACTATGCCGGTTTAATTCTCACCGGATGTGAGATACGTAGACAACCTTCATCAGGTTCAACCCCGTTTTAAAAAAAAAAACAAAAAAAAAGGTGTCTATGGACTATTTTTTTCTCTTAAATAATAATAATAATAATAATAATAATAATAATAATAATAATAATAATAATAATAATAATAGCAATTATATAGTCACTTTGTTAGTTTTTTCTCTTTTAACCAGTTTTGCCCATGCGTTCGGTCCTTTTGTCGAAATAGCCTTGAAACCTTCCCCGAAAATGTGAAATGGGAGGCCAGTTTATTTTTTATTCTTTATGTTCACTTATTTTTATAGAAAATAGTCATTTTGAGCCTTTTATTTTTTTTAAAATTAATTTCATGATTATTTTACTAATTTAATTTTTTTAGTCCCACAGTTTGGCTTTTATTTATTTTTATTGTATAGAGTCACAACCCGAGAAATTGGATTTTTTTGTGTCAATAATATATTTAATTAAAGCCTAACCTCGTGTCTAGGTAAACAGGTACACCATGAGTGAAGAAAGGGGTAAGTCTGAAAAGTGGCCCAGATCAGAAGGAATACCAAATTTTCTAATTGTCGATCAGATACCACAGTTGTTATGGGATTGGTGGAGAGACTTTAAGGAATATGAGCGAAACCAGATAAAGAAGTACTTGAGATATTTGGTTCACATGATTACGATCAAGCCCAGGAGGGATGTGATCGAAGTTTTGATTCTGCACTGGGATCCTGAAAATAATGCGTTCCATTTTACTGACTATAAAATGACTCCGACCTTGGAGGATATCGCCCATTTTCAGGGGTGGGGCCGCAATCTTCGCCGCCAAAGGCCCATAGTACCAAAAAATATGAATGAGGGTAAGTTTCTGAAGCTCCTGAACATAAATTACGGACAATATGAAGGTTTAGGAGGTAAGTGGGTTAAGTTGGGATTTCTGTTTCACTTGTATGGCCTAGAATGCAATTTCGAAAGGAGTGTGGGAAAATTAAAATCAAAGAAAAATAAGAAAACACGGAAGGTTCACAGAAGGTTTGCATTTATGGTTGCTTTTTTGGGGCGTGTAGTTTTCCCGGAAAGGGAAGGATGCATTGACCTCTACTTGGCAGGTGTAGTTGAGGCTCTGACTTCAGAAGGGGATGATTATACTTTGGTCCCTATGATTCTTTCTTGAATTTTTCGTGCTTTAACTAGATGTAAATTGGGCCCGCGAAACTTTGATGGCTGCAACATTTTGCTACAGATATGGTTTTTGGAGCATTTTTATCGTCATCTTACGATCACTGATTTTAGGGAGCTATGGCCCAATCATACTTATGATCACCAGAAAAGAATTGACAAATGTGACTTACCAGAAGGGATAGATGCCTGGAAAGAACTACTTCTTACTCTGTCCGCCAAACGGATCACTTCGAATTACGATTGGTTTTCCTCTAATGAGGTCATCTGTGAGTCTGCATGCCATTCTTATTTAGTACTCATAGGATTGGATGGTGTTCAGCCCTATGCTCCACTTCGGGTAATGCGCCAGTTTGCATGACTACAAGAGGTGCCACCAACACGAGATATGATCAAATTCTGTTATGATTTTGGTAAAGATCAACCTCATGACGAAGAAGAAATTATGAAAATTTGGTATGCAAGTAAAGTCTCGGAGTTGAATGAGATGGTAGAAGATCGAGATCGTGGAGAGGTGATCCCTGAATATATTACCTGGTTTAATGATCCTTCGTCATTTGGAGATAGGCCTGAGGGGTAGAACAGGAGAAGAAATGATCAAAGAACTATAAAAGGAATTTGAGCATGCTCAGATGACCATAGCCAAACAACAAGACCAACAACAAGCCGGAGTCACTCAGATTCGTTTAAATATTGAGAAAGATTATCAATTTGCCTTGCGGGTCATGGATAAAGATCTAAAGCATGCTAAAAATGAGGCGGCCCGCTTAGAAGAAGAACTGGCAAATACGATTGGTTTAGTCAGAAGAGTTGAGGCGAACAAAAATGCTGAAATACATAAGCTGCAAGAAGACTTGAGTATCATTGAAGAGGATGCGCACCAACAACAATTGGAGTTTGATCAGTAGAAAGAGTAGTTTGAAAGAGAAAGGGCCCACTGGATACGCTCAAAGGGTGAGCTTCATGCACAATTAGAAGAAATAAAAAGGCAGAAGAGGGGTCATCAGCATGCAGATTTTGAGGCATAGCGGCGTCAGTGGATGATTGAGAGAGGTGTGCTAAACGGTCGCATTGAAGAATATGAGGGACGGGAGGCTCAGATGGGGCACGCCCTCAACACTACCCAGATGTGGTTGCAGAATTGTCACGTGAATATGGGGCAAGCCAGAGAGCAAGTACTTCAATTGGCAGAAAAAGCAACATATATTCATGATGATCATCGCCATCTAAACAATGAGAAAGTTGGTCAACAGGCACGTTCCCTCGTCCCACAGTTGCCAGCGGTGTTTCAAAATTTGTACGAGACTTTGGGGGGAGAGTGGAGGCCAAGAGATGCAGATCATTGATATCAATTTAAGCAAGAAGACCATTGAAGACTAAAGTTTTAGTGCAGTCAATTAGCTTTTAGTTTTATTTTCATTTGTCGCATTTTAATTTTATATTTGGAGTCTTTTATTCTTATCATTGTTTGTTTTATTCCAGTCATGTTCATGTCTTTAGAGTCAGTAGAGTCAGTTTCTATATATTTCCTTTTCTCTCATTGTATATATAAAAAAATTTATTAAAAATGAATGAAAAATATTTTAGTTTGTTTTATTTTATTTTTATATAAAAAAATCAAAATTATTATTATTTTCCCCCTGAACTACGTAATGGTCTGATTCATGCAGCGTCATGATACGTAGGCAATCCTGATCAGATGCGATCATAGTCATAATAAATCTGAGCAAAATATATATATATATATATATATATATATATATATATATATATATATATATATGAGGAAAAAATTAGGAAAAAAAAGAGAGAGTTAAATTCAAGAGAAAATAAACCAATAAGTCGGGATGAAGCATGAAGCCTTTCAAGATCATTTTAGAAATGAAAATGGCATTAGGTGCATGACATATAATATGTGATTAATATCTGCAAAATGCCTAACTCTTACACGTTTGTTGTTTGTCATTTTAAAGATAGAGTTAAACAGAGGTGGTTAGTTTGTGGTTTAAACTGGTGACTCACCCTTACAACACGAGATCAAAAGGAAAAAGTAGAATGGCAAACAATAGTGAGAATGAGTCAGATAATGATGATGTCCATGGACAATTGGTTGAACAAAGTACGTGACTGGTTGAAGAAGTAAGAGTGTTGAAACAATAATTGGCAGAGATGTACCAAGCTTGGGTGAATGGACAAGCACCGCCCCCACTACCCATAGGGCCTTCGGACAATCTTCATAATGTGTCAGTTGCAAATTAAGTGCCCATCTCCATAACAAGTAACCCATTATACCAACCTGGATTTAGTCCGAGCATTAACCTTCCCACTATCCCCAGTACCTCCATTCCACGTCCTCCAACCGCACCCCTCAGAAATGACCCACCTACTATACCCATTGTCCCTACTTTCACTGTTCCTCAACCGACTCTTGCTCAAAAGTTCAACAATGATCCACAACTGAATGCTCATGATGCCCAACATTACTATCCAAAACTAGCTTTCAGGGTTCCAGATTCATACAAGCATACGCCTCAGAATGTGTTCCCAATCGAGATCGAAAAGCCCGACAAGAATATGGAACAAGAGGAAATGACCAGAAAAATGAAGAGCCTGGAACAATAACATACAGGGTTTGGGAGGCCACAAGAGTGTTAGTTTAACGATCTATGCATGTTCCCCCATGTTCATTTTCCACCCGGCTTCAAGATCCCCAAGTTTGACAAGTATGATGGACATGGTGACCTCGTTGCCCATTTGAAGAGGTATTGTAACCAATTAAGGGGAGCAGGAGGCAAAGAAGAATTACTCATGCCTTATTTTGGGGAAAGTTTGACAGGAATTGCTTCAGAGTGGTTCATAGAATAAGACATATCTCTGGCACGTTTGGAACGACATGACTCAAGATTTTGTCCAACAGTTTCAGTACAATATTGATATAGTTCCAGACCGCTCCTCTCTCATTAACATAAAGAAGAAACCAACAGAAAACTTCATAGAATGTGCAATCAAGTGGAGAGAGCATGCTGCTAGGGTCAAACCACCAATGAAAGAGGCAGAAATGATTGACTATTTTCTCCAAGCTCAGGATCCTGATTACTTCCATTACATGTTGGACGCTATTGGTAAACCTTTTGATGAGGCAATTAAGATTGGTAAAATAGTTGAGAATGGCATGAAGTCGGGAAAATTGTGAGTCAGGTAGCCCTTAAGGCGACTACGCAAGCAATTCAAAGCGGGTCAGGCAGTTTCAGAAATCGAAAAAAGAAAGAGGAAGGATCCATGATAGCATATGGATTCGGGGGAGTTCAAAGAGGAATAGTTCCTTCTTATGTGCAATTCCTACAAGGACAATCCAATTCTCCTCAACATTACTATCTACCTCAGGGTCCCCGGTACTCAGTTCCCCCACAACAATACACAGTGTTTAATGCTTAGGCTTATGTTAGACCTCCTAATCACCAGCAATGGCGGGCACTGATTCCACAAGGCTCCCATCAACTCCGGCCAAATTTTCAGGCGCCATATAATCCTTGTCCCCCCCAGGAATATGTGAGAGAACAGGAGCCAAAGAAAGAGTTCACCCCAATTGGGGAATCATATACAAGCCTATTTCGAAAATTGATGCAGTTGAAGTTGATTGAATCTATCATGCCGCGTTATGTGAATCCAAATTCAAAAGGTTTTGACTCCAATGCAAGATGTGAGTATCACTCTAATACCAAGGTCATAGTACCGAAAATTATTGGACATTAAAGAAAGCCATTGAAAAATTGATTGAAGCAAAGGCAATTGTGGTAACAAATAATGAGGATACTCCTAATATCACAAACAATCCGCTCCCAGCTCATGAAAATACACATTTTATTGGGATGATTTGTGATGATCAGGATTATAAGCAGTCTGGGAAGATAGAGATGGCTGTTGGAACCATAAGGCAAGAACCAAAAGTGATAGTGAGCCCGCCGCAATTGGCACCGTTGATTGTGAAAGGTGCAAGTTCTAGTTTGAACTTGGCAGGTTCTGAAAAAATAATTCTCTATGTCCCTGGAAGCACAAAAAAGGTTGAGGTTCAATTGGGTGGACCAAAACTTTACATCCCTAGGGGGATTCAAAAGATCGTTCCGAATAATAGTTTGAGAAATATAACAGAGCCAGTTGTGGTCCGACATATTGCACAACTCCCAGTGACAAACACAAAAGCTATTCCCTGGAATTATAACAAGACTGTCATGACATACAAAGGAAAAGAGATAGTTGAAGAAACAGATGAAATATGGGGCTTGACCCGCTCTAAAAGGTGCTATTCGCCAGAGGAATTGAGAAAAGCTAAGCAAGCCAGGGAAAGTCACTTACCAGTGAAAGAACCCGTTGCAAAAAAAAAGAAGCGGAGGAATTCCTTAAGAAGATGAAAATGCAAGACTACTCAATCATTGACCAACTAAGGAAAACCCCTGCTCATATATCTTTGTTATCTCTACTTTTGCACTCGGAAGAGCATCATCATGTGTTGATCAAAACTCTGAACAAGGCATATGTCTCAGAAAAGACAACGGTGAATCAACTAGAAAAAATGGCTGAAAGATTCTTTGAAGTAAATAGAATTACTTCCAGCGATGATGATTTGTCTGAGGAAGGGGCTGGGCACAACAAAGCTTTGCATCTTATGGTCAAATGTGAAGGGCATTACGTAAAAGGAGTCATGATTGACGGAGGCTCAAGTGTATATGCATGCCCTCTTTTTACTCTACAACAGCTGAACATTGACACTAACAAAATTCAAACTAGTAATGTTAGCATCAGAGCTTTTGATGGTTTAAAAAGATTCACTATTGGGGAAATCAAACTCACCAAGACAATCAGCCAGGTTGATTTTAACATTGTCTTTCAAGTGTTGGATATAAAAACTTCCTATAATTTTCTTCTGGGAAGGCCGTGGATTCATATGGCCAGAGGTGTACCATCCACCCTACATCAAATGGTCAAATTCGAGTATGACAGGCAAGAAATTATTATTCATGGGGAGGACGACTCATCCGTCTATAAAGACCCGTCCATTCCATGTATCGAGGCCAAGGAAGGATGTGAATCCAGCATATATCAAGCATTTGAGGTGGACCAAGTGGAGGAAGGAAAACCAATTCTGCATCCCCACCTTTCAACCACATCTATGATGGTAGCTTCGCTGATGTTGAGGAATGGTTATGAACCAGGAAAAGTGATTAGGATCCTCTCTGTAGGGAATTGCAAACCCTATTGCTCCTTTTTCGAAGAAAGATACCTTTGGCTTGGTTTTTAAACCAACCTCAGCTGACATAGACAGAGCCAAGGCCCGCAAAAAGAATGGTTGGAATTTGTCCAAACCAATCCCTCACATTGCCTACTCTTTTTTCAAGCCACAATTTGAAGAAGTCCAAAATCCTTCTACTCAAGATGACATTGATGAAGTTTGCCAGGGTCTCAAGGAGATGTTCTATGAGATCAATGTGGTTCAAGTTGGTGAGGGCCCTAGCCATGCAAGTGTTCAGTTGATTGGTCCAGATACCTCGCTCAACAACTGGGAAGAAACTCCTCTTCCCATCAGGAAGGAGTCTTGGTAGTCTGTTTTGTTGCTTTTTCTGTATTTGGATTATTTTAAGGGTTGTAATCCAGATGTTTTAGTTTAATTGCTTTGCTTTGATGTTAACCCTTCTATCCTATCAAATTCAATGAAATGAAGTTCCAGTTTCAGTGTAAAATTCTGTCTTTTCATTTCTCTAATTTTTGTTAATTTCTTATCATTTTTAGTTTCGTTAATGCTGGCTTTAAAAACATGACATGCACGCGAAAGTCATGCCTAGATCTTAAAAAGCTATGTAATATCGAAATAATGAATCAAGAAGTTGAGTATGATGAAGATGAGGCTTTTAAGGAAATAAAAAGAGAATTGGATCAATTTGAGAATAAGCCTAAGCCTAACTTAAATGAAACTGAGGCAATTAACCTAGGAAGTCCTGAAGAAATCAGAGAAACAAAAATAAGCATTCATACTGAACAAAAGACGAGAGATGCCATAATTCAAGTTTTGTTCGAGTATATATATGTATTTGCTTGATCGTATGATGACATGTCGGGTTTGAGTGCTGATTTAGTAGTTCATAAGCTTCCCACATACCCTAATTTTCCACCAATCCAACAAAAACAAAGGAAGTTTAAGACAGACATGAATGATAAGATTAAAGAGGAAATCATGAAGCAACTAAGTTCAAATGTGATCAAGGTCGTCCGATACACTACATGGTTAGCAAATGTTGTGCCAGTGCCAAAGAAGGATGGGAAAATCAGAGTTTGTGTCGACTATAGGGATTTAAACAAAGCAAGTCCAAAGGACAACTTTCCCTTACCCAACATTCATATCCTTGTTGACAATTATGCTAAACATGAGATCCAATCTTTCGTGGATTTTTATGACAGGTATCACCAAATTCTGATGGATGAAGAAGATGCAGAAAAAATTGCCTTCACCACTCCATGGGGAACTTATTGTTATAGGGTCATGCCATTTGGTTTAAAGAATGCAGGGGCAACTTACATGAGGGCTATGACTACCATATTCCATGACATGATGCACAAAGAGATTGAAGTGTATGTTGATGATGTGATCATTAAGTCCAGAACACAAGTTGACCATGTGCAAGACTTGAAAAATTTCTTTGAAAGGCTACGAAGGTACAACCTCAAACTCAATCCAGCTAAATGTGCATTTGGAGTTCCTTATGGGAAGCTCTTGAGTTTTATAGTTAGTTGAAGAGGCATTGAGTTAGACCCCTCCAAGATAAATACCATTCGAGAGTTGCCTCCCCCGAAGAACAAAACAGAAGTCATGAGTTTATTCGGGATGTTGAAGTACATCAGCAGGTTCATCGCGCAACTTACAACCACATGCAAAAAGGAACAAGCAATCTATTATTTGAGCAAAAAGTTCACCACTTTTGAAGCCAAATACACTCTTTTGGAAAGGACATGTTGCGCCTTAACCTGGGTCGCCCAGAAGCTTAGGCATTATCTTTTGGCCTATACAACTTACCTCATATCCCGAATGGATCCCCTGAAGTACATCTTTCAGAAGCCGATGCCAACTGGCAGATTGGCAAAGTGGCAAATCTTTCTCATAGAGTTTGATATTGTTTATGCCACTCGTACTGCCATGAAGGCACAAGCTTTGGCTGATCATCTGGAAGAAAACCTGGTTGATGATGAATATGAATCTTTGAACACATATTTCCCTGATGAAGAGGTTAATTTAGTTGAAGAAGTAGTCCAAGATGACAGTCAAATTTGGAAACTATACTTTAATGGGCTGTCAACATCAAAGGCATAGAAATCGGGGCAATTCTTGTATCACCTACTGGGCAACATTACCTTGCCACAGCGTGACTTCGTTTCTTCTGTACAAATAGCACGGCAGAATATGAAGCTTGCATCATGGGTTTGAACATGGCAATAAACCTAAATGTTCATGAACTGTTGGTGATGGGAGATTCAGATTTGCTTATTCGGCAGGCTCAAGGTGATTGGGAGACTCGAGACATCAAGCTCATTCCATATAGACAATGTGTGGAGGATCTTAGTAAAAGGTTCAAGTCCATCGAGTTCAGGTATATTCCTAGGTTTCATAATGAATTAGCTGATGCCTTGGCCACCCTAGCCTCAATGCTTCCATATCCGGGTAATACTCACATTGACCTATTAGAAATTTAAATTCAGGATCAACATGGTTATTGCAATACAATTGAAGCAGAACCAGACGGTGAACCATGGTACCGTGATATTAAATAGTTTCTGAAAATAAGAGAATATCTGGAACATGCTAATAGGGATCAAAAGAGAACTATTAGGCGACTCTCTAATGGTTTCTTTTTGAGTGGGAAAATTCTATACAAAAGGACTCCAGATTTGAATTTGTTGAGATGTGTGGATGCCAAAGAAGCTAAAATTATTATGAATGAAGTGCATTCAAGAGTATGTGGTCCGCACATGAATGGATATGTTCTAGCAAAGAAAATCCTTCGGGCAGGATATTATTGGCTTACTGTGGAGCGAGATTGCTTTCCTTTTGTTCGCAAGTGCCACCAGTGTCAGATTCACAGTGATTTGATTCACTTGCCTCCATCAGATTTATATCCTATGTCGGCTCATTGGCCTTTTGTTGCTTGGGGAATGGACTTCATTGGCCCATTCGAGCTAAAAGCTTCAAATGGGCACAAATTCATCTTGGTTGCAATTGATTACTTCACCAAATGGGTGGAAGCTATTACATTGAAGGCAGTCACCAAGAAAGCAGTAGTAGACTTTGTTCACTCCAACATCATCTGTCATTTCGGTATTCCAAAAACTATTATTACAAATAATGCTGCTAATTTGAATAGTCATCTGATGAAGGAGGTATGCGAATAATTTAAAATTGAGCATCATAATTCTACTCCTTACCGGCCCAAAGCTAATGGAGCTGTTGAAGCTGCGAATAAGAACATCAAAAAGATTCTTAGGAAGATGGTCCAAGGGTCTAGACAATGAAATGAAAAATTGCCTTTTGCTCTTTGGGATACCGGACAATTGTCCGTACATCAGTTGGCGTAACACCCTACTTATTGGTTTATGGAACTGAAGCGGTCATACCTGCTAAAGTTTAGATTCCCTTTCTTCGGATCATTGTTGAAGCAGGGATTGAGGACACTGAATGGGTGAAGTCCCGATTGGAATAGTTGAGTTTGATTGATGAAAAGCATTTGGCGGTAGTTTGTTTTGGTTAGTTATACTAACAAAGAATGGCATGCGCTTACAATAAGAAAATGTGCCCAAGACAATTCGAGGTAGGACAACTTGTTTTGAAACGTATCTTTCCGCACCAGGAAGAAGCAAAAGGAAAGTTCGCCCCGAATGGGCAAGGTCCTTACCTCGTCAAGAAAGTATTGTCAAAAGGAGCTCTACACTTGGCAGATATAGAAGGAAAGGTGACTGATATATCCGTCAACACAGATGCGGTCAAGAGATAATATATCTGACATGCCTCTGTTGGGGCATTTTTATATTTAGCATTCTCAGGTTGGGATGACGAAAGGCTATCATTCTCGCTACCCAAATACTAGTCAACCCTAGTTAGACCTTTGAAGCCTTGTTTATATTTCTTTGTTTTCCCCTCTTTTGGAATCAATGTACTTAAAAAAAAGGAAAGAAAAAACAAAAAAAAATCATCAAACAAGTTCATGTTAATTGAACTACGTCCGACCTGATTTCGAAAGGATACGTAGGCAGCCTCACTCTGGGGTTCGGTCACACCAAAATAAAAATTCACATTTCTCCAGCATTCAAAGAAACTGGGGCATGATATTACATTATTTTACGACGGTTATTCCGTCAAAATGGTTCCAAAAGTTGTAATTCAGTTGAATAGTTCTTTTTACCTTTCCTTGCTAAGACCTTCTGATCAACTTTCGAGAATACTAAGTCAGTATACAACGGGTGATGCCTCAATATTGTAAAGAGAGAAAAATAAATGAGAGAGTCTTATTAGTGAAAACCCTCACAGGCACTATAAGGCAATGGTGAGTTGAGAGAAAGGCAAATGAGAGAGGTCAATTGGTGAAAACCCACAAAGGGCATCGTTGATCGATTTTAGGTTTTCATATATCCCTGCACAAGCATGGTTAAGACAAAGAACTCAGTTTCAAAGTAAAGTTTACAAGAGATTTCGAGAATTAGACGGTTCAGACGGATCGGGCATCCAGTCCAAAGTGCATGTCATGTTCATTGAAGTCAGCATATTCCTCCAGATAAGTCCTTTCTTATTTTTTCCTTTGAAAGGGACACTTCTTGATTAAGTTGTAATACATATCACTTCAACTTCTTGTTTTCTTTTGCATTACTTTTTTTTGAGTCCCTTTCAGTCTAATTTTATCAAAGCAAAGCAAAGAAAAGGCTGCAAAATTGGTTACAGTTTCCCCGTTATATAAAGCAAAGATTGCTAGGCATAAACCGTATGGGCAAAGGCTTAAAGCCATCTGTGATTTTCCTTGACGAGAAAAAGGCTGGAAGGAATGAACAATGTTCCAAGGGTCAACAAAAGTTACTCAGATAAAAGATTTTTGGGAGCAAGGTTGTTTGTGCACCATAAACACAAATGGTGATAGGCGCAAAAAAAAGTCAGGTTTCGATGCTGAGAAAGAAGATCTCCAGAAAGTAAGGATAGAATCTCCCAGCAATTTGTACGACCATCGACGAAGTTAGTTTTTCTAACAAGTGTAATGGACGCAATGTCAAGTCACCCAAGAAATCAAGCCACAAACTTACCACCATTTTAAAACTAGCGAATCTTTCTTTGTTCAAAGCAGGTACTGAACAGTTTTAAGAAACAGTTCGTGAAGGGACAAACCCCACCAAGTGAAGTTCTCAAAATCCTTGATTTTCTTCAAATATATATATAATCATGTTATTTTTAGTTTAATTTTAGATAATCAATACCCTATCTTCAATACAGGGTACTACATCCCCTGGATGCATTACTTATTGCCTACATAGGGTACGACATTCCCTAGTAGCATCCCAGAATGCCACGAGCCTCATTTTATTTCTAACACAGGGTACTACTGTGATGGCCCAAAATGTTATCTTTAAATTTAATGATTAATTATGTGATCTAAGCACTATTTACCATTACTCGACTTAGTGTGCAGTCCGTAAAAAAATATTTCGGAAAGTTTTCAGGTGAAAAATGAATTAAAAGGTGAATTAGAGCTTTAAAACTCAACTGAGTTGACTTTGGTCAACAGTTTGAGCAAACAGACTCGGATCAGTATTTTGACAATTTTGTAGGTCTGTATCGTGATTTAGGACTTAGGCGTATGCCCGAAATCAAATTCCGAGGTCCCTAGCCAGAGATATGGAATTTTGATAAAAAATTAAAAGTTTAAGTTCAAATAGTGACCGGATATCAAATTATGTGCAAACGACCCCGGAATAGAATTTTGATGATTCCAACAGCTCCGTATGGTGATTTTGGACTTAGGAGCGTGATCGAAATTTTATTTGGAAGTCCGTAGTAGAATTAGGCTTGAAATGCCGAAAGTTGAATTTTTGGGAAGTTTGACCGAGGGGTTGACTTTTTGATATCGGGGTCGAAATCCGATTCTGAAAATTTTCATAGCTCAGTTAAGTCATTTATGACTTGTGTACAAAATTTGAAGTCATTCCGAATTGATTTGATGTGTTTCGATACAAGATATAGAATTTGAAAGTTCAAAGTTCATTGATTTTGATTTGAGGTGCGATTTGTCGTTTTGATGTTGTTTGATGTAGTTTGAAGCCTCGATTAAGTTCATATGGTATTTTGGGATATGTTGGAATAATTGGTTAAGGTCCCGAGGGTCTCGGATGAATTTCGGAAGGTAAACGGAATGAATTTCGGACAAAGAGTGCTGGAAATTTCTGTTGCACAAATTTCGTGCGTGGAGCCAATTTTGGTATATCTCGCAATTCATAAGGAATCAGAAAATGTGCAAAACATGAAAGTTGTAGTCGTTTGATTATTGGTTCCATAAAGTTAAACTATGCATTATTTGGACGTTTGTACAGAAAGTTATGACGGATTGAATGAAGGCTGGTAGAGCAGTTTCGCCAGAAATTCTGATGCATGCAACCGATTTTGGGAGCTTATATCTCGCAATGCATAATGAATCAGAAAAATTACAAAACAAGAATGTTGTAGTCGGTGGATTCTAGTTTTCATAAAGTTAAACCATTTATCATTTGGATATTTGTACATAAAGTTATGATCAATTGTAGTAAGACTGGTAGAGCTGTTTCTGGTGGACTTTTAGTGACGAAAAATGGACTTTTAGTGACGGATTGACAGAAACTTAAGGACCAAAAATGGTCATTTCATTCATTTCGTTTTGGATTTTTGGAGCACGGTTCTTGGGCGATTTTTGGGCGATTTTCACGGGAAAACATTGGGGTAAGTGTTCCTTATCCTATATTGATTATATTTCATGATTCCATACTCATTTACATCATGAATCCGTGAATTTATGGAAGAAAAATCAAGATTTTTGCAAAATCTTCCAAAAACAAAAATTTAAGATTTGGAGGTCGAGTTGTTATCGGATTTTGGTAAAATTGGTATGGGTGGACTCGTAATTGAATGGGTTATCGGATTTTATAAGTTTCGCCGGATTCCGAGATGTGGGCCCCACGGACAAATTTTGAGCTAATTTCGGATTTTAATGAAAATGTAATATTTTCTTATGAAATTGATTACTATAATTTTTGTTGACTGTATCGAATTAATTATGATTAGATACAAGTCAATCGGAGTCAGAAAATCGAAGAAAAAGCATAATACTTGATTAAATTGGAGCAAGTCGAGGTAAATGACTTGTCTAACCTTGTGGAGGGAAAATTTCCCCTAGGATTGATATTGATGTGATTATTGAAATGTATTGAAAGTCGTGTGCATGAGGTGACGAGTGTGTACACGGGCTAAATTGCGAAAGATTATATTTTAAAATTGTGTAGATCACTGTTGCGCATTTATTAAATTATTTTATCTTGTTATATTCTTCATCATTGATATGAGATATATACTTCAAATTTGTTTGATTTTTTCTTACTAATTATTTTACCTGTTTAGTTGAAACTTGGTTTCTTTATTTCTGTGCATTATTTGAAGGTTGATTTCTTTAAATTAAATATTATTAATATGAAGTATTTGACATTTTTAAACTTGATATTGAAGCAACGTAGTAAAGATTTTGAAATATTATTTTCCTAAATTATTTACTCCTGAATATTTTTATACTCATTGTGAGGGAGCCGTGCGCTCTTTATTGTGGAAAACTATTATTGATGATTTATTTTGGCATGAGCCGTGAGCTCTTTATTGTGGAAAAATATTGTTGTTGAATTATTTTGGCAAGTTAAATTATTTGAGCACTTGAGGTGCAAATTGTGATATATTGTGATATTGATACGCATGCGGTGGTATAAGGTCTGGGTGTTGAAATGCATGCGGTGAGATAAGGGTGGCTTGATACGCGTGGCTAGTAAGGGAACTACTAGAAGTCATGCGGTGTGATAAGGGTGGCTAAAACGCGGGATGCTATTTCGGGAAAAAATATTTTCTTTTAATAAATTGTGAAGGCTCCCGCGGTGATATAAGAAAATAAGATATTGTGAATTTATTTATGATTTGGGACTACGAAGCGGTACCTCGGGAGTACCCTTGTTGATATTGATTTATGGCCATAGTTGCTTTCGATTAATTGTTGTGATTTTCATAAAGTTGAAGGAAATTCTGTTTTGATTCCACGAAATATTATTTGTAATTATTTGATGTCATTAGATGTGACATACTATTTGATTCAATTCCAATGTCATTTTATTTTACTACATTGATAAACATTTTACCATGCCATTATTATATTCCAGTAGGGCCTCACATGACCTCGTCACTACTCTACCGAGGTTAGGCTTGGCACTTACTGGGTACCGCTGTGGTGTACTCATACAACGCTTCTGCACATCTTTTTGTGCAGATCCAGGTATATTTTACCATCCTAGACGTCAGTAAGTTACTTACGCACGAAGACTTCGAGGTATATCTGCCAGCGTCCGCAGACTCCGGAGTCCCCTTCTATCATTTTATGTTGCTTCCTTATATTTTATTTAGACCTTGACATATAAAGACATTGAGAATAAATTCTTAAAAGCTTGTGACTTATTTCTACCGGGTTTTGGGAGTTGAAATTGTTTGAATTGTAGTTTATTTATTTCAGATATTTATTATTATTCCGCATTGATAGGCTTACCTAGTCTTAGAGACTAGGTGCCATCACGACATCCTACGGAGGGAATTTGGGGTCGTGACAAGTTGGTATCAGAGCACTAGGTTCATAGGTGTTATGAGTCACAAGCAGGTTTAGTAGAGTCTTGCGGATCGGTACGGAGACGTCTGTACTTATCTTCGAGAGGCTATGGAACTGTTGCCAACATAGGGTACGTCATTCCCTAGTAGCATCTCAGAGTGCCACGAGCCTTATTTTTATTGCAAACATAGGGTACGACATTCCCTAGTAGCATCCCGAGTGCCACGAGCCTCGCCTTATTGCCAACACAAGGTACTACATCCCCTGGCTGCATTACTTTCTGCCAACATAGGGTACGACATTCCCTAGTAGCATCTCAGAGTGCCACGGGCCTCATTTTATTTCCAACATTGGGTACGACATTCCCTAGTAGCATCTCAGAGCGCCACGAGCCTCATTTTATTGCCAACATAGGGTACGGCATTCCCTAGTAGCATCTTAAATCTCTATGAGCCTCATTTTACTGCCAACATAGGGTACGACATTCCCTAGTAGCATCCTAGAGTGCCACAAGCCTCATCGTATTGTCAACACAGGGTACTACATCCCCTGGTTTCTTTCCTTCTTGCAATTCTTTATTCTATAATAGCAAAGATAATTTAATGTGTTTTCAATAACTCACAAAAATTTTCTAGTGCAAACTGGGGCAGAAATTATTTGTTCGTTTTGTTTGTTTGTGATGGCTTGTAGGTTTTTCTGCAAAGCACAGATTGGATGTGTAAAAATAAGATTTCAGTTCTTTCCAGAGAAAGTGGAACGTTTGATCCCAATACCAGCCGCAACCAGCTTTGACGTAATGCATGCAGAGACATATGGTCAGGATCCATCTTTCCATCATCTGATCAAGAAACAAGCCTGCGAGAATATTTCATAGTCTGTTGCATCGAGAGCATCAAGCTTCAGTCTAAAGTCAATGGGAGAAGCAAGTCAAGAATCAAGACAAGACTCCGGATGGCATTTAGATAGGAATTTTGTAACTCTTAGATTTCAAACGTATGTAATTTTTTATTTTATTTTGATGTAATAGTAGGAATCGCGGATCGGAACCTCGACGGAACCTCAATCGACTCTCTATCTAAGCATACTTCATCACTCTTCTTCCACTTGAACTACACGTGACCTGATTCTCTTGCAACCTGGGATATGTAGGCTGCCTAAAATCAAGGCTCGGTCACATCTTTTTCTTTTATCTTCATTTTCTTTTTAAATAATGGTGAGGTCAAAAATCAGTCACCTTGTTTATTTTTCTTTGCCTGAAAACTCTTCATGTTTCCAAGCAAAGAGGGGCATGCTATGAACAAGTAATTTTTTACCACACCGAATTTCATACTATTTTAGTGTAAATATTTCTTTTAGGTCTTATCGTGATATTTTAAAACTTTTATCTTACTTTTAGTAGAGTTTATTTAAGAAAATTAAAAACTACAAAATAAATATTAACATTCTTAGAATACATGTTTTAGTTCTACTTATAAAGAGAAAAAAAGAAAATTTACAAATAATATATGATTTCTTTTAATTAGAATTATAATAAGTTATGATATTTTTCTTAGTATCATTTAAAGTACATATAAATATTTAATTTTTCTATATTGTAAGAAACGTTGGTTAATCTTCTTATCTCTATATTTAATTTATCTTCTAAAATAAAAAATAAAAAATGAAGTGAAGTTAACGTCAAAAGATACGAAAATCAGATTTTTAAGTTAGTTAACTTCCCCAATTTTGCTAAACTCCCCACTTTTCTCCAGCACTCCTCACGTCCTCCCCCTCAAAAACCCCACGTTCCCCACTTAGAATTTGAGGAACAAGATAAAAGAACTACTAATATTCTTCTATATAAAGAAAAAAGGGACTTCTGTTATAAAAAAAAAAACATTCAAGCAGAAAATCACTAGTTCTTCCCGTTTAAAAAAAATGCAATCATTTCTTCTTCCATAAATAGTCATGGAATCCATATGAGAAACCATCATTAAAACCGATTAGTATCATCACAAAATCGCCTGAAAATCCGAGGCAAAACTCATTTTTTGAAGGTCCGATTGCGGTCGAGTTCGAGGTCGTCCGAGTTCCGTTCGTTAGCTTCAATTCTGGTTCTCTGTTTTCGATTGGGTTCAATCTCCTCTACTGTATGAGCTGATTTATTTGGAATTTCTTATCTGTATATAATGAAAAGGTTTCATTGCTTGAGGTCCGTTTCTTTTTCCTTCACTGTTTTGCTTGTAAATCATGCTCTTTTAGCCTTCATTAGCCTCCTAGCAATGTGTTGATTGAGTTTTTGTGTTAGTTCGTTGCAAAGATAGAAGCCCATGATGACATATATTGATATCCTTTTAATGATTCAAAGTACGAGGGTCTGACCTATATCATTAAATATTTTGGTAATGTTTGTTCTATTTTAAACTAAGAATTTGGGGTTTTAGTTACTGTTATTATCATCTCTATTTCATAGGAGAACCAATAGAGTTATATGATTATCCCTTAATATGGTAGTATTAGTAAATTTTTCTGTTTTAACCATAGTCCCTTTTATCATTGTTAGATGCTATTTTATATAGTGAAGTAGGTGTTGTAGGCAATTTGATATTATGTTGATAATAATGACCATCATACCATGGGAAAGGTTAATTTTACCTTTTCGACCTCGGTGTTCATTGGGTTATTTTATATCAAATAAGTTTTGTTTATTCCATATTCACATTATTTCTCTTTCTGTTACACTATTAAAGCATGAATGTGAATAAGTTTCATAATAATTTTTGATTCCTTGAGTTATACACTTCTTATTTGGAATAAAGCTGGAAATAGCCATTTAAAATTGAGGTTATCTTCTTGTAGTGACGTCTTTAAGGTTATAGTGAATTGAATTTGTTATTTTGAATTTTTTTTGTGGCGTTTGTTCTATTGCCTCTGAGATACATTTAATTTGAGGCATGTGAAATATATAGTTAAGAAAAGACATCGTGTTTAGAGCTATTTGTATCTCATGGTCCTTTACAATTTTGAATTTAAAAAAATGACCTTTTTAGATCTATTATGTGTAAAAGACAGATCTCTTACGTGTAAAAGTAAATCTCCCATGTGTAAAAAAAAAGAGGTAGGGTCATAAAACTAAAAACAAGTTTGTAAAAAGACTGAATGTGTGGTGGTTTATTAAGAGGAAGCGGAACCTTGTTCATTAATGGTGTGATGACCCAAAATGCTATCTTTAAATTTAATAATTAATTTTTTATTCTAAGACCTCGAAAAGTACTATTTATCGTTCCTCGACTTGCGTGTGCGGTCTGTAAAATTTTGCGGAAAGTTTTCTGATGATAAATGGATTAAAATGTGAATTAGAGCTTTAAAACTCAACTGAGTTGACTTTGGTCAATATTTTGAGCAAACAGACTCGGATCAGTATTTTGACAGTTTCGGTAGGTCCGTATCATGCTTTGGGACTTAGGCGTATGCCCAGAATCAAATTCCGAGGTCTCTAGCCCGAGATATGGAATTTTGATGAAAAATTAACAGTTTAAGTTCAAATAGTGACCGGATGTCAAATTATGTGCAAACGACCCCGGAATAAAATTTTAATAATTTCAACAGCTCTGTATGGTGATTTTGGACTTAGGAGCATGATCATAATTTTATTTGGAAGTCCGTAGTGGAATTAGGCTTGAAATGCCAAAAGTTGAATTTTTGGGAAGTTTGATCGGGGAGTTGACTTTTTGATATCGAGGTCGGAATCCGATTATGGAAATCGGAATAGGTCTGTTATATCACTTATGACTTGTGTGCAGAATTTGAAGTCATTTCGAATTGATTTGATGTGTTTCGGCACAATATATGGAATTTGAAAGTTTAAAGTTCATAGATTTTGATTTGAGGTGCGATTCGTCGTTTTGATATTGTTTGATATAGTTTGAAGCCTCGACTAAGTTCGTATTGTATTTTGGGACATGTTGGAATAATTGGTTAAGGTCCCGAGGGTCTCGGGTGGATTTCGAAAGGTAAACGGAATGGATTTCGGACAAAGAGGGTTGCTGGAAATTTTTTTGGTGCGTGGAGCCAACTTTGGGAGCTTGTTTCTCACAATTCATAGGGAATTGGAAAATTTTCAAAACATGAAAGTTGTAGTTGTTTGATTCTCATTTCCAGAAAGTTAAACCATTTATTATTTGGACATTTTTACAGAACGTTATGATGGATTGAATGAAGGCTAGTAGAGCAGTTTCGCCAGAAATTTCGCTAGAAATTTCTGATGCGTGGAGCCGACTTTGGAAGCTTATATCTCGCAATTCATAAGGAATAAGAAAATTTCCAAAACATAATAGTTGTAGTTGTTTGATTCTAGTTTTCAGAAAGTTAAACCATTCATCATTTGAACATTTGTACATAAAGTTATGATCGATTGAAAGAAGATTGGTACAAGCAAGTTCTGGTGGACTTTTAGTGACGGAAAATGGACTTTTAGTGACGGATGGGCAGAAACTTAAGGACCAAAAATGGTCATTTCCTTCATTTCGTTTTGAATATTTGGAGCGCGGTTCTTGGGCGATTTTCATGGGAAAGCATTGGGGTAAGTGTTCATGTGATGACTCAAAAGGGTCATCTTATGTTTTAGAACTCGAATCTGTACTCTTAAGCCTTAAAAATTTTCATTTTTACCCTCCTCGATTTGCGTGCGCAGTCCGGACAGGTTTCCGGAAAGCTTTTATGTTTAAAACTAATGAAAATAAGAATTGTTGCCTTAAAAGTTGATTTTAGTTGATTTCAATCAACATTTTTGGTAAACGGGCCTGAATACGTGCTTTGACGGTCCCGATAGGTCCGTATCGAATTATGGGACTTGGGCATATGCCCAGAATCGAATTCGGAGGTCCCTAGCTAAGGTTATGAATTTTTGATGAAAATTAAAAGTCTAAAAATTAATTGTTTTTAAGAATTGATTGATGTTTGGCATTGTTAGTACCGGGTCCGTATTTTGGTTCTGGAGCCCGGTACAGGTTCATTATGATATTTAAGACATGTCTGTGAAATTTGGAGAGAAACGGAGTTGATTTGACGTGATTCGGACGTCCAGTTGAGAAAATAGAAATTTTAAAGTGTTCTTGAGAATTTCATTTGATTTGGTGCTAAATTTAGAGTTCTAGGTGTTATTTTGGCGATTTCATCGCGCGAGCATGTCCGTATGATATTTTTAAATTTGCGTGCATGTTTGGTTTGGAGCCCCGAGGGCTCGGGTGCTATTCGGGCGATGCGCGAGTTGAGTTCAAACCTCAACAAGGCTGCTGGTGCACCAAATCTGGTATGCCTGCACCTGCGAGCCTTTGGTCGCAAGTGCGAGCGAAAGTCCCGCAGATGCGACCCAGGCCTGGACTTTATTTTTCCGCAGATGTGGACTTTTCTCTGCATGTGCGGGACCACAGAAGCGGAACCCTGTCCGCAGGTGCGGCCCGAGTTGGCCCAACCCTTTTCCGCAGAAGCGCACACCCCGTCCACACATGCGGATGCGCAGGTGCGACCAAAGCACCGCAGGTGCGAAGGTCGCTGGGCAGTGAGCATTTAATTCGGACTCCAGCCATTTTTTTCTTCTCGTTTTCAAAAGGAGAGGAGGCCTAAGGCGATTTTTCAAAGACATTTTCTTCCCCAAATCATAGGTAAGTGTTCCTTAACTCGTTTCTTTCAATCTTTTACTTCATTTCACTAGAATTCAACCTAGAGTTTCATGATAGAATTAGGGGTTAGGGTAGAAAATAGAAATTTCGGGAATTTGGGGATTTAGACCTCAATTTGAGGTCGGATTCCAAAACTAATTACATATTCGGGCTCGGGGGTGAATGAGTAAAAGGATTTTGGTCCGAACCTCGGGTTTTGACCAAGCGGGCCCGGGGTCGATTTTTTTACTTTTTGGAGGAAAATTTGGAAAATTTAATTTATGCAATATAATTGATTCCTTTAATAATATTTGATATTATTGAGTCATTTTTGAATAGATACGAGTGGTTTGGAGGTGAATTTCAAAGGAAAAGCTGTGATTGGGAATTAAGTGGCCTTCGGAGCGAGGTAAGTGTTGTGTCTAACTCTGACTTGAGGGAATTAGGAACCTTAGATTATTTGCTAAGTGAAATTCATGTGAGCGGCGTATATGTGAGGTGACGAGTACCAATGCGCCGCCAATTTACCTGTTTTTCCATGTTTCTCTATTTTTCTGATATTGTCTCATTCCTATGCCAAATTTCTACGTGTTATACTAGTGTTGTTCAAATTATCGTTCTTATCATGTTTACGGAATTTTCTGGTGATAATTGAGTTTTTATTTCAAAGTTAAGATTGATATTATGGAACCAAATGTTGAAATAAGGTTTGTACTTGTTATTCTCTCTCTCTATTGTTATTTATGCATTGCATTATGCTAAGGGAGAGTGTTAATGCACGAAGGGTGATGCCGTGCCGTATTGTGAGTATTAATGCACGGAGGGTGATGTCGTTCCATATTGTGAGTATTAATGCACGGAGGGTCATGTCGTGTCATATTGTGAGTGTTAATGCACGAAGGGTGATGTCGTGCCATGATATAAGAGTAAAGCACGAAGGGTGATGTCGTGCCGTTTCTATTAATTTTATGGTGAGATTGAGAGTAAAAGCATGAAGGGTGATGCCGTGCATTCTTCTTTACCGTATTCACTATTCCTGTTGATTCATGGTATATTGACTGCTCCGGTGATCATTCTGTTATAGTTCTTTATCTTGTATTCCCCTTAGTATGTCTCCCCTCCTGACATTTCCTATTTAGTTCTTCATTCCTGTTATTTGTGTATACACTGTTAAATTATACAGATTGATTGTAGGTGCCTTGCCTTAGCCTCCTCACTACATCGTCGAGGTTAGGCTCGACACTACTTCGTCGAGGTTAGGCTCGACACTTACCAATATAGGAGGTCGGTTATACTGATGCTGCACTCTGCACTTTCTGTGCAAATTTTGATACCGGCTCAGGTTGATCGAGATTTGCTATTGGTCCGCTGTCCGGAGACTCAAGGTAGATCTGTCGGCGTTCACAGACCTTGAAGTCCCCGTCTATCGTTTTATGTCCTACTGTTTTCTTTCATTCAAACACTTGTATTTCTTTCAGACTATTACTTGTAGTAAGTTCTAGAATAATCGTGAATTGTGACTCCAGATCGGGGTGGTAGTAGTTAATACAGATTTATGATATTCCGCACTTGTTATATTTCATCGTAGTTAATTATTGCTAATTATTGAACGGAAATAAGGAATTGGTAAATGATTCTCTAACATTGGCTTGCCTAGTAAGTGAAATGTTAGGCGCCATCATGGTCCCGTCAGTGGGAAATTTTGGGTCGTGACAGTTCTTATCCTATATTGATTATATTTCATGATTTCATACTCATTTACATCATGAATCCGTAAATTTATGGAAGATAAATCAAGATTTTTGCAAAATCTTCCAGAAAAGAAAATTTAAGATTTGGAGGTCGAGTTGTTATCGGAATTTGGTAAAATTGGTATGGGTGGACTCATAATTGAATAGATTATCGGATTTTATAAATTTCACCGGATTTCGAGATGTGGGCCCCACGGGCAAATTTTGAGCTAATTTCGGATTTTATTGAAAATGTAAAATTTTCTTATGAAATTGATTACTATAATTTTTGTTGACTGTATCGAATTAATTATGACTAGATACGAGTCGATCGGAGTCAGAAAATCGAGGAAAAAGCATAATACTTGGTTAAATTGGAGCAAGTCGAGGTAAGTGACTTGTCTAACCTTGTGTGGGGGGAAATTCCCCCTAGGATTGATAATTGTAATGTATGGAAAGTCGTATACACGAAGTGACGAGTGTGTACAGGGCTAAATGTGAAAGATTATATTTTAAATTGTGTAGATCATTGTTGCGCATTAATTAAATTATTTCATTTTGTTATATTCTTCATTATGTTTATATTTTAAATTTGCTTGACCTTTTTCTGCTAATTGTTTTATATGTTTAGTTGGAACTTGGTTTCTTTTATTCTGTGCATTATTTGAGGGTTGATTTTCTTTAAATTAAATATTATTAATATGAAGTATTTGACATTTTTAAACTTGATATTGAAGCAACGGATTAAAGATTTTGAAATATTATTTTCCTGCATTATTTACTCCTGAATATTTTTGTAAGATTTTCGTACTCATTATGATGGAGCAATGAGCTCTTTATTGTGAAAAAATATTATTGTTGAATTATTTTGACATGAGCCGTGAGCTCTTTATTGTGGAAAAATATTATTATTGAATTATTTTGACATGAGTCGTGAGCTCTTTATTGTGTAAAAATATTATTGTTGAATTATTTTCACATGAGTCGTGAGCTCTTTATTGTGTAAAAATATTATTGTTGAATTATTTTCACATGAGTCGTGAGCTCTTTATTGTGAAAAAATATTGTTGTTGAATTATTTTGGCAATTTAAATTATTTGAGCACCTGAGGTGCAAATTGTGATATATTGTGATATTGATACGCATGCGGTAGTATAAGGTCTGGGTATTGAAATACATGCGGTGAGATAAGGGTGGCTTGATATGCGTGGCTAGTAGGGGGAACTACTAGAAGTCATGCGGTGTGATAAGGATGGCTAAAACGCGGGATGCTATTTCGAAAAAAATATTTTCTTTAAAATAAATTGTGAAGGCTTCCGCGGTGAGATAAGAAAATGAGATATTGTGAATTTATTTATGATTTGGGACTACGAGGCGGTACCTCAGGAGTGCCCTTGTTGATATTGATTTATGGCCGCAATTGCCTTTGATTATTGTTGTGATTTTCTTAAAGTTGAAAAGAATCCTGTTTTGTTTCCACGAGGTATTTATTTGCCATTATTTGATGTAATTAAATGTTACATACTACTTGATTCATTTTTATTATCATTTTATCTTATAATATTGTTTAAACATTTTACTATGCCATTATATATTCTCCAGTAGGGCCTGACCTGACCTCGTCACTACTCTACCGAGGTTAGGCTTGGCACTTACTGGGTACCGCTATGGTGTACTCATACTACACTTCTGCACATCTTTTTTTGTGCAGATCCAGGTACATCTTATCAGACCACGCATCAGTAAACTAGCTGTACGAGGAGACTTCGAGGTATATCTGCCAACGTCCGCAGACTCCGGAGTCCCCTTCTATCTTACTATGTTGTCTTTCTTATTTGCTTTAGACTATGATGTATAGAGATATAGAGAATAAAGTTTTGGAAGCTTGTGACTTATTTCTACCGAGTTTTGGGAGTTGAAATTGTTTGAATTGTAGTTTATTTATTTCAGATATTTATTATTATTCCGCATTGATAGGCTTACATAATCTTAGAGACTAGGTGCCATCACGACGTCCTACGGAGGGAATTTGGGGTCGTGACAAGTTGGTATCAGAGCTCTAGGTTCATAGGTGTTATGAGTCACAAGCAGGTTTAGTAGAGTCTTGTGGATCGGTACGGAGACGTCTGTACTTATCTTCGGGAGGCTATGGAACTGTTAGGAAAATATTCACTTCTTTGATTCCTTATCGTGCGGCATTGATTTAGCTTGAAACATATATCTCATATTCCTTTGTATCCACTCATGTATGATATTGCGCACTCGGCATCAGTTGTGCGTCGACGGTTTGTGATGCCGCAGATGGACTACGAGGGAGCCAGAGATGCTCAAACACTGCCTTAACGTGTGGTTCCGACTGAAGATGCGGGCGTATTGAGAGATCACCTAGTGAATCATGTGCGGGGTGCAACGGACATTGGTGTCTGGTTGATTTATACGAGCTGTGAAGGTTATTATTGTGGATCATCGGATGTTGTGACCTATCAATGGGTGGATTGCGGGGTCATGTATTATATCAGTTTTGGGCCTGAAATGTATATATGTGGTACTGAAAGGTTCCCTAAAATTTACACATGTTTAAGGCCTGAGATTTTGTAGAGGATAAGGTTGGGACTTGCGGTATGTCCGCCTCCTTAATAATCCTATACTTCAATACCAAAGGAGTTATAGAAACAACTCTAAATTTGTAGAAGGTCTACTCAACGTGGACGTCACTGTACAGATTTTGGGGTGCTTCGGAGGAAGTACACTTGTTGACGAGAGTCTGGACTATGTGGTTCGTGACAAGATTTGTCTGTATGGAGCTCTCACTATTGTGATCGTTGTGTATAAATAGGGGTAAGGGTTACCCCAAAGAAGAATCGAAGAGTATATTAAGAAATGGGCCAGCTCAACAGTGTTGAGTCAGCATAACAAAAGAAGAAATTTGCCTTGGGAGAGATAATTCTCCACCGGTGTTCGTGGCAAGCCTATGAAGAGGGAAGACCAGCCAATGCAACACCGCTCACTTGGCTCAGTTCTCAAAAATGCTTTTGAAATAGTTTATTTCTCGGACTCTCCGTAATGCGTAGCGCATAGGGTTTGAACGGTTGCATCAGGTCACCATTGACGGTGTCAGAATATGCCATCAAGTTCAATAAGTTAGCCCGTCATACTCCTACTTTGCTTCCTACAGCCAGAGGACGAGTCCACAGACTCATTAAAGGAGTCGATTATGATCGTAAAATTTTGTACGACTCGGGAGCTACAAGCTGATACTTCATTTCTGCTAGTTGTACAAATTTCCAAGATATTAGAATGTGTTCGGGGTGAGGAAAAAAGGAAACTAAGGAGACCAAGAGGTCTTGAGGTTCTGGGGGATTCAACGGATTCTACTCTGCAAGTATAAATCATTATGGAGGGGGCTCGGGCAGTCAGCCAACCCAGTCGGCACATCGGATTACTCGGGGTGCTCCAGTAAGTTCTTTTAATGCACCACCGACATGAGTTCCCACAATGGTTATTCCAGTTATCTGGCACATACTCAATATGAGCAGCCTAACCCGCAAAAAGGTTGTTATGAATACGGTGATACTAGGAACATCATGAGAATATTGTCCCAAACTTGGGAGAGACTTATTTCATCAAAGCACCCAGGCTACGTGCCCCATTGCAGTTACTACACCACCCACACGACCAGTTAGGGGTGGAGGACAGACGGGTAGAAGGCGTCCTAGAGGTGGAGACACAGTCGTTGATATATTTATTTTATGGTATGGCGGAGGTTGCTACATCAGTTGGTGTCGTTACAGGTACGACCTTGATATAATATAAAGGAATAATTTCCTTAACTTGATTCGGTTCTGAGTATCGAGACGAGTCCTCCTATTGTGCTCCACTTATGAGTGAGTTTCATAATTCTATAATCTACTTATGTGTTTACTCCTGTTGGAAGATTCCATGGAGATAACTACGCCTATCATTCCATGTTGGTCACTAATAAGAGCTGTGAGGCTAAATGTGGCTTTCTGTTACTCATTTCGGTAAGTTTTGATGTAATTTACGGATAATTAATTACAAATTATGAATTATATGCCCTACCGGTGTGGGGTTCATTATGTGTTATGATTTTGTTTAACGGAAATTATTAGAAGGAGCAAATGAAAAGTTTTGATTGGCACGATGTGCATATTACTTGTGATTCAAAACCGAGGACGAGATCCTCACATTTTAATATAAACTGATATGTTTAAACCGGGCTACGAACTGCGGTGGAAGTTATATAAGGACGAGATCCTTGTGAGAAAAATTCTTGTGTTTAAGTTCTCCCTTGTGAATTTTAATTTGTACTATAGTACTAATAGGGAATCATGCCTGTTAGGCTTATTTGAAAATTCTATATGAAATTCTTTGTGCATACTTGCCAATTTTGTGTTGTAATTATTAAGTTTTAACCTACGAGGTAGGTTCCCGCCCAGGTGACGTTAAATGTGACTCATTAATTCGGATAAATAATTATGAGGTCTTCATGCCTCGTGTCTCGTTATCAGTATTGTGAAGGTTTGAAATGAGATTTTTGTTAACATGAAGTTAATTGACGATTTTGTAATTGATTATGAACAACTATTAAGACCAGATTGACCCAGAAGGGTGCTCCGTTCATATGGGCCGAGGAATGTGAGGAGAGCTTCCAAAAGCTCAAGACAGCTTTGACTACATCCCCAATATTGGTATTACCTACAGGTTCAGGGTCTTATATTGTGTATTGTGATGCGTCGCGTATTGACCTCGACGCAGTGTTGATACAAGACGGTAGGGTGATTGCCTACGCGTCTAGACAGTCAAAGGTGCATGAAAAGAATTATCCTATACACAACCTTGAGTTATCAGCTATTGTTCATGCCTTAAAGATTTGGCGGCATTATTTGTACGGTGTCCATTGTGAGGTCTACACCGATCACCGAAGTCTACAACATCTGTTTAAATATAAGGATCTTAATTTGCTGCAGCGGAGATGGTTGGAGTTGCTTAAGGATTATGATATCACCATTCTCTATCATTCTGGGAAGGCCAATGTAGTGGCCGATGCCTTGAGTCGTAAGGCAGAGAGTTTGGGCATCTTAGCATATTTACCGGTAGCAGAGAGGCCTTTAGCCTTGGATGTTCAGGCCTTGGCCAACCAGTTTATTAGGCTGGATGTTTTCGAGCTGAGCCGAGCCGAGTTTTGGTTTGTGTGGTTTCTCAGTCTTCTCTTTATGACCGTATCACGGAACGTCAATTTGATGACACCCATCTGCTTGTCCTTAAGGACATAGTTCAGCACGGTAATGCCAAGGAAGTCACTATTGGAGATGAAGATGTATTACGGATGCAAGGCAGGCTATGTGTGCCAAATGTAGATGGTTTGCGTGACTTGATTTTCCAGGAGGCTCACAGTTCGCGGTACTCTATTCATCCGGGTACTGCAAAGATGTATCAAGACTTGAGACAACACTATTGGTGGAGGCGGATGAAGAAAGACATAGTGGAATATGTAGCTCGGTGCCTAAATTGCCAGCAGGTGAAATATGAGCATCAACGACCAGGTGGATTGCTTCAGAAGTTGGAAATTCCAGAATGGAAATGGGAGCGGATCACTATGGATTTCGTTGTTGGGCTCCCACGGACTCGAAGGAAGTTCGATGCAGTTTGGGTGATTGTGGATAGATTGACCAAGTCATCTCATTTCATTCATGTGATCACTACTTACTCTTTAGAGCAGCTGGCTCAGGTATATATTTGTGAGATTGTCAAACTTCACAGTGTACCGGTATCTATCATCTCTGACCGGGGTACATAGTTTACCTCACGGTTTTGGAGGGATGTACATCAAGAGTTGGGTACTCGTGTGGAGTTGAGTACAATATTTCACCCTCAGACGGACGGGTAGTCCGAACGCACTATTCAGATACTGGAGGATATGCTTCGTGCGTGTGTGATAGATTTTGGGGGTGCTTGGGATCAGTTCTTACCACTTGCGGAGTTTGCTTACAACAACAGTTGCCAGTCAAGCATTCAGATGGCTCCGTATGAGGCCTTGTATGGTAGGCGGTGCCGGTCCCCAGTGGGTTGGTTCGAACCGGGCGAGGCTGTTTGTTGGAAGGCTTATACATAATACATAACCAAAGGAATGCTTATAGTGTATCCATTACCTGATAAAACGATCTTTTCCGGTAAAAAATGAGGTGAGCTGCTGATTCTACTCTTGGAGTGACTCAACATAATGCTTCCAGAAAAGGCTTTTAACCGGGAATAAGATAAAAGAATAAAAAAAAAGACCATAGTAGATCTATGATTAGCCCTCGGTCGGGATGGTCCTGTCGAAAAAAGTTAAGTTGATTCAGGATTGACTTCGTACAGCCCAATCTAGACAGAAGAGTTATGAGAATCAGAAGGTTCGTTATGTTGCATTCATGGTTGGTGAGCAGGTATTGCTCCGGGTTTCGCCTATGAAGGATGTGATGAGGTTCGGGTAGAAGGGTAAGTTGAGCCCTAGGTATATTGGGCCTTTTGAGATTCTTGAGAGAGTTGGAGAGGTGGCTTACAAACTTGCACTACCACCTAGTCTCTCTGCGGTTCATCCGGTATTCCATGTTTCCATGCTTTGAAAATATCACGACAATCCGTCTCATGTGTTAGACTTCAGTTTGGTTCAGTTGGACAAGGATCTATCTTATGTTGAGGAACTAGTGGCTACTTTGGATAGGCAGGTTCGAAAGCTGAGGTCAAAGAACATTGCTTCCATGAAGGTTCAGTGAAGGGGTCATCCGGTCGAAGAGGCGACTTGAGAGACCGAGCATGATATGTGCAGCTGTTATCCACACTTATTCACCAGCTCGGGTACTTTTTCTAACTCCGTTCAAGGACGGACGTTTGTTTTAGAGGTGGAGAATGTGATGACCCAAAATATCATATTTAAATTTAGTAATTAATTTTGTGTTCTAAGACCTCAAAAATCACTATTTATCATTCCTCCACTTGCGTGCACAGTCCGTAAAATTTTCCGAAAAGTTTTCAGGTGAAAAATGGATTAAAATGTGAATTAGAGCTTTAAAACTCAACTGAGTTGATTTTGGTCAATATTTTGAGAAAACGGACTCGGGTCAGTGTTTTGATAGTTCCGGTAGGTCCGTATCGTACTTTAGGACTTAGGTGTATGCCCGGAATTAAATTCTGAGGTCCCTAGCCTGAGATATGAAATTTTGATGAAAAATTAAAAGTTTAAGTTCAAATAATAATCGGATGTCAAATTATGTGCAAATGACCCCGGAATAGAATTTTAATGATTCCAATAGCTCCGTATGGTGATTTTGGACTTAGGAGCGTGATCGGAATTTTATTTGGAAGTCCGTAGTGGAATTAGGTTTGAAATGCCAAAAGTTGATTTTTTGGAAAGTTTGATCGGGGTTAACTTTTTGATATCGAGGTCGGAATCCGATTCTGGAAATTGGAATAGGGCTGTTATATCATTTATGACTTGTGTGCAAAATTAGAAGTCATTCCGAATTGATTTGATGTGTTTCGGCACAAGATATAGAATTTGAAAGTTCAAAATTCATAGATTTTGATTTGAGGCGTGATTCGTCGTTTTGATATTGTTTAATGTGGTTTGAAGCCTCGACTAAGTTCGTATTGTATTTTGGGAGATGTTGGAATAATTGGTTAAGGTCCCGAGGGTCTCGGGTGGATTTCGGAAGGTAAACGAAATGGATTTTGGACAAAGGGTTGCTGGAACTTTCTGTTGTAGAGTAGAGCCAACTTTGGAAGCTTATATCTCACAATTCATAAAGAATCAGAAAATTTTCAAAACATGAAAGTTGTAGTCGTTTGATTCTAGTTTCCAGAAAGTTAAACTATTTATTATTTGGACATGTGTACATAAAGTTATGGTAGATTAAATAAAGGTTGATAGAGCAGTTTCGCCAGAAATTTCTAATGCGTGAAGCCGATTTTGGAAGCTTATATCTCGTAATTCATAAGAAATCAAAAAATTTTCAAAACATAAAAGTTGTAGTCGTTTGATTCTAGTTTCCATAAAGTTAAACTATTCATCATTTGAATATTTGTACATAAAGTTATGATTGATTGAAGAAAGGCTAGTACAAGCAAGTTTTGGTGGACTTTTAGTGACGGAAAATGGACTTTTAGTGACGGATGGGAAGAAACTTAAGGACCAAAAATGGTCATTTCCTTCATTTCATTTTGGATTTTTGGAGCACGGATCTTGAGCGATTTTTGGGCGATTTTTGCGAGAAAATATTGGGGTAAGTGTTCCTTATCCTATATTGATTATATTTCATGATTCCATACTCATTTATATCATGAATCCGTGAATTTATGGAAGAAAAATCAAGATTTTTGCATAATCTTCCAAAAATAAAAATTTAAGATTTGGGGGTCCAGTTGTCATCGAAATTTGATAAAATTAGTATGGGTGGACTCGTAATTAAATAGGTTGTCGGATTTTGTAAGTTTCGCCGGATTCCGAGATGTGGACCCCATGGGCAAATTTTGAGCTAATTTCGGATTTTATTGAAAAATATAATATTTTCTTATGAAATTGGTTACTATAATTTTTGTTGACTGTATCGAATTAATTATGACTAGATACGAGTCGATCGGAGTCGAATAATTGAGGAAAAAACATAATACTTGGTTAAATTGGAGCAAGTCGAGGTAAGTGACTTGTCTAACCTTGTGTGGGGGAAATTCTCCCTAGGATTGATAATTGTAATGTATGGAAAATCGTGTACACGAAGTGACGAGTGTGTACAGGGCTAAATGTGAAGATTATATTTTAAATTGTGTAGATCACTATTGTGCATTAATTAAATTATTTTATTTTGTTATATTCTTCATTATTGATTTAATGTTTATATTTTAAATTTGCTTGACCTTTTTCTGCTAATTGTTTTATCTGTTTAGTTGGAACTTGATTTCTTTTATTCTGTACATTATTTGAAGGTTGATATTCTTTAAATTAAATATTATTAATATGAAGTATTTGACATTTTTAAACTTGATATTGAAGCAACGTATTAAAGATTTTAAAATATTATTTTCCTGAATTATTTACTCTTGAATATTTTTATAAGATTTTCGTACTCATTGTGATGGAGCAGTAAGTTCTTTATTGTGGAAAAATATTATTGTTGAATTATTTTGACATGAGCCGTGAGCTCTTTATTGTGAAAAAATATTGTTGTTGAATTATTTTGGCAAGTTAAATTATTTGAGCACCTGCAAATTGTGATATATTGTGATATTGATACGCATGCGGTGGTATAAGGTCCGGGTATTGAAACGCATGCGGTGAGATAAGGGTGGCTTGATACGCGTGGCTAGTAGGGGGAACTAGTAGAAGTCATGCGGTGTGATAAGGATGGCTAAAACGCGGGATGCTATTTCGGAAAAAATATTTTCTTTAAAATAAATTGTGAAGGCTCCCACGGTGAGATAAGGAAATGAGATATTGTGAATTTGTTTATGATTTGGGACTACGAGGCGGTACCTCGGGAGTGCCTTTGTTGATATTGATTTATGGCCGCAGTTGCCTTTGATTATTGTTGTGATTTTCTTAAAGTTGAAAAGAATCATGTTTTGTTTCCACGAGGTATTTATTTGCCATTATTTGATGTAATTAAATGTGACATACTACTTGATTCATTTCCATTATTATTTTATCTTATAATATTATTTAAACATTTTACTATGCCATTATTTATTCTCTAGTAGGGCATGACCTGATCTCATCACTACTCTACCGAGGTTAGGCTTGGCACTTACTGGGTATCGCTGTGGTGTACTCATATTACGCTTTTGCACATCTTTTTGTGCAGATCCAGGTACATCTTATCGGACCACGTATCAGTAAACTAGCTGTACGAGGAGACTTCGAGGTATATCTGCCAGCGTCCGCAGACTCCGGAGTCCCTTCTATCTTACTATGTTGTCTTTCTTATTTGCTTTAGATTCTGATGTATAGAGACATAGAGAATAAATTCTTGAAAGCTTGTGACTTATTTCTACCGGGTTTTGGGAGTTGAAATTGTTTGAATTGTAGTTTATTTATTCCATATATTTATTATTATTCCGCATTGATAGGCTTACCTAGCTTTAGAGACTAGGTGCCATCACGACATCCTACGGAGGGAATTTGGGGTCGTGACAAATGAGTTAAGATATCTATTAGCTCCGAAATCGTTATCCATGCCCCAGACTAGATACTATTCTGTAACGATCATGTAATGTGTTTGGTTGCGTAAATGGTTTTAGTGATTAATATATATCCCTTCCCCAATAATTTTCATAATCCATGACCTCACAAGCAATCTCAAACTAGTTTTAGAATAGTAATTTATGAATATGTATGAAAAGTTTTAGACACTCTTTAAATATTAGCCCACGTGTTCATACCCGAACCTTGGATTGATATGCTTATAAAAGAATCATGTGCGCATTCCGCATCTTGATGCCTTTAAATTTAAAATAATTATGTTATAACCATGTGTACATTCCGTACCTTGATTTAACATTTAATTCCAAAGAAGTACCTTGTGTGCGTACCGCATCTTGGTGAACACAATTTAAAAATATATAATAATAATATAATAATTAATTACGCTGTAATAAATAAGCCATAATCAATAAAATACAAGAATAGCTAAAAATTGATTTAAGTCTTACATTAATTAATAAAGCGACCGTGCTAAAACCACGGGACTCGAAGGGTGCTTACACCTTCTTTCGGTCAACAGAATTCTTTGCTATAAGACGAGAGTCGCTTGATTCATTTAGAAAAGCAAGGAAATGTGAATTTGAGGGGTAAAAGTATATTTAATCCATCTCTATATTACTTTTGAACAAGAGATCCCACATTTTGTGGAAACACAATTCTCAAGCACTTCAATTTTTAAGTAAACTTTTGACTTATTTTATACTACGTTCCCTCTAAAAACAATGTCATGTTATACTATTGTATGTGTTATTGGCAGGGGCGAATCCAACATATTAGTTGTGGGTTCAGTTGAACCCATGACTTTTATCCTAAATCTGAATTTTCAGTATAAAATTTATTAAAATTGGTGAAAAAAATAAGGTATGAACCCATAACTCAAATAAGATGATGGGTTCAGTGGTTGAAGTCGAAATTTTGAAATTATAAAATTAAAATTTTAGATCCGCCTCTAGTTACTAAATTTCGCATCTAGTTGATGTTTTTTTTGAGGCTATTACTTTTAATGAATGATCACAATCTTTAGTATAAAGCTCAAGTGCTCAACCATGTTGTCTCTGAACTTTATGCAGTAGATTGCAGCATCAAATGAACTGCATAATAGTACATCATATAATATCATATAACTTGTACTATACAATTCGGTTCATTTGAATTGAAGTTCATTGGGAATTTGGTCTATCTTTGCCAATTTGTCCCAGTACTTCTCTATTCTCACTTTCTTTCGGTCCCACTTTCTTGGGGTTTTGGCTTGGCTGAAAAAGTCATACTTATAAATATTGGCACCAGGCAGCAAATAAATGTATATCACTATAAAAACGCGTATATCATAACTTTATTTTTACTTCTTTGTGTATATCAAAATGCATATTAAAATTTTATTTTCATTCTTTGTTTACCTAAAATATAAAATTATAAATATAGTTGTTTAAAATTTATTGTTGTCTCTATATCAATGTATACCACAATAAAAATAATTGAATTATTATAAATCGCAGTGTATAACACATCGAATATGTGTATACCAAAATGAATATCACAAGTTTATTTTCCTTCTTTATGTATATCAAAAATTAATTTTCCTTCTTTGTATATCAAAAAATTATTTACTCCCACAACTTGCTCTAAAGATGTTATATCAAAAATTTATTTTTCTTCTTTGATCAAGAACAAAACTGAAGTAAGTTTATTCAAAATGAATTTCGCCTTCTTGAAATTAAATTAGACGATTTGATTTTCATTTAACCTTGTAGTGCCAAATCTAATAATGCATCACGATAAATAATATAATATACACACAAATATATATGGTGATATACATAGATGTACACCATCTCAAACACACATATTTCTTTTTTCACAATTAAAAAAAGAAGAGAAAAATAAAAGTAGAATCTGTCTCTTGAAAAAGAAAGAGAAGAAGAGGGAATATCTCGGAGTAGAGCTTATTTTCATCTGTAATTCATGTCATAATAGCAATATTAAGGTTATTGACTAAAAAATTCCATTGATGTAGTCTTGCTGTATTTTTTGAACTTGGGCCTAGAGAAATTCTCTTCCCAAGTTATGTGTATTTCATTGTTTCTAATGGTATATTCAACAAGCTTTTCAATGAAATATATTTTTGTAATTTGAATTGCTGAGCGATTTCTGAGAGAAATCAGTTGGTTGATGGTTTTCTTTTTGTGCGTTTACTAGTGTTGTTTTTCGTTTTACTTGATCTAGATTATAACGGTGCAGTACAACCTTAAGAAGATTACGGGGAGAGAAAAGAAGAAGAAATTGAAAAAGAAACATGGGGAGAGAGAAGAAGAGATACGGGGAGAGAGAATAAATAAGGAACTAGGGTTTTTTAGGATTTAGCTATATAATGCCAATTTTTGGGACTGTCTTTGCCAAACGTAAAAGAATGCTAAAATTTGCCAATTCTCTTTATGATTTGTCATGCCATGCCATTTTCTCCACTTTCTTTCGGTCCCACTTACTGATTAGGCCCATTGAAATAGTGTTTTGATCAGGCCCACTATATTGGGATTTTAGCATGGCGTGACAATGTACTCACATAATTAGCAAAAAATAGCCTTAGTTATAGATATTAACACTAAGTAGTCCATAAATATATATCATAACAATTATATGAGGCCAAAAATTTACCAATTTCTATTATAACTTGTTACGTGGTGCCAATTTCTCCGCTATTATATTATTTGGACAAACTACAACTGAACTGATGGTCCGGATTAAAGTGGGCCTGCACACATATCAATCGCCATTTAAGGTTTGCTGCTAGCTGCTGCTGAGTTCTTAAAGTCAAAATTGCACTGGTTGTTCCTAAGGACTGGTTCTCGTTTTTAATTTTGCTGCTAAAATAAATTTCTTCTTCACCAAACACGCCATAATTCTTTAATATTAAAAGCTTGAAATTCTTTTGGGGTAAAAATTGGAAGTTAATAATTGAGTATTGTTAAAATCATTTGCATGTTAATAATTTGTGCTTAAATTTTTAGTTCAAATACTAATTTAGTGATTTGCTTTGAAAATCTCAAAACTCCATTGTTGATCCTTAAAATGTATTTAAGAAAACAAATGGGTCTTCTTGATTTGGTGCTATTTGACTAAATTAGTAATTGTGAATCGTTTATGTTGGTTTTTGGAGGTTTTGTTTGAAATTTGAGATCACTTGGAGCATATTTGGGGTAGTTTGATCAAAATTAGAATTGCAATTTTATAGAATACTTTATTGAACAACACATGCAAATTATGCCAATTGGGTAGATTTTGATGAATAATTTAATAAATAGGTCTTGCAGATAACACAAAGTCATGCCAATCTGGTAGAATTTTATGAATAATTGAACAATCACAAAGTCATGCCAACTAAATTTGTGAACAATTAACAATATAGGTAGAGTCAATTTATGATAGATTTACCAATGCGGCAGAAAAATCCATAAGTATGTGTCGGGCCGAAAGTTTCTAAACTAAATTCAAAAACAGAAATAATATTAATATTTAAAGACCAGCCCTGATATGGCCATTTCTGTCAATCACCTGTTCTTAACTTCGTTTGCTTTTAATTTCGAAATGTTAACTAATTCAATGTTACTGTTTTCCTTGTATATTCGAACTAAATTCTCCAGGAAATTAAGATAATTTAAACTACATTAACTTGTAAAATGAATACATCAATCAAGTAAATTATTGCCAATTGCATCTAAAAAATCAGCAGGTAGAAAAGACATATCGGGTTAAATCGCCACAATTATTGGTAGTATTATTACTGACTTTACTTCATCATCTTTTACAGTAAACACCTATGTATCCTATCTAGTGTTGGACCCAAATATATAAAATCGAAAAAAACAATTGCTACTAACAATATTGTATTTTAAATAACTATAATTCATGAATGATACAACAAAGTCATCTGAAAGGTCTAGGTGGTTTTTCTAGGATTGCAGAAAAGAACACTTCCCGATCATTTTTATCCACCTTAGGAACAACAAGCCACTTATGTTGCTTATACCTCAGAATCTTGAATGCTTCTAAATAATCATTCAATTCTTCCTTCAAACAGAAAAAACTATCAATCCATAAAAGCCCACCAGGCCTCAAAACTCTATCAAAATCATACAACACAAAATCCAGCAACACGAAATCAATCCATCCATCAAGAAACCTCGTCGTATGAATCAAATCTAATGTGTTATCGAAAAATGGTAGCCTCTGATTTATGGTTAAGTAAAGAGGAATTAGCCCCCTAAGAGCAATCATCTCGTTAAATGGTGCACCAAGATTTATTGTTGCAGAAACTATAGTGACATTATGTTCCCTCATTCTAGCAGCAAATGTGCCTGTGCCAACACTGAAATCCAGTCCAATTCTGATCTCTCCTGGCTTCAAACTAAGCACTTCTCTTATCAATATATCAGCTGTCATTTTCGAATTCGAGTCTTGATATGAAAGAACAATCCATCTTGGAGATTCATGATGTGTAAGATTGAAACAATCTATGCATTTGGAGAAACCTTTGGCCGTCGAATTTCTAGCCAAACAAGTGAAATTTCTGCATTTGTATTGACTCCATCTAACATTTTTGTCATCAGGTAGTTTCCAAAGGGATTTATTTATAGGGTATGGTTTATTGTACAATTGAGGAGCTCTAGCAAAACATCTTCTTCTTGGTAATGGATCACATCCATGAACCATAAGCTTCTGTGCTAATCTCCAATCGTCGTTACACATTTCGCCGATATCATAATCCATGTACTCTTCAAGCTCTGTCTTCATTGAAAAACAAGCATGACCAATGCTAGTGAATGTACCGTTAGCTCCCATAAAGTTTTGTTTTTTCAACCTGTTTGGTTTAATTCTTACATATTTTCTGATTTCTTCTGTCAAGAAATATTCAGCAGGTCCATTGGACTGTTCTGATTGTTTTGATAAGGAATGTAGTACTGCTCCGGATTCACTATTTTGCAGTAGTGATTTCTGAACTGACTCGACTAGATTTAAAATATCTGCAAGAAAAACTGCTTGTTTTCCAGAGAATGATGTTTCATGATTTGGTAGTTCTCGCAAAATGTCAATTTCATGTTGGATTTTCTGGATTACAGTATCCAGAGTTAAATCAACGTGGTGATCGATTATACAAGAGTTTATGCGATTGTTACAGTTGCAGAAGGAATTTGTAGCTAGAAAAGATCTGAGAGAATAAATTTTGGAAAAACTAGCCATACATATAAGAAGAGCGAGAATACAAAATATGAAGATTAACCTGTGTGTCCCTCTCCATGCTCCCAACTTCTTTATGATATTTGATTTAGGCATCTGTCTTAGAATGAGAGCGATAAATTCCTCTGTTGAAGACTTGGGAATATATTGAAGAAATTATAGTCAAGAGACAAATGATTGGAGCAATATCAAGAATACTTGTATGACTAATTTCCTGATTAATAATCATGGATTTTGATTTAGATATTTCGTAAGAAGATTGATGATATTGAGATCGGAGTCCACATGTTGCATTAACTTATGATGTACTTTTCAGGTTCTTGGGAAGAGTAGTTTTTCCTTATCAGTCGCGTATTCTCAGCAAAAACTTTAAAATTGTCAAGCTACATTATAAAAATGCCTAACCTCATAGTCATGAATACATATTTATGTATATTTTTTTCCAAAAGAATTCCAACTATATGTATATTTCAAGTCAAAGGTCACTCCTGCAGCTTAAAGGCTTCATTTGCTACTGCTCATGGTAGCTTGTTTGTTCTTAATGTCATGTTAGGGAAAGTGGCACTTTTCTTCAACAACAGTACAACACCAATTAAGTAGAGAGTAGAAATGAAGTTTGTAACAAATATAAGAGGCAGAGAATGCCATCTTAGCGAGCGTTTAGACATAGATTTGGTTGAAATTAGAAGAAAAAAAATGAGTTTTTGAAGTGAGATAAAAAATAATTTTTAAAAGTTGAAGTTGCTTTTCGACATAAATTTTACTTAAAAAGGATTTGAAGTTTTATGAGTAGAAAATTTCAAAAACTACTCTAGAACTGTTTTTGAGATTTAAAAATTTTGTTTTCAAAATTTGACAAAAAATGGTTAAAATCTATAAACAAAAGAGATATTTGAAAATAAAATTTGAAAAAAAAAACTGCCAAACGGGAAATTAGATTTCTTAAACTAGCATGACCAACACAAGCTAATAGTGAAAAGTGAAGTGAAGGGAGCTGGAAGCATCTCAATGTAATGGATTATAGTACTAGTAAATAAGCAGACAAAATGAAGTATGAAAGTCAACAAAGCCATCTTTATGTATTGGAAAATAGAAGAGGGACTTGGAAGTAAAGAATATTACTCCATAGTACAAGACAAAATGACACCAATCCCAAAAGTAAATCTTGAAAGTCTTTAAAGAAATGAGAGAAGAAGAAGTAGGAGGTTTTCTTTTAGTAGCTTTAGAGGTATTGGAAAAATAAAAGGCAGAGCGTATCTTCATATCGTTCTATGTGCATAGAAAATATGCATCCACAAAGACCAGCCAAAAAAAAAAAACGGAAGAACCAAAAGTTCAAGTCCCACCTCTTAGCATCTTCATGACTGGAATACACCTTTTTCTTTATTAAGTGTACTTTTGTCACTTAACACTATTGCTGAAAACATGAAGGGATGATTAATATTCAGGTAATATTAGGATTAGAAAAAACTTGGTTTTGGTTTTCCTCTTTGTGCTTTTAATGTGTATGTTTGGATTTAACGTCAGCGACTTTTACAGTATGTCTTGTGAAAATTCTTCTTTTTTAAAGAGCTGGCTTACCAAACCAACTTATTCTTGAAGTAGATTGAAATGAGAATTTGAGCAAAATACTTAGAACTAGATAGAGATCAATCCACCTTTTCCCACATAAAATTGAGGTCAAAATAGTGACGCTGAAAGTTTAATGTGCCAACATTTCTTCCACAAAGATTTCAAGTTAATAACTTGAGAGTGAAAACAGTAACAGGGAGAAGACGTTTGGTACTCAATCATCCATTCTGTGTAATCAAGAAAAAATCATCACAAAAATCACAACTCCAAACTTTCCAACACCTAAAAAACAAACTCAAAGTGATTCAACCCTAATAGTAAAAGGGCAAAAATGAAACTTTTTAATTCCAAAGGTTCTAAACGTAAACAAAACTTTTTACATTTCCAAATTATCAAAAGTCCCACATTCCAACTATATATCATACTCTTCTCCGGCCATCGGAATACTGAGAAAGTGGGACCACCTCCGACAACGGCGTAGATAACGGCGTCGGCAACGGCGAGTTCCGACAAACTGGACATGAAGCATTCAATTTCAGCCACGCGTCAATACACATCACGTGAAAATAATGCTTACAGTCCGGCATCATCCTCAGCATTTCTCCATCCTTGTACTCACACAAGCATATCGGACAATCATTGCCGTTACCGTTACCGTTTCTTTTGGAGTAAACCAACTTAGGGTACGAGTTGATTACGACTTGATCAAGACCCAACGTCGCGTTTTGCGATGAAACGTCGTCGTTTTCTTCATCATCTTCCGCTACGAATATGATACGGGGGAGGTAAATTCCATTTTCACTGTTATTGAGGTTTTGAGAATTGTGTTGGGCTTGACGGCGGCGACGACGAGCGGCGGCGGAACGGCAGCAGATGTAAGAAGCAAGGAGGACAGTCGAGAGGAGAACGAGGAAACCAAGAGCTATGGCAATTGCATAACCGAGGCCGATGGTGCTGAGGTTCTGAGAGAGGGAGTTAGAGTTGGTGGTTGGTGTGGGTGTGATGGTTAGAGGTGGTGGGGGTGGTGGTTGGCGGCGGAAGACGGAGGAGGACATTGGGAAGAGAGAAAAATGGGGTTGAGAAGGTCCATGAGAAAGGGAAGGGGGGGGTTTAGGGGGAGAGAAGGTGGGTGGGTAGATTAACTGCTGGTGCAGCTACGGGCATTTAATAGTGTAGTTTGGAAAACAGAGAAGGTCATTTAATGGACAACATGGGGGTTGATGATGACTTTCGCCTTTGCTTTCTTGCTTACTTGGTTTAGTCTTTGGCTTGACCATGGGTGGGTTGGAAGTCTAATTTATTTTTGGCCATGTATGCATGTTGATTCTACTATTAACTTTTCTTTTTTTCAAAAAAAAAAAAATTTGTTTGGTATTTAAAATGTATTATCTCGACCATAATTCAATTTTATATTCAGAAATACTCTTAAAAATTCGAAAATATTGCGGTATAATATGCTAGAGTTCGAATTTTTTATATATGAGCTTACAACATAATATGCTGAAATTTAATAATGTGTTGGAGTTCCATCATAATATGTTAGAAGTTTATACGCTCAGTTTTATAATCTTGCATATTATGCTTGGACTTTTCGTGTGCTGAAATTCAAACATAATATGCTGGAAGTTTATATGCATGAGCGTCATAATCCAACATATTATGCTCGAATTTTCCGTGTTTCAGCAAAACAATAGCTATTTTTCAATGATTTTGCAAGCGCTGACTATTTTTCAATTATTAGTCCGAAAATTGACTAGCACGTGCTATTTTTACAAGTAAATCGTATCAACATTCGTTTTCAATTCTCGAAATTGAAAAATGTAGTAACTAATAACGAAGAAATTTTAATTATTCCAGCACGTCACCAAGAATAATAAACTATTGATTCAATGGTCAGAGTGTCAAACATATATTATAATCTTGGCTCTATGTGTTCATTGGGATTTGATTAGATACGACATATTTATTGTACAATTAGATCGGATCTAATAAATTATCTACCTTCCTTCTCAAATTTGATTAAATGAGTTGTATAGAAAGAATTTACCTTCATACCATCAACGGCATCCAAAATTTATCAAAAGAGTTACCTATGGTAGACTTTTTTGGTAAACCGACGGTGCAAATAACTATATATATATATATATATATATATATATATATATATATATATATATATATATATATAGTAAAATTTTCTTAACTTGCCAATTCATATTTAATGTACAGACTTACTTGAGTTTGCTTTTAAGTAGCTTGATTAAGTGTATATGAATTTTCTTACAATGTCAATAAAAATTAAACCTCAAAAGAAATGATTTGTTAAGAAGTTTCTGAAAAGGGAATCACATATTTAAAAAGAAGAATTAACCCAAATAGGCGCTCATCCAACCACTTAAACTAAAAATAGCTGGTGGAGGTATAATATATATATATATATATATATATATATATATATATAAAATTTATGTATTATATGTGTATAATTATGTATAATCTATATATATAGCTAGAAAAAGTAAAAAATAAATATGCCCGGCTATTTGTGTAAAGACCCCTATTAAAAAGGGATTTTTACTTACCTATACTACATATGAAATATATTTACCCTCCCTCGTCAAGTTTTAATTTAATTACATGGTCATATACAATTTACCAATTATATACAAATTAGTTTTAAATGAGTATCCCTTGATTGTAGCCTTTTGATTTAGTAAATCCCTAAAAATCCTCACAATTCCTTACTAACCCGGACAAACCTCAATCTTTCTAAAGGATTTTTCTTTTTCTCTCTTTGAAATTAACCCTCTTTGTACACCAATTCTACAAGGTTTTTTCTTTAAAAGCTCATAATTCTCTAACAATGGCGAAGAAAAGGATTAATTTTTTATTGATTTGAATTTTGCCATGGTTGGAGTTTGGAGTTTTTTCGAGCTCCCCCTTTTCTTGTTGGTGTTTCGATGATGGGCTAACAGTAGATGTATATTAATTATTTGGTTGTATTCTTCGAATTGAAATTGTCAATCAATAAATTTTAAAGTTGTTTGACTCTCCACCATTGGCAACCATTAAAAAGTTTCGAAACTTTGAATTTGAATTCAGATTTTCAAAAAATATTATTTGATCGGATTGGGTGTTATTGCAAATGATTGGGAATATTCTATGGAGTTTATATCTCGATTTTGAGAGTATTTGGTGAAGATTAGATTTAATTTAGCTAGATTTTCAGATTAAAATTCGAAGAAGAAGCAGAAGAACACACCACATACAAAATATATTCAAATTATATACAAAATACATACAAAAGACATATTGTATAAAATTTATATAAAAATTATATTTAAGTTGTATGATGTTGTAGTTGTATTTAATTGGGTAAGAATGATGTATGAAAATTATAGATAAGTTGTAAATAAGTTGTATATTGTATAATTAATTGTATGAAAATTATTTTTAGTATGTATGTTGTTGTAGATATATCAAATTTTGTATTAGATTTGTATAAAATTTATTTTTAATTTGTATGTTGTTGTACCATATATTATTCTTTTCTTAAAATAGATAATTATGACAAATAGAGAGAAGAGTTGCGCTAATTATGACTCAAAATAGGTAACACACAACTGAGAGGAGTCTTATTTAGATGGAAGGACAATTCGAACTTCGTTCCCTTCAATTACGCCCTTTTCCAAGCAAAGAATCCCTTAAACTAAGGCACTAATAATAGATTGTATATAAATTGTAAGAAACACTTGTTTAGGGCGGGTAATATGCAAAACTTGCACAATTTTAATAAATAAGTTTCAAATATTGTATAGGAAGGAAAAAAAAATCCAAATTGAATCATAGTTTGTTTCTTAGTTTGAAAATTACCAATATCCATGTTTACCCGTAAAACGGTGCAATTGAATTTATACGTAGTTTCTAGACAAGTGAACTAATTTGATCCTGAAATAATGCAATAATTGAAGAAATATATAATACTTAACCTTAAAATGTAAATGAAACAACACAAATGATAGTTCGGGGAACAAGGTTTCCGGACACAACAATGATGAGATCAAAAAGCGGAAAAGTAAGATTATATTAAGCTTTGTATAGAATGTGGTGTAAGTTTTGCCAGAAAATTTATCATTTACAATGATAACTGGGCTCACTATTTATAGTTGCGTCTATGGAAGGAGGTCCTAGGATAGTGCCCTCCTTTAATGTCAATTATAAGGGTCATTGATGAAGATGTAACGGTGAATATAAATGCCAAATTCTCTGTAACGGATTGTTGCTCTTAATGCTGCATAATATTCCTTATTAAATGCTACCGGGCGCAGAGCATTTAAAACACCTTTATGAACGTTATCTCTTCCGGTGACAAGCGGAATGACTGCGTTCGGTCTTCGCCCATCCCTGTCTAGGGTTCCACATGTCTTTCCTTTAGATGACCACGTGTCATATTATATTTCACCCTATACAATCCGGTTATATAATTTCTTCTTCTTTTTCAACAAGGGATAGGAGGGGAGGGAATAGTGGCAAGGTGATGGAATCATGTAAATGTTATAACATTTTTAAAGAAGAAAATTTCATATCAAGAAGTCTGCGCCAAAATTACTGGCCGATACCATCTTTATTCTCAGTTTCGAATCATTGATTCTGCTCATATAACATACACTTTATTTGCGAGCAATAGTTAGAACTTTGTAATGAGAGCCTTACGGTAAAGATTCGGCCGGTCGTTTTGAGTATTACAAACTTATTTTTTTATTTACTGCTCAATTTATGCTTTACAGTTATTATGTGACTCGTCGGGGTAATTGGTTTGGGTCCGGTGAGGTTTTGAAATGGATTGGAACACTTAGTTCCAAGATTTAAAACTTAAGTTAAAATAGTGATCGGGTGCCGACTTATGTGTAAACGATCCCAGAATAGAGTTTTGATAATTCCAATAGCTCTGTATGGTGATTTTGGACTTAGGAGCATATCCGTACTAGCTGTGCCCATTATGATTTTGGACTTAGGAGCTGATTTTGGAAGTCCAGATATAGCTGAGCCAATAGGACCAGCTCAGGCACTAGCTGTGCCCATTATAATTCCAGGCCTTCAGGAGGCTCTGGACCAAATATTGACAGTTTGTACTAGCCTTGCTCAAGTGGTTTAGGCTCAGGCCTCAATTGTCACTTCTCAGGCCGGGGGAGGTACTCATACCCCTGTTGCCCGTACTCCAGATCAGGTAGTGCAGGGACTTCAGATACTGGGGGCACTACCAGCCTAGCCAGTTGCAACTGCTCAGGCCTCAGTAGTCCCCATTATGGTAGATAATGAGCAAAGGAGACTTGAGAGATTTATGAGACTTCGATCTCCATCATTTAGCGTTGCTGAGACAGAGGATGCACAGGATTTTCTGGATAAGTGCTGGTGGATGCTTCGGACAACGGGTATTCTAGAGACCAGTGGGGTCTCGTTCACAACTTTTCAGTTTCTGGGGTTGCTTTCAGATCGTGGAAGGCTTATGAGATGTACATGACGGTCAGTGTAGTACCACATATATGGCAGGAGTTCTCTATTCTTATTTTGGAGAAGTTCGTGCCGCAGTCTCGTAGGGAGGAGCTGCGCAGACAGTTTGAGCAGCTTCAGCAGGATGGCATGTCTGTGACCCAGTACGAGATGATATTTTCTGAGTTGGCTCGTCGCGCAGTTTGGTTGGTTCCCACTGATAGGAAGAGGATTAGGAGGTTCATTGATGGCCTCACATATCAGCTGCGGTTACTTATGACTAGGAAGAGTGTATCTGGTGCTACTTTTGATGAGGTAGTTGACATTGCTTGGCATATAGAGGTAGTCCGTAGTTAGGAGCGTGATGAGAGGGAGGCCAAGAGGCCTCGTGGACCATGTGATTTCAGCGGTGTTCCTTCAGGGGGTCAGTTTTATCGCGGCAAGGGTCGTCCTTACAAGCATGCTCAGACGAGTCGTCCAGTTCACCGTGGTGCATCATCCAGCCATGGTTCATACAGTTCTCATCAGGGTCAACCATCTTTCGGTGCCCTTCCAGCCCAGAGTTCGTCCCATGCCCCTTCAGTTCAAGGTTCATTTGCACCGGGTGCTTCTAGCATTTATTCTGGTTCTCGGGGCCCGATTCAGTCCGCACCACCACCAGTACCGGGGAGCTGCTTTGAGTGCGGGGATTTTGGGCATATGTGGAGGCAGTGTCCTCGTCGCCTGGGAGGTCCAGTGTAGTAGAGGAGTCAGACTATGACTCCAGCACCAGTTACTTCGCTACCCGCCCAGCCAGCTCGGGGTGAGGCTCAGTCATCTAGGGGTCACCCAAGAGGGGGAGGCCGATCAGGTGTCGGTCATGCCTGATTCTATGCTTTTCTTGCCAGGCCAGATGTTGTTGCTTCAGATGCAGTGATAACAGGTACTATTTTAGTGTGCCACATGGAGGCTTCTATATTATTTGACCCTGGCTCCACTTATTCGTATGTATCATCGTATTTTGCTCATTATCTGGATATGCCCTGTGAGTTCTTAGTTTTACCTGTTCGTGTATCTACGCCGGTGGGCGATACTATTACTATGGACTGTGTGTATCAGTCTTGTGTGGTAACTATTGGGGGGCTTGAGACTAGAGTTGATATTTCACTGCTCAGTATGGTTGATTTCGATGTAATCCTGGGTATGGATTGGTTGTCTCCATGTTATGCTATTCTGGACTGTCACGCAAAAACTGTGACATTAGCAACGCCAGGGTTGCCGAAGGTCGAATGGAGAGGTTCACTAGATTATGTTCCCAGCAGGGTAATTTCCTATTTGGAGGCCCAATGTATGGTTGGGAAGGGGTGTTTATCATATTTGGCCTTTATGAGAGATGTTGATGCAGATACTCCTACTATTGATTCAGTACCGGTCGTGCGAGACTTTCCAGATGTATTTCCTGCAGACTTGCTGGGTATGCCACCCGACATGGATATTGATTTCGGTATTGACTTGGTGTCGGGCACTCAACCCATTTCTATTCCTCCGTATCGTATGGCACCAGCTGAATTGAAAGAATTGAAAGAGCAACTTCAGGACTCCTTGATAAAGGGTTTATTAGGCCTAGTGTGTCACCTTGGGGTGCACCGATTTTGATGGTGAAAAAGAAAGATAGGACTATGCGGATGTGCATTGATTACATACAACTGAACAAAGTTACAATCAAGAACAAATATTATTTGTCGCGTATTGATGATTTATTTTACCAACTTCAGGGAGCGAGGGTATTCTCCAAAATTGATTTGAGATCGGGGTATCACCGGTTGAAAATTCGGGATTCAAATATTCTAAAGATGGCATTCAAGACCCGTTATGGACACTATGAATTTCTTGTGATGTCTTTTGGGCTGACCAATGCCCCAACAACATTTATGCACTTGATGAATAACGTATTTCAGATGTATCTTGATTCATTTATCGTGGTATTTATTAATGATATCCTGGTGTACTCACGTAGCCAGAAGGAATACGCACATCACTTGGGTATTGTATTACAGAGGATGAGAGAGGAGAGACTGTATGCCAAATTCTCTAAGTGTGAGTTCTGGCTTAGTTCTGTGGCATTCTTGGGACACATAGTGTCCAGTGAAGATATTAAGGTGGATCCAAAGAAGATAGAGGCAGTTCAGAGTTGGCTCAGGCCATCTTCAGCTACGGAGATTCGGAGTTTTCTCGGTTTGACCGGTTATTATCGACGCTTTATGGAGGGTTTCTCGTCTATTGCATCGCCTATGTCTAAATTGACCCAGAAAGGTACTCCGTTCAGGTGGTTGGATGAGTATGAAGAGATCTTTCATAAGCTCAAGATGTCTTTGCCTACACCCCCAGTATTGGTATTGCCTACAGGTTCAAGGTCTTATACTGTGTATTGTGACACGTCTCGTATTGTTCTCGGTGCAGTGTCGATGCAAGACGGTAGGGTGATTGCCTATGCGTCCAGATAGTTAAAGGTACATGATAAAAAATTATCCGGTCCACGACCTTGAATTAGAAGCTATTGTTCATGCCTTTAAGATTTGGCAGCATTATTTGTACGGTGTCTATTGTGAGGTTTATACCGATCACCGGAGTCTACAATATCTATTTAAATAGAAGGATATTAATTTGCGGCAGTGGAGGTGGTTGGAGTTGCTTAAGGATTATGACATCACTATTCTCTATCACCCCGGAAAGGCTAATGTGGTGGTCGATGCCTTGAGTCATAAGGCGGAGAGTTTGGGCAGCTTAACATACTTACCGGTAGCAGAGAGGCCTTTAGCCTTGGAAGTTCGGGCCTTGGCCAACCAATTTATCAGATTGGATATTTCTGAGCCGAGTCGAGTTTTGGCTTGTGTGATTTCTCAGTCTTCTCTTTATGATCATATCAGAGAACGTAAGTGTGATGACCCTCATATGCTTGTCTTTAAGGACACGGTTCAGCACAGTGATGCCAAGGAAGTCACTATTGGAAATGACGATGTATTACGGATGCAGGGCATGCTGTGTGTGCCTAATGTAGATGGTTTGCGTGAGTTGATTCTCCAGGAAGCTCACAGTTCGAGGTACTCCATTCATCCAGGTGCCGCAAAGATATATCAAGATTTGAGGCAACACTATTGGTGGAGGCGAATGAATAAAGATACATTTGGGTTTGTAGCTCGGTGTTTAAATTGTCAATAGGTAAAGTACGAGCATCAAAGACCGGGAGGATTTCTTCAGAGACTTGAAATTCCGTAATGGAAATGCGAGCGTATTACCATGGATTTCGTAGTTGGGCTCCCATGGACCTTGTGAAAGCTTGATGTTGTTTGGATGATTATAGATCGGTTGACCAAATCCGCGCATTTTATTCCAGTTGGTACTAATTATTCTTCGGAGCAGTTGGTTGAGATTTATATTCGCGAGATTGTTCGCCTACACGGTGTGCCAGTGTCCATAATTTTAGATCGGGGCACGCAGTTTACATCACAGTTTTGGAGAGAAGTGCAACGAGACTTAGGCACACAGGTTCAGTTGAGTACAACATTTCACCCTCAGACGGACAAACAGTCCGAGTGCACTATTCAGATATTGGAAGATATGCTGCGCACTTATGTGATTGATTTTGGGGGTCCTTGGGATCAGTTTCTTCCACTCGCGGAGTTTGCTTACAATAACAGCTACCAGTCGAGCATCTGGATGGTTCCGTATGAGGCTTTGTATGGGATACGGTGCCGGTCTCCGGTAGGTTGGTTTGAACCGGGTGAGACTAGGCTATTGGGTACTAACTTGGTTCAGGATGCTTTGGAGAAGGTTAAATTGATTCAGGAGCGGCTTCACACGGCGCAGTCTAGATAGAAGAGTTAAGCCGAGAGGAAGGTCCGTGATGTTGCTTACATGGTTGGAGAGAAGGTTCTGCTCAAGATTTCACCCATGAAGGGTGTGTTAAGGTTCGGGAAGAAGGGCAAGTTGAGCCCTTGGTATATTAGGCCTTTTGAGATACTTAAGAAGATTGGAGAGGTGGCTTATGAACTTGCTTTGCCACCTAGTCTATCAGGTATTCATCTAGTGTTCCATGTATCCATGCTCCAGAAGTATGTCGGGGACCCGTCTCATATTTTGGATTTCAGTACCGTGCAGCTGGACGGTAATTTAGCGTATGATGTGGAGCCGGTGGCCTTTCTAGACCGGCAGGTTCGAAAGCTGAGGTCAAAGAATATAGCGTCAGTGAAGGTACATTAGAGAGGCCAGCCAGTCAGAGAGGCTACTTGGGAGACTGAGCGGGAGATGCATAGCAAATATCCACACTTATTTGAGGCTCTAGGTATAATTTTAAACCCCATCGAGCAAGAACATTTGTTTAAGAGGGGGAGAATGTAACGACCTGACTGGTCATTTTGAGTATTACAACGCCATTCCCCCATTTATTGCTCAATTTATGCTTTACAATTGTTATGTGACTAGTCGGAGTGATTGGTTCGGGTTTGGTGAGGTTTTGGAATGGATTGTAACACTTAGTTCTAAGGTTTAAAGCTTAAGTTAAAATATTGATCGGATGTTGACTTATGTGTAAATGACCCCGGAATAGAGTTTTGATGATTCCAATAGCTCCGTATGGTGATTTTGGACTGAGGAGAGTGTCCGAAAAATTATTTGAAAGTTCGTAGTTAAATTAGGCTTGAAATGGCTAAAATAGAAATTTAAGTTTGGAAGTTTGACCGGGGAGTTGACTTTTTGACGTCGGAGTCAGAATCCAGTTCTGAAAATTTTCATAGCTCTGTTATATCATTTATGACTTGTGTGCAAAATTTGAGGTCAATCAGAATTGAATTGATAGGTTTCGACATCGAATGTAGAAGTTGGAATTCGTTAGTTTTTGTTAAGCTTGAATTGGGGTATGATTGGTGATTTTAGCGTTGTTTGATGTGATTTGAGGTTTCGACTAAGTTCGTATGATGTTGTAGGACTTGTTGGTGTATTTGGTTGAGGTCCCGGGGGCCTCAAAAAATTGGACTTAAACAGTTGCTGGAATTTTCTGATGCCTATGTCTGGTTTCCTTCTTCGCGTTCGCGAGTGGGTTCTCGCGTTCATGAAGGGGAACTTGAGGCAGGTAAGATTTTCTCTTCGCGTTCACGAGTGGGGTATCGTGTTCGCGAAGAGGAGCTGGGGGCAGACGAGTTTGTTCATCGCGTTCGCGATTGGGCATTGCGTTCGCGAAAGGGAAAATAGCTGGTGAGGATTTTTGCATTCGCGTTCGCGAAGGTTCTCCTGGTAAAGCATCGCGTTCGCGAGCTATGACTCGCGTTCGCAAAGGGCAATGTTGGACAGCATAATTTTGTGCTTCGCGAATGCGAGGGACCTGTCGCGTTCGCGAAAAAGAAAAGTATGGACAGAAAGTTTAAGTTCTTCCTATTTTCTATTTTTGACGGATTGGAGCTCGGGAAGAGGAGATTTTCAAGAAAAATAATGTGGTAAGTATTTCTTAACTCAGTATTGGTCAAATTACCCAAATTTATGGTTATTTTTTAATATTTAATCGGTGGATTAAGTTTGAAAATTTAGAAAATCCTCTTGGTTTAATTTGAAAATTTAAGGGTCGAGTTGATGTCGAAATTTGATAAAATTTGTATGGTTGGACTCATGGTTGAATATGCTTTAGGATTTTGTAAGTTTTGTCGGGTTCCGAGACGTGGTCCCCACAGACGATTTTTGTTTGAAATTTCGGATTTTGATGAAAATTTTGTATTTTCATATGGAATTAATTCCTATAATTTTTATTGACTGAATCATATTATTTATGGCTAGATTCGAGGCGTTTGGAGGCCGATTCGCGAGGCAAACGCATTGCAGAATGAAAAATTACACGGTTTGAGGTAAGTAACAGTTCTAAATTTGGTCCTGAGGGTATGAAACCCCAGATTATGTGTTATTTAATTGGTTTTGAGGTGACACACACGCTAGGTGACGTGCGTGTGGGCGTGCACCATAGGTATTGTTACTTGGTCAATTTCATGGAATCGTGTAGTTGAATAATCTGTTGATATCCGTATATTTTTTATGTTTTAGAGAAATCGAACTATAAATCATGTTTAAACCGTGTGTTTACACTGTTGGGACCCACAAAGGTCGTGTATTTATGGAATTATCTGTTAAATTACTGTTTTGCACTCAGTCACAGTTTTATTTGCACATTTCATCTCAGTCTCTATTGTTTATTATTGATGCATCATATCATTGCTGTTGGGCTGCTTATCATGATTTCTGAGAGCCCGAGAGACTGGAGAGGTTGATGACTGAGTGAGGCCGAGGCCCTAACTATGAGGATATTTATGGGGTCGAGCTGCACGCCGTAGCATGTTTCATTAATTATGCCATGATTGGCTTGATATAGCGTTTGGGCTGAAGGAGCCCCTCCGGAGTCTGTACACACACCCTAGTGAGCGCAGGTACTTACTGAGTGCGAGTGCCGAGTGCTGAGTGATTGAGAGGAATGAGTGACTGTGAGGAAAGAGTGAATGTGAGGTTGGAGTGAATTGGAGGTTTGAGTGACTGTTACTCTAAGAGGATGCATTGATTTCATTATTGCTGTATTTCAGCTGTCATATATCATTGTTTTGGAAATTTCTGAAAGACATTATCTTCTGTTTCAGTCAAAGTTGATATGAAATTACTGTGGAATTTCAAATGTTGAACTTGAGAGCATGCCCACCTTTTTTGTGTTGAAAATTACTGTATTTGGACTTAACCGTGAAGTTTCGTCACTACTTTCAGTTCTTATTTATTATTGTTACTTACTGAGTTGGTTGTATTCATACTACACCCTGCACTTCGTGTGCAGATCCAGGTGATCTCGGACACAGTGGATGTTGATTTTTTCGCACAATTGATTTTTCGGAGATTTAGAGGTAGCTGCCGTGTTTCGCAGACCTTGTCTCTCCTTCCCTATCTCCTTGTTTACTGTATTTGGTCTCAGACTATTATAGACCGTGCTTTCCAGACTTGTAATGTATAGATGCTAATGTACTCAGTGACACCGGGTTCTGGGAGTGTATTTATATCCAGTATTTGTGGGATTTTCTCTTAAACTTAATTATTATGTTTTCCGTATTTAAAAGAAATTGTGGGTTATTGATGTTGTCGGCTTGTCTAGTATTGAAATAAGCACCGTCACGATGGATGAGATTTCGGGTGGTGACACTTACCCTCGTTACTAAATACTAATATTCTAGTAATACGAGTCATTTTGCTCGAATGTCATAGAAACTGACCCATCATGTAAAAATTAGTGCGCTGTTCAAATGAGTGCTTTACCTAAAGTTAATTTAAGCTCAGTCTTTTTGAATGATTGTTCCCGTCGAATCTCAATTTATCTGCCCCATTCTCTACATAGAACTTTTTCAGCATTCCTAACGAAAAAGACAGAATATAAATAAAGTACATATTATTACAAGGTTCCTTTCCTATTTATACTGTTATGTAGTAATACGTCTTTTTTTATTTATTTAAATTTCATCCATTTTCTTCTATTTCTGATCACATTAACGAGATAGGTATGAGAATTTGATTACTGTCTTTTTGCCAAATATAATAAGTAAATTAATAGATTCTACCATACTGCTTAATTAGCTGTGCGCTCCAGTAGGACCTAATCTAAACTCAAACAATTATGAATAACCTTAATGCACATCACAGCATTGAGTTGCACATGATGGGAATTAAAAACAGCTCCTGCAGTTTTCCCCCCTTTGACCTTCAGTATTAAACAGAATCTGGTCAAACTAGGTATGTTTTCCAACCAATCAAGATAATACTATTGTCCAACTATTACTCCCCACCCTAAGGGGCAACCCCCCCCCCCCAAACCAAAGCCTGAGTTCCTCCTCATGAGGCTGCAGAATAGAAGGAGGTGAAGCTTCCAATGGGAACACAAAAAGTCTCAACTTGTCCTATGCTGAAAGGACAGCTTCTTATAATTAGGCAATATAAAGACAAAGAAGATCAGAAATCTCAAATCTCTCTTTGTTTGTATCTTATTTTGTCAAACACAAAGCTCTTTAAAATTGCTCTGTCCTGGATTTGATCAGGTTGACTGTTTGAGCGCTCCACTTTCAAACATTGCCTGTCCAAGCCAAGTGAGAAACAAGCTGGGGACCCCCAATTAATTCCACGCACAGGAAAAAAAAATGTTTTACAGATAATAAATTAATAATGGAAGAAAAAGCTTAGACATATTAGATTGACTACAAAAGAACAATGAAAGAAAATCGATCTTTTGATACTAGATTAAAGTAGTATTAATTAGGCAGAATAGCCTCTGGGCCACCTAAACTTGGATCAGATTTTGAAGCCGCTATAAAAACTCTCAGTTTTCTGGTTTTGGCACCTCAACTCGATAACAATACTTATGATAAACCCCTCCCTCAGAGCGTGTATCTCAATTACCTGACATGAACACCACGTTAGACTCTAAGATCATTAATTATTTGACATTTGTAATTCGTTGATCCCAACTTTTTTCAAAATCAATTTATTAAATTTTTACTTTTTCTTCTTTTTCTTTTCTTTTCTTCTTCACCATAGTTCTGCCAGAAGAACTTTTTCTGCCCAACCACCATTTTCCATGCTGAAAGTTATGATCTGGTTCATTAAAAGTGAGACTTCCCGATGTCGAAAAAATCAGAGCCGAAAATACATCAAGAAGAAAGAAAAGATAATCAGAGTTCAATTTTGAAACCCAATATCAAAATAAAAGAAAAATCACTACAAGTTGAAGAAAAATTACTCTTCTCCTCTTCAAAGCATTTGCTAGCCTTTTGTAAAACCAAAAACAATGGGTACGTTTGGACCCCATGAATGCAATGAAACCCGATGTCCTTTTTGCCTTTTTGTTTTGTTTGGCTGGCGAACGTTAAGCCCAAATTCATATTTGGATGTGATATATTTTGAGCTCGATTGTTGACAATTTTATTCTTTGTTGAAATTAAAAGGAGCATACATAAGAAAAAAATGGTAAAGAAAAAATAAAAATGCTTGACTTCATTAATGAAATGGAACATAGGGGGAGGGTGTCACGACCCAAAAATTCCACCACGGGAGTCGTGATGACACTTAGTCTCTAAGACTAGGTAAGCCAATTACAATTACATTTCGAACCATTTTTTTTTGATAAATAAGTTTAATACAAGTGTCGAAACTAAAAACGGAAATAATTATAAAAAAAAGCCTCCCAAGACTGATAGTACTGAATCACGAACTCTAACTGATTACATGCAACGATCTTAAAGATCGAGTATATAATACTGTTCGAATAAGAGTGACAGTACAATAAAAAATAGAAAGACTCCAAGGGACTGCAACGACCGAGCAACTCTACCTGGAATTCTTGCGATCAACATACTAACTCTATCGAGTTCGATATCTCCAATACCAGGCTCTATACAAAAATGTGCAGAAATGTAATATGAGTACACCACAGTCGGTACCCAGTAAGTATCAAGACTAACATCGGTGGAGTAGTGACGAGGTACAATCAAGATACTTATTAGTCAAATAACATGTACAATACGGCATACAAAGATAATAGAAAACAGATAGTAGTGATAACAACAATAATCAACTGGTTATATAAACAACAAAGCAACAAGAACACCATAGATATTGCTCGCACGAATAATAAAGACAAGTACCACGAATTAAATAAGCCCTTCAAAATATACATCTTATCAATAAGTTTTCCAAATAAAAATCTTTAGAATGTAATCTTTTCTAATTAAATATATCCCGAATATACTTCCTCCAAATAAATACATTACGAATACGAATCTTTCAAACAAATATCTCCCAATATAATCCCTTCAAACAAATATTTTCAAATATAATTCTTTTAAATAAAACCCTTAGAATATAGTTCTTTTAAATAGAAACCTTTCAAATGTAATTCTTTTAAATACAACATTTCGAATATAATTCTTTCAAATAAAATATCTTTTGAATATCATTCCTTCAGATAAATATCTTTCGAATAAAGTTCTTCAAATAAAAGTCACCATGTGACATCTCATTTCAAAATTATAAAAATTACGGGTCTCAGTCCACTTTCATATTTTCACTGCACCGCGTGCCCATATATCTATCACAACCGCACGGACAACTCACGTGCCAATATTATTATCATTTACTCGCGGCACCTCGTGCCCATATTTCATATCATAAATGCACGGACAATTCACAAGGCAGGAGATATAATAATATAATAAAATGACTGAGAAGTGAACAATGAGAATTTACAGAAAGATAACAACACAGCAAATAGAGATAAACAAAAGGGGCACTCCCGAGGTATCACCTCGTAAACCCAAATGTAAATGCTCAACAGGGGGGATCTCCCGAAGTACCGCCTCAAAGTCCCAAAATAAATATGTAAGACATGGAGATCTCCCGAGGTACTGCCTCGTAGTCCCAAAGTAAATATGCAAGACAAAGGGATCTCCCGAATCGATATTCAAATCCCAAAAATTCATTTTATGAAATTTCTACAATTTTTCCCAAATTTTCATCTCAAAATACTAATTAAATAATGAAAACAATGATATATTCATGTATATTAACCAAATCCGAGTTAGAATCACTTACCCCAATAATTTTCTTGAAAATCGCACGAAACATCGCCACAAACCGAGCTCCAAAAATCCAAAAATAAAAAATGAGATGAAAATCTCGTTTATATGGTACCACATCTGACTTCCAAATTGTTGACCGCACATTTTTTTGTGCGGTCCGCATATTTAAGGTCTCTGCGGCCGCAAACCAAATTGTGCGGCCGCACTTCAGCAGCTACTACACTACTAGACTTTAGTAAATTGACCATAACGTTTGGTACAAATGTTCAAATGATGATTGATTTACCATTTCTGGAAACTAGACTCAAAGGGCTACAACTTTCGTTTTTGGATCATCTCCAAATTCCTTATAGATCAAAAGATATAAACTTCCGAATTCGCACCATCGAATCTGCAGAAATCTCAATTCTGCGGCCGCGAGAGGAATTCTGCGGTCCGCACAATTCCTCTGCGGTCTGCACTTTTCCTCTTCCTTAGCACTCCAAAATGTGCCCCCCGCACTTTCAAAGTTCCAAAAAAATATTAGAGTGCCGAAATGGCCAGACTCGCTCAAAACTCACCCCGAAATACACCCGAGCCACCCGGGACCTCAACTAAACATACCAACAAGTCCTAAAACATAACGCGGACCTGCTCGAGATGTCAAACCACATCCAACAACATCGAAACTATGAATCGCACCACAAATCGAACTCATAAATTTTTAAATCTTCCAACTTCTAAAACTCGTGCCGAAACATATCAAATTAGCCCGAAATGACGTCAAATTTTGCATGCAAGTTTCAAATGACATAACGAAGCTAATCCAACTCTCGGAATCACATTCTAACCCCGATATCACCAAAGTCAAGTCTCGGTCAAACTTCCAAACCTTCCAATTCTAACTTTTGCCATTTCAAGCGAAAATCAACTACGGTCTTCCAAATAAATATCCGAACACATTCCTAAGTTCAAAATCACCATACGGAGCTATTGAAACCATCAAAATTCTATTTCGGAGTTATTTGCTCAAAAGTCATCTCTTCGGTCAACTCTTTTCTTTTAAGCTTCTTAAATATGAATTGTTCTTCCAATTTGATCCTGAATCGTCCGAAAATCAAACTCGACCACACATGCAAGTCATAATACACATCACAAAGTTGCTCGGGACTTTATGTCTCTCAATGAGATGCTAATTCATAAAATGACAAGTTGGGTCGTTACAGAGGGCAATAGAAAAATTAAAATGGGAATAAAACTAATTAGGAAGAAGAAGTAAAGAAAAAAGTGAATGGACGGGAATAAGGGGGGAAGGGGAAGAACGATGAAGGGGGAGGGGCAGGTTCAAAGTGATAAGTTTCTTTTTTTTTTTTTTTTTGCTTTTCCTTCTAGTTTGTATTTTTTTTTACAATCTTTTTAATGAAAATTAATAGATTTACGCGCCATATGAATGTGACTTGCACGCACTTTGTCCACGTAAGATAAGAAACCGTCACATAAGCATAGTCAATGATCAAAGGTGTTAACTAATAGTTATTCTGTAAAAGTGTGAGTGTTCAAATGGGAAAATGGAGAGTTCATATATCGGCTTTAAAATTGGGTGCAAGTTTAAGGGGCTAGGAGGCCATTTGGCCTATCTATATCTATATTTATTAGAAAATCACGAATAATTTATACTAAATATTGAACGACTAAAATATCTCCGAGATATTAATCGACTTTTATAACCTTAAATATTTGTATAATTTAAGGATATAATTGTAAATCACCTAAGGCTAAAATTCTTTTTCGATTTAAACTACACATACGCCAAGCCTACTAAGTTGAATTTGGGTCAAATTCGGTTGGGTCTTTATCGTTTTGCGTCTTTGTGATATAGCCTACTTCTTCTTAGACAACATAAAATTTCAATATCGTCATACCAATTCTACTTGGATTATAACCGGACAAACAAGGTTAGATTCAAATATTTATCTCGGCCGCAAACATAAAGAGCAAATGAATTAAAACTCGAGTAATTTAAAAAAGAAATATTATGAAAGAACTGCGAAGAAACTAATATAAATACATTTTCTTCTTAATCTATTATTTGGCATGTGTAACAAAACTTACTCATAATTTTTTGAAAGCAATATGACTCACTATCACATGACTACTTAATGAGTATCCTCTTCAAATGACTTCATTATTTAATATAGGAAAATTATAATAAAATTGAGGAATAAGTTTCGAAAGACTTTACAGAAAAGACAAACATTGATAATATGATTTATTTTTAAAGCATGCTTTTAATACGGTGTTCATTCATTCTGAATTCAACTATTATGTTGATAATATGATTGATTTTCAATTTAAAAGATTGTTGTAGTTTTACTAAGACAATTGGTTTTCAATGATTTTTCCTTCTTGTATGTAACTTTTAATAAATCTAATTCCTTGTTCTTTCATATATTTATAATAAATTTAATTTTTACTCTTTTATATATAAATAACTGACTAAACATTTACGTGCAAGACTAGTTGTTATAAAAGTATGAATACAATATCGGTTTACAAAAATAACCTTATAATATTAAGCGTAATAACTCATAATAAAAGGACATAACCGGAATTCTAGATATTAGTCTTATAATCCTATTAGTTTTAGGACATAATACTACACATTAGGAATCCTACATGATTACCTTTAGGAATCCTATCAGTGTAATTACTTTCGTGATGTCTAATTCATATAAAATTGAATAAGTAAATATCTTTAGTCATGCAATCTTATTACTTTTAGGAAACACTTCTTAAAAATTTTAATTACCAGTTTAATTTGAAAATGAATTATAGTGTCCTATTACAAATTTAATTTGAGAATGTTGTAACGACCCGACTTGTCATTTTAAGAATTTAAGCCCTGTCTGGTGGCATAAGGCCATGAGCAGCTTCTTATTATGTGTATTGACTTGCGTGCATGGTTGAATTCAGTTACCGGGTGATTCTGAGTGATTTGGGATACTTGGTCCCCAAAACGGAAGCTTAAGTCTTAGAATTTTTACCGTAGTCGGAACTATATGAAGACGACTCCGGAATGGAATTTTGATGATGTCAATAGCTCCGTATGGTGATTATGGTCTTAGGAGCGTGTCCGAAAAATTATTTGGAGGTCTGTAGAGGAATTTGGCTTGAAATGGCAAAAGATGAATTTTTAAAAAGTTTGACCCGGGGAGGTAAATTTTTGATATCGGGGCCGTAATCCGATTCTGAAAATTGAAATAGCTTTGTTATGTCAATTATGACTTGTGTGCAAAATTTGAAGTTATTCCAGATTGATTTGATGTGTTTCGACACAAGATATAGAATTTGAAATTTCAAAGTTTATTATGCTTGGATTGGGGTATGATTCGTGGCTTTGATGTTGTTTGATGTGATTTGAGGCCTCGAGCAGGTTTGTGTTATGTATTGGGACTGGTTGGTACGATTGGACGGGGTCCCGGGGACCTCGGGTTTGATTTGGGGTGGTTCTGGACCAAGTTTGGGTGTTTTGATGCTGCTGGTTACTGGTTCTGGGTTGTTCTTCGCGTTCGTGAGGAGCCTCTCGCGTTCGCGAAGAAGGATTTGTCTGTTGGGGCTTTGTTCTTTGCGTTCGCGAAGAAGGAAATTTTGCTATTCGTTGTCTGATTTTGGAGGCTCATATCTAGCAATCTATAAGGAATTTGGAGATGATCTAAAAATAAAAGTTGTAGCCCTTTGTGTCTAGTTTTCAGAAAAGTAAACCATTTATCATTCAGAGTTGTGTACAAAATGTTATGTTAGATAAATTATAGGCTGTTCGGAAAGAGTTTGGAAATCTCGGTTGCACAAGGCTGATTTTGGAAGCTTATATCTCATAATATAGAAGGAAATGGGAGATAAGCAACAAATGAAAGTTATAGCCCTTGGAGTCTAGTTTTCAGAAAGTCAAACCATTCATTATTTGGAGTTTTGTACAAAACGTTATGACCATTATATTAGAGGCTATCTGAGAAGAGTTTGTAAATGACTTTTGAAGAATTTGTTTATCGCGAACACGAGGGGGTATCGCGAACGCGAAGAACAAACCCCCTGAGCAGCAGAATAAAGTCCAAATTCGTGTCATTCTTCTATTTTTGGATCAAGGAAGCTCGGGTGAGGCGATTTTTCGAGATTTTTTCAAGAAAAATATTGGGGTAAGAATTTCTAACTTGATTTTGGTTAAATAACATGAATCTATTGTTGTTTTTATCACTAAATTAGTGAATTGGGTTGAAAAATTTAGAAAAACCCTCTTGGTTTAAATTTAAGATTTGGAGGTCGATTTGTTTTTGGAATTCGATAAAATTGGTATGGTTGAACTCGTATCGGAATGGGTGTTCGGATTTTATGAAAATTATGTCGGGTTCCGAGAGGCGGGTCCCGCGTTGACTTTTGTTGACTTTTTGGAATAAAATTTTAAGTCGACGTATTATTATCCGAAATTATTTTCGATGAATTTTAATGAAGTTATACAATTAATTTGGATAGATTTGAGCGGTCCGGAGGTCAATTCAAGCAAGAAGGCGATTTTGGAATATTGACATAACTTCAAAGAGGTAAGTATCTTGCTTAACCTCGAGTGGGGGAATTACCCCTTAGGCATCGAGTCTTATGTGCCATTTGTGAAATATGAAAAGCCGTGTAGGTGAGGTGACGAGTACATACTCGGCTTAGATGTGTAAATGTTTATTGAGTTAAAGTCTTGAGCATATTGTGTGGTAAATTGGGTAATTATTGGTATATATTTAATCATCTATTTCTCGTGCCTAAATCCTTGTTGTTGTTGAATGTGTTGTTATATGACAATTTAATGTGATTGTTACTTGATTATTTATGTAATTCCGTGAATTTGTTGGTTTGATAAGTATTGGAATTGAATTTCATTATGGATTTTTTCTCTGCAAATAATTAATTAAATGAGCTTAAGAAGAGGTGTTTATATAATTATTAAAAATTTAAATTTAATGAAGACTTTGCTTTATGTTGAGTAGTTTCTATCTCTATTGGTTATTTTTGGGTGTTGTACACATTGTGTGTAGCTTTTGGCTATTTGTTGTGAAATTAATTGATTTTGTTATATCCTTGGAATTTGTTGTGGCCATTGAGCAAACTATAACGTGAATTGATTTTGTTATGTTGCCGTGATAATTTACCGTATAAATTGTTGTGTTGTGTGAATTATTATTTTGAGCAGATAAGGGTGGCATTTCACCGTTGATATTATGTGAGTATAGGGGTGACATTTCACTGTTATTGTATTGTTGGAATATTGTCTGGGCGGAGCGATAAGGGTGGCTATTGATATTGTCTGGGCGAAGCGATAAGGGTGGCTATAGAAGCGATAAGGGTGGCAATAGGAGCGATAAGGGTGGCTATTGTTAGGGACGATATGTGATGATGTGGGGTTGTAGTGTTGATGATTTGCATGTGATGTTATGATTTTTTTGTGTTTATTTTTATACCTTATGCAATTTGTCTTGTTGTTGGTAAATTGATAACAATCTGATTTATGTTGAAAATGAGAGCCTGTGGCTATGGCCAGGCGGATTATAAAATAAAATGTGGGCACGAGGTACCGTGAGTAAATAATGAGGATATTTGGCATGTGAATTATTCGTGCAGTTGAGATATGAAATATGGGCACGAGGTGCTGTGATGAAATGATAATGATATTTCGCACGTGAGTTGTCCGTGCAGTTGTGATATGAAATGAGGGCACGAGGTGCCGGAAAATATGATGATTTAATTATGGACACGAGGTGCCGTGAAAACATGAAAAATGGGCTGAGACCCGTGTTTACAAAAAATATGAAAATGGGCCGAGACCCGTATTTTTATGATTTTGAAATGAGGTGTCACATGGTGACTTTTAATTGAAAGAATTATATTCAAAATATTTATTTGGAAGGATTTTTATTCAAAAACAATTATATAAAAGAATTGTATTTGAAAGATTATATTTGAAGATATTTATTGAAAGAGTTTTATATTCGAAACATGTTTATTTGAGGAAATTATATTTGAAAAAGAGTTTTATTCGTAAGAATTATGTGTGAAAGATATTTAATTGAAGAACTTGATTTAACTGGGTATAAATGTATTTATTAATTATTGAGCGATATTAATGGTGATTTTATTGTCTTACTGTGCACATCATTGGTTGCTTTATGTTGCCCTTATTGTTATTTGTTTCCTATTATTTTGTATATTATATTGCACAGGTTACTAGACTGGTGAGTGTCTTGAATGTAACTCGTCTCTACTCCACTGAGGTTAGTCTTGATACTTACTGGATACCGACCGTGGTGTACTCATACTACACTTCTACATATTTTTGTGCAGAGCCAGGTATTGGAGACATCGGACTTGAGCAAGTTAAAGCGGGATTGTAAGGATTCAAGGTAGAGTTGCTTAGTCGTCGCAGTCCCTTGGAGTCTTTTTATTTCATTGTACTGTTAATTTGTAACCAAACAATATTGTATATTCGGTCCTCGTGATCATTTCATGTATTCAGTTAGAGTTCGTGACTCAGTACTACCAGTCTTGGGAGGTTGTATATTGTAATTATTTCCGTTGTTAGTTTCAAAAAAAAATCGCTTCAAAATGTAATTGAAATCGGCTTACCTAGTCTTAGAAATTAGGTGTCATCACGACGCCTGAAGTGGGATTTTGGGTCGTGACAAATGTATTATATGGTCCAAATCTATTTAGAAAAATGAGAACCTATATTATTATAAAAGCATAATACAATATTAATATATCAAAATAGCCCTAAAATATAAAATGGAACAACTCATAGGGAAAGGACATAACTGCAATAACCTATTTTTTGGACTACAATACCTTTTATGCTAATTTTTAATATTTAAAATTTTAAAATTAATAAAATCTTGTCTATTAAATTTTTATTAAAAATATGTAAGAAGGTTTAGTAAAATCAATTTCATAAGAATCCTCCGTATTGGTAATACACTACCACTACATAATGTCCAATACGAAGAAAAAATCAAAGTAATATTAAATGGAATGCATAAATAGTTGAAATTGAGAAAACAAATACCAATATATTAAGATATTTTTATATTATATTTGAACTATTTTTCTACTCAAATAATATTTTTAATCAATTTTTTGTGTAATATTGAAAAATACCCAATTATTAAACAACAACTAAGAAAATATTTAAGAATATAAATGTGTAAAAAAGAGAAAACAAATGGTTGGTAAGAGCCAATAACTAATGATTCTACAAACATAAAGATCTAAAAGTGAAATGTCATATCAATCTTTTACTCTTTGAAAATAAAATTTATGGTGGATAAAATTATAATTAAAATTAAATATTCAAAACAAGAGATGAACTAATATTAAGATCTGAATCAACATAGAACAAATTATTTTTTATGTTAAAACCAAATAATTAAATCTTTTAATTAATTATTTAGCAAGAGAATTCAATTCAATTATTTTTTAAATTCATCATATGAGTAAATGTCACGACCCGGAATTCCCACCTTCGGGACTGTGATGGCGCCTAACATTTCACTTGCTAGGAAAATCAACATTAGAGAATCGTTAAGTCAATTATTATTCAATTCAATAGATACAGTCAATTAAACTAAAATGAAATAAAACCGAGTGCGGAATAACATAAATGCCCATAATATCTGATACAATTCAGATCCAGAGTCACAACTCACGAGCTTCTAAGATTTTCTACAAACAGAGTCTGAACGAAATACAACTGTTCTGAATGAAAGAAAATAGTAAAATAATAAAACTAGAAAGGGACTCCAAGGTCTGCGGACGCTATCAGATCTACTTTGAGTCTCCGATAAGCAAGTCCGAACTGCTGAGTCTCGTGATCAGCTAGGGCCGATATCAAAATCTGCACAAGAAGTGCAGAGTATAGTATGAGTACAACCGACCCCATGTACTCGTAAGTGTCGAGCCTAACCTTGATGAAGTAGTGACGAGGCTATGACAAGACACCTACATAATAAACCTGTGCAGATATAATTTATGTACAAGAAAACAACAATAACAGCTAAACATGTACTATTGGGAGGGGGGCATGCTAAAGGGGCACATATATAAGGAATACAACGGAAATGATAACCAGAATAGTCAACATGCTTTTAACCAGTGGAAACAACTAAACACAATGAAGAAAATTGCACGGCATCAACCTTCATGCTTTTACTCTCAACCTCACAATATAATTCAATAGATACGACACGATATCATCCTTCGTGCATTAACTCTCATAACATGGCACGACATCACCTTTTCGTGCATTATCACTCACAATGTAGCACGACATCACCCTTCGTGCATTAACAATCACAATATGGAACGACATCATCATTCGTGCATTAACAATCATAATATGGCACGACATCATCCTTCGTGCATTAACACTCACATACGGCACGGCATCACCCTTCATTCATTAACACTCTCCCTTACACATAACAATGAGCAAATAATAACAGGGAGATAGGATCAATAAGAACAAACTTGACTTTAACAATAGTTCCACAATACCAACCTCAACATTGGAATCAATACTTAATTATCACAAATCCCATAAACACGGGAAGAACGATCAATATAATGAATAACTAGTCTAAGCATGGATAACATGATCAAAGTAAACAATAATTGCAAGGAACAAGTCCCATCCGCATGCTTTAACCCGAGGACAATACATAAGTACTCGTCACCTCACATATACGTTGTACCCAACATCTAAACATGTAGCATATAGGCAAACAAGTCCTAATCCCTCAAGTCAAGGTTAACCACGACACTTACCTCGCTCCAAAGGTCCACTCAAAGCTCAATCACAGCTTTGCCTTTCAAACAAGCATGCGAACCAATAGAATCTAGCAAATTACTAACCAAACGATTCAAATTAAGTCTTAGGAACTACCCACGATTGAAAAGGATTCAATTTAGGTCATTATTGAAAAAATTAACAAAAGTCAACTCCCGGGCCTGCTTGGCCCAAACCCGAAATTCGGATCAAAATCCGATTACCCATTCACTCCCGAGCCCGGTTATATAATTTATTTTGGATTCGGATCTCAATTTGAGGTCTAATTTCTAATTTTACAAAAATCCCTAATTCTACCCAAACCCCCAATTTTTATCGTGAAAACACAAGATTTTTGGTTGAAATCTTAGGAAATATAGTGAAAGATTGAAAGAAACTAGTTTAGAATCACTTACCAATGATTTGGGGAAGAAGGGTTCTTTGAGAAATCGCCTCTGGGGTTTCTTTTTTTGAAAATTTTGAAGAATGAGCAAAATTCCCGTCTAAGTTAAGTTTTACCCGGCTGCAGATGTCGCAATTGCGATATAATGTTCGCAATTGCGAACATCGCAATTGCGAGAAAGAGGTCGCAATTGCGAACTCCTTCAGAAATCCCAGTGATCGCAAATGTGATAAAACAGACGCAAATGCGAACCCTACAACCCTCGCAAATGCGGCCCTACCTTCGCAAATGCGAAGATTCTCAAACAGTGCTGAGTCGCAAATACGACTCTGCCTTCGTAAAAGCGGAATAGTCAAGTTCACAAATGCGAACTTTAGCCTCGCAAATGTGAACCCATCAGAGGTTGCAAATGCAATGCCTGATCTCGCAAATGTGAGATCAGAGGCCTGCACTAGAACTGAAAACACTAGCAACATTTCTAAGGCAAATTTCACTCTGTAGCCTATCCGAAACTCACCCGAGCCCTCGGGGCTCCAAACCAAACATGCACACAAGTTTAAAAATATCATACGAACTTGCTCGCGTGATCAAATCGCCGAAATAACACCTAGAACTACGAATTGAACACCAAATCAAATGAAATTTTTAAGAAAACTTTGAAATTTCTATTTTCACAACCGGACATCCGAATCATGTCAAACCAACTCTGTTTCTCACCAAATTTGACAGACAAGTCATAATATAGTATTGGATCTATACCGGGTTTCGGAACTAAAATACGGACCCGATATCCAAAAAGTCAAACATTGGTGAAACATTTCAAAATCATTAAGCCTTTAACTTTTAGATTTCAACAAAGCGCGATAACTCGGGCTAGGGACTTCCGAATTCGATTCGGGGCATACGCCCAAGTCCCAAATCATGATACGAGCCCACCGGGACTGTCAAAACACGAATCTGGGTTCGTTTGCTCAAAACATTGATCATAGTCAACTCAAATAGATTTTAAGGCAAAATTTTTATATTTTCTCAGTTTTTAACATAAAAGCTTTTTGGAAAAATACCCGGACTGCGCACGCAAATTGAGAAAGGCTAAAATGAGGTATTTAAGGCTTCAAAGCACAGAATTATATTCTAAAACATAAGATGACCTATCGGGTCATCACATTCTCCGCCTCTAAAACAACCGTTCGTCCTCGAACAGCCATAGAAAAGTACCTGGGCTGGTGCAAAGGTGGGGATATCTACTCCGTATGTCCGACTTAGACTCCCAAGTAGCTTCCTCGCTGAGCTGACCTCTCCACTACACTCGGACTGAAGGATAACTCTTCGACCTCAACTGACAAACCTGCCGGGCTAGAATAGCCACCGGCTCCTCCTCGTAAGTCAAATCCTTGTCCAGCTGGACAAAGCTGAAATCTAACACGTGGGATGGATCGCTGTGATACATCCGAAGCATGGACACATGGAACACCTGATGAACTGCTGATAAACCCGGTGGCAACGCAAGCCTGTAAGCCACCTCTCCCACTCTCTCAAGAATCTCAAAAGGCCCGATATACCTAGGTCTCAACTGGCCCTTCTTTCCGAACCTCATCACACCCTTTATGGGTGATACCCGGAGTAATACTCTCTCTCCGACCATGAATGCAACATCATGAACCCTACGGTCGGCATAACTCTTATGTCTGGAATGAGCTGTGAGAAGTCGATCCTGAATAATCTTGACCTTATCCAAGGCATCCTGTACTAAATCTGTAACCAATAACCGAGCCTCCCCCTGCTCGAACCATCCAATTGGCGATCGGCACCGGCTACCGTATAATGCCTTATAGGGAGCCATCTGAATGCTCGACTGGTAGCTGTTGTTGTAGGAAAACTCCGTGAGCGGTAAGAACTGATCCCAAGAACCTCCGAAGTCTATAACACAAGCGCGAAGCATATCCTCTAATATCTGAATAGTGCGCTCGGACTGCCTGTCCATCTGAGGATGAAACGCCGTACTCAACTCAACCCGCATGCCCAACTCACACTGTACTGCTCTCCAAAAGTGCGAGGTGAACTGCGTACTTTGTTCAGAAATGATAGACACGGACACACCGTGAAGACGGACGATCTCGCGAATGTAAATCTCTGCCAACCGCTCTAAAGAATAGGTAACTGCCACATGAATGAAGTGCGCTGACTTGGTCAGCCTGTCCACAAGGACCCAACCTACATCGAACTTCCTCTGAGTCCGTGGGAGTCCAACAACGAAATTAATAGTGATACGCTCCCAATTCCACTCAGGAATCTCTAACTTCTCAAGCAAACCACTAGGTCTTTGATGCTCACACTTTACCTACTAATAATTTAGACACCGAGCTACATATACAACTATGTCCTTCTTCATTCTCCTCCACCAATAATGCTGCCGCAAGTCCTGATATATCTTGGCAGCACCTGGATGAATAGAATACCGGGAACTGTGATCCTCCTTAAGAATCAACTCACGAAGTCCATCCACATTAGGCACACAAACATGACCCTGCATCCTCAAAACTCCATCATCGCCTACCATAACCCGCTTGGCATCACCGTGCCGCACTGTATCCCTAAGGATAAGTAAATGAGGGTCATCATATTGCTGCTCCCTGATGCGCTCAAATAAGGAAGACCGAGCGACTGCACAAGCTTGAACACGACTGGGCTTAGAAACATCCAATCTTACGAACTGATTGGCCAAGGCCTGAACATCTAATGCAAGCGGTCTCTCACCGGCTGGAATGTACTCAAGGGTGCCCATACTCGCATACTTTCTACTCAAGGCATCGGCCACCACATTGGCCTTCCCGGGATGATACAAGATGGTGATATCATAGTCCTTCAATAGCTCCAACCACCTCCTTTGCCTCAAATTGAGTTCCTTTTGTTTGAACAAATACTGCAAGCTCCGATGATCCGTGAATACCTCACACGACACGCCGTAAAGATAGTGCCTCCAAATCTTCAGTGCATGAACAATGGCTGCCAGCTCTAAGTCATGAACAAGGTAATTCTTCTCGTGAACCTTCAACTGCTGCGATGCATATGCAATCACCCTGCCATCCTGCATCAATACCTTACCAAGTCCAATACGAGATGCATCATAATATACCGTATAAGATCCTGAACCTGTGGGAAACACCAACACTGGCGCCGTAGTCAAAGCAGTCTTGAGCTTCTGAAAGCTTGTCTCACACTCGTCTGACCATCTGAACGGGGCACCCTTCTGGGTTAACGTGGTCAATAAGGCTGTTATAGATGAGAACGCCTCCACAAACCGATGGTAATAGCCCGCCAAACCCAAGCAACTCCAGATCTCCGTGGTTGAAGTGGGCCTAGGCTAGTTCTGACCTGCCTCAATCTTCTTAGGATCCACCTGAATGCCCTCTGCTGATACAACGTGCCCCAAGAAGGCGACTGAGTCCAACCAAAACTCGCATTTTGAAAACTTAGCATATAACTGGCTGTCTCTCAGAGTCTGAAGTACAATCCGAAGATGTTGCTCATGCTCCTCTCGACTGCGGAAATAGATCAAGATATCATCAATAAACACAGTCATAAAGGAATCGAGATAAGGCTTGAACACACAGTTCATCAAATCCATAAATGCTGTTGGGATATTTGTCAACCCAAATGACATCACTAGAAACTCATAATGCCCATACCGTGTCCGAAAAGCTGTCTTAGGGACGTCAGATGCCCTAATCCTCAAATGATGGTAGCCAGACCTCAAATATATCTTTGAAAACACTTTGGTACCCTGAAGCTGATCAAATAAGTCGTCAATCCTCGACAGTGGATACTTGTTCTTGATAGTGACTCTGTTCAATTGCCGGTAATATATGCACATCCTCATCGATCCATCTTTCTTCTTCACAAACAACACGAGCGCACCCCAGGGTACGACACTAGGTCTAATGAAGCCCTTATCAAGCAAATCTTGAAACTGCTCCTTCAACTCTTTCAACTCTGGCGGGGCCATACGGTATGGCGGAATAGAAATTGGTTGAGTGCCTGGAGCCAAATCAATACAGAAGTCAATATCCCTGTCGGGTGGCATCCCCGGCAGGTCTGTAGGAAACACCTCTGGAAACTCACATACAACTGGTACTGAATCCTTAGAAGGAACCTATGTATTAGAATCCCGGACACAGTGCTGAGTCGTAAATGCGACTCTGCCTTCGCAAAAGCGGAATAGTCAAGTTCGCAAATACAAACTTTAGCCTCGCAAATGCGAACCCATCAGAGGTCGCAAATGCGATGCCTGATCTCGCAAATGCGAGATCAGAGACGTGCACCAAAATTGAAAACACCAGCAACATTTCTAAGGCTAATTTCACTCCGTAGCCTATCCGAAACTCACCCGAGCCCTCGGGGCTCCAAACCAAACATGCACACAAGTCTAAAAATATCATACGAACTTGCTCGAGTGATCAAATTGCCAAAATAACACCTAGAACTACGAATTGAACACCAAATCAAATGAAATTTTTAAGAAAACTTTGAAACTTCTATTTTCACAAACGGACGTCCGAATCATATCAAACCAACTCCGTTTCTCACCAAAATTGACAGACAAGTCATAATATAGTATTGGACCTATACCGGGTTCCGGAACCAAAATATAGATTCGATATCCAAAAAGTCAAACATTGGTCAAACATTTCAAAATCATTAAGCCTTTAACTTTCAGATTTCTACAAAGCGCGATAACTCGGGCTAGGAACTTCCGAATTCGATTTCGGGCATATGCCTAAATCTCAAATCACGATACAGACCCACTGGGACTATCAAAATATGAATCCGAGTCCGTTTGCTCAAAACGTTGGCCGAAGTCAACTCAAATAGATTTTAAGGCAAAAAATTTATATTTTCTGATTTTTTAACATAAAAGCTTTCCGAAAAAATACCCGGACTGTGTACGCAAATTGAGGAATACTAAAATGAGGTATTTAAGGCTTCATAGCGTAGAATTAGGTTCTAAAATATAGATGACCTATCGGGTCATCATAGTAAAATTCTTATTCAAGTTAAAAAAAATTTCTTAGGGTAGATAAATATATTCCATAAAAAGTGTGTTAGAACACAAAGTAAAAAGGTTAGTATATTATTAAAAATTAATTTACTATACAAGTGTCTGAGGAAGCACAATCAAAGCTAAATCCTAAACAAGAACAAGTTTTCAAGACTATATTATAAAGAGTCGACTCTTGTATAATGGGGTTATTCTTTGTAGATGCTTCCGGCGGAATCGAAATAATATTTCTATGTCATGCATTACTTGCAAATATCACATCAAAAGGCATGACATTGTTAGCAATAATAGCAAGTGGTGTACCAACAACGATTTTTTTATGAGACCACCCACTTTAGGTTTGATATACCTCTTAAAACAACTTAAATAACCATCACAAATATATCAAAGCAGAGAAATAGTGATAAATTTATGGGGAAAGCAAAATTGATAATATGGGATGAAGCACTTATGGCTAAGTGCCAAACGATCGAAATAATTGACCGAAGTTCTAGAGATATATTGGATATTAATGAATCGTTTGGTAAATAATTAATAGTTTGGGAGGTGATTTCTGTCAAGTACTACCAGTAGTTCCAAAATCAACAAAAGCAGAGACTATAAAAGCTAGCTTGCCAAAGTTATACTTCTGGCCTCAAACGAAAAAGATTCAACTGACAAAAAATATAAAGTAAGAACATATCCATTATTCAGTGTCTTCTTGCTTCGTATCGGAAACGAAGAAGGCCATCCAATAAAAGATGATTTGGTTCTTCCTAAACATTTGGTTATCTATCCCAATGGTAATAATAGTGCATTTAATAAGAGAAATATTTCTATCATTAGATTAAAACACAATTTGTGCAGATCGCATGATATAATTAAAAAGATATCTTAGCTAGCAGAAATGAATATGTTGATCAACAAAATAAAAGGTTGATTGCAAAGTTTTATAGTAAAAATAAAATATTTTTCAGTTTTTGACTCAGTATAAAATGATACCAATAATTACTACCAAAAAGAATACTTAAATACTTTAATACCAAATGGCCTTCTACCATACATGTTTGTTGTCAAGTTTCTTATTTCTTACATATGTTAGTGTCACCGTATATATAATAGACTAAGTTAAAATTGATCTTCCATTGTATATAGGTTAATTTTGAAGAAAAATATGCCTGTCATGCTACTAAAAAACTTAGATACGCCGAGTAGCTTATGTAATAGCACACATGGTATATAGAAGTTTTGACAATAACGTCATACATGCAAAAATTATGATGCTGGTTAACATGCTTCTAAATATATTCTTATCCCTGAATTCAACTTTCGTCTTCCGAAACTAAGGAATATCTTTTTAAATTTGTGTGAAAATAATTTTTAATATGTTTATATTTTGTAAATATAATAAATAAAGCATAAGGACAAACATCCTAAATATTGGACTATATTTACCACAATATATTTTCTTGTACGAACAACTGTATGTTGCACTTTCAAGAGGGATATCAAGATCGATAACAAGAGTTCTGGTTAAGGCAGAACAACCAACGTATTAGGAGGAAACAAACACAAAAAAATATTGTCTACAAAGAAGTGTTCGTTAATATACCATCACATTAAATATTTTTAAACTATAATATATAATTATCTAACTAACATGACAAAATTGATCATTTGTATAAGTTTTGATGATGTCCTTTTATTTTAAATTCATGTATTATGCTAATGTAATAATATTTTTTGGCATTTAGATGATTGTTGTATTATTATACATAAAATTTCTCTCATTAATTAAATTTTATTTTTTCTTCATATAAATAAATATTTAAATCATCACGTGCCATTGTTAACGTGCTCACGTATGTCAACTTTTTCCGGGATGCATCTAATAATGTTTAGAAATTGGCGCGCGCGACACATAAACAACATAACCTAAATGAAATAATATTGGTGCACAATAAACTCTACTTGGCGAGAAAGTTGTGCTATATTAAATATTAATCATGTCCTGCCTACCTTATCCCGCTTTACTTTAACTTCTTGCTGCAAGATGTGAACAAGGGTTACAAAATTGAAAATACCCTATCGTTCTAGTTGTTTAATAGGTGCTTAATTTAATTAAGTATGATTACCGAGTAGCAATTTACAAGTACCTTTGCTGACACTCTTTATATATTGTACATTTTGAATTAGTGCCGGCAAATATGAAAAGGTATCTTTAAGCCTCAAACCTTCCCTGGACGGGTATCTACCATATTATTTATTAAAAAATGAGTTGGATAATTAAACTTTTTAAAAACGGGTCAAATATAAATAAAAATTATATTATTCACTTAAAAAATAAATAATCAATGGATAAATAATGTGTTTAATTTTTATATTTGCAAAATATCAAATTGGGGGTTCCTCAAATTTGAGAAACAAGAAATTTTTCTAAAAATGATCATATTTAAGAAGTCATGGATAATATGAATATTCATATTATCCGCCGATTAACCCATTTTTTATCCGTATTAAATATGGATCAGATCGAATAATTGATCCATTTTTACATTATCTATTTTCGATTCGCCTATATCTGACCCGACCCGCCCGTTTGCTCCCGGGATAAGTCATAACAATTCACTACCAAAGTTTCTATCATGGTTGCTAATTGTCTTTCTCAACGTTAATGTTCTGTTTCCCATAGCAGTCAGCTAATTTAAAGGGTTCACCTTCATTAAAGGTGGTCCCCATATGACAGAAAAAGTAATTTTGAATGCTTTGTTTCTTCAGCTGCTTCCAACGGTTCTTATTTACTCTATCCGTTCACTTTTACTCGGTATTTATACTAAAAATAAATTTTTATTTTTACTTATCACTTTACTCATATCAAGAGAAGATAAATTTTTTTTTCTGTTATACCCACAATATTTATTACTTATTTTAAATTATTTTTTCAAATCCAATAAAATATGCATCAATTAATATGAGTATCATGGTAAATTATGCACTTCATTTATTATTTCTTAAGGGGAGTGAAAAGTCAAAACGTGCCAGTAAAAGTGAACGGAGAGAGTAATTTTTAATGACAAACCTCTTCAACTATGAAACAACCCATAACAACATATTACAAATGAAGGGGAAGTGCACGGTTACTTTACTCTTTAGCCACCATTTAAAATGTATTAATTTTTTAGTTAGTGTTTAATAATTTTTTATCCGCCCGGATAAAAATACCCCTATGCTAATATTAAAGACATCATGTCCTTAACTTCATATGTTCAGTGTAAATGTTAAGGACACGACGTCCTTAACTTCATGTGTGTAGTGTAAATGTTAAGGACATAATGTCCTTAACATATATTTGCACCTTCTGTTGTTAAACTTTAGGACCTCATGTCTTTAACTTCATATGTGTAGTGTAAATATTAAGGACATGGTGTCCTTAACTTCATGTGTGCAGTGTAAATATTAAGGACATAGTGTCCTTAATTTTATGAGTGTTGTGTAAATATTAAGGACATGATGTCCTTAACTTCATAAATACTGTGTAAATATTAAGGACAAAGTATCTTGTATTTGCACCTTCCGTTGTTAAACTTTAAGACATCATGTCCTTAACTTCATATGTTCAGTGTAAATGTTAAGGACATGACGTCCTTAACTTCATGTGTGTAGTGTAAATGTTAAGGACATAATGTCCTTAACTTGTATTTGCACCTTCTGTTGTAAAACTTTAGGACCTCATGTCCTTAACTTCATATGTGTAGTGTAAATGTTAAGGACATGGTGTCCTTAACTTCATGTGTGCAGTGTAAATGTTAAGGACATAATGTCCTTAACTTTATAAGTTCTATGTAAGTATTAAGGACATGATGTCCTTAACTTCATAAATACTATGTAAATATTAAGGACAAAGTATCTTGTATTTGCACATTCCGTTGTTAAACTTTAGGACATCATGTCCTTAATTTTAAATGTTCAGTGTAAATGTTAAGGACACGATGTCCTTAACTTCATGTGTGCAGTGTAAATGTTAAGGACATAATATCCTTAACTTGTAGTTGCACCTTCTGTTGTTAAACTTTAGGATCTCATGTCCTTAACTTCATATGTGTAGTGTAAATGTTAAGGATATGGTGTCCTTAACTTCATGTGTGCAGTGTAAATATTAAGGACATAGTGTCCTTAACTTTATGAGTGTTATGTAAATATTAAGGACGTGATGTCCTTAACTTCATGAATACTATGTAAATATTAAGGACAAAGTGTCTTGTATTTGCACATTCCGTTGTTAAACTTTAGGACATCATGTCCTTAACTTCATATGTTCAGTGTAAATGTTAAGGGCATAATGTCCTTAACTTGTATTTGCACCTTCTGTTGTTAAACTTTAGGATCTCATGTCCTTAACTTCATATGTATATTGTAAATGTTAAGGACATAGTGTCCTTAACTTTATGAGTGTTGTGTAAATATTAAGGGCATGATGTCCTTAACTTCATGCGTGTAGTGTAAATGTTAAGGACACGGCGTCCTTAACTTCATGCGTGCAGTGTAAATTTTAAGGACACTATGCCCTTAATATTTACACAACACTCATGAAGAAAGGGTAACAACGTCTTTTCGTATTAATTTTAATAGAGTAGTGGCTATTTGTACTCAACATTAAAAATATTGGATAAAAACTAAATACCATGTTAAAAAGTGGTTATCCCACGCCATTTCTTCTACAAACGATGCAACAGTTTTAGGCTTTTATCAATTGGCTTCTCACGTCGAGTTGAGACTTTGGGAGTTACTCAACCTAATGGTTCGTGGGTCATAATAGCGGGTCAATTGATTTTTTGGCCTTTTAAGAACTTGTTTTTAGTTTTATGATCATATCTTTTTTTTATATATGAAAAATTTACTTTTACACGTAGGAGATCTTTCTTTTACACGTAAAAAATCTAAAAAAAATATTTTCTTAAATTCAATATTGTAAAAGGCCTTGTAGGCCTAAAACCTCCATAATAGCAAAGAAGAGAAAATATTTAATTTCAAAATTAATTAGCTTTCTTTTATGATGCTTTCTCCTTTGCCTACTATCTAACCTATTCCGATGCCGCGTCTAAAAGACAGAGGCCACATGTTTGGAAAATAAAGTACCACGTAGTTGATTCCAAATTGCTATATTCGCTTCATGTCTGAGTGCGAGTCTTACTATTTAATACAACTTAAGAAAGTAAGAATCCTTGCTCAATTTTCTGATGTGTGCTGCCATATGTCCATTTTTTTGCTCTCGAATCTCACACCTTTCAGACTTGTTTAGCTTTGCAGAAATTAAAGTAAACATGTAGCAACAATAATGTTCCAAGTTCGGGTATAGATTCCTAACTAAAGAGAGAAATCTACATATAAGTATTTAGAGATAAAAAGATCTTGCTTATTTGAAAAATGTGGGATTAAGATTCCTAACTTTTGGAAAACGTGCACATTTAAATTAATTAGAGAGGGAAGAAGTAATAGTGACGGTTAGAGTGGTTATATATTGAATTTCACGACAAGTTTTTTTCCACAAGTAATTAATCAAGAGGAAAATTACCAAATTGTTGAAGGAAAAGAAAATGGAGGGAAAGGCTATCAATGATGCTCGCATTGCTTATCGTTGGAGATCAATGTACGCTGAAGATGCTAAAAAATGCATGTTAAATTTTTTTATTTTTGTTAAAGCCATTCACCTTATACTATGCTAAAGCTTGAGGTGATGGCCGATGGGGTTTTGGCATTATCACCTCCCTCGTATATATTAATTACAGAAATTAGTACAATAGAGGGGGCATAATATCTAACCTCTAGGAAAAAATAAAAACAACAAAAGAGATTATTAATGGTATAAGTAATAAGACATGCAATGGAGCAAAGTGCCTAGCACTGTATAAAAAAAGGGTTGCATGTTAGATTGCAGGCAACAACTGCTTGATTCTCTGTTGTGAATCAAGATAACTCAAATAACGTGTATGGGCCAGATATTTGGACAGAGGCTGTTGGGCCGGAGGCTAAACTGCAAAGAGGTCCAAGATTTAGAAAGCCCAACAAAAGATTTGTCTGGGATCCAGGTTAAGGAAGCACGTGACTACGTGAATAAAAGGGGTTATCGTCTGGGTTTGAAGATTAGGCAAATATTATGTGAAAAGCTCTGTACTTCTCATCTCTTTATGTCTAAGCTTCTCATCTCCTTCTTCTATGGTGTATTTCTATATCCCTCTCTGTTATCTCTCAATTATCTTTTACTGTTTTATTATAATTTTCAGTTATTTGTAATCCAGTTCAGTGAATCAATATAGCTAGTTGGTTTGGTTGTTATTCAGTTTATTTCATTAGTGATTTCATCTAGAGGTCTTTAATGGAGGACCAAATATTTCGAACTATCGATGATTCAATTAAGGTCGTGAAGGATTCGTGGTCGAAGGATATCGCTAAAATTCGTTCATTGTTACATGAGTTGATTAAAAACCTTGTAACGAGTAAGCCTACTCCGGTGGAATTCCGACGATTCTGTGGTGAGGATCCAGAGTTATGAATTTCTCAGGCTGAACGCTACTTTGAATTCTACGGAACATCAGAAAATAACAAAATATTATGCCGTCTATTTACCTCGAAGGTGAGGCATTAGAGTGGTTTCGATGGCTTCTCCGGAACAAACAATTGACGGATTGGGAACACTTTGTTGTGAAGGTGCGAATTCCTTTTCGTAAACAGCAGCTCGAATCATTGGAAGGTCACATGGCTGCAATCAAGCAATATTCTACAGAAATTGAAGCCCGGGCGTTTGACAATATGTCATATGAATGCTGTTATTCCAAGGTGTTTGCTACTAAGAGATCAAATGTTGAAATCCTTACTGATACAACGGAATCTGCTTTAAACAATGCAAAATCAGAGGAGGTCCAGGTATTTCATGAAGGTTCTCTGGAAAATGGCAACACACACAAGTCTCACTCTGAGACCTTGCAAACCGAGGTTCTAGTTAATCCAATCGATATTTCTTCAAACTCTATTCCCATTACTTCATTTGTGGGTTTAACTGGTTACAATTATAATGTAACTAAACTATTGGAATATAAACATAAAGAGGAGGAAATTGCAAGAGACAATACATCTCCGGTGTTAGAAATTTCTCCTCTAAAGGATATAACTGGTTATCATATTCCTTTTGCTAGACAAGGATATGTCATGTCGAATGTTATTGGGAGATTTCCTGGGAGAGTATTTCCATTTGTTGGTGCTAATCAAAATATGTTATTCCATCACCATGATGTTAACCTACACAAATGCAATTGGGTTGATACTAGGCAGGAGAGAAAATTTCATGGTTTCTTATTGTCTGTAACATGCGAACCTACTATGGCGGAGAAAGTAACTCCAAGCAGTCACCAAATATTTAGGCCAATAAAGCCGTTAGATTGTTTCTTGCAGTGTGTGGTCTAGTTTATAAAGCAAGGTCTACTTCGCCGTACTTTTCATTTGATCCTAGTTTTGGTTTGTTCACCACAGTTGTTGGCGCTGCAAGATATTATTTAGTCATGATTGTAGATGATTTCAAACAGATTATTAGGATATTAGAGGGTCATATTGATTCCATCCCCTGATCTATGTATTTTAAATCAATTCCCATTTGATCCTGGTGCGTATTTGTTCATGGTAACCACTATCGGACGCCTCCAGGTTCTTCAATTGCAACCTAGGACATCTAAACGCACTCTCTTACTTGTGAAGCTTTACACATTTCAAACTTTTGGGGCATTGTCCTACGTTTGTCGCACTATCGGCGTACGTCACAAAGACATTAAACATCACAATATTTTAGTGAATTTACAGGCTTCTCTAGTCAATTTATGTGACTGGGGACATGCTAAAGTGCTAATTGAAAGAGAACCAAATATATCTTACATATGCTCTCAGTATTATAGAGCGACAGAACTATATTTAGAGAAACAAAGTACACTACTATTGTTGGCATTTGGTCTACTGACAGTGTCCTCGTGGAAAAGAATGCTAAAGAAGAAATAGTTAAGCTTTGGCCTCTTATGGACTTTGCAAGCTTGGATGCTTTGTCTAAGTTGAGTGAAGATCAGATTTTCTTTGACTAGATGAGTTGCTGCTGTGGTGGAACTGAGAAGAATATGCCTAGCTGCGACGAAAATCTCCTTTTCCCTGACTTTTTTATTTCATCTTGTAGAAATATTAAGTTTCAGCATGCAAGAATAACTGATTGTTATTTACTTGCTCAACAACCTGCGATGAATCTTTTTGCATGGGATCCAATAATACATTCCAAGTTTATGGCTCTAACAAGTTATACGGTGAACATTGCGGCACTATTATTAGTGGGATCTACTGGTAAGTTTTACCTCATTACATATGCTAACCCTATGACTTAAGTATGGGATCTTGGACGGAAATGGGGTACCCATTCTTACCTTTTGCTAACTGATTTTGCCGTAGCAGTTGCTAGATGTGTGCCAATGACTTCATTATTTTATACTATGATCTATTTTAGATCCGGGTGACAGAATTATTGAGTTCCAGCCCGATTCTTTGTTGTATGAGTTTGATGCACTACATGCTTGTAGCTTGACTATGATGGAAAGCGTGTTTTTATTAGATGATGTAGAGGTTGATTTGATGAAAAGAGCTTCAATTATTGTTGCTGATAGTGTTCACAGGACAATGATAATTGAGGGTAAAAGCACTTCTATCTTGGTTGATCCTAAGAGTAGAGTTGGAAAGGTTACAACTATTGGGAGGCTTATGTGTTATCTTGCCTATTTTGTTGGCTGTATAAGCATTGCAGAACACAGTAGGGACCATCAACTTCTTGAGTCAAATTCACTACGTGAACTAATTAGCAATGCCAAAACAGTACAAACTGACAATTCAAGTTGTGGTGGTATATTTCTGGAGGCTCAGTTTGACAAGTCTAGAAGAGTATCTAGTGTCGAAAAGGAAACGCTTCTCCTTGAAAGATCTCAAGAATTATTATTTTTAGTTCTTGAACAGAATCATCATTGTTTCTATCTTCTCTATGCAGTACCCGCGGAGATGAACAAAAGGTGTAGGTTGGGGGATCCTGAATCATTTGACTACCTCAATCAGTCTTATTGCTATGGACTAGTAAATGTTACTGGTTCTCATGGCTCTCTTGGTATAAAAAAGGTAATGGAAATTGTTACACTTAGGGTGAAGGAACATGAAGCAACTTTTAGATTTGTGGCTTATGTTTTTTCTCTTGGTAATTTAGAAGTGGCAAAGGGCACTAAATTTGATTCATCAATTCTTAAGGTTGATAGACATTGGTCAGCTCTTGACACATATTCAAGTCTTGATAGATTCACTAATACTCCAATATTAGTGTGGCTCTACTCGAACCTTGAGAATAAGGTTACCTTGAGGATAAGGTTCTTTTTGAGGGCGGGAGTATTGTTGTGAACCAAGATAACTCAAATAATGTGTATGGGCCAGATATTTGGACAGAGGCTGTTGGGCTGGGGGCTAAACTGCGAAGAGGTCCAAGATTTAGAAAGCCCAACAAAAGATTTGTGTGGGATCCATGTTAAGGAAGCACGTGACTATGTGAATAAAAGGGGTTATCGTCTGGATTTGAAGATTAGGCAAATGTTATGTGAAAAGCTCTGTACTTCTCATCTCTTTATGTCTAAGCTTCTCATCTCCTTCTTCTATGGTGTATTTCTGTCCTCTCATCCCTCTATGTTATATATCAATTATCTTTTACTGTTTCATTACAATTTCCAGTTATTTGTAATCCTGTTCAGTGAATCAGTATAGCTAGTTGGTTTAGTTGTTATTCGGTTTGTTTCATTCTCCATTAATTTGCTCTCACAAATGCAACATCTTCTCCATCCAAAATGGTTTCTCTCTTTCCGTACATATTATCAGTAGAGATGGATTTAATTTTTTTAGTTTAAACGGGTGGGATAAACTATCACTTCTTTATATATATATATATATATATATATATATATATATATATATATATATATATATATAAACGTATATCTTTTGAGAATTTTTTTAATATGATGCAACAAGTCAAAGAAAACGCGAGAGAGTTAGCTAAGCCAAAGTAAAACACAAAGCAAAGTCAAAGTTGCCCTTACACGTGTACCTGAACATTTCAAGGCTTCAACCAACTCAGTTATTACAGGGCTAATCTATTCGTATTAATATAATGTCACCTAAACGCTTATAGAAGAAGTGGCGTTTGGCAGCAGCCCAATATTAAAAAAACTTTAGGTTATATACACTAAAATATAATGAGTTTTAATATTAGCAGTGCAAGTTAACCAATTATAGTATATTGTTATTTTAATTTTCAAATTACTTTATTTGGTTTGATATTAAAAGTTATTTGATATTGTAGGTCAATTTAATATTACAAGATAAAAAAATTCATAAATAAAGTTACAATATTACAATAAAGTTATCTGATATAGTTACAAAAGTTCGGTAAATATAATATTCGAGATATTCTTCTGTGGAGAACAAGAAAAGGCAAGAGTCGTGACCCTTAAAATGTGAATAATGCGGGTTTGTAGTAATGACGGCAATTACTTGTCATAATAGATTTAGGAAAAAGATGAAAAGTCAATCTTCCACATTATTTTTGTACTACTTGATATGTTTTTTTTTTGTGGCTTCGAACTTGACATGCTTTTACTACTATCTAGCAACAAGTCGTCCATTATTAAGTGTGGCATTATTAAGACGTCAGCCGTGATTATATATAGTTGGGAGAGATTCATTATCATCATCTAAATGGAGATTGAAATTAAGTGTTAATAATTGCATGGATTGTCACTCAATTTCACTTTGTTGCAGCAAAACTCTTGAGCTTGAATATTTGCATTCCGTATTTGCACCAATGACTGGTGATGCATCAATTAAAATGCCAGAGGGTTGAGGATAGTGTTTACTTGCCCCATCTAGCAAAATTTACTCTAATCTTCTCTGTAACTCATCATCATAGGAAAAGTAAAGTATTTGTGATCATACAGAATTGCAAAAACAATTAATAAATCAAGGCAGAGGAATAAGATAATATACAAGTATAGAGCACACAGAATTTCGAAATATGCACTATAGTAACATCTAAGCCATCCCCAGAAACTCCTCATAATGAACAGCAAGAGTATACAAAACTCAAAAGGAAGTTAGATGGGTGTGGAATGGAGAATTGAAACAAAAGGAATATCTAGTAGCAAAAATATCATGACACCATATAATATATATATATCTTAATTAAAGCTTAACCTTTTTCTTGCACCTCTGATCTTGAATTCTCTGGCTAGTAATATTCACAGTGATACTGCAATTCATCTTTACAACCACATGTTTCTTAATCATCCTCAGCAAATTGACCTTCCCACCAACACTTGTGAAGCTATTCATAGTAAGCAAACCAGTGCTTATATCAGCTAGTAAGCTAGGGTGTGACACAATCTTGTCCGTAATAATATCAATCGTTATGTTCATCCTCATAGTCCGACGTGCCTTCGACTTCCCCGGCGGGCCCCGCGCCTCCCCGACCACCGTGTCACGGTAGGAAATTGTGGTGCTTGTGTTACTATACCTAAATGATGCATAATTAGGATTTCTTACTGATACGTCAGCTTTTATTGTCATGTTGGAACCTGGTTTGGGCATGGGTATGGTGCCAGTGTTAACGAGGTCTAATTTATCCACTGTGACACCGTTCATTCTAATAATAGGGTCTTTTATTTTGAACACTGTGAAGATCAAAATGATGATTATTATGGCTAGAATGAGAAGAAGGATAGATACAAAACCACAACATTTGATGCATCTTCTTTTATGAAATCTTCTCTTGTTTAACGCTGTTTCGTCGTCGTCGCTGCTAGGCCGCTCTGATGCTGGAGCTAATGGTCTGACTTGTTCTCTCTCCACCATTTTTATTTGAGTCTTGAAGCTAACTAATTAGGGGAGATATTAAATGGTTATCTTTGAGATATAAAAATTTGGGACTTTTTGTGTTTGTGCTTGTCCTTTATATAATGTATTGTGAATGGAGATGGTGTGTATGCGGCTCATTCTCATGCCAATAATATATCTTGACTCTAAAAAGTCTTTATCTTAACGAATTTCAGTACTAGAAACAGTGAAATGAAAACACATATAGTACAACATATAGAATTCTGATGTCAAACAACAAACAATCTTGAAGTGAATTTTTACCGACAATTGTATGAAATTGCATGCTTTGTATTTCATGGTGGTCAGGTAACTAACCCATTATTGATTTCCAAATAAAATATAAAAGTAAATATTAGTCAATTACTCTATTTCCATTGATCTCCTAACAGTAAAGTTGGAAAAGAAACAACAAAAAAGTGAGAAAATGCTGTATATACTCATGACTTGGCCTCTTAATTGTGTCAATATGCACTACTTATTTTCTTCGTTTATTAATTGCATTAGTAAGCTGTTTGATGTTAATCAGAAGCTTGATTGAAACATTATATAAATAACTAAAAGTGACGTATTGGAAATCGTCAAAATCCAAAGTCCTCAGGGCTAGAGCTACTCCATCCAGTCCACTTTATTTGATTTTTTTGCTTTATTTTGTGATTCATAATATTTGATTTTTTCAGATATCAAGAACGAATTAACTTTTTTTTTCCAAAGTTGCTCATGAAGTAAAAAACCTAGGAGTATTTGTTATATTTTCAATGAACAAATTAAGATTAATATGGTCAATTTCATTATTAATTAATGCTAAAATGTGAATTCCTTGATATGTGTAAAAACAACTTAAAAAAAAAGAAAGATGGGGAAGTATTTGTTTACATCAAATGCATGAAAATATGGTTGAATAAAGAACGTCTGAATATCCAAAATTATACGAAATCAGAGGATTGTTGGTTGGTTGTTGGAGGAAATGCTTGAGAAGAGCCACCTTATTTATTATGCTAATCCCAAATAGTCAATTCTCTCACTCAGCAGTTGTTCAAAAGTCACCAATGCAGCACTGAAATTAATGAGAGCTTTCCAACATATTTTGACACATGAAAGTCTTCGTATCTTTTTTCAATAATTGAATGATGGTCGTTTGAGAAATTTAAGTGTTTGCAATTTAAGGCAGCTGCTTCGTTTTTATCACGATTACGATGTTTAAATCTGAAATATGTTTAATTATTAAGACACTATTTTTGAATTTGAAAGCTGAATAATTAAGTTAGCTTATTTTCTCAACTTCGGAGTGTGTATAATTCATCTTTATCCAATAAGTTTAGTGCAATATACTACTTTTCTGTAACATTTCGCAGACTAATAATGCATTGTACAATTAAATGATAGTAAAAAATGCGGCAAAAAATTGATAGTAGTAGAAAAGGCGTTTATCTGATATTGACAGAGAACACATTTTTTTTTAGATCTAACTACAAAGTTTGGATAAAATTGTCCTTTCCCAGTGAAGACGAATTAACCCGATTAGCCACCCACTCAATCGCTTATATATGTATAATTTATATATAATATATATACAATAGTATATAATATATGTATAATTTATGTATATGACTAGAAAAAATAAACAGTGAATATGGACGACCATTTGTGTAAAAAAACCCATAATTTTTCTCCACAACCAAGATTCCTTTTTTATTTTTATTTTTTATTTTTAATATTGCGTTTGAGGATATACTTAAAGATAACTTATCTGTAAAAATAATTCAGCTAGCTTCTGAACACCCTTCAAAGTTGTCTTACAAATTTTCAGGAAAAAATAAGAGGAAAATGCGCTGAGACTTATTCTCTTGGTTTTTCCATAGAGAATATATGTTTATGAAGAAATGGAAAAAACCACACCGTTGCCTCTACTAGTTATTTAAGTCTGCAAAAATAAAAAATAAAATTAAAATTTAGAATACAAAAATATAAAGTAAAAAAGAGTGTCTTGTGCCTTTACGTAAACGCCACAAATATTTTCAACAGTAAACTATTTTATGCTATTTGGAATGTGCCACAACCCAATTTTCCTCCGTAGGATGTCGTGATGACACCTAATCTCTAAGATTAGGTAAACCTATCAATTATGCGGAATACAAAACTGAAACTCAAATTTCAACATATAAAATAAATCAAACCGCGATTCAAATAGTTACAACTCCAAAACCCGGAAGAAATAAGTCACAAGTTTCTAAGAATTTATTCTAAGTGTCTCTATACATCAGAGTCTAAAGAGAATGAGGAAAACAACATAATACAGATAGAAGGGGACTTCGAGGTCTGCGGACGCTGGCAGATATACCTTGAAGTCTCCGCGTACGGCTAGTTTACTGATGCCTGGTCTGATAGGAACTACCTGGATCTGCGCAAAAAGACGTGCAGAAGCGCAGTATGAGTACACCACAGCGGTACCCAGTAAGTGCCAAGCCTAACTTCGGTAGAGTAGTGACGTGGTCAGGTCAAACCCTACTAGAATAATAAAAGACATGGTGAAAAGTTTAACAATATAATAATAATAATGACAATGGGGATGAATCAAGTAAGTAGTATGTCACAATTTAACTACACAGAATAAGGGCAAATAACACCTCGCGGAAGAAAAATAAAAATTTACAACTTTAAGGAAAACACCAAAATAACCAAAGGCAATGCAACCATAAAGAAATATCAATAAGGGCACTCCCGAGCTACCGCCTCGTAGTCCCAAATCATAAATAAATTCACAATATCTCATTTTCTTATATCACCGCGGGATCCTTCACATTTAATTTTAAAGAAAATATTTTTTCCGAAATAGCATCCCGCATTTTAGCCACCCTTATCACACCGCTTAACTTCTAGTAGTTCCCCTACTAGCAATGCGTATAAAGCCACCTTTATCTCACCGCATGCGTTTCAACACCCAAATCTTATACCACCGCATGCATATCAATATCACAATATATCACAATTTGCACCTCAAGTGCCCAAATATTTTAACTTGCCAAAATAAATCAACAAGAGCAATATTTTTTCACAATAAGGAGCTCACGACTCAATCACAATGAATAAAAAATCTCCCAAAATATTCGGAAGTGAATAACTCAACAAATATAGTATTTCACAAATTTAACACATTGCCTCAGTACCAAAATTTTTAATATCAAATACTTCATATTAATAATAATTCAATTAAAAAAAATTCAACTTTCAAATAATGAGCACAGAATAAAAGAAACAAAGTTTCAATTAAACATGTAAAGCAATTAGCAGGAAAAATGTCAGGTAAATTAAAAATAAAAATAGATCAATGATGATGAATATAACCGTATCAAATAATTTTATTAATATGTAACAGAGATCTACACAATTTAAAATCAAAGTTCTTCACATTTAGCCCGTGTACACACTCGTCACCTCGCGTACACGACTTTTAACACATCATAATTATCATATCAATACAAATCCTAAGGGGAATTTCCCCCATATAAGGTTAGACAAGTCACTTACATTGAACCGTAAAATTCTTTACTCTGCTATGCCTTTACCTCGTGAATTAGCTTCCGAAAGCCTCGTATCTAGTCACAATTAATTCGATTTAATCAATATAAATTATTGGAAATTAATTCCATATGAAAATATTTATTTTCCAACAAAATCTGAAATTTAACTCAAAAACCGCCTGTGGATCCTACATCTCGGAAGTCGAGAAAAGTTACAAAATATGAACGCTCATTCAACCACGAGTCCAACCATACCACAATCACTAAATTCCGACATCAACTCAACCCTTAAATCTTCAATCTAAACTTAGGAATTTTCATAATTTTTTCAACTTAATCCACAAATTAAATATTAAAAACTACCATAGATTCGGGTACTTTAATCAAAATTGAGTTAAGAACACTTACCCCGTTATTTTCTTATAAATTGCCTCTTTCCGAGCTCCAATTTGTCAAAAATGGAAAATGGGACGTCAGAACTTAAAGTTTCTGTCCGGGCGTTTCTTCTTCGCGAACGCGATAACTCCCTCGCATTCGCGAAGCACATTTTTGTGCTGCCCGTATTTCCTCCTTCGCGAACGCGAGCCCGGTCTCGCGAACACAAAGACCAAATTTCCCCCATGCCGGCTTTCCCTTTTGCGAACGCGGGGCCTCGATCGCGAACGCGTAGCCTTGCCCCTCGAACCTTCGCGAACGCGTGCCCCCGGTCGCGAACGCGAAGCACAACATGGCCAGTCCGAATTTCCTCTTCGCGAATGCGTGCCCCCGGACGCGAACGCGAAGCACAAAATGGCCAGTCCGAATTTTCTCTTCGCGAATGCGAGACTCCCCTCGCGAACGCGATAAAGGAAACCGGATACAGGTATCAGAAAATTTCAGCAGCTATTTAAGTCCAAATTTCGATCCGTTAACCATTCGAAACTCACCCGAGGCCCCCGGGACCTCAACCAAATATACAAACAAGTCCTAAAACATCATACGAACTTAGTTAAAATCTCAAATCACATTAAACAACGCTAAAATCACAAATCATACCCAAATTCAAGCATAATAAAACTTAAAAATTCCAACTTCTACATTCGATGCCGAAACCTATCAATTTAATTCCGATTGACCTCAAATTTTGCACACAAATCATAAATAATATAACGGAGCTATGAATATTTTCAGAACTGGATTCCGACTCCGATATCAAAAAATCAACTCCCCGGTCAAAACTTCCAAACTTAAATTTCTATTTTAGCCATTTCAAGCCTAATTTAGCTACGGACTTCCAAATAATTTTTCGGACACGCTCCTAAGTCCAAAATCACCATACAGAGCTATTATGGATCATCAAAACTCTATTTCGGAGTCGTTTACACATAAGTCAATATTCGGTCAACCTTTTCAACTTAAGTTTTCAACCTTGAGACTAAGTGTCTCAATTCATTCCGAAATCTCTTCGGACTCAAACTGACTACCCTAACAAATCACAATACAGCTATAAAGTACAGAATGAACAGTAAATAAGGGAATGGGGCTACAACTCTCAAAACGACCGACCGAGTTGTTACATCCTCCCCCTCTTAAACAAACGTTTGTCCTCGAACGTGTTTTGAATTATACCTGGAGTGGTGAAAAGATGAGGATAACAGCTACGCATATCATGCTCAGTCTCCCAAGTTGCCTCCTCGACCGGATGACCCCTTCACTGTACTTTTACTGAAGCAATTTCTTCGATCTTAGCTTTCTAACCTGTCTGTCCAAAATGGCCACTGGTTCCTCAACATAAGATAGATCCTTGTCCAACTGGACTGAGCTGAAGTCTAACACATGAGACGGATCGCCGTGTTACTTCCGGAGCATGAAAACATGGAACACTGGATGAACTGAAGAGAGACTAGATGGTAGTGCAAGTCTGTAAGCCACCTCTCCAACTCTCTCGAGAATCTCAAAAGGTCCGATATACCTCGGGCTCAACTTGCCCTTATTTCTGAACCTCATAACACCCTTCATAGGCGAAACCCGAAGCAAGACCCGCTCACCAATCATGAATGCAACATCACGAACCTTCCGATCCGCATAACTCTTCTGTCTAAATTGGGCGGTACGAATTCGATCCTGAATCAACTTAACCTTTTCCAAAGTATCTTGAACCAAGTCCATACCCAATAGTCTAGCTTCACCCGGCTCGAACCAACCCATTGGAGACCGGCACCGCCTACTATATAAGGCCTCATACGGCTCCATATGAATGCTCCACTGATAACTATTATTGTAAGCAAACTCCGCAAGTGGCAAGAACTGATCCCAAGCACCCCCAAAATCTATCACACACGCACAAAGTATATCCTTTAGTATCTGAATAGTGCGCTCGGACTGTCCGTCCGTCTGAGGGTGAAATGCTATACTCAACTCCACACGAGTACCCAACTCTCTTTGTACAGCTCTCCAGAACCGTGATGTAAACTGCATACCCCGGTCAGAGATGATAGATACCGGTACGCCATGAAGCCTGACAATCTCGCGAATGTAAACCTGAGCCAGCTGCTCCGAAGAGTAAGTAGTAATCATAGGAATGAAATGAGCTGACTTGGTCAATCTATCCACAATCACCCAAACTACATTGAACTTCTTTTGAGTCCGTGGGAGCCCAACAACAAAATCCATAGTGATCTGCTCCCATTTTCATTCTGGAATCTCTAACTTCTGAAGCAATCTACCCGATCGCTGATGCTCATACTTCACCTGCTGACAATTTAGGCACCGAGCTACATACTCCACTATGTTTTTCTTGATCCGTCTCCACAAATAGTGTTGTCTCAAGTCCCGATACATCTTTGCAGCACCCGAATGAATGGAGTACCGCGAACTGTGAGCCTCCTAGAGAATCAACTCACGCAAGCCATCTACATTGGGTACACATAGCCTGCCCTGCATCCGTAATACACCGTCATCTCCAATAGTGACTTCCTTAGCATCACCATGCTGAACTGTGTCCTTAAGGACAAGCAGATGGGGGTCATCATACTGACGCTTCCTGATACGATCATATAGAAAAGACTGAGAAACCACACAATCCAAAACTCGGCTCGGCTCGGAAACATCCAATCTAACAAACTGGTTGGCCAACACCTGAACATCCAAGGCTAAAGGAATTGGTAGATATGCTAAACTAGCCAAACTTTCCGCTTTGTGACTCAGGGCATTGACCACCACGTCGGCCTTCCCGGGATGATAAAGAATGGTGATGTCATAATCCTTAAGCAACTCCAACCACCTCCGCTGCCGCAAAGTAAGATCCTTCTGTTTAAACAGATGTTGTAGACTCCAGTGATCGATATAAACCTCACAATGGACATCGTACAAATAATGTTGCCAAATCTTCAAGGCATGAACAGTAGCTGCTAATTCAAGGTCGTGTACCGGATAATTCTTCTCATGTACCTTTAACTGTCTGGGCGCATAGGCAATCACCCTACTGTTTGCATCCACACTACGCTGAGACCAATACGCGACGCATCACAATACACAGTATAAGACTCTAAACCTGTAGGCAATACCAATACTGGGGCTGTAGTCAAAGTTGTCTTGAGCTTTTGAAAGCTCTCCTCACATTCCTCGGTCTACCTGAACGGAGCACCCTTCTGGGTCAATTTGGTCATAGGTGTAGGAATAGAAGAGAAACCCTTTACAAATCGGCGATAATACCCCGCCAAGAAAACTCCGGATCTCCGTAGCTGAGGATGGTCTGGGCCAACTTTGCACTGCCTCAATCTTCTTCGGATCTACCTTGATCCCTTCGCATGAAACTATATGACCCAAGAATCCCACTGAATCAAGCCATAATTCACACTTTGAAAATTTTGCATATAACTTCTTTTCTCTCAAAGTCTGAAGCACAGTCCTCAGGTGCTGCTCATGATCTTCCCGGCTCCGGGAGTACACTAGAATGTCATCAATAAACACAATGACGAAGGAGTCAAGATAGGGCTGAAATACACTGTTCATCAAGTGCATAAATGTTGCTGGGGCGTTGGTCAGCCCAAATGACATTACAAGGAACTTATAATGATCATACCGAGTCCTGAAGGCAGTCTTTGGAATATCTGATTCTCGAATCTTCAACTGATGATACCCTGACCACAAATCAATTTTCGAGAACACTCTGGCACCCTGAAGCTGATCAAATAGGTCATCAATACGTGGCAATGGATACCTGTTCTTCATTGTAACCTTGTTCAACTGGCGATAATCAATACACATCCGCATAGAACCATCCTTCTTCTTCAGAAATAAGACAGGAGCACCCCAAGGCGATACACTGGGCCAAAACCCCCCTTATCAAGCAGCTCCTGTAACTACTCTTTTAATTCCTTCAATTCTGCTAGGGCCATACGATATGGTAGAATAGAAATGGGCTGAGTGCCCAGTAACAAATCAATACAAAAATCAATATCCCTGTCGGGTGGCATACATGGAAGATCCGCTGGAAATACATCTAGAAAATTGCTTACTATCGAAACTGACTCCACGTTAGGAGTATCAACACTAACATCTCTCACATAGGCCAGATACACATTACACCCCTTCTCAACCATTCGTTGAGCCTTAAGAAATGAAACAACCCTGCTAGGAACATAATCTAAGGTACCTCTCCACTCTAGCCATGGTAGACCAGGCATAGCCAACATCACCATCTTAGCGTAACAATCAAGGATAGCATGATAGAGCGACAACCACTCCATGCCCAAAATAATATCGAAATCCACCATACTGAGCAATAATAAATTAGCTCTGGTCTCAAAACCACTGATAACAATCAAACACGACCGATACACGCGGTTAACAATAATAGATTTACCCACGGGTGTAGATACATAAATAGAAGAACTCAAAGAATCATGGGATAGTCCCAAATACGGGGTAAAATAAGATGAAACATAAGAATAAGTGGAGCTTGGATCAAATAAGACTGATGCATCCCTATGACAGACCGGAACAATACCTGTGATAACAGAATCGGATGCAACTGCCTCTGTCCTAGCAGGCAGGCATAATATCTGGCTCGGCCTCCCCCTCTAGGGCGACCTCTACCTGTTCGACCTCCACCTCTAGCTGGTTGTGCAGGTGGAGTGGAAATTGGTGCAGTAATCATGGCCTGAGAAGCCTGAGGGCCCTATGAAATAGGTGGGGCCTGAGAAACCTGTGGGGGTGCACCCCTCTTAAGTCTAGGGCAATCCCTCATTATATGACGAGTGTCACCACACTCAAAATAATCCCTCGGAGGACGTGGCTGCTGGGACTGGCTCGAGCCTGATCAATTGGACTGTCCGCTGAAAGCACTCCGTACAGGAGGTACAATAGACACTGGCGGTGCATAATATGGAACCCGAGGTCTGGGAGTAGCCGGAGTACTGCTGGCAGCTGGAAGTGCTGAATGAATAGGACAACCATATAGCCTCTACCATGACGGGCTACAGCTGGGGCACGAGAACTGTTATATGTGCCAGAATCTCGGGGTCTCTTAGCTTCCCTTTCTTCTCTCTCCCCGATCTGCATACCCTCCAATGTCCTAGCAATTGACACCATATGTTAGTATGCGATGTCCATCTCCAGCTCTCGGGCCATACTGAATCTGATACAAGGGTGGAGCCCCTATATAAATCGGCGAACCCGTTCTCGAATAGTAGCAACCAAAGTTGGTGCATGCCTAGCCAAATCACTGAATCGGATCGCATAACGGTCATAGAGCCTTGGCGCAACTGCTCAAACTCTGTGCGCCATACATTTCTAAGACTCTGAGGAATATATTCCCTCAAGAACATATCTAAAAACTGAGTCCAAGTGAGTGAAGCTGCCTCAGCCGGACTATCCAACTCATATGCCCGCCACCACTGGTAGGCCGCTCCTCTAAGCTGGAATGCCGTGAAAGAAACTCCACTAGAATCCACAATACCCATAGTACGGAGGATACTGTGACATTTCTCAAGAAAACCTTGAGCATCCTCTGAAGCCAAATCGCTGAAAGTGGGAGGGTGGTACTTCTTGCACCTCTCGAGCCTTAGTTGCCCCCCTCCAAAACTGTTGCCCTAGCCTCGGGCCGAACTGGGAAAACTGGCTGCACTAGTATAACCTCTAGAGCATGGTCAACCTGGGTCTGTGGCTCTGGGGTACGTGCTACAGGAGTCTGTGCTCCTTCCCGGCCTGAGATATGGCAGGAGCAAGTGGAATTAACCCTGCTTGAGCTAGAGTGCAAAACATGCTCAAAAACTGGGCAAGAGTCTCCAGAATTACAGGAGTAGTAACAGGCTTCTCAGGTGCCTGCTCTCCAACTGGAGCTACTGGTGGTTCCTCTGCAGCAGCTCGTGCAGGTGCCCTGACTGCACCACGTGGTCTTCCTCGGCCTCTGCCCTGGCCCCGACCTCTTGCGGCTCCAACATGGGGCATGGGTGTCTGATCATCGGATCCAGTTGTGCGTGTCCTCACTATCTGTTAGAGAATAGAAAGACAAGGGTTTAGAATTTCGATGTCAACAAATGCGCACGATAAAGAATCAAAGAAGTGAACTTTTCCTAATAGTTCCATAGCCTCCTGAAGATATGTACAGACTTATCCGTACCGATCTGCGAGACTCTACTAAACCTGCTTGTGACTCATAACACCTATGAACCTAGAGCTCTGATACCAACTTGTCACGACCCCAATTTCCCTCAGTAGGATGTCATGATGACACCTAATCTCTAAGACTAGGCAAGCCCATCAAATATGCTAAATACAAAACTGAAACTAAAATCTCAACATATAAAATAAATCAAACCGCGATTCAAATAGTTACAACTCCCAAAACCCGGAAGAAATAAGTCACAAGCTTCTAAGAATTTATTCTAAGTGTCTCTATACATCAGAATCTAAAGAGAATAAGGAAAACAACATAATATGGATAGAAGGGGATTCCGAGGTCTGCGGACGCTGTCAGATATACCTTGAAGTCTCCGCGTACGGCTAGTTCACTGATGCTTGGTTTGATAGGAAGTACCTATATCTACACAAAAAGATGTGCAGAAGCGTAATATGAGTACACCACAGCGGTACCCAGTAAGTGCCAAGCCTAACCTCGGTAGAGTAGTGACGAGGTCAGGTCAGGCCCTAATGGAATAATAAAAGACAGGGTGAAAAGGTTTTACAATATAATAATAATAATAATAATAATAATAATAATAATAATAATAATAATAATAATAATAATAATAATAATAATAATAATAATGACAATGGGGATGAATCAAGTAAGTAGTATTTCACAATTTAACTAACAAAATAAGGGCAAATAACACCTCGCGGATGGAAAACAGAAATTTACAATTTTAAGGAAAACACCAAAATAACCAAAGGCAATGCAACCATATAGAAATATCAACAAGGGCACTCCCGAGGTACCACCTCGTAGTCCTAAATTATAAATAAATTCATAATATCTCATTTCCTTATATCATCGTGGGAGCCTTTACATTTAATTTTAAAGAAAATATTTTTCCCGAAATAGGATCCCGCATTTTAGCTACCCTTATCACACCACATGACTTATAGTAGTTCTCCTACTAGCCACGCGTATCAAGCCACCCTTATCTCACCGCATGCGTTTCAACACCCAACCTTATACCACCACATGCGTATCAATATCATAATATATCACAATTTGCACCTCAAGTGTCCAAATATTTCAACTTGCCAAAATAAATCAACAACAACAATATTTTTCCACAATAAGGAGCTCGCGGCTCAATCACAATGAATACAAAATCTCCCAAAATATTCGGAAGTGAATAACTCAACAAAAATATTATTTCACGAATTTAACTCATTGCCTCAACACCAAAATTTTTAATGCAAATACATCATATTAATAATAATTCAATTAAAAAAATTCAACTTTCAAATAATGAGCACAGAATAAAAAAAATAAAGTTTCAATTATACAGGTAAAGCAATTAGTAGGAAAAATGTCAGGCAAATTAAAAATAAAAATAGATCAATGATGATGAAAATAACCAGATAAAATAATTTAATTAATGTATAACAGAGATCTACACAATTTAAAATCAGAGTTCTTCATATTTAGTCCGTATACACACTTATCACCTCGCATAGACGACTTTCAATACATCACAATTATCATATCAATACAAATCCTAAGGAGAATTTCCCCCACTCAAGGTTAGACAAGTCACTTACCTTTAACCATGAAATTCTGTACTCCGCTATGCCTTTGTCTCGTGAATTGGCCTCCGAAAACCTCGTATCTAGTCATAATTAATTCGATTTGTTCAATACAAATTATTATAAATTAATTCCATATGAAAATACTATTTTTTCAACAAAATCCGAAATTTAACTCAAAAATCGCCCGTGGGGCCCATATTTCGGAACCCAACAAAAGTTACAAAATATGAACGCCCATTCAACCACGAGTCCAACCATACCAAAATCACTAAATTCTGACATCAACTCGATCCTTAAATCTTCAATCTAAACTTAGGGACTTTCACAATTATTCCAACTTAATCCACCAATTAAATGTTAAAAACTACCATAGATTCGGGTACTTTAACCAAAATTGAGTTAAGAACACTTATCCCGTTGTTTTTCTTGAAAATCTCCTGCAAATCGCCTTTTCCCAAGCTCCAATTTGTCAAAAATGGAAAATGGGACGAAGTCCCATTTTCAGAACTTAAAGTTTCTATCCAGGCGTTTCTTCCTCGCAAACGCGACAGCTCTCTCGCGTCCGCGAAGCACATTTTTGTGCTTCCCGAATTTCCTCCTTAGCGAACACGAGCCCGGTCTGCGAACGCGAAGACAAAATTTCCCCCAGGCCGGCTTTCCCTTTCGCAAATGCGAGGCCTCGTTTGCGAACGCATAGCTTTGCCCCTCGACCCTTCGCGAATGCGTGCCCCTTGTTGCGAACGCGAAGCACAAAATGGCCAGTTCAAATTTCCTCTTCGCGAATGTTTGCCCCCGGTCGCGAATGCGAAGCACGAAATGGCTAGTCCGAATTTCCTCTTCGCGAACGCGATGAAGGAAACCAGATACAGGTATCAGAAAATTCCAGCAGCTATTTAAGTCAAAATTTCGATCCGTTAACCATCCGAAACTCACCCGAGGCCCCCAGGACCTCAACCAAATATACAAACAAGTCCTAAAATATCATACGAACTTAGTCGAAATCTCAAATCACATCAAACAACGCTAAAATCACAAATCATACCCAAATTCAAGCTTAATGAAACTTAAGAATTCCAACTTCTACATTCGATGCTGAAACCTATCAATTCAATTCCGATTGACCTTAAATTTTGCACACAAGTCATAAATAACATAACGGAGCTATGAAAATTTTCAGAACTGGATTCTGACTCCGATATCAAAAAGTCAACTCCTCGGTCAAACTTCCAAACTTAAATTTCTATTTTAGCCATTTCAAGCCTAATTTAGCTATGAACTTTCAAATAATTTTCTTGACACACTCCTAAGTCCAAAATTACCATACTAAGCTATTGAAATCATCAAACCTCTATTCCGAGGTCGTTTACACATAAGTCAATATCCGGTCAACCTTGAGACTAAGTGTCTCAATTCATTCCGAAATCTCTTCGGACTCGAACTGACTACCCTGGCAAGTCACAATACAACTATTAAGTACAGAATGAGCAGTAAATGGGAGAATGGGGCTACAACTCACATAATGACCGGCCGGGTCGTTACATCATGAAGGTAAGAAAAACTTGGGTTGGATTAGGTAAATGGGTCGAAATAAGACCATCTTTATTTTCAGACCAAGATTGCCACGTGGCCTAGTGAAAAATCACCATGTCATTAAATAGAAGGCCCACAGGATCAGTCGTTAGTCGCGGGGATAATTTTGTTAATAAAATTAATGTCGTATATTTTTTTGGACGAATAGGTGGACGTAGGACATCTATAAACCATTTAGAAAACGATAGGGGTAGTGTAAGCCCTTTTCCATTTTTTTATTCATTCCAAAGGCTTCTTTCTACCATATCACCCTTGATACGCTTTAGGGGTCGTTTAGTTGGGAAATAAGTTATCGCAGAATTGATTATTTCGGGATTAGTTATCCGGTATTGTTATCCCACCCTCCAATTGGAATAAAAATAACACTACAATCCTGGGATAACTAGTACTGAAATTAGTTATATCGTGATTTTATCCCAACCAAATGTGGGATAAACTCATCTCAAATTTATTTCCAAAATTATTTATCCCTTATCCCTCGTATCAAACGAGTCCTTAAAGATTTTTCAAGATCATCAAATAGTTGCTTCTCTATATATCTTTGAAAGTTATACCTTTCTTTTTTCGAAAATTAACCATTAATGCCCAAAATTTTAAATTTAGGGATAAAAATTAAAGATCACAAAATCATTGCCCTTACATTATAAGAAAAATACGAAGAAACAAGAATAGGAGGGGAGGGGTGGGTGTTGCTTGTAGCCTTTGAATTCGGTTGATTTTCAATAATTTATGTTATATATATATATCATGTATGAGTAAGCACTATTGTTATTAGGATCCGTAGATTTTGTGAAAAATATTTCACATAATTATTTTGAGATTTAAACAGGAAGAAAAAAGAGGAGCAAATTAAAAATACACCCTGGTAGTTAAACAACAACAACATCATACCAAGTATAATCCCACATAGTGAGATCTGGGGAGGGTAGTGTGTATACAGACCTTACTCCTACCTTATGGAGGTAGAGAGGTTGTTTCCAATAGACTGGTTCTATTCGGGACTATGTGACCTTGTTGCTGGACATCTAAAACCTGTCGCATGAGGATAAACTGCACAATTTCATTTCCGGAATGCAAGGTTGGGCACAAAACGAAATTTGTAGGCAGGAAGTTAAAGATCTACCTAGTGCAATTGCAGCAATGGATGCGTTGGTGGATTTTTGCTTAACTGGTCTAACTTCTGATCCTGCTTCTTCTTCTAAGTCAAAGAAAAAGGAGAAGAGTAAGGACTGGATGAAGGACAACTGGGAGAAATATGGAAATGACAAAGGCAAAGGCAAGATAGATGCTTCTTCATCATAAACAAACAGGCCAACGGGTGGTAAAAAGGTTTGTGTCACGACCCAATTCCTCCTATAGGCCGTGATGGCACCTAACGTTACCGCTAGGCAAGCCAACCGGGAACTAACTCTGTGATCCTCTCTTTTAAAGATTTGAAATAGTTGATTTTTTTAGTTTATGCATAAATAAGAAGTAAGAGTTTTATAAAAATGCAAGATCAAAATTTTCAAGCAAGTGAGATAAGTAAAATAACCCCAAACCATCAAGTGTCTAGTAGCATAAATCTCCAAGACCTGGTGTCACAAGTGTATGAGCTACTAGTAGAATATACAAACGAGTACTACCCTACTGTCTGAGATGAAATAGACAGAATATAAAGCAAAAGAAAGACTTCGGCTGCTACAGAACGGGCTCAGAAGGCAGCTCACCGCAAAGTCTCGTAGTAGTCAGGGATACGCGCCAGACTGATATCCAGATGCACCTGCCTCAGATCCCACACATTTAGTGCAGAAGTGTAGCGTGAGTATATAAACAACATGTACCTAGTAAGTATCTAGTCTAACCTCGAAGAAGTAGTGAGGAAGGGTCGACTTCGGCACTTACTATGGGCCAACAACAAAATATATAAAACTATAATTAAACATGGGATATGTAAATGACTAGAACTCGGAAGCAAGCAACAAATAAATAAATAATCCTTTCACCGATAGTAAGTACCAAATCAATTTCCCTCATTTCCCTCATTTAACCTTTCAAGCCAATGAAACAATATCAATTATAATTGGGCTCCCAGTATTAATACGCACGAATTATACCGAGGACATACGGCCCGATCCCAAAATACATATACATATTCTGTGTACACTACTGAGGGTCAAACAACACGAACCATAGATGCATATATTAACCTGCCGAGGCGAACGACCCTCTCCCATGAGAGTAGTGTAATTTTAACCCGCTCGCGGAATATACTTGCGACGCGGTTGAACATAGATTTCTCAAGTTATCATAATATCCCTCAACTCTTTCCAAAACAAGAAATTCAACTGGAAACTTTTAAAATATTTAAATCCTCAACCTCCGCTCAATTCAAGACAATTAGTAAGCATAATCAATTAACGGTGTCAACAAAGCGTGGTGTAAACTTAAACTACACGGACATAAGCATAATTAGTAGCTACGTACGGACTATCGTCACCTTGTGCGTACATAGCTCCCACAAATAGAAGCACATATTAATTAAATTAACCTATGGAGTTAATTCCCACTTACAAGGTTAGAAAAGAGACTTACCTCGTCTCAAAGCCTACTTTCCGGTCCAAGATTGTGCTTAAACCCTCAATTCGGTGCCAAACGACTTGAAACTAGTCAAATGTTATATAAAACAGTCAATGCATGCTCAAAAGTTCATATCCTAATTATTAAAGTGATTACCCAACCCCAATTGAAGAATTCCTAAAATTCACCCCCGGGCCCACGTGCCCGAATTTCAGAAATTTTCGGAGAAAATCGTCATCCATAACCTTAAGAATTCAAACATGCAATTTTCATCCCATTCCATAACCATTTTCGTGGTTAAAATCTCATTTTTTTAATCAAGACCTAGGTATTTCATCTAAACCCATGTTTTCCACAAATTTACATGTTAATATCTACCCATAATCTATATATTAAACTCACATTAGGTAGAAATTACTTATCCTCAATAGCTAGGTTGAAATCCCCCTTTTTGAAGCTCCAAAATCGCCCAAGAGTGCAATAAATGAACCCAAAAATGGCTAAGTCCCGATTTTAAAACTCTCTGCCCAGCTGCCCTCTTCTTCGCGAACGCGGAAAAAGGCCTTGTGTTCGCGAAGGAAATCGGTCCAGGCATAGGAAAACTTGGCCTATGCGAATGCGACAGGGGACTCGCGAACGCGAAGGCTTACCAGCCCTGCCCTACGCGAACGCGAAGAGCAATGACACTGACCCCCCTCCCCCAGGTCCATTCCTTCTACGCGAACGCATGGGGGACTTCGCGAGCGCGAAGGGCTAACCGAAGGGCTAATTGCCTCACTACCCAAATCCTTCTTCGCGAACGCGAGAGGGCGTACGCGAACGCGAAGAAGGAAACCAGAACTGAAAAAATCTGGTTTCTTTAACTTGTCTCTGGGTGGTCCGAAACACAACCGAGCCCCTCGGGACCCCGTCCAACCACACCAACAAGTCTATAACATAATATGTACCTGCTCAAACTCTCGAAATGCGTAAAATAACAACAAAACCAAGAATCACACCCCAAAATCAAATTGAATCTAGTTTTTGAACTCCAAGTTTCCAAATCGCTCCGAACGCGCCAAATCATACGTAGACTACTCGGAATGATACCAAATTTTGCGTGCAAGTCTTAAATCACCATACAGAATTATTCCTATGCTCGGAATCCCAAACAGACCTTGATTACTCCAAAACCTACTCCAAACTAAATTTAAAGAATTTTAAAACCTTCAAAGAGCCAACTTTCACTATTAGGCGCCAAAACGCTCCCGAGTCATCCAAAACCCGATCCAAACATACGCCCAAGTCCAAAATTATCATACGAACCTATTGGAACCGTCAAATCCCAATTCCGAGGTTGTTTACTCAAAATGTTGACCGAAGTCAAACTTAGCCTTTTTGAAGCCAACTAGGGAATCAAGTGTTTCGATTTCAACCCGAACCCTTACAAATCTCGAACTAACCATCCCCGCAAGTCATAAAATAGTAAAAGCTCATATAGGGAGCCTTATTTATGGGAACATGGTTCTAGAAAGCAAACGACCGGTCGGGTCATTACATTCTCCACCTCTTAAACAAACGTTCGTCCTCGAACGGGTCTAGAATCATACCTGAAGTGCTAAATAAGTGTGGATATCTGCTCCGCATGTCCTCCTCAGACTCCCAAGTCGCCTCCTCGACTGGTTGGCCCCTCCACTGAACATTTACCGCTGAAATCCTTTTGGACCTCAACTGGCGAACCTGCTTATCAACAATGGCAATTGGCTCCTCCTCATATCCCAGGCTCTCATCTAAGTGAATCGTGCTGAAGTCTAACACATGTGACCTGTCGGCATGATACCTCCAGAGCATAGACACGTGAAAAACTGGATGAACTCCTGATAGGCTGGGAGGCAAAGAAAGCTCATAAGCAACCTCCCCAACTCGTCTCAATACCTCGAATGGACCTATAAACCTTGGGCTCAACTTGCCCTTCTTCCTGAACCTCATGATCCCCTTCATCGGCGAGACTTTCAAGAGAACCTTCTCGCCCACCATGAATGATAAATCACACTCCTTCTAGTCCGAGTAACTCTTCTGTCTAGAATGTGTTGTGTGAAGTCGCTCCTGAATCAACGTTACCTTTTCCAAGGCATCCTTCACCAAATCAGTACCATATAACTTAGCCTCGCTGGGCTCAAACCATCCGATGGGAGAACGACATCGTCGACCATATAAAGCCTCAAATGGAGCCATATCGATGCTGGACTGATAATTGTTATTGTAAGCAAACTCAGCCAAAGGCAAGAATCGATCCCACTGCCCTCTAAAGTCTATCACACATGCCCTAAGCATGTCCTCCAAGATCTGAACTGTCCACTCTGATTGCCTGTCGGTCTGTGGACAAAAAGCTGTGCTGAGCTCTACCCGGGTCCCCAACTCACTCTGTACCGCTCTCCAGAAATGTAAAGTAAACTAAGAGCCTCTATCTGATATGATGAAAACAGGCACACCATGCAACCGAACTATCTCCTGAATATAAATCTGCACTAACCTCTCCGAAGTATACGTGGTCACCACCGGAATGAAGTGTGCCGACTTGGTCAACCTGTCGACAATGACCCAAACTGCATCAAACTTCCGCAAGGTCCACAACAACTAACTACGAAGTCCATAGTAATGCGCTCCCATTTCCACTCAGGTATAGTCATCTGCTGGAGTAGGCCACCTGGCCTCTGGTGCTCATACTTAACTTGCTGGCAATTTAGACACCTCGCAGCATACTCAACTATGTCTTTCTTCATCCACCGCCACCAATAATGCTGCCTCAGGTCGCGATACATCTTTGTAGTACCTGGATGAATAGAATACCGTGAACTGTGTGCCTCCTCTAGAATCCTCTCCCTCAAGCCATTGATGTTAGGAACACATAGATGACCCTGGAGTGGCAGAACACCATCCCCACCGATAGTAACCTCCTTGGTACCACCCTGTAGTACCGTCTCCCTGAGAACCAACAAGTGCGGATCATCAAACTGTCGAGCCTTGATATGCTCCAATAGTGAAGATTGGGCAACAACGCATGCAAGAACTCGGCTGAGCTCTGAAATATCCAACCTCACAAGTCTATTATCTAAGGACTGAACGTCCAAAGCTAATGGCCTCTCCTCTGCTGAGATAAATGCCAAGCTACCCATACTCTCCGCCTTTCTGCTCAAGGCATCCGCAACTACATTCGCCTTGCTCGGATGATAAAGAATAGTAATGTCATATCCCTTTAGTAACTCAAGCCACCTGCGCTACCTCAAATTGAGATCCCTTTGCTTGAACAAATGCTACAAGCTGCGATGATCATTATAAACCTCACAGGACACCCCATAAAGATAGTGCCTCTAGATCTTAATAGCATGAACAATAGCGACCAACTCATCGTGTACATGATAGTTATTCTCATGGGGTTTTAGCTGACGTGAAGCATATGCAATAACTTGCCCCTCCTGCATCAATACACAACCCAAGATAACGCGTGAAGCGTCGCAATACACGGTATACATCCCCGAACTGGAAGGCAACACTAGAACTGGTGTTGTAGTAAGAGCTGTCTTGAGCTTTTGGAAGCTTGCTTCAGAATCGTCGGACCAACGGAACGGAGCACCCTTCTGGGTCAACTTAGTCAAAGGTGCTGCAATAGATGAGAAGCCCACCACGAATCGACAATAATAACCTGCTAACCCCAAGAAGCTCCTGATCTCAGTCACTGTAGCAGGACGAGGCCAACTCTGAACTGCCTCAATCTTCTTGGGATCCACCTTAATGCCCTCGTCGGATACAACATGCCCCAAGAATGCTACAGAATCTAGCCAAAACCCACACTTGGAGAACTTAGTATATAACTTCTGTTCCCGCAAGGTTTGAAGCACCACTCTCAAGTGCTGCTCGTGCTCCTCCATGCTGCGCGAGTAGATCAAAATGTCATCAATGAAGACAATGATAAACGAATCAATATAAGGCCTGAACACCCTGTTCAACAAATCCATAAATGCCGCTGGGGCATTAGTTAAACTGAAAGACATCACTAGAAACTCATAATGGCCATATCTAGTTCGGAAAGCAATCTTCAGAACATCCGAATACCGAATGTTCAACTGATGGTACCCCGATCTCAAGTCTATCTTAGAGAACACCCTGGCACCCTGCAACTGGTCAAATAAATCATCAATCCGCGGTAACAGGTACTTGTTCTTAATGGTAACTTTGTTCAACTAGCGGTAATCAATGCACATCCACATAGTCCCATATTTCTTCTTCACAAATAATATTGGTGCACCCCAATGTGATACACTCGGCCTGACGAACCCCTTTGCTAGCAACTCCTCAAGATGTTCCTTCAACTCCTTCAACTCTTTTGGAGCCATACGGTACGGTGGGATGGATATAGGCTGGGTACTTGGCGCCAAATCAATGCAGAAATCGATGTCATGATCTGGTGGCATGCCTGGAAGATCAGAAAGAAACACATCGGAGAACTCCCGCACTACGGGTACTGAATCAATCGCCGGAGTCTCCGCGGTAGTATCACGAACATAAGCTAGATAAGCCAAATAACCTTTCTCGACCATGTGTCTAGCCTTCATAAAAGAAATGATCTGACTAGGTGTGCTGATAGACGAACCCTTCCACTCCAATCTAGGCAACTCTGGTATTGCCAAGGTAACAGTCTTGGCATGGCAATCTAGGATGGCGTGATATGAAGATAACCAGTCCATGCCTAGGATAACCTCAAAGCCAGTCATATCGAGCAGCAGAAGATCTACTCTAGTCTCATAACCACAGAATGTAGCAATGCATGACCGATAGACCCGATCCACAATAACAGAATCACCCACCGGAGTGGACACATAAACAGGAGTACCCAAGGACTCACGAGGAACATCCAGGAAATGAGCAAACAAAGATGACACATATGAATAGGTAGACCCTGGATCAAATAATACCGAAGCATCCCTACCGCATACAGAAATAATACTTGTGATCACGACATCTGAGGCCACTGCATCTGGTATGGCCGGGAAAGCATAGAATCTAGCTGGAGCACCACCGGCCTGGCCTCCACCCGCCTGACCTCTATTTTTAGGATGTCCCCTGCCACCTGCCCTCCGCCTCTGGGCGGACGGATGGCTGGTGCGGCTACTGTTGCTGTAATCATGGGCTAATGACCCTGCTGCACTACCTTGCCTCGAAGTTTGGGACAAAATCTGTTCATGTGGCTAGGATCACCACACTCGTAACAACCCCTCAGAGTGGTGGATTGCTTCCCTGAGGTCTGACCCTGATGGCCTGAATACCCACTAGAAGAACCCTGGATAGCTGGTGGGTGGTAGGAACTCTCTGGCATGGCACTTGAATAGGGATAAACTAGAGCACCCCGAGGAGGCGGCGATGCTAGATATGTAAGCCTACTCGGCTGACCTCTCCCAAACTGACCTCTGCCCCCAGATGGAGCACCACTGAATCCTCCCGAATGATGGAACCGCTTGCCCCGCAGCATCTACTCTCGATTTCACTGGCGATAACCCTTAATCCTCCGATCTATCTCCACAACCAGCTAGTAAGAGGTCCCCCTCTCAACCTCTCGGGCCATAATGGCCCGAATACCGGAGTGTAACCCCGCAACGAACCTCCGTACCCTCTCTGTCTCAGTAGAAAGTATCATAAGTGCATGACGAGACAATTCAAAGTACCTCGCCTCATAATCGGTCACTGACATCTGGTCTTGCCGGAGCTGCTCAAACCGAAACTGCAACTCTTCCCTCTGGGAGGGTGGAATATGCCTATCCAAGAAAAGGCGTGTAAACTGATCCCAAGTCATGGGAGGAGAACCTATTAGTCTGCCGAGAAGATGTGACTGCCACCATCTACGGGCCCTGCCCTCCAGCTGGAAAGTAGTGAAATCCACCCCGGGGGACTCAAATATACTTATGTGTTGCAGTCTGTCTCTACATCGATCAATGAAGTCCTGGGGATCCTCATGTCGCTCACCCTTGAAGGCATGAGGGTGTAGCCTAGTCCATCTGTCCAGTAGCTTCTGCGGCTCACCGGCCGCAACTGGTCTGGGCTCAGGTACGGCTGCTGCCACTGGCTGGGTTCCACCCATGGGTAGTGTTCCAGGAGTCTGATATATAACAGCTGCATGCCCAGGAGCCTGAGCAGTAGGGTATGTGCTCCCGCTCCCGCCTGAGATGTGGCTGGGTCTGTTGGAAATAAACCAGCCTGGGTCATAGTATCCATGAACCGTAGCATATGACCCATAACCTCCTGAAATCCCGGTGCGGACATAAAATCCACCAAGGCTGGATCTGCTATAGGCATCTCGCCCTACTCCTCGATAATAGGATCCTCTACTGGATCCGCTGGTGGTATAGCTGGGGCCACTCTAGGACGTCTTCATCCCCTACCTAGGGCCGGTGCCCTCCCCCGGCCTCTGGCAATAGGGGGAGCAGCTCGTCCCGGGTCTTAAACATTCGTCGTGCGCATTCTCACTATCTGTGAGAGAATAAGATAAAGACACTTAGTATAACATCAACTGCACGATAGGAGATGAAGAAAGCGTAGTTTCCTAACACCCTATAGCCTCTCAAAGATAAGTACAGACGTCTCCGCACCAATCCGTAAGACTCTATTAGGCCTACTCATAACTTGTGAGACCTATGAGAACCTAAAGCTCTGATACCATGTTGTCACGATCCAATTCCTCCTATAGGTCGTGATGGCGCCCAACGTTACCGCTAGGCAAGCCAGCCGGGAACTAACTCTGTCATCCTCTTTTTTAAAGATTTGAAATAGTTGGTTTTTTTTTAGTTTATGCATAAATAAGAAGTAAGAGTTTAATAAAAATGCAAGATCAAAATTTTCAAGCAAGTGAGATAAGTAAAATAACCTCAAACCATCAAGTGTCTACTAGCATAAATCTCCAAGACCTGGTGTCACAAGTGTATGAGCTACTAGTAGAATATACAAAAGAGTACTACCCTACTGTATGAGATGAAATAGACAGAATATAAAGCAAAAGAAAGACTTCGGCTACTGCAAAACGGGCTCGGAAGGCAGCTCACCGCAAAGTCTCGTAGTAGTCAAGGATGCGCACCGGACTGATATCCAGATGCACCTGCCTCAGATCCTGCACATTTAGTGCAGAAGTGTAGAGTTAGTACATAAACAACATGTACCCAGTAAGTATCTAGTCTAACCTCGAAGAAGTAGTGACGAGGGGTCGACTTCGACACTTACTATGGGCCAACACTAAAATATATAAAATTATAATTAAACATGGGATATGTAAATGACACTAGAACTCAGAAGAAAGCAACAAATAAATAAATAATCCTTTCACCGATAGTAAGTACCAAATCAATTTACCTCATTTAACCATTTAACTTCTCAAGCCAATGAAACAATATCAATTATAATTGGGCTCCCAGTATTAATACGCACAAATTATTCCGAGGACATATGACCCGATCGCAAAATACATATACATATATTGTGTGCATTGTTGAGGGTCGAACAACACGAACCATAAATGCATATATTAACCTGCCGAGCCAAACGGCCCGCTCCCATGAGAGTAGTGAAAATTTACCCCGCTCGCGGAATATTCTTGCGACGCAGTTGAACATAGATTTCTCAAGTTATCATAATATCCCTCAACTCTTTCCAAAACAAGAAATTCAACTAGAAACTTTTAAAATATTGAAATCCTCAACCTCCGCTCAATTCAAGACAATTAGTAAGCATAATCAATTAACAGTGTCAACAAAGCATGATGTAAACCTAAATTACCCGTACATAAGCATAATTAGTAGCTACGTACGGACTCTCGTCACCTCGTGGGTATGTAGCTCCCACAAATAGAATCATATATTAATTATATTCACCTATGGGGTTAATTCCCACTTACAAGGTTAGAAAAGAGACTTACCTCGTCTCAAAGCCTACTTTCTGGTCCAGAATTGTGCTTAAACCCTCAATTCGGTGCCAAACGACTTGAAACTAGTCAAATGTTATATAAAATAGTCAATACATGCTCAAAGGTTCATATCCTAATTATTAAAGTGATTACCCAACCCCAATTGAAGAATTCCTAAAATTCACCCCCGGGCCCACGTGCCCGAATTTCGGAAATTTTCGGAGAAAATCGTCATCCATAACCTTAAGAATTCAAACATGCAATTTTCATCCCATTCCATAACCATTTTCGTGGTTAAAATCTCATTTTCTTTTATCAAGACCTAGGTATTTCATCCAAACCCATGTTTTTCATAAATTTACATGTTAATATCTATCCATAATCTATATATTAAACTCACATTAGGTAGAAATTACTTACCCTCAATAGCTAGGTTGAAATCCCCCTTTTTGAAGCTTCAAAATCACACAAGAGTGCAATAAATGAACCCAAAAATGGCTAAGTCCCGATTTTAAAACTCTCTGCCCAGCCGCCCTCTTCTTCGCGAACGCAGAAAAGGCCTCACGTTCTCGATCGAAATCGATCCAGGCCCAGGACAACTTGGCCTACACGAACGCAACAGGGGACTCATGAATGCGAAGGCTTACCAGCCCTGCCCTACGCAAACGCGAGGGAACCTTAGCGAACGCGAAGAGCAATGACACTGACCCCCCCATGTCCCTTCCTTCTACGCGAACATGTAGGGGACTTCGCAAATGCGAAGGGCTAGTTGCCCTACTGCCCAAATCTTTCTTCGCGAAAGTGAGAGGGCATACGCGAACGCGAAGAAGGAAACCAGAACTGGAAAAATCTGGTTTCTTTAACTTGGCTCCGGGTGGTCCGAAACACACCCGAGCCCCTCGGGACCCCGTCCAACCACACTAACAAGTCTATAAACATAATACGGACCTGATCGAACTCTCGGAACGTGTAAAATAACAACAAAGCCAAGAATCACACCCCAAAACCAAATTGAATCAAGTTTTGAACTCCAAGTTTCTAAATCGCTCCGAACGCGCCGAATTATACTTAGCCTACTCGGAATGACACCAAATTTTGCGTGCAAGTCTTAAATTACCATACGGAACTATTCCCTATATCAGAATCTGAAACAGACCTCGATTACTCCAAAACCTACTCCAAACTAAATTTAAAGATTTTTAAAACCTTCAAAGAGACAACTTTCAGTATTCGGCGCTGAAATGCTCCCGGGTCATCCAAAACTCGATCCGAGCATATGCTCAAGTCCGAAATCATCATACAAACCTATTGGAACTGTCAAATCTTGATTCCGAGGTTGTATACTCAAATGTTGACCGAAGTCAAACTTAGCCTTTTTGAAGCCAACTAGGGAACCAAGTGTTCCGATTTCAACCCGAACCTTTCCAAATCCCGAACTAACCATCCTCGCAAGTCATAAAATAGTAAAAGCACATACGAGGAGCCTTATTTAGGGGAATGTGGTTCTAAAAAATAAAATGACCGGTCGGGTCGTTACAGTTTGCGGGACATGTCAAAAACCTGGACATCATGCACGAAACTGTCCAAATCAAGGGAATATAAATGCTCTTCTTGTTGAAGAGGAGAAACAAGGAAAGGGACAGGAAGTTGCTACCTATGTGAATCCGTTGCAGCTGTTGAACACTTTGGCTTGCATGACTGTGGCAGATGATGAAGAAAATGCTGCCTAGGAAGAAGTCGCATACGTGAATGCTACGGGGAATGATTTGACTGATGCTTATTCCACATTAATGTATGTAGATCTGAAAATCGGAAACAAGAGTGTCGTGACAATGGTTGATACCGGATCCACGTGCACCTTTGTTGCCTCCAAAATTGTTCAAGAGTATGGGTTGCAAGTGACAAAGTGTCCGACGAAGATGAAGGCAGTGAACTCAAAGGTTCAACCTGGTTATGGGGTGGCGCTGGATGTCCCGATGATATTGGGTCATTGGTCTGGAAAGTTCAACATGTCTGTTGTGCCATTGGATGACTTCAATGTGCTGTTGGGAATTGATTTTCTGAAAAAGAATAAAGTTGCTCCAATTCCTCATTTGGATGGACTTATGTTCACGGGGGAGACAAACCCTGGCTTTGTGAAAGGTATTTGGCCCTACGGGGATGAAAGGACGAACACTGAGATTGCTGCTTTGATTTTTGTCTACCAGGGTGTATTTTAAATTTTCTCCTCTCTTTTCTTCCCGTTTAAATCTTAAAATATTTATGTGAAATATTTTCCACAAAATCTACGGATCCTAATAACAATAGTGCTTACTCATACATGATATATTTAAAATAATTTATTGAAAATTAACCGAATTCAAAGGCTATAAGCAACACCCACCCCTCCCCTCCTATTATTGTTTCTCTGGATTTTTCTTATAATGTAAGGGCAATAATTTTGTGATCTTTAATTTTTATCCCTAAATTTAAAATTTCGGGCATTAATGATTAACTTTCAAAAAAAAAGGTATAACTTTCAAAGCTATATAGAAAAGCAACTATTTGACGATCTTGAAAGATCTCTAAGGGCTCATTTGGTACGAGGGATAAGGGATAATTAATCTCGAGGTCTAGCTCGATGGGACTCAAGGTCTATCTTCAGTCCTTGGTCACCACGTTCTAATCCCAATCTACCAAGTTGTAGTCGAACTCAACTTCGACCGTATACAGATAGTCCCCTCGTTTTTCAGAGAGTAGATGACGAGAAACGACATGAACTTCCGAACTTGACTTCGATATTTTGTGACATAAATGACCAAACAATCAAAATATCTCGTCAGTCAAGTCTTAATGGCTTTAAATTCATGTCAGTTGTCGGTCGGCCACTCCCAGATGTGAATAGTTACTAAGAAACTATAAATACTCCCTTATTAGTTCATTCAAACTTTACTTTCAAACCTTCTGCCCTCGTACCTTAGATATTTCAACATTTCCAAGCGTTAATTTTCTGATTACCCTAAAATCCTTTTATAAGAACTTCTGTTCTTTATCCCAAACTATCAAGCTTACTCTCCTAACTTCCTCTTTTTCATTTATTTTCCAAAGAAATGGCGAAGACTTTGTCACGACTCAAACTGATGGGCCGCGACGGGCACCCGGTACCTTATTCAATAGAGTGCCAATGTTACATATCATTCTTATCGTATTGTCATTTGCAAATGGGCCAAACGGTCCGTCATGGGTTAACTAGAATAAACATAAGGGAATACTCAATATAGGACGACCCAATCTGATATAAAAACTTATACATGTGACAAAGGGCCTATAAGACCAAAATTACACTGAACATAGGCCGACAAGGCCGTACAATCTTTCACGTATATGACATATGTCTACAAGTCTCTAGGGATACCTAAATGTCATAAAGGTCGGGACAAAGTCCCGCTATACCAATCAACACATGTCCTAATCATACTGACCAATAACAACTCCGGAGTAAATGGAGCACACCAATATCTTCCGCTGAGTTGATAGCCTACTTGGAGGACTCTCGACATGTCTATCGAGACATGCGGGCATGAAACGCAGTGTCCCCAGGCAAAAGGGACGTCAGTACAAATAATGTACCGAGTATGTAAGGAATGCAAATCAGTAAATAATAGACATGAGAGAAACATGGAGTAAAAGACTCGACATGTACATCTACATAGCTCTGTGAATCATTTCATTTTTTATAATGTCATGCATATACGTATAAATATCATACCATGCATAGGTATATGTGTTCATAACATCATCAAGCCTCTGAGGGCATCCCATCATATCATTTCGGCCACTGTGGGTAAATTATCAACGTATACCAGCTGATCAGGTGGTGGTGCATATATAACGCCATAACCTTTTTTCATATCCCATATACATATAATATACATATATACACGTATATAACGCCATCTGATCATGGGTCAATGTACATGTATAAATGAATGAAATGCATATGAAATATGTCAATAAAATCTCTCGGAACGTCATAAAAATAATATGCATGTCGGATAAATTTTATCAAATACGTATTTTTCTGAGACCCATGAACAGAAGATATAATAATAATTCATCTGGGGAATCAAGAATATAGACACCCCTAATATTTCTATGAATAGAGTCATTTATGGAAATTGTGCATTTGCTCGTTTCGTTCGTGTCGTATAGATCACGCCAAAAGAAAGAAGGGATAGCCTTAACATACCTGAGTCGATTCTCTTGACAATTCTTCTAACACACGTCAATTTCGACAACACGTAACGGTGGATCGAAGTAAGGGAAAATCCGTATGATGTTCTTGAGAAAGATTGCATCGTACAACCTTAATATTGCAAAATCTCACGTTAATTAAGGTGCTCTGAAATCTCGGGTTTTGAAGTGTTGGAGACGCTATGGGACATCATATTTTGAATTCCTTAAGATTCTTGAAATCTCACGTCAATTAAAAATGGAGATGTGATTCTTATGTCTTTGAGACATATACTGGTTCTCTTTTTCCAAAGTGATATATGACTTACTTTATAAGACTTGTCCAATTCTCATATTCTAGTCTTGCCAGATATTTTGATGACTTAAGAGTCATACATGGGGATGGAGGGGGCTGCCACGTAATTGGTCATAAGACTTATCAAAAAGTCATCCACTTAATTCCTTAATCACTTCATTAATCCCCCACTAGTCCAATAATTAACCAATTATTCACATAATTAAAAATTATCTCAAATTACATAAAATGATACTCACTTTTAATACATTTTATACACCTTACTATCATGGCCATGTGATACCTTGTATGGCACTAGTCCATAAATACCGGGTATTTTAGCTCGGGCCGTATTTTATCCCAAAATATCAAACTTCGACAAAATTCATTTTCTTCGATTTGCTTACCCTCTCACCTTCACGAATTTACTCATCACTTGATTGAAATAGCATAATGCTTATAATCTCCATAATAATCTCATTCCCGAACTTACGTCGATTAACTTACGACGAAACCTTAACGTACAAAAATGCAGAATGTAACATCTCATTTCCGAGCTTATATCAATTTACTTATGGCGTACTTCCATGTACGAAAACATGGGGTGTAACATACTTTAAAATCCGTTCCTCAAAAAGAGAATTCTTCCGCCTCGCGGCCCGCTACCGAAGAGACCGCTTCACGTACAACTGTCGAGGAACCAGCACCGGAACCTCCTCTAAAAATGTTCATCACGGGGGGACACCCGGTCAATGCTGATTTTAAAATCGAAAAGCCCTCCTCCGTACCAAGCCGGTGTGAGGAGGTCTCGAGGTACATCTGTTCGATCACCGAGGACATTCTCTCCGAAGTCAAGAGGGATTGTAACTGGGCTGACAAACATGAGGTGGTTCCCAAACCTGACGAGGCCATCACCACCCACGTCGAGGGATTTTTAAGTGTTTACACTTATCCCTTCACGTTGGGTCCCTTAGACACGGTCATCATCGACTTCTGCAAGAGATACGAGGTAACCCTCAGCTAGATTCACCCTTCTTTCTGGAGGATCGTAATCCTCCTCCGTTTCTTCGTGAGCAAGATCGAGGGGTGCCCTTTCATGATCGACCACCTTATGCGTTTGTACAACCCCCAACTCTACCGGGGAGGATTGATCAAGCTCGCCCGTCAGGCTAGTAAAGCTGCGTTCTCGATTGATCCCGGCCGAGTACATGTTAGTCCTTGAGAAGTGGAACATGAAACGTAAGCACCTAATTTTGCTTTCAAGGTTTAATTTATCGCCCCTTTTCCTTCTTTCTTATCGGTGTTCTGTGACGGTGCAGCTGTTGCCCGGATCTCGAATGCGGTTCCTCGACTCAAGGAGTGGGTCGAGGGTATAGTATCGTAAAGGCCTTATTTCGAGCGCTCATGGTGGGAGATTTCGAAAGGTCGATGGGAGGCCCGTTCGCATAGTGAGATCTCTTTTACGAGTACTTTTTGGTTTCACTTTTGCACGACTAAGTCCTCACTTGTTTTATTTCTTATTGTAGGTTTACCCAAGGATGTCCAAATAAGACCTCCATCTGATAATGACGATCTCCCCACCGAATCCCTGCTCTGAAATAGGGCGAAGAGAAGAAGAGAAAAAGGGCTTCGAGTTCTCCGGGATCGGAGAAAAAGAAACCAAAGAGAAGGCTGGTGCGCAAGTCCAAAGAAAGCACCAACGCTCGAGCACCACCTTCGAATTCCCTCTATCAGCTGAGGGATGAATTCGAAGGAGAACAAGAAGAGGAAACCTTCAATCTGGTATCCCGAGTATCGACATGACTCAAAGGGCAAGGGGCCTCTAAACCATAGGGAGGCGATGCTGATATTCATCGAGCTAGGGAGGTCGAGGAGGAGGCCGAGACCAAAGTTTCCCGGGACGTGGGCATTGCACCTAAGGAAGCTCTCGATGCGATAGAGATCACCGAATCACCTTCATTCCCTGAATCCATGTACAATGAGGCTCAGACGGTGAAAACATGTCGCAATGAGGGAGTACTAGGAGGGAACAATACCTTACGCGACTTCTTTGATAGAGTGGACTCTACGGACATGGAGGGTGTCACCGGGTTGGGTGATTTAGAGATACCGAGGAAGAGCCCATCTTCGAGAGCAAGCAAACCTTCCTCGAGTCCCAAACTGGTCAATTGATTCCCTGCCCCGAGTGCGGATCCTGGCTGGAAGCGATTCATCACTTTCTCCCTTCCGGAGGACTCCCGGGTCCTCTCCGCCCCCGTAGGGGTATCTAGTTATCTTTGGTGTCTGGTGACCGAGGATGATCAAGCCAAGATGAATGAGGTAGATGCACCCTGCCTGTTCAACGAAGTGCAACAAACGTTAACCCGGGTAACTTTAAACATTCCTCAATGGTTTTCAATTTGTACTTAGGCTATTTTTTAGATAGCTCTAACATTTTCTCTTCGTATTTGTAGGCCTCGATGCTTCACCACGAGACTTTTCTCCAATACCGGAATGAGCTGAAATGGATTGAGGCTCAGGTCCGAGGGCTCACTGAGAAGAGAGATTCCTACAAACTTCTTAGTGAGAACCTTGAGGTGGCTCAGAAGGAGCATGCCGATTTGGCCAAGCAGGTAAAGATATTTGAGGTTAGCACTGACTATCTAGGCTCGGTAACTGACGATCGGAATCCGCAGGTCCAACAAAAATCAACCAAGTTGCCCAACTTCGAGTTGAAATGACGCTGTCAAGGTCGAGACCGATGAATGGAGGGGCAGGATGGATCGTCTGGCCTCGAAAAAGAAGGCTGCTCGGGCGCAACTGACTTCGGCTAAGGTCCAACTTCGAGCAGCAAAAGAAAGGGCCAAGAAGCAGGCTAAAAGGATTGAAGAGCTCTAGTCTTAGCTAAGTTCGGCTGCCTCTGAGCGAAAAATTATGGCCAGGGAACTTGAAACAGCCAAGTCAGTGGTGGCGGTAGTTAAAGTCGATACCGACGAGATGGTGGCCCAATACAAGGCCGATGCCGAGACGTCCTAGGACCGCTTGAACGATATCGTTAAATATGAGAAGCGGCAGTCACGAAGAGAGGCCCTCGAGGAGATCCATGCTTAGGGTTTCGATCTATCGGCCGAGATCGAGGCTGCTAAGGAGCCAAGAAATTAGCCTGCCCAGAAGAAGAAGAAGAAGACTCCGATGGTTCCGATGGAACCGTGGGCAAAGTAGACCAGGCTGTTTAGACGCCTTTGTAAAAAAATTTTAATTCTTTGCTTTTTGTACTCGTGTACTTTTGTATTTTTGTTAGGGCCATTTGGACTTTGTAAATATTGTGTATAATATATGAGGCTCATTTTCCCTTTCGGCTGTTTATATATTTTGCTTTCCTTTGCTTTATTTTTTATGTTTGCAAAGGTCGAAATGCCTTAGCATAAAATAGTTAGGTCTTGTTCGGAGGTTGGAATAGGCCTTCCTTTCGACATTATTTTGTTTAAGGCATTGTGGGGGTTCGACATGATCGAAAACTTTTTCCCTAAAGTACTTATGACTTTTTAGATTGTAGTTTGCCGAGGGTAGCCTTTAGAACCGGTTATGAAATGTTTCCAAGGCCTTGTTTTTGTTACTGATCTCAGACATCTCCAAGCCGTTTTAGTATGGCCGTAGCCTTTTTAGTTCGGGTGTTTCCCAATGGGCTTGTTACCTCGAGTTATCTGGGCTTGCCTAAGATAACAGTCCCCGAATGGGGGCGGCCGTAGCCTTTAAGGTTTGGGCGTTTCCTAATAGGTATTGTGCCCTCGGGCTCTGATAATCAGAGTCGTCCTAGTTTGTTTTCGGATGGCAGCCTCCGATTATGAGTGATCATTTGAACCCGGATAAAGGAAGCCCTTGGGCTCGATACCTTTAGGGAATCGAATGTAAGAAATTCCTTAAAAGAAAAAAGAGAAATTCTTAAAGGACAAGATACTTATCCGCAAGGTAGAATATTTTATTCTTGTGCGTGATAGTTACACATGTGTACAAGTTTTGTGCCAGGGCTCGAGTAGTCTATGCGGGCATGGTTGATGTGGCCGTTTGGCCCTTACAGTAAATCCTATCGATCAAGCCAGGATCGTTCAATCATAAAGTTTCCTTCCTTGCTATAGTCGTTAACCGAGGGTGATGCCCCCCAGTGTTCGGGGCCGAGCATGGAGAGGCCTCGAATACTATTGTCATGATCTTTGATACCGGTTCGTAACTAGCCTTCAATTCTAAGTTAGCATGATTTACCGCTGCCTCGTTAAAAACCTTGCCGGAAAACCCACTTGGGACAAAACCGATTCAAGGGAAAAAGAATGCAACGCCTGCTTTCAGACCTATAAATTGTATCATTCCTTGATGATTCCCTGCAAGTTTAGTTCGGAATGTAAATAAACAAAGGGGAATGAATGGAATCGTACCTTAGCAATAGTACTACTTCAAGTGACCTATGTTCCAGTTGTTCCGTAGTTGCTCACCATTCATCGTTCCGAGTTTGTATGATCCTTTACCGGTGATCTCGATAATTTGATAAGGGCCTTCCCAGTTAGGCCCCAACTTCCCTTCGTTCGGGTTTCGGGTATTTAGTGTAACCTTCCTTAGTACCAAGTCCCTGACATTGAAGTGTCGAAGGTTGGTCCTTCGATTGTAATATCTCTTGATCCGCTACTTTTGGGCGGCCAACCGGGCAAGGGTTGCTTCACGCATTTCATCTAATAAATCTAGGCTTATGTTCATAGCTTCGCCGTTTGATCCCTCGGTTGCATATTGGAAATCATAGGCTTGGCTATTCGACTTCGACCGGTATTAAAGCTTCGGAACCGTAAACTAGTGAGAACGGGGTGGCCCCGGTACTGGACTTCGAGGTCGTTCGGTATGTCCATAAGACTTCGGGCAGGATATCCTTCCATCTTTCTTTGGCGTCAGTTAACCTCTTTATGAGGTTTTGGAGTATGGTTTTGTTGGTCGATTCTGCTTGCCCGTTCCCACTAGGGTGGTAGGGTGTTGATAGGATCCTTTTGATCTTGTGATCTTTGAGAAACTTGCTTACCTTGCCGCCGATGAATTGTTTCCCGTTGTCGCACACGATCTCGGCCGACATTCCGAATCAGCATATGATATGATCCCAAATGAAGTTGATGACTTCTTTCTCCCTGACCTTTTTGTATACCTGGGCTTCCACCCGCTTAGAAAAATAATCAATCATAAATAATATAAATTGAGCCTTACCAGGTGCCCATGCAAGGGGGCACACAATATCCATCCCCCACTTCAAGAATGCCATGGTGAAAGAACTAAATGCAGCAGCTCCCCGGACTGATGAATCATCGGAGCGTGTCTTTGACATTCATCACATTTTCGTACGAACTCCTTCGCGTCCTTTTCCATATCGATCTTGTAATAGACGACTCTGATTATTTTTTGAACCAATGATTTGGCACCTGAATGATTTCCACAGGTACCTTCGTAGATTTCACTCAAAACGTACTCTGTATCCCCCGGCCCTAGATATATTGCAAGTGGGCCATCGAATGCTTTTCTGAACAGGGTTCCATCTTTGGACAGGCTGAACCGGGCTGCCTTTGTATGTAGGGCCCTCGATTTTTTTGGATCCGAGGGCAGTTTCCCGGTCTTCAGATATTCCACAATTTTATTTCTCTAGTCCCAAGTTAGGCTCGTTGAGTTAATCTCGGCATGACCTTCTTCCACTACCGATCTTATAGGTTGTACGACTGCCCCGAGTTGAACTCATCATCCTCGACCGATGACCCTAGGTTAGCAAGGGAATCGCCCTCACTATTTTGTTCCTGAGGTACGTGTTGCAAAGTCCATTCTTTGAATCGATGTATTGTTACATATAGTTTATCCAGGTACCTTTGCATTCGTTCTTCTCTGACCTCAAACGTCCCATTAACTTGGTTTACCATAAGGAGGGAGTCGTACTTAGCTTCAATTACCTCTGCCCCCAAGATTTTGGCTAGTTCGAGACCTATAATCATGACCTCATATTCGGCCTCATTGTTAGTCAGTTTCATAGTCCTAATAGATTGTCTAACTATATTGCCTATTGGTGGCTTCAACACGATGCCAAGTTCGGATCCTTTTGCGTTCGAAGCACCATCCATAAAGAGGGTCCATATCCTCGAGGAGGTCCCTGAGTTTATTAATAACTCTCTTTCGACCTCAGGTATTAGGGTCGGTGCAAAGTCGGCCACAAAATCTGCCAAAATTTGAGGCTTAATGGTGGTTTAGAGTCGATATTCAATATCGTACCCACTAATTTCCACGGCCCATTTGGCCAACTGGCCTGAGAGCTCGGGCTTATACATAATATTCCTCAATGGGTAAGTAGGCACGACACATATGGGGTGACACTAGAAGTATGCTTTTAGCTTTCTTGAGGCGCTTAGCAAAGCGAGCGCCAGCTTTTCTAGGCGAGGGTACCTAGTTTCGGCCTCACCTAGGGTCCTGCTAACATAGTAAATTGGAAATTACGTACCTTGTTCTTCCCGGACCAGGACTCTACTTACAGCTATTTCTGATACTGCCAAGTAAAAGTATAGTTGTTCGTCTGTCTTTGGCGTGTGAAGCAGCGGTGGGCTCGATAGATACCGCTTGAGTTCCTCCAAAGCCCGATGGCACTCCGGGGTACATGAGAAGTTATTCTTCTTATTCAATAGTGTGAAAAACCGGTGGATCTTGTTGGATAACCTCGAGATGAATTTCCCAAGGGCGGCTATGCGCCCGGTTAATCTTTGCACGACCTTTACATTGTCCACAACCGTGGTATCTTCGATGGCTTTTATCTTGTCGGGGTTGATCTCGATTCCCCTGTTGGATACCATGATTCCGATGAATTTACCTGACCCAACTCCTAATGCACATTTCTCCGGGTTCAGCTTCATATTGTATTTCTTTAGTATGCTGAAGATTCCCTGCAAATGTTTTATATGGTCCTCTGCTCGCAGGGACTTGACCAACATATCCTCAATATAACCCGATTTGTTCCTCGAACATCCGATTTACTAGGTGTTGGTAAGTGGCACCGGCATTCTATAACCCGAATGACATCACGTTATAGCAGTAGGTGCCGTATTTAGTGATGTAGAAGGTTTTTTCCTGGTCACCCGGGTCCATCCATATTTGGTTGTACCCAGAATAGGCATCGAGAAAACTGAGGATCTCGTGGCCGGCCGTGGCATCGATCATGCGATCAATGTTGGGCAAAGGGAAAGAGTCCTTGGGACATGCTTTATTCATATCCTTATAGTCTACACACATTCTTAATTTATTCCCCTTTTAGGGACTACCACTACGTTTGCTAACCAATTCGGGTATTTAACCTCCCGAATGGAACCTATTTTAAGGAGTTTAGATACCTCGTCCTTGATGAAAGCATGTTTGATCTCAGACTAGGGTCTCCTTTTCTTCTTCACCGGATGGGACTTCGGGTCCAGGCTTAGCTTATGAGTGGTTATCTCTGGCGGAATCCCAGTCATGTCAAGGTGGGACCAAGCGAAACAATCTATGTTAGCTATAAAAAACTGAATGAGTTTTTTCCTGAGCTCGGGATTTAACACTGGGGCCAGGTATACCTTTTGATCGGGTAGGTGCTCGACCAATATGCCTGTTCCAGATCCTCTACTGTTGATTTTGTGGCGTCAGAATCATCGAGGGCTATAAAATACATGTGTACCCCATAATCATAATCATCGTCTTCATCAGTCCCCTGTTTCTCCGGTTGGGTCGGAGCTGGTGTCGATAATTGCTATTTAGTTTCTAGCTTTGTGATCGAACTCGGCCCCTTTGTCGTTGCAAGTGCGGATATCGAAATTGCCTCTTTGACCGTAAATATCTCCTTTACGGCTGGCTGTTCTTCGTAGATTGTTTTAATTCCGCCTGGTGTTGGGAATTTTTACACTTGGTGCAGAGTTGAGGGTACTGCCCTCATGTTGTGGATCTATGGCCTTCCGAACAAAGCGTTGTACCTCATGTCTCCTTCGATTACATAAGAATTAGCTTCCTGGATAGTACAGACGGTGTTCACCGGTAATGTTATCTCACCCTTAGTGGTTTCGCATGCCATGTTGAATCCGTTTAGAACTCGGACTCCAGGCACGATTTGATCTTGCAGACCGAGCTGCTCCACGACCCTCGATCGGATGATGTTGGTTGAGCTACCTGGATCAATTAATACATGTTTAACCTGAATTTTATTTATGAGCACAGATATTACTAGTGCATCATTGTGGGGCTGCACGATCCCTTCCGCGTCCTCGTTGTTGAAGGACAGGGTTCCTTCTGGTATGTAATCTCGAGTTCGTTTCTCCCTCGTGATGGATACTTTGGTGCATTTCAACATCGGCCGCTGAAGGACATCGACCCCACCAATGATCATGGTAATGACGTGTTGAGGTTCTTCTTGTTCGGTTTGTTTGTTAGAATTCCTATTCCTGAAATGATTCTTGGCTCGGTCACTCAAGAATTCTCGAAGATGCCCGCAGTTGGATAATCGCGCTACTTCCTCTCTAAACTGTCGGTAATCCTCCGTTCTGTGGCCGTGAGTGCTGTGATATTTACTTATCTGGTTAGGATCCCTTTGGGTTGGATCGGATTGTAGAGGTCGAGGCCATTTGGTATCTTTGATGCGTCCGATAGCTGATACAATGGCGGCAACATCGACATTAAAATTGTATTCCGATAACCTCGGTGCTTCTTTGGGCCCGATGGGCCTATCAAAGCTGGTTTTGCTCATGAGTCCTCGATTTCTCTGACCTCGGTCAATTCTTCTTTCATTTCTCATTGAGTTCCGCCCGGACCCGCTGCTTCTTCGGTCTCCATTATACGGCTGGTACTGATCCATGTTTGATCTCGATTCACGATCGATGTCTCTCTTGATTTTGTCGATGTTTCTGAATGGATAGATAGACCCAAAGGGGCCCCGAGTTGATCATCTTCCACTCTGATCTTTGACTGATGCCAGTTATGCACGTCGGCCCCAGTAACGGCCGGATATTCTATCAGGTTTTGTTTCATCTACTGTGAAGCCACCGAGCTTCGAACATTGAGCCCTTGAGTGAACGCCTGAATGGCCCAATAATTAGCGACAGGTGGTAGGTCCATTCGTTCCATTTGAAACTGGGACACGAACTCTCTGAGCATCTCGTTATCTTTTTGTTTTACTTTGAAAAGGTTTGATTTCCTGGTTTCGACCTTGATGGCCCCGGCGTGTGCTTTCATGAAAGAATCCACAAGCATATCAAATGAATCAATAGAATTAGGAGGTAAATTGTGATACCATATCATAGCCCCTTTTGACAGGGTCTCTCCGAACTTCTTCAATAGGACAAACTAGATCTCATCTTCCTCCAAGTCATTCTCTTTGATGGCACATGTGTAAGAGGTCACATGTTCATTTGGGTCGATTGTTCGGTTATACTTAGCAATCTCGAGCATGAAAAATTTCTTAGGGATCGGCTTCGGAGCCGCGCTCGGAGGAAAAGATTTTGCACGAACTTTTTCGAATCCAGGCCTTTCAATATCAGTGGTGCTCCTGGGATCTGGTCTACCCTGGAATTGTAGGTTTTCACCTTTTTGTCATTAGCTTCGATTTTCTTCTCCCCTGATTATATTCGTTTTGTCAGCTCTTCGAGCATCTTTATGATCTCGGGGTTAGCCCCCGATTCATGTTCATTCGACCTTTCTGCAACCGGTTCATCCCTGCGGGTGACTTCCCAGGGTGGATCGGGTTCAACTCTGCTCGGTGCACGGCTTTGGTTCTGTAACTGAGCTATCACCGCCTGTTGAGCCTGCAGCATTTTGAAGATCACCCGTAAACCGATCCCGTCCCCACCAATATTTTGTGTATTTTGAGTTGCCGATCGGGCTCCACCACAGACACTATTCTCAGGGTCAGTTGGCAAGTTTGCGTTGATAGCCACATGTGTATTAGCGTCAATTGGGTCTGCGACCGAAATTTCGATGGGATCAGCGGGCGGTATCTTTTTACCGGGTGCTATGTTGTTATTTTCACCGTGGTAACCGAACTTGTTGTCAACATGTAGGGGTGCTGATGAGAGTTTGACATTTTGTGTTTTAACCTGAAATCAGAGACACTTCAAAGAGCAAGCATAAAGTAGTGTGTGTTATGGAGATTTGTATCAAATAACCACTATTATCCTTAGCCCCACGGTGGGCGCCAAACTGTTTACCCATAAAATCGGATAACAATTGAATTTTAAGTGATTTTAAGGATACGTGATCTAACTTGATACAAAATGATAAATCAGATTGTAATTGAAATAAGCAATGGAAAAGTAAATGCAAACCACACTAGTTAAACAGTCTTAGCCTTGGAAGGTTAGCTACCTTTGAGCCAGAAGTGCTTTAATCGATATCAGAATAACAAGAGAATACTGAGAACTTAAAGAGAATAATAATATATTGCTTTGGGATGCATGTTATAATGTATCCAATAAAAAATCAAACAACCCTTTATATAGTAGAGGAATCCTACTTTAGGTACAATTCTATAAAAGGTAAAAGATCTCTTCATTCGCTGATTACCGGTTCTGTATTGATTCGTGCCGAGATTTCCGTCATAATATCTGACCAGTCACAGATATTTCGGGCTTCTGTTAGTTACCTCAACAATATTTCTCCGAGCTCGTTCGAGGCTAAAGGTCGACACCGGACTTAATGTTCCTCGAAGGCAGTCTTTTTGACTTCGGGTTCTAGCTCAGTGGGACTCGAGGTCGATCTTCAGTCCTTGGTCGCCACGTTCCAAGCCCAATCTACCAAGTTGTAGCCGAGCTCAACTTTGACCGTATACAGTTATTTTCTTTATTTTTGGATAGACTTATCTTAGGATATACGTGTTGCGTGTGTTTCTTGTCTAAATGATTATAAAAATTCAAAAGTTTACATAAAATTTTTATTAAAAATTGTGTGCATTATAAAACAAAAAATTAGAAAGTAATTCTCAAAATGATGATTGTTGACCCTATTTAACTAACTCAATAAAGTAAAAAAATGTGGCCCAAGATAGAAACTTTAATTTTTCTTCCTATACAATAATTGAAACTTATTTACTAAAATTGTCCATATTTTGTCTATTACCCGCCCTAAGCAAGTTTTTCTTACCATTTATATACAATCCATTATTAGTACCCTAAATTATGGGATTTAGTTACACCATTTTTCTTTTTTTTTTTCTCTCCTCCCCTCAATTTCCCTATTCTCTGCTACGTTGGGATCCCCTCCAGTTCCAGTACCCATCCGTCTAGTATTTCTCAATGGAATGTTACGATATTGCCACGTTTCAAATTAAACTTTTAAACGCTATCAAGACCCATTTTTGTAGTACTTTAAGATCAAAGAAAAAATCTTTTCTGGAGTTCGATTGCCGCGGACAATTCGATGCCAATGCCGGAAGCATAAGTGCGTAACCCAATAATCTAACTTACTCCAAGATTCCACATTTTTTCAATAATTCTTTATTTCATCTCTGCAGAAATATACCAATTTCATATTCTAATTATGAGTGAAAGCCACTAAGCATTAGATCATAGCATCATATACGCATTGCAAAATCATCACTGCTATAACAGTAAATCTTACCTTTGATGTCTCCTTCGACCATTTAGGGAAGTTTCCCCCCAAAAAAGTACAAGAAGATCAAGACAAATCTTCACAAACAGAGAAAAGAGGGGTGGGAGAGAGAGCCATCGCCTAAGCTAATAATCTTCATGATTAATTCTAGTATATTAGCGATGTGTTATCTTTAGAATTCATGATTTGGAATTCATTCTCTACTTTTATTTCCTTAATAAATCAACTTAGAAAAGAACAATATATGGTACATCAACATACAAATTAAAAATAAATTTCATACAAATTTAATGCAAATTTGAATATGTACAACAACATACATAGTAAAAATAAATTTCATACAACTAATTATATATTATACAACTTATTTACAACTTATCTACAACTTTTATACATTATTTCTACCCAATTAAATACAACTTAAATATAATTTTTATATAATATGTCTTTTGTATATTTTGTATCTGATTTATACATATTAAAAATAAATTTCATGCAACTAATTATATATTATACAACTTATCTACAACTTTCATATATTATTTCTACCCAGTTAAATACAATTACAATATCATACATCTTAAATATAATTTTCATACAAATTTAATACAATATGTCTTTTGTATATTTTGTATCTGATTTATATATATTTTGTATGTGGTGTGTGTTTCTTCCTCTCTAAAATTCCAATCAAAACTTTCTCTCTTACTACAATTTTGATACATATCAATAATTTTATGTAAAAAGATTGTATTGATTACTTAAATACAAATTTTATATAACGATTCATACATTATACAACTATTTTTCAACTGTCATACAACATTTAAATAAAAAAATCTATATAACTACAATAGAATACAATTTACATAAAATTACACTACAACTTTACTAAAATTTTGTAAGTATATTGTATGTCATGTCTATTCAATTTGAAATTCAGCCAAAATCAAGTCCAATCTTCACCAAACACCTTTAAAATTGAGATATAAACTCCAAATAATATTCCCAACTGTTTGCAACAACACCCAATCCAAACAAATAATAATTTTTAAAAATTCAAATTCGAATTCAAAGCTTAAAAGCTTTTTAATGGCTGTCAATGGTGGAGAGTCAAACACCTTCAAAATTTATTGATTGTCAATTTCAATTTGAACACCAATTGTGCAACATGAAAGGAAATTCCTAAGTTAAAACAATTGAAATCCATTGATGAATTCCATTAAAACTCTATACAACAAGAAAGCATAAAAAATAGAGAATATTAAATGAAGAAAAATTGGGAAAAAAATAGAGAAGGAGAGTAAAGAGAGAGAGAGAGAGAGAGAGAGAGAGAAATAGAGCGAGAGTGGGCAAGTATAAATGTATAATGAAATAACTGATATTCCTTATTCAATTCATAATATAAATGAGTATTCATTTAAAATTTATTTGTATATAATTGGTAAATTGTATATGACCATGTAATTAAATTGAAACTTGAGTAGAGAGGGTAATAAGGTTTCAAATAGCGTATAAAAAAGTAAAAATTCCATTGATATATTCAATTTAAATTTCATTACAATCTTAGATAATTTCACTACTTTAATTTCACACGTTATCATCCTAATATTAAGCAAGAAGACGTGCTTCACTCGTCTAGTCACAAATATAAATCTCTCTCGTATACCTCATATGGGTGGGTGATAGTGGTGGTTTCTGAAAAGTTGCAATATAGAAAGAAAAAATGTCAAGAACATGAATCGAGATGATGAGCTTATTTTTGCCAGCTTTCTCGACACAATTTATTCCCTGAAACCATATATTTTAGGCACTAAATTCAAAAATAAAATTATAAATTTGTATGATAAACTAAAGAAAAAGAAAAATAATTCCGATATAGGGCACGGAACCGTGTCATTGGCATGGGCTTCACTCATCTAGTTTTTTTTATTATTTAGAAGAGAGAAGAGCTGAGACGACAAATGGCATATATGTCATTTAATGAAAGCTCTTGCATTATTTGCATTCCTCAAATGCAAATTGTGTTCTCATTGATATACATAGGGACCCTACATTTTCTCAAGCCACAACTCTTCTATGTGCTCTGCCGGTGCTGATAAGCATTTATGCAGGGAGTACACACAAATACTCATTTCAAATGTTCTTTTTCTCATTTGATAAAATTATTATTTGTTTTAGTCAAACGAAAGTGTCCAGAGAGAATTAATTTTTAACTAATAGAACAACAAAAAGAAGTAGAGAAATATTTACAAGATTTTCATAATCACCCACACTCTTTTAAGGCAATTAAAAATAAAAATTAAAAGGTTTTCATCTATCCACATTGTTTGAAGGCGATTTCAAACTGAAAATTTTTCAATTTAAAATTATGATTTGTTAAACCTCAAAAGTTAATTTTAAGTGACAATATTTGTAGGCTATATTTTATATGCTTAATTGATGTGAAAATTTAATTTATATGGTTTGAACTCCATTCTTCCATGATAAATTTTCAACTATCAATAAATTATTTTAAATATTATCTATTGATTTTTATATAATTTCATTACGAAAATTAACATGTGACAAATCTATAGAAAAATGAAAACAATTCTTTTATTTCCTTAATTGAGAAAAAAAATCCGTATAATTTATATAGATTTCTATTCAAATGTTTATCATTTTATCACCAGTACATCATTTTAAACGAGTTATAATAAAATATAATATGAACTAATATATTGGATTACTCCAATTTATATCATGTTAATATTTATGTAGTGCTTTTTGGTTCTCTTTGTTAAAAGTAGTAAATTGTCTCATTACGGATGAAAATCCTCTTGGAAGTTCTCTTTGCTCACTGCGCTAAAATTTTCTTTTGATTTTGTTGTATACAAGACATGATGTAAAATCATAATTTTTTTTCCATCTTTTATCATGTTGTAAAGAATGATGTTATTCATTTAAAATGTCATCAAGTAGCTGATTATTTCCACTATTGAAATACTTGCAAGACTAATTTGGATGTATTCAAGATTAGTTTACAGATAAATTGGTATGCTCTTTATTCAAGAAAATAGGTTAATATATATGACATATGTAGCTTTAATGTATTCTCTTGTAATATTCAAATATAATACGGAAATAATATCATTGAAATCAGTTTTCTAATTTTGATGTCTATGTTTGACGGTGACCGGATGTTAAAATGAGTATTATAGCACATAGTTTTTACATGTTAATGGGAGCATATTAAACAAGTTATAATTTATTGTTTAATTTTATATAAATTATTGTTATTTTGTGGCTTGAATTATTTCCTTGTATGTTTAGGAAACCCATAATCCTTATACGTTAAGGAAAACTCATTGTCCTAATAGATTTGGGAAAGGAAAATCTATTTTCCTTGTCAAATTGAAAAACCTTTCTCTTATAGGTTTGAGACTATTTGGGATCTATATATAGGGGTTGAAGTTGAGAATTTTATAGATTGTATTGTGCTTTTCTTCTCATTCATAGTGAAAAACTCTCTCTGCTTCTGCCCCAAGGATTAGGCTTAGCCGAACATCGTTAAATCCTTATGTTGATTTTTCTTCTCTATTTTCTTTGTGTGTAATTGTTTTACGACCCAAAATCCACTATACGTAATGATGGCGCCTAACGCCATCGTCAGGCAAGCCAACAATAATTTACCAATTTTATTACTCATTTTAGAAATTTGAAATAAATACTTTTTGTTAATCAAATAATGTGAAATATAATTTACATGGTGAATGATAATATGAGCACGAGCTATAATGACGAACAACCTGTAGTAACCCCCAAACCCAGTGTCACAAGTGCATGCGCATTTTCTAAGGAGTACAATAATAAATACAACGCATGTCCCGAATGTAATAAGACAGAATAAAGTAAATTGTACAATGCAGACTCGGAGGGCTGCGATGCGTAGTCTGAAATGCAGCTCACATAAGGTCTCCTCAACAGGTGCGCCTACAAGCCAAGGTGATCATCAAATAAACATGTCAATCCCTGCACATTTAGTACAGAAATGCAGCATGGGTACGTAAATCAACGTGTATCAGTAAGTATCTAGCCTAACCCCGTAGGCGTAGTGACAAGGGATTTACATCGACACTTACTAGAGGTCCAAATGAATAATAAGATAACTCATAACATATATGAAGTATACAGCTGTAGTGAAGCAAATTCTGAAATCTCAAAATTTTTCAATTATTCCCTTTAGAGCATAATTTCTTAGTCTTGTATTAATTTTCTTAATATCTCAGAATATGTCGAGTGTCAATACCAAATAAATAATAAATACCCTAAAATATCGGGCGTCAGTGGAAAGACTAGCTCGTGAATATTTGACTACTAGCGATATAACGCATGATACTGCTGGGGGACGTTCGGCCTGAACTGAAATAATGTGGACACTGTCGAGGGTCGAGCAGCACGAATAGATGCATCTATACTGCTGAGGCGTTCGGCCTACTCCACAAGAAAGGGAAGGAAGTTCCTAGAATTTCGAGACGCGTGTCTTACATTATAGCACATGAACTTAATATGAATATAAACTTACCGTTTTCTCAAATGACTAGCCAATAACTCAAGGTGATAAGGCTTGGCCTAAGATATATGTAATTTCTAAATAAAGTTTAATTATAATTTTAATTAATTAAGCCAGCAGAACAAGTTCAAGTAATTCAAATATTTCATGATAAAATCCTAAGTCTACCCGTACATAAACATGCTTTAGCTACGTACGGACTCTCTTCACCTCGTGCGTACGTAGCGCCCACAACTAGTACACATAACAATAATATCACCTATGGGGTAGTTTCTCCCTCACAGGGTTAGGCAAGAGACTTACCTCGCTCCGAAGTTTCATAGCCGGCTCCAACGCCACTCTAACACCTCAAATCAATGCTTGTCGATCCAAAACTATGCAAACAATGTGCAAACCAATCAAAATGTATTCTAATACCCATAATTAATCAATTTAAACAATTTCCAACTCCGCTTGAAAAGTCGATAAAATTCACCCTCGGACCTTTCACGACCCAAAATTCACGTGACCGGCACCCGACACACTACCCGACCCGAGCGAACCAAACCATGTGATGCACCCAAATCATATGCATAAAAATTATTTAACTGCGGAAGCTCCTTGAAAATCATATACATTTTCAAGTTAAATGATAAAATATTTTCCAATTCAAAATCACACATGATGTCTTTCATGATAATAACAATGAGACTAAGTAAAATAAATATACTTTCATGTATGTTGTGTACAACTCCGTTATTATAACCTTTCACAACTATCTATGAAGCCTCTATACCAAAGAATAGAACCAACGGTTGGAGTAGTTCCAACAAAATAAAATAAGGAAAAACATGATAACTACCACGAAATAAAAGTGGTGCTTCATAATACCTCGGAAAGAGAGTCATCCTGGCCTGACCACATGCCACGTATCATATATCATCCTGAAACATGTAAAGTAAGCAGGGCCCTGGAGGGCCCCCCTAAGGGCTGAGTACACCACAGCGGTACTCAATAAGTGTCATAGACTCTCTCTACTTAAGTTCTTAGGACAAACTTTATACAAACAATGCACCAATATTTGATATAAAACGATAAGAAATTTTATCAATTCACGACCCTTGTTATTTTAAATAACAACCAAGTGAGATATAACCCACAATATAAACTTTTAAAATATTTACATCAATCCACAATTTAGGATAAAATCGTACAAAATCATTCCATTTGCTTTAAGTCATCGAAATCACTTTCGACTCCTTAGGCCTAAACATAAGGAAATCATCCTTACCTTTCACTGGGAGTACTATACCATCACCGACACAAGAAGGTCAACTAGGTAATGTACCTAGCGGCAAGTATCATATACCCTACTTGCTGAGGTCGTCTCAGTCATGCTAATAATAGTACAAAATAGTACTCTCTCGAGGGAGAGCACTCTGCGTAGTCTATACCACAAAGTGGCCATCTACGCCTACACAAGCACATATAGTTTTATGACAACGAACACGATATATCCGAAGTCAATCTCGGTGAACACGAGTAACTCCCAAAATATTTGATACTTCAAAAAAGATTCATAGCATAGTAGCCTCAAATGATCTATTTTTATCAAATTATAACATTTATAGAAAATCCAAATCCTTTGAACAAAATTTGAATAAATAACCTTTTACATGCTAAAGCCTTTAGCAATTTAACATCAATCTTTAAAAGATACCAGAAGTGCTATTCTGTTCGTCAATTACCAAAAAAAATACTTTTCATGAAAACTTATCTTTAGCACTCAAATATGCATACTCTTGTCAATACGTAAGTTTTGATAAAAACTTATAACATTTACCTAGAGTGTCACTTTGCCAACAAGATTTAAAATAAAATTTTATAAAACGGCATGACACTACATATACAACATAATATTCTAGTACATGGAGACATCTGTACTTATTTTTCCCCACAAGCACGAAAGCACATTTGCAATCAACTTAAGTATTAACTCGAAACATGCTTTTAGAGAAAGTCCCTCAAGAAGAGTAAGTTTTAATCAACTTACCTCCCTTTCTCTTTATTAATATTCACAAGCTTTCAATCCTCCTCCATCATTCCAATGTTGATTAAAATGCTCAACATCACCAACAAGTCGATATCTACAATTAGATATCCTAATTACATCAAAATATGACCTAAGATATTGATCAACATCCATATATGGCTCACAAGTTGGCTACAAACCTCCAACAACTCAAATCGCCAAATAGTTTTACATGCTAGACCATTCAACTTCATTCTTATATTTTAATACCCATTAGAAGTCATTAATGATACTACATCAATTGTCCATTGCCACCAATTTACTATTCATGGTCTTCCATAATCAACACTTGCAAAATATACCATTCGGGTGATTACTTAATTGATCACTTCCATCTTTTGCTAACAATTATTTCCATAGGTTCATTGTATTCATAAATTTTATCATCAAGATTACCATTCATCTTCTCTCTTATTTTCTCAAAAGTACTATTCATGCCATGAACTAGAGTTTTATAATCCAATCTTTCAACCATTAAACTTTTAACAAATGCTTCAAATACTTCTAACTACTCATAATAAATAAGTTTGAAATATCGGAATTACCTCTAGTAGATCAATCTTGAAAAATCACAACTTTGGTAATTTTTGTGTTCTTGAGGATTTGATGAAGAAATCTAGTATTTGGATGTAAGAATGATGTTAGAACTCATGTATATTGAGTAATAATCAACCCAAAACATCATTAACAACTTACCTTGGTTTATTGGACTTGATTTGAGCTCAAAATCGTCCATTCACTTCAAGAACCCTAACCCCGAAATACTCAAAATACTCCCCTCCCCCGACCTTGTATTTATAGGCCTAGATTTCTGGGTTTCGGATGCGGACATGGATGCTTTGAATCCCCACTTCACTCCTCTTTGAAGCTCGGATGCGGACCTGGACACTATGGCATCACTTCACTGCTAGTCTCTCTTTCGGACGCGGTCTCGGATGCTTCGCATCCGCAGGCTCCTCCGCCAGCCTTTGGTTATTTGGTCATAACTTCTTGTAGGAATGTCCAAATGACAAACGGTTTGAAGCGTTAGAAACTAGACTCGATGATATTTTATTTAATAGGGTTTACATCACATAACTCCTTATATATATATATATATATATGTAGATATACTCATCCAAAGTGTGGTCTTGTGCGTACTCATTTGGAACTTTAGTCCATCATGTAATCTCCAACTTGACTTAGACTTAGGGCTCTACTTAGACCCCACGTCACTTATTATCATATCCAATTGATATCTATCAAATTAATAGTCCTTGTCTGCACACAAAATAATATAATTAGCGCACATAAACTTTCTTAAAAGCGCTTAAGTACTTCAAAATTTTTCGAGGTGCTACATTCTTCCCCACTTAAGGACTTTCGTCCTCGAATGTTTTACAAGTCATTTATAAGAATAGAGTTACCATCCTTTTATCTTTAACCATTATGCATAGGCACTTATGACTACATGGGTCTTATACTTTCTTTCTGAAATCTCAACTTACTTATGGCCCTCAAAATTTGGCTATCTTTACGAATTCTTAAAAATTTCGGCAGAGTTTCCCCTATAATTAGGATTATCCAAAAACTTTAACCTGTCCAAACAAGCCCCCACACGGGCACCAATAATAATATCGCTCAACAACCAACAATACACAATATAATGTACCATCTTGACCTCATTCGGCCGTACATATACCATAAGTGCATCAAATGTATATCTTTAAAACTTTTAACTTGTAACATATATGAATACCATTCAATATCAATAATTGCTACTATACATAGCTCCCATATCACTATTATACATGCCTTCATTTTCTTTAGTCATGCATATGTCAAATTGTACTTGAAAAGTATCTTCAAGTAAACTAAAATCTCTCTATGATTGGAACTTTTACAAATTTTATAATGTAGAACGGCACATATCCATGCTGCCTAAATTCTCAGCTTCCTCGAAGCTATGGCTCATGCTTGGTGAGAGCAAAATTATGTTGCCCACTTGGTACCTGTAAACTTATCCATTTTGACTCATAGTCTCGAAATTTTCTTATAACCAATACTTTCAAATTAAAGTTTAATTATAATTTCAATTAATTAAGCCAGCAGAACAAGTTCAAGTAATTCAAATATTTCATGATAAAATCCTAAGTCTACCCGGACATAAACATGCTTTAGCTACGTATGGACTCTCTTCACCTCGTGCGTACGTAGCTCCCACAACTAGTACACATAACAATAATATCACCTATGGGGTAGTTTCTCCCTTACAGGGTTAGGCAAGAGACTTACCTCGCTCCGAAGTTTCATAGCCGGCTCCAACGCCACTCTAACACCTCAAATCAATGCTTGTCGATCCAAAACTATGCAAATAATGTGCAAACCAATCAAAATGTATTCTAATACCCATAATTAATCAATTTAAACAATTTTCAACTCCACTTGAAAAGTCGATAAAATTCACCCTCGGGCCTGTCACGACCCAAAATCCACGAGACCGGCACCCGACACACTACCAGACCCGAGCAAACCAAACCATGTGATGCACCTAAATCATATGCATGAAACCAATTAACTGCGGAAGCTCCTTGAAAATCATATATATTTTCAAGTTAAACGATAAAATATTTTCCAATTCAAAATCACACATGATATCTTTCATGATAATAACAACGAGATTAAGTAAAATAAATATACTCACATGTATGTCGTGTACAACCCCGTTATTACAACCTTTCACAACTATCTATAGAGCCTCTATACCAAAGAATAGAACCAATGGTTGGAGTAATTCCAAAAAAATAAAATAAGGAAGAACATGATAGCTACCATGAAATAAAAGTGGTGCTTCATAATACCTCGGAAAGAGAGTCATCCTGGCCTGACCACATGCCACGTATCATATATCATATTGAAACATTTAAAGTAAGCAGGGCCCTGGAGGGCGCCCCTTAAGGGCTGAGTACACCACATCGGTACTCAATAAGTGTCATAGACTCTCTCTACTTAAGTTCTTGGAACAAACTTTATAAAAATAATGCACCAATATTTGATATAAAACGATAAGAAATTTTATCAATTCATGACCCTTGTTATTTTAAATAACAACCAAGTCAGATATAACCCACAATATAAACTTTTAAAATATTTACATCAATCCAAAATTTTGGATAAAATCGTACAAAATCATTCCATTTGCTTTAAGTCATCAAAATCACTTTCGGATCCTTAGGCCTAAACATAAGGAAATCATCCTTACCTTTCACTGGGAGTACTATACCATTACCGACACAAGAAGGTCAACTAGGTTATGTACCTAGCGGCAAGTATCATATACCTTACTTGCTTAGATCGTCTCATCGTAGTGTCGTACGAATCGACTCAGCCATGCTAATAATAGCACAAAATAGTACTCTCTCGAGGGAGAGCACTCTGCCGTAGTCTATACGCCTACACCGACACGTGTAGTTTCATGACAACAAACACGATATATCCAAAGTCAATCACGGTGAACACGAGTAACACCCAAAACATTAGATACTTCAAAATAGATTCATAGCATAATAGCCTCAAATGATCTATTTTTACCAAATCATAGCATTTATAGAAAATCCAAATGCTTTGAACAAATTTAAATAAATAATCTTTTACATGCTAAAGCCTTTAGCAATTTAACATCAATCTTTAAAAGATACCACAAGTGCTATTCTGTTCGTCAATTTCCAAAAGAAAAACTTTTCATGAAAACTTATCTTTAGCACTCAAATATGCATACTCTTGCCAATACGTAAGTTTTGATAAAAACTTATAACATTTACCTTGAGTGTCACTTTGCCAACAAGATTTAAAATAAAATTTTATAAAACGGCATGACACTACATATGCAACATAATATTCTAGTATATGGAGACATCCACACTTGTTTGTCCCCACAAGCACGAAAGCACATTTGCAATCAACTTAAGTATTAACTCGAAACATGCTTTTAGAGAAAGTCCCTCAAGAAGAGTAAGTTTTAATCAACTTACCTCGCTTTCTCTTTATTAACATTCACAAGCTTTCAATCCTCCTCCATCATTCCAATATTGATCAACATCCATATATGGCTCACAAGTTGGCTACAAGCCTCCAACAACTCAAATCGCCAAATAGTTTTACATGCTAGACCATTCAACTTCATTCTTATATTTTAATACCCATTCGAAGTCATTAATGATACTACATCAATTGTCCATTGCCACCAATTTACTATTCATCGTCTTCCATAATCAACACTTGCAAAATATACCATTCGGGTGATTACTTAATTGATCACTTCCATCTTTTGCTAACAATTATTTCCATAGGTTCATTGTATTCATAAATTTCATCGTCAAGATTACCATTCATCTTCTCTCTTATTTTCTCAAAAATACTATTCATGCCATGAACTAGAGTTTTATAATCCAATCTTTCAACCATTAAAACTTGTAACAAATGCTTCAAATACTTGTAACTATTCATAATAAATGAGTTTGAAATATCGGAATTACCTCTAGTAGATCAATCTTGAAAAATCACAACTTTGGTGATTTTTGTGTTCTTGAGGATTTGATGAAGAAATCTAGTATTTGGATGTAAGAATGATGTTAGAACTCATGTATATTGAGTAATAATCAACCCAAAACATCATTAACAACTTACCTTGGTTGATTGGACTTGATTTGAGCTCAAAATCGTCCATTCACTTCAAGAACCCTAACCCCCAAATACTTAAAATACTCCCCTCCCCCAGCCTTGTATTTATAGGCCCAAATTTTTGGGTTTTGGATGCGGACATGGATGCTTCGCATCCCCACTTCACTCCTCTTTGAAGCTCGGATGCTGACCTGGACGCTATGGCATCACTTCACTGCCAGCCTCTCTTTCGGACGCGACCTCGGATGCTTCGCATCCGTAGGCTCCTCCGCCAGCCTTTGGTTATTTGGTCATAACTTCTTGTAGGAATGTTCAAATAACAAACGGTTTGAAGCGTTAGAAACTAGACTCGATGATATTTTATTTGATAGACTTTACATCACATAACTCCTTATATATATGTATATATACTCATCCAAAGTGTAGTCTTGTGCGTACTCATTTGGAACTTTAGTCCATTATGTAATTTCCAACTTGACTTAGACTTAGGGCTCTACTTAGACCCCATATCACTTATAATATGCCTCGTACACTTATTATCATATCTAATTGATATCCATCAAATTAATAGTCCTCGCCTGCACACAAAATAATATAATTAGCGCATATCAATTTTCTTAATAGCGCTTAAGTACTTCAAAATGTTTTGGGGTGCTATAGGGCCCACGTGTCCGGATTCCAAAAATGTTCAAAGATAAACTTTACCTATAAGATTATGAACTCAAATATATGATTTATTCCCAATTCCATGCCCAATTTCTTGGTAAAAATCCAAAAATACCAGTTTCTAGGTTTTTCTTCAAAATCCCAAATTTTTACTAATTTCCATGTTTAAATCCACATATAATCCATGCACTTCACTAACATAATGTGGGAGTCACTTAACTTGCATAAGATGATTAAAATACCCTCTTGAAAAGCTCCAAAAATCGCCCAAGCTGTGTGAAAAATGGGTGAAATGAACCCAAACCCCTTTTTAAAACCAGTCTGCCCAGGCCTGCTCCTCTTCGCGTTTTTGGAAAGGCCATCGCGTTCGCGAAGGCCAAACATCTCAGCCTCCAAATTGCTCTACGTGTTTGCGACCTCTTTGTCGCATTCGCAAAGCCTTGTGACCAGTACCCTTCACGTTTGTGGGCCACTAGCCGCGTTCGCGAAGGCTTAACGCCTGGTAGCCCCCAACTCTCCCTTCCTTTTTGCGTTCGCGGACTCCAGCTCGCGTTCGCGCATGCTTCCCAACTTCTGCCTCGCGTTCACGTCTCCTTCATCGCGTTCGCGATGGACAATTCCAAGTAGCCCCAAAGTTCCTCTTCACGAATGCATGAGACCCTTCGCATTCGCGAAGGAGGAAACCAGACACCAGCACAGCAGTGATAAAACAAGGAGAATCAATCAGAAACAACCCCGAAACTCACCCGAGGCCCCCGGGACCCCGTCCAATCATACCAACCAGTCCCAATACATGATAGAAACCTACTCGAGGCCTTAAACCGCACCGAACAATGCTAAAAACATGAATCGCACCCCAATTCAAGCTTAGTGAACTTTAGAACTTCAAACTTCTACATTCGACGACGAAACCTATCAATTCAAGTCCGATTGACTTCAAATTTTGTACACAAGTCATAATTGACATTACAGACCTACTCCCACTTCCGGCATCGGAATGACCGATATCAAAAAGTTCATTCCCGGTCAAATTTTCCCAAAAATCATCCAATTTCCAACTTTTGCCAATTGACGCCGAAATGACCTACGGACCTCCAAATCAATATCCGGACACGCTCCTAAGACCAAAATTACCATACGAAACTATTCCCAAGCTCGAAATCCTAAACGGACATCGATAACATCAAAATTCACTTCAAGCCAAACTTAGGAAATTATTAAACCTTCAAAATGCCAACCTTCCGTAATAGGCGCCGAAATACTCCCGGGCCACTCGATACTCGACCTGAACATATGCCAAAGTCCGAAATCATCATACGAACCTATTGGAACCTTAAATTCCTGATTCTGAGGTCGTTTACTAAAAATCCAAACCTTAGTCAATTCTTCCAACTTAAAAGCTTCCGAATTTAGAATTTTCTTCCCAAATCAACTCCAAAGCTCCCGAAATTCGATTTCGACCACACGTACAAGTCATAATACCTGAAGTGAAGCTATCAAGGCCTCAAACCGCCAAACGACGCGCCCGAGGGGTCCAAACGACCGGTCGGGTCGTTATGTTCTCCCCCACTTGAACATACGTTCGTCCTCGAACGTGCTAAGGACTGCTCCGGAGATGTCCAAAATCACTGTACAATATCTTGTGCACCTACCTATGCCACCACATTCCAGTTGAACGCATTTGCTCGAGCCATACTGAAAATCTTCCATATAACCTTAGCTAACAAGCTTTAAAACCAAGTTCCAACTCCCGAATTTCCTTACAAGGCCTGATTCTAACACACGAACATCGTACCAATCACCACGCACTATACCAAAACATGATCATGCATCTAAGCTGAAATCACAACATGCACTACATAAGTCGGTTGCCCATAATAACATCCTCCGACCACAATAGCTGAAAGTTCACGAATTCGGTGCCCGCATTACATCTCATGTCGCATATAAATCTTGTTCCAACTCTCAAAATACTACCACGACAAAAAGACGTGTAGAGACTCATAACCACCTGCCGAATCTATAATTCATGGAGACTCTCCTCCTATCAAGAACCATTACCTCATTCTGAACTAAATAACAATATCTTCTCTTTAATGTACCATATATAAATCTGATTGCACTAACTTCAGATCCAAAAATCTATTCTCACCTAGTACAAGCTGCTCAGGCAATAAACCATCTCCGACATTGCCAAAAATCCTATATGTAGCCCACAACGTGCCAACAAGCTACAACTCGAATGTGATACATAAGGAAAAGCGAAATTTTAAAAGGATTACCCAGCCAGTGCAACGAATAAAACAGCCGAATAAATGCTATGAACTTAACTCGGGGGTGAAAACAAGACACACGGAATGAGTGTAAGAAACTATGCTCAACATCTCCCTGTTGCGGCGTGCAACCCGATCCATCATGACATTGTTACGATGTGTAACCCGATCCAACTATGACACCATTACGGCATGCAACCCGATCCAAATATTATATACTCGTGGCGGCGTGCCACCCGATCCGCACATAACAATTAAGAAGAAAACACACATCAACCCATATCGCTTATACTTACGAAATACCTGAATATCGATCACAAGCACGCCAAGTGAAAAAATAAAACTCTAGACGGATAGCGCAATATGCCACAAACCCAAACACAACTAAGGCATAATAAATGACCTACATCTCGAGAGCCATCTGGCATATATAATACCACAAGCTACACAGGACCTCGACACATGGGCGAATTATCAAGCCGTCTCAATCTGGAACAACTCCCACAGTTCACAACCAAAGGAATAGGATGCCTTCCAGGCACAAACTCTGACATTAACGATAGTACCAGAATCTCCATACCCGATTTTTGATTCCTTAATAATCAAATAACTAACACGTCACACTTATACGATCTTCCTGTGGGATATACTCCCACAACCTTCCGCATCAGGCAGCCAAATCTGAACATCAATGGCAATCGACCATGCTATTTCTATAGTACTAGCCAAGCATCTACGTTTCAATACCCCAACACTACTACCACAACATAGACCATCCTCCGACTGCCCGGCAATAGTGCCACCATACACTGAACATCTAAAATCCTCCCCCGCTCCTCCGAGCTTTGTGACATTTTTATCAAAACCAAATAACAACCTTGATCCTCAACTTCCAATTTCCATACCGCTTATCGCACTTATCATGCCGCTACGTGACAATACACGTATTCACCATAACCCTTGAACTACTAGTAGAATAAATACTTCACTGGCTAGAAACCTTTCACTTAGCTCATTTCATAAGGACCAATGCAACACGCAACCGAATTCCCAAATCGTAGGAAAAAATAACACAACCTCAAACCGTGATCTAAACCGTCATAACTTTTTCGGAATCCATTTACACAACAAAGCCATTTGAATCTACTACCTCCCAAATCAATCAGGTTATGATGGCTGTGAAGCCCTTACGTACAACCACAAACCACATGTATAACTTCACACACCGAAGGAACTGATCATTGCCATAACCATGCAGATTCAACCATTACTAACCGACCCAACTCCTTTCAATGTACTCTTGACCTGTCTTAGAAATTATAATAGTTCCATTCACAATATAACAAACTCGATCTGCACTCATCCTGAGCGACCCGAATCGCGAGACCACATCATCTCAATACCCATGGATCGTCTCATACCTCCTTATGCGCACAATAGCATCTCCAACTGGTACACCATTTCTGCAACACCTTCAGTGAATCCGAAGATATTTTTTCCTTTCCTCCGATACTGCACCGCATACGCGATGATGACATAGAACATTCCATGTTCCGTTCGCAATCCACTACGAAAACTCGGTCCTTAACTACACAACGAACCTGAGACCCTTAGGCACTGCACTTAAATTAAATTCTTGAACCCACTAGGACCGTTGTTAAGAGTCACCCACTCTGACCTGGTCTCGAATATAACCAAACTCCATTGCTCTGCTAGTATATGAATACCATATCAAATAAGCCACCGGCTAAATCTTTTTTCTCTGTACATTACATCCACAAGAAGTATAGACTCTAAGTCTTCCCAAAACCTGCACCTGAATCGATAAGACGATGTTTTGCACACATTCATTAAGTTCCTTGCTCGAATTACTCCTGGTGTTTTCTTTTCTTCGTCATAAATAGTTCACCAATGTACCGATAGCCAGAACCCGCACAAGCAGACAACCATATGATCCAATCATAGATGGTGGGGCTCCCCCACTTAGCTCTAAGCTATAATCACATAATGTTGATCCCATAATGATTCCTCTTTCTCAATTACTATGATCTCACACTGATATCTTGCTCACAGGAGATAACCCACATGTGGAATCCTTTACCGACATCTTTCTACGACGCCGTACGGGGTATAACTACCACGAAATCCGTAAATGCCCCTGAGCCCATACTCGTCCACCAGCAACTCCTTTTGGCCACATTAAACTTTCCTTCGTGCAGTAACCATCATTCCCAATAAGATATGTAGACCAAATCACCTTCCATTGCGATTTCCAAACCGTTCAACTCTTTCTCAAGGTATGTAGCTATCATACCGCATATATATATATATATAAAACACACAACCCGATATACATATATATAGTCATAAGGCTCGTCGCGGCATGCAACCCGGTTATATTCTACCCCGCCTCTCCCACTTCGGTCCAACCATTCTTCCCGACTTTTGCTTCTCATACTTGACCTACTAGTAGTTCCACCACCGCAAGACACCTCCCACTTGTCCTTCCTCATTCTTCATTACATAATTGTTGCATCAAATCAAAATTCTTCTCTGTAGCACCTGAGCTAACAAATTGCTACCAACTCTAAACCTCTTCGAAGATCATCTCTCTTGAGCCATCAGCATTAGAAATACCAATTCGATACTGAAAAACGGCACACCACTATCTCTGACAACTGCCCCTCAGGCACCACTTTACACACCCTGCTCCGAAGGCAACATCAAAGAAGATTGCAACACCAGCGAACCGTGATGCGTTCAAACAAGGGCTACGACACCGCATCACAATGAAAAATTCCACCACGCTCAAAAATTCCAAGTCTCGTTACTCCATCAACCCAAACCTAAACATTCATAGTCCAATCGCCTTTCCTTTGCTCGAATTAAATACTGAACCTCTAAATCATGCACTGAGAAATCCTTCTTTCGAGTCATTCACTAGCTTGACATGTAGACAGGCACCCTACCATTACACCAACACTATGCATAGCCTCAAAAACATAGAAAATACCGATACTGAGCTGAAATGACATAACCTCCTTCCGCAAGAAGATGATAATAACTTGTTTGAATGCGCAGGGAGAAACATCCTGCTCCACGTCTGTAATACCACTGAAACTCCTCGATGACCAATTGACATGAGCGCTTCGCATCACGTAAGATCGAGTAGGGAGGAAATAAAGTCATAAGCCTCAAAGGAATCAAACCGCAGAGGAAATCAAGAAGTGAAATGCTCCTAACATCCCTGTAGCCCCTCGAAGATAAGTACAGACGTCTCCGTACCGATCCGTAAGACTCTACAAGACTTGCTCATGACTCGCGAGACCTACGTGAACCTAGGGCTCTGATACCATGTTATCACGATATAAAATCCACTATAGGGCGTGATGGTGCCTAACGCCACCGTCAGGCAAGCCAACAATAATTTACCAATTTCATTACTCATTTTAGAAATTTGAAATCAAAATTTTTTGTTAATCAAATAATGTGAGATATAATTTACATGGTGAATGATAATATGAACACGAGCTACAATGACGAACCACCTGTAGTAACCCCCAAAACCCAGTGTCACAAGTGCATGAATATTTTCTAAGGAGTATAATAATAAATACAACGTCTGTCCCTAATATAATAAGACATAATAAAAAAAATTTTACAATGGGGACTCGGAGGGCTGCGATGCGTAGTCTGAAATGCAGCTCACATAAGGTCTCCTCAACAGGTGCGCCTACACGCCAAGGTGATCATCAAATAGACCTGCCAATCCCTGCACATGTAGTGTAGAAGTGCAGCATGAGTACGCAAATCAACGTGTACCCAGTAAGTATCTCGCCTAACCCCGGAGGAGTAGTGACGAGGGGTTGACATCGACACTTACTAGAGGTCCAAATGAATAATAAGATAACTCATAACATATATGAAGTATACAACTATAGTGAAGCAAATTATGAAATCTCAAAATTTTCCAATTATTCCCTTTAGAGCATAATTTCTTAGTCTTGTATTAATTTTCTTAATATCTCAGAACATGTCAAGTGTCAATACCAAATAAATAAGAAATACCGTAAAATGTCGGGCATTAGTGGAAAGACTAGCTCGTGAATATTTGGCTACTAGCGACATAACGCATGATACTGCCGAGGGACGTTCGGCCCGATACGGAATATACATTGCCGAGGGTCGAGCGGCATGAACCATAGATGCATCTATACTGCCGAGGCGTTTGGCCCGCTCCACAAGAAAGGGAAGGAAGTTCCTAGAATTTTGAGACGCGTGTTTTACATGATAGCACATGAACTTAATATGAATATAAACTTACCGTTTTCTCAAATGACTAGACAATAACTCAAGGTAATAAGGCTTGGCCTAAGATATATGTAATTTCTAAATCAAGCTCAATTATTATTTCAATTAATTAGGCCAGCAGAACAAGTTCAAGTAATTCAAATATTTCATGATAAAATCCTAAGTCTACCGGGACATAAACATGCTTTAGCTACATACGAACTCTCGTCACCTCGTGCTTACATAGCGCCCACAACTAGTGCACATAACAAAAATATCACCTATGGGGTAGTTTCCCCCTCACAGGGTTAGGCAAGAAACTTACCTCGCTCCGAAGTTAAGAAACTTACCTCGCTCCGAAGTTCCATAGCCGGCTCCAACGCCACTCTAACACCTCAAACCAATGCTTGTCGATCCAAAACTATGCAAACAATGTGCAAACCAATCAAAATGTGTTCTAATACCCATACTTAATCAATTTAAACAATTTTCAACTCCGCTCGAAAAGTCGATAAAATTCACCATCAGGCCCACGTGCTCGGATTTCGAACATTTTCGAAGATAAACTTTACCCACTAGATTATGACCTCAAATATATTATTTATTCCCAACTCCATGCCCAATTTCGTGGTAAAACTCCAAAAATACCAATTTCTAGGGTTTTCTTCAAAATCCCAAATTTCTACTAATTTCCATGTTTAAATCCACATATAATCCATGTATTTCAGTAACATAATCTGGGAGTCACTTACCTTGAATTAGATGATTAAAATACCCCCTTGAAGAGCTCCAAAAATCGCCCAAGCCGTGTGGAAAATGGGTGAAATGAACCAAAACCCCAATTTAAAACCAGTCTGCCCAGGCTTGCTCCTCTTCGCGTTCGCGGAAAGGCCATTGCGTTCGCGAAGGCCAAAAATCTCAGCCTCCAAATTACTCTACACATTCACGATCTCTTTGTCGCGTTCGCGAAGCCTTGTGACCACTACCCTTCGCGTTCGCGGGCCACTAGCCGCGTTCACGAAAGCTTAACGCCTGGCAGCCCCCAGCTCTCCCTTCCTCTTCGCGTTCGCGGCCTCCATCTCACGTTCGTGTAGGCTTCGTAGCTTCTGCCTCGCGTTCGCGATGGACAATTCCCAGTTGCCCCAAAATTCCTCTTCGCAAATGCATGAGACCCTTTGTGTTCACGAAGGAGGAAACCAGACACTAGCACATCAGTGACAAAATAAGGAGAATTGATCCGAAACCATCCCGAAACTCACCCGAGGCCCCCGGGGCCCCGTCCAATCATACCAACCAGTCCCAGTACATGACACAAACCTTTGCGAGACCTCATATCGCATCGAACAATGCTAAAAACATGAATCACAGCCTAATTATCCAACCTAATAAGTCTGTTCGCCAAGGACTGAATATCCAACGCTAATGGCCTCTCCTCTGCTGAAATAAAAGCTAAACTACCCATACTCTCCGCCTATCTACTTAAGGCGTCTGCAACTACATTTGTTTTTCTCGGATGATACAGGATAGTAATATTATAATTTTTTAGTAATTCAAGCCATCTGCGCTGCCTCAAATTTTGGCCCCCCTGCTTGAACAAATGCTGTAAACTGCGATGATCAGTGTAAACTTCACAAGACACTCCATAAAGATAATGCCTCCAAATCTTAAGAGCGTGAACAATCGCAGCTAACTCCAAATCATGTACCGGGTAATTCTTCTCGTGGGGCTTCCGCTGACATGAATCATATGCAATAACTCGCCCCTCATGCATCAATACACAACCCAAACCAATGCGTGAAGTGTCACAATACACTGTATACATCTCTGAACCGGAAGGCAATACTAACACTGGTGCTGTAGTCAATGCTGTCTTGAGCTTCTGAAAGCTCACCTCATAATCATCGGACCATCGGAAGAGAGCACCCTTCTGGGTTAATTTGGTCAAAGGTGCTGCAATAGATGAAAAACCTTCCATGAACCGACGATAATAACACGCTAACCCTAGGAAGCTCCTGATCTCAGTCACTGAAGTGGGACGATGCCAATTCTGAACTGCCTTGATCTTTTTGGGATCAACTTTAATACCCTCACCCGATACAATATGCCCCAAATATGCTACAGAATCTATCCAAAATTCACATTTGGAGAACTTAGCATATAGCTTTTGTTCCCGCAACGTCTAAAGCACCAATCTCATATGCTGCTCGTGCTCCTCCTTACTGCACGAGTAGATCAAAATGTCATCAATGAAGACAATGACAAACGAATCAATATATGGCCTGAATAACCTGTTCATCAAATCCATAAACACTGCCAGGGCATTAGTTAACCCGAAAGACATCACCAGAAACTCATAATGATCGTATCTAGTCGGAAAAGCAGTCTTCGGAACATCCGAATCCCGAATCTTCAAATGATAGTACCCCAACCTCAAGTAGATCTTAGAGAACACCCTCGCACTCTCTGACTGGTCAAATAAGTCATCAATACGTGGCAACATGTACTTGTTCTTAATAGTGACTTTGTTCATTTGGCGATAATCAATATACATTCGCATTGTTCCATCCTTCTTCTTCACAATTAATACCGGTGCACCCCAAGGCAATACACTCGGTCTGACGAACCCTTTGGCTAGCAACTCCTCAAGCTGTCCTTTCAACTCTTTCAATTGTTTCGGACCCATGTGATACGGTGGGATAGATATAGGCTGGGTATCTGGAGCCATGTCAATACAGAAATCAATATCACAATCGGGTGACATGCCTGGAAGATCTGAAAGAAATACATCGGAGAACTTCCGTACTACAGGCACTGAATCAATAGCCGGAGTCTTTGCAGTAGTGTCCCGAACATAGGCTAGATAAGCCAAACAACCCTTCTCGACCATGTGTCGAGCCTTCAGAAAGGAAATAACCTGATTAGATGAACTGACAGACGAACCCTTCCACTCTAACCTAGGTAATTCCTGCATTGCCAAAGTAATAGTCGTAGCATTGCAATCTAGGACGACATGATATGGGGATAGCCATTCCATGCCCAGGATGATCTCAAAGTCGGTCATATCAAGCAGCAGAAGATCTGCTCTAGTTTCATAACCATAAAATGTAATAATGCAGGACCGATAGATCCGATTCACAATAACAGAATCGCTCATAGGAGTGGACACATAAACAAGAGTACTTAAGGACTCACGAGAAACACCCAAGAAATGAGCAAATAGAGATGACACATAGGAATACGTAGACCCAACTGGTCTGGTTTCAGGTGTAGCTGCCGCCACTGGCTGGGCTTCACCCACGGGTAGTGCACCCTGGGTCTGATATACAGTAGTGTCCTGCCCATGGGCATGTGCGGTAGGGGTCTATGCTCCCCCGCCCACCTGAGATGTGGCTGGGTCTGCCGAAAATAAACCGGCCTGAGTCATAGTGTACATAAACCGCAGTATACTGCCCATGACCTCCTAAAATCCCGATACAGATATGAAATCCACCGGAGCTGTCTCGGCTACGGGCACCTCTCCCTGCTCCTCGATAGTAGGATCCTCCACTGGATCCACTGGTGGCATAACTGGAACAACTCTGAGACGTCCTCATCCCCTACCACCGGCTGGAGCCCTCCCTCGGCCTCTGCCTCGGCCCGCTCCACAAGAAAGGAGGATATTTTTTTATGAACCTCCGAAATGAGAAGTTCTTATAAGGCTAACACATAAGGATGTACAATTTCTATTAACTATAAAATAATTTGCACAAAAATTCAAGTATGTGAAATTTCGTTCTTTTACTATTTCCTCTAATAATTTACAATATAATTCCAGTACTTTAATTAAATAAAGGATGCAATTATCATAAGTAATTCATGATTTGAGTCCTAAACTACCCGGACATAGCATAATTAGTAGCTACACACGGACTCTCATCACCTTGTGCGTACGTAGCCCCCACAATTAGCAATAATTATTAATTTAAATCACTTATAGGATAAATTCCCTCTTACAAGGTTAGATAAGAGACTTACCTTGTCTCAAAGTCCACTTTCCGATCACAATGTCGCGTTAAAGTCTCAATTCGATGCCGAAAAATCCGAAACTATCCAAATGTTATACAAAATAATTAATACATGCTCAATAATTCGAAATTAGACTATTAAATTAATTACCCGACCCAAAATGGTAAAATTCCTAACATTCACCTCGGGCCCACGTACCCGGATTCTGAAACTTTTCAGAGAAAAATGTTACACATAATCTCAAGAACTCAAATATACAATTTTCATCCAATTACATAACCTTTTTCGTGGTTAAAATCTCATTTTTATCAAAACCTAGGTTTTTCACCTAAACCCTTGATTTCCACGATTTACATGTTATAATGTAACGACCCAACCGGTCGTTTTGACTGTTAGAACCCCGTTCCACTAAATAAGACTCCCCGTATGTGATTTTATTAATTTATGACTTGCGGGGATGGTTGGTTTGGAATTTGAAAGTGTTCGAGTTGAAATCAGAACACTTGGTTTCTTAAGTTTGCCTTAAAATGCCAAGTTTGACTTCGGTCAACACTTTGAGAAAACGAGCTCGGAATCGGGATTTGACGGTTTCAATAGGTTCGTATGATGATTTCGTACTTGGGCGTATGTTCGAATCGGGTTTTGGATAACTCGGGAACGTTTTGGTGCCTAATGGTGAAAATTAACTAATTGACGGTTTAAAATTCTTTAAATTTAGTTTGGAGTAGGTTTTGGAGTAATGGAGGTCCGTTTGAAATTCTGAGTTTGGGAATAGTTCCGTATAATGATTTAAGACTTACACGCAAAATTTCGTGCCATTCGTAGTAGTTTAAGAACGTTTCGGCGTATTGGAAGAAAATTGAAGAACTTGAAGTTCTTAAGTTTGATTCAATTTGATTTGAGGTATGATTCTTAGTTTTGATATTGTTTTACACGTTCCGAGAGTTCGAGCGAGTCGATTTTATGATTTCAAACTTATTGGTATGTTCGGGCGGGGCCTCGAGTATTAACCGGACGAGGCTTGGATCAATTTTGGAATTTCTAAGAAGAGCTGAAGCCTTCTGCTTCTGGTACGTTCGCACCTGCGCTTGGACAGCAGCAGGTGCGACTCTCGCAGATGCGAGGTTTATGCACAGAAGCGGAAAAAAGGAAGGGGAGGCCATTGCCGCAGATGCAGAATTTTGGCGCACCTGCGAACGCGCAGGTGCGAGAGGGGGCAGACGATCGAAACTCACACCTGCGAGGCTTTTCCGCAGGTGCAAAACCAATACTTGGCAGAATGGTTAAAAATCGGGGCTCAGACATTTTGAGCCCATTTTTCCTCCATTTTCGGGCGATTTCAGAGGTTTTGAGAAGGGAGTTCAACTAACAACTTGGAGGTAAGTTAATTCTACACACTTTGAGTAAAATACATAGATTATGGGTAGATTATAACTAATAAATCTTAGAAATCAAAGGTTTAGATGAAAAACCTAGATTTTTATAAAAATGAGATTCTAACCCCGAAAATGGTTATGGTATTAGATAGAAATTATATATTTAAGTTCTTGAGATTATGGGTAACGTTTTCATCCGAAAATTTCCAGAATCCCAGCACTTGGGCCCAGGGTGAATTTTAGAAATTTTACTATTTTGGTAAGGGTAATTTATTAATAGCCTAAATTCGAATTATTGAACATGTATTTATTATTTGTATAATATTTGGATAGCTTCGGATTTTTCGGCATCGAATTGAGAAATTTAGGCGACGTGATAATCGGAAAGTGGACTTTGAGACGAGAAATTCTCTTGTCTAATCTTGTGAGTGAAAAATTACCCCATAAGGAATTGAATTAATAATTGTTGCTAATTGTGGGGGCTACGTACGTATGAGGTGACGAGAGTGTGCGCGTAGCTACTATTAATGCTAAAGTCCGGGTAGTTTAGGACTCAAATCATGAATTACTTGTATAAATTGTATTCTTTATTTAATTAAATTATTTGATATATATTGTGAATTGTTAGGAAATATAATAAAGGTGGAAATCTCATATACTTAATTTTTGTTTAAATTAATTAATTATTTAAAGAAATTGTTCATCCTCTCGAATTTATCTTATAATGAATATACTCTTCGTCCGGAGGTACATAAGAAAATGTCCTCCTTTCTTATGGAGCGGGCCGAACGCCTCGGCAGGATTGATGCATCTATGAATCGCGCCGCCCGTCCCTCGGCAGTGCACACGACACTCTGGATCGGGTCGTACGACCTCGGTAGAAATCGTGCCTAATCATAATAATAATAATTACTCGATACTTTGCTATTTTTAATTGCAGCTTGTGAATTTAATTAACAGTTTGAGAATTATTGCATTTGAAAGAATTTAATTGATAAATTGGAAATTATTGGAATCGAAAGAATAAATTATCTCTTCTTGTTAAGGAAATTATTGTTATTCCTATAAATGAGGCTAATTGATAAATTAAAAATTTATTGGAATTGAAGGAGTTTAATTATTTCTGCCGGTTAAAGAAAATTATTGTAAATTCTATAAATCATGTCGATCTAGATATTGCTATTTTTATTTTATCTATTATTATAGATTCTTAGTAAGTGTCAAAGTCGGCCATCTTGTCTCTACTTCTTCGAGATTAGGCTTGATACTTACTGGGTACACGTTGTTTTTCGTACTCATGCTGCACTTGCTGCACATTTTATTATACAGGTACATATATGTCTAGTGGCCTTGTGGGCGCAGAGGTGTGATTAATAATTGTGGGGACATAGGTGAGCTGCATTCTGTATTACGATCCATAGCCAACCGAGTCTTCTTCAGAGTTATTACATTTTCCTGTCTAATTTGTATTTTTGACAGATGCTGTATTTTATTCTTAATTCCCTAGTAAAAGCTCATGCACTTGTGACACCGGGTTTTGGGAATGGTTGTGGATTGTTTAGAAATTTAGTTGCTAAAAATATTTATCATTTACTCTATGAGGTTTATCTTTATTATTTCATTGAAGAAATTTTGATTTTAAAAATACTAAAATGGGTAATTAAGCTAAGTATGTATTGTTGGCTTGCCTGACAGCGGTGTCCGGCGCTATCACGACTTTAAAGGATTTTGGGTCGTGACAACATGGTATCAGACCCCTAGGTTCACTTAGGTCTCACGAGTGGGCGAGTCTAGTAGAGTCTTGCGGATCGGTACGGAGATATTTGTGCTTATCTTCGAGAGGCTACAAGGTTGTTAGGAATACTTCCCTTTTTTTGATTCCTCATCGTGCGATTTGATTCCTTCAAGGCTTATGCCTTCATTTCCTTCCTATTTAATCTTATGCGATGTGAAGCACTTGTTATAAATTGGGGATCGAGGAAATATTTAATGGTACTACAAATGTAGTGCAGGATGCTTCTCCCTGTGTAATTAATTAGGCTATTGTCGTTGCCTTGCAGAAGGCCACTCTGTCATTTCAAGTTAAGTATCAATACTACCTAAGGTTTTGAGATTTGGCATTGATTGTTATGATGATTCGTGCATGGTTATCGCACATTGCTTATGTAATGGTAAAATGCCTGTCTATGTGTCATGGCAGTAAACGACTTGAAAGAAGGTTTTCCTCAGTACATGATTCAGAGGTTCCATGTTTTAATTCCAGCGGAGAAAAGGCAATCGAACTATGAATGTTCAGGTTTGGGGTTGATGGAGTAGCGAAGCTGGATAATTTCGAGCGTGGTAGAGTTCTCAATTGTGATGTGATGTCATCGCCTTGATAAATGCATTAAGGTACGCCGGTGTTATGGTCTTCTTCAACTCGCCTTCACGCCGGGGTGTTAGGAATTAGTGTAGGGGAAGCAGTTGTTAGAGATCGCGGTGTGCAGTGGTTCAGGATCGAAGCAGTGTTCCTAGTATTGATGGATGATCCTCGGAAAGGTTTAAAGCTAGTTACGGCCTATTGGTTCGAGTGCTACAGAGACGGATTTTTAGTTAAGGCAACAACTGGGCAGCGAAGGATGAGAAAGGACATATGGAAGGTGTCTTGTAGTGGTTAGGTTCCGAGAAGGCCAAGTGTAAGAAAACAAAAGTCAAGTAGTTGCTTAAAGAAGATGGTTGACCAAAGTGGGAAGTGGCAAGGTAGCACATGGGATACGTAGTAGGATGATTACACGTCTTGAGGAAAGTTTGGAGTGATTTGGGACTTAGGATGGACAGTGACTAGGTCTACGAACTTAAGTTGTAATATTAGCTGCTATATTGAGGAAGATTGGATACAACAGGAGGGAATTTCTTAATATAAAGAGGGATGCAACATATCTTTGGGTTAGAATGTATCATCGCACCTTTAGTTGAGGTCAACAGGGAGTGAACGGACTGGTACAGCTGGTAAACGAGCACAGGCTCAGGATGGTTTATTGGTTTCATGGTAATAATACTCGGTGCAGCATTGTTGGAGGATGTCAGTATGGACTTTTCACAGGTGGGATATCTCCTGTGAGCAGGTTAGCGGTTGCGTGGTATTAATGGAGCTTCTACGAAGAATTTTACTTATTACCTGGTAAGAGGTCGAATAGGTGATTGTGGCTAATGGTTCAGACTGTTCGGGGAAAGCTTAACAAAAGGATTTTTAGAAATTGGCAGTTAACGGCACGGGATCATGGTAAATGAGGAGGAGGAATAATTTTGGGCTCAATATTATATGATGGTATCTTAAAGCTAAGTGGGAGAGCCCCGCCGACTACAATTGGATTGCATGGTTGTCTATTTGTGAGGTTTCTGGTTATTGACATATTGGTGGGTCATTTCAACTAAGGAAAGAAAACAACACTGGTAATTTGAGCAAAGTATTTATGGAATGTATGCCACATTTGGCCTTATCGATTCATATTTAGGTTTTGGGAAGACTCAGAGTCTATGCTTTGTGTTGATGTGATGTACGAGGAAGGTGATTCGGTCGGGTGCTTCTTCGAGAGAGTGTTTAACTGATAGCAGAGCCTTGGAGTTGATTTTATTCGGGACCAGGTCGGAATGGGTGACTCTCAACAGTGGTCCTAGTGGATTCAAAAGTTAAAGTGTGGTGCCTAAGGATCTCGAGTCCGTAGTATGGTTAAGTATCGACTTTTGCAGCAGATTATGAAAAAAGGTTTGGACTGTTCTATGTTATCTTCAGTCTGCGGTGTAGCATTGGAGGAATGGGAATGGAAATGACTACGGATTCATAAAGGAAATATCGGAATAGGCGTATTAGTTGAAAATGCGAATGTGTGCACAAGGAGGGTATGGGATGGTTTGTGGGTTTTAAGACAATGTGGGCTCGTGAAATGTAGTCACTCGGGGCAAGTGCGGATTGAGCTCTATATAATTGGAAAGGAGTTATTATTATTTCTAAGGAAAACAAATCTAGGGTAAGTTTAGAAACAGTCGGATCGGTTAGCAATGGTTGAATTGGCATGATGGTGGAATTGATCAACTCCTTCAGCGTGTAAAGATGTACATGTGATTTGTGGCAGTACGTGTGAGGATTGACGGCCGCCATAATTGATTTTATTTGGAGGAATTCAAGTATTATGGCATATTATGTGTAGATGGATCTCGGGAGAGTTATAGTGGTTTAGACCACTACTTGAGGTTGGTATTTTTCTACGGATATGAGAATCCAGTCGTGTGTTGCAATGGTTCTCCTGAATTGAGTTAAGCCAAATGTTGTTATATGATGAAGTATTTGGTATATTAGTGGTTCAAGAGTTATGATGGAATTCTTGTACTCTCGTGTATTGGCATGCTAGGTGCAGTGAACGACATGGGAATTTGAAAATTGAAGATCGAGGTTGCAGTTCGGTTTTGACAAGAATGTCACAAGCTCGGACGAGCAGAAAAGGATTTAGAAGTTTAAAGCAAGCTGGCATTGTCTTCAGCATCACCTGAGATCGGTGTTATGTGTAAGAGGCTTTGCGTATTGATTTATGGATCCTTGATTCGCTTTACAGCACTAGTATGGTTGGTGGTATGGATGTGCAGACTTGTTATCTATTGTGGAAGGTCATGGGAGCGTATTCCACGGGAATATTATATAAGAGTGACAAGTAGTCACCTGATTGATTAAATATCTAACAACCAAGTATGAAGATTGTGACAATATCGCTAATTCGGGAATTTATGCCTGGAGGGCCCTCGGTTCATTTGGTTGCGGACTGTGGAAATTTGTTCTGGTTATGATAGCTCTTGAAGGGTTGTTAGCCTAGTACGGTACGATCAGAATCGGCTTGAGGTATGTGGATGGATTTAAATATGAATATGGGCTCTATATCAGGCCAGATGTGTTCATTTTAGCATAGCGCTCCTTATGGAGGAGTATTCGGATGTTGGATGTCGTTTCGTCGTCGGCTATTTCATGTAATACTATATTGTGCCGTGTGAGTTGTGAAACAGCTTGATAAATTTCTTATGTGTTGAGGTTCCGCGTAGCGATGGTGTTATGTGAGCAGGATGGCTCTCGAGATTCAGATCATATATTGCACCTTAGTTTTCCTTGAGTTTTGTAGTGTATGGCGCTATCGGTCCTTCTAGGGATGGTATTATGCACTTAGCATGCTTGTGTCCGATATTCGGATATTTTTTAGTAATGAGCATTCTAGCTCGGTAAGTATTTCCTTATAGATTCTTTTGTGCAGATCGGTGGCACGCCGCCACGGGTATGTTGTTTGGATCGGGTTGCATGCCGCAACAGTGTGATGTTGAGTACAGTCCCCTATATTCTATTTTATGTGTTTTATGTCCCATTTTCTGAGGAAGGTTCATGACACCTTTTCAGTTGTTTAATTAGTCATGTGGGTTGCGTAATCCTTTCCAGAGTTCGTTTTCCTTATGTATCGCAATCGAGTCTGTAGCTTATTAGCTCATTGTGGCATCATATGAGGCTTTTTACCGTGTTTGAGGTGGCTTATTGCCTGAGTAGCTCATGCTAGGGGAGATGAGATTATTGGATCCGGGATCAGTGCGATCGAATTATATGAAGTATAATAAAGAGTAAATACCGTTATTTGGTTATAATGGGGTGATGATTCTAGTCAGGAGGAGAGACTCAATGATTTGTCGACTCGGTAGTTGGTTATGAATTTCTACACATTTCTTCCCTCGTGGAAGCATTTCAAGTGTTGGAACATGACTTATATGTATCATGAGGTATGTTGTGAACATCAGATTCGTGGAATTTTGGCTATTGTTATCGGAGGATGTTATTATGGTCATGTAAATGATGCGGTGCATAGTCTAAATTCAACAAAGGTATTTAATCCAGTATTTGGGGCATCGTGTAGTTATTGATACAGTGTTCGTAGGTTGGAAAGAGGCATGGTAAAGAATTATGGATGTTAGAATTGGGCTCTAAGGCGTAATCGCCTAAATAAAGGGGAGAATCTTCAGATTGGCTCGAGCTAATGTGCTCAATTGGGCGTGGTATCACGGGTAGTTGCTCGAAGTGTTAAACGGTGATTATGGACAACTCCGAAACAGTCCTTAGCACGTTCGAGGACGAACATATATTTAAGTGGGAGAGAATGTAACGACCCAACTGGTCGTTTTGACTGTTAGAATCCCATTCCCCTAAATAAGACTCTCCGTATGTGCTTTTATTAATTTATGACTTGCGGGGATGGTTGGTTCGGAATTTGGAAGTGTTCGAGTTGAAATCGGAACACTTGGTTTCTTAAGTTGGCCTTAAAATGCCAAGTCTGACTTCGGTCAACACTTTGAGAAAACAACTTCAGAATCGAGATTTGACGGTTCCAATAGGTTCGTATGATGATTTTGGACTTGGGCATATGTTCGAATCGGGTTTTGGATAAATCGTGAGTGTTTTGGCGCTTAATAGTGAATATTAACTATATGAAGGTTTAAAATTCTTTAAATTTGATTTGGAGTAATGGAGGTCCGTTTGAAATTTCGAATTTGGGAATAGTTCCGTATAATGATTTAATACTTGCATGCAAAATTTCGTGTCATTCCAAGTAGTTTAAGAACGTTTCGGCGTATTGGAAGTAAATTGAAGAACTTGAAGTTCTTAAGTTTGATTCAATTTGGTTTGAGGTGTGATTCTTAGTTTTGATGTTGTTTTACACGTTTCGAGAGTTCGAGCGAGTCCGTTTTATGATTTCAAACTTGTTGGTATGTTCGGGCGGGCCCCTAGGGCCCCCGAGTGTTAACCGGATGAGGCTCAGATCAATTTTGGAATTTTGAAGAAGAGCTGAAGCCTTCTGCTTTTGGTACGTTCGCACCTGCGCTTGGACAGCCGTAGGTGCGACTCTCGCAGATGCGAGGTTTATGCGCAGAAGCGAAAAAAGGGGAGGGGAGGCCATCGCCACAGATGCGGAATTTTGGCGCACCTGCGAACGCGCAGGTGCGAGGCAGCGTGCGCAGATACGAGAGGGGGCACGTGATCGAAACTCGCACCTGCGAGGCTTTTCCGCAGGTAGGGTACACCTTCCGCAGGTGCGGTACACCTTCCGCAGGTACGAAACCACTATTTGGTAGAATGGTTAAAAATCGGGGCTCAGACATTTTGAGCCCACTTTTCCTTCATTTTCGGGTGATTTCAGAGCTTTTGAGAAGGGAGTTCAACTAACAACTTGGAGGTAAGTTAATTCTACACACTTTGAGTTAAATACATAGATTATGGGTAGATTATAATTAGTAAATCTTAGAAATCAATAGTTTAGATAAAAAAACCTAGATTTTTATAAAAATGAGATTTTAACTACGAAAATGGTTATGGAATTTGATAGAAATTATATATTTAAGTTCTTGAGATTATGGGTAACGTTTTCATCCGAAAATTTTCAGAATCCGCGAATGTGGACCCGGGGTAAATTTTAGGAATTTTACTATTTTGGTTTGGGTAATTTATTTAATAGCCTAAATTGAATTATTGAACATGAATTAATTATTTGTGTAATATTTAGATAACTTCAAATTTTTCGGCATCGAATTGAGAAATTTACGCGACGTGATAATCGAAAAGTGGACTTTGAGACGAGGTAAGTCTCTTGTCTAATCTTGTGAGGGGGAAATTACCCCGTAAGGAATTGAATTAATAATTGTTGCTAATTGTGGAGCCTAGTACACACGAGGTGACGAGAGTCCGTGCGTAGCTACTATTAATGCTATAGTCCGGGTAGTTTAGGACTCAAATCATGAATTACTTGTGTAAATTATATTCTTTATTTAATTAAATTATTTGGTGTATATTGTGAATTGTTAGGAAATATAATAAAGGTGAAAATCTCATATACCTAATTTTCTGTTTAAATTAATTAATTATTAAAAAAAATTATTCATCCTCTTGAATTTATCTTATAATGAATATACTCTCCTTCCGGAGGTACAGAAGAAAATGTCCTCCTTTCTTGTGGAGCGGGCCGAATGCCTCGGCAGGATAGATGCATCTATGGATCGCACCGCACGTCCCTCGGCAGTGTACACGACACTCCAGATCAGGCCGTATGACCTCGGTAGAAATCGTGCCTAATAATAAGAATAATTATTCGATACCTTGCTATTTTTAATTGCAGCTTGTGAATTTAATTAACAGATTGAGAATTATTGCATTTGAAGGAATTTAATTGATAAATTGGAAATTATTGGAATTGAAAGAATTAATTATCTCTGTTTGTTAAGGAAATTATTGTTATTCCTGTAAATGAGACTAATTGATAAATTGAAAATTTATTGGAATTGAAGGAGTTTAATTATTTTTGCTGGTTAAAGAAAATTATTGTAAATTCTATAAATCATGTCGATCTAGATATTGCTATTTTTATTTTATTTATTATTATTGACTCTTAGTGAGTGTCAAAGTAGGCCATCTCGTCTCTACCTCTTCGAGATTAGGCTTGATACTTACTGGGTACACGTTATTTTTCGTACTCATGCTGCACTTGCTGCATATTTTATTGTGCAAGTACATATATGTCTAGTGGCATTATGGGCGCAAAGGTGTGGTTAATAATTATGGGGACATAAGTGAGCTGTATTCTGTATTACGATCCGCAGCCAATAGAGTCTCCTTTAGAGTTATTATATTTTCCTGTCTAATTTATATTCTTGACAGATACTGTATTTTATTCTTAATTCCCTAGTAAAAGCTCATGCACTTGTGACACCGAATTTTGAAAATGGTTGTGAATTGTTTAAAAATTTAGTTGCTAAAAATATTTATCATTTACACTATGAGTTTTATATTTATTATTTTATTGAAGAAATTTTGATTTCAAAAATACTAAAATGGGTAATTAAGCTAAGTATGTAGTGTTGGCTTGCCTGACAGCGGTGTCCGGCGCCATCACGACTTTAAAGGATTTTGGGTCGTGACATATAATCTACCCATAATATATGTATTTAACTCAAAGTGTGTAGAATTAACTTACCTTCAAGTTGCTAGTTGAAATCCCCTCTCAAAAAGCTCCAAAATCGCCCAAAAATGGAGAAAATATGGGCTAAAATGGATGAGTCTCGTTTTCTTTAAAACATTCTGCCCAGCAGTATTTTCGCACTTACGGAGGTACGACCGCATTTGTGGTTCCGCATCTATGCATCCGCAGGTGCGCCCATGCCTTCGCACCTGCGCATTTTTCCGCTTCTACGCGCCAAGCTTCGCACCTGCGTGCTCGCAGGTGCGCCCAAAATTTCGCACCTGCGGTTGATGGCCTGCCCTCTCCTTTCCGCTTCTGCGAGCAAAAATATCACATCTGCGATGCTCGCACCTGCGACTGCCCAAACGCAGGTGCCATTGCAGCAGAAGCTTGAAGCTTCGGTTGCTGCTCTAAACTCTAAAATTGGTCCGAGCCTCGTCCGGTTGACACCCGGGGCTCCTGGAGCCCCGCCCGAACATACCAACATGTTTGAAATCATAAAACGGACTCGCTCTAACCCTCGGAACGTGCAAAACAACATCAAAACTAAAAATCATACCTCAAACCAAATTGATTCAACTTAGAATTTTCAAATTCTTCAAACTTACTCCGAACGTGCCGAAATATACTTAAACTACTCGGAATGACACCAAATTTTGTGTGCAAGTCTTAAATCATCATACGGAGCTATTCCCAGGCTCAAAATTTCAAACGGATTTCGATTTCTCCAAAACCTACTCCAAACCAAATTTAAAGAATATTAAAACATTTAAATAGCTAGTTTTCACTATTAAGCGCTGAAACCCGATTCTAACATATGGCCAAGTCCAAAATCATCATACGAACCTATTGGAACCTTCAAATCCCGATTCCGGGGTCGTTTTCTAAAAATATTGACCGAAGTCAAACTTGCCCTTTTAAAGTCAAATTAAGGAACTAAGTGTTCCAATTTCAACTCGAACACTTTCAAATCTCGAACCAACCATCACCGCAAGTCATAAAACAGTAAAAGTACATACAGGGAGTTTTATTTAGGGAAACTGGGTTCTAAAAGTCAAAACGACCGATTGGATCGTTATAAAAAATGAAGAGCCAAATCACTAAAGACATTCGCTGAATTCTTGATATTTCATATATGGATAGTATCTGTCCAACTCAAAAAGGTATTGTTTCTGGATACCTGAACTAAAGTATACCGTTGCATCAATATTATTATTGTTGCATTTTGTAAGTGTCTTTACAAATTTAATCACATAAATTTAATTGTGTCAAAACTTTATTAACAAATTGGTTTGGTTTATTTGTATATTTGTTTCTTTATGCTACGAAATTGGTTATTGAATCTCATATATATTTGAGTAAAAATTAAGAATATCTATGCAATTGAAGGTTTATTACTTTCGATATGCATTTCATACTATTTGGCACATATCTACATGCAATTGTATTATTATTATTATTATTATTATTATTATTATTATTATTATTAGTAGTTGTTGTTGTTATTGTTGTTGCTATTATTATTATTATTATACAAAATATAAATTTTCAAGGCAAAATATTGATTATTGACTAAATATCTATATGTAATTAATTATTAACGTGGAACGCGTTCATAGAGACTAATACTCTAAAAAAGACGTTTCATTTAAAAGTATCAAAGAGTTATACTACGTAAAAGTGAAAGAGAATTTTGCAAATACATTGTGGATCCTACCATCCGTCTTAGTTATTTTGTTGCAGATGAGGATAACAAAGAGTTGTAGTATAGGAATTAATAATTATCTCCTTCCTTTATACAAATTAATTGATTGTATATTTTTAGTTTAGTTTTCTGACTCCATTTTCATCCATTAAATAATATTTAAATTTAATCACTTAAAAAGTCGGTTTTAAATTGTCAAGTTGCAAATAATTAGTTACTAAGATCTAATTATGAGTTATTAAATGGTAAGATGAATAAAAATTCTCAACGGGAAGGGATGTTCCTAAAGGGCCCAATGAATTCCTAATTGGAATTAGGGGATCTTTTTTAATTGATTCTTTTATTATACTGTGATATCTATTACTCTTGTAAAAACTCCCATGAAATTATTGTTCGTCATTCTTTTGGAAATAATTCTATAAAATAATTTTTTTTAATCTTAAATTTTTTCCAAGAATTTTTTTATGATAAACTATACTGCAAAAAAAAAAAAGGGTTTTTCTTCTCCTTCCCTTACTATTCTCTTCTTTGAAACTACTCTCTCTTTTGGAGAGTGACAAAGATATCGACATAAAAGGAAAATTTATTTTATATTTTAAAGGAAATTAAGAGAAGAAAATAGAAACTTGTAAACATGAAGAATGGAGTAACTGTTGGAGAAAGGGAGGAAAAAAAAAAGAAAGTAATTCATTTTGGAAGTAACAGATGGAGAAAAGGAAAAGAAAAAAAAACAAAGGATAGAGAGGCAATCGATAATAAAGGTTATTTAGACGATTGAGAAATTAAGAGGGATTAAAAAATAGAAAAAGAAAGTAAAAGAAGATCAATGGAAGGAAAAAGAACTAAAAAAGCATGTATTAAAATGCTTGTGTGATTGAGAAAAATAAGGCAACATTACAATAAGGATGTATTCATATATTTCCTCTGTCAAATAAGTTTTACCCAAAGAAAGAAAAGAGAAGAGAAGGCACTATAAAAATAAACTTTAAAACGGCTACATAAACGGATGTTAAAATATCTAGTAAATAAACTATAAAAGGGGAAGGGAAAAATTGTGAAAAAATATAATTAGGTGTTAAAACATCTAAAATAAAACAATTATGGGGGAGGGAAAAAATTAAATAAAGAAAATTGGAAGACACACCTCAATACGTCAATACACAATAGAAATTGATGTTGTAGTACAGTGCTATTAGTTAAGAAAAGAACAACGATGAAAAGGGCAAGGAGTTGACGTTTTTCCCCAATGGAAATGCAACGAATACAAGAACAGAACTCAAATAGCAATATCCAAATAAATTCTGTATACATTAAGAAATCTTAACATTACATAAAATTTTCCAGGTCGTACAACAGCATTCCCATATTCTTAAGAAAAGATACGGGAGAAATATAGGAAACCTTCCCAATGAGGATATAATTCAGAACCCATTTGATAGGTAGAAAACTATTGGCCTTTATCTTTTATGCGTTACCTTTTTTTTTTTTTTGGCCCTTGTTTTTATCATTAATGCAAATATTTAGGGACCATTAATGTGGAATAGTAATGGAATCAGTTCGTGGGTATTGGTTTACAGTAAAGAAGATGAAATGTTGGAGTAACAATAATGAAGACTTTTATTGCTACAATAAAAATAAAGATGGAATAAAAAGCAAAAAATGGAGAAAAAAGATAAATAAGATTTTATATATATATATATATATATATATATATATATATATATATATATATATATATATATATATATATATATATCGTGGGTTAACTAGCACACAATCACACAAGCAAATAGAGAAGAAAAATCAACACAAGGATTTAACGAGATTCGGCTAAGCCTAATTGTAACGACCCGACCGGTCGTTTTGATCTTTATCGCGTCATTCAGCGATTTGAGACCCTGAGCAGCTTCACTTCAGGTATTATGACTTGTACGCGTGGTCGGAATTTAATTTTGGGAAGTTCGGAGTTGATTGGGAAAAAGAATTCTAATTTCGGAAGCTTTAAGTTGGAGGAATTGACTAAAATATAATTTTTGAGTAGACGACCTCGGAATCGGGATTTGAAGGTTCAAACAGGTTCATATGATGATTTTGGACTTAGGCGTATATCCGGATCGGGTTTTGGATGACCTGGGAGCGTTTCGGCGCCTATTGTGGAAGTTGGCATTTTGGAAGAATTTCATAAAATTGGGTTGAGGCGTAGTTCAATATTATCGATATCCGTTTGGGATTCCGAGTCTGGAAATAATTTCGTATGGTGATTTTGGTATTGGGAGCGTGTCCGGAAGTGGATTTGGAGGTCTGTAGGTCATTTCTGGGTCATTTGGTGAAAGTTAGAAATTTGAAGGATTTTTGAGAAGTTTGACCGAGAGTGGACATTTTGATATCGGGGTCGGATTCCCATCCCAGAAGTTAGAGTAGGTCCGCAATGTCAATTATGACTTGTGTGCAAAATTTGAGGTCAATCGAACGTGATTTGATAGGTTTCGGCACCGGTTGTACAAGTTTGAAGTTTCAAAGTTCATTAAGTTTGAATTGGAAGGTGATTCGTATTTTTAGCGTTGTTTGATGTGATTTAAAGGCTCGAACAAGTCTGTATTATGATTTCAAACTTGATGGCATGTTTGGATGGGGCCTGGGGGGGCCCCGATGCCGTTCGGATGATGCGCGGATTGAGTTGGGAATTCAAAAGGGCTGCTGGTTGTATCAGTTCTGGTGTAACCGCACCTGCGAGCTTTGGGCCGCAGGTGCGAGGAGGAAAGGCACAGGTGCGGGACTGGGCGTAGAAACGGCACGCTTGCCGTAAAAGCGGGCTCTCATCCGTAGAAACGGCCCTCCCTGGGCTTGAAGGCCTCCGTAGAAACAGACCAGGCACCGCAAATGCGGCCTACGCACCGCAGGTGTGAAGATCGCTAGGCAGTGAGGTTTTTATAAAACGGGATTTTGGCCATTTTCATTTCATTTCCTCCATGAGAGACGACCTTGGAACGATTTTGGAGCACCATTTTCACTGTCCATAATGAAATAAGTGATTTCTACCACTTGTTAGTTAAATATACGAATTTAGGCTTGAAAATTCATGAAACATTTGTAGAAATTTGAGTTTTTGAAGAAAAACCTATAAATTGGTATTCTTGGATTTTGATCACGAATCTGGGCATGAAATTGAGAATAAATTATATATTTGAGTTCGTAGTGCTATGGGTAGTGCTTGTCTTCGAAAATTTTCGGAATCCGAGCACATGGGCCCAAGGGTTGCTTTATCGATTTTTCGAGCGGAGTTGGAAATTGTTATAAATTGATTAATTATGAGTATTATAGTATATTTTGATTGGGTTGCATCTTATTTGACTAGTTTTGGATCGGCGGTCATCGGTTCGAGGTGTTAGGGCGGTGTTGGAGCTAGTTTTGGAACGTCGGAGTGAGGTAAGTCTCATATCTAACTCTGTGAGGGGGAAACTACCCCTAGGTGGTATATTTGATGTGTACAACTTATTGCGGGGACTACGTACGCACGAGGTGACGAGAGTCCGTACGTAGTTAGATTCATGTTATTGTCCGGGTAGACTTAAGTTCACACCATATTGTACCTGTACTATAGGGATTATCCTTGCTTGTTTAATTCCTTATTTTATATTTCTACTTGAGACTAGACTTGCTATTGTAGAGACTTCATGATTTCACGATTAGTCACCGAATAACTTTACTCCTCCTACGGCATGTTTCCATGCTATATATATACTTTATTGAAAGGTTTTTGTTAAAGAAATTACAACTCATACGTTTATTCGTGAGTGAGATTAAGGACCCATCAAAGCTTCTTATTCTTATGGGATCGGGCCGTTCGCCTCGGCAGGATTATGTATTTCACTCTTATGGGATCGGGCCGATCGCTTCGGCAGGATTTATGTACCACACTCTCATGGGAGCGGGCCGTTCGCCTCGGCAATTTAATAGATGCATCTATGGTTCGTGTCTTTTGATCCTCGACAGTGCACCGTTTAAATATTTATGTTGGATCGGGTCGTACGCCTCGGCATTTCCTATATCATATCCTCATGGAATCGTGCGTAATATTTGGCAAGAAACTGGGGTATCTGTAAATTTCCCCCTGATTCGAATTATAACAACCTACTTGGTGAGATCCAGTATACACACACACACACACACACACACACACACACACACACATATATATATATATATATATATATATGCATGCTCCGGTTGAGGAGGAATTTGCTAGTTAAGAGCTTGAGTTTATTGTAAGGAGGATAATTGTACCACATATTTACACTTGTTTATTCCATTTATTTACTTTGCTTCGTATTTGCTAACCTCCTTACTGTACATTATATTATTGGACCACTAGTGAGTGTCGATGTCGATCCCTCGTCACTACTTCTCCGGGGTTAGGCTAGATACTTACTGGGTACATATTGATTACGTACTCATACTACACTTGCTGCACAATTTTATGCAGGTACATATGTGACTAGTGGCCTTGTGAGAGCAGATGCACGTATGTATGCGGGGACTTATGTGAGCTGCATTCCATATTACGACCCGCAGCTAGCAGAGTCTCCTTCAGAGTTATTTGTATCTTTCCTGTCTAAGTTGTATTCCGGACAGATGTTGTACTTTATTTTTACTTCTTAGTTGATGCTCATGCACTTGTGACACCGGGTTTTGGGGTGATTATGGGTTGTTCTGTATTGAAATTGTTAAGAATATTATTATTTACACTGTGAATTCCATCTTTTACTATTTAATCGAAGGGAAATATGATTTTAAAAATATTAAAAATGAGAACCAAATTAAGTATTTATTTTTGGCTTGCCTGACAGCGGTGTCCGGCGCCATCACAACCTTTAATGGATTTTGGGTCGTGGCAACATGGTATTAGAGCGCTAGGTTCACTTAGGTCTCACGAGTCATGAGCGAGTCTAGTAGAGTCTTGCGGATCGGTACGGAGACGTCTGTACTTATCTTCGAGAGGCTACAAGGCTATTAGGAGTACTTCCCTTCTTGATTCCTCATCGTGCGAATTGTTTCTTTTTGAGGTTGGTACCTTTATTTCTTTCCTATTCAATCTTATGCGATGTGAAGCGCTTGTTATCGATTCAGAATCGAGGAATTGCCATGGTACTACAGAGGTGGTGCAGGATGTCTCTGCCTGCGTGTTTGATTGGGCTATTATTGTCGCCTTGCGGAAGGTCGTCCTATCGTTTCAGCTCAGCATCAGTATTTCCTATGGTTTTGAGATTTGGCATTGATTGTTATGACGATTCGTGCATTGTTATCGCACCGTGATTGTATAATGGTAGGATGCCTATCTATGTGTCGAGGCAGTGAATGACTTGAAAGGAGGTTTTACTCAGTGCATGATTCAGAGGCTCGGTGTTTTATTTCCAGCAGAGGAAAGGCAATCAGACTGTGAGTGTTTGGGTTGATGGAGTAACGAGGCTTGGTATTTTGAGCGTGGTGGAATTTTTATCTGTGATGTGGTGTCGTCGTCCTTGATTGAAAGTGTTAAGCTCGCCGGTGTTATGGTCTTCTTCAAATTGCCTTCGGGGCAGGGTGTTGTGAAATGGCGCCTGAGATGCGGTTGTCAGAGATAACAGAATGTAGCGGTTTCATAATCGAATTGGTACTTCTAATATTGATGGCTCGAGAAAGTGATCTTCTAAGAGGTTTAGTGTCAAGACCCGGAATCCCCACCGTCAGGACTGTGATGGAGCCTAACATTTCACTTGCTAGGCAAGCCAACGTTAGAGAATCATTAAACCAAATCCTTATTTTCATTCAGTAAAAGTAAATAACAATAATTAGCTAAGGTGAAATATAATAAGTGCGGAATAATGTGAAAACTATATTAATTACTACCATCCGGATCTGGAGTCAAAATTCACGAGATTCTAGAATTTACTACAAGTAATAATCTGAAAGAAATACAACTGTTTGAATGAAAAAAATAGTAAAACAGAAGGATAGACGGGGACATCAAGGTTTGTGAACATCGATAGATCTACCTTGAGTCTGCGGATAGCGGGTCCAACAGCTAAAATATCGATCAACCCGAGCAGGTACCAAAATCTGCACAGAAAGTGCAGAGTGCAGTATCAGTACAACCGACCTCATATACTGGTAAGTGTCGAGCCTAACCTCGACGAAGTAGTGATGAGGCTAAGGCAAGGCACCTACAAATCAACCTGTACAATTTAACAGTGTATATACCAATAACAATAATGAAGAGCTAGACAAGAAATATCGGGAGGGGGAAACATGCTGGGGGAAATACGAGATAAAGAACTACAACAGAATGATAGCTGGAACAACTAATATATTGTGAATCAACAAGAATGGCGAATACAGTAAAGGAAAAATGCACGGCATCAACCTTCGTGCTTTTACTCTCAATCTCACCATAAAATCAACAGAAACGGAACGGCATCACCCTTCGTGCATTAACACTCACAATATGGCACGACATCACCCTTCGTGCTTTTACACTCACAATATGACACGGCATCACCCTTCGTGCATTAAAACTCTCCCTTACCATAATGCAATGAATAAATAATAACAGGGAGATAGAATAACAAGTACAAACCTTCAACATTTGGTTCCACAATATCAATCTCAACTTTGAAATAAATACTCAATTATCACCAGAAAATCCGTGAAACAAATTCGTAAACATGATAAGAACGATCAATTTAACAACACTAGTATAAAAACGTAGCAATTAGGCATAGGAAAGAGACAATATAAGAAAAATGGGAGAAACAAAGAAAACAAGTAAATTGGCAGCACATAAGTACTCGTCACCTCACATATATGCCGCTCAAATAAATTTCACATAACAAATAGTCTGAGGTTCCTAATTCCCTCAAGTCAAAGTTAGACACAACACTTACCTCGCTCCGAAGGCCACTTAATACTCAATCACAGCTTTTCCTCTAGAATTCATCTCCAAACCACTCGTATCTATTCAAAAACGACTCAATAATATCAAATATTGCTAAAGGAATCAATTACATTGCATAAATATAGATTTCCCAAATTTTTCTCCAAAAAGTCGAAAATCGACCCCGGGCCCGCTTGGTCAAAACCCGAGGTTCGGACCAAAATTCATTTACCCATTCACCTCCGAGCCCAGATATATAATTGATTTTGGAATCCGACCTCAAATTGAGGTCTAAATCCCCAAATTTTTGAAATCCCTAGTTTTTTCCTAAACCCCTAATTCTACCATGAAAACTCTAGATTTTAGGTTGAAAATTTATGAAATGAAATGGGTAATTGAAAGAAAATGGTTTTGAATCACTTACCAACACTTTGGGGAAGAAATTATCTCTTGCAAATTGCCGCTAGCCTGTTTGTTTTATGAAAAGTTGGAAAAATGGCTTAATCATGTGTTTGATTCTATTTTAAGTACTGGGCGACAGTGTTCATCGCGATCGCGTGATCACTGTCGCATTCGTGAAGAGCAGCCTCCTAAGGACTTATGCGATCACGGGAGGCTTTACACATTCGCGAAGGTTTAGCCTGCCTTACCTTCGCGTTCGCGAGACAGGACTCGCGTTCGCATAGAGTTATCCCAGGCCCCCTGCCCAGCCTAGCTAAAGCTTCGCGTTCGCGTTTGACGGGTCGTGTTTGAGTAGAGCAACTCCCCCCAATGCTCCGTATTCGCGGCCATGGTCTCGCGTTCGCGTAGAGTAAAATCCTCCCCAGCCCAATTTCCCCTTCGTGATCGTGAGAGTGACTACGCGATCGCGAAGCACAACATAGCAGACACCAGATACAGCATAGACACACCAGATTTTCCAAGTCTAAAACATCCCGTAGCCTATCCGAAACCCAGCCGAGCCCTCGGGGCTCCAAACCAAACATGCACACAAGTCTAAAAACATCATACGAACTTGCTCGCGCGATCAAATTGCCAAAATAACACCTAGAACTATGAATTTAGCACCAAATCGAATGAAATTTTCAAGAAAGCCTTAAAATTTCTATCTTCACCACCGGACGTCCGAATCACGTCAAACCAACTCCGTTTCTCACCAAATTTCACAGATAAGTCATAAATATTATACTGGACCTATACCGAGCTCCAAAACCAAAATACGGACCCGGTATCAACAAGGCCAAACATCAACCAATTCTTAAAAATAATTAATTTTTAGACTTTTAATTTTCATCAAAAATTCATAACTCGAGCTAGGGGCCTCCGTATTCGATTCCGGGCATACGCCTAGATCCCATAATTCGATACGGACCCACCGGGACCGTCAAAATACGGATCCGGTCCTGTTTACAAAAAAATTTGACCGAAGCAAGTAAAATTAACTTTTAAGGCAAAAATTCTTATTTTCATCAATTTTCAACATAAATGTTTTCTGGAAACATGCCCGGACTGCGCACGTGAATCGAAAATGAGATTTTAAGGCTTAAGAGCGCATAATCGAGTTCTAAAACATAAGATGACCTTTTGGGTCATCACATTCTCCACCTCTAAAATAACCGTTCGTCCTCGAATGGACATAGAAAAGTACCTGGGCTGGTAAAAAGGTGGGGATATCTACTCCGCATATCGGACTCGGACTCCCAAGTAGCTGCCTCAACAGGATGACCTATCCATTGCACTCGAACTGAAGGGTAACTCTTTGATCTCAACTGGCGAACTTGCCGGGCTAGAATAGCCATCGGCTCCTCCTCGTAAGTCAAATCATTGTCCAACAGGACAAAGCTGAAATCTAACACATGGGACAGATCGCCATGATACTTTCGAAGCATGGATACACCGGATGAACTGATGATAACCCCGGTGGCAATGCAAGCATGTAAGCCACCTCTCCTACCCTCTCTAGAATCTCAAAAGGTCCGATATACCTAGGGCTCAACTTGCCCTTCCTTCCGAATCTCATTACACCCTTCATGGGTGATACCCGAAGCAACACTCTCTCTCAGACCATGAATATAACATCACAAACTCTGTGGTCGGCATAACTCTTCTACCTGCACTGAGCTGTGCGAAGTCGATCCTGAATAATCTTGACCTTATCCAAGTCATCCTGTACTAAGTTTGTGCCCAGCAACCGAGCCTCTCCCGTCTCGAACCACCCAACTGGCGATCGACACCGCCTACCATATAATGCCTCATAGGGAGCCATCTGAATGCTCGACTGTTAGCTGTTATTGTAGGAAAATTCTGCAAGGGGCAAGAACGGATCCCATGATCCTCCGAAGTCTATAACACATGCGCGGAGCATATCCTCCAAGATCTGAATAGTGCGCTAGGACTGCCCGTCCATCTGAGGATGAAATGTTGTGCTCAACTCAACCTGCATACCCAACTCATGCTGTATTGCCCTCCAGAAGTGCGAGGTGAACTGCATACCCCGTTCAGAAATAATAGACATGGGCACACCATGAAGAGAGACGATCTCACGAATGTATATATCTGCCAACTGCTCTGAAGAATAGGTAACTGCCACAGGAATGAAGTGCGCTAACTTGGTCAGCCTGTCCACAATGACCCAAACTGCATCGAACTTCCTCTGAGTCTGTGGGAGTCCAAAAACAAAATCCATAGTGAGACGCTCCCACTTCTATTCAGGAATCTCTAACCAAAACTACCAGGTCTTTGATGCTCACACTTACCTGCTGGCAATTTAGGCACTGAGCTACATATGCAACTATGTCTTTCTTTATCCTCCTCCACCAATAATGCTGCCGCAAGTCCTGATACATCTTGGCGGCGCCCGGATGAATAGAGTACCGAAAACTGTGGGCCTCCTTAAGAATCAACTTATGAAGTCCATCCACATTAGGCACACAAATACGACCCTGCATCCTCAAAATTCTGTCATCTCCAACAGTAACCTGCTTGGCACCACCGTGCCGCACTGTGTCTCTAAGGACAAGGAAATAATTATCGTCATTCTGCTGATCTCTGATACGCTCAAACAAAGAAGACCGCACAACTGTACAAGCTAAAACTCGGCTAGACTCAGAAACATCCAACCTCACGAACTGATTGGCCAAGGCCTGAACATCCAATGCAAGCGGTCTCTCACCAATGGGAATATATGCAAGGCTACCCATACTAGCTGACTTTCTACTCAAAGCGTCGGCCACCACATTGGCCTTCCCGGGATGATACAAGATGGTGATATCACAATCTTTTAATAGCTCTAACCACCTCCTCTGCCTCAAATTGAGCTCCTTCTGTTTGAACAAATACTACAAGCTTTGATGATCCGTGAATACCTCACATGGCATGCCGTAAAGATAGTGACTCCAAATCTTTAGCACGTGAATAATGGCTGCCAGCTCTAGATCATGAACAGGGTAATTCTTCTCGTGAACCTTCAACTGCCGCGAAGCATATGCAATAACCTTGCCTCCCTACATCAATACCACACCCAGACCAATACGAGATGCGTCACAATATATTGTATAAGATCCTGAACCTGTAGGTAACACCAATACCGGTGCCGTAGTCAAAGCTGTCTTGAGCTTCTAGAAGCTCGCCTCACACTCGTCTGACCACCTGAACGGGGCACCCTTCTAGGTTAACCTGGTCAACGGGGCTGCTATGGATGAAAACCCTTTCACAAACCGATGATAATAACCTTTCAATCCCAAGAAACTATGGATCTTTGTAGCTGATGTGGGTCTAGTCCAGTTCTGGACTGTCTCAATCTTCTTAGGATCCACCTGAATACCCTCTGCTGATACAGCGTGACCCAAGAAAGCAATTGAACTCAACCAAAACTTGCATTTTGAGAACTTAGCATATAGCTGGCTGTCTCTCAGAGTCTGAAGAACGATCCGAAGGTGTTGCACATGCTCCTCTCGGCTGTGGGAGTAGATCAAGATATCATCAATAAACACAATCACAAAGGAATCCAAGTAGGGCTTGAACACCCAGTTCATCAAATCCATGAATGCTGCTGGGGCATTTGTTAGCCCAAATGACATCACTAGAAACTCATAATGCCCATACCGAGTACGAAAAGCTGTCTTAGGGACATCAGATGCCCTAATCCTCAACTGATGGTAGCCAGATCTCAAATCAATCTTCGAAAACACCTGGGCAGCCTGAAGCTGATCAAATAAATCATCAATCCTCGGCAATGGTTACTTGTTCTTGATGGTGACTTTGTTCAACTGCCAATAATCTATACACATCCTCATCGATCTAGCTTTTTTCTTTACAAATAACACAGGTGCACCCCAGGGCGAGACACTAGGTCTAATGAAGCCCTTATCAAGCAAATCTTGCAACTGCTCCTTCAATTCCTTCAACTCTGGTAGGGCCATGCGGTATGACGGAATGGAAATGGGCTGAGTGCCCGGAGCCAAATCAATGCCAAAATCTATATCCCTGTCGGGTGGCATCCCCAGTAGGTCTGCAGGAAACACCTCTGGAAACTCACGAACAACCGGCACTGAATCCATGGAAGGAATCTCCGCACTAGAATCACGGACATAAGCCAAATAAGCTAAACACCCCTTCTCGACCATATGCCGAGCCTTCATATAAGAGATAACCCTACTGGTAGAATGGCCAAGAGTCCCTCTCCACTTTAATCGAGGCAACCCAGGCAAGGCTAAGGTCACCGTCTTGGCGTAATAATCCAATATAGCATGATAAGGTGAGAGCCAATCCATACCCAAGATGACATCGAAATCAACCATATCGAGAAGTAGAAGGTCTACACAAGTCTCAAGGCTCCCAATGGTGACTACACATGAACGATAAATACGATCTACAATAATAGCATCACCCACAGGTGTGGATACATGCACAGGAGCACTCAAAGAATCATGAGGCACAACCAAATATGAAGCAAAATAGGATGACACATAGGAGTAAGTAGAACCCGGATCAAATAGAACCGAAGCATCTCTACTGCAAACTGAAACAGTACCTGTAATAACAACATCGGATGACTCAGCCTCAGCCCTGGCTAGAAAAGCATAACACCAGGGCTGGGCCCCACCACCCTAAACTACGTCCTTGGGACGACCTCTAGCTGGCTGGTCTCCACCTCTAACGGCCTGACCTCCACCTCTAACAGTCTGGCCTCTACCTCTGGCTGCCTGACCCCTGCCTCTGGCTGGCTGAGCAGGTGGTGCAACAATTGGTGCCGGAACTATGGCACGAGAACCCTGATGCTGTGAGCTGCCCGATGCCCGAGGGCAAAATCTCGCAATGTGCCTCGGATCACCACAAGTATAGCAAGACCTCGGCTGCTGTGACTGCTGGCCGTGAGACTGACCCTGTCGACCTAAGTAACCACCTTGAAAACTCTGGAGTAGAGGTGCACTAATAGGGGCTGGTGGTGTACTGTAAGCTAGCTGGTCGGAATAGGGCATATGAGGACCATGACCATCTGAGGCACCGTAGGATGCCTGGAGTGCTGAATGAAATGGCCAGGGAGGATGGCCTCTGCCATAAGTACCCCGGCCTCCAGATGAGGCTCCACAAAATCAACCGGAGTGACGAGGCCTCTTGTCAGACCCCTGACCACTCCCCTGAGCTAAAACCATCTCGACTCGCCTGGAAACATTTGCAGCCGCCTGAAAAGAAATCTCACTCCTAGTCTCCTTAGCCATCTGCAATCTGATAGGCTGAGCAAGTCCATCAATAAACCTCCTCACCCTTTCTCTCTCTTGGTAGGAAGCAGAAGAATAGCATGATGGGCCAAATCCACAAAAAAGGTCTCATACTGAGTAATAATCACACTTCCCTACTGGAGACACTCAAACTGACGGCGACGCTCCTCTCTCAATATGATAGGCAGAAACTTCTCTATGAAGAGCTGAGAGAACTGGTCCCATGTAAGAGCAGGCGACCTCGCTGGTCTGGTCAGCAAATAATCTCTCCACCATTTCTTGGCAGAACCAGTCATCTGAAATGCAGCAAAATCGACCCTATTGGTCTCCACTATACCCATGTTCCGTAGAACCTCGTGACAACTATTAAGATACTCCTGGGGATCCTCTGAAGTAGCACCACTGAAGTGAATAGGAAAGAGCTTGGTAAACCTGTCCAGTCTCTACAAAGCCTCAAAAGACATAGCCGACCCATCACCGGTCTGTGCCGCAACAACCAGCTGAACTACTCCGACTGGATGGAGTAGTTGGAGTCTGATACTGGGGAGCCATCTGCTCCAGAGTGTGAGTAGCAGGAGTCTGGGCTCCTCCTCCAACCTGAGAGACAGCTGGTGCCATGGGAAATGTGCCAGTTTGGGCCACACTCTCCATAAGGCCCACCAAACGTACCAAAGCGTCCTAAAGCACTAGGGTGGTAATTAACCCCTCCGGAACCTGAGCGGGTCCGATAGGTACAGCCTGGGCTGGAACCTCCTCGTCAAGCTCTACCTGAGGCTCCACTGCTGAGGCTGCTGCTCGGGCTCTGGGCTGAGCCCTACCCCTGCCTCAACCTCTGGCACGGCCTCGAACTCGCCCTCTGCCCCTCGTAGGAGCTACCACTGGAGGCTCTGGCTGCTGCTCAGCTGAGGAAGCGGTACGTGTTCTCACCATCTGTGAGAGAATAAGAGTAGAAGAGTTCAATCAGTATTGAGAAAACAAAATCGCATGACAGAGAAGAATAGCAGTGAAATTTGTTCCTAAATTTCACAGCCTCTGGAAGATAAGCACAGACATCTCCGTACCGATCCTCCAGACTCTACTAAGCTTGCTCGTGAATCATGAGACCTAGGTAACCTAGTGCTCTGATACCAACTTGTCACGACCCAGAATCCCCACCGTCTGGACCGTGATGGCGCCTAACATTTCACTTGCTAGGCAAGCCAACATTAGAGAATCATTAAACCAAATCCTTATTTCCATTCAGTAAAAGTAAATAACAATAATTAGCTAAGGTGAAATATAATAAGTGCGGAATAATATGAAAACTGTATTAATTACTACCACCCGGATCTGGAGTCACAATTCACGACCATTCTAGAATTTACTACAAGTAATAGTCTGAAAGAAATACAATTGTTTGAATGCAAGAAACCGTAAAACAGAAGGATAGACGGGGACTTCAAGGTCTGTGAACGCCGACAGATCTACCTTGAGTCTCCGGATAGTGGGTCCAACAGCTAAAAGCTCGATCAACATGAGCCGGTACCAAAATCTGCACAGAAAGTGCAGAGTATAGTATCAGTACAACCGATCCCATGTACTAGTAAGTGTTCAGCCTAACCTCGACGAAGTAGTGACGAGGTTAAGGCAAGGCACCTACAAATCAACCTGTATAATTTAACAGTGTATATACCAATAACAATAATAAAGAGCTAGTCAAGAAATATCGGGAGGGGAAAACATGTTGGGGGAAATACGAGATAAAGAACTACAGCAGAATGATAGCTGGAACAACCAATATACTGTGAATCAACAAGAACGGAGAATACAGTAAAGGAAAAATGCACGGCATCACCCTTCGTGCTTTTACTCTCAATCTCACCATAAAATCAATAGAAACGGCACGACATCACCCTTCGTTCATTAACTCTCATATCATGGCACGACATCACCCTTCGTGCATTAACACTCACAATATGGCACGTCATCACCTTTCATGCTTTTACACTCACAATATGGCACGGCATCACCCTTCATGCTTTTACACTCACAATATGGCACGACATTACCCTTCGTGCATTAACACTCTCCCTTACCATAATGCAATGAATAAATAACAACACGGAGATAGAATAATAAGTACAAACCTTACTTCAACATTTGGTTCCACAATATTAATCTCAACTTTGAAATAAATACTCAATTATCACCAGAAAATCCGTGAAAATGATAAGAACGATCAATTTAACAACACTAGTATAAACACGTAGCAAGTAGGCATAGGAAAGAGACAATATAAGAAAAACGGGAGAAACAGGGAAAATAGGTAAATTGGCGGCGCATAAGTACTCGTCACCTCACACATACGCCGCTCACATGAATTTCATATAACAAATAGTCTGAGGTTCCTAATTCCCTCAAGTCAAAGTTAGACACAACACTTACCTCGCTCCGAAGGTCACTTAATACTCAATCATAGCTTTTCCTCTAGAATTCACCTCCAAACCACTCGTATCTATTCAAAAATGACTCAATAATATCAAATATTGCTAAAGGAGTCAATTATATTGCATAAATTTAGATTTCCCAAATTTCCCTCCAAAAAATCGAAAATCGACCCCGAGCCCGCTTGGTCAAAACCCGAGGTTCGGACCAAAATCCATTTACCTATTCAAACCCGAGCCCGGATATATAATTAATTTTGGAATCCGACCTCAAATTGAGGTCTAAATCCCCAAAATTCCGAAATCCCTAGTTTCTACCCAAACCCCTAATTCTACCATGAAAACTCTAGATTTTAGGTTGAAAATTTATAAAATGCAATAGGTAATTGAAAAAAAATGGTTTAGAATCACTTACCAACACTTTGGGGAAGAAATTATCTCTTGAAAATCGCCTCTAGCCCGTTTGTTTTATGAAAAGTTGGAAAAATGGCTTAATCCCGTGTTTGATTATGTTTTAAGCGCTGGGCGACAGTGTTTATCGCGATCGCATGATTACTGTCGCGTTCGCGAAGAGCAGCCTCCTAAGGACTTACACGATCGCTGGAGGCTTTACGCGTTCGTGAAGGCTTAGCCCGCCTTACCTTCGCGTTCACGAGACAGGGCTCGCGTTCGCATAGAGTTATCCCAGGTCCCCTGCCCAGCCTAGCTAAATCTACGCGTTCGTGTTCGACGGGTCGCGTTCGCGTTCGGGTAGAGAAACTCCCCCCAATGTTCCGCATTCGCGACCATGGTCTCGCATTCGCGTAGAGTAAAATCCTCCCCAGCCCAGTTTCCCCTTCGCGATCGCGAGAGTGACTACGCGATTGCGAAGCACAACATAGCAGACACCACATACAACATAGACACGCCAGATTTTCCAAGTCTAAAACATCACGTAGCCTATCCAAAACCCACCCGAGCACTCGAGGCTCCAAACCAAACATGCACACAAATTTAAAAACATCATACGAACTTGCTCGCGTGATAAAATTACCAAAATAACAGCTAGAACTATGAATTTAGTACCAAATCGAATGAAATTTTCAAGAAAGCCTTTAAATTTCCATCTTCACCACCGAACGTCCGAATCACGTCAAACCAACTCTGTTTCTCACCATATTTCATAGATAAGTCATAAATATTATATTGGACCTATACCTGGCTCCGAAACCAAAATACAGACCCGGTATCAACAAGGTCAAACATCAACCAATTCTTAAAAATAATTAATTTTAAGACTTTTAATTTTCATCAAAAATTTATAACTCGAGCTAGGGGCCTCTGAATTCGATTCCGGGCATACGCCCAGGTCCCATAATTTGATACGGACCCACCAGGACCATCAAAATACGGATCCGTGCCCGTTTACCAAAAATGTTGACCAAAGTCAAGTAAAATTAACTTTTAAGGCAAAAATTCTTATTTCATCAATTTGCAACATAAAACTTTTTTGGTAACATGCCCGGACTGCGTACGTAAATCGAGGAGGATAAAAATGAGATTTTTAAGGTTTAAGAGCACAGAATCGAGTTCTAAAATATAAGATGACCTTTTGGGTCATCATATTTAGAGTTGGTGGCAACCCATGTGTTCGGATATTACAAAGAGGGATTCGGGTTTGGAGAAACAATTGGGCAGTGAAGGACGAGGAAGTACACATGGGAGGTGTCTTGCAGTAGTTGAATTGATAGGAGGTCAAGTGTGAAAAGTAGAAGTTGAGGAGTTGCTTAAAGGAGAGGGTTTGACCAAAGTGGGAGAGTAACAGAGTAGCATATGGGTTCCGTGGTAGGATAGACACACGCCTTGAAGGAAGCTTAGAGCAATTTGGGAATCGTTATGGGCAGTGACTAGGACCATGGATTTTATTTGGATGCAATATGACTTCGAGTTAGAATGCGTTGTTAGACTTTTAGCTGATATCAATAGGAAAGAAGGAACCTTGGCGGGTCCCAGGGTTATGTAATTGTAGCTTCAAGCTAAGTGGGAGAGCCGCACCTTCTATGATTGGATTGCGTAAGTTGTCAACTTGTGCGGTTTCTTGTTATCGGTGTATTGGTGGGTTATTATGACTAAGGAAAGAAACAATCAGTGGTAATTTGAGCAAATCATTTGGGGAAATGTGTGCTATATTTGGCCTTGTTGATTCATGCTCAGGCTTTGGGAAGACTCAGAGTTTATGCTTTGTGTAGATGTGATATACAAGGAAAGGAATTTAGCCGGTTGCTTCTTTGAGAAAGTGTTCATGTGCTAGCAGGGCCTTGGAGTTTGATCATAATTGGGAAAAAGTCAGAGTGTGTGACTCTCAACAATGGTCCTAGTGGGTTCAAAAATGTAAAGTGCGATGCCTAAGGATTTCGAGTCTGTAGTATGGTTAAGTATCGAGCTTTTGTAGTGGTTTATGAAAAGGGCTTGGAGTGTTCTACGTTATCTACGGTCTACGGTGTGGCATTGGAGGAATGGGAGAAAATAACTTCGGATTCATAGAGGGATTTTTAGAATAGGTGTACCAGTTGAAGATGCGAATATGCGCATAAGAAGGGTATGAGATGGTTCGTGGGTTTTGGAGACAATGTGGTCTCGTGAAATAAGGTCACTCGGGATGAGTGCGGATTTTGGTTCATGATGTTTTAAATGGAGCTATTATTATTATTCCTAAGGCAAGTCTGGAGTAAATTAGAAGAAGTCGGATCGGTTAGCAATGGTTGAATTGGTATGACGGTGGCAATGATCAGTTCCTTCAGCATGTTGAGTTATGCATGTGATTTGTGGCGGTGCGCGTGAGGCTTGACGGCCGCCGTAATTGATTTATTTGGAGGAATTCGATTATTAAGGCTTGTTATGTATAGATGGGTCCTGGGAGAGTTATTGAGGTTTAGACCACTACTTGAGGATTGTATTTTCTGCGGTTATGGGAATTCAGTAACGTGTTGCAATGGTTCTCCTGAAATGAGTTAAGTAAAAGGTTGCTATGTGATGAAGTGTTTATCCTATTAGTGGGTCAGGGGTTATTATGAAATTCTGGTACTCTCACGTATTGGCATGTTAGGTGCAGTGAGCGGTAGGGGAAATTGGAAGCTGAGGATCAAGGTTGCGGTTCGGTGTTGACAAGAATATCATGAGCTCGGATAAGCAGGGAAGAATTCAGATGTTTAGAGTAAGCTGGTATTGTCCTTAGCATCACGTGAGATCGGTGTCCTGTGTAAGAGGCTTTGTGTACTGATTTGCAGCTTTTTGATTTGCTTTACAGCATTAGTGTGACCGGTGGTATGGATATGTAGACTTGTTACCTGGTGCGCAGGGTCGTGGGAGTGTATCCCATGGAAAGAATGTATAAGTGTGATATGTAGTCACTTGATTGATTAAATATTTAAAACCAAGTATGGATATTGTGGTACTAACGCTAATGTAAGAAAATTATGCCTGAAGGGCGCTCGGTTCATTTGGTTGTGGAATGTGGAAGTTTGTTCTGGATTTGATGGATGTTCTTATGTATCTTGAATAGGTCATTGTGGGCCCTTGAGAGGCTATTTAGCCAAGCATGGTATGATCAAAATAGATTTGAGGTCCGTGGATGGATCTACATGTGAATGTGGGCTCTATATCAGGTCGGATGTGCTCATCTCAGCATAGCGTTGTTTTCGGAAGGGTCTTCGGGCCTTGGATGTTATTTATGTCATCAGCTATTCCATTTAATCTATATTATACCAGGTGGGTTGTGAGGTGGTTTGATTATTTGCACTCGTATTGAGATTCTATATGGTTTGTGGTATTATGTGACAAGGATGACTCTTGAGATGCAGATCATATATCGCACCTTAGTTGTGCTTGAGTTTTGTAACGCGTGACGCTACCCATCTCCCCAGGATTTGTATTATGCACTTGGCGTGATTATTTTTGATATTCGGGCATTTTGCGAGTATAAGTGTTACGACTCGATGTGTGTTTTCTTTAGATTATTATGTGTGGATCGGGTGGCACGCCGCCATGGGTATATGGTTGGATCGGGTGGCACGCCGCCACCGATATATTGTTTGGATCGGGTGGCATGCTGCCACAGGTATCATGGTTGGATCGGGTTGCATGCCGCAACAGTATCATGTGTGGATCGGGTTGCACGCCGCAACAGTGTGGTATTGAGTACAGTTTCCCATATCTATTATTGTGTGTTTTGCTTCTCATTTCCTGAGAAAGGTTCATAACATCTTTTCGGTTGTTTAAATTAGTTACGTAGGTTGAGTAGATCTTTCAAGAGTTTGTTTCCTTATGTATCACATTCGAGTTTGTAGCTTGTTGGCACATTATGGCATCATATGAGACTTTAGGCAGTGTCTGAGGTGGCTTACTGCCTGAGCAGCTTGTACTGGTGAGACAAGATTATTGGACCTGGGATTAGTGCGATCAGATTTATATGAAGCATATTAAAGAGTAAATATTGTTATTCAGTCCAGAATGAGGTAATGGTTCTTGTCGGGAGGAAAGACTCCCTAAATTGTGATTCGGTAGGTGGTTATGAGTTTTACCCATCTTCTCTGTCGTGGCAGTATTGTAACGACCCGACCAGTCGTTTTGCTTTCTAGAACCCTGTTCCCCTAAATAAGATTTTCCGTACATGCTTTTACTGTTTTATGACTTGCGGGAATGGTTAGTTCGGGATTTGGAAGGGTTCGGGTTGAAATCGGAACACTTTGTTCCTTAAGGTTGGCTTAAAAGGCCAAGTTTGACTTCGGTCAATATTTTGAGTAAACGACTGATAAGTAGGGATTTTAACCTATTATTTGCTCTCTTTTACTTGTGTTTTAGGACAAAAATGCTTGAAGGTATTCCCGAAAACTAATGAAATATTCTTGCTTGCAGAAATTGTTCAAAATGAGCCAAAGGAATCAAAATCAACTCACAAAGGAATCAAAAGTTGAACAAAAACTAAGGCTAGGCAAAGAGGTCTGAAGTACGGACCGCACAAATATTGTGCGGCTGCGAAAGCCATGATACGGCCGCGATCACAATTATTCGGTCCGCAAGTGGGAGATTCAGAGAGTGTGATTTTGGGCTAAATGATGAGCGCGGACTGCACTAGAAATGTGCGGCCGCGAAAGTCCCTGTGCGGCCGCAATTGAAATTACGTAGACCGTGATGACTGAGATTCAGAGAGCTGACAACTTGTGCAAAATAGAGAAGTGCAGACCACACCAGAATTGTGCGGCCGCGGAAGTCCCTTGTGCGGCCGCGATTGAAATTATGCGGGCCGCAAGATGAAGAATCAGAGAGTTGATTTCAAGCAAAACTCAAGCAAGTGCGGACCACATCACATTTATGCGGCCACATAATCTAAAGCGCGGCCACACTTAGAATTATGCGGTCCGTGAAAGTTCAGCTCAACCCAGATCCAAAAGAAAAGAACGCGGACCGCATCAGAATTATGCGGCCACGAAAGCAAGAGTGCCACCGCACTCAGAATTACGCGGCCGCACAACCTCCGCAGGGACATTTTTGTCAGATATTTTCAGCTTAGTATAAATAGAACGTTTAGTCATTTTTAGGTTATGTTATATTTTGTATGAGCACCTGAGACGGCTGACTTTTTTGTTTTCGGAAAGTTTGTACTAGATTCACTTCTTAATATTAGATTTTCATTCCATAAATTAATATTATGGATTTTATCTTCATTTCATCTTTAATTTCTGTTATTTCCATGAGTAGCTAAACCCATAGCTAGGGTTGTGACCCAACCCTAGTATGGGTATTTAATGGGTATTGGATTTTAGGGCTTGAATGTGAATGGGTTAGTGATATTTAGCCTAGTTCTTGCTAGAACTCAAGAATTAATGGTTGCAAACATTGATTCATGCCTTTATGGCTTAGTCTCTACTTGAGAAAGAAGGACTAAGTCTAGGAAAACTAGGCTACCAAGGAATTGGGATGAACACAAGAAATTGATAGCCCCAATTAAAGGGTTAAACCTAGAGATAGTAATACCCAACTTGAGCTAATATCACATGATTTGCATGAATACCCATATTTGGACTTGAGAAAGCCAAATTGGGCAAAATCACTCAAACTACCGAGAGGTATAGAGTGATTACCCGGGTGTGATAGCTATATTACAATTCCAACTAATCAAGCTTGCCCTAGATTTTGCTACCCGTTAGATATCCACCTAGGTAGAAGTCACTACCCTAGTTTCTTTAAACATTTGAAAAACAACAACAAAAATATTGTCCTTACTTTCAATTATTGCAATCTTTAGAGTAAAGTTAGAAGTAGAAATCAAACTCAAACTTGTGGAAGTGTAATTAGATTCAAAACCCACAACTAGCTTGGATATAAACCTAATTCCAAACATTGACTCCCTGTGGATTCGATCCCGACCTAGTTGGGTTAAAACTTTATCGACCACCCTCGCTACTCAACAATAGTGTAGGCTTGGACCCGATCAACGACCTCGGAATCAGGATTTGACGGTACCAATAGGTTTGTATGATGATTTCGGACTTGGGCGTAAGTTCGGATCGGGTTTTGGATGACCCGGGAGCGTTTCGGCGCCTAATAGTAAAAGTTGGTTCTTGAAGGTTTTAAAAGTTCTTAAAATTTGGTTTGGAGCGGGTTTTGGTCATATCGAGGTCCAAACGGAATTCCAAGACCGGAAATAGTTCTGTAATGTCATTTAAGACTTGCACGTAAAATTTGGTGTCATTCTGAGTAGTTTAAGTACGTTTCAGTGCATTGGAAGTGAGTTGAAGAACTTGAAGTTCTTAAGTCTGATTTAATTGGTTTTGGGGTGCGATTCTTAGTTTTAATGTTGTTTCGGGCATTATGAGAGTTCGAGCGAGTCCGTTTTATTATTTCAAACTTGTTGATATGTTCAGGCGGGTCCCGGAGTCCCCGAGTGTCAATCGGACGAGGCTCAGACCAAGATGAGAATTTGGAGCAGCAGTTGACGCACTTGGTCAGCCTTGCAGAAGCGGCCAAAGGAGGCAGCCTAGGTTCTGCAGATGCAGCCCATCCTCCGCGGAAGTGGGACCATAGAAGCAGGTACCCTTCCGCATAAGAGGTCCCAGCCGGCCCGATGAATTCCGCAGAAGCGGACCCTTGTCCGCAGAAGCGAGGGCGCAAGTGCGGCCCTATGACCGCAGGTGCGGAAACCGCTGGAGGCAGTGAGCCTCATTTATTACGGGTTAGGACCATTTTTATCACATTTTCTTCCACTCTTGGGCGATTTGGGAGCTTCTTAGGAGGGGATTTCAACCTAGCTTTGTGAGGTAAGTAATTTCATCTAAATATGAGTTTAGTACATATATTATGCGTAGATTTCCACATGAAAATTGGTTGAAATCATGGGTTGAGATGAAAAATCTAGGGTTTAATAAAAATGAGATTTTACCACGAAAATGATTATGAAACTTAGTGAAACTCATATATTATGCTCCTAAGGTTATGGGTAACAACTTTCTTCAAAAATTTCCGGAATTCGGGCGTGTGGGCCCGGGGGTGAATTTTAGGAATCTTGCAATTTTGGTTGGGTAATCACTTTAATAGTGGAGATATGAAATTTTGAGAAATACATTGATCGATTTATATTATGTTTGGCTAGTTCCAAGTCGTTAGGCATCAAATTTGGAGGTTTGAGCACATTTTTGAATTGGGAAGTAAGCTTTGAGATGAAGTAAGTCTCTTTTCTAACCTTGTAAGAGGGAAGTTACCCCATAGGTGAGCTTAGTTAATATGTGTTGTTATTTGTGGGGGCTACGTACACACGAAGTGATGAGAGTCCGTACATAGCTAATATTCCTGTTTATGTCCGGCTAGTTTTAGGTTTACACCATGCTTGTGGACACCGTTATTTGATCATAATTGCTAACTGTATCAAATGGAACTGAGTTGAGGATTTTTTAAGGATTTAAAAGCTCCAAGTCAAGTTGTCTTTATTTTGAAAAGAATCAAGGAAGAGTTATGATTTATTGATAAATTTATATTTGACCGCGTCGCATGTATGATTCGCGAGCGGGGTAAAAGATGCATCTATGGTTCGCGCCGTTAGACCCTCGGCAGTGCACACTGTACATTTATATTGGATCGGGCCGAACATTCTCGGTGGTATTCGTGTGTGATAATAAAAAATGGAAGTTTCTTTCATAATCGGTATAAATTCATTGTTTGTGTGATCATAGGTTTTAAAGGAAGGAAGTGATTCAAGCTTTTAAATATTTATGAAGACTTGCTCAGTTTCTTCTTGTTCTGAGTCTTATTGCTGTATATCATGCTTAAATTAGAATTTTATATTATCATGTTATTGGCCCTAGTAAGTGTCGGAGTCGGCCCCTCGTCACTACTTCTTCGAGGTTAGGCTAGATACTTACTGGGTACATATTATTTATATACTCACGCTATTCTTCTATACTTAATTGTACAGGATCTGAGGCAGGTGCATTTGGTTACCAGTCTGGTGCGCAGATTTGATCCCCATCTCGAGGCTTTACGGTGAGCTGTCTTCCGAGTCGTCCTGCAGCAGCCGGAGTCTCCCTTATTATTTATTTTGTTTCTGTCTATTTCATTTCAGACAGTAGGCTAGGGTTCTTTTGTATATTCTACTAGATTGCCCACACACTTGTGACACCAGATCTTGGAACACACACTAGTAGACTTATGATTTTGGTTTTGTTTACATGATTATGATTTGTACTCGTTTGCTTCCATTTAATTATGTCACATTGGCAAATTTCTAAATCTCTTTAACAAATGAGGACATGTTATCCACTTAGTATTTTATTTAAACGGGAAACTATTTGTTTGAATAGTGTTGGCTTGCCTAACAATGGTGTTGGGCGCCATCACAGCCTAAGATGGAATTGGGTCGTGACAACATGGTATCAGAGCACTAGGTTCACGTAGTTCTCACAAGTTATGGGCAGACTTAGTAGAGTCTTGTGGATCTGTGTGGAGACATCCGTACTTATCTTCGAGAGGCTATAAGGTGTTAGGAAATTACTCTTTATTCATCTCCTATCGTACAGTTGGTGGTCTACTAAAACCCTTTCTATCATTCTCTCACAGATGGTGAGGACGCGTACGGAGGACATTCCAAACCTGGGACGAACTGCTCCCCTATTGCTAGAGGCTGAGGCTGAGGCCGGGGGAGGACACCGGCCAGAGGTAGGGGACGAGGGCATCCCAGAGCTGCCCCGGTAGCACCACCAGCGGATCCAGTGGAGGATCCCATCATTGAGGAGCAGGGCGAGGTGCCTGCCATAGAGCCAGCCTCGGTAGATTCATGTCAGCACCGGGTTTTCAGGAGGTCATGGGCCGTATGCTGCGGTTCATGGACACTATGGCTTAGGCTAGTTTATTTCCAGCAAACCCAGCCACATCTCAGGTGGGAGGGGGGGCGCAAACCCCTACTGCCCAGGCTCCGGGGCATGCAACTGCAGTATATCATACTCCGGGTACATTACCCGTGGGCGGAGCCCAGCCAGTTGCAGCGGTTGCACCTGAGCCTAGACCAGTTACGGATGGTGATCTACAGAAGCTGTTGGATAGATGGACTAGGCTACCCCCTCCTATCTTTGGGGGCGAGCGGCATGAGGACCCCCAGGACTTCATTGATCGGTGCAGGGACAGACTGCACAACATTAGGATATTGGAGTCCCATGGGGTGAATTTCACTACTTTCCAGCTGGAGGGCAGGGCCCGTAGATAGTGGCAGTCTTATCTTCTTGGAAGACCAGCGGGTTCTCCTCCTATGAATTGGGACTAGTTTACACAGCTTTTCTTAGACAGGTATATTCCATCCTCTCAGAGGGAAGAGTTACGAGGTCAGTTCGAGAAGCTCGAGCAGGGTCATATGTCAGTGACCGATTATGAGGCGAGATTCTCTGAGTTGTCTCGCCACGCACTTATGATACTTCCTACCGATACAGAGAGAGTGCAGAGATTTGTTGCGGGGTTGCACCCCAGTATTTGGGCTAGTATGTCCCGGGAGGTTAAGATGGGTACTGATTATCAGCTAGTAGTGGAGATTGCTTGGAGGATTGAGGGCTACCGCTAGAGGGGTAGAGAGCAGATGTAGCAGGACAAGAGGACCCGTTTCTCTAGAGAGTTTAGAGGTGCCCCGACTAAGGGCAGAGGTCAGTTTGGGAGGGGTCAGCCTAGTAGGCCCACATATCCAGCACTACCACCTCCTCGGGGTGCTCCAGCGCGGCCTTATTTTGGTGTTATGCCAGAGAGTTCTTATCGCCTACCAGCTCATCAGAATTCTTCCAATGCCTATTTCAGTGCCATGCCGGAGAGTTCATACCGCCCACCAGCCATCTAGGGTTCTTCTAGCGGGTACTCAGGCCATTAGGGTCAGACTTCGGGGCAGCAGTCTATGGTACCGAGAGGTTGTTATGAGTGTGGAGATACAGGGCATATGAAGAGAACCTGTCCCAGACTACGGGGCAAGGCAGTACAGCAGGGTCATCAACCTATGATTGCAGCACCAACCATCCGACCACCCAGAGGTGGGGGACAGGCGGGTAGGGGCCGTCCTAGAGGTGGAGGCCAGGCAGGGGGAGGTCAGCCAGGTGGAGGCTAGCCAGCCAGCGTTCCAGCTAGATTTTATGCTTTTCCGGCCAGACCAGATGCAGTGGCCTCGGATGTCGTGATCACAAGTATTATTTCTGTCTACGGTAGGGATACTTCGGTATTATTTGATCCAGGGTCTACCTATTCATATGTATCATCTTTGTTTGCTCATTTCCTGGATATTCCCCGTGAGTCCTTGGGTACTCATGTTTTTGTGTCCACTCCTATGGGCGAATCTATGGTTGTGGATTGGATCTATCGGTCCTGTGTGGTCGCATTTTATGGTTACGAGACTAGAGCGGACCGTCTGTTACTTGATATGACCGACTTTGAGGTCATCCTAGGCATGGACTGGTTATCCCCATATCACGTCATCCTTGATTGCCATGCCAAGACTGCTACCTTAGCAATGCCAGAGTTTTCCTAGATTGGAGTAGAAGGGTTCATCTGTCAGTACATCTAGTCGGGTTATCTCTTTTCTTAAGGCTCGACATATGGTCGAGAAGGGTTGTTTGGATTATCTATCCTATGTTCGGGATACCACCGCAGAGTCTCCGACGATTGATTCAGTGCCAGTAGTCCGGGAGTTCCTCGATGTATTCCTTTCTGACTTTCCAGGCATGCCACCAGATCGTGATATTGATTTTTGTATTGACTTGGCTCCAGGCACTCAGCCTATATCCATCCCACTATATCGTATGGCTCCAAAAGAATTGAAGGAGTTGCAGGAACAACTTGAGGAGTTACTAATAAAGGGGTTCGTCAGGCCGAGTGTATCACCTTGGGGTGCGCCAGTATTATTTGTGAAGAAGAAGGATGGGACTATGCGGATGTGCATTGATTACCGCCAGTTGAACAAAGTCACCATTAAGAACAAGTACCCGTTGCCACATATTGATGATTTGTTTGACCAGTTGCAGGGTGTTAGGGTGTTCTCTAAGATCGACTTGCGATCGGGGTACCATCAGTTGAAGATTCAAGACTCAGATGTTCCGAAGACTGCCTTCCGTACTAGATATGGCCATTATGAGTTTCTAGTGATATCCTTCGGCCTGACTAATGCCCCAGCGACATTTATGGATTTGATAAACAAGGTGTTCGGGCCTTATATCGATTCCTTTGTTATTGTCTTCATTAATGACATCTTGATTTACTCACGTAGCATGGAGGAGCATGAGCAACATTTGAGAGTGGTGCTTCAGACCTTGAGGGAACAGAAGCTATATGCTAAGTTCTCCAAATGTGAGTTTTGGTTAGATTCTGTGGCATTCTTCGGGCATGTGGTATCAGGTGAGGGTATTGAGGTGGATCCCAAGAAGATTGAGGCGGTTCATAATTGGCCTCGTCTTACTCCGACGACTGAGATCAGGAGTTTCTTGGGGCTAGTAGGTTATTATTGCCGATTTTTGGAGGGCTTCTCATCCATTGCAGCACCTTTGACTAGATTGACCGATAGAGATGCTCCGTTCTGTTGGACCGATGATTGTGAGGCGAGCTTTCAGAAGCTTAAAACAGCTTTGACTACAACAGCAGTTCTAGTGTTGCCTTCTGGTTCGGAGATGTATACGGTATATTGCAATGCTTCACAAGTTGGCTTGGGTTGTGTATTGATGCAGGAGGGGCGAGTTATTGCATATGCTTCACGTTAGCTGAAGCCCCATGAGAACAATTATCCTATGCACGATTTGGAGTTGGCCGCGATAGTTCATGCTCTTAAGATCTGGAGGCATTATCTATATGGGGTGCCTTGTGAGGTTGACACTGATCAACGTAGTTTGCAACACTTGTTCAAGCAAAGGGATCTCAATTTGAGGCAGCGCAGATGGCTTAAGTTACTGAAGGACTAATACATCACTATTCTTTATCATCCGAGCAAGGCGAATGTAGTCGCGGATGCCTTGAGCAGGAAGGCAGAGAGCATGGGTAGCTTGGCATTCATTTCAACAAAGGAGAGGCCACTTGCTTTGGACATTCAGTCCTTGGCCAACAAACTTGTGAGGTTGGATATTTCAAAGCCCAGCCGAGTTCTTGCATGTGTTATTGCCCAGTCTTCACTATTTGAGCAGATCAAGGCTTGACAATTTGATGATCTGCACTTGGCAGTTCTCAGGGAGACTGTACTACAAGGTATTGCCAAGGAGTTTCTATTGGCGAGGATGATGTCCTGCTACTCCAGTGTCGTCTATGTGTTCCTAATGTCGATGGTTTGAGGGAGAGGATCCTAGAGGAGGCATAGAGTTCTCGATATTCCATTCATCCAGGTGCTACGAAGATGTATCAAGACCTGAGACAGCATTATTGGTGGCGACAGATGAAGAAATACATAGTTGAGTATGTAGCTAGGTGCCTAAATTGCCAGCAGGTTAAGTATAAGAACCAGAGGCCAGGTGGCTTACTCCAGTAGATGACTATACCATAGTGGAAATAGGAACGCATTACTATGGACTTCGTAGCTGGGTTGCCGCGGACCTTGCGGAAGTTCGATGCAGTTTGGGTCATTATTGACAGGTTGACCAAGTCATCACACTTCATTCCAGTTGCAACTACTTATATTTCAGAAAGGTTGGCCCAGATCTATATTCGGGAGATAGTTTGGTTGCAAGGTGTGCATGTTTCCATCATATCAGATAGAGGCCCTCAGTTCACTTCGCATTTTTGGAGAGCCGTACAGAGTAACTTGGGGACTCGTGTAGAGCTCAGCACTGCGTTTCATCCACAGACTGATGGGCAGTCAGAGCAGACAGTCCAGATCTTGGAGGAAATGCTCGGAGAATGTGTGATTGACTTTGGGGGATAGTGGGATCAGTTTTTGCCTTTGGCCGTGTTTGCTTACAACAATAGTTATCAGTCCAGCATCGAGATGGCTCCATTTGAGGCTTTATATGGTCGGCGATGTCATTCTCCTATCGGGTGGTTTGAGCCCGGCGAGGCTATGTATGGAATTTAATTTCGGGAAGTTCGGAGTTGATTTGAAAAGAAAATTCTAATTTCGGAAGCTTTAAGTTGGAGGAATTGACTAAACTGTGATTTTTGAATAGACAACCTCGGAATCGGGATTTGAAGGTTCCAACAAATTTGTATGATAATTTTAAATTTAGGCGTATGTTCGGATCGGGTTTTGGATGATCCGGGAGCGTTTCGGCGCTTATTGTGGAAGTTGGCATTTTGGAAGAATTTCATAAAAATTGGGTTGAGGCATAGTTCAATATTATCGATGTCCATTTGGGATTCTGGGAATAGCTTCGTATGGTGATTCTGGTATTGGGAGCGCGTCCGAAAGTGGATTTGGAGGTCCGTAGGTCATTTCTGGGTCATTTGGCGAAAGTTAAAAATTTGAAGGGTTTTTGAGAAATTTGACCGATAGTGAACTTTTTGATATAGGGGTCGGATTCCGATCCCGAAAGTTGGAGTCGGTCCAAAATATTAATTATGACTTGTGTGCAAACTTTGAGGTCAAACGGACGTGATTTGATAGGTTTCGGCATCGATTGTACAAGTTTGAAGTTTCAAAGTTCATTAAGTTTGAATTGGAAGGTGATTTGTTTTTTTCGCATTGTTTGATGTGATTTAAAGGCTCGAACAAGTCTGTATTATGATTTCAAACTTGATGGTATGTTTGGATGGGGCCTCGGGGGGCCCCGATGCCATTCGGACGATGCACGGATTGAGTTGGGAACTGAAAAGGGCTGCTGGTTGCATCAGTTATGGTGTAACCGCACCTGCGAGCTTTGGGCCGCAGGTGCCAGGGTTCGGTCGTAGAAATGGCTCTGAAACATTTGGCCAGGGACAGCAGGTGCGGCATTTCGTGCGTACCCGCTAATGCATAGGTGCGGATCTAGGCGCAGAAGCGGAACGCTTGCCGCAGAAGCGGGACCGCAGAAGCGGGCTCCCGTCCGCAGAAGTGGACCAAGCACCGCAAATGCGGCCAACACACTGCAGGTGCGAAGATCGCTGGGCAGTGAGTTTTTTATAAAACGGGGTTTTGGCCATTTTCATTTCATTTCTTCCATGAGAGCTGACCTTGGAATGGTTTTGGAGTACCATTTTCTATATTCATAATGAGGTAAGTGATTTCTACCACATGTGAGTTAAATATACGAATTTAGGCTTGAAAATTCATGGAAAATTTGTAGAAATTTGGGATTTTGAAGAAAAACCTAGAAATTGGTATTCTTAAATTTTGATCAAGAATCTGGGCATGAAATTGAGAATAAATTATATATTTGAGTTCGTAGTGCTATGGGTAGTGCTTGTCTTAGAAAATTTTCGGAATCCGGACACGTGGGCCCGAGGGTTGCTTTATCGATTTTTCGAGCGGAGTTGAAAATTATTATAAATTGATTATTTATGATTATTAGAGTATATTTTGATCGAGTTGCATCTTATTTGACTAGTTTTGGATCGGCGGTCATCGGTTCTAGGTGTTAGGGCGGTGTTGGAGCCGGTTTTGGAACGTCGGAGTGAGATAAGTCTCTTGTCTAACTCTGTGAGAGGGAAACTACCCCTAGGTGGTATATTTGATGTGTGCAACTTATTGCGGGGACTACGTACGCATGAGGTGACGAGAGTCCGTACGTAGTTAGATTCATGTTATTATCCGACTAGACTTAAGTTCACACCATGTTGTACCTGTACTATAGGGATTATCCTTGCTTGTTTAATTCTTTATTTTACATTTCTACTTGAGACTAGATTTGCTATTGTAGATTCTTCATGATCTCACCAAATAACTTTACTCCTCCTATGGCATGTTTCCGTGATATATATATATATATATACACACACACACACTTTCTCTCTCTCTCTCTCTCTCTCTCTCTCTCTCTCTCTCTCTCTCTCTCTTCATTGAAAGGTTTTTGTTAAAGAAATTACAACTAACACGTTTATTCGTGAGTGGGGTCAAGGACCTGTCAAAGCTTCTTATTCTTATGGGATCGGGTCGTTCGCCTCGGAAGGATTATGTATTTCACTCTTATGGGATCGGGCCGATCGCCTCGGCAGGATTTATGTACCACAGTCTCATGGGAGTGGGCCATTCGCCTTGGCAGTTTAATAGATACATCTATGGTTCGTGCCACTCGACCCTCGGCAGTGCACAATTTAAATATTTATGGTAGATCGGGCCATACGCCTCGGCATTTCCTATATCATATACTCATGGAATCGTGCTTAATATTTGGGGAAAAATCGGGGTATTTGTATATTTGCCTCGTATTTGCTCACCTCATTACTGTACTTGATATTATTAGACCACTAGTGAGTGTTGATGTCGACCCCTCGTCACTACTTCTCCGGGGTTAGGCTAGATACTTACTGGGTACACGTTGATTATGTACTCATACTACACTTGCTGCACAATTTTGTGCAGGTACATATGTGACTAGTGGCCTTGTGAGAGCAGAGGCGCATATACATGCGGGGTCTTACGTGAGCTGCATTCAATATTATGAGCCGCAGCCAGCAGAGTCTCTTTCAGAGTTATTTGTATTTTTCCTGTCTAAGTTGTATTCCGGACAGATGTTGTACTTTATTTTTACTTCTTAGTTGATGCTCATGCACTTGTAACACCGAGTTTTGGGTGATTATGGGTTGTTCTGTATTGAAATTGTTAAGAATATTATTATTTACACTGTGCATTCCATCTTTTACTATTTAATCGAAGGAAAATATGATTTCAAAAATATTAAAAATGAGAACCAAATTAAGTATTTATTTTTGGCTTGCCTGACAGCGGTGTCCGGTGCCATCACGACCTTTAATAGATTTTGGGTCGTGACACTAATCCTCTGGGCAGAAGCAGAGAGAGTTTTTCACTATGAATGAGAAGAAAAGTACAATACAATCTATAAAATCCCCATACAACCCCTATATATAGGTCCTAAATAGTCTCAAACCTATGGGAGAAATGTTTCCCAATTTGACATGGACAATAGGTTTTTCCTTTCCAAATCTATTAGGACAATGAGTTTTCCTAAACCTATAAGGATTATGGGTTTCCTAAACATACAAGGAAATAATTTAAGCCACAAAATAACAAATCTTCCCCTTGGCTTGAATTTTTGTCATCAACAAGAACAACGTCTCTCTACCTTGCCCTCAGCCCTCGTGAGGGCTCTACCCATTGTCGCACACATCAACCAAGTCTAGGCAACGCCTAAACTTGTTAAGAGACTCAATCTCTTCAGCCATAACAATAATCCATCGATTTGGTTCTGTAACCGGAATAACTTCTGGATAGATATAACACTCAAATACACCAACGGTTTCTGTAACTACCATAGCCCAGATAGTTCTCGACAAAGGTACGAATACGATAAACGTTATAACTTTACGCTTAACTGTCAACTCTAGGCATATCTTTGCCTAAGCATTCTTCCGAGTATGAATACTTGCCCTGATACCCGCACATGGGCTCAAACCTCACATATATGCACACTCATAGCACGTAGCTATCACAATTAATTAACGCAACTGGTGCCTCCACTGAGTTTAAATAAAACACTCACCTCAAATCGGCCGCAACCCTGAAACAATATGCTTCGGAGAACTCCCAGTCTCCAAATTCATAGAATACATGAACCACCGTAACTAATCCCAATCCAGCACTCGAATGACTAACACATCCTTCATGCACGATCATCCCACGAGGAAATCTTTCATAATTCTTCCGTGCCACATAGCAATAATTTGAATATCAGTAGTCTATCAACCATGTGAGTACCGCAATACTAATTAAACATCCGTAAGTCAAAATACAATGCGTCTTCTGAAATCCGCACCCTTCTCATACAATACCAAGTAGTAATAGTATTCATCTAGTCATTTGGAACTGCCCATGTTATCTAAGAATTCATGACCATTCTGCCCAAACTTAGTGACCTTCTTTCAAGACTGAATTGTCACCTTGTACATGTAAATCTAATTTCCGCACAACACATAACATCAAACTTGCCATCATGTGAAAAGCACAAGAATCTCATTATCAACTCTGGGTAACCAGCAATTTACATATCCTGTTAGTTAGAAATCTCTCTCTTGCTTCTTTCTAGGAGAAAATCACAATATAAAACATGTTACCCACACCGATAGAGAATATCCGGCTCAACCCAAGGTAGAAACCATCAAGAACTCTTCGAAATCCATCTGCACCTAACCAAGCTATCAGAACTGGAATCGTCTAACTCGACCAAGCCACACAGGTCACCAAACCCAAGAATATTGCCACCGAAACATTTCTAAAAATCTCACTACATCATAATTACCAAAAGAACCGAGCATACCATTACCATACCGATCCAACTTGTTATCAATTTGTCATATTATCTCCGAGTTTCTTCTGAATTACACTCCAGTTGACATTTCTCCTTGTCAGAACACTACTATCCTTACCCACAGCTCACTACAAGACATCCTAACATAAAACCATACTGCCCTAAGGCCTATAAGCCACCGTATTCTTCTTAAGCACCACAAAATTACCACTACCGAGACCCCCACACTGAAAAGACCTTATGCGGACTTAAAATTGTTCCCTTTTACCTTTCTTGCACTAAAATGTAGAATCCATAGTCATACAGAATTAGCGCAAGTCCCAGCACCATCCAGTGTAAATAACCGATTCTGGCAATATGCAAATTTCGAATTTGAATTGACACATACATTTTGAATCCATTAGAACCCTATCGAAAGTCATCCACTATGCTCAAATCTAAATTGCACCGCCCAAATGGGCCGAAAGACACAAGCCCCATTAGCACACAGCCCCCAAAGAAGTAACACTACCTTAACACCACCAATCAAATTCATACTTCGTGCGCACTACATCCTTCAAAATAACAATTTAATCATTTCATGATTTTTTTTTTCATAAAGTGCAATATAACCCGCATTCAAGAAATTTTCTTACTCGAGTCATCCCCGATATTAACCTCTATAAGTCATAACTAATCAACAATTATGCCTCGGACCAAAACCAATACCGCACATAATCGTGCAATCAAATCGTAGATAGCAGATTCCCCCACTTGGCTCAAAGCCATATAATAAAACATCTGATAACTCACCATACCCATACTCTACTATTGTCATAATCCCGCAGTCAATTCAACGAGAATGCTTCACGAGCTCAGGTAACACAAACCATAAAGTACCTCAATCATCCGCTGAGCTCGCATTTATTCTCTTGACAATCAAGTCAACATTCTCACCTAGATTCAAATTTAAATCTCAACACATACACTCCGCTGGTAGAAACGAATCTCTCCACTCAATATTATAAGGAACACACCTACATAGATTACTCTGCAAGAGATAAACCCCTGCTTAGCCTCAAATTCACATCTTGTTTTGCCCTTTCGCAGTAACAATTACTACGCAATCACTTAATCTTTTTGAGTTTGAACTCATCAACACGACATGAAAATCTACTTCGCTCCACAATTAAACAGCATGACAGAACCCTCAACGTACTCACAACTCAAGCCTGTACGTCATATCAAAACATGAATCAAGTACCCAATAGCAGACTCTTGAGTGACAAGTAAACTTTATTCGTCTCATTCAACCCACCTGAACACATCACGCATTCACATCATACTAATCATATAGTCATTCAACTGCTCATCGAGCCACAAATTCCACTCATAGGAATACTACCGAATGCATAAGTCTAATTGCACAGGTTCTCACAACCGAAACTACCGAGCTTAAGCTGCGGTCTAACTCCAGCCTCAAGTCCTCCAGACTGGCCCGTCAAATAAACACAGAATACTCATCTCGAACCTCGTTCATGGAATCACAAGCCAGTGATACACAGTTGATACTGAGCGCTCACATGCGCACACGAATGCGTGGAAGGAATTCAAAGAGTTATGTTTCAAGTTGAATCAATTCCGCATGATAGAATACAAGAAAGTGAAATTTTCCTAAGTGTTCGACAACCTCTTGAAGATAAGTACAGACGTCTCCGTACCGATCCGCAAGACTCTACTAAACCTACTCATGACTCGTGAGACCTATGTAACCTAGAGCTCTGATACCAACTTGTCACGACCCAAAATCTCACATGTCGTGAAGGCGCCTATCTCAATACTAGGCAAGCCGACAATCTCAATAAAATACCATATCTTTTAAATTTGAAAACATAATATTTAATTTCAGCGGAAGAAATCTCACAAGTACAAATATAAACACTTTCAAAACCCGGTGTCACTAAGTACATGAGCTTTTAAATGATAATAAAGTCTGACTGCTAAAAATACTGTCTGAAAATATAGAACAGTACAAAAACTGAAAGGAAAGAAAGTCAAGGTCTTCGGACGCCAAGCATCTACCTAGATAATCTCCAACAGATAAAACTCCAAAAAACTAGCAACCGCCGTGTCCAGAGGTACCTGAATCTGCACACGAGGTGCAGGATATAGTATGAGTACAACCAACTCAGCAAGTAAAAACAATAAATAAAGAACTGAAAGTAGTGACGAGCTTCATAGTTGAGTCCAATTATAGTAATTTCCAACATAATAATGTAGGCATGATTTCAAGTTCAACATTTAAGCCCAAAACAGTAATTTCATGCCAAGTTCAACTGAAACATAAGATAATGTCTCTCAGAAATTTTTCAAACAGTGATATATGACAGCTGAAGTGCAACAATAATGAAATCATATGCATCCTCTCAGGACCACAGTCACTCGGCCATTTCATTCACTCAGCACTCATCACTTGCACTCAGTAAGTACCTCCACTTACTGGGGGTATGTACAGACTTCGGAGGGGCTCCTACAGCTCAAGAGCTATAATCCGCATGGATAACTCACGTGCTGTACAGAAAACTCACGTGCTATATTATCAATATCTGGATCTGCACGGACAACTCACGTGCTTCACGGACAACTCACGTGCTATAGTATCAATATATGGATCCGCACGGACAACTCACGTGTTGGACGGACAACTCACGTGCTATAGTAAAATAGAGACTGAGATAAAATAAATAAGTAAACTGTGACTGAGTACAAAACAACAATTTAGCAAATAATTCAACATGTGCACGACCTTTGTGGGTCCCTACAGTGCCAACACATAATCTAAACACGATTTGTGGTTCAATTTGTTTACTACATGGGGAATGTACAGATAACAACAGATTATTCAACTACACAGTTCCATGAAATTTGACCAAGTCATAAATCCTACGGTGCACGCCCACATGCCCGTCACCTAGCATGTGCGTCACCTCAAAACCAATCATATAACACATAATCAGGGGTTTCATACCCTCAGGTCCAAATGTAGAACAATTACTTACCTCAAGCCGCATAATTCTTTAGTCTGTAATATCTTTGCCTCGTGAATTGGTCTTCAAATGCCTCGAATCTAGCCACAAATAATTCGAATCAGTCAATAAAATTTATTAGAATTACTTTCATAAGAAAATACAAATTTTCCAACAAAATCCGAAATTGCACTCAAAAATCGCCAGTGGGGCCCACATCTCAGAACCCGACAAAAGTTACAAAATATGAATGCCCATCAAACCGCGAGTCTAACCACACTAATTTTACCAAAATCCGACCTCAACTCGACCCTCAAATCTTCAAATTAAACCAAGAGGGTTTTCTAAATTTTTCAACTTAAATCACCCATCAAATGATGGATTCAAAGGCATAATCATGAAAATTAATCAAAACAAGATAAGAATCACTTATCCCAAATACCCACGCAAGAATCTCTCTAAAAATCGCCTTCCACCGAGCTCCCAATTTGATTTTGTGTTATGAACTCAAAACCCCTATTTTGGAACATTTAATTCTCCCCAGAAATGCCTTCATTGCATTCGCGACCATAGCTTCGCGTCCGCGAAACAAAAAAAATGTGCTGCCAAGATTCCTTTTCGTGTTCGCGCTCGCGATCTCATCACCGCGTTCGCAATGCTTTCTACCTTTGCCCTTTGCGTTCGCGAAGTCTTAACGCCAGGCAGGCCCCCAGCCTCTTTTCCTCTTCGCGTTCAAGTCCGCCCGCTCGTATTCGCGTAAGCTTCCCCAGTCTCCTCTTCACGTTCGCGTCTCCTTCATGTGTTTGTGATGGGTAAATCCCAGCAGCCCAAAATCCTTCTTTGCGAACGCGTGAGACCCTTTGCGTTCGCGAAGAACACTACTAGACACCAGTTCCAGCAGTTGCAAAATAAGGAAAAATGATCCGAAACCATCCCAGAACTCACTCGGGCCCCTCGGGACCCCAACCAAATACACCAACAAGTCCTAAACATTATACAAACTTAGTCGAGTCTTCAAATAACATCAAACAATGCTAAAATCATGAATCATATCCCAATTCAAGCCTAATATACTTTGAAATTTCAAATTTCAACAAACGGCGCTGAAACCTATCAAATCAAGTCCGATTGACCTCAAATTTTGCACACAAGTCATAAATGACATAACAGACTATTAAAAATTTTAGAATCGGATTCCGACCCCGATATCAAAAAGTCAACCCCCCTATCAAACTTCCCAAAAATTCGACTTTCGCCATTTCAAGACTAATTACACTACGGACCTCCAAGTAATTTTCCGAACACGCTCCTAAGTCCAAAATCACCATACAGAGCTATTGGAATCATCAGAATTAAATTCCAAAGTCGTTTACACATAAGTCAATATCCAGTCAACATTTCCAACTTAAGTTTTTAATTATGAGACTAAGTGTCTCATTTCACTCTGAAATCCTTTCGGACCCGAACCAACTAACCCGATAAGTCATAAATCAACTGTAAGGCATACATTGAGCAGTAAATGGGGGAACAGGGTTATAATACTCAAAACGAACGGCCGGGTCGTTACATTCTCCCCCTCTTAAACAAACATTCATCTTCGAACGTGACAAGAGTTGATTCCAAGCCACCAAATCATTATTCCATCTAACCACGCACGAACCTGGGGGTGATCCCATGTCACCCTATTCTATATAGGCCTGACAATATAATATAACTGAAAATCATTAATTTAACCTTAGCCCATAAACTCAGAACCCAAATTTCCAACATCCATAATTTTTTTTAAGACACGAATCTCATATCTACACATTGTATAAGTCTGAACAAGCTGTATCAAGCCATAACCATAACCCCAGATATAATCACGTAACATACTACACAACTCACATGCTCGCAGAACCATTCCCGATCACAGTAACTACTCAAACCAACCAGTACTGGTATTAACCCCATATCAAACAAAACCTTGTTCCAACACCTTCGTACACTACTAAAAAAATGAAAGACATACGCGGAATCTCATAACCCTTTATCAGATCAACAAGTCATGGAGCTCTCTCACCCCAACCAGAACCATAATCCATTTCTTAACCGACTTTCAATGTCATCTTCCCAACTATACCGTAATCAAACCTGACAGTACCCATTCTAGATCCAATAACCATATATTATTAAACACAACTATCCCACAGACATGCCATACCACTATAACTCAAGCTCAACTGCGCAATCAGTGTACCCCAAAATGGAAAATGACTCAAAGAAGAGAACCGTATTGCACGTTCAAAAAGCACCACCACAACTGCAATGCTATAAGCCCATTATATATAGTAGAACCAAGACACACAAATTTAATAACAGTAACCAGCTCTTCTAGATTTCACATTAACATCACTCGTACGGATAACTCACGTGCCAATAACATAGTCCACCTGGCATGGTCACAGGCCTCCAGTCCAAGCATATCATAGAGGAGCAATCAAATTAATACACATGTATATGATAAATGAATTAAGATTAACATGCTCCTAGACTGGTAAAAATAACACACCATTGGGTAGTCATGTGCGAAGAGTGCTATCACAACTCAAATCGGTAAGTTAACGCAGACATAGTAACTACCCAATTTATTCAGGGAATTAGCCTCTTTGTAACCTCAAGTGTAGCCCAGATAGTTCTCGACAAAGGTACGAATAAGATAAACGTTATAACTTTACGCTTAACTGTCAACTCTAGGCATATCTTTGCCTAAGCATTCTTCCGAGTATGAATACTTGCCCTGATACCCGCACATGGGCTCAAACCTCACATATATGCACACTCATAGCACGTAGCTATCATAATTAATTAACGCAACTGGTGCCTCCACTGAGTTTAAATAAAACACTCACCTCAAATCGACCGCAACCCTGAAACAATATGCTTCGGAGAACTCCCAGTCTCCAAATTCATAGAATACATGAACCACCGTAACTAATCCCAATCCAAAACTCGAATGACTAACACATCCTTCATGCACGATCATCCCACGAGGAAATCTTTCATAATTCTTCCGTGCCACATAGCAATAATTTGAATATCAGTAGTCTATCAACCATGTGAGTACCGTAATACTAATTAAACATCCGTAAGTCAAAATACAATGCGCTTTCTGAAATCCGCACCCTTCTCATACAACACCAAGTAGTAATAGTTCTCATCTAGTCATTTGGAACCGCCCATATTGTCTAAGAATTCATGACCATTCTGCCCAAACTTTGTGACCTTCCTTCAAGACTGAACTGCCACCTTGTACATGTAAATCTAACTTCTGCAGAACACATAACATCTATCTTGCCATCATGTGAAAAACACAAGAATCTTATTATCAACTCTGGGTCACCAGCAATTTATATGTCCGGTTAGTTAGAAATCTCTCTCTTGCTTCTTTCCAGGAGAAAATCACAATATAAAATGCGTTCCCCACACTGATAGAGAATATCCGGCTCAACCCATGGTAGAAACCATCAAGAACTCTTCGAAATCCATTTGCACCTAACCTAGCTATCGGAATTGAAATCCTCTAACTCGACCAAGCCACACAGGTCACCAAACCCAAGAATATTGCCACCGAAACATTTGTAAAAATCTCACTACATCTTAATTACCAAAAGAACCGAGCATACCATTACCATACTGATCCAACTTGTTACTAATTTTTCATATTATCTCTGAGTTTCTTCTGAATTACCCTCAAGTTGACATTTCTCCTTGTCAGAACACTACTATCCTTACCCACGGCTCACTATAAGACATCCTAACATAAAACTATACTGCCCTAAGGCCCATAAGCGACTGTATTCTTCTCAAGCACCACAAAATTACCACAACCGAGACCCCCAATGAAAAGACCTTATGCAGACTTAAAATTGTTCCTTTTTACCTTTCTTACACTGAAATATAGAATCCATAGTCATACAGAATTAGCGCAAGTCCCGACACCATCCAATGTAAATAATCGATTATGGCAACATACAAATTTCAAATTTCAAATTTCAATTGACACATATACATTTTGAATCCATTAGAACCTATTTGAAAGTCACCCACTATGCTCAAATCTAAATTGCACCGCCCAAACGGTCCGAAAGACACAAGCCCCATTAGCACACAACCCCCAAAGAAGTAACCCTGCCTTAACACCACCAATCAAATTCATACTTCGTGCGCACTACATCTTTCAAAATAACAATTTAATCATTTCATGATTTTTTTTTATTTTTTTTATAAAGTGAAATATAACCCGCATTCAAGAAATTTTCTTACTTGAGTCATCCCCGATATCAACCTCTGCAAGTCATAACTAATCAACAAGTATGCCTCAGACCAAAACCAATACATCACATAATCATGTAGTCAAATTGTAGATAGAAGACTCCCCCACTTGGCTCAAAGCCATATAATAAAACATCTGATAACTCACCATACCCATACTCTACTATTGTCATAATCCCTCAGTCAATTCAACGAGAAAACTTTACGAGCTCAGGTAACACAAACCATAAAGTACCTCAATCATCCGCTAAGCTCGCATTTATTCTCTTGACAATCAAGTAAACATTCTCACCCAGATTCAAATTCAAATCTCAACACATATACTCTACTGGTAGAAACGAAACTCTCCACTCAACATTATAAGGAACACACCTACGTAGATTGCTCTGCAAGAGATAACCCCCTGCTTAGCCTCAAATTGGCATCTTGATATACCTTTTCGCAGCCATAATTACTACACAGTCACTTAATATTTCTGAGTTTGAACTCATCAACACGACATGAAAATCTACTTTGCTCCATAATTAAACAGCATGACAGATCCCTCAACGCACTCACAACTCAAGACTGTACGTCACATCAAAACAGGAATCAAGTACCCAATAACAAACTATTGAGTGACAACTAAACTTTATTCATCTCATTCAACCCACCTGAACACATCCCGCATTCACATCATACTCATTATATACTCATTCAACCGCTCATCGAGCCACAAATTCCACTCATAGGATTACTACCGAACGCATAAGTCCAATTGCATTGGTTCTCACAACCGAAACTACCGAGCTTAAGCCGCGGTCTAACTCCAGCCTCAAGTCCTCCAGACTGGCCCATCAACAAAATACAAAAGACTCATCTCAAACCTCGTTCATGGAATCACAAGCCAGCAATACACAGCTGATACTGAGCACTCACATGTGCACACGAATGCGTGGAAGGAATTCAAAGAGTTATGTTTCAAGCTGAATCAATTCTGCACGATAGAAGACAAAAAAGTGAAATTTTCCTAAGTGTTCGGCAGCCTTTCGAAGATAATTACAGAGATCTCCGTACCGATCCGCAAGACTCTACTAAACCTGCTCATGACTCATGAGACCTATGTAACCTAGAGCTCTAAGACCAACTTGTCACGACCCAAAATCTCACCTGTCGTGATGGCGCCTATCCCAATATTAGGCAAGCCGACAATCTCAATAAAATATCATATCTTTTATATTTGAAAACATAATATTTAATTTCAGTGGAAGAAATCTCACAAATACAAATATAAACACTCTCAAAACCCGGTGTCACTGAGTATATGAGCTTCTAAATGATAGTAAAGTCTGACTGCTAAAAACACTGTCTGAAAATATAGAACAGTACAAAAACTAAAAGGAAAGAAAGTCAAGGTCTGCTGATGCCAAGTAGCTACCTCGATAATCTCCAACAGATAAAACTCTGAAAAACTAGCAATGGTCGTGTCCAGATGTACCTGAATATGCACACGAGGTGCATGGTGCAGTATGAACAACTCAGCAAGTAACAACAATAAATAAGGAACTGAAAGTAGTGATGAGCTTCATAGTTGAGTCCAATTACAGTAATTTCTAACATAATAATGTAGGCATGCTTTCAAGTTTAACATTTTAAGCCTAAAACAGTAATTTCGTGTCAAGTTCAACTGAAACATAAGATAATGTCTCTCAAAAATTTTCCAAACAATGATATATGACAGCTGAAGTGCAACAATAATGAAATCATATGCATCTTCTCAGGACCACAGTCACTCAGCCATTTCATTCACTCAACACTCATAACTCGCACTCAGTAGGTACCTGCGCTCACTGGGGGTGTGTACAGACTCCGGAGGGGCTCCTACAGCCCAAGCGCTATAATCCGCACGGACAACTCACGTGTTGTACAGACAACTCACGTGCTATAGTATCAATATCTGGATCCGCACAAACAACTCACTGCTTCACGGATAACTCATGTACTATGTATCAATATATGGATCCGCACGGACAACTCACGTGCTGTACGGGCAACTCACGTGTTGTACGGACAATATATGGATCCACACGGACAACTCATGTGCTATAATATAATATCTCACAATCAGGCCATCGGCTTCACTCAGTCATAAATCTCTCCAGTCTCTCAGGCTCTTAATAATGATGAAAAATCAGCCCAAACAACAATGATATGATGCATCAATAAGGAACAATAGAGACTGAGATAAAATAAACAAGTAAACTGTGACTCAGTACAAAAAAATAATTTAGCAAATAATTCAACATGCGCACGACCTTTGTGGGCCCCTACAGTGCTAACACATAATCTAAACATGATTTGTGGTTCAATTTCTCTACTATATGGAAAATATACAGATAACAGATTATTCAACGACACAGTTCCATAAAATTTGACTAAGTCATAATTCCTACGGTGCACGCTCACACGCCCGTCACTTAGCATGTGCGTCACCTCAAAACCAGTCATATAACATATAATCCGGGGTTTCATACCCGCAGGTCCAAATTTTGAACTAATATTTACCTCAAGCCGTGTAATTCTTTAGTCTGCAATGTCTTTGCCTCGTGAATTGGCCTCCAAATGCCTCGAATCTAGCCACAAATAATTCGATTCTGTTAATAAAATTTATTGGAATTACTTCCACAAGAAAATATAAATTTTCTAACAAAATCCGAAATTGCACTCAAAAATCTCCCGTGGGGTCTACGTCTCAGAACCCGACAAAAGTTATAAAATATAAATGCTCATCCAACCACGAGTCTAACCATACCAATTTTACCAAAATCTGACCTCAACTCGACCCTCAAATCTTCAAATTAAACCAAGAGGGTTTTCTAAATTTTTCAACTTAAATCACCCATCAAATGATGGATTCAAAGGCATAATTATGGAAATTAATCAAAACAAGATAAGAATCACTTATCCCAAACACCCACGCAAGAATCACTCTAAAAATCGCCTTCCATCAAGCTCCCAATTTGATTTTGTATTATGAACTCAAAACCCCTATCTTGGAACTTTTAATTCTGCCCAGAAATGCCTTCATCGCATTCGCGACCATAGCTTCGCGTCCGCGAAACACAAAAAAATGTGCTGCCAAGATTCCTTTTCGCGTTCGCGATCTCATCACCGCGTTCGCAATGCCTTCCTACCTTTTCCCTTCGCGTTCGCGAAGTCTTAACGCCAGGCATGCCCCCAACCCCCTTTCCTCTTCGCGTTCAAATCCGCCCACTCGCGTTTGCGTAGGCTTCCCCAGTCTCCTCTTCACGTTCGCGTCTCCTTCATGCGTTCGTGATGCGTAAATCCCAGCAACCCAAAATCCTTCTTCTCGAACGCGTCAGACCTTTCGTGTTCGCGAAGAACAATACCAGACACCAGTTCCAGCAGTTGCAAAACAAGGAAAAATGATCTGAAACCATCCCGAAACTCACCCGGGCCCCCCGGGACCCCAACCAAATACACCAACAAGTCCTAAAACATCATACGAACTTAGTCGAGTCTTCAAATCATATCAAACAATGCTAAAACCACGAATCATACCCCAATTCAAGCCTAATATACTTTGAAATTTCAAATTTCCATAAACGGCGCCGGAACCTATCAAATCGAGTGTGATTGACCTCAAATTTTGTATACAAGTCATAAATGACATAACGGACCTATTATAATTTTCAGAATCGGATTCCGGCCCCGATATCAAAAAGTCAACCCCCCAGTCAAATTTCCTAAAAATTCGGCTTTCGCCATTTCAAGCCTAATTCCACTACGGACCTCCAAGTAATTTTTCGGATACGCTCCTAAGTCCAAAATTACGATACGGAGCTATTGAAATCATCAGAATTAAAATTCGAGGTCGTTTACACATAAGTCAATATCCGGTCAATTTTTCCAACTTAAGTTTTAAATTGTGAAACTAAGTGTCTCATTTCACTCCGAAATCCTTCCGGACCCGAACCAACTAACTCGATAAGTTATAAATCAACTGTAAGGCATAAATTGAGCAGTAAATGGGGGAACGGGATTATAATACTCAAAACGACCGGCCGAGTCATTACAGTTTGCTTGTAACCGTTTTCACAATTCTAAGGCCCAAGAAAAATTTTAATATGTTATTATTCTTAAACTTAATATATAAATATATTTTTCACATGTAAATTTATTCGGTACGGTTCGGTATTTTTTCGGTTTAGTTTTATAAAATAAAAACTTACCCTAATTATCGGTATGGTTATAGATTTATATAAAAACCTACGGTTTTATTAAAAGAAACCTAAAAATGATTCGGTACACTACGGTGTGGTTCGATTGGTTTAGTCAATTTTTAAATATCCATTGACACCCCCTCTTCTTGGTATTACTTTTATCTCTAGCGTAAAAATTGATACTTTAAAGGTGAATCAAATTGGATTTATATGTAGACTGTGATATTACTCTTTCCATAAGGATCTAAAATATAATTTAGAACTTTGAAAGTGGTTCAAAAGCAGATACCTAGAATTTAGAAATTTCATAGAACACTATCCTATAAAGTATAAATAAAATATCGTGAATAAAATAATAGGATAATTAAATTGCTTCTGCGATACAAATCTATGTGAGTTTTAGCGCAAAATCATTAAGGAGGTTAGAATTTTTTAAACCATAATCACTTATATAAAATAAAGAAGACAAGTACAAATAAAGTTTATGGATAATTCAAATAAATAAACGGAAAAGAAAAAAAAATACGTAATGTCCTCCCTTTCTAGAATTTCTTAATCAGAAGAAGAGACAATATCTTCTTCTTTGTTTAGTTTTTTAACAAACAAATAAAGAAAAAAAACGTACAAAAGAATATCATATTATATTTTTTGAAATTTAAAAGGATAGTATTGAAAAAATCAAGAAAAGTTCACACGGTACAAATCTCATGTAAGCATTGATCATTCTCTCCCGAAAACTTTCAGTTAAGAGAATATCGTCACTTTTTTTAAAACAAACCAAAAGAGAAAAAAAGCACTCTTCGTTAAGAGAATATGGTTATCTTTTTGTTAAACTTCTACAAAATAATATGTAGATGAATATCACATTATATTAATTTCTTACTATTTGTTTTGAGGGAAATTGATTTGAAAAATAATAATGGTTAGATAACAGGGATAAAATTACGTAGACTATCCGTATTTGTGATGAAAAGAGATGAGCAATATAAACTTTAAATCTTTTATGTTATTCCGTGTACATCATTATGTGAATTGTGTAATGTACGTTTCCTATTCAAATTCGTACTTGGTCAAACTGCAAAGTAACTCAAATTCAACTACTAAGGATATGAATTCTTTTTGGAATTAACTTGAATTTATGTCTCAAACCAAAATAAATTTAACTTTATATTACGAATCCTTGTTATTCTAGAAAGTAACTATGATATTTTTTAATTACCAAAAAACCAATAGAAATATAGTAAAATAAGACTAAAAGGGTATAAAAGTTGCTCAATATTTCAGGTATATTTTAGTCGTTCAATATTTAGCGAGAAACATTCGTGCTTTTATAATAATATAGATTAGTTTTTGGAAACAATTTAAATATTACTTTTGTTTTATAAAGTGGAAATAAAACAGAACTATGAGTTCAAATAGACACTTTTAGTAAGAAAACTTTATAAATGGTTTCTACATTTTAATCGTTGTCCTTTCATTCATTAAAAAACTTAAAATTAATAATTCTGATAATTTTTAAAAAGTTTATCTTCCAAAGATTTTAATTACAGAGAGGTAATTGTTGTGTTTTATTGCCATAATGTTTTTAGCGATAAGAGTTATGCCACATAGTATTTCTCTATAAAATGAGCAGTAACTTCTTTTCCCCAATGAAAAAGAACCAAAAACCAAATCTCTTCCCCAATTGAGAAGATTTTTCCACGCCATTATTTAACTACAAAAAGGTAAGCATTGTTTTATTTATTTGGATTTATTCTTTTATACATGTACTTTTTCGTATATAATTGATCTTTCGGAATTATAATATGTATGTCTTAAATTAAATTTAATTTATTTTTTAATACGATAAAGATTTTATCTCTTCTATAGCATCAACAAATTTACAAAAAGGAAATGTCTAACCGCGCGAAGCACGAGTTTGTTAACTAGTTAATTGTAAATTGGGATCCCAGATATCATTATCTATCCTTGATTAAATGAATATGATGATAATTACTTTATTTATCAAAACATTAACTAAACACCTATAAACAATAATTTTAAAATTGCAAACTTAGGCCCATATACGGGGCCTTACTCATCTAGTAAAACTACAAAAAAAAAAAAAAAAAGATGAGGTAAATTCACAAGTTGGTAAGATACGGACGGCTTCAAAACTGTTGTACATTACTGTTATAGCTCATTGAATTGACTCTTTCGTTATTTTGTAGTAATCTTCGAATAAATCAAAAGTTACGGACGGCTTCAAATATCGTTTTAGTCTAATGTAATCGTAATTTCTCTCTAAGGCGCTCACGATCTCGGCGGAGAAAGCTACAAGATAAGTAGTTAACTGAACTTTCGGATTTTTCTCGAGAGACTTCCACTTACGTATGCTTTGATTTCCATAGTAATTACTCTCTTAACATTACTCAAAACCTCAAATTGGAGGTAAGGCCGCCAAAAATTTGAAATTCAGCCACTAGGGTTTACAAAGGCGGTAAAAAGAAGTATGGAACAATACATTACACTCCTTCCTTTAGATGAAATATCATTTATTTCGTTCAATCCATGATTCCATGAACACTAGTAGATGCTAGTTTCAGCATTTTTTTGCTTAGTTCTTCAATTTAGATTACCGAAAGTTGTTATTATTAGATTTTGGTGTTGTCATTTGAATTCAAAATTGTAACGATCCAACCGGTCGTTTTTCCTTCTAGAACCCCGTTCCCCTAAATAAGACTCCCCGTACATGCCTTTACTATTTTATGACTTACGGGGATGGCTGGTTCGGAATTTGGAAGGGTTCGGGTTGAAATCAGAATACTTGGTTCCTTAGTTTGTCTTTAAAAGGGCAAGTTTGACTTTGGTCAATATTTTTAGAAAACCACCCCGGAATCGGGATTTAATAGTTCCAATAGGTTCGTATGATGATTTTGAACTTGGGTGTATGTTCGAATCGAGATTTGGACAACCAGGAAGCGTTTCAGCGCTTAATAGTGAAAATCAACTATTTAAAGGTTTAAGGTTCTTTAAATTTGGTTTGGAGTAGTTTTTGGAGTAATCGAGGTCCGTTTGAAATTTTGAGCCTGGGAATAGCCCCATATGGTGATTTAAGACTTGCACGCAAAATTTGATGTCAATCCGAGTAGTTTAAATATGTTTCGGCGCGTTCAGAATAAATTTTAAGAATTTAAAATTTCTAAGTTGAATCAATTTGGTTTAAGGTATGATTCTTAGTTTTGATATTGTTTTACATGTTTCGAGGATTCGAGCAAGTCTGTTTTATAATTTCAAACTTGTTGGTATGTTTGGGCAAGGCCTCGGGTGTTAACCGGACGAGGCTCGGACCAAGTTTGGACTTAGGAGGAACAACTGAAGCTTCCAGCTTCTGGTGTAACCACATCTGCGCATGGGCAGCCGCAGGTGCGAGCTCGCAGAAGAGAGCTACGAGCCTGTCACGACCCAAACTCCCTCCGTATAACATAGTGACGACACCTAGTCTCTACGACTAGGTAAGCCTAACAAATTGCGAAAAATAACAAAACGAAAGTAAAACTTGGCAACTAACAGCAGTGGATAACTGAGTAACTAGTAACAATGCCACTTGGCATGTACAATAAACAATACTCTATAAATACACAGTCTTCCCAAAACTCGAAACATCGTAAGTCACAAGCTACAGAAGGAAACTAGTATCTCTATACCCCAGAGACTAACAAAAGAAATATGGAAGGTAAATGATAGGAGAGAATAGAGGGGGACTCCGAGGTCTGCGGACGCGGCAGATGTACCTTGAAGTCTCCGAACAACAACAAGCACTCTCAGCTAGTAGCGGGGCTGATAAGAAGCACCTGGATCTGCACACAAAATATGTACAGAATAGTAGCATGAATACCCCACAACGGTACCCAATAAGTGCCAAGCCTAACCTCGATCGAGTAGTGACGAGGCCAGGTCAGGCCCACTAGTAAATAATAAATAAGGCAGGAGAATATACAGTATAATAAGAGACTAGAATTTAACAAAAGGAAACACATCAAGGCAACAGTACAATGCACATGTGTAAACAACAGGGAATCTCCCGAGATACCGTCTCGTAGTCCCAAAATAAATATATAGGGAGAACTTCCGAGGTACCGCCTCGTAATCTCAAAAGTAAATATATAGGAAGAACTCCCGAGGTACCGCCTCGTAGTCTCAAAAGTAAATATGCAGGGAGAACTCCTGAGGTACCGCCTCGTAGTCTCAAAAGTAAATGTGCAGGAAGAACTCTCGAGGAACCGCCTCGTAGTCTCAAAAGTAAATGTGCAGGGAGAACTCCCGAGAAACCGCCTCGTAATCTCAAAAGTAAACACACAGCTCAAACCGATAAATACAATAGTTAACAGCAAGATTCTACAGTTATACTGATAAAGAATAAGGAAAAGCAGAAAATCAACTAGGCATGCTTCACAGAGTTCAAATAAGCAGTTAAAGCACGTAAACATGTGATATTAGGCTAAACAGGATAACTACACATATATAAATAGCTCAATTAAGAATGAAAATAGACTAATATTCATTTAAAAGGTATAACTCAAATTAAAAGAAAAATAGGTTGCTACTCAGTAAAATAAATTGGGTTTTACAACAAATAGTCCGTGTACGTACTCGTCACCTCACGTACACGGCGCTCACATATCACAACAGTACCAAATCCTAAGGGGATTTCCCCCACACAAGGTTAGACAATCCACTTACCTCGAGCCAAGCTCAATCAATCGGTAACAATGCCTTTTCCACGAATATCCGACTCCGAATGGCCGAAATCTAGCCAAAATCAATTACATACCATAAATACAACTATAAGAAACTAATCTAATTAATGAAATCAAAGCTAAAGAAAGAAATTAGAAAATCGTCCCAAAAAACCTCCTCGGGCCCATGTCTCGGAATTGGGTAAAAGTCACAAAATATGAACACCCATTCACTCACGAGTTCACTCGTATCAAAATTAGCCAAATCTGATATCAAAATCCCAATCAAAACTCAAAAACTTAGTTGAAGAACTTCTCCCATTTTTCCCAAATTTTTCAACCCAAATCCAAAATTAAAGGATGGAATTAATGATAGATTAGTGGGATATAACCAAAAACAAGTTAAGAATCATTACCCAATCGATGTCTCTGAAAATCCCTCAAAATTGCGTCCAAATCCGAGCTCCCTATCTCAAGTTTGATAAAAATGGCCAACCCTCGTTTTTGGAAACTTTAATACTGCCTAGGCATCCCTTCTTCACGAGCGCGGCCACACCCTCGCGTTCGCGAAGCACAAAATTGCTTCAGTCCAAAATCCTTCATCGCGAACGCAATGGTCTACTCACGAACACGAAGGTTACTCAGCTCAACCTTACGCGAACGCGGAACCAACATGATGAACGCATAGGCAAAATGGCCTGGAGACTCAGTCGACCAACTTCCTCAACGTGAACGCGTAGACCAATTACCTCAGAGCTTCACGAACGCGGGACCTCCATCGTGAACGCGAAGCACAAATCCCACCTGCCACCAGTTCCTCTTCGCGAACGCGGATATCCCCTCGCGAACGCGAAGAAGGAAACCAGCAACTGGAGAACCAAAAAATTCTGCAATTCTTCACAAGTCCAAAATGATCCGTTAACCACCCGAAATCAACCTGAGGCCCACATGACCTCAACGAAACATACCTATAAGTCCTAAAACACTATATGAACTTAGTCGAGCCTTTAAATCACATCAAACAATGCTAAAAACACGAATCACCCTCCAATTCAAACTTAATGAACTTTGAAACTTCAAACTTCTACAACCGATGCTAAAACCTACCAAATCACGTCTGATTGCCCTCAAATTTTGCACGCAAGTCATATTCGACATTACGGACCTACTCCAACTTCTAATTTGGAATCCGGCCCCGATATCAAAAAGTCCACTACCGGTCAAAATCTCCAAAAATTTGACTTTCGCCAATTCAAGCCTAAATCAGCTACGGACCTCTAATTCACAGTCTGGACATGCTCCTAACTCTAGAATCACCCAACGGAGCTAACAGAACCGAAAAAACTCTATTTCGGAGTCGTCTTCACACTGTTCTAACTACAGTAAAAAATCATAAGACTTAAACATCCATTTTAGGGACTAAGTATCCCAAAACACTCTGAAACCATGAACAAAAACCTCCTGACAAGTCACATAAGCAGTAAATGATACGGGGGAAGCAGTAAATAAGAGATCGGGGCTAATACACTCAAAACGACTGGCCGGGTCATTACAGAGCCGCAGAAGCGGCCAAGAGCGGGGCTGCCAGGGACCGCAGAAGCGGGAATTGGACCGCACCTGCAAAGGCGCAGGTGCGAGGAAGGCAGCGCAGAAGCGGACGAGTCAGCTAAGGGGAAAGCCGCATCTGCGAGGGCATTTTCGTAGATGCGGAGCCGTAGATGCGAAAATGTTGCTGGGCAGAATGTTTTAAAAAGAACGAGGCTCATCCATTTTAGCCAATTTCTTCCATTCTTGGGCGATTTTGGAGTTTTTTGAGAGGGGATTTCAACTACCAACTTGAAGGTAAGTTAATTCTACATACTTTGAGTTAAATACATAGATTATAACCTGTAAATCGTGAGAATCAAGGGTTTAGATGAAAAACCTAGGTTTTGATAAAAATGAGATTTTAACCACGAAAATGGTTATGATATGGGATGAAAATTATATATTTGAGTTCTTGAGATTATGGGTAACGATTTCCTCCAAAAATTTTCGGAATCTGGGCACGTGGGCCCGAGATGAATTTTTGGAATTTTACTATTTTGGGTTGGGTAATTAATTTAAGAGTCTAATTACGAATTATTGAGCATGTATTATATAACATTTGGATAGTTTCGGATTTTTCGGCATCGATTTGAGACTTTAATGCGACGTTGTGTCACGACCCAAAAATCACACCTGTCGTGATGACGCCTATCCCGATACTAGGCAAGCCGACAACATCAATAATCCACAATTTCTTTGAAATATTGGAAACATAATAATTAATTTAAGGGGAAAAATCCCACCAATATTAAATATAATTTACTCCCAAAACCCGGTGTCACTAAGTACATGAGCATCTACACATTACAAGTCTGAAAAACATGATCTATAATAGTTTAAGACCAAATATAATAAACAAGAGGATAGGGAAGGAGAGACAAGGTCTGCGAAACATGACAGCTACCACTGAGTCTCTGAAAAATCGACTGTGTGAAATAATCAACACCCACTGTATTCGAGATCACCTGGATCTGCACACGAAGTGCAGGGTATAGTATGAGTACAACCAACTCAGTAAGTAACAATAATAAATAAAGAACTGAAAGTAGTGACGAGCTTCTTAGCTAAGTCCAATTACAGTACTTTCCAACATAAAGGGGTAAGCATGCTTTCAAGTTCAACATTTTAAACTCCACAGTAATTTCATATCAACTTCGACTGAAACAGAAGAGAATGTCTTTTAGAAATATTTCCAAATCAGTGATATATGACAGCTGAAATGCAACAATAATGAAATCAATGCATCCTCTCAAAGCAACAATCACTCAGTCCTCCCATTCACTCCAACCTCACAGTCACTCTTTCCTCACAGTCATTCTTTCCTCACAGTCACTCATCACTCGGCACTCGGTACTCGCACTTGGAACTCGGCACTCGGCACTCGCACTCAGTAGGTACCTGCGCTCACTGGGGGATGTGTACAGACTCAGGAGGGGCTCATTCAGCCCAAGCGCTATATCAAGCAAACCATGGCATAAATCAATGAAACATGCTGCGGTGTGCAGCCCGATCCATAAATATCCTCACAATTAGGCCCTCGGCCTCACTCAGTCATCAACCTCTCCAGTCTCTCGGGCTCTCAGAAATCATGATAAGCAGCCCAACAACAATGATATGATGCATCAATAATGAATAAGAGAGACTGAGGTAAAAATGTGCAAATAGAACTGTGACTGAGTGCAAAACAACAATTTAGCAAATAATTTCACAAGTACACGACCGTTGTGGGTCCCAACAGTGTAAACATATTATTTAAACATAATTCGCAGATCAATTTCTCTAATACAGAGAAAAATATACGGATATCAACAGATTTTTCAACTACACAGTTCCATGGAAGTGACCAAGTCATAATTCCTACGGTACACGCCCGTCACCTAGCATGTGCGTCACCTCAAAACCAATCACATAATACATATTCCGGGGTTTCATACCCTCAGGACCAAATTTAGAACTATTACTTACCTCAAATCGTGTAATTCTTTATTCCGCTAGGTCTTTGCCTAGTGAATTGGCCTCCAAACGCCTCGAATCTAGCCACAAATAATTCGAATCAGTCAATAAAATTTATTGGAATTAATTCCATAAGAAAATATTAAATTTCCATCAAAATTCGAAATTTAGCTCAAAAATCGCCTGTGGGGACCACGTCCCGGAACCCGACAAAAGTTACAAAATTCCGAAGCCCATTCAACCATGAGTCTAACCATACCAATTTTACCAAAATCTGAACTCAACTCGACCTCCAAATCTTCAAATCTTATTTTCAAATCCCTAAGTTCAAATCCCCGATTTACACCTCAAAAACATGTAATCTAGTCGGATTATTCGATGATAATTCAATATTATAAAGTAGAAATGATCACAAGCGACTTACCTCAAGATTTCCCATGAAAAACCTCGCTCAAAATCGCCCAGCCCGAGCTTGAAATGCCCAAAAATCGCAAAAGCTCGGAACCTCTCTATTTTTGTACTGCCCAGGGGTTTCCGCTTCTGCAGGACTTTGTGCGCATCTGCGGACACGCTTCTGCGAGGAGCTATCCGCTTTTGCAAAGCTGCCTCACCAAGCGCCCTTGCGCTTCTGCGATAAAGAGCCCGCAGCTGCGGGGCCGCTTCTGCAGCTACCTGCTGCTTCTGCGATCGAAGCCCCAGCCATTCCTGGACGCATTTGTGATGGAAGGCTCGGTTCTGCGAGCTCGCACCTGCGATGGAAATTCCGCAGGTGCGATTACATCAGATGGCAGAAACCTTCAGATTTTTTTCTAAGTCCAAATTCGATCCATTAACCCTCTGAAACTCACCCGAGGCCCCCGGGGCCTCAACCAAATATACCATCAAGTCCTAAAACACCATACGAACTTAGTCAAATCCTCAAATTACCTCAAACAACGCTAAAATCATGAATCATACCCCAATTCAGGCCTAATGAACTTTGAAATTTCAAGTTTCCACAAACGACGTCGGAACCTATCAAATCAAGTCCGATTGACCTCAAATTTTGCACACAAATCATAAATGACATAACGGAGGTATTCAAATTTTTAGAATCGGATTCCGACACTGATATCAAAAAGTCAACACCCCGGTCAAACTTCCCAAAAATTTGACTTTCGCCATTTCAAGCCTAATTCCACTACGGATCTCCAAATAATTTTTCGAACACACTCCTAAGTCCAAAATCACCATACAGAGCTATTGGAATTATCAGAATTAAATTCCGATGTCGTTTACACATATATCAATATCCAGACAACTTTTTCAACTTAAGTTTTCAATTATGAGACTAAGTGTCTCATTTCGCTCTGAAATCCTCCCGGACCCAAACCAACTAACTCGGTAAGTCATAAAATAACTGTAAAGTATAAATTGAGCAGTAAATGGGGGAACAGGGTTATAGTAAACAAAATAGATATGGATATTTGCTCCGCATCTCCTGCTCAATCTCCCAAGTAGCTTATCCGACTGGCTGGCCTCTCCACTGTACCTTTACTGATGCTATGTTCTTTCACCTCAGCTTTCGAACCTACCGGTCTAAAATACTCACCGGCTCCACATCATAAGTCAAATTACCATCCAGCTGCATTGTACTGAAATCCAGAATATGAGACGGATCCCCGACATACTTTCGGAGCATGGATACATGGAATACTAGATGAACACCTGATAGACTAGGTGGCAAGGCAAGTTCATAAGCCACATCTCCAATTTTTTTAAGTATCTCAAAAGGCCCAATATACCGAGGGATCAACTTGCCCTTCTTTCCGAACCTCAACACACCCTTCATGGGTGAAATCTTGAGCAGAACCTTTTCCCCAACCAAGTAAGCAACATCACGGACCTTCCGGTCAGCATAACTTTTCTGTCTAGACTGCGCCGTGCGAAGCCGCTCCTGAATCAATTTAACTTTCTCCAAAGCATCCTAAACCAAATCAGTACCCAATAATCTAGTCTCACCCGGCTCAAACTAACCCATCGGAGATCGACATTGTCTCCCATATAAAGCCTCATATGGAGCCATCTAAATGCTCGATTGGTAGCTATTATTGTAAGCAAACTCTGCCAGTGGCAGAAATTGATCCCAAGAACCTCCAAAATCAATGACACAAGTGCGTAGCATATCCTCCAATATCTGAATAGTGCGCTCGGACTGTCCGTCCGTCTGGGGGTGAAATGTTGTACTCAATTGAACCTGTGTGCCTAATTCTCGCTGCACTGCTCTCCAAAATTGTGATGTAAACTGCGTGCCTCTATCTGAAATGATGGACACTGGCACACCGTGTAGGCGAACAATCTCGCGGATATAAATTTCAGCCAACCATTCCGAAGAATAAGTAGTACCAACTGGAATAAAATGCGCGTACTTGGTCAACCGATCTACAATCATCCAAACATCATCAAACTTTCTCAAGGTCCGTGGGAGCCTAACTACAAAATCTATGGTAATATGCTCCCATTTCCACTCCGGAATTTCAAGTCTCTGAAGCAATCCTCCCGGTCTCTAATGCTCGTACTTTACCTGTTGACAATTTAAACACCATGCTACAAACCCAACTATATCTTTCTTCATTCGCCTCCACCAATAGTGCTGCCTCAAATACTGATACATCTTCGCGGCACCTGGATGAATGGAGTACCGCGAACTGTGAGCTTCCTAGAGAATCAACTAATGCAAACCATCTATATTAGGCACACATAGCCTGCCCTGCATCTGTAATACATCGTTATCCCCAATAGTGACCTCCTTGGCATCACCGTGATGAATCGTGTCCTTAAGGATAAGCAGATGGGGATCATCATACTGGCGCTCTCTAATGCGATCATATAAAGAGGACCAAGAAATCACACAAGCCCAAACTCGACTCGATTTCGAAACATCCAATCTAACAAACTGGTTAGCCAACGCCTGAACATCCAAGGCTAAAGGCCTCTCTACTACCGGTAAATATACTAAGCTGCACAAACTCTCCGCTTTAAGACTCAAGGCATCGGCCACCCCATTGGCCTTTCCGGGATGATAGAGAATTATGATATCATAATCCTTAAGCAACTCCAACCACCTTCGCTATCGCAAATTAACATCCTTCTATTTAAACAAATGTTGTAGACTCTGATGATCAGTGTAAATATCACAATGGACCCTGTACAAATAATGCCGCCAAATTTTCAAGGCATGAACAATAGCTTCTAACTCATGGTCGTGGACCGGATAATTCTTTGCATGTACCTTTAACTATCTGGATGCATAGGCAATCACCCTACTGTATTGCATAAGCACTGCGCCGAGACCAATATGCGACGCGTCATAATACACAATATAAGACAGGACCTACAGGCAACACCAATACAGAAGTTGTAGTCAAAGCTGTCTTGAGCTTTTGAAAGCTCTCTTCATATTCATCCGACCACCTGAACGAAGCACCTTTCTGGGTCAATTTGGTCATAGTCGATGCAATAGATAAGAAACCCTCCACGAAACAACGATAATAACCGGCCAAGCTGAGAAAACTCTGAATCGCAGTAACTGAAGATGGCCTGGGCTAAATCTTAACTGCCTCTATTTACTTTGGATCCACCTTAATCCCTTCACTGGACACTATGTGTCCATAGAATGCCACAGAACTAAGCTAGAAATCACACTTAGAGAATTTTGCATATAGTTTCTCATCGCTCAGCCTCTGTAATACAATACCCAATTATTGTGCATGCTCCTCCTGGCTACGTGAGTACACTAGGATATCATCAATAAATACCATGACAAATGAGTCAAGATACGACTGGAATACACTATTCATCAGGTGCATAAATGCTGCTGGAGCATTGGTTAGCCCAAATGACATCAGAAGAAATTCATAGTGACCATAACGAGTCCTGAATGCCGTCTTTAGAAAATTCGAATCCCAAATTTTCAACTGGTGATACCCAGATCTCAACTCAATTTTGGAGAATACCCTCGCTCCCTGAAGTTGGTCAAATAAATCATCAATACGCGGCAAAGGATACTTATCCTTGATTGTAACTTTGTTCAACTACCTGTAATCGATACACATTCGCATAGTACCATCTCTCTTTTTCACAAACAGAATCAGTGCACCCCAAGGTGACACACTAGGCCTAATAAACCCCTTATCAAGAAGCTCCTGAAGTTGCTCTTTCAATTCTTTTAACTCAGTTGGTGCCATACGTCACGGAGGAATAGAAATGGGCTGAGTGCCCGACACCAAGTCAATACCAAAATCAATATCCCTGTCGGGTGGCATACCCAGCAAGTCTACAGGAAATACATCCGAGAAGTCTCTCACTACCGGTACTTAATCAATAGTAGGAGTATCTGCATCAACATCTCTCACAAAAGCCAAATATGACAAACACCCCTTCCCAACCATACGTTGGGCTTTCAAATAAGAAATTACCATGCTCGGAACATAATCTAGAGAACCTCTCCATTCTACCCTCGGCAACCACGGCATTGCCAACGTCATAATTTTTTGCGTGACAGTACAGAATAGCATGACATGGAGACAACCAATCCATACCCAATATTACATCGAAATCAACCATACTGAGCAATAAGAGATCAACTCTAGTCTCCAGTTCCCCAATGGTTACCACATAAGACCGATATACACGGTCCACAATAATAGTATCGCCCACCGACGTAGATACACGAACATGTGAAATTAAGGACTCACGGGGCATATCCAAATAATGAGTAAAGTACGATGATACATACGAATAAGTAGAACCAGGGTCAAATAATATAGACGCTTCCCTGTGGCACACTGAGACAATACATGTGATCACTGAATCTGAGGCAGCAGCATCTGGCTTGGCAGGAAAAGTATAGAATCGGGCCTGACCACTACCTGATCGGCTTCCCCCTCTTGGGCGACCCCTAGCTGACTGACCCCCACCCCGAGCTGGATGGGCGGGTGGTGTAACTGGTGCTGAAGTCGTAGTCTGGCTTCTCTGCTGCACTGGACCTCCCGAGCAACGAGGTCATTGCCTCCACATATGCCAAAATTCCCCGCACTCAAAGCAGCTCCCTGGTACTAGTGGTGGTGCTGACTGAATCTGGCCCCGAGAACTAGAATACTGCTAGAAGCACTCGGTGCAAATGAACCCTAAACTGAAGGGGCACAGGACGAACTCTAGGCTGGCAGGGCACTGAGAGATGACTGACCCTGATGAGAACTATATGAAACCTAGCTAGATGATGCACCACGGTGAACTGGACGACCCGTTTGAGCGTGTCTGTAAGGACGACCCCTGCCACGGTAAAATTGACCCTCGAAAGGAACACCGTTGAAATCACCTGGACCACGAGGCCACTTATACTCCCTCTCTCCACGCTCTTGGCTACGGACCATCTCTATCTACCGAGCAATGTCAACTACCTCATCAAAAGTAGCACCAGATACTCTCTCCCGAGTCATAAGTAACCGTAGCTGATATGTGAGGCCATCAATGAACCTCCTAATCCTCTCCCTATTAGTGGGAACTAACCAAACTACGTGACGAGCCAACTCAGAAAATCTCATCTCGTACTGTATCATAGACATACCATCCTGGCATAACTGCTCAAACTGTCTGCGCAGCTCCTCTCTGCGAGACTATGGCACAAACTTCTCCAAAAAGAGAACGGAGAATTCCTGCCATGTAAGTGGTACTGCACCGACCGGCCTGTACCTCTCATAAGCCTCCCACCATCTGATGGCAGCCCCAGAAAACTGAAAAGTAGTGAACGAGACCTCACTAGTCTCCAGAATACCCGTTGTCCGAAGCTCCGCTGGCACTTATCCAGAAAACCCTGAGCATCCTCTGACTCAGCACCGCTAAATGATGGAGGTCGAACCCTCCCAAATCTCTTAAGTCTCCTCTGCTCATTATCTACCATAACGGGGACTACCGGGGCCTGAATAGTTACTGTCGGCTGGGCTGGTAGTGCCCTCGGTATCTTAAGTCCATGTACCACCTGATCTGGAGTATGGGCAACGGGGGTATAAGTACCTCCCCCGGCCTGATAAGTGGCAGGTGCGGCTTGAGCTGAATCCACCTGAGCAAGGCCAGTGCAAACTGTCAATATATAAGCCAAAGTCTCTTGAAGGCCTGGAATCTCAATGGGCATAGCTGGTGCCTGAGTTGGTCCTGTCATCTCAGCTATATCTGGAATCTGCTCCTGAGCTGGAGCAACTGGTGGTTCTATAGGTGCTGCTCCAACTGTTGTACGAGCTACACCTCAACCTCTACCTCGGCCCCGGCCTCTACCACGGCCCCGGCCTCTCACGACCCTAACTGGTGGCACTGGTGGTTGATCATCTGATCTGGTAGTACGTGTCCTCACCATATGTAAGAAAATAGAATAACAGAATTTTTAGTTTCCCGGAATCAACAAGTTTGTACGATAGAATACAAGAAAGTGAAATTTTCCTAAGGGTTCGGCAGCCTCTCGAAGATAAGTACAGACGTCTCTGTACCGATCCGCAAGACTCTACTAAACTTTCTCATGACTCGTGAGACCTATGTAACCTAGGCTCTGATACCAACTTGTCATGACCCAAAAATCACATCTGTCATGATGGCGCCTATCCCGATACTAGGTAAGCCGACAACATCAATAACCGACAATTTCTTTTAAATATTGGAAACATAATAGTTAATTTAAGGGGGAGAATCCCACCAATACTGAATATAATTTACTCCCAAAACTCGGTGTCACTGAGTACATGAGCATCTATACATTACAAGTCTGGAAAACACGATCTATAACAGTCTAAGACTAAATACAGTAAATAGGAGGATAGGGAAGGAGAGACAAGGTCTGTGAAACATGACAACTACCTCTGAATCTCCGGAAAATCGACTATGTGAAATAATCAACACCCACTATTTTCGGGATCACCTGGATCTGCACACGAAGTGAAGGGTATAGTATGAGTACAACCAACTCAGTAAGTAACAATAATAAATAAAGAACTGAAAGTAGTGACGAGCTTCTCAGCTAAGTCCAATTATAGTACTTTCCAACATAAAGGGGTAGGCATGCTTTCAAGTTCTTTATTTATTATTATTACTTACTGAGTTGGTTGTACTCATACTATACCATGCACTTCGTGTGCAGATCCAGGTGATCCCGGATACAGTGGGTGTTGATTATTTCACACAGTCAATTTTTCGGAGATTCAGAGGTAGCTGTCATGTTTCGCAGACCTTGTCTCTCCTTCCCTATCCTCTTATTTACTATATTTGGTCTTAGACTATTATAGATTGTGTTTTCCAGACTTGTAATGTATAGATGCTCATGTACTCAGTGACACCGGATTTTGGGCGTAAATTATATTCAGTATTGGTGGGACTTTTCCCCTTAAATTAATTATTATGTTTCCAATATTTAAAAGAAATTGTGGGTTATTGATGTTGTCGGTTTGCCTAGTATCGGGATAGACGCTATCACGACAGGTGTGATTTTTGGGTCATGACACGTTGTGATCGGGAAGTGGACTTTGAGACAAGGTAAGTCTCTTGTCTAACCTTGTAAGAGGGAATTTACACCATAGGTGATTTAAATTAATAATTATTGCTAATTGTGGTGGCTACGTACACACAAGGTGACGAGAGTCCATGCGTAGCTACTAATTATGCTATGTCCAGGTAGTTTAGGACTCAAATCATGAATTTCTGTAATAATCGCATCCTATATTAAGTTAAAGTACTGGAATTATAATTGAAATTGTTAGAAAAATATAGTAAAAGACTGAAATTTTCATATACTTGAATTTTTGTGCAAATTATTTGACTGTTAATAGAAATTGTACATCCTTATATGTTAGTTTTATAATAACTTCTCATTCCGGAGGTTCATAAGAAAATGACCTCCTTTCTTGTGGAGAGGGCCGAACGCTTCGACAGTATAGATGCATCTATGGAATGTGACGCACGTCCCTCGGCAGTGTACACGACACTCTGGACCGAGCCGAACGATCTCGGCAGAAATCATGCCTAATAATAATAATTACACGATGCCTTGACATTCTATTGCAGCTTGTGAAGCTAATTGATAAATTTGAAACTTTTGAATTTGAAAAAATTATTTATTCCCGCTTGTTAAGAAAAATTATTGTTATTCACATAAACCATGTTTATTTAAATATTTCTATTTTAATATTATTGACCCTTAGTGAGTGTTAAAGTCGACCTCTCGTCACTACTTCTTCGAGATTAGACTTGATACTTAGAGGATACACGTTGTTTACGTACTCATACTACACCTGCTGCACTTTTGTGCAGGATCTGAGACAGGAGTTTTAGATGGTCCTACCGGAGCGCACCCACGTTACCCCGAGGCCTAGTGGAGAGTTGCATTTCTGAGTCGTTCTGCAGCAACTAGTGCCTCTTCTTGTATTTGTATTCTGTCTATTTTATTTTATACAGCATTTAAACTTTTTTGTATAATCTACTAGATGCTCAAATACTTGTGACACCAGGTCTTGGCATACACACTAGTAGAATTATGGATTTAATTATTTTTCTTGGTTTTTATTTAATCAGAACCTTTATATTTTCTTAAATATTGCAAGTAAGAAGAGTTTAATTACTCAGAAATTTATTAAAAGAATAAATATATGTTTAATTCACTAGTTGGCTTGCCTAGCTGTGATATTGCGCTCCATCACGACCTATAGGAGAAATTGGGTCGTGACAACATGGTATCAGAGCACTAGGTTCACGTAGGTCTCACAAGTTATGAGCAGGCCTAATAGAGTCTTGCGGATCGGTATGAAGATATCTATACTTATCTTCAAGAGGCTATAGGGCGTTAGGAAATTACCTTTCTTTATCTCCCATCGTGCAGTTGATGTAGTACTGAATATCTTTCTCTTATTCTCTCACAGATGGTGTGAACACGCTCTAATGAGATTCCAGACCAGGGAAGAGTTTCTCCCCCTGTTGTTAGAGGCAGAGGCCGAGGGAGGGCTCCTGCCTGTGGTAGGGGACGAGGACGTCCCAGAGTGGTTCTAGTTATGCCACTAGTGGATCCATTGGAGGATCCTATCATCAAGGAGCAAGGCGAGGTGCCCGCAGCTGAGCCAGCTCAGGTGGATTTCATATCCGCACCGGGATTTCAGGAGGTCATGGTTCGTATGCTGCTATTCATGGACATTATGACTCAGGCCGATTTATTTTCGCCAGACCCAGCCACATCTCAGGTGGGCGGGGGAGCAAAGACCCCTACCGCACAGGCCCATGGGCAAGCAGCTGCTGTATATCAGACCCAGGGTGCACTACCCATGGGTAGAGCCCAGCCAGTGGTGGCAGCTACACCTGAGCCCAGACTAGCTGCAGCCGCCCAGCCACAGAAACTATAGGACATATGGACTAGACTACATCCTCCTGTCTTTGGGGGTGAGCGACATGAGGATCCCTAGGACTCCATTGATCGGTGCAGGGACAGAGTGCACAACAAGAGGATATTGGAGTCTCATGGGGTAGACTTTGCTACTTTTCAGCTGGAGGGCAGGGCCCGTAGGTGGTGGAAGTCCTATCTTCTTGACAGACCAGCGGATTCTTCTCCCATGACTTAGGACAGGTTCACCCATATTTTCCTGGATAGGTATATTCCACCTTCCCAGAGGGAAGAGTTGCAGTTTCAGTTTGAGCAGCTTTAGCAGGGTCAGATATCCGTGATCGATTATGAGGTCTCGCCATGCACTTATGATACTCACTACTGATGCGGAAAGAGTACGCAGATTTGTTACGGGTTTGCATACTGGCATTCAGACCACTATGGCCCGAGAGGTAGAGATGGGGACTTCTTATGAGCTGGTTGTGGAGATAGCCCAGAGGATTAAGCGTGTGCGTTAGCATAGCCGAGAGCAAGTTATGAGAGATAAGCGGTTTAGATATTCTGCAGAGTTCAGAGGTGCTCCGTCTGGGGGTAGAGGTCAGTTCGTGAGAGGGCAGTCCAGCAGGCCCCCATATCCAGCACCACTGCCTCCTCGGGGTGCTCCAGTAATACCTTATTTTAGTTCTATGCCAGAGAGTTGTTACCGCCCACCGGATATTCAGAGTTCTTCCAGTAGGTATTCAGATCACCAGGGCCAGACTTCAGGTCAGTAGCCTATCGCACCGAGAGGTTGTTTCAAATGCAGTGATTTCAGTCACATGTGAAGATTTTGCCCCAGGCTTCGGGGTAGACCAGTGTAGCAGGGTCAGCAGCCTATGATTACCGCACCAATTGCTCCACCAGTCTTTCGGCCGCCTAGAGGTAGAGGGCAGATGGGTAGGGACGTCCTAGAGGTGGAGGCCAGCCAGGTGGCGCTCCATCTCGGTTCTATGATTTTTTGGCCAAACCAGAAGCAGAGGCCTCAGATGCCATGATCACATGTATTATTTTTGTCTGCGGCAAAGATGCCTCCGTATTATTTGATCAAGGGTCTACATATCCCTATGTGTCATCTCTATTTGCTCATTTCCTGGGTGTTTCTCCTGAGTCCTTGGGTACTCCTGTTTATGTGTCCACTCCTTTGGGCGATTCTGTTATTGTAGATCGGATTTTGTTACACCTCACGTTTTCATACGTGGAAGTACGCCATAAGTAAATTGATATAATCTCGGAAATGAGATGTCACATCCCGCATTTTTGTAGGTCAAAGTTTCGTCGTAAGTTAATCGACATAAGTTCGGGAATGAGATTATTTGGAGATTATAAGCATTATGCTACTTCAAACAAGTGATGAGTAAATTCGTGAAGGTGAAAGGGTAAGCAAAGCGAAGAAAATGAATTTTCATCAAAGTTTGACATGAGATAAAATACGATCCAAGCTACAATACCCCGTATTTATGGACTAGTGTCATACAAGGTACCACATGACCATAAGAGTAAGGTGTGTAAAGTGTGTTAAAAGTGAGTAGTATTTAAAGTAATTTGAGATAATTCCTAATTATGTGAATAATTGGGTAATTATTGGTTAATGGGGGATTGACAAATTAATTAAGGAATTAAGTAGCTAATTTTGGATAAGTCTCTCCCCACGTGGCAGCAACATATGGTCCATTAGTGACTCTTGAATTAAAATTGCAAGATGGCACGTTTAAGAGGGGTTGGTGCCTAGGTCATCACTTTAGACTACCCTTTCCGTAATTCCAATATGAAAATTCTAACATATTTCACGTCAAATCCAAATGCTCTTTGAATTTTATAACGCATGAAAAGAGAATCAGAAGATGTTGGTTTAGCCTTCTATACATCGCAAATTCATGAAAAATGGTAGGCAACTTAGTAACGTGACATTTCTGCTTCAACAAGAATTCGAGCAAGAATATCATACTTATTTTTTCCCTACTCCAGGTATGTTAAGGCTAAGCCCTTCCTTCATGTTGGCATGATCTCATAATTACATGTGTTTGATGACAAGGCATAAAGAGAAGTTCATACTCTCGAATTTATATACATTATCCTAGTCTCATAAATTACAATATTCTCCTTATCGGGACTTCATATTTAATTGAGTATTTTCTTCTTCCAGTCAAGAGAGCAGAGAGCCTATATGTACAGTATTACAATATTTTCATTACCATCGAGCTGTAATCGATGGGCATGCCCTTATTGGGCAACCTCTGATCAGATGGTAAGTTATATATCGAGCCTACTGCGGCAAAGCGCCTATGAGCGAGCCCAGTTGGCCGAGATACAGAGCCTAGTATGGTTGAGCGCCTATGAGCGAGCCTACTACGGCAGAGCAGTTGTATATATACCGAGCCTTATAAGGCCAGACAGCTATTTTACTTACTATATTGAGAGACTTGAGTCAATATCAGCAGGTAAGCATATCTTCAGATTATCTTTGACTCCCAGTTACTTTCAATTATTATATTATCAGTTCAGTTTCAGCTTTCAGTTATTCTGTTGACTTACATACTCGATACATTATTTCGTACTGACGTCCCTTTCTCTGGGGACGCTATATTTTATGCGTGCAGGTTCAGACAGACAGGCGGGTAGACCTCCTCAGTAGGTATTGCCCGATTTCAGCTTTATCGGTAAGCTCCACATCCTTCGGAGTTGCCGGGTCTAGATGTTTTGTGTACATCTTTTGTATATATGTATATAGGTTATGGGTAGGTCGAGGCCCTGTTCCGATCACGGTACATCCATCAGTAGAGGCTTGTAGACATAACCTGTTAGTTAGTGCGGTATGTTTGGCTTGTAGGCCTTGTATGTATATTTTGTTGGATTGTCAGCTGTAGTAGTTATGACAGCCTTGCCGTCCCAACTTTATATTTATGTTTAGTCAGCGCTGGTTTCCATTCAGTTTTATATTTGGCTTCACAAATTGTCTTGCAATGTGGCCCATGGCCAAAGTATGATATTATATGTTCAGAGCCCCTTAATCGTAGGTTGGTACGCAAAGTTAGATGAGGCACCGGGTGCCGGTCTTGCCTCCCAGGCTCGGGGCGTGACAAAAGTGGTATTAGAGCAGTTCTCTCCTAGGGAGTCTACAAGTCATGTCTAGTAGGGTCTTGTTTATAGATGTGTTGTGCACAACATTATATAAATAGGGGACTACAAGGCATTTAGGAGTTGCTTACCCTTCTTCCAAATCTAGATCGTGCTATAGAACTTAGTTATAGGAAATTTGAGTTAAACTTACGTGTTGGAATTTGCATGCACAGATGACGGTGACTAGGAAGACTACGGCTAGTCATAGGAGAGATACAACAGTAGGTGAGGGGACCAGCAGGGTACCCCAGTAGATGGGGCCTAATCGGAGGCCCAGGGATAGACCCCTACTCAGCCATTACCGACTCCTCCACCACCTGAGGAGATTCCTAGGAAGACCGCATATCTAGTTCCCCCTCCGGTTCCATCGAATTAGGACTTGAGGAGTGCGGTGCATTTGTTAACACAATTGGTAGCTACCCAGCAACAGGCTAGGGCATCTGCTAGTGAAGGATCTTCTGAGGGGTCTAGGAGTTCAAGGGTCCGAGAGTTTATTTCTTTGAGTCCCCCAGAGTTCACGGGGACAGATCAGAGGGAGGACCCGCAGAATTTCATAGATCAACTTCACAGTATCTTTCAAATTATGCATGCCACGGAGAAAGAGGAAGTTGAGCTAACAGCTTTTCGACTCCGAGATATAGCCATCCTTTGATACGAGGGATGGGAGGGGTCCAGGGGATGTGATGCACCTCCAGCTATTTGGGAGAATTTTTCATATGCCTTCCTTGACCAGTACTTATCGCGGGAGATCCGACAGGCTCAAATCGATCAGTTTCTAGCCCTCAAGCAGGGCAATATGAGTGTTTGAGAGTATAGTCTCCATTTTTACGCATTGGCCAGATATGCACCATCCATAGTTGCTACTATGCGGGACAGGATCCACAGGTTAATAGCAGGATTGGCCCCAGAGTTGATCGAGGCATGTGCCACCGCTGCATTGCAGGATAGTATGGATATCTCCCGGATTCAAGCATTCACCCAGAATATAGAAAGGGGTAGGCATCGGCAGCAGGGTACAGAGAGGACTGAGTCAGGGCAGCGTAAGAGAATAAGATTTGCCAGGTCTCAGGAGCAGTCTCAGGGTAGTTATAGGCCAAAATACTTCAAACGGCCACCTAGGCCTCCGCCACCTCAGTTACAGGGTTACAAGTATGACCGTTATACTCAGTCAGGACCAGGTCAGAGCTCACGGGCATCGGGTTTGCAACGACAGTAAGGTTCAGGGCAGACATGGTCATTTCCGCTACAGTGTGACATTTGTGGTAGAGGACACTTGGGCCAATACCGAGCTGATTCCGATGCTTGTTATACATGTGGACTCCTGGGGCATATGATGCGAGATTTCCCAAATAGAGATTCTGGGGGTATGGCACAACCAGCAAATTCAGCAACAGGATCATCTATGTTTGTGCATCCTTCAGGGCGCGAGTCTCTATCTTCAGCTGGTAGAGGTCGAGGCAGAGGTAGAGGTTCCAGTTCAGGTGGTAACCAGAATCGTAGCTATGCTTTAGCGGGTCAACAGAACCAGGAGTCTTCACCAGACGTTGTGACAGGTATGCTGACCATTTGCTCTCACGATGCTCATGCCTTGATAGACCCACGATCTACTTTATCGTGTATTACCCCATTTGTTGCGGGGAAGTTTGGTTTGGTGCCTGAAGTACCAAGTGATCTTTTTGCTGTATCTACACCGGTTGGAGAATCGATTATTGCTAGATGGGTTTACCGAGGTTGTACGGTGTCAGTTTGTGGTAGTCAGACCTCAGCCGACCTAGTTGAGCTAGAGATGTTGGATTTTGATGTTATCATGGGCATGGACTGGTTGGCATCTTGCTATGCCACAGTTGATTATCGAGCAAAGATAACTAGATTTCATTTTTCGGGTGAGCCAGTCCTTGAATGGGCAGGTAATACGACACCCAGAGGTAGGTTTATTTCCTATCTGAAGGCGAGGAAAATGATCGCCAAAGGGTGCATTTATCATATTGTGCGAGTTAGAGATGCAGATGCTGAGATACCTACAATTCAGTCTATTCCAGTAGTCAAAGAGTACGTAGATGAATTTCCAGATGAACTTCCAGGTATTCCTCTAGAACGAGAGATTGGTTTTGGCATCGATTTGCTTTCGGGAACTCAACCAATATCCATCCCTCCATGCAGAATGGAACCTGCCAAATTGAAGGAGTTGAAGGAGCAGTTAAAAGATTTACTGGAGAAAGGTTTCATCAGGCCCAGTACCTCACCTTGGGGTGCACCGGTACTATTTGTACGGAAGAAAGACGGCTCGCTGAGGATGTGTATCGATTATAGGCATCTAAACAAGGTAACTATTAAGAATAAGTATCCCCTTCTAAGGATAGATGACTTGTTTGATCAGTTGCAGGGAGCTAGATGCTTTTCAAAGATAGATTTGAGGTGGGGGGTACCATCAGGTCAGAGTTCGGGAGAAAGATATTCCCAAGATAGCCTTCAGGACCCGCTATGGCCACTTCGAGTTCCTTGTCATGTCCTTCGGGTTGACGAATGCACCTGCCGTATTCATGGACTTGATGAATAGCCTATTCCGGCCATTTTTAGATCTGTTCATGATAGTATTTATTAATGATATTCCAATTTATTCACGTTCAGAGGATGAGCATGCGGACCACCTACAGGCAGTACTCCAAACCCTCCGTGATAGTAAATTATATGCTAAGTTCTCTAAATGTGAGTTTTGGTTGAAATCTGTATCATTCTTGGGGAACATTGTATCCGATGGAGGTATAAAGGTAGACACTCAGAAGATTGAGGCTGTGAAATCCTGGCCTAGACCTACCACTCCGATAGAGGTTCGTAGCTTTCTAGGCTTAGCAGGATACTACCGGAGGTTCGTAGAGGGTTTTTCTTCCCTTTCGGCACCATTGATGAAGCTGACAAAGAAAGCAACTAAGTTTCAGTGGGCAGAAGCTTGCTAGCAGAGTTTCCAAGAACTTAAGAATAGGTTGACCTCAGCGCCAGTTTTAACACTTCCAGAGGGTCCAGATGGTTAGGCCATGTATTGTGATGCCTCAGGTGTCGGGTTAGGATGTGTCCTGAGGCAACATGGGAAGGTAATTGCGTATGCTTCAAGGCAGTTAAGGAAGCACGAGCGGAATTATCCAACCCACGACCTCAAGTTAGCTGCGGTTGTCCAAGCACTTAAGATATGGCGGCATTATTTATATGGTGTTCATGTTGATGTATTCACAGATCATAAAAACCTGCAATATATCTTCAAGAAAAAGAGTTGAATTTGCAAGAGAGGCGATGGCTTGAGTTATTGAAAGATTACGATGTTAACATTCTCTACCACCCAGGGAAAGCTAATGTTGTAGTAGATGCCTTAAGTCGACAATCTATGGGTTGCTTAGCACATGTAGAGGCCGAGAAAAGACAGTTAACTAGAGAGATTCATCAATTGGCTTGTTTGGAGGTTCGGTTAGTAGACTCTGGCGATGGTGGAGTTGTACTCCAAAATACTACAAAATCATCTCTAATAGCTGAATTAAAGGAGAGGCAGTACGAGGACCCAGAGTTGGTCAAGTTGAGAGAGCGAGTTCCGCAACAGAAGAAGCCGTTATTGGAGCTTAAGGGATATGGGGTTCTCAGATATAGGGGTCGTCTGTGTGTTCCAGATATAGCAGGGCTAGGAGACAGGATTATGTCAGAGGCACATTATTCGTGGTACTCCATTCATCCTGGGTCGATGAAGATGTATCATGACATTAAGGATGTGTACTGGTGGAACGATATGAAGAAGAACATTGCTGAGTATGTTGCTCAGTGTCCTAGTTGCCAGCAGGTGAAGGTAGAGCACCAGAAGCCCGGAGGGCTAGAGATCCCGACGTGGAAATGGGAGGCGATAAACATAGACTTTATCATGGGTTTACCTCGTTCTCATCGTAAGTTTGATTCCATATGAGTGATAGTAGATAGGCTCACGAAATCAGCTCATTTCCTACCGGTCAGATCTACATATACAGCAGAAGACTATGCAAAGTTATATATTAAGAAGATAGTGCAGCTACACGCAGTACCAGTATCTATTATATCTGACCGTGGGGCCCAGTTTACAGCACATTTTTGGAGGTCATTTCAGAAAGGTCTAGGGAGTCAGGTGAATCTCAGCACAGCTTTTCATCAACATACTGATGGACAAGCCGAGCGCACAATTCAGACGCTCGAGGATATGCTACGAGCGTGTGTGTTAGATTTTAAAAGAAGTTGGGATGAACATTTACCTCTTATTGAGTTTGCATATAATAACAATTACCACTCCAGTATCCAGATGGCTCCGTACGAGGCGTTGTCTGGACGTAAGTGCAGATCTCCTATAGGGTGGTTTGATGTTGGAGAATTTGGGTTACATGGGCCAGACCAGTTTCAGCAAGCCATAGAGAAATTAAAGCTTATCCGGGAGCGACTGTTGACAACCCAGAGTCGTCAGAAGTCATATTTTGACGTGCGGCGACGAGACGTAGAGTTCGGGGTTAATGAATGGGTATTCTTAAAGGTGTCACCTATGAAGGGCGTGATGAGGTTTGGCAAGAAAGGAAAGCTTAGCCCACGGTATATTGGGCCTTATAGGATCATTCGAAGAGTGGGCCAAGTAGCTTATGAGTTAGAATTGCCCTCGAAATTAGAGTCTGTCCATCCGGTTTTTGACGTATCTATGTTACGAAAGTGCATTGGCGATCCTACCCGAGTGGTGCCCACGGACGATGTACAGATTACGGAGGACTTGTCATACGAGGAAATTCTAGTTGCCATCCTAGACCGACAAATCCGTAAGCTAAAAATAAGGAGGTAGCCTCCGTGAAGGTTTTATGGAGAAGAAAGAATGTGGAAGAGATGATAAGGGAAGCGGAGGAAGAAATGAAGTCTAAATACCCCTACATATTTCAAACTGAAGATATGGCTCGAGGTGGGATACCTCAGCACAGCTCTATTCAGGCCAGTAGGCCATCAGGTAAGCTCTTATTTTTGACTTTCAGAATTTATAATGGACAGCTGTGTGAGGCCAAGTGTTGCTATTTATAGACATTGTCCATATGTGGCATGTATAGTATGTTTTCTGGTTGCGTACAGGTTGGTTTTAGTCTAGTGTACGGAGGAGACTCTGGTAAAATATTTCCAACGTTTCTAAGAGTAAACATTCAAGGACGAATGTTCCAAAGGGGGGAATGATGTTACACCCCATATTTTTATACGTGGAAGTACGCCATAAGTAAATTGATATAAGCTCGGAAATGAGATGTCACATCCAGCATTTTCGTACGTCGAAGTTTCGTCGTAAGTTAATCGACGTAAGTTCGGGAATGAGATTATTTTGAAATTATAAGCATTATGCTACTTCAAACAAGTGATGAGTAAATTCGTGAAGGTGAGAGGGTAAGCAAAGCGAAGAAAATGAATTTTCGTCAAAGTTTGACATTTTGAGATAAAATACGGTCCAAGCTACAATACCCCGTATTTATGGACTAGTGTCATACAAGGTACCACATGACCATAATAGTAAGGTGTGAAAAGTGTGTTAAAAGTGAGTAGTATTTAAAGTAATTTGACATAATTCCTGATTATGTGGATAATAGGGTAATTATTGGATAATGGGGGATTGACAAATTAATTAAGCAATTAAGTGGCTAATTTTGGATAAGTCTAAATCTCCCCACATGGAAGCAACATATGGTCCATTAGTGACTCTTGAATTAAAATTGCAAGATGGCACGTTTAAGAGGGTTTGGTGCCTAGGTCATCACTTTAGACTACCCTTTCTGTAATTCCAATATGAAAATTCTAACGTATTTCTCGTCAAATCCAAATGCTCTTTGAATTTTATAACGCATGAAAAGAGAATCAGAAGATGCTGGTTTATCCTTCTATACATCGCAAATTCCTGAAAAATGGTAGGCAACTTACTAACATGACATTTCTACTTCAAGAAGAATTCGAGCAAGAATATCGTACGAATTTTTTCTCTACTCCAGGTATGTTAAGGCTAAGCCCTTCCTTCATGTTGGCATGATCTCGTAATTACATGTGTTTGATAACGAGGCATAAAGAGAAGTTCATACTCTCGAATTTATATACATTATCCTAGTCTCATAAATTACAGTATTCTCCTTATCGGGACTTCATATTTAATTGAGTATTGTCTTCTTCCAGTCAAGAAAGCAGAGAGCCTATATATACAGTATTCCAGTATTTTCATTACCATCGAGCTATAATCGATGGGCAGGCCCCTATTGGGCAACCTTTGATCAGATGATAAGTTTTATATCGAGCCTACTGCAGCCGAGCGCCTATAAGCGAGCCCAGTTGGCCGAGATACAGAGCCTAGTATGGGCGAGCGCCTATGAGCGAGCCTACTACGATAGAGCAGTTGTATATATACAGAGCCTTATAGGGCTGGACAGCTATATTACTTACTATATTGAGAGAGTTGAGTCAGTAGCAACAGGTAAGCATATCTTCAGATTATCTTTGACTCCCAGTTACTTTCAGTTATTATATTATCAGTTCAGTTTCAACTTTCAGTTATTCTGTTGCCTTACATACTCAGTACATTATTTTGTACTGACGTCCCTTTTTTGGGGATGCTATATTTCATGCATGTAGGTTCAGACAGACAGGCGGGTAGACCTCCTCAGTAGGTGTTGCCCGATTTCAGCTTTATCGGTAAGCTCCACGTCCTTCGGAGTTGCCGGGTCTAGAAGTTTTGTGTACATCTTTTTTATATATGTATATAGGTTATGGGTAGGTTGGGGCCCTGTTCCGATCACGGTACATCCATCAGTAGAGGCTTGTAGACATAACCTGTTAGTTAGTGCAATATGTTGGGCTTGTAGGCCTTGTATGTATATTTTATTGGATTGTCAGTTGTAGTAGTTATGACGGCCTTGCCGGCCCAGCTTTATATTGATGTTTAGTTAGCGTTGGTTTCCATTCAGTTTTATATTTGACTTCGCAAATTATCTTGCAATGTGGCCCATGGCCAAAGTATGACATCATATGTTCAGAGCCCCTTAGTCGTAAGTTGGTACGCAAGGATAGATGAGGCACCGGGTGCCGGTCTCGCCCCCCAGGCTCAAGGCGTGACAAAAGTGTTATTAGAGTAGTTCTCTCCTAGGGAGTCTACAACTCGTGTCTAGTAGGGTCTTGTTTATAGATGTGTTGTGCTCCACATTATATAAACAGGGGACTACAGGGCATTTAGGAGTTGGTTACCCTTCTTTCAAATCTAAATCGTGCTATAGAACTGTGTTATGGGAAATTTGAGTTAAACTTATGTGTTGGCATTTGAATGCACAGATGACAGTGACTAGGAAGACTACGGCTAGTCAGATGAGAGATACAACAGTATGTGAGGGTACCAGCAGGGTACCCCCAGTAGATGGGGCCCAATCGGAGGCCAAGGGAGAGACCCCTACCCAGCCATTACCGGCTCCTCCACCACCTGAGGAGATTCCTAGGGAGACCGCACATCCAGTTCCCCTTCCGCTTCCATCAGATTAGGACTTGAGGAGTGTGGTGCATTTGTTGACACAGTTGGTAGCTACCCAGCAACAAGCTAGGGCATCCGCTAGTGCAGGATCTTCTGAGGGGTCTGAGAGTTCAAGGGTCCGAGAGTTTATTACTTTGAGTCCCCCAGAGTTCACGAGGACAGATCAGAGGGAGGACCCGCAGGATTTCATAGATCACCTTCACAGGATCTTTCGGATTATGCATGCCACGGAGAAAGAGGCAGTTGAGCTAGCAGCTTTTCGACTTCTAGATATAGTCATCCTTTGATATGAGGGATGGGAGAGGTCCAGGGGACGTGATGCACCTCCAGCTATTTGGGAGAATTTTTTAGATGCCTTCCTTGACCAGTACTTATCGCGGGAGAACCGACAGGCTCAAATCGATCAGTTTCTAGCCCTCAAGCAGGGCAATATGAGTGTTCGAGAGTATAGTCTCCATTTTTATGCATTGGCCAGATATGCACCACCCATAGTTGCTACTATGCGGTACAGGATCCACAGGTTTATAGCAGGATTGGCCCCAGAGTTGATTGAGGCATGTGCCACCGCTACATTGCAGGATAGTATGGATATCTCCCGGATTCAAGCATTCGCCCAGAATATAGAAAGGGGTAGGCGTCGGCAGCAGGGTACAGAGAGGACTGAGTCAGAGCAGCCTAAGAGGATAAGATTTGCCAGGTCTCAGGAGCAGTCTCAGGGCAATTATAGGCCACAATACTTTGAACGGCCATCTAGGCCTCCGCCACCTCAGTTACAGGGTTACAAGTATGACCGTTATACTCAGTCAGGACTAGGTGAGAGCTCACGGGCGTCGGGTTTGCAGTGACAGCGAGGTTCAGGGCAGACGTGGTCATTTCCGCCGCGGTGTGACATCTATGGTAGAGGAAACTTGGTCCAATGCCGAGCCGATTCCGATGCTTATTATACATGTGGACGTCCGGGGCATATGATGCGAGATTGCCCAAATAGAGATTCTGGGGGTATGGCACAACCATCGAATTCAGCAACATGATCATCTATGTCTGTGCATCCTTCAGGGCGCGAGTCTCAGTCTTCGGCTGGTAGAGGTCGAGGCAGAGGTAGAGGTTCCAGTTCAGTTGGTAACCAGAATCGTAGCTATGCTTTAGCGGGTCGACAGGACCAGGATTCTTCACCAGACGTTGTGACAGGTATATTGACCATTTTCTCTCACGATGCTTATGCCTTGATAGACCCAGGATCTACTTTATTGTGTATTACCCCATTTGTCGCAGGGAAGTTTGGTTTGGTACCTGAAATACTAAGTGATCCTTTTGTAGTATCTACACCGGTTGGAGAATCAATTATTACTAGACGGGTTAACCGAGGTTGTACGGTGTCAATTTGTGGTAGTCAGACCTCAGCCGACCTAGTTGAGCTAGAGATGTTGGATTTTGATGCTATCATGGGCATGGACTGGTTGGCAGTTTGCTATGCCACAGTTGATTATCGAGCAAAGATAGCTAGATTTTATTTTCCGGGTAAGCCAGTCCTTGAATGGGTAGGTAATACAGGGACACCCAGAGGTAGGTTTATTTCCTATCTGAAGGAGAGGAAAATGATCGCCAAAGGGTGCATTTATCATATTGTGCGAGTTAGAGATGCAGATGCTGAGATACCTACACTTCAGTCTATTCCAGTAGTCAAAGAGTACGTAGATGTATTTCCAGATGAACTTCCAGGTATTCCTCCAGAGCGAGAGATTGGTTTTGGCATCGATTTGCTTTCGGGAACTCAACCAATATCCATCCCTCCATGTAGAATGGCACCTGCCAAATTGAAGGAGTTGAAGGAGCAGTTAAAAGATTTGCTGGAGAAAGGTTTCATCAGGCCCAGTGCCTCACCTTGGGGTGCACCGGTACTGCTTGTATGGAAGAAAGACGGCTCGCTGAGGATGTGTATCGATTATAGGCATCTAAACAAGGTAACTATTAAGAATAAGTATCCCCTTCCAAGGATGGATGACTTGTTTGATCAGTTGCAGGGAGCTAGATGCTTTTCAAAGATAGATTTGAGGTCAGGGTACCATTAGGTCAGAGTTAGGGAGAAAGATATTCCCAAGATAGCCTTCAGGACCCGATATGGCCACTTCGAGTTCCTTGTCATGTCCTTCGGGTTGATGAATGCACATGCCGTATTCATGGACTCGATGAATAGCCTATTCCAGCCATTTTTAGATCTATTCATGATAGTATTTATTGATGATAATCCGTCTTATTCACGTTCAGAGGATGAGCATGCGGACCACCTGCAGGCAGTATGCCAAACCCTCTGTGATAGTAAATTATATGCTAAGTTCTCTAAATGTGAGTTTTGGTTGAAGTCTGTAGCACTCTTGGGGCACATTCTATCCGATGGAGGTATAAAGGTAGACACTCAGAAGATTGAGGCTGTGAAATCCTGGCCTAGCCCTACCACTCCGATAGAGGTTCGTAGCTTTCTAGGCTTAGCAGGATACTACCGGAGGTTCGTAGAGGGTTTTTCTTCCCTTTCAGCACCATTGATGAAGCTGACAAAGAAAGCAACTAAGTTTCAGTGGGCAGAGGCTTGCTAGCAGAGTTTCCAAGAACTTAAGAATAGGTTGACCTCAGCGCCAGTTTTAACACTTCCAGAGGGTCCAGATGGTTATGCCATGTATTGTGATGCCTCAAGTGTCGGGTTAGGATGTGTCCTGATGCAACATGGGAAGGTAATTGCGTATGCTTCAATGCAGTTAAGTAAGCACGAGCGGAATTATCTAACCCACGACCTCGAGTTAGCTGCGGTTGTCCATGCACTTAAGATATGGCGGCATTATTTATATGGTGTTCATGTTGATGTATTCACGGATCATAAAAGCCTGCAATATATCTTCAAGCAAAAAGAGTTGAATTTGCGACAGAGGCGATGGCTTGAGTTATTGAAAGATTATGATGTTAACATTCTCTACCACCCAGGGAAAGCTAATGTTGTAGCAGATGCCTTAAGTCGACGATCTATGGGTAGCTTAGCACATGTAGAGGCCGAGAAAAGACAATTAACTAGAGAGATTCATCAATTGGCTTGTTTGGGGGTTCGGTTAGTAGACTCTGGCGATAGTGGAGTTATACTGCAAAATACTGCAAAATCATCTCTCATAGCTGAAGTAAAGGAGAGGCAGTACGAGGACCCAGAGTTGGTCAAGTTGAGAGAGCGAGTTCCGCAGCAGAAGAAGCCATTATTAGGGCTTAAGGGAGATGGGATTCTCAGATATAGGGTCGTCTGTGTGTTCCAGATATAGTAGGGCTACGAGACAGGATTATGTCAGAGGCACATTATTCGTGGTACTCCATTCATCCTAGGTCGACGAAGATGTATCATGACATTAAGGATGTGTACTGGTGGAACGATATGAAGAAGAACATTGCTGAGTATGTTGCTCAGTGTCCTAGTTGCCAGCAGGTGAAGGTAGAGCACCAGAAGCCTGGAGGGCTAATGCAGACTATAGAGATCCTGACGTGGAAATGGGAGGAGATAAACATGGACTTTATCACGGGTTTACCTCGTTCTCATTGTAAGTTCGATTCCATATGGGTGATAGTAGATAGGCTCACGAAATCAGCTCATTTCCTACCGGTCAGATCTACATATACAGCAGAAGACTATGCAAAGTTATATATTAAGGAGATAATGCGGCTACACGGAGTACCAGTATCTATTATATCTGACCGTGGGGCCTAGGTTATCGCACATTTTTGGAGGTCATTTCAGAAAGGTCTAGGGAGTCAGGTGAATCTCAGCACAGCTTTTCATCTACATACTGATGGACAAGCCGAGCGCACAATTCAGATGCTCGAGGATATGTTACGAGCATGTGTGTTAGATTTTAAAAGAAGTTGGGATGAACATTTACCTCTTATTGAGTTTGCATATAATAACAATTACCACTTCAGTATCCAGATGGCTCCGTACAAGGTGTTGTATGGGCGTAAGTGCAGATCTCCTATAGGGTGGTTTGATGTTGGAGAATCTGGGTTACATGGGCCAGACCTGGTTCAGCAAGCCGTAGAGAAAGTTAAGCTTATCCGGGAGTGACTGTTAACAGCCTAGAGTCGTCTGAAGTCATATTCTGACGTGCGGCGATGAGACTTAGAGTTCGGGGTTAATGACTGGGTATTCTTAAAGGTGTCACCTATGAAGGGCGTGATGAGGTTTGGCAAGAAAGGAAAGCTTAGCCCACGGTATATTTGGCCTTATAGCATCATTAGGAGAGTGGGCCAAGTAGCTTATGAGTTAGAATTGCCCTCGGAATTGGAGTTTGACCATCCGATATTTCACGTATCTATGTTACGGAAGTGCATTGGCGATCCTACCCGAGTGGTGCCCACGGATGATGTACAGATTACAGAGGACTTGTCATACGAGGAAATTCCAGTTGCCATCCTAGACCGACAAATCCATAAGCTAAAAATAAGGAGGTAGCCTCGGTGAAGGTTTTATGGAAAAGAAAGAATGTGGAAGAGATGACGTAGGAAGAGGAGGAAGAAATGAAATCTAAATACCCCCACATATTTCAAACTTAAGATATGGCTCGAGGTGGGATACCTCAGCACAGCTCTATTCAGGCCAGTAGGTCATCAGGTAAGCTCTTATTTTTGACTTTCAGAATTTATAATGGACAGTTGTGTGAGGCCAAGTGTTTCTATTTATAGACATTGGCCATATATGGCATATATAGTATATTTTCTGGCTGCGTACAAGTTGGTTTTAGTCTAGTGTACGGAGGAGACTCTAGAAAAATATTTCCAATATCTCTAAGAGTAAACATTCAAGGACAAATATTCCAAAGGGGGGAATGATGTTACACCCCATATTTTCATACGTGGAAGTACGCCATAAGTAAATTGATATAAGCTCGGAAATGAGATGTCACATCCCGCATTTTCGTACATCGAAGTTTCGCCGTAAGTTAATCGACGTAAGTTCGGGAATGAGATTATTTGGAGATTATAAGTATTATGCTACTTCAAACAAGTGATGAGTAAATTCGTGAAGGTGAGAGGGTAAGCAAACCGAAGAAAATGAATTTTCGTCAAAGTTTAACATTTTAAGATAAAATACGGTCCAAGCTACAATACCTCATATTTATGTACTAGTGTCATACAAGGTACCACATGACCATAATAGTAAGGTGTGCAAAGTGTGTTAAAAATGAGTAATATTTAAAGTAATTTGAGATAATTCCTGATTATGTGGATAATTGGGTAATTATTGATTAATGGGGGATTGACAAATTAATTAAGGAATTAAGTGGCTAATTTTGGATAAGTCTAAATCTCCCCACGTGGCAGCAACATATGGTCCATTAGTGACTCTTGAATTAAAATTGCAAGATGGCACGTTTAAGAGGGGTTGGTGCCTAGGTCATCACTTTAGACTACCCTTTCCGTAATTCCACTATGAAAATTCTAACGTATTTCACGTCAAATCCAAATTCTCTTTGAATTTTATAACGCATGAAAAGAGAATCATAAGATGCTGGTTTATCCTTCTATACATCGCAAATTCCTGAAAAATGGTAGGCAAATTACTAACGTGATATTTCTGCTTCAACAAGAATTCGAGCAAGAATATCATACGGATTTTTTTTCTACTCCCGGTATGTTAAGGCTAAGCCCTTCCTTCATGTTGGCATGATCTCGTAATTACATGTGTTTTATAACGAGGCATAAAAAGAAGTTCATACTCCCAAATTTATATATATTATCCTAGTCTCAGAAATTACAGTATTCTCCTTATCGGGACTTCATATTTAATTGAGTATTGTCTTCTTCCAGTCAAGAGAGCAGATAGCCTATATATACAGTATTACAGTATTTTTATTACCATCGAGCTATAATCGATGGGCAGGCTGCTATTGGGCAACCTCTGATCAGATGGTAAGTTATATACCGAGCCTACTGTGGCCGAGAGCCTATGAGGGAGCCCAGTTGGCCGAGATACAGAGCCTAGTATGGTCGAGCGCCTATGAGCGAGCCTACTACGGCAGAGCAGTTGTATATATACCGAGCCTTATAGGGCCGGACAACTATTCTACTTACTATATTGAGAGAGTTGAGTCAGTATCAGTAGGTAAGCATATCTTCAGATTATCTTTGACTCCCAGTTACTTCCAGTTATTATATTATCAGTTCAGTTTCAGCTTTCAGTTATTTTGTTGCCTTACATACTCAGTACATTATTTCGTAATGACGTCCCTTTCCCTGGGGACGCTACATTTCATACGTGCAGGTTCAGACAGACAGGCGGGTAGACCTCCTCAGTAGGTGTTGCCTGAGTTCAGCCTTATCGGTAAGCTCCACGTCCTTCGGAGTTGTCGGGTCTAGAATTTTTGTTTACATCTTGTGTATATATGTATATAGTTATGGGTATGTCGGGGCCTTGTTCTGATCACGGTACATCCATCGGTAGAGGCTTGTAGACATAACTTGTCAGTTAGTGCAGTATGTTGGGCTTGTAGGCCTTGTATCTATATTTTGTTGGTTTGTCAGCTATAGTAGTTATGACGGCCTTGCCGGTCCAGCTTTATATTGATGTTTAGTCAGCGTTGGTTTCCATTTAGTTTTATATTTGGCTTTATAAAATGTCTTGCAATGTGGCCCATGGCCAAAGTATGATATTATATGTTCAGAGCCCGTTAGTCGCAAGTTGGTACGCAAGGATAGATGAGGCGTCGGGTGCCGGTCTCGCTCCCCTCCCTCCCCTCCCCCCCAAGGCTCGGGGCGTGACATTACCAGTCCTGCATTATTACATTCTGTGGCTATGAAACTAGAGCAGATCTTCTGCTACTTGAGATGACCGATTTTGAGATCATCCTGGGTATGGACTGGTTATCTCCATATCATGCCATCCTAGATTGCCATTCCAAGATTGTTACCTTGGAAATTCCAGTGTTGCCTAGATTAGAATGGAAAGATTCATCTGTCAGCGCATCTACTCAGGTTATTTCTTTTATGAAGGCTCGACACATGGTCAAGAAGGGTTGTTTGGCTTATCTAGCCTATGTTCGGGATACTACAGCAGAGACTCCGGTGATTGATTCAGTGCCTGTAGTCCGAGAGTTCTCCGATGTATTTTCTTCAGATCTTCCAGGCATGCCACCAGATCGTGACATTGATTTCTGTATTGACTTGGCTCCAGATACCAAGCCTATATCTATCCCACCGTATTGCATGGCTCTGAAAGAATTGAAGGAGTTAAAAGAACAGCTTGAGGAGTTACTAGCCAAAGGGTTCGTCAGACCGAGTGTATCGCCTTGGGGTGCACCGGTATTATTTGTGAAGAAGAAGGATGGAACTATGCGAATATGTATTGATTATCGCCAATTGAACAAAGTCACTATTAAGAACAAGTACATGTTGTCGCGTATTGATGATCTATTTGATCAGTTGTGGGGTGCTAGGGTGTTCTCTAAGATCGACTTGAGGTCGGGATACCATCAGTTGAAGATTCGAAATTCGGATGTTCCGAAGACTGCATTCCGGACTAGATATGGTCATTATGAGTTTCTGGTGATGTCCTTCGGTTTGACTAACACCCCGACGGCGTTTATGGATTTAATGAACAGGGTGTTCAGACCATATATTAATTCGTTTGTCATTGTCTTCATTGATGACATTTTGATCTACTCGCGCAGTAAGGAGGAGCACGAGCAGCATATGAGAGTGGTGCTTCAGACGTTGCGGGAACAAAAGCTATATGCTAAGTTCTCCAAATGTGAATTTTGGCTAAATGCTGTAGCATTTTTGGGGCATATTGTATTGGGCAAGGGTATTAAAGTTGATCCCAAAAAGATCGAGGCAGTTCAGAATTGGCATCATCCCACTTCGGCGACTGAGATCAGGAGTTTCCTAAGGTTAGCAGGTTATTATCGTCGGTTCGTGGAGGGTCTTTCATCTATTGTAGCACCTTTGACCAAATTAACCTAGAAGGGTGCTCCGTTCCGATGGTCCGATGATTGTGAAGTGAGCTTTCAGAAGCTCAAGACAACATTGACTACAGCACCAGTGTTAATGTTGCCTTCCGGTTCGGGGATGCATACAGTGTATTGTGACGCTTCATGCGTTGGTTTGGTTTGTGTATTAATACAGGAGGGGCGAGTTATTGCATATGCTTCACGTCAGCTAAAGCCCCACGAGAAGAATTACCCGGTACATGATTTGGAGTTAGCTGCGATTGTTCACGCTCTTAAGATTTGGAGGCAATACCTATAGGTAAAATTGGGTCGTGACAAAAATATGAAAATACCGGAAAGGGAAAAAAGTTAATACATGTTGCATTGTGATCCATACAAGATTTGGGGATAGTAGAAGTTATATGATTGTTTTCCCTTGTATCTTTTTGTAATTGATTGTCCCCGTGATCTTTTTGAATGGTTATTGTTTGCAGTCGACACAAACTAAATCTGAAGGATAACAAATTATTTAGTAGTAATTTTCTCTTGTTATGTAGATATACATACACATACAAAACGTTATTTTTCTTCTTTTTTGGTACTTTTTATTTTATAGTGTAGTATTCTTATAAGACATAAAACTTTTAACATTACATTGTAATATTATTATTTATATCGGTAAAATTTTAATTCAATATAATAAGTTGTTAGTCATATATTTGCAATATATTATCTTAGATCTTGTTGTGAAAAATATTATTTACTAATACAAATATTTGAGTAGTTTAATTAGTTTTAAGATATTTCTACTATTAAAAATAGGCAGTCTTGTCTTTTTCTTCTTTTATAAATTTTTTGTATCTACTCTCTTTTTTCTACAAGTTTAAATTATCTAAACGAACATAAAATCATAAAAACCCATAATTAAGGGTGTAAAGCAAAAGATTTACGCCCTCATCCAATTTCTTGAACATAGAGGTAACTTTTGTATAGAATGGAGTATTTATAAATACTTTACAGTGTTATTGCCTTCCCAGCTCAAATGCATTTACCTCATCTCAAAATGTAAAAAGGTAAGTGGGTCTATCTTTCAAGATGAACTAGGGAGGAGATGTTGCTACTCCCTCCACTCAATGTACTCTTTTGGAGATGAATAACAGGTGTTGTTTGTTAAAAAAAACAAAAAACAAATACACTATCAGACTGAAAAGAGAAGCTCAAAAAGAAAAAAAGAATCGGTTCACTCTCGAAGTGACTGCTATAGATATACATTCACTTTTGCATCCAACAATAATTACCATATTATACTTTCAACAACCCAAATTCTTGAGTAATTCAAATTTCAAAGAACGACTTGTTAGTTTAATAAACATAATGGAGTAAAATAAATAGCAAGAGATACTCTTTTCTTTAATTACTGAGTTCAAGCCAACTTGTACGCACCTCGATTAATTTCACGAGATACTTGCGGCCTTCTACCGACAACAGATATCAGAAAACTCTATCCACCAATATTTGAATAAGACTTAGACAAATAAGAAATCACCTAATGCCTCTGCTGAAATTTAAAACCTGAGGTCCCATGGTTCTCACCAACTTTATTGACCACTAGACCACTCCCTTGAGCGGAAAACAAAAAAGAGAGATACTATAGGGTATACAATCTCGTTCAAAGTAATTTTGATCACCTCATATCTGAATGCTTTTCAACTCATTATTTGAAAGTTAAATTTCATCAACTACATATTAGAAAGAGGTAACGCATATTCTTTGCTACCACGAGGTACTAATTTCATGGAGTTAATGTATTTGAGTGTGTATACAAAAGCTTTCCGTATTTCTATGTTTAGACTATTCTTCAAAAACTAACAAACGTTGGCTATTCATCGATTAGCGCTAGGGGTGTTCATGATTTGGTTTGGATCAGTTTTTTCAATAAAAAATAAACTAAGGAAGTCGGTTTTTCAAATATTGCAATCAAACCAAATCAATTAAGTCGATTATTTATCGATTCAATTTTTGTCGGTTCTTTCTTAAGTAAGAGACATACACTACCAAACGCATATTCCGGCGACTACATTTTCAACGTAATACTATCAAACCAATTGCTTTTTGAGAAATTTATTATTTACCAAGATATATTTATAGTAATTGAATCAAATAGTGATGAATAATTTAAGGGCACAATTAGAAATAGATTATTTATAACATAAAATTGATTTTTCTACTTAGCAAAAGAAAACTAACAATTAAACTAGAATATAAAGGCAAAGAACTAGATTATTATAATAGCAAAGAACTAGACTAAAAGTGCAAATGATTAACATATACCATAAAATTTTAGAAACTTTGTATAAAATATACACACACACACACACACACACATACATACATATATATATATATATATATATATATATATATATATATATATATATATATATATATATATATATATATGTATGTATGTGTGTGTGTGTGTGTGTGTGTAATAATAAACTTTAAATAACTACTTCTATAGTGGGTTTGGTTTGGTTTTTTCGGTTATTTTTTTATTAAACCCAAACCCAACTAAATTTGATCGATTTTTAACATTCAAAACCAAAATCAAACCAAACAAAAATAGGGGGAAGTGCATAGTTAGCCACTAACTATAGATGTCTTTAGTCTTTAGCTACTGTTTAAAATGTATTTACTCTTTAGCCAGTACTTAATAAATTTTACCCGCCCGGCGAAAATACCCTTGTGCTCTAGACATGGGTGTTGTATAAATATTTAGGATATGGTGTCCTTAACTTCATGAATGTTGTGTAAATATTTAGGATAAAGTGTCCTGTATTTTCGCCTTATGTTGTTAAACTTTAGGACATCATGTTCTTAACTTCATATGTGCAGTGTAAATGTTACGGACATGGCGTTTTTAACTTCATGTGTGCAGTGTTTGTTAAGGACATAATGTCCTTAACTTGTATTTGCACCTTTTATTGTTAAACTTTAGGACGTCATTAATTTCATATATGCAGTGTAAATGTTAAGAACATGGTGTCCTTAACTTCATGTGCGCAGTGTAAATGTTAAGGACATAGTGTCCTTAACTTTATGAGTGTTGTATAAATATTAAGGACATGGTGTCCTTAACTTCATGAATGTTGTGTAAATATTAAGGACAAAGTGTCATGTATTTGCACCTTCCGTTGTTAAACTTTAGGACATCATGCCCTTAACTTCATATGTGCAGTGTAAATGTTAAGAACGTGGTGTCCTTAACTTCATGTGTGCAGTGTAAATGTTAAGGATACCACGTCCATAATATTTACACAGCACTCATGAAGAAAGGGTAACAACGTCTTTTCGTATTAATTTTAATAGAGTAGTGACTATTTTGGCTCAGCATTAAAAATACTGGATAAAAACTAAATACCATATTAAAAAGTGGCTATCCCACGCTATTTTTCAGTCTTTTGTTGGTTTGGTTCGATTTTAGACGGCAGTTTTACCCCATCAAGGTTGTTAAATTTAGGCCCATTATAACCCCAAAGGGCATTTTATGAATAGAAAGAAAAGAAGGAGAGACGACAGGGAAATATGAGAATAATTTAAAACTTCATACTTTTTTTTATCTTTGCAAATGAGTAAAGCCTAAAATCTCGCTTAACATAATAAGTACTAATTACATTTGTTCTGAATGTATTTCCAACTTTTCATTCGAAAGTTAGATTTCATCAACTGCATACTCGAAAGAGGTAACACCTATAACCACGAGGAACTGCTTCCATGGAGTTAATGTATTTTGGGAACTCAAACAAATCTGCATGTAAGAAAATACTGTTTTCATGGGTTTACTAAGGGATATAGCCCTTTTCACTAAGAGATTCACCATTCTCATGTTTAAACTTGAAATAGTGAGGGGGAGAGATTCTAAACTATTTCAGCACACATGCCTCTCGTGCATGTGTAGATTATAGTTTTTAACTTAGTGATATTTATGCCTAACACAACTAACACTAATTGTGTCAGATTTTTTTTTGTTTACCGTAATGACTTGTCACCTTATAAACCTGGTCTAGCATGGTATATATATATACTCTAACCCATCTAGAGACATTTGGCTGGGTGTTTGCCCAAGAAAAAGAAAACAATTCCCCTGAGGTAGAAGTGGAATCTAAGCTACTAATGGTTAATCTCATATTCCGAATTTTACAAATAAGAATTCTTTTGACAAAGAAAACCCATCCTTCAATAGGAGAGAGGAGTTTTTGCAGGTCCACACTTTATTTGATCGTCTCCTAACAAGAATTTTTGTGACAAAGAAAGTAAATTCGGCAGGAATTAAAAGAAACAAAGTTTTTGGAGGTCCACGGTCTATTTGATCACTCCCCTAAAAGTTAGCACAACTTTTTAGTGGTCGCGTTCTTTATAAGCAGGAATAATTCAAAGCATCTTCCATATATCGTAAATTCAAAATAATGGCACCAGCCCAAAAGCCAAAATAATCAAGGTCGGCAAATCCCTACCCCTTGTGTTAATTGTGAGAGTGGATGTTTGGATTGGCTTTTAAGCTGGTTATATCAGTTTTTAAGTTTTTTTCAGTATTTGGCAAAGTCAAAAAGTACTTAAAATAAGTTAAAAACTATTTAAACAAGCCAAAAGCAAGAAGATGGTCAACCCCAACGTATTGTTTGTTTTTTGACTTAAAAGTTACTTATGCTGAAAAATCACTTTTTTTTAAGCCATCCAAACGGGCTCTAAATCGACCCATACCAAAATGAGTATTTGAAATTGAGAAAGGGCAGAGGTTAGAGCTGATAAAATGTATGTACGCAAACTTTCATTCGGCCTGCCTATGACCAACTTCGCCAACCAGTTATTACTAACCTAAAAATTGTGAATTCATCTCTCTAAAGAGGGTTAACTTGTTCTCTTGATCTCACCATAGCGGGGTATATGCGATATCTGAGTGACAAATTCATGTTTGGCAAGGTAATTTAATTGGCAAAAATTGATACATCTATGAAAAAGATCAAAACTCAAATTCATGTAATTAGAAGATGCATAATGTATAGCTGGAAACTTTGTACCCTCCAGAAGAAACAAGGTACAATCTTCTATGTTGAACAATTGAATTAAAAATGGCAAATAGAAGCCATAGTTATTACATAGCTAAAATGGTACTTCATATCTCTCTAACCTTTTCAGTCTCTTCTTTCTCTTCTTCTTCTTTCCCAGTACCCTTCCATAAATCGGACAAGGTAGGAAGCTTATACTCGCCACTATAAGAGAGAGGAATGGTGAAATTGCCAATGACAGGAAGGTCAATGATGAGACCTAATTCGAGTGTATAGTCAAGGTCCCAATCTCCACCAACGTCCTTAACCAAGCTCAATAACACACTGTGTGGAACCTGCACTGGCACATCTAACATGGTCGAGTCATTTGCCTTTATATTCCCTGGGTCTGGAATTCTTCCTGATGCTATTACCCTGTGTTCCATCGTCAATTAAATAATACAAATCAGAATTTAGTAGAAGTATCTTCGACTAAATTACTTACATCAATCAATGAATCGCGACTCAATTCGAAACTAGTTGTCTAACTATATGAATCATCTATATCAATTCTACCTATATCAATCAATGAACATATTCTCTTTAATTCTAACTTTTCTTTTTGGGAGAGAACATGTTCGCAAATAGTGGGAGAAGCAGTGAACTGTTGAAAGAAAAAGTCAATTATGATCTTTTAAAGTTTTCCTAATATTGACTTCATCCCATGTTCCAACTACCAATCTTACCGAACATTCACCCTCCCATCTCTCAACCTTACCAAAGATTTAGTCACACATTTTGTTTTCCTCTATTCATGGTCCATTCCAGTCAAAGAAAAAAAAAATTAATATGATTCGGATCGAGAATTTAAACATTAGTGTGTTTTCAATCGTTCTAAAATGTATATCTAACTCTATTTGTAGAAATCCGCCACTGTGAATCTAAAAATCTAATTGGCTGGAGACAAAGCCAGAGCCTACATAAACTATGCAGAAATTAGGTACATATGGTAAGGTAATTTAGGTAATTGAAAAGTGGAGAGAGAAATAGGAAGAGGGAATGGAGTTTGGGGGAAAGTAGAACTAACCTGGAGGCGCTTTTGAGGACATAATCAATCTCCATGATAGGAATAGGAACAGAGTAAGGATTCTTAACGGCGACTTTAGCGTGAAAGGTAAGGCCACTAAGACCGATCTTCTTCAGATCCACATCGGTGATGCTTGCCTCCGGTTTCTCCATGTTCGCTATCTTCTCCGTCACAAAATTCTTCGCCTTGTCTATCAGATCCATTCTTCTTCTTTTGTTGAATCGGGGGAAAGTGCTGTTTTGTGCTCAACAAATCATTCTCACTGGGGTTGGTATAAAGAGTCTATTTATAAGACATGACTACGCGTTTGAGTCAGAATTCACGCGCTACCCTCATCTAAGTCACAATAGTTGTTCCTACTTAGACAGAATCTAATAATAATGCTGTTTAAACGATGAAAGATCACCAATCAAACTATATTATCACCAAGTTGACATTTTATAATTCTTTTTTTACTATTATATTTAGTAGACATGTGATGTAGCGATAAAGATTACATTATTATTGGGAAAAATTATATGCTTAAGTCGAAAAAGCAGTTATTTTTGTAAAAAATAAGGTGCTCATGCATAGTAAAAGCTTAGTATACTACTACTCTATTTTCTTATCTGGTTTTCATTTGATGTTTGGTTGTTAACTACTGGAGTTGATGCTTTATTTTGGGCACGGAGTGCTTCTCAATGTGAGCAAGAAGATAAAAGGGAATAAGGGATAGTGTTGGTATATGTACATTCTCCTTGTGATCAGCGAACTTTTTTACTTGACACACTAATTACATCTGCAAAAAGAATGGGAAAACTAAAAATGAAGTTTCATGACCAAAATTTAGAGCTGTTATTAATTACAGATCTGAAACTATCATTATATAGCCTTTTAAGTATAGGACTGTAGGAGCAAATTGTTAATAATTTGTACAATTAAATGAAAGTATAAAATGGGAGTTAAAAACGATATAAAATGATACGACAAGAAAGTGCGTTGAAATATTGACAAGACCAAATATTTTTTTAGATCTAATTTCAAAGTTTGGCTAACATCTTCCTTTCCTGCTGAGATCGAGACTGTTATCTGATACTCCAATCTAATATTAAATGTAAGCTTGTTATTTAACGATAAAATAGCAAAAAATAAAGCAAAAAATCTGTTTACCCTAAAATTCGAGTAACAATTAAACTTATTTAGTGATTTTAAGGATACGTGATTTAATCCAATACCAATTGATAAACAAGAAATTGAATAGATAATCTGAATAGTAAAATTAATCAAACCAGTGTTGTAGCCGTACTTTCGACGTCGATCCGAGATAGTCTCGAGGTTGGGTAACAAGAACAGTAAAGAACAAAAAATAAACAATGATTAACAGTAATGGATAGTAAGTGAAATAGAGAGCAGCGTTTGTGTATATTTTTATCAGTCAAAATCCTGTTTACAAATGAATGGGGTCCCTCTTTATATAGTAGATGAATCCTAAATAAGGTACAATTTTAATAACGGAAACAAATCTCATGATTGGTGTCAATAACCGCTTGATTCGATTTGTTCGGGATTTCCGCCGAGATCTTCGGTCGGTTGCTAATCTCTCGCCATTCCGTTATTATGTTCGATCTCGATCTTCAGCGAGCACTTCGATCTTCATGCTCCATACTCTGCCATTGACCTCGAGCCTAGTCTATTACGAGCTTACTCTCGAGGCAGCTCCTCATACCTATGAAATCGGGCATGCCCGATTTCGACCGTATACAAAATCTTTAAGACAAAATTAAACCATAGTTTGTATTCGTCTCGAAGAAAATTGGAGGGACTTGTGTCGTTTTTTCTCCAGTTGCAAAGATGTATAACAACCATCAAAATTTGGTCTAAAAGATTTACCGACTGATCTCTAGTCTCTAGAGACAATGGTTGCATTTAAATAGGAAAACAATTTGATTTTGCTTAGTTTTGAGAGAATTAGTATCGGTTTTTCTTTAAATAAATCACTCTAGTTAATAATCCTTTTTGTATAAAAACAAGCTGTTGTCAATAGAAAGAAAAAGAAGTCCATAAAATATAAAATACTCATTCTTCAAATAATTAAAAAAAGAGATAAAATGTTTAACTGAACTTATCCAATCTCGTGCACTATAGAATAATGTTGTTCCATTTAGACAGAAACAATCACGTCACATGAAAAATAAGTATAATACAAATTTACATACTTAAAAATTATTTCTAAGTGTATTTTTTTAAAGTGCTTTTCACAAAAGTATTTTTGGAAAAACATTAATTTTTTTTCAAAAACTGTTTCTGATTCTACTCAAAATACTTTTTTCCTTCTAAAAACTTGATCCAACACCTTAATTTTAAAAGAAAGAAAACACTTTGACAAAAAAAAACTGTTGGCCAAAAAAATTGAAAAATTAACCCAAAGCTCACTTAATTACTTAAACTAAAAATAGCCAGTAAATATATAATATATATCTACTTTATATATAATATGTGTATAAATAAGTATAATTAGTGTATAATCTATGTATACCGGCCAAACAAGCCTATTAGAGATTGTTAGAGAGACGGTAGTAGAGGTGTCAATGGATATTGATAAACCGATTAAACCGACTGAATTGTACCGTACCGAATCGATTTTTAGGTTTCTTTTAATAAAACCGTAGATTTTTATATAAATTTATAACCGTATAATTAGGGCTGGTTTTTATTTTATGAAAATAAACCGAAAAAATACCGAACCGTACCGAATAAATTTACGATATGAAAATCATATTTATATATTAAGTTTTAAAATAATAAAGCATTAATTTTTTTCTTAGGCTTTGGAATTATGAAGCATTTACAAGCCAACAAGTAGTTAAACTCAAAATCATAATTCCCAAACCTATTATGCTACTCCTATTGAAACTAAATTATTTCTAGTATATTCACTAGCAAGACACAAGGTATTGTAGCGATTATGAGTAGCAAACTACAATGTATTGAATATGGTTCCTTTCGTATGCTTTAGATTTATCTTTTTGAATTTTTGATATTCTATAGACTTTATTCTTGAATCCTATCTCGGTTAATATCTTTCCACTCGTGTGATTTATATTTTTTTTGTATTTGTTTAATTTTTTTTGCATTGATGTAGAATAGTTGATGGATCTATACTCTAGCCATCTTTCATATTTTCTTAATTCACCACCTTTTAAACTGTAAAAATATCTACAGAATTTTTTTAAATCCTATAAAAGTACATATGTTATTGAATTCTACTTCTACTAGTGATTTTTACATGTCATTTAAAAAAATTATCGAAAGTTTTAACGAACCGTACCGATACCGAAGAAAAACTGACATGATTGAGACGGTTTCGAAAAATTTTATTTTAGTTATACATAATAGAATAACTGAAAATTTGATATGATACAAATTTTATAAAATAATCGGTCAAATCGAACCTTTGACACCCCCAGATGTAGTAAATTGGTAATGAGGATTGAGGACACGCTGCACACACGTGACGATCAGTATCTTCGGCGATGAGCCCGCGTTATTTGATTGCTTATAACGTTGGTGCGTGTGCGTGGAAGGGGAGAAAGGTACCAGACGGAGTAAACCATTAATTAATCTTGCAATTTCTCAGACGTGGGGATCACGATGTTTCAGGGTACAATTGCTCAAATGTGTAATGTGGTTTTCTATTGCCAAGTGGTTATTAAAGGGCTTTCCCAAATGGGATATTCTAATAATATTTCACTTAAGATTCTACCACGTAATTTATAGATATTTTGTACCATGATTTGAATCCTTGATTTGTGGATCTCAAGATGGTCCAACTATTTTCTTTTACTGTATAACTAGTAAAGGATGACCATGGCCAAGCACTATATTGCATATCGAGTTTTTTTCTTCTAAATCTTCATATAAATAGTCTATTAGAATCACGGTTTATTTTTTTAGCCGATATAAATAACAAAAGGTTAGAGAGTTATCATCAAGTATTTTAAAAAATTCAATGTTACACAAAATAATACAATATTAGAAATATTCAATGGCTGAAAAGATGCACGACTCATTTTTAAGCATTCTCATTTTTATGGTATTTTGGACTTTCAGTTTAATTTGTTTCTTTTTGTTGTAATTCTTTTTCTCTCTACTTAAGCATATTTACAGATGTAATCCATGGTTGTAGTACTTTTGGTCATTGTGGAATATAATTCTCTTTTATTTTATTTTATTTTATTTGCAAATGCACAACAAAATTCCTTTCTTTTAATGTAGTATTTAAAATTTTTCTTATTATAATTTTCTTGAAATCTAATGTAACTTCTAGTATGTGCATGAATATCTTTTTTTAACAAAAGATTATATATTAGATAATCCATTATTTGAAAATCATTTACACCTCCTAACTTTGCTTTGAAAATCAAACTCCCCCCTCAACTTTGAACAGTAGTCATTTTCCCTCCTTTATCCCGTACAATGCCTTTTTGCCCTTGAGTTTTTAATTCCCTCCTCTATATAATATACTTTTTTATTCTATAATATTTTTATGATTTTATCTTTAATTTAAATTATGTTATACCTTATTATAATAGGTATTACATAATTTAATTTATAGCTAAAACCATAAAAAATATATTATATAATAAAAAAGTATTAAATATAGGCGAAAATTGAAAATTCAAGGGCAAAAAAGGTATTGCGTAGGATAAAGGAGGGAGAATGGCTATTGTTCAAAGTTGAGGGGGGTTGATTTTTAACACAAAGTTTGGGAGTGTAAATAATTTTCACCCCAGATGTTTGTGCATGCAAGAACAAATATTGTATGCAACCATTATTGTTGTTTCATGAAATCAACTATGTTAATTCAAAATTAAAATTAAAAAATTTCGTCTTTGAACTATTACGGCTGATCGTAACTTTACATTGAATTGTTAAAATCATGGTTTTAAAAATAAATTACCATTTCAAACTATGGAAATCAGCTTGCAACTCTAAACTCCTTTAAAACATTGAGTCTTTTCCATTTAGATACGCAAAGATAGATTTTGCCTTTATTTTCTGTGTGAATTGATTTAGTCTTTCATTGTGAGTTCAACTGTATATATCAGTATATATATAATTTGTCATAAAATTATACCTCATGCTCTATTTATTTAAAGTAGAGGCATAAATAAATAGATTGTATATCTAATTTGAAAATAAAATTTGAAAAAAGCTTGAATCCTTGAGTAGAGTATTCCTGCAACTTTCAAAAGATAAAACTAAGAATACATTGATCCGTGAAAAAAAAAATTATGGAGAAAATATGTGCATGGAGAAGATATCAAAGACAATTGTCAAGGTTTCTCTTTGACACCACCTTTGTTGCTACTCGGGATATTAACGGTGCCAACTTTACCAAAACACGTACAGGCAACTATATAGTAAAGGATGAGAACAGGAGCAAAAATAAAACTTCAAAAAGTGATACAAGGGATGTGCTGATGGTTGATGATGGTTGATGAGATACGCAGAGGGTAGTTTTGTCAAAGGCATGGAAAACTTTATGTAACAATTATAGTATAAATATTTTTCGGCCAATCATGTTGCTTAGTTTTCAAGAAATTACTGAAATACCCTCCGTTACGCCAAGCAGGCATGTTGACCTCTTGTGTGCTATTCTCCTTTATTAGATAGTAATAAAAAAATATGTAAGTAGTAATAATAATAATAATAATAACTAGTATGGATCAAAGATAAATCACAATCTGTTAGATTTAATTTTTTACTATTTATTACTCCATATGCCACAATATATATGTCATAGTTTAAATTTTGAGAGGTAAAATTTTTAATTTTGATTGTGATTTTGATCATATGATCTTTATATTTTTTAAAATACAATTTATATATTTGGGAACTATCTAAAAAGTACTATAATTTACTATAATAAATAATTTAAAATATTTAAAAGGTATATAAAAAATTGCGATCAAAGAAAAAATTATTTAACTCTCGAAATTTAAACCTCATACAAATTAAGGAGGGACTACAATATTACTTTTCTTTCGTGTTGCGGGGGAAGTGGATCGCTGGAATTTGGTCTTCAATGAATTGGTTTTGAGTTTATTTGCGATATATAATGGTATGTATTTTGATTTAGTTTTGAAAAATATTTACCTCAAAAAACTATTTGTTCTTGGATTTGAAATATAAACTTTTGACAAAAATTGATTATAAAAACTCAATAGCACTTAGATTTGAATTATAGAGTTTTGAAAAAAAAAAGATTATTAAAACTCTATAGTATTTCAGCTAAAATTACGAATTTGATATTTTATTCAACTAAAGTTATTTTCATATAGTTGAAAATAAAAATGCATTCAAATTCCCGAATTTATCCATATCAACCTAGTAGAGGTAAGCCGATGGGCAATTACGCAGAAAAAGTCCGTATGTCAAAATTTTCACTTTAGGGATATAAGGGCCTCGTGGGTGTCACACTGAAGTTAAAACGATGCACAGTCTTTTGATCAATACGTATCATTTCCTCCTTCTTTACTCGTGCTCGTAGGTAATTTCTGAACTTGTTAATTTTTTATTTTTTTTTAAAGAATCATATTTATTTGAATATTTTTGTCTCGTAATTTCAATATTGTCTTTTCTAAATTTGATGTGCAGAGAAGGAAAAGGACATTGTCACGATCCCAATTTCCCTCCGTAGGATGTCGTGACGGCATCTAGTCTCCAAGACTAGGTAAGTCTAACACTTACGGAATTAATAGCAAAATTTAACCAACAACAATGAATTTCGATATGGAAATTTTCATACAAGCCAACAATCCCAAAACCGATAGTGCAAGTCATAAGCTCTACCGAGTTTGATAAAAAAATCCCTAAATACAACTGTTTCGGAATAGAAATAAAACAATACAAGTACAATATCAGAAGGTGACTCTGAGGCCTGCAAACGCGACGTCAGGTTTACCTTGAGTCTCCACGGTAAAACCCGAACATCTAGCTATTGATCAACCAATTTCGCAATACCTGGATCTGCACAAAAATGTGCAGAAAGTGTAGCATGAGTACCCACAGCGGTACCCAGTAACTATCAAGACTAATCTCGGTGGAGTAGTGACGAGGGACAGTACGATACCTCCTGTACTAAACAACCTGAACAAGTATGAAGGTGAACTAACGGGGAAACAATGTTAATATAAAGCTAAGCATGGTAAAGAATACAAAACAATACTCGCAATGAAACACTAGAAACTAGGGGTAGGCATAATACCGACCGAACCGAAAAAATAGTCGAACCGAAAATTTCGGTTTATTCGGTTTCGATTTCGGTTTCTCGGTTTATTCGGTCGGTTTGCGGTTTATAGTTTTAAAAAGTTCGGTGTTTGGTTCGACGGTCAATTTTAATAGTTCGATTTTCGGTTAAACCGAAAAATCGAATTTTTTACTCGTTTTTCACATTCCTTATTTTCACTACTCACTTCACGCTTTAAGCTGATTTGCTAGAAAATACCGAGGAAGTGTTAAATCTTAAACAATTTGGTAAGAGGAAAAGGAAAGAAGATGAGGGGTTTCAGTTATCTAAGCATAGTTTTTCGTAGCCATTCTTCTTACTCTAAGCTTCTGCTTCTCTCTTCTGTCATGTAATTTTTGCTTCATTTCGTTTCAATTTCTTTAAAAAAAAATTATGAATTTTTAATGTACTTGCTGATTTATTACTTGCTTCGTTGGTCTTTGGTAGTGGGAAATAGATAAAAAAAAAAAATCATCTTGGGTAGATGCGGAAGCGAGCATAACAATGGCGGATTTCATCAGCAATGGCATTAGCTTAGCTCTCTCTTCCATGTCAATTGTACAATCATCAACACCACAACATAAACTTTGATACAGCAACATAAACGAAAAATGTTTGTTCCGTATTTTATATATATTTTTTTAAAGATATATATACATATATGAGTTAGTTGAAGACAGTAGAAGCACTTGCATCAGCTGCAAAAAGTAATCTATTTTTGTTGTTTCATACTATTTTTGCCATGGCTTGAAACTGAAAACCGAACCGAACATGAATAAATCGAACCAAAGTTATTATGGTTTGATTTTGGTTATTAAAATCACAAACAGTAAACCGAATTAACCGAACCGAAATTCTACAAAACCGAACCGAACCGACCGATATCCACCCCTACTAGAAACAACAGTTAACAACAAGAAGTAAACAGATAGAAATACTATAGAGTAAGATGGACATAGTCTAAGTCCAATGAGACCAAATAAAGGAAAACAAGTAACAACTCAACAAGAATAACCGCTTTTACACCAGATCTATTAAGGACTTTCCACGAGGTACCAAACCTCATAATCACAATTCATGGGTCACAATTCTTGAACCCTAATCATTTGGCCTCTTGTGACCACATTACAAATTCATAACCACACAGACGACTCACATGCCAAGAGATGACAATATCTAATATCCGCACGGACCACTCACGTGCCAACAATAATACTGACTCATGACTGCACGGAAAACTCACGTGCCAATAGGATAACTCTCACATAGAAGGCAAGTACATGGGAGTACATGTAAATGGTCAATAATATCAGGATTCATCTTCTTAATCGATATGGGTGATTTATTTACGTGTATGCTTCTGCAAGTGTTCTACCACAATTCAAGTCAACAAGTAAGAGTAGAGACAATGAATAACACATAAGAAACGATCACCACGAAATGTGCACGGTATAACTCACACAGGGTAGGCATACTACTACACAAATAACAATAATAACAATGCCACCAGTCCATCACAAGTCACCACAAATCATTTCTCAACATAGCCCACCTTGTCTCGCCACGTGTGCTATAATAAAGTAAATGCCCGCCTTATCTCGCCGCACGTGCATAGTAACATTCCCACCTTGTCTTGCCACATGCGCAAACCTATATATATAGCCCGTCTTGTCACGTCACATGTGCATATATCAATAATAATAATAGCACGGTAGAAACCTCGTGCAACACAATAATAATCGTACGACAGAAAGAGATAAACAACAGGGGCTCTCCTGAGGTACCGCCTCGTAGTCCCAAAAGTAAATATGCAATAGGGGCGCTCCCGAGGTACCGTCTCGTAGTTCCAAAAGTAAATATGCAACAGTGGTGCTCCCGAGGTATCGCCTCATAGTCTCAAAAGAAAATATGCAATAATGACAAAAACACAAGAATACGGCAAGTAAATCACTCGGGAACTCCAGAACACAGAGAGACGGAAGAACGAACTCACAAGGAAAGGTACAATAGGAAATAATGGTACAAAATAGCAATAACTCAACAAAGGAGAGATATTGTGTAGCAAAGATACCACACAAGTACAAATTCAATGATATGAGGGATAACGTGAATCATTGACTCCAATTAAGGGTAATTCAATAATGATAAGGGATAGCCAATCTTCAATTAGGGTTGAGCAATTACAGAAGAGAATTAACAAACTCAATTAAGGATAAGCAATTACGGAAAGGATAGCATATCAATAAAAGAAGTAACAACTTCAGTTAAGGCACATAAGAGTTTAATCGGTAATAAAAGCAAATCATGAAACAATTAATTTCAATTAAGACATGTAAGGTGAATTTAGTGAATGGGGAATTTAACATAATAAAACAACTTCATATCTAATGAACATAAGAACCTAAGAGCCCTAAACGGTCAAATTTCCATAAATAAGCCCGAGCACGTACTCGTCACCTCGCATATACGGGTTCATATGACACAATTAGTACCAAAGACTCAAATCCTAAGGGGTAGTTCTCCCACACAAAGTTAGACAAGATACTTACCTCAAAGAAGCTAGACCGCTACTCTAAAATAAACTTTTCGAGTGAAATAACCTTCGGACGGCTCAAATCTAGCCAAAATAACTAAAAAGCATAAATAAAACTCATAAGAAACTATTCTGGATAATAAAGCTTCAATCTTTATCAAAAACTAAAAATCAACCCAAAAGTCGACCCCAGGAACGCACCTCGGAATCCGACAAAATTCACAAAATCCGAACATCCATTTAGTTACGAGTCCAACCATACTAATTTCATCCAATTTCGACTCCGAATTGATGTTCAAAACCTAATCATTCTCTTTAGAAACGTTTTTGATTAAAAAAACCCCAAATTCTCCAATCAAAATATGGATTAATTAAAAACATGAACTTATGTAATCATATTAAAATATAAAAATTATAGTTAGATACTGACCTCCATGAAAAAAAGATAAGAACGCCGCAAAAATCACCTCAATCGGAGCTCTAGAACTCAAGATATGCTCAAAATACCAAAATAACGCGGTCTAATTTTTTTATACTTAGGAATTTTCGCTTTTGCGATAAAATATCCGCACCTGCGCATTTTCAGCTGTAACTTTCACTTTTGCGGACCATTTTTCGCACAAGCGGGGTCACAGATGTGGACCAAACTTCGCATCTGCGAAGCACCAGCAACAACTCTCTTCTCCGACACTAAAATGAGCATAACTTCCTCATACGATATCCAAATTAGACGATTCTTTTTTATATGGATCCGTAATTATGATATGGATCTAATTCTTTAATCAAACTAGAAATTGGATATCATCTGCTTAATGTGGTATCATTTATGCTTGAAGAAACGAAGTCGAAACATAAAAAACGAGCGCAACACAGCCCATACCTATTCGAAACTTACCCAAACCCTTCGGGACCACATCCGAACATACCAATAAGTCCCAAAACATAACTCGGACCTGTTCGAGGTCTCAAATCACATCAAACAATATCAAAACTATGAACCACACCTCAAATCGAACTTATGAATTTTCAACTTCTACAACTCGCGCTGAAACATATCAAATCAACCCGCAATGACGTCAAATTCTGCATGCAAATCTCAAATGATATAACGGAGATAATCCAACTCTCGCAATCGCAATTCGAGCCCCCATATCAACAAAGACATTTCCCGGTTAATCTCTTAACCTTCCAAAACTTCAACTTTCCAATTTTCGCCAAAATGCTTCAAATTATCCTACGGCCCTCCAAATTCAAATCCCGATGCACGCCTAAATCCAAAATCACCATACGAAGCAATTGAAATCATCAAAATGCCATTTCGGAGTCGTCTACATAAAAGTCAAACTCCGATCAACTCTTACCGTTTAAGCTTCTAAAACAAAAATCCTTCTTCCAAATTGATCCTGAATCATTAGAAATTCAAACTCGACCACACACGCTAGTCATAATACATAATAAGAAACTACTCGAGACCTTAAGCCACCGAACAAAACGCTAATTCTCAAAACGACCGATCGAGTCGTTACAGACACAAAACGAATGCCAATAAGAAAGAATGTTTTCGAGCATTGTAGTGATTGATACATGATTAATGTGTGCCCGAGAACTCCCTCCTACTGTCTTTTTCCAGCATGAGGATGTGTTTGAGATTCACAATGGGCGTTCAATGGATAAATTTGTTGGATGCATAGTGACCCTGAAATTTAAGAATGAAGGTTATATTTTTTGTTTTGAACTTAATAGGAGAATTGTTAGGACCCTTATCTGTGGGGGGAGACTTTTGTCTGTGATGGATTGTTGCTAAATTGATAACATCTTAGACCTACCATTCATGACTAGAATGATCATATGAGTAGTGCTCCTAAGTAAATTTTGCACTTATTACTTTGTTAGCAGAGGCGGACCAAGATTTGAGCACGATAGGGCACCATTGTATGCTAAATACTAGCGATAAAATTTGGTGGCCAACTCTTTGAAAATTCAATGATTATGACGACTTATCATCCAAGTATAAAATAAAAAAAAGTTCTAAAGAAATAGAAAGCATCGAATAAAGAGAGAGATTTCTTCGCAAAATAAGTGCTACGGAAAGGAAAGGTATTTGATTTAAGACTGTTTCAAACGTTAAATTTTCTGGCTTTTTCTCCATTAAAAAGGGAGTCTATGATCAAAAGGGTGTTCAAACTTCAAAAATTATGAAAAAACTTACTATACAAATCAAGATTAAGGGTGTGCTAATAGTTTAAAAAACTGAAAAAAAATCTCAAACTCTTAATTAGTTATTATTGCCGAGTCAGAGTTGACGGATATCCGCTACTTTGTCAAAGTGATTGTTGAAGAAAGTTGTGGCAGAAGGATTTGTATTTTTCTACTTCTGAAGCGCGATATATTGCAATTTGAGGCTATTAATTTTAAGGGAGGGATTTGAAAACGAATAAAATTAAGTTGACTATTATGTATTAAAACTATACTATAATTGAATTCAAAAAAAAGAAGATAAAAGTAAAAAGTGAAGCAGTTTGCTATTAAGTACAAATCAGTTGAATTCAAAGAAATAAAATAAAAAAGGAGAGGAGAAATGATGAAAATGGGTTTTGAACCCACGAGATCCAGCAAAGGCGAAAACTTAAGCACCCCACAAAACCATTCCTCCAGTTCGCCTCTGTGGGGGGGACACACGAAAAATATTTAACAGGTCTCACCTGTATGCAAAAATATATATATAAAATATATATATATAGAATTTTTGCAGAGTCTAACAGGGTCTTGTGACCCCTCAACCCGAAACATAGGTCCGCCTCTTATTGTTAGTAGTTAGGAGTAATAGTTTGTAACCTATATAGAGGTTGAATTTCATAAAATATGATCAATGGACATTCATATTTTGAGCCGTTAATATTAAAGAGGATATAGACTGTCTTTGCTCTTTGAGCAGCTGATTGTACATATTTTTTTCAGCACTCTTCTAGTCTTATCTTAGTACAACTATTATCTTTGTGAAAAAAGAAATAGTTTTTCCACTTCACTCTACTGTCCTAATTACATGATAAAAGTGAGAAAAAATTAGATCATTATATTAGATAACAAGCTAGAATTGCACATATAAGATTTTAATATTTATATTAATTAATCATGTAGGATCAATTTCTATAGAAAATTATTATTAGCTTAATATGAAATAATGTAGTATATTTTACAAATAAAAACAAAAATTAGAGGTCAACTATTTGTGGCTCTCGAGACGGTCAACTATTTTCTTTTATTGTACTCCACTAGTATTGATCAAAGATAGACTTCAGTGTACCAGCTAGTATCGATGAAAGATAGACCGGGTGTGTTATTCTAATTTTTTTCGATTTATTATCATGTACAATATTACTTTTCTTTCGTGTTGCGGAAGGAAGGGGATTGTGATCGCTCGAATTTGGTCTCATATGAATTGGCTTTGAGTTTGTATTCGACAAACGATGGTATGTGTTTTGATTTATTTTGCAAAAAATTTACTCTGGAAAAAAATGTGCTTGGAGTTGAATTATAAACTCTTGAAAAAAAATAGTTATTTTACTCCATAGGATTTTGTTAACATTACGAATTAGACTTCTTTCGACTTAATTTATTTGCAAATAGATGACAGAGGTAAGAAAAGTAGTGAAGGGAATGTGTTTGGGCAATATGGTAGAAAAAATCAGACAAAACTCAGAAATGTCTTAAGTTTCATATGTGACATTTAAACTTTCATGACAATACCTATTTTTCAATTATAGAAGCTTATAACTTATAAGTAACCAGCTTGTGCTATAGTACGAAAAAGTCCATATGTCAAAATTTGTGGACATGAAGCTGTAGCTGAGGAAGATTTTTTTGAACTGCAAGCCAAGAGACAAATTTCAGTGAACCACATATTTTTTCATTTATTGTCCGTTATAAGAAATTTAAAAACAAATTACAATTATTGAAATGTCCGCACGTGCTATCGGATGCAAAGTCTTTATTCAAACCAGTATAAGAACCCGCGCAATGCACGGATAATTTAAAAGAATATTAATCTTATAAAATTATGATATAATATATCATATAAACTTAATAAATATTAGTTGTATTTTATTATTTAATATAGTATGCAGAAATATAACATAATCTATATAAAATTAAAGGATACACATCATTGCATATAGTAATCAAATAAATTGTTTGATCCTTTTTATTTTTATTATTGAATTAGCAAGTACTTATTATAATTGATAATTTTCTTGAGTGTTATTTATTTATCTTTTTATTTTTAAATTAATTTAAAATATAAATATCATAAAATAATCTCTATCCTCATCTTTTAGGACATTGATTTTTACTGTAATACTTATTTGATTAGTTTTTAAATTTTGTAGTTTATTAAAAATTTAAATAATGTAATATTGTTTTACTAAATTATAATTTTGAATTCATCAAAAGTACAAAAAGACAAGCATTTATATATATATATATATGTGTGTGTGCGCGCGCTTATCTTATATATAATATCTGAATAGTATCTTTATATTTTTGTATTTTTCATTTAACTTGAAAGTTTCTTTATTTTTTTATTTTGTTTTTTATTTTAAAATAATTTTAAAATCCCAACTTGAAACTACTCCCCAATTTGAATGGGTAGTATTTTTTCCTTTTGTTTATTATATATATATATATATATATATATATATATATACATTTTCATTTTTTTATTATAGCCAATTTTTTTTATTTTAAAATATTTATAAAACTCCAACTTGAAATTACTCCTTAATTTAAATGGGTAGTTCTTTTCCTTATTTTATTATAACTAATTATAAGATATCTTTATTTATAATTTAAATAGAGTAACCGATTAATTCAAAATTTAAAATTCAAAGGTTTTTTTAGTTAGAAAGGAAGTAACCAAAACTACTCCCCAACTTGAATAGGTAGTTTTGTATTTTGGTTGTTTGTTTTTTAATATTTTCGTTTTATACTGTAGCTAATTTAATATTTTCTTATTTTTTGTTTTTTAATTTTAAAATTCCAACTTGAAACTACTCCCCAATTTGAATGAGTAGTTATTGTTTTTTAAACTTTCATTTTTTTAATATAGCTAATTATAAGATATCTATATAAATTAATTCAAATAGAGTAACCAATCAATTCAAAATTTAAAAAGGTTTTTTAGTTAAAAATATAGTTTATTTTATCTTAATAATGTCACTTGACTTTTTGTGGTTATACCACTTGTCTTATGTGCAGAGGCGGCTTAGCCCTAAGGCAACTAAAGCCAAGGCTTTAGGCCCCAAAAAATATAGGGCCCCAAATATTACTCATACTATATATATAACAAGTATATTTTAAATAATTACTCCTATAATTCTTTATAATAGTAAGTAAATCCTTTCAAACATTTGCTATGTCAATAATCATTATGGCATAGTCCAAACATTATTGCTATTTTTCAGGGCGAATTTAGTTGAGCTATAACAAATGAATAACATACACTTAAATGATCCTCCTTCATTCTTCGTATTCTCTTCAACTTGGATTAATTTTTACTTTACGGTAGCTTCTATACATACCCTGAGCGAATTAGTTCCATATTGATATTTTTGACTTATTTTGTAACAAAAGTACTACGAAAAACCATCAAGTAGATCGATAATATTCTAATCGATATACTAATGAATTAAAAGATTGGGTTACATAATATTGATCATCCTAGTCACTATGGACGTATTTGCCCAATTGACACATCTGAAGGAATCAATGTTGGACTTATTAGAAAAATAAAGATATTTTCCCCAACGGAAAGATATTTTTCGAAAATAAAATTAATAAAGCTTTACCTAAGATCAACAATATCTTAAGAATAATTAAATAAATTAGCTATATTATTAATTAGGAAGAAAATATGAGAAGAAGTTGATATATTTAATTCTTGATATATTGCCTCCAAAGGCCTAACGATTCAGCTTTAGGCCCTATATTCCATCGAGCCGCCACTGCTTATGTGATAAATATTGTATTCTCTCTTTACAAAGCCTCCTTGGTGAAGTTATTTGTTCTTTTATACATAAGTTTCTTAAACAATTATAGTCAAATACTATCTTATTTTTCTTTTTAATTCGTAAATCAGATCTCGTGTGATAACGCGTTATCTACGGTGCAATAAATATTTAAGGTGAGACTTGTACTTAGGGGTGTACAAACCGAATTGAAAAATCGCATCAAATCGATTAAAAATCCGACTAGGTTTGGTATCAAACCGATTTAAAAACTCGACTAAATTTGGTTTGGTTTGATTTTGTATTAAGTAAAAAAATCCGAACAAACCGACATATAAATATATAATTTTTATATATATTTTTAAGACTTTTCATAGATTTTTCTTTAAAAAAATATCTAAAAATATTTGTGATTCTCTTATGGGATGTAATATTTAGTTAAATATGAAATGTTCTATTTTTATTAACTTTAAATAATGGGTTGTACCATACTTTCTTATCAGGTGTTAGTGAATTGCGTCAATCTGTTTGTTCTTTCATATTCATATGTCAAGATCTATTAAATTTTTAAATCTTTTTTGAATTTGAAGTGGTATTTCGATAATTTAAAATTAAATAGAACATATTATTATATAGGTATCATATTGATTTTATGTTTAATTATTAAATTCAGTTAACCTTGAAAGTGTACATCAACGAAAAATTATTGTCAGACGACTAAAAAATACCTATCATATATTATAAAGAAAATTCTCATATAAGAATATGATAGATCATATGTTTGTCAAATTTTTCAATTTTTACTAAACATATATTTACTTATAAAAAAATTTAACAAAGTAAGATTGAAATAATATTCATGTAACAAAAAACTTCAAAAAATCCGACAAAACCAAACTAATCCAAACCGATATAGTTGGTTTAGTTTAATTTTAATAAAAATCGAACCAACCCGGTCAATGTACACCCCTTGCACCTCCTTTGAACTTCTGTATCGTACTTTATCTTAATCATATAATGTGGTTTTGTTTATAAAAAAAAATGTAGCTTCATGAATGAAGAAAAATACTTTTCAATACTTAACTAAACCAAAAACTGGGTTTAGGCTTCCTTTTTAAAAAAGAAAAAAAGAAAAAAAAAACACTTCGCATCAAACTTAATTCTAATGCTTTGGATTCTGAAACAAGATACAAACTTTATGTAGAACTTTTGAAGTAGAAAAAAACACACATGAAATTACAGATTAGATACCGATGCTACTACGTACTTCATATCTCTTTAACCTTTTCAGTATCTTCTTTCTCCTCTTCTTTTCCACCCTTCCATAAATCGGACAGTGTTGGAAGCTTGATCTCGCCACTATGAGAAAGGGGAATGGTGAAGTTGCCAATGACTGGAAGGTCAATGGTGAGACCCAATTCCAATGTATAGTCAATGTCCCAATCTGCGCCAATATCCTTAGCCAAGCTAACTAGCACACTGTGAGGAACTTTCACTGGCACATCTAACATGGTTGTATCATCTGCCTTTATATTCCCTGGGTCTGGAATTGTTCCTGATACTATAACCCTGTACTCCATAATCGATTGATTTAAATATGATAAAAGTCAGTATATAAAAATATTTTCCGTTCGTTATATCAGTCAATGAATTATGTCTCAATCCTAGTATCCTACACTGGATCTCCGTATTTGTAATTGGAAAATTCACTATCAATTAGCAAAATCTAAAACAAGACTAAAAATCAGGGGTGTCAATGCATATTTAAAAACCGATTAAACCGAACGAACCTCACCAAACCGATTTTTAGGTTTCTTTTATTAAAACCGAATCTATAACCTTACCGATAATTAGAGTATTTTTTTGGTTTATTTAAAAAAATATTGAACCGTACCGAATGGTTTTTAAACCGAACGAACCGTACCGAACCGATTTTTAGGTTTCTTTTAATAAAACCGAATCTATAACCTTATCGATAATTAGGGTATTTTTTTGGTTTATTTAAAAAAATACTGAACCGTACCGAATGATTTTTAAACCGAACGAACCGTACGAAACCGATTTTTAGGTTTCTTTTAATAAAATCGAATTTATAACCTTACCGATAATTAGGGTATTTTTTTGGTTTATTTAAAAAAATATTGAACCGTACCGAATATCGAATAAATTTATAATGTGAAAAATATATTTATATATTAAGTTTAAAATAATAAAGCATTAATTTTTTTACAAAACTAGCAAGACGTGAGTTTTTACTCTCTTGTGTGTGGTAGAATCACTTAGCCAGCATATGCCTATAAACTAGATCAGATAGCCAGTGAATTGAGTCCAAGGTGTACCTCAATATAACAAAAAAACGGTAACAAAGAAAAGTAGAACTTGCTTCTTAGAGGAGTTTCTATAAATCTGAAAGGTGAAAATTGTTAGTCCCGCCAATATTGTTGTATATGTAAATAATAATTCTGTAAAATATAAGTTATCGTAATAAAACAGTAATTAATTCGAGCCCACTGAATTCACAGTGTTTCCTTAAGAAATTTAATTCCCTCCTAGTACCCAAGGTAATGGATTATTTCCTCCCAGGATAGAACGAATCACACACTGGTGTAGCGATACTTCAAACCCTAGTGTTTTAACGAACACAAAGTTCGGTAGCAAATCACACTTACAGTTGCTTGTTTGAAGTTAAAAACAATGCAGAACGAAGGAGTAGAAACTCAGAAAATCGTATGGAAATGCTGAGAGGAAGGAGTGCAATGTATAGCCAAATCTGTTGAGCGATTTCAGTCTTGTGTATTGTGTGTTGTGTGTCTTTCTTCAACAGCTGTTGCACATATATATATATAGCAGCCAGTGTTGAAGAAAAACAATCGTCCACCCTCCATGGTGGAGCAAGCATTAGCTTGTTTGTGGAGCAAGCACATTCATGGTAGGAAGAGCATTAGGCGGCTGCCTTAAAATATCCGTTACAAATACGGATAATCTTACGTTAATATTTACTATTAACAAATAAATTTAGTCCAAAAAATTAATCAATCAATCATTTGACCGAATCCGAATCCGGGAATCCGAAGCCGAAGCCGAGCGAGCGACGGCGCGAGGCTTACTTTCTTCTTAACTCTTTAAGAGCTACAAGAAGAGCAATTATATATATACCCACCAAAAAAATTTTCCTCTTTCAATATGGAAGAATGAAGAATGTCTCATTGTCAAGAGTGAAAAACTTAAAATTTTACTCAAAAATTTTATTTTCCCTCCATTTCCCATTCACCTTCTATTTCATCTTAAAAACAAAAACCTCAACAAAAACTGCATCGAAGTTAAGCTTCACCAACATGTGAAATTAACATAGAGAAAAAGTAAATATATACTTCAAAGTTAAATCTAGAATGATAAGAGGAGATTTATAGGACCGACCTGCCGGAGCATTTAAGGGTGTAAGAGATCTGCATGATAGGTACGGGAACGGAGTAAGGGTTCTTCACTGCCACCTTAGCATGATATGAAATGCTGTCCATGCTCACTTTCTTCATATCCACGTCTGTGATGCTAGCCTCTGGTTTCTCCATGTTAACCACCTTCTCTGCCACGAAATTCTTCGCTTTGTCTATCAAACCGGCCATTACTTTTGAATCCAGGAATTAAGAACGTTTTCAGTTTAAAATGTAATGCTTGATATATGAATCACTCTACAACTCCTTTGGATATAATTAAAGCATCTATTTATAGGATGTGGTTCCGTGTGATAGACTTTGAGAGTTGACACGTAACAAGGTTACTCCTATCAAAGATATGATGTGGATACCTCTTTTTTTACAAGAAAAAATTGTAATGCCGACACCAGTACACGTGATGGTCGGTCTTGAGCCCGTGTCCAAGGTTTGATCGCATCATTCATGGATATCTATCTTCACCATTAATTACGTACGTACTACTCTTTAGTTGGGTGGAAAGAGGGAAATTAAAGTACCTGCTTATTAACTCTTTGTTGACTTTAAAGTTGTCAATGTGGAGCTTGTCATGTTGCTGAGTACAATTGCATTGCTCTTGCGTGTGTATAATTTTTTTTTTTTTTAAAACTTACTTGTGCCAAGTATTTATTACATCACAATAACTTATTATGATTAAGTGACTTATTGAGTTGAAAATATATATTAAATAATCGTACGTAAGCGATTTAAAAAGTAAATATAAAAATATATAATAAATAATAGTTAGTCCGGTGTACTAAACTCCCGCTATTCGCGGGGTTCGAAGAAGGATCAGATCAACAAGTGCTTCTTTAGTGCCTCTCCTGGGGGATGGATTCATGGAATATGGATACATTAACACTATATGACTTAAGGTTTCACCACGTATTCCGTCTGTCGACAACTCGTACGGATAGTCAATGATCCCGATACTTCATTTGTCAATCTCAAAAAGATTGTCCTATTACTTTTCTTTATTCTCCAAATAGTCGGTTCTCCACCTCCATATTTTTTTCTTTGTTATTTTTCATACGTCTCTGTTACGATTTCTTTTTATTCAACCGATAAATCTTGGAGGTTCCCTACCTTTTTACTTTATTAGTATTTTATTCATTCGTAAAACGTCTCAGTTACGTTTTTATCGTTTGGTCAATACATCTGAAGCCCTGCCCGGCCCATATGCACATATAGCCACTTTTGGCATCGCTGTATTGGAACAGTCAAAAGTTCGAAAACGTTTAAATTTTAGCCACTTCATCAACTTCAGACCATCGCCTCTGAAGTTGGCCGCTAAGACAGGTCTGAAAATTGGCAGTTCAACTTCAGAACTTTTGTCTGATACCGGGATAAAGATATTAATTTGAAATAGAATATAAGATTGATTCATTCATGTTTGGTTGTGGATACTAGCCGATAATTGTATAAATTTTAGATCAAAATGATGAAATTAGCTATTTAAAGTGGAATAGTTAATTTCATATGATAACCCTCCGCATGAAATATCATCCCACCTAGTAACCAAATAAGCCCTAAGGGTATGAATCACCACAGAAATATTAGTATAGTAATTAAATGGTAACTGTGGAGATTACCCCTCGCTCCCACCCACTAATTTTGTTGGGCAAAATAAATAATTGACCGTTGGATCGAAATTAATTTGATTGACTAGTACAAAAATATATCTAAAATATATTATATGTATATAATGCACTTATATATAAAAATATATATTTATCAGATATTATTTTTTATAGCAGATAAAAATATATATTTCTAAATTTCGTTTTACTACATTAATTTGGACTGATTTTCAAAGATGGAGCAACCCAAATTCATGTTTGTGGTTGGTTTTGACTACTAAACAACAGTACATATAATTACACATGTAGTAGTATTATCTTTGTGTTGGCGGGCAAAAATTGGAGAATGAGACATTCCAGAGTTTGGAATTCATGAATTGCAAGCTGTACAACGGTTTAACGTTTTGCAACACTTGGCAACGGAAGCTCTGCATGCAAGAAGAACACGAACAAGCCAAAAATGGAGAAACACGAAAAACGTGAACTAAAGCAACATAAAGCTGTTGTTTTAATTTGTTACCGCTGTTGAGCAAATTCGAAAACGAGAAGAAGCAGACTGCAGTTACTTAGCGTTCTCGAAAATGGAGAGACCGACAAGCAGCTCGGCGAAGGTGCAGAACGCCGGCACGGCGTCGATGCTGGTGGCGACGGTGGCCGATTTGATGTCTCTGTATATGCAGAGTGGTCACCTTAATCATCTTTCAGTTTTCAGCGACCTCTGCCTCTCTTTAGCCAAGTCCGCATACATTCTTCTCTATTTCTGCTTACTAATTAACTCATTTACTAACTGTGTGTCCAGAGGCGAGGCAGATCTAAAATTTAAACGCAAAAAGTGCACCTCTACACACACATGCATACTTTTTTCATCACATCAGCACAACCTGTTTTTGGAAATTGAAGTCGAATTTTTCAGCTTCAATCGTTTGACAAAAATTTGAACTACGGATTGCGGCCAAGCTTTGAGTTGTTTGGCATTGTTTGAAATGCGTGCTCTGTTTACTGCTGGACTAATTCTCAAAACGTGGAGTCATAAATTAGGTATTTCATGTTGGAAGCTTATAAAATCGTTGTGCAGATCAGGTTACGTGCAATTGCTGATATACTTATTCGTATATGTTTAACGTTATGCCAATGAAGCTAATATGTTTGTGGGTTGACCTAATAAATCAGCTGAATCAGTACTGATCGTGCTACATTTTTAATTATTGAATTGTCAATGTTTTAGTGGAATTGTCTATGTGAATGCATCAAAATGAAAAACATAGGTAAATTAAGGTGCAAACAGTGAAACACAAGGGATTAATTTGAGGCAAGTTTAGTTTAGTCAATATCCTCTAACAGCATAGCCTTATGCGAACGCACAACTGGAATTTGCTGCTTAAACAGTACTTATCAAATTTCTTATGCAATGTAGTTGATGCCCACCCATAAACCTCTTTATGTGCTTTTGCAGACAGACATACATATACATATATATATAATGGACTTAATTTCAATCAATTACTCCTTAGCAGAACATACAAAGATCTATTTTAGTCCCACTATATTTGTTGCTTTTTACAAAATGAGTTAAATTCAGTTTTCTCGTTACTTTCGAGCTGGTCCAGATTCTCTTACTTGAGATAAACTTATGTTTGAAATTCAAAAGCAGAGGCATTGATCATGCAGTGGCTAACAACGAGGTCCCCTTAAGATCACATGAGCTACCATCACTGTTGAAACAGGTAAGATAGACTAAGATGCAAACGGAGTAATGAGCTTCTTAAATTTATAATGAACACTGAAACTGCAGACATTTTTCACATTCTCAGGATGCTTCCTTTCGAAGCTGCATTTGTGTCTTTAACTCTAGTTTGCTTAATGTTTGTAAGCTATCATTCATAATCTAATGTAAGTAGATAAAAGCTGGAAATAAAATTTGATGCTGTGGTCAGTTCACAGTGTAAGTGCAGCATCTTGATGCATCCACTGTAGAATATGTTGAATACTTTTTGAATCTAATGGGAGTGTGTTCTGGAGATTTATCATCTATTTTCATGTGCCCCAAGGTGTACAAGTATAGGAATGACTTTTCCCTCCAAGACGCTTCTATGGTGTTACTGATGTCTGTCAAGGTATACCAATCTTTCATGTTTCCTCATAAAATTAGTCATATTAGTTTCCAATATGAAAACCTGAAGTCATAGCAACTAAACTTCTAATTCCAGCTTGTATACCTCAATTCTACTTGCACATCCCAGAACTTGTATGCAGTTTATACTTTTGCTACCATTTATTCTCTTTTAGTGCAGGATTTTACTGTATTTCTTCCCGAGTATTATGGCTCCCTTTGCATTGTTATAATGTTGTGGTCATTGATATACAAGTGCTGTATGTGCAAGTTCTGTGATTTTTCTACACCTTGTATATGAGGTGCTGACTAAAATGTTGCCTGAACTTTTACTTGTGCTGGACCCACCATTAATTTCACCATCATACTCACATCTTCTTGACCTCTTCTGCCGCAAAGGACTCCTATTTCTCACCAATAATAAGCAAGCAAGTAGCAAACAGTCCTCAAACACAACCTACTACATCTTATTGTTGCTTAGATGGTTACATGATATCGGTATTCCAATGCAGCAATTACAGATGTGTTGGTAAAGCTATTAAGAATCCCCTTTCCTAATAATGTTCTCTTGGCTATTTTCCTTATCAGAGGGAATAATTAGGAAATTATAGTTTCTAACAGAGTTGGAATAAGATTTATTATTTCCTTGTAACAAATGTTTCACAAATTAGCTTCTGAAACTTGGAACTGCAAATCCTGTTAGAGATAGATATAACTAGTATAGTAGCCAAAGTAACCTTTCTAGGAGCACGTAGATTTCTTTATATTGAAAAGGAGGTGATTTTGAAAATTAAAAGCCAGAAGTCTTGTGTCCAGGTTAGAGAAAATTTGACTTTCAGCATACTGGTATATATCTGTGCGAATTAAATAGCAACTTGTTAGTGTATTGAATAGTAAATAGTTTCCCACAGCAGGCGTCTAAAATTTATGTGCCATTTATTTGGGTGGACAGCGACGAATCTGATCTGCTGTGTAAAAAAAAAAAAAAAAACAGGAACACCGCTATGAAGATACTTACTGGTGCTACTCTATTCTTAAATCTACGAAAATAACTTTGTACTATATTAGCACAAATAGAAACATATAGTTACTCAGGTGATTATTGATTTAGATGGTTATAGAGCCCAATCAAACAAAAAACAAAATCAAATTTAGTATCCTCTCCAGAAGATGAGTTCTAAAACATCTATGATATATGGACGGGGAGCTAGGTTGGGTAAGGGAGAGAAAGGACAGGATAGTTTTTCTGGTAGTTTACTAGAAGTAAGGAACACAGCTTAGTTAGAGGGTTAGACGTGGAATTGTTCTTGACTTCTAAGAGATCTACAGACCCGTTATAATATTCCTCTCACATGATAAATCAGATAAAAGTGCAAATATGCTTCTCTCTAAGTACTGAGTTCTTTTGTGAACCAAAGAAGAGATAAGTGGTGGTTTAAATTGTTTCCAACATTCTCAAGAAATCTCTTTATCATGTTCATTTCCATCCGAAATGTTGCAAAGCTGGTTACTCTTGTACTTAGTTTAGACTAAATGGATTTGTTGCATCTGTGTCCTGATTAGAGTGCCTGCAAGGTTGGGTGGTTTCGGAATGAAGATACCAATGATCTGCTTATACTTATCCAGGAGGTAAGTGAAACCTTTCATGTTGATCCTGCTCTTTGGTTTTCAATGACTTCGTACCTTGTGACTTTCGATCTTATTTTTGGGATCCTGCTCAGGTTAACAGATACTTCTCCAGTGCTGAAGATATTGGTGTTGACCCCAGCTACGTCCACCCTTATGTTTCAAAAGTATTAAGAAGGTCTGTACTCTTAATGTGTTAGCCATGTCATTACTAACTGCACCTCTATTTTTAACAGTTCCCTTAATACATCAGAAGATTTAGAAGGATATGGTGTGACATCTCTAGCCGTGGTAGCTGTTACTGCCAATTTGTCAATTAAACTATTGTTCTTCTGATTGGCCATTCTTTTTTTTTTCCTTGAGATAATATGATTTCCCTCTTTCTTTGTTAGCAATCAAACTGCTTTAACTAAAGCAAGTTACTCCTTATTGTATTACTCACGTGTCATGTCCTAGAAATTAACTCGGTCAGTTTATAATTTTTTGTCAATACATGAAGCTCACACTTCTATTTCCCTCACCAATCACCATCACCATCCCATCTCCGCAGTCACTTTCACTTTAGAATAATGTCAAAGCCTCTTTGCAAATGCAGATTCTCTCCAAAGCTGAAGATGGACAGGATAGTAGCTGCTTTTCAAATCAAGGCAGGTTAATTTGTCTACTAAATGGTCTTGCTACAATTTGAAATTTTGGTGGTCTAATTGGTTATTTTTGTGTAGCCTGGATTTGGAGCTTTTCATGCTGATTTCCACATTTTAAGGGGAATGGTCACTCCAGAGAAGGACGAAATAGTAAGTGTTTTTGCTAGCGTTTGGCCATAGATTTCCAAATTTGTTTTAAAAAATCTGATTTTGGTGAAGTTCGGTTTGAAGATGAATATCTGTTTGAACATAATTTTTCAAAACATATCATTTTTAAAAAAAATATATGAAATATGACTTATACCCATAAGTTTTAAAAATTATCAAAAATACCCAACAACACTGAAGAAAATTCATACAAAACAAGCGAAACAAATCTAAAGAAAATTTATACAAACATTAGCAGATTTTAGCAAATTACCTTCAAATTTTATCTTTGCGGTGGATTGCCACATATTGGCACAATAACTTTGGTGAAGGTTTTCTTATGTTTATAGAGAAGGCAAAGCCGCGTGAGTTTAATGAGGGAAAAGTGGGTAGATATGGATTAGTTGAGTCATAATATCAGAAAGTGGGTTTTTTTATAAAATACAAAAGTTTAGGGCAATTTTTGAAATTTTTTTAAAAACCAAACGGTAATATTTTGGGCCAAAAACAACTCTTGAGCTAGTTTTGGGATTTGAAAATTTGCCAAAATATGGATAAAATCTACAAACAAACAGGTATTTGCCAAAAATAATTTGGAATTGTTTTGGCAAAATCTATGGCCAAACGGGGGTTTTGTTTAATCCATTGAGTTGTAAAAGCAAGATGGTTAATCCGAAGCTTGTTGCTTATAGTTGAATAAGAATTTAGGATGTGTTTGGTATAAAGGAAAATGTTTTCCTAGAATCACTCATTTTCTCTTGTTTGGTTGGTGAGTGAAAAACTTTTTCCGGAAAATAAATTTTTATGCTACTTTTCTTCCCCCCCCCCCCCCCCCAAAAAAATCCCCATATTTCCTATGCTACTCTCCCCCCCGCCCCCTCTCAAACCCCAAATACTCAACGTTTTGAGGACTCTATTTTCTTCAAAAGTTTAATTATTCTTTTAAAAATTCACACAAATCCAAAGTGACTAATGTTTGTTTTACTTTTTCACGCAAAAATAACATTGAAATTTGTGCTACATAATAACTAAAAAGAAAATACTACTATTTTTTTTTGTTGAAAAAGAAAGTACTCTTTCTACAACATGAAAAAGTACTCATTTTGTTAAAATGAGAAAATATTTTTTCTACATCATAAAAAGAAAATACTCATTTTGTTGAAATGAAAGAAATACTTTTTACTACATCATTTTGTTGAAATGAAAGAAAATATTTATTCTACATCATCAAAAAGAAAGTACTTTTTTTGTTGAAACGAAAGAAAATACTTTTTTACATCATGAAAAGAAAATACTCATTGTGTTGAAATGAAAGAAAATAATTTTTGTACATCATGAAAAAAAAAAGTGTGGGGAAGGTTGAAGAAGAATTTAGGAAAATATTTTCCCAATTGGAGGAAAATGAATTCACGAGGAAAATATTTTCCAAAACATTTAAGCCAACCAAACATGGGAAAATTGGAAAACATTTTCCGGAAAATATTTTCCTTCATACCAAACACACCCTTTGTGTTCTATTATTAGTATCTTTTCTACTCTGAAACTATAGCTGTTCTCTCGTATACATTTTTGCAATCTACATTTCCTGAGGGTCCTGGTTCTTGTGTCCAATTGGCCCTTACATTGTTTCACATATTTTGGCTTCACTAGTGGGAAATTCCAGAGTACTGTTGCAGTTATTTCGCTTCTTATCATCACTACCTTCTCTACCGTCATGTTCTAATTAACTAACGCTAGTCATCCAGTAGCAACTACCATGAGCAGTCAGGAGAAAAGAAGTTAGGTCTTTATTTTCGTACTTTTACTACTTTAAATATACTTAAATCATACTGTTTGAGCTCTTACATAATACTAGTACTATTTTTTTCATGTTCCAATCTTATTGGCTGAATTTCATGCAGTTATTACTTGTAACAAATGTTGACAATATGGAGACAGCATCCTGCATCATTGCGCCACCAGAAACAACGTATAACCTACTTTATTTTATTCTACTTTGTTAGCTTAAACTCTAACCCTCCATTCTTCCTTTGGTGTCGGACCCTAATTTTCAACTCTTCTTGACTGTAGCTTTCTTTTAAATGGAAAACGGCTGGAGGTGACGACTAAGGTGTCTGTAGTCTGTTTCTCCCACCAACTAATTTCTCTCTCTGAATGATTTTCTTGCTATCAATTTTTGGAGTTGATCAATTAGTGTAACTGCGCAAATTCAATCTCCATTATCCTGAAATTTTGCAGGACAGTATGCAGCAGCCTCCCACCAACATCACTAAAATGCTCAAATATGGTGTGAATATTCTACAAGTTGTTGGACAATTTAATGGTACCCAAACGTTTTCCCCATTGATGCCATTTTTCATGATGAATGTGCTTATCTATTATGCTATACTATTAGGAAAAAACTTTTACAGGTCATTATATTGCTGTAATTGGCATAATGAGGTTACTACCATCTTTAGAGTCTCATGGGATAAAAGATTGTGGTAGATCTCTTCCTTTAGCTTGTTCAGGTAAACCCAAATAAAAAGAAACAACGGTGCACGTGTGTTTTAGTCTGTTTAGGTGAACATATTTGATAGTTTGTGTAAGGAGATGTTTTGTATAACTTGAATAATTATTTGCTCCTACTTCATCGCAGATCTGGAAATTGTTGAGAACTCATCAAGAATCTCGCTTAACTGGCCCACCAGGTAAATTATCATATGACACAAATTTTCTTAGTCCATGTCTTGGCTTCTCTACACTTTTTTATATTTATGGATACATGTTTGAATATGAAAATGCCATGTAGCACGCACACTAAATTTATCTCCTAAATTTTCCCTAGCAGATGATGCTCACCTGGAGTTAAACACAGTCCTCTTGATACTATTTTCTGGACGGTAAAAACATACCCGCACCGGGTGTTTACACCCGACCAATAAACAAATGACACATGATTAACTTAACTAAGCCGGGTGTAAACACCAGGTGCGGGCAAGTTTTTACCTTTCTGGACCCAGTCCCACTAATCTTAATTAATTATATGGCTAGAAATCTTTGAGTTTTTCCCCTCGGATCAAGTTGGGTCGCTTGCTGACAGTTGTGTGTACTTACGATCTCAACATCAGCCTTGGAAAGGTTGCGTATTTTCTCCAGCTAGTCTTAATTTAAAAGAGTCTCTAGGATTATATGTTGCTAATATACGTAGTCACATACACATACAAACCGAGACAAACTCATGCGCATGGAGTGTCATTTTTCCTTTGTAGTCCATCCAAAGATAAATGACGAATCATTTAATAACTAGAGTTTCATCACTGATCTAACGTCAAGTTTGGTAGCTGGTTTACTTGCATATTGGTGATGATAATTGTTTGAGCGTGCATTTGGCGTCTACAAGCCTGAGTGTTTCCTGAGGTCAGGGGCGGAGGTAGAGTGCGGGATGCGGGTTCGGCCAAACCTAATAGCTTTTATTCAAACCATGTATTTGTCTTAAGAAATCTATTGAATATGTACAACTTATTAATTTAGAACCCAGAAACTTAAAAGGATTACAATTCCGAACCTTTCAAATCCTGACTTCGCCTATGCTTGAGGTCCTTTTTGAGACTAACGGGAAGTACCATTATAATGCTACCAATTATTAGTGATTATTCTTTTTTGCATTTCTGTTAATGATGTAGTGCTTGATTATCACTACTTGGAAATTCATGCAACGGAACCTATTTGGCAGTTCCTCACTGCATAAAACCAGGATGTCTTCAAGAACTAAGGATTTATCGAAATGTTGATAAGGTAACTCATGTTTTAGATCTCCTAGCAATTCTTGCCAGGTCTTGAATGAGGTAGGCAACGAGGTTGTTCCTGGAGTCGCATCTGCAAATGGATCCTGGAAACCAATTGTACAAGACAAAAGTGTCTCAAGTCAAACATACAGCAAAAGCCAATACATTAAGCAACTACGGCATGAAAGTAAATACAGCCTGAGCGCTGCGACATTGGATAAAATTCAAATGCCAAAGCCTAGGATACTTGTGCATGCTTCTGTTCCAGTTACATCAGTGAAAACAAATGCCCCGGCAGGCTACAATCAACAACCTCAAAGAACCTTTCTGGCGCCATCTTGTCTTGCAACAACTGAAGAAAGCTCAGAAATGTGTTCTGCCATGGTTAACCAGGTTAATGAACAAAGGATAGATTTGAAATAAGAGAGCTTATTGGCTCCAAGAACAAATTACTGGAGGGGCAGCCTTAGTAGCAGACCCTCTTCGGCTATATTCCAACAATTTATGTTACCACACTATGTGATCGATAGTATCCTTTTCATTCTGCGTGCTGTTTTCGCTGCTTTATTTTAATATGAAGTTATTCACCTACAATAGATAAATTCCGTATAATTGTCTGTCCAGAATCTATTTAGCTATTTTATTACTTCAACATTTTGTAAAAAATCAACTATTGCGTAGTAATTTTTAATTTCTACTTCTAAAAATAAAACTTCAACTGGTTAACTTGACTCGAAGAAAGATTGCTTGTCTAACTTTCATAGATCTAGAGGTTAGACATTTTACCTTAATGATTAATCAATTGAATTGATCCAAACCAAATGAGAGTTGGTGCGGGAAAGATAAGAACGGAGAAGGCCGAGGAAAAGGGGGTTCCTAATTATTTAATGTGATTTGCGAAAAGAGATCATGAGATGTTTTAGAGTGTTCCAGTGACATTACTAATTGCTGAAGAAGGTTCGATGCTCGAAGATGAGATCCTTGATACCATCCTCTCTGCAGTCACAGACGATAATGATAAAATGCATAAAAACCTTTCTGATACGGAAGTGACTTCTTGTCTTTCCCTAAGAGGACTCCAATTCTTAGACTTGGAATACACGTAGACTTTGTCGTTTCTATGGTGTGTATCAATGGGTTGTAAGATGGGAAGGTGGGGACGGAAGGATAAGAACAAAGAAGGGAGCACTTTCATGCATAAAGCATAGGTGAGGAAAGGTCCAGAAATAGAATGCGGGCAATCCTTGGGCAAGACATTTGAGACAAGCTCTTGTAAAATTCTGAAAGCCAACAACAATTCAACTACTTTTTGTTCCACTTCATTTTTTTGAAGGCAAAATGCGGAATATCATATATGTATTTCTTGCCTTCTTGATTCTTTCAAACCGCATATGAACTACTAGAAAGGACATTCAGCAAGGACATGTTCATTGTAACGGCTTATTTTCATTATAAAAATATTTTGAGCAGATGGGTGTGCAGGTTGGGGATTGAAGATATCTAAGACACAGTACCCATGCACAGCATAAAATATGTATTGAAAGGTCTAAAGGAAATAAAAGGAGAATTACCAATAAATTCATCAGCATTATCTAAAGCCTTCGACGCTGCAGAGAAAGCGTGGATGGCGGCCAATAGAGTTAAAACAGGGGCTTCTTTCCATTTAACATAGCAAGCAAATGATCCAAAACTTTACTTCCGGCGTCTCTCAGACCAGAGTGCATGTACTCATTAGTAATCCAAAGCCTGATTCCTGCTATCTGAGAAGCAGTCTCCATAGATAGCTTAAAGTTAACATACATGTCTTCGTAGTAAACAGCAGCTCCAACTGGTACCTGTATATAAAAAAAAGAGCCCAGGTGTTATATGAAGTATAAAACATCAGGTTACTGTAACTTCTTGTCTATTATTAGAAGTGATACGTCAAGGTAGATTAAAATCTTTAACATATTGATTGACACGAGCCTGAAATTGTCAACTTTAATAGAAATACAACATACCTTGTTATCCTCTAATGCAGCAATATCATATAATGAAGGCCAATCCTTCTTCTCTGCTAATAGCTGGGCCGCATCTTTGAATGGCCTCAAGGCATGGACTTCATCAAACAACCATGGGAATATCATCTACATGTTAAATTAAAAGGCGATCAACACTTGCTCAATATACGAAAAGTTCAAACTTTTTTCACCCAAAATAAACAAAGGGGTCTCTTAATTCCAGCTGAAAGAAATAAATGCATTCTGCAAATTTTTGACCTCAGATCAATGGTCCATCAGACTAAATGCAAAATAAACCCATGTGATATCAGCTGAATGAGTGATTTATAAAAATGTCCATAATAAAGAAGTGTAGGCTTTATTAAATCACAAAGACAAACCTCACAACTCTGATCAATAATAAGCACCTCAAGTGGGACAGAAGCTCTTAAACCCAGTACATTAAGCATATTTTCAGCAGTTCTCAGAACTGGTCCGTGGAGAATACCCTGGGTTATGATTTCGTCCCTGATATATTGGTTGTTCATATGTCGTTCCAAAATAATCCCATTGTTTAATTGATCCTTTCCTCCAAACCCCAACCAAATATCCATGACTTCTAGGAGCAGTGTGCAGTTGGAATTTTCTTATGTTATTTTCCCCATATGTGCCTCACAGAGGAAGTGTGAACTAGGGAAGATTTGACAGTCAATCCTGTTGAACTCTAACCATAGTGTTTCTTTGCATTTGTCCTCTGAGAATTGAACTCTCACCACTGAGGGTCTGCTACTCTTCTTCTCTCTTAGTCATTCAAAAATCACCATTTCCAGCAATTTGAACTCTTAATTAACACCATAATTAAAATCTCTTTCATTTACAAAATGAGAAAGCAACTAGGAAGAAGACGAAGAAGAAAATTAAACTTAGCTAAACAGAAAATTGAATTGTTTCTATTAAGAGAATCAATTTAGGTAAAGCAAAATCAAGAACAAGGTAGCAGTAGCTATATACATCTGCAGGAAGTTAAAGAATTATGTCGGAACTTGAACTAAGGGAAATAGATAGGATGTGCAAGGATGAGCATATACATCATAGTTGCTCATAAACAAACTGATATTAATATAATTTTAGACTCTATGGTCTATGCCACATCTCTACTGTGCCGTCAATGTGGAGGTCAGATCATCACAAAACATAAAGCGGAAGTAAAACTTTTGTTTGATGCTTGCTTCATATTATCGCGGTTCTTAACTAAAAAGCGTCCACATTGTGTCTTACCTCTCCAGTAAAAAGTACGGGGCGGCTGTTTTTTGCTGCCTCAATTGCGTTGAATTTGTTGTCATTTTCAGCCCTAATTCTGTGAGCAGACCACATTGACGACGCACCCTTCATATCAGAAAAGGCCAATGAATTAGACAGTAGCATGCATGCATGCAGAAAATAGGTACCCAAAACTATAGAAATAGATGCAGAAATTCCTTTAGCCAAGTGGTCACACTGTTGTAGCCATACTCCTATTGAAAGTTTACCTGGCAATATATGCTTTCATGCAAAAGAGCATATAAAGGATTTGCATCAAATGCTATCCATCTCTCATACTGCAATGCCACAAAGAGTTCAAATCAGCAGATATCTCATCCAGCTCCTGCACTTCTAAATATATCTCGAATTACCAAGAAAATGCTGGCAGCTCATTCTCACAAAATGGGCTGGAATTTCAGATCCTTAGCATCTCCTAAATGGCAAAAAATCTCACAGTCTACAGTAACAAATATGAAAAACTCTGTTTACTTGTCAACAGACGGAAAGACACAGCACTTCTACAGTTATCATAACACCTATATGTCATCACCAAAGTCATCATGAGCTGCTAAAGGCTTAAATATGTCATTATCCAGGATAATCCACATCTGAAAGAACTTTATTTTTGTCCAGCATCTTAAATTAACTTTTACCATGCAACAGAATATCAATTTTCTAGAGAAACAAAACTGATAATAACTTAACATGACATTTAGTTTCTGGTTCATAAGAGATCAGACATTGCACATGAAAGATTTTTGCATTCTTCCTTAACAGGATGTTCGCTCGTGTTCTTTTCTCTTTCCTCCCTTTATTTTTGTATTTCTTCGTTTGAAGTCAAATCAGGATTAATTAGTCATGAATTATCCTATTCAAAAATCAACACAAAGATAGTCATTAGGAGTACCATATAAACAAACAAAGAAGAACGCGGGCCACTGAAAATTTTTAAACTGATGAAACTGTACAGAAAGCATTTGAACTCAATGTAAAAAAATTCAAGGAGGATATCTATGGCAGCATGTTTAGTTCATGAACCATGTTTACTAATTGCTGAACAAGATCTCAAGTTTTTCGCAATATTAATCAACTTAAACTCAGAGAATAAAAATTCACTATTTTTTTTGTAACAACAATATCTCACAGCATTCAAGAAGTAGTCACTGATTCTCCTTTTTGCTCCTTGAACTATTACAGGATCCCAGGCTCTCTCAAACCTATAAGCATAGTATGGAAGTCAAAGATTCAAATGTATGATATTTACTGGGAAAAAGAAAAGGAGGAGATGGCAAAATGATGGCTTACAGGTAATGCAATCGTTCAAAACCGGTACTAGATCCTAGACCCGAGAGACCAAGAAGCTGTAGTCCTCGAGGTGTTAAGATGCCGCCAGATGGAAGAGGCACCTATGTCACACACAGAGAAAAGGAGGGAGATAGGGTAGGGTGCAGAGAGATAGAAACATTAACATTATTGGAAAAGTATGTATCAGATGGACTCATATGAAAAAAGTAATTGTATACAAGCATAATTCCCTTACCCCTCCTCCTTCAGATTCTGCCAGGTAATTTACGACATCACGAACAATTTCAATATCCTGCGGAAACCTCTTGTAATATTTTTCATTCTGATGAACAAGCTGCTCAAAGCCTGCCTTGTAAACAGCATCAGCTGTGCATCCTTTTCCAATTGGAGGGAGTCCGCCAGTTATAAGAGCATGTTTGAGTCCTTTGGGAGCAAAACTCAAGTAAGTAACTGCACAAAATCCTCCGAAGCTCTGCACAATTATGGATCCAATCACAAGCCAGCGATTTCAAGCACAACTAACATCAGAATTAAGACTTCCATACATCATATGAGATGATAGTTGTACCTCAAAAGATATTTTCAAATAAATTTTTAGAAAATATATACTCCGTAATAAAAACGAAAATTGAAAAAATTGTTCCTGCAGTAGTCTTTTTTAACAACTTATTGAGAGAATACACGATGACATGTTAGGATCGGGAACCCGGATAGTGCGGAATTTAGCCAAACAACGGTATAATGACAATAACAAAGACAATGTAAGTTGATAATAACGGCAATTAAAGAATATAAAGAAGACACAAATTTAACGTGGTTCGGTCAAGGTGACCTACGTCCACAAGCGGAGAGAAGCAATTTCACTATATCAACAAGAGTACAAAAGAGAGTACAAATTAGAGTAAATACTCTAATTAATCCCAAATACCCCAAGAGAATAACCTCACAAAATCACTCCAAAGAAAAGGTTCACACAAGTGTTTCCCAACACTCACTCTCTTACAAAATACTCTATAATGAAATAAATGGGGAGAAAGAAAGACAAGAGTGAAAAGCTTTTGAATTGGTGTGTTTACAAATAAGGAGAAACTCCTCTATTTACAGCAAGAAATCCTTAGTCTAATAATGGATATTATGTCATGGCAAATGTCATGATCCACAAATTTGTTATAATGGATATTATGTCATGGCAAATGTCATGAACCACAAATTTTTTATAATGGATATTATGTCATGGCAAATGTCATGAAAATTTGGCCATATTACAAATCTCCACCTTGGCCTAATTTCAGCTTATATATAGTAAATTTGCTCCACCTTCTCCGCAAAAACCCCAATGGGCAAAATCATTCTTCATAAATGCCAATCAAGTTCAGGCAAAGCTTGAACTTGGACACTGGAAGAGGTTTTGTGAACATGTAAGCAGGATTGTCTCTAATGTTGATCTTCTGAACAGAGACTTTTCTTTCAGCAATGGTTTCTCGGATGAAATGATACTTTATATCAATGTGCTTCGTCCTCTCGTGATACATTTGATCTTTAGTCAAGTGAATGGCACTTTGACTATCACAGAAAATGGTAATACCACTTTGGTGTAAACTGAGTTCCGCAAATAGACCCTTCAACCATAAAGCTTCTTTGATCGCCTCGGTCACTGCCATATATTCTGCTTCGGTAGTAGATAAAGCTACTACATGTTGTAATGTAGCTTTCCAACTAATAGCGCAACCACCGATGCAAAATACATAGCCTGTCAGTGATCTTCTTTTGTCAGGATCACCTGCATAATCTGAGTCTACAAAACCAACCAAAGTGTTAGTATTTCTCCCAAACTCCAAACATGTATTTGAAGTACCTCGCAAGTATCTGAGAATCCATTTCACAGCATGCCAATGTGCTTTACCAGGGCAAGCCATATACCGGCTTACCGCGCTCACTGCTTGTGAAATGTCTGGACGTGTACAAACCATTGCATACATAATACTGCCGACTGCACTGGAATAAGGAACCTGTGCCATGTACCTCTCTTCTTCCTCTGACCGCGGGGACTGAGCAGCTGATAACTTAAAATGAGCAGCAAGAGGGGTACTAACTAGTTTAGCATCTTTCATGCCAAACCTCTCCAAGACTTTCTCCAAGTACTTCTTCTGGGTCAGAAATAGCCTGTTAGCTTTTCGATCTCTTTTGATCTCCATGCCAAGGATTTTCTTAGCTGCTCCCAAATCTTTCATCTCGAATTCACTTTTCAGCTGACTTTTCAAATTATGAATTTCTGTTAAATCCTTAGCAGCAATGAGCATGTCATCAACATATAATAATAGGTACACAAATGAACCATCATTTAACTTCCGGAAGTAAACACAACTATCATACATGCTCCTCGAATAACCATGACCCAACATAAAGGAATCAAACTTTTTATACCATTGTCTTGGAGACTGCTTTAATCCGTACAAGGATTTCTTCAACAAGCAAACATGATCTTCTTTTCCTTCAATTTCAAATCCTTCGGGTTGATGCATGTATATTTGTTCCTCAAGTTCGCCATGTAAGAAAGTTGTCTTAACATCAAGTTGTTCTAATTCCAAATCATACATGGCAACGAAGGCAAGCAAGACACGAACAGAGCTATGTTTAACAACAGGTGAGAAAATATCATTAAAATCAACTCCTTGTACCTGACTATAGCCCTTTGTAACTAATCGTGCCTTATACCTCGCATCTTCAACCCCTGGAATGCCATCCTTTTTCTTGAAGACCCATTTGCAACCAACAATTCTTTTTCCTGATGGCGGCTTCACAAGAGACCAAGTACCATTCTTGTGGAGAGACTCAATTTCTTCATTCATTGCAATCAGCCACTTGGCTGAGTCAGCACCAGAAACTGCTTCTGAATATTTTGATGGTTCTCCAATTTCTTAAGTTTCCTGTGCAACTGAAAAGGCAAATACAACATAATCTCCAAACCTTAGTGGTTGTTTACCTTCTTTTCTTGGTCTATGTTTGGCTATAGAATACTCCTCTTCTTCTGGTTCAACTTCAGGAGTCTCAACTTCAGGAATTTCAGCTTCTGTCTCAACTTCAGGAGTTTCAACTGTATTTTGCTCCAAAGTTGATGAGCTTGGCTCAAAAGGAATGCCAACCTCAATCTCCACCTGGTTCTGTGTACACTTTCCTTTATCTGTATCACAAGAACTAGAAGACTCTTTTCTAGAATGTAACATAAAGGATTCATCAAAGGTTACATCTCTGCTAATTATAAATTTTGGTGCCATGGGATCAGGATACCATAGTCGGTATCCTTTCACCCCAGATGCATACCCAAGGAAAATGCACTTTTTATCCCTTGGCTCTAATTTTCTATCATTTACATGCATGTATGCAGGGCAACCAAATATCTTTAAATCAGAATAATTAGCAGGAGTGCCTGACCACACTTCCTCTGGAGTCTTAAAGTTCAAAGGTGCAGAAGGAGCTTGGTTGACAATATAACAAGCTGTAGAGATAGCTTCTGCCCAAAAGGCGTTTGTCACCCCAGAATTTGAAATCATGCAACGAGCCCTTTCCAAAAGAGTTCTATTCATCCTTTCTGCCACACCATTTTGCTGAGGTGTCATTCTCACAGTACGATGTCGAGCAATTCCTTCATTCTTGCAAAATTCGTTAAATTCATCATTACAAAATTCCAAGCCATTATCTGTTCTAAGCCGCTTAACCTGTTTTCCTGTTTGCTTCTCAATCAAAATTTTCCATTGTTTGAAATTTAAGAAAACATCACTTTTATTTTTCGGAAAATAAACCCAAACTTTCCTTAAATAATCATCAATGAAAGTTAACATATACCTGGCACCACCTTTTGATGGGGTACGTGAAGGACCCCAAAGATCTGAATGAATGTAATCCAAAGTACCTTTTGTTCTATGAATCGCTGGAGATTTGAAGCTAACTCTTTTCTGTTTCCCGAACACACAATGTTCACAGAACTCCATATTTCCGGTACTTTGGCCACATAAGAGACCTCTTTTGCTGAGGATGGAAAGACCTTTTTCACTCATATGCCCCAATCGCATATGCCACAATTTGGAGATGTCAGAATCTGATTTATCTGATATTGAAACTGCAGCAGCACCTGTAACAGTATATCCCAAAAGAGTATACAACGTACCAGATCTGCGTGCTTTCATGATCACAAGAGCACCATGAGAAATTTTCAGAACTCCACATTCACCTGTGTACTTGCACCCAAGAAATTCTAGAGTGCCCAAAGAGATGAGATTTTCTTCAAGTCAGGAACATGTCTAACATTGGTGAGAGTTCTCACCACACCATCGTGCATTTTGATTCGGACTGTACCTTTCCAAAAACTTTGCAGGCAGCATTGTTGCCCATCAAGACAACTCTACCTCCAATAGATTCATATGTGCTAAATAAATCCCGACTGGGACACATATGATAAGAACAACCCGAATCTAAAATTCACTCATTGTTAGATTTGAAACTATTATTAGTTGCTAAAAAAATAGTTCTCTCAGTCTCATCAGCAGCTACACTTGCTTCGACAGTGTCAGTATTTTTGTGCTCATTTTTCTTTTCTGTATGCTTTTCTTTGTTTTTCAATTTAAAGCATTCAGAAATAATGTGACATTTCTTATGACAATATTTGCACATGACATTTCTGTATCTAGATTTTGACCTTGATTTAGGTTTCTCACTACTTGAATCTTTCTTATTGGATCTACCTCTTATGAATAAGCCTTCCCCTTGGTTCCCACTAGTTTCCCCAGTAATATCTCTATCTATTTGTTCTTTTGATTTCAAAATAGATTTGATATCTTTATAAGAGATATTATCATTTCCATAAAGCATAGTATCTCTTATATGTTTAAACGATTGGGGTAAGAAAACTAGCAATAACACAACTTGATCCTCATTCTTTGATTTCAGCATCTATGTTACTTAAATCCATAAGAAGAGAATCAAAAGTATCAAGATAAGTAAGTATAGAGGTACCTTCAGCCATACGAAAAGTGTAAAGTTTTTGCTTTAGATAAAGCCTGTTTTCTACTGTTCTTTTCATATATAAGGTTTTAAGCTTTTCCCATATGCCTTTGGCTGAGCTTTCTGCTGCAACTTCACGCAAAACCTCATTTGAAAGATTTAAAATAATACCTGCTTTTGCCTTTTTGTCTATGACGACAAACTCCTCGTCCGTCATTTTATCCAGCATCTTCTCCTTTCCTTGCAGTGCCAAATCTAAGCCATCCTGAATTAGGATAGCTTCCATCTTTAATTGCCACATTCTGAAGTTTGCACTTCGGTCAAATTTCTCAACATAAAACTTTGTTAGAGTCATTTTGGCTGTTTAAACTAACCCGGTTAGATATGGCTCTGATACCAATTTGTTAGGATCGGGAACCCGGGTAGTACGGAATTTAGCCAAACAACGGTATAATAACAATAACAAAGACAATGTAAGTTGATAATAACGGCAATTAAAGAATATAAAGAAGACACAAATTTTTCGGTCAAGGTGACCTACGTCCACAAGCGGAGAGAAGCAATTTCACTATATCAACAAGAGTACAAAAGAGAGTACAAATTTAGAGTAAATACTCTAATTAATCCCAAATACCCCAAGAGAATAACCTCACAAGATCACTCCAAAGAAAGGGTTCACACAAGTATTTCCCAACACTCACTCTCTTACAAAATACTCTATAATGAAATAAATGGGGAGAAAGAAAGACAGGAGTGAAAAGCTCTTGAATTGGTGTGTTTACAAATGAGGAGAAACTCCTCTATTTATAGCAAGAAATCCTTAGCCTAATAATGGATATTATGTCATGGCAAATGTCATGATCCACAAATTTGTTATAATGGATATTATGTCATGGCAAATGTCATGAACCACAAATTTGTTATAATGGATATTATGTCATGAAAAATGTCATGAAAATTTGGCCATATTACATGACATTAAGATAGAAAAACCAAATACTGAAAAGCTTCAAAGCTATCGGACCTGTCCAAGTATTGTCCAAGGTCCAGCACCAGGGACAAGACGTTTTCGGATGAACTCGGCATCATGTACTATATTATCAGCTCGGAAATGTCTCAAGTAGTTAACTAAATCCTCTAGTCTTTTTTAACAACTTATTGAGAGAATACACGATGACATTAAGATAGAAAAACCAAATACTGAAAAGCTTCAAAGCTATCGAACCTGTCCAAGTATTGTCCAAGGTCCAGCACCAGGGACAAGACGTTTTCGGATGAACTCGGCATCATGTACTATATTATCAGCTCGGAAATGTCTCAAGTAGTTAACTAAATCCTCAGCAGACTTCACTTGTGACATAGACGATGGTGTTAACGGTGTTGATAAACCTGTTCCTCTCTGCAGCGAAAGCATCAGCAGAAGGAATACAGAGAACTGCCTATGTCACTATGGTTGAGAGACAGAAAAAGAGAGAGAGAGAGTACCTGATCCATTAAAACTACACGGTACTCCTCACATGCTCTGCTTATCCATCCTCCAGCTTCAGTTGGTCTTGGGCATTCAAAGCCCGGTCCACCTTGCAAATATAGTAGATATGGCAGAGGTTGTTCCTCCTTACCAACTGCAATGTACTTGATAATCAGTAGAGAAAATAAATTAACCAAAAACTGTTCTTAAAAGAAAATAACAGTCGGCTAATCATGGAATCAATATATAAGCGTGCTAAAGTACATAACTTATTAACTTAACAGAACAAATGTAAGACAAGTATTTTGAAGCTAATAGCTTAAGCAGTATTTGGAAAACTTCTTCTAGTACCTTACATATCAGTTAAGCTGAAATTTAGAGCTTTTACTTCTAAATATTACTTTTGTAGTTCTTTATAAGCTAAGCCAAGACCAAACACTGCCTAAAATAAGAATCAAATAGAATCAACACATAAGCACGCCAATACATAAGTTAACCGAACAAATGTGAATCCTTCAATCAAACAACTACACCTCAATCCAAAATAAGTTGAGATCCACAATATGAAGTTTCTCACTATTTATTCAGAAATAGAATATTTTTACAAGCAATCGTTCTACTTAGACAGAGTAAAGTAGTAAACAAATGCAAAATCCATGATGATGAACATTGGGAACCGAATAAGAGTAATACCAGTAACGACTTCCCGAGCGAAGACTGTGATTTTAGGAGAGGAAGAGTCATCAAGAGAGTAGTCGAGAGGAACGATGAATCGGTGATCGCGTAACCGTAGGTCGGGAACGGAGTACCAACCGCCAGCGACGTGGTCCGGCGTGGATTTGCCGTCGACGGTGGCCGTCTTGTTGGCGGCCATGGCGCTTAGTTCTGAAGGAGTAGTGGAGAAGTGGAAGTGGAGATACTTTGTTCGAAGTGGAGAGAGCGAAAAAATGGGAATAGAAAATGGGAATGGGAGGTGAAGATGGAGGAGTGGCTTTATCAACGATGAATGAAGTGCCCGCATTTTGACTTCCTAAGTTTACTCTATTGGTCACGAGTTATCTTCACACACTCAAAAAAAAAAAGAATTTATGCGTTGAATTAATTATTAATCATTTACCTTAGAGGAAAATAGAAGAGTTAGTTACATATACTAAACTCGTAAGCTAATCTTTTACTAGAAAAAAAGGTGAAAAACCATAAGAATGAGTGAAGTGTTATGTTTTTTTCGTTATTTGACTATACTAGTCTTAGAACGCGCGTGTATCTTTTCTCAATAAGTATACTTATAAAAAATATACATAAATATTATATTAAAAGTTTTGTTTAAACTATAAAACAAAAATAAAAATTCTGAAAATGGTGAGTATTAATTCAGACAACTAACTCACAAAAAACAAAAGGGCAAAATAGAACTTCTCAAGCATTAGTTATTATCCAACTTAATTTTTTTTTTAATTTTATAATTTCATCACTTCAATTTTACCAATTAAAGTATCATACTTCCTTTTTACTTACCAAGTTCATGCACTCATCACTACCAATAATACATTTTTAAATTCTACAAACTTTATTATGGAGATATATGTTAAATTAATAATTATGTATGTTGTATAAGATCTATTTGTACTCGTAGGCATTATAGAAATAATATTAAAAATTATGACGACAAGCAAAATATTTAAATAAGTAAAATTTTACTCAATTTTAAATTTTTAAATATTAAATATTTTTGCATAATTCAAATGGCGAGAGCGATTAATAGCTAAAATTTTGATTAATGTCAAGATCTAAAATATTAAAAAAAAAATTAAATGACAATTTTAACCAATAGTACATTCTAAAAATACTATCAAATCTTTTGTGAAATAAGACTTGTTCGACAAACAATTTGAGAAAAATTCATTTATAGTCACTCGGGCCAAACTTTTAACACCCGATAGCCCAAAATTATAATATACAATAGCCCAAAAGTAATTCTAGTGGCTAGCCCAAAAGTACTTAACTAAGAGGCTCAGATCTGCAAAGACAGATCGCGGAAAAAGAGAGGCGACCACGCCAAGGCTGCAAAATCACTGATTGCATGCAAAGTAAAAACCTTTGAATCGTCGGTCGTTCGGTGATTTGCCAGGCCAAGATACGGGTCGGATAGTCTCTATGCCTGATCCAGTTAGCCCAGAATTCGGATAAAATATCATCACTGTCTCAATTGTTATGTACCAGAAAAGAGGAACTAAAATCATAGAAACAGAGACAGAGAAAGATAGATTTGGCTGTTATTATTGATTGATGCTAAAGAAATGACTATATAGTAGTAGTACGTATTTTCAGGAATTCAAGGGCTGTTGAATTTGTTTTAAAAGTGGAAAAAGAAAATCATTGGCTAAACAGAGAGGGGCAACCACCCTTTGAATAAAAATCCCCCTCACTTGTCGTTTGGTGAATTAGCGTCTCGTTCAACGACTTAAGGTCCCGAGCAGCTTTGTGATGTGTATTATGACTTGCGTGTGTGATCGAGTTTGGTTTTCGAACGATTCGGAATCAAATTGGAAGAGCAATTCTTAATTAATAAGCTTAAAAGAAAAGAGTTGACCGAAGAGTTGACTTTTGAGCAAACGACTCCGAAATAGAATTTTGATGAATTCAATAGCTCCGTATGGTAATTTTGGACTTAGGAGTGTGTCCGGATATTTATTTGGAAGTCCGTAGTTAATTTTGGTTTGAAATGGCGAAAGTTAAAAATGGAAGGTTTGGAAGTTTGACCGGGAGTTTTACTTGGGTGATATCGGGGTCGGAATGTAATTTCAAGATTTGGATTAGCTCTGTTATGTCATTTGAAACTTGCATGCAAAATTTGACGTCATTCCAGGTTAATTTGACATGTTTCGACACGAGTTTTGGAAGTTGGAAGATTTAGAAATTCATGAGTTCGATTTGTGGTGCGATTAGTAGTTTGACGTTGCTTGATGTGGTTTGAGGACTCGAGCAGGTCCGCGTTATATTTTAAGACTTGTTGGTATGTTGAGTTGAGGTCTCGGGGGCCTCGGATGTATTTTGGGGTGAGTTTTGAACGAGTTTGGGCATTTCGGTACTTTGATGCTGTTCTAGAACAGTTGAAGTGCGGAGGGAGCATTTTGGAGTGCTGAGGCAAAACATTATGTGCGGACCTTAGAGGAAAATTGTGGACCGCAAAAATCCTCTTGCGGCCGTAGAAATCCTCTTGTGGCCGCAGAAAGGAGAATTTGCAGGTTCGACAGTCTAATTTCGGAAGCTTATATCTTTTGATCTATAAGGAATATGGAGATGATACAAAAATAAAAGTGTATCCCTTTGAGTCTAGTTTTCAGAAAGTTAAACCATTTATTATTTGGACATTTGTATAGAAAGTTATGATTAATTTACTAAATACCGATAGTGTAGATATTGCTGAACTGCGACCGCACAATTTGGGTTGCGGCCGCAGAACATGGGATGTGCGGACCACACAAAAATGTGCGGTCAGCACTTTGGAGGTTAGATGTGGTACCATATAAATGAGGTTTTTATCTCATTTTTCAATCTTGGACCTAGAGAGCTTGGTTTGTGGCGATTTTTCGTAGGTTTTTCAAGAAAATCATCGGGGTAAGTGATTCTAACTCGGTTTTGGCTATATTACATGAATTCATTATTGTTTTTATTATTTAATTAGTATTTTGAGATAAAAATTTTGGGAGAAATTATAAAAATTTCACAAAAACAAAGTTTTTGGATTTGAATGTCGATTCAGAGTCGGATTTGAATGAAACTAATATAGTTGGACTCGTATCAGAATGGATGTTCGGATTTCGTAAATATTTTGTCAGGTTCTAAGAGGTGAGTCCCGCGTTGACTTTCAGTTGACCGTTTAATACGAAATTTTAAGTTGACCTTATATTATCCGGAATTATTTTCGATAAATTTTAATGAAGTTATACAATTAATTTGGATAGATTTGAGTTGCCTGGAGGTCAATTCAAGCAAGAAGGTTATTTTGGAATATCGACTAACTTCAAAAAGATAAGTATCTTGCCTAACTTTGAGTGAAAAAATTACCCCTTAGGCGTTGAGTCATATGTGTCATTTGTGTAATGTGAAAGTCGTATACGCGAGGTGACAAGTATGTACTCAGACTTATATGTGCAAATTTTATTGGTTTAAAGTCTTAGGCATTTTTATGTATTACATTGGAAATTTGCTGGCACTTATTAATCCTTATTTGTCATGCCTCACTCTTTGGTTGTCGAATTTGTTTTATATGATAATTTGGTGTGATTGCTACTTTGATTTTTATGTGAATTTCGTGTGCTTGTTGAATTGACATTTCCCGAAAATAATTACATTATGGATTTTCTATCTGTAAATAATTTATTAAATAAGTTTAAAAGGAGACATTAATCTATTTGCCAAAAATTTGGATTAAAGAAGGCGTTGTTCCTTGATGAATTACTTTCTAGTTCATGTTGTTGAAATTGGTATTGAGTTATAAAGGTCGTAAATCATATTGAGGTAAAGTATTAAATTGTGAAATATTATTCTGTTGAGTTGTTCACTCCCGTATTTTTTTTTGTTAAGATTTTGTGCACATTATGGTCGAGTCATGGGCTCCTTATTGTGAAAAATAATGTATCGTTGATTTCTGTGGCAAGTTATAATATTTGAGCACTTGAGGTGTAATTTATGAGATGTTGTGATAATTGAGCACTTGAGGTGCAATTTATAATATGTTGTGATATTTGAGCACTTAGGTGCAAGTTGTGTTATGTTGTGATATTTGGGCACTTGAGGTGCGATGTGCGAAATATTGTGATATTGATATGCATGCGGTGATATAAGGTTAGGGTATTGAAACGCATGCGGTGAGTTAAGGTGGGCTTGATACGCGTGGCTAGTAGGGGAACTACTAGAAATCATGCGGTGTGATAAGGTGGGCTAAAACGTAGGATACTATTTCGAAAAAAATAATTTTTAAAAACTAAATGTGAAGGCTCCTCCGATGATATAAGGAAAGATTGAAATTTATTTATGATTTGGGACTCCGAGGTGGTATCTCGGGAGTGCCTTTTGGTGAAATTTATTTATGATTTGGGACTACGAGGCCGTACCTTGGGAGTGCCCTTTGATAATATTTCTCTATGGTTGCACTTGCCTTTGGTTATTTTATTTTTTCGTGATATGTAAATTATTGTGTTCTTCCGTGATGTATTATTTGAATTTATTATGTGTTTTGTATTCCTTGTTGTATTGTGTTGTCTTTGGCCCTTCGTACGAGACTCTGAGGATTTGTGTTTCTGGTTTTTACTGGTTTTCGAGGTTTGAGTTATTTTGAATAAAAGAAATTGCTATTATGTTTTAATTTAATAAATTTTGAATCCAAATCGGTAGCTATCCGAAGCTTCATTTTATTTGAAATGTCATTCTCTTCACCCAAACGAGTTTGAAAATAAACTCATTTCTTTGTTGATTTCTTATTTGGTTTAAAAATTGTAAACTTACTTTATTGAAAATAAATTGATCCTGCAGATCTTATATACATTAATATTTTGGTACGTGAGTTGTCCGTGCGGTTGTAATAGAGATATGGACATAAGGTACCGTAAAAATATGAAAGTGGGTTGAGACCCGTATTTTATGATTTGAAATGAGGTGTCAGGAGTGACTTTTATTTGAAAGAATTATATTCGAAAGGTTTTTATTTGAAGAGCTTATATGTGAAAGATTTATATTTGAAGGACTTACATTTGAAAGATGTATATTTTGAAGGACTTGATTAATTGGTTGTACTTGTGTTCATTATTTTCTTGAGCAATATTTATGGTGTTCTTGTTGCCTTGCTGTTTATATCACTAGTTGATTATTGTTGTTATCGCTGCTATTTGTCTTTCTATTATTTTTGTATGTTATATTGCACAAGTTATTTGACTAGTGAGTGTCTTGACTGTATCTCGTCATTACTCCACCGAGATTAGTCTTGATACTTACTGGGTACCGAATGTGGTGTACTCATACTACACTTCTGCAGATTTTTGTGCAGATTCAGGTATTGAAGATATCGGATTCGGACAGAGGTTGGAGTGTGATCGCAAGGATTTAAGGTATAGTTGCTTGGTCGTCGCAGTCCCTTTGAGTCTTTCTATTTTATTGTACTGTCAACTATTATTCGAACAATATTGTATATTTGATCCTTCATATCATTGCATGCATTCAATTAGAGTTCGTGACTCAGTATTACCAGTTTTGGGAGGTTGTTATATTTGTTTTCGCTTTTATTTTCGACACTTGTTTTAAATTATATGTTTAAAAAAAATGGCTTCAACTGAAATTGTAATCGGCTTACCTAGTCTTAGAGACTAACTGACTAAGTGCCATCATGACGCTTGAGGTGGGATTTTGGGTCGTGACAATAAATTTTCACATATATGGCATTAGTTGATTTTGATGGGAATCATAATTTCAGGCCCACCATTACTATATATTTACATGGATATTTATGTATTTCTTTCGATGAAAATAGATTTGAATACTGGTATATTATAAAATATATACAAAATAGACTGTCACTATACAAAAATTATATAAAATAGACTGTCACTATACAAAATATATACAAAAATAGACTATCATTATACAAAAAATATACTAAATAGGCTGTCAATATACAAAATATATACAAAATAGACTCTCACTATACAAAAATATACTAAATAGACTGTCACTATACAATTTATATACAATAGATTGTCACTATACAATATATATATACAAAATAGACTGTCACTATACAAAATATATACTAAATAGACTGTCACTATACACCAAATATATAAAATAGTCTATCACTGTACAACAAATATATAAAATAGATATTTTGGACTAGTAGATGTAATATGTTTGAGTCGGAGGGCCATTTTGTGTCAATGGTAAAAAATATGAGCTATTAAAATTTTGAGGGGCTATAGAGGGTAGTTTACTCAAACAATTTTGTGGAAACACATGATTATGATCTTGAGTAAATGACGATGTATGGCCGTCCAAACGTTTTAATAACCCATATTTTCATCTTTGACCCGAAATAGCCTTTAGGCCTAACTCTTTTGCAAGTTGTAGCCACAATTCCCAATGCACTTAATTCTTATTTCCTACTCCTCTATTTATTTCTTATTCTCCTCCCACATCCATCATCGATATAATCACCACCAATCCAGCTAATCTCCATCGACTTCCTCACATCATCGCTCCAGATTATCTCTACCACTGATCTCACTACCACCGATTCACCATATTTCCATAAGTAAATCTTCATCTCCCTCTCAAAACACACTCAAATCTCAAACCCAAAATCAAATCGAGACCAACAACCATCCCTTGCGAATAGGAAATTTATAGAAATAATTTTTCTTTGCCTAAAACATCTCCACCACTACCTATCATCGATGATAATTTTATTATCCTCCGTGTTACTTCCTTCACTTCTATAAAAGTCATGCAATTCTAGATTTATAAGGGATTATAGCAAAATACTTGGCTAGTGATATCTATCGACCATGGTTGCGATATGATAAAGACTCCGTTGACCTTCCCTTTTGCTTTCCTTTTCGGCTCCGACTTCTTTGCAACGACCTTACAAATGTATAGATAATATATATATGTTGTATAATAAGTGTATATGCACTATTATACAATTTGTATATACTGTTTATACAATATTAATGTTATTGGTGTGTTGTTGGTGTTTTACGAGCCGTTTTGGAGGTTGGGGCTTCATGATTCTTTTAGGATGAATTTATGTGCATTTCCTAGGAAGAAGTAAAAGGTGAAGTATATTTGTGAAGGTGGTTGTTGTTGCTATCTTCTTCTTCTTCTTCTTCTTCTTCTTCTTCTTCTTCTTCTATGGATTCTAAAGGTATTTGTATATGAGATTTATAATTAATGTATCTCATGTACAATAAATATATATTTAGTGTATCTTTTCTATAATATCTATGTATCTATATACACTTTGGAGTTTTTATACAGTATACATTGATTATACTATTTCAACTATGATAATTTTTTCAGTCTTTGGGTTATTTTTGGTGAGCAAAAAAAAGATATGGAATTGTATATACACTATTATATTGTATAAATTTTGTATATAAAGTGTATCATATATTTTCAGTGTAACCCTAAATCCTAATGTATCTTTAGCGTATCCTAAGCGTTTTAGTGTATCCAAAGTTTATATATTTCTTATTAAAAAAGTATATATATTGCTCTATAATGTATAAAAAATGTATATATTATTCTACAATGCATAAGAAGTGTATATATTATTTTACAATATATAAAAAGTGTATTTACTAGTGTAAAATGTGTATATTGTGTGGACAACATATACGTCACCTTTTTCTTTTTCTTCTTATATTATGAATATTTTTGCTTATGCAATAGCATATTTTTTAGATTAGATCAATAAAAATTTTAGGTTCTTAGTAAAATATAAAAAGACTACAATTTATGTGTAATAGGAAGGAGTTTGGTAGTTGGAGAGGTGAAAATGCTCAAAACTTACCCAAAAAAAAGAAAGAAATCCTAAACATAAAAGGAGGTGAAAGTGTTTGAAATTATTTCCGTGTGTCATAACAAACAAAAAAAATCCTAAAACCTAAAAGAAACTTTTTTATGGACTTAAAAGGAATAGAATCAAAAACTAAGGATCCCAAATGCAAAAGAGAGTTCAAACTGATGTAAATATTTTTTTAGACACTTTACAAAAAGATTAGGCGGCCACTGAGTTTTTTTTTGTTTTAGTTGCTAGCCCTTGTAATTGATTTTGGGCTATTAATTGTATGGTTTATTTTGTGGCTATCGATTGTCATTAGTTTTTTTCGGATGGCTATAAATGATAATAGCTCAATGATCTTTGTGCTCCTTTTGCTATGTTAATCATTCAAGCTAATGATAAATTATTCTTCCAGCTATCTCATAAGAATCTCAAATTTTATATCTAATAGTCGCACTCACTCAAAATTTATGCATAATTGTCCGGCTCTCACCAAGCTGATGCCTAAATGGCTAAATTTTATGTCTATCAAAACTTTTAAATGCAATATAATGACAATACTATTGCAAACTTCAAAACAAAATAGAACATAGAAACTAAAAGCTCGATGAATCCTATATCACAAGTACATTGATAGGGAAAATATCTTTTTGTGAGTTTGATTAGGAAGAATAATGGTTGCGCTTCATTAATCGGAATTATATTTTCACTTTGACTATTTTGAATTATGGATAACCTTCATATGTAATTCAAACCACATAATACATGGCACTTTATTAATGCATGTCACGCCCCAAAATCCTAACCTGTCGTGATGACGCATATCTCGATATTAGGCAAGCCGATAATATCAATAAACAATAATTTCTTTTAAGTTTGAAAATATAATATTTAAATACAATACAAAATCCCACAAATACTGATACTAACACTCCCCAAAATCTGGTGTCACTGAGTACATGAGCATCTAATATGAATACAAGTCTGGAAAAATACGGTCTATAATAGTTTAAGACCAAAATACGGTAAACAAGAAGATAGGGAAGGAGAGACAAGGTCTGCGAAACACGGCAACTACCTATGAATCTCCGAAAGATCAACTGTACGACAGAAGCAATACCCGCTATGTCCCGAAGCACTTGGATCTACACACAAAGTCCAGGGTATAGTATGAGTACAACCAACTCAGCAAGTAATAATAATAACTAAGGAACTAAAGATAGTGACGAGCTACACAGTTATAGTTCACTTTCAGTAATTCCAGCAAAGAATAGACATGTTTTCAAGTTCAGCAGTTTAAGTAAAATCAATTTTATACAGTTCATGTTCATGTAATCTCGATATAGAATCTTTCAGAGAATTTCACAACAATGATAGATAGCAACTAAATGCAACAACAAATGAAAAGCAAGTACAGCCTCTCAGGGAAACAGTCACTCAACTCGTCACAACAGCTCAACCACTCAACTCTCAGCCCTCAACACTCACACTCAATGGGTACCCGCGCTCACTGGGGGTGTACAGACTCCGGAGGGACTCCTACAGCCCAAGCACGATAATTCGCACGGACAACTCACGTGCTGCACGGACAACTCACGTGCTATAATATCCTGTACGGAAAACTCACGTGCCATAATATCTTTACCTCACCGATAGGCCCTCTGTCTTACTCAGTCCTCAACCTCTCTAGTCTCTCGGGCTCTAGGAAATCACAAAGATCAGCCCAAAAAAAGATAACATAGTGAATCGACAAATATCAAGAAAGACTGAGGTACGATGTACAAGTAAAATCATGACTGAGTACAAGACATCAAATAGCAAATAGTTCAACAAGTATGTGACCTTTGTGGGTCCCAACAGTACTATCACATAGCCTAAGCATGATTTTTAACATGATTTACAATCAAATTTCTTCAACACAAAGGGAGCATATAGCTAAGAAGTTATTCAACCTTACAGTTTCACGGGACGGACCAAGTCACAATCCCTTCGGTGCACGCCCACACGCCCGTCACCTAGCATGTGCATCACCTTCAAAATAATCACATGACATAAAATTCGGGGTTTCATACCCTCAGGGCCAGATTTATAACTGTTACTTATCTCAAAACGTAAAATTCTTTACTCTGTTATGCCTTTGCCTCGCAAATCGGCCTCTGGATGCCTCAAATCTAGTCACAATAATTCGTTTAAGTAAATAAATTTTATTGGAATTAATTCCATATGAAAATACAATTTTTCCATAAAAATCCAAAATTTAGCTCAAACATTGCTCGTGGGGCCCACGTCTCACAACCTGACAAAAGTTACAAAATCCAAAAGCCCATTCAACCATGAGTCTACCAATACCAATTTTAATAAAATCCGACCTCAACTCGACCCTCAAATCTACAATTTAAACCAAGAGGGTTTTCTAATCTTTCCAACTTAATTCACCTATTAAATGTTAAAAACAACCATGAATTCGAGTAATTTAACCAATAATGAGTTAAGAACACTTACCCCTTTTTCCCTTGAAAATCTCCCAAAAATCGCCTCTTCCCGAGCTCCAATCCGTCAAAAATGAAAAATGGGACTTCGTCCCATTTTCAGAACTTAAACTTTCTGTCCAAACCTGTCTTCTTCGCGAACGCGACAGGTCCCTCACGTTCGCGAAACACAAAATCGTTCTGCCCAACATTTGCTCTCCGCGAACGCGAGACACTGCTCGCGAACGCGATGCTTTACGGAGCTCTTCTTCGCGAACGCGAGTCCCCTTCACGAACGCGAAGGCAAAAATCCATGCCAACTATTTTTCCCTTCGCGAACGCGATGAACAACTCAACTCCTCTTTGCGAACGCAGGGGCCCACTCACGAACGCGAAGGGCAAATATTGCGTGACTCGAATTCCCCTTCGCAAATGCGAGGGCCCACTCGCGAACACGAAGAAGGAAACCAGAAAAACACACCACCAGTCTTTAGCCAACATGCCAAGTCCAAAAATGATCTGTTAACCTCCCGGAACTCACCCGAGTCCCCCTTCCCCGAGATCTCAACCAAACATACCATCAAGTCCTAAAACATCATAAGAACTTAGTCGAACCCTCAAATTACCTCAAACAACGCTAAAACCACGAATCATACCCCAATTCAAGCCTAATGAACTTTGAAATTTCAAGTTTCCACAAACGACGCCGGAACCTATCAAATCACATCCGATTAACCTCAAATTTTGCGCACAAGTCATAAATGACATAACAGAGGTATTCAAATTTTCAGAATCATATTCCGACCCCGATATCAAAAAGTCAACCCCCCGGTCAAACTTTCCAAAAATTCAACTTTCGGCATTTCAAGCCAAATTCCACTACGGACCTCCAAATAATTTTTCGAACACGCTCCTAAGTCCAAAATCACCATACAGAGCTATTGGAATCATCAAAATTCAAATCCGAGGTCGTTTACACATAAATACACATCCTGTCAACTTTTCTAACTTAAAATTTTAAATTATGGGACTAAGTATCTCATTTCATTCCGAATTTCTTTCGGACCCGAACCAACTAACTCGATAAGTCATACATCAATTTTAAGGCATAAATTGAGCAGTAAATGAGGGAACAATATTATAATACTCAAAACGACCAGCTGGGTCATTACATTCTCCCCCTCTTAAACAAACGTTCGTCCTCGAACGAGTTTAGAATAATACCTGGAGTCTCAAATAGGCGTGGATATTTGTTCCGCATCTTCTGCTCAATCTCCCAAGTAGCTTCTCCGACTGGCTGGCCTCTCCACTGTACCTTCACTCATGCTATGTTCTTTGACCTCAGCTTTCGAAGATGCCGGTCTAAAATAGCCACCGGCTCTACATCATAAGTCAAATTACCGTCCAATTGTACTGTACTGAAATCCAGAATATGAGACGGATCCTCGACATACTTTCGGAGCATAGATATATGGGACACTGGGTGAACACCTGATATACTAGGTGGCAAGGCAAGTTCATAAGCCACATCTCCAATTTTCTTATGTATCTCAAAAGGTCCAATATACCGAGGGATAAACTTGCCCTTCTTCTCGAACCTCAACACACCCTTTATGGGTGAAATCTTGAGCAGAGCCTTCTCCCCAACCATGTAAGTAACATCACGGACCTTTCTATCACCACAACTCTTCTGTCTAGATTGCGCAGTGCGAAGCCATTCCTGAATCACTTTGACCTTCTCTAAAGCATCTTGAACCAAGTCAGTACCCAATATTCTAACCTCACCCGGCTCAAACCAACCCACCGGAGACCGACACCGTCTCCCATATAAAGCTTCATACGGAGCTATCTGAATGCTTGACTGATAGCTATTATTGTAAGCAAACTCCGCGAGTGGTAGAAATTAATCCAAAAAACCCCCAAAATCAATGACACAAGCGCGTATCATATCCTCTAATATCTGAATAGTGCGCTCGGACTGTCCGTCTGTCTGAGGGTGAAATGTTGTACTCAACTGAACCTGTGTGCCCAATTCTCACTGCACTGCTCTCCAAAACTGTGAGGTAAACCGCGTACCCTGATCTGAAATGATAGACACCAACATACCGTGTAGGCGAGCAATTTCGCGAATATAAATCCCAGCCAACCGCTCCAAAGAATAATTAGTACCAACTGGAATAAAATGTGCACATTTGATCAACCGATCTACTATCACCCAAACAGCATCAAACTTTCTCAAAGTCCGTGGGAGCCCAACTACGAAGTCCATAGTAATACGCTCCCACTTCCACTCCGAAATTTCAAGTCTTTGTAGTAATCTGCCCGGTCTCTGATGCTCGTACTTTACATGTTGACAATTTAAACACTGAGCTACAAATCCAACTATATCTTTCTTCATTCGCCTCCACCAATAGTGCTCTCTCAAATCCTAATACATCTTCGCGCCGCCTGGATGAATAGAGTACCGCGAACTGTGAGCTTCCTGGAGAATCAGCTCACGCAAACCATCTACATTAGGCCATAGCCTGCCCTGCATCCGTAATACACATTCATCTCCAATAGTGACTTCCTTGGCATCACCGTGCTGAACCGTGTCCTTAAGGACAAACAGATGTGGATCATCATACTGGCGCTCTCTGATGCGATCATATAAAGAAGACCGAGAAACCACACAAGCCAAAACTCGATTTGGCTCGGAAACATCCAATCTAACAAATTGGTTGGCCAAGGCCTGAACATCCAATGCTAAAGGCCTCTCTGCTACCCGTAAGTATGCTAAGCTGCCCAAACTCTCCGCCTTACGACTCAAGGCATCGGCCACTACACTGGCCTTTCCGGGATGATAGAGAATGGTGATATCATAATCCTTAAGCAACTTTAACCACCTTCGCTCTCGCAAATTAAGATCCTTCTGTTTAAACAAATGTTGTAGACTCCGATGATCAGTATATACCTCACACTGGACACCATATAAGTAATGCCGCCAAATTTTCAAGGCATGAACAATAGCTGCTAACTCGGATAATTCTTCTCATGCACCTTTAACTGTCTGGACGCATAGGCAATCACCCTACCGTCTTGCATCAGCACTGCGCCGAGACCAATACGCGACGCGTCACAAGCTGTAATTAAAGTTGTAGGCAACACCAATACTGGAGCTGTAGTCAAAGTTGTTTCGAGCTTCTGAAAGCTCTCTTCACACTTATCCGACCACCTGAACGGAGCACCTTTTTGGGTCAATTTAGTCATAGGCGATGCAATAGACGAGAAATCCTCCACGAAGTGACGATAATAACCGACCAAGCCGAGAAAACTCTGAATCTCAGTAACTGAAGATGGCTTGGGCCAATTCTGAACTGCCTCTATTTTCTTCGGATCCACCTTAATTCCTTCACTGGACACTATATATCCCAAGAATGCCATCGAACTAAGCCAGAATTCACACTTAAAGAATTTGGCATAAAGTCTCTCCTCTCTCAGCCTTTGTAATACAATACCCAAGTGTTGTGCATGCTCCTCCTGGCTACGTGAGTACACCAGAATATCATTAATAAATACTACGACAAATAAATCAAAATATGGCTGGACTACACTATTCATCGAATGCATAAATGCTTATGGGGCATTGGTTAGCCCAAAAGACATCACAAGAAATTCGTAGTGGCCATAACGAGTTCTAAATGCCGTCATTAGAATATCCGAATCTCAAAATTTTTAACTGGTGATACCCCGATCTCAAATCAATTTTGGAGAACACCCTCGCTCCCTAAGGCTGGTCAAATAAGTCATCAATACGTGGCAAAGGTTATTTATTCTTGATTGTAACTTTGTTCAACTGCCTATAATCAATGCACACCCGCATAGTACCATATTTCTTCTTCACAAACAGAACTGGTGCACCCCAAGGTGACACACTAGGCCTAATAAACCCCTTTTCAAAGAGTTCCTGAAGTTGCTCTTTCAATTCTTTTAACTCAGTTGGTGCCATATGATACGGAGGAATAGAAATGGGCTGAGTTCCCTGCATCAAGTCAATACCGAAATCAATATCCCTGTCGGGTGGCATACCTAGCAGGTCTGCAGGAAATACATCCGAAAAGTCTCGCACGACCGGTACTGAATCAATAATAGGAGTATCTGCATCAACATCTCTCACAAAGGCCAAATATAACAAACATCCCTTTCTAACCATATGTCGAGCCTTCAAATAAGAAATTACCCTGCTAGGAACAAAATCTAGAGAACCTCTCCATTCAACCTTTGGCAACCTCGGCATCGTCAACGTCACGATTTTTACGTGACAGTCCTGAATAGCATGACATGGAGACAACTAATCCATACTCAGGATTACATCAAAATCAACCATACCGAGTAATAAGAGATCAACTCTGGTCTCCAGTTTCCCAATAGTTACCACACACGACCGATACACACGGTCCACAATAATAATATCGCCCACCAGTGTAGATACACAAACAGGTGAAACTAAGGACTCACAAGGCATATCCATATAATGAGCAAAATATGATGATACATATGAATAAGCAGAATCAAGGTCAAATAATATAAAAGCCTCCCTGTGGCACACTGAAACAATACATGTGATCATTCCATTTGAAGCAACAACATCTGACCTGGCAGGAAAAGCATAAAATTGGGCATGATCGCCACCTGACCGGCCTCCCCCTCTTGGGCTACCCCTAGCTGCCTGACCCCCACCCCGAGCTGGCTGGGCGAGTGGTGTAACTACTGATGCTGGTACCGTCGGTCGAGAACTCTGCTGTAGAACCCCACTCAACATCCTAAGATAATCTCTCTTGAAATGGCCCAATTCTCCGCACTCAAAACAACCCCTCCTCTGATGGAACTGCTGCTCCTGATAACCCGAGGAATACCTGTAGAAGCCTGAGCGGACGAGGCATGATGAGAACTCTGCGCTGGTAGTACACTGAATGAAGACTGTCCTGAGTGAGCACTGTAAGAACTGTGGCTAGCTGATGCACCACGATGAGCTGGACGAGTCGCCTGAGCGTGTCTGAAAGAACGACCCTTACCGCGGGAAAACTGGCCCCTTGAAGGAACACCACTGAAATCACCTGAACTACGAGGCCTCTTAGCCTCCCTCTCAACCCGCTCCTGACTGCGAACCATCTCACTTTGATGAGCAATGTCGACCACCTCGTCGAAAGTGGCACCATACACTCTCTCTCTAGTCTTGAGTAATCGTAGCTAAAAAGTGAGGCCATCTATGAACCTTCTGATCCTTTCTCTGTCTGTGGGAATCAACCAGATAACATGATGGGCCAATTCCGAAAATCTCATCTCATACTGCGTCACAGACATATCACCCTAACGAAGCTGCTCAAACTGTCTACGCAGCTCCTCTCTGTGGGACTGAGGTACGAACTTCTCCAGGAATAGACTGGAGAACTGCTGCCAGGTAAGGGGTGCTGCACCGACCGGCCTACACCTCTCGTAAGCCTCCCACCATCTGAAGGTAGCCCTAGAAAACTGAAAAGTAGTGAACGAGACCCCACTGGTCTCTAGAATACCCGTTGTCCGAAGCATACGTTGACACTTATCCAGAAAACCCTGAGCATCCTCTGACTCAGCACCGCTAAATGGTGGAGGTCGAAGCCTCTCAAATCTCTCAAGTCTCCTCTACTCATCATCTGCCATAACAAGAACTACCGGGGCCTGAGCAGCTGTAACCGGCTGGGCTGGTGGTGCCCCCGGTAGATGAAGTCCCTGTACTACCTGGTCTGGAGTAGGGCAACAGGGGTATGAGTACCTCTCCCGGCCTGAGAAGTGGCAGGTGCGGCCTGAACCGAAACCACCTGAAGGCCTGGAATCTCAATAGGCACAACTGGTGCCTGAGCTGGACCTGTCGGCTCAGCTATATCTGGAATATGCTTCTGAGCTGGAGCAACTGGCATTACTACAGGTGCAGGCCCAACTGCGGTACGAGCTACACCTTGACCTCTACCTAGGCCCCAGCCTCTACCTCGACCCCGGCCTCTCGCGGCCCTAACTGATGGCACTAGTGGCTGACCGTCCGATCCGGTAGTACATGTCCTCACCATCTGTGAGAGAATAGAATAACAGAAATTTAGTTTCCGGAATCAACAAATTTGCACGATAGAATACAAGAAAGTGAAGTTTTTCTAAGGGTTCTGCAGCCTCTTGAAGATAAGTACAGACGTCTTTGTACCGATCCACAAGACTCTACTAAACCTGCTCATGACTCGTGAGACCTATGTCACCTAAAGCTCTGATACCAACTTGTCACGACCCAAAATCCCAACATGTCGTGATGGCGCCTATCTCGATACTAGACAAGCCGATAGTATCAATAAACCACTATTTCTTTTAAGTTTAAAAATATAATATTTAAATACAATACAAAATCTCACGAATACTGATACGAACACTCCCCAAAACCTGGTGTCACTAAGTACATGAGCATCTAATATGAATACAAGTCTAGAAAAATACGGTATATAATAGTCTAAGACCAAAATACGGTAAACAAGAAGATAGGAAAGGAGAGACAAGGTGTGCAAAATGCGGCAGCTACCTCTGAATCTTCGAAGATCTACTGTACGAGAGAATCAACACCCGCTATATCTCGAGGCACCTGGATCTGTACACGAAGTGCAGGGTGTAGTATGAGTACAACCAACTCAACAAGTAACAATAATAACTAAGGAACTGAAGATGGTCACTTTCAGTAATTCCAGCAAAGAATATACATGCTTTCAAACCCAACAGTTTAAGTCAAATCAATTTTATACAGTTCATGTTCATGTAATCCGGATATAGAATCTTTCAGAGAATTTCACAACAATGACAGATAGCAACTAAATGCAACAAACAAATGAAAAGCAAGTACAACCTATCAGGGCAACAGTCACTCAACTCGTCACAACAGCTCAACCACTCGGCTCTCAACCCTCAGCACTCACACTCAATGGGTGCCCGCGCTCACTGGGGGTGTACAGACTCCGGAGGGGCTCCTACAGTGTCACGACCCCAAATTTCCTCCGTAGGAGGTCGTGATGGCACCTAGTCTCTAAGACTAGGTAAGCCTATCAATGCGGAATAATAATAGATATCTGAAATAAATGAACTACAGTTCAAACAATTGCAACTCCCAAAACCCGGTAGAAATAAGTCACAAGCTTCTAAGAATTTATTCTCTATGTCTCTGTACATCAGAGTCTAAAGCAAATAAGGAAGACAACATAGTAAGATAGAAAGGGACTCCGGAGTCAGCGGACGCTGGCAGATATACCTCGAAGTCTCCTTGTACAGCTAGTTTACTGATGCCTGGTCTGATAAGATGTACCTGGATCTGCACAAAAAGATGTGCATAAGCGTAGTATGAGTACACCATAGCGGTACCCAGTAAGTGCCAAGCCTAACCTCGGTAGAGTAGTGACGAGGTCATGTCAGGCCCTACTGAAAAATAAATAATGGCATGGTAAAATGTTTAACAATATAATAGGATAAAATGATGATAGAAATGAATCAAGTAGTATGTCACTATTTAATTACACCAAATAATGGCAATTAATACCTCGTGGAAACAAAATAGAATTCTTTTCAACTTTAAGAAAATCACAATAGGCAACTACGACCATAAATCAATATCAACAAGGACACTCCTGAGGTACCGCCTCGTAGTCCCAAATCATAAATAAATACACAATATCTCATTTCCTTATCTCACCGCGGGAGCCTTCATAATTTATTTTAAAGAAAATATTTTTTCCGAAATAGCATCCCGCGTTTTAGCCATCCTTATCACACCGCATGACTTCTAGTAGTTCCCCCTACTAGCCAGGCGTATCAAACCACCCTTATCTCACCGCATGCATTTCAATACCCAGACCTTATACCACCACATGCGTATCAACATCACAATATATCATAATTTGTACCTCAAGTGCTCAAATAATTTAACTTGCCAAAATACTTCAACACCAATATTTTTCCACAATAAAGAGCTCACGGCTCATGCCAACATAAATCATCAATAATATTTTTCCACAATAACGAGCTCACGGCTCCATCACAATGAGTACGAAAATCTTACAAAAATATTCAGGAATAAATAATTCAGCAAAATAATATTTCAAAATCTTTAATATGTTGCTTCAATACCAAATTTAAAAATGTCAAATACTTCATATTAATAATATTTAATTTAAAGAAAATCAACTTCAAATAATGCACAGAATAAAAGAAACCAAGTTTCAACTAAACAGGTGAAATAATTAGCAAGAAAAGGTCAAGCAACTTTAAAATATAAACATTAAATCAATGATGAAGAATATATTAGAATAAAGTAGTTTAATTAATGCGCAACAGTGATCTACACAATTTAAAAATATAATCTTTCACATTTAGCCCGTGTACACACTCGTCACCTCGTGTACACGAGTTTTAACACATTATAATTTATCACTTCAATACCAATCCTAGAGGAAATTTCCCCCACACAAGGTTAGACAAGTTACTTACCTCGACTTGCTCCAATTTAACCAAGTAATATGCTTTTTCCTCGATTTTTCGACTCCGATCGACTCGAATCTTGTCATAATTAATTCGACACAATCAACAAAAATTATAGGAATCAATTTCATAAGAAAATACTACATTTTTAATAAAATCCGTAATTAGCTCAAAAATTGCTCATGGGACCCACGTCTCGGAATCCTGCGAAACTCACAAAATCCGATAACCCATTCAATTACGAGTCCAACCATACCAGTTTCACTCAAATCCGACTCCAAATCGACATCGAAATCTCAAAAATTCGTTTCTATAAGATTTCTAAATGTTTCTCAAAATTTCAATCTCAAAGCACTAATTAAATGGTGAAAACAATGATATATTCGTGTATATTAATCAAATCCGAGTTAGAATCACTTACCCAAATATTTTTCCTTGAAAATCTGTCAAATATCGCTTCTGCTCAAGCTCAAGTTCATCAAAAATGGCAAATGGGACGAAATCCCCAGTTTTATAAACTGACGAGGCCGCCATCGATCCTGGGTATCTATCATGGTTTCGATCTTTAAGGCCCTCGATCTTGGCCTCGATCACATCCATCGATCCTCGGTATCGATCATGGCTTCGATCTTTATGGCCTTCGATCACTGGCCTCGGTCATAGCCCTCGACCCTGGGCCTCGATCCTGGGCCTTCGAGCTTGCCTTCGATCATGGCCCTCGAGTCTGGGCTCGATTTCTGGGCAGAAGAACATTTGCAGCAGCTGTTTAAGTCCCATTTTAGATCTGTTAACCATCTGAAACTCACCCGAGACCCTTGGGACTTCAACCAAATATACCAACAAGTCCTAAATCATCATACGGACTTAGTCGAGTCTTCAAATCACATCCAACAACACTAAAAATAAGAATCACACATAAATTCAAGCTTAATGAATTTTGAAACTTTCAATTTCTACAAACGACGCCGGAACCTATCAAATCAAGTCCGATTGACCTCAAATTTCGCACGCAAGTCATAAATGACATAACAGAGCTATGAAAATTTTCAGAACTGGATTCCAATCCCGATATCAAAAAGTCAACTCCCTGGTCAAACTTTCAAACTTAAATTTCTATTTTCGCCATTTCAAGCCTAATTTCACTACGGACTTCCAAATAAAATTTCGGTCACGCTCCTAAGTCCAAAATTACCATACAGAGCTGTTGGAATCATCAAAATTCTATTCCGGGGTCATTTTCTCAAAATATTGACCGAAGTCAAACTTAGTATTTTAAGGCCAACTTAAGGAACCAAGTGTTCCGATTTCAACCCGAATATTTTCAAATCCCGAACCAACCATCCCCGCAAGTCATAAATTAATAAAAGCCCATACAGAAAGTTTTATTTAGGGAAATGAGGTTCTAAAAGTCAGAATGACCGGTTGGGTCATTACATACAGCCCAAGCGCCATAATCGGCACGGACAACTCATGTGCTGCACTGACAACTCACGTGCTATAATATCCTACACGGATAACTCACGTGCCATAATATCCTTACCTCACCGACATGCCCTCGGCCTTACTCAGTCCTTGACCTCTCTAGTCTCTCGGGCTCTCAGAAATCACAAAGATCAGCCCAAACAAAGATAACATAGTGAATCAACATATAATAAGAAAGACTGAGGTATGATATACAAGTAAAATCATGACCGAGTACAAGACAGCAAATAGCAAATAGTTCAATAAGTATGTGACCTTTGTGGGTCGCAACAGTACTATCACATAGCCTAAGCATGTTTTTAACATGATTTACAGTCAAATTTCTTCAACACAAAGAGAGCATATAGCTAACAACAAGTTATTCAACTTTACAGTTTTACGGGACATACCAAGTCACAATCCCTTCGGTGCACGCCCACACGCCCGTCACCTAGCATGTGTGTCACCTCCAAAATAATCACATGACACAAAAATTTGGGGTTTCATACTCTCGAGACTAGATTTATAACTGTTACTTACCTCAAAACGTGAAATTCTTTACTCTGTTATGCCCTTACCTCGCAAATCGGCCTCCGGATGCCTCGAATCTAGTCACAATAATTTGTTTCAGTAAATAAAATTTATTGGAATTAATGTCATATGAAAATATAATTTTTCCATAAAAATCCGAAATTTAGCTCAAAAATCTCCCGTGGGGCCCACGCCTCGGAACCCGACAAAAGTTACAAAATCCGAAAGCCCAATCAACTACGAGTCTACCCATACCAATTTTACCAAAATCTGACCTCAACTCGACCCTCAAATCTACAATTTAAACCAAGAGGGTTTTCTAATCTTTCCAACTTAATTCACCCATTAAATGTTAAAAACAACTATGGATTCGGGTAATTTGACCAATAATGAGTTAAGAACACTTATCCCGTTATTTTTCTTAAAAATCTCCCAAAAATCACCTCTTCCCGAGCTCCAATCCGTCAAAAATGGTTCATCCCATTTTCAGAACTTAAACTTTCTGTCCAAACCTCTCTTCTTCGCGAACGCGACAGGTCCCTCACGTTCGCGAAGCACAAAATCGTGCTACCCAACATTTGCTCTCCGCGAACGCGAGGCACTACTCGCGAACGCGATGCTTTACGGAGCTCTTCTTCGCGAACGTAAGTTCCCCTTCGCAAACGCGAAGGCAAAAATCCATGCCAACTATTTTTCCCTTCGCGAATGCGATACCCAAGTGCAAACGCGATGAACAACTCAGCTCCTCTTCGCGAACGCGAGGGCCCACTCGCGAACGCGAAGAGCAAATCTTGCCTGCCTAAACAATCCCCTTCGCGAACATGAGAGCTCACTCGCGAACGCGAAGAGTAAATCTTGCCTGCCTCAAATTCCCCTTCGCGAACGTGAGGGCCCACTCGTGAACGCGAAGAAGGAAACCAGAAAAACACACCAGCAGTCTTCAGCCAACATGCCAAGTCCAAAATTGATCTGTTAACCTCCCGCAACTCACCCGAGCCCCCCGGGACCTCGACCAAACATACCCTCAAGTCCTAAAACATCATATGAACTTAGTCGAACCCTCAAATCATCTCAAACAATGATAAACCATGAATCATACCCCAATTCAAGCCTAATGAACTTTGAAATTTCAAGTTTCTAGAAACGACGCCGGAACCTATCAAATCACGTCCGATTAACCTCAAATTTTACACACAAGTCATAAATGATATAACATAGGTATTCAAATTTTTAGAAATCCGATTCTGACCCCGATATCAAAAAGTCAACCCCCTGGTCAAACTTCCTAAAAATTCAACTTTCGGCATTTCAAGCCAAATTCTACTACGGACCTCCAAATAATTTTCTGAACACGCTCCTAAGTCCAAAATTACCATACGCAGCTATTGGAATCATCAAAATTCAAATCCGGGGTTGTTTACACATAAATCCATATCCGGTCAATTTTTCTAACTTAAAATTTTAAATTATGAGACTAAGTGTCTCATTTCACTCTGAATTCCTTCCGGACCCGAACCAACTAACCCGATAAGTCATAAATCAATTGTATGGCATAAATTGAGCAGTAAATGGAGGAACGAGATTATAATACTCAAAACGACCAGTCGGATCGTTACAATCCAGTTCAAGTACTACAAGCCATCAAAATTCACAACATGTTCTAACTTTAAATAAATTGTGAATTTTTGTTACTCAAATAATCATGCAAGAAGTAGATATACAATAATAATAAATAAAATAAAAAAGATCACTTTTTTGGATAAAAATTTACAATATTTGACACTAATTATACCTACAATGCACCTACAATGAGACTACATAAACAATACATTCAAATTTGAACTTTTCAGAAAAATAAAAACCAAACAAAAAATAAATAGAAAAAATGCATCAGCACGAGATTTTGTATTGAGTTTAACATATCGTGCAACACAGCCTCTCTCTCTCTCTCTCTCTCTCTCTCTCTATATATATATATATATATATATATATATATATTTGTTGGTCAGATGATCAAGAAGTAATATATAACATACCTTAAAAAAATTAAATCACAAAAGAAAAGTAAGAATCACACCTCGAAAAGTTGCTTGATATATGTGGCTGGAGCCTGGAGGGGAGCTTATTTATATAGAGTAATAAATAATGGTGCTTAAATATAATTCAAAATTTATGAATCATTTTTAACCTAAAGTCTTAAGTGGTATAATCTTTTATTCCTAAAAAACGAATTGTATGGCAATACGAAAAATAAAAAATAATAATTGTGTTACCTAATTTATATAACAAAAGAATAATCTTTTCACAATTAACACAATGCAAACGTATGTGGAATACATTACAAAAGGGAATAATATATATACTGCCCTTAAGATTAGGGCTTCAGAATGAATTTAGTCTACCGTTGCCTCAAACTCTTTTTTCCTATAGCAATAATACATTAATTAATTATACAAGAGAAGAGAAAGACGATCTTATAAGGTAAATCTTAATTGATTTTAAAGCTCTAACTTTCTACATATCTCAAATAAGGAAAAACCTGACAAATAAATTTTTAGTTCATTTTAAAATTCTAAATATTAGAAACTAATTAAATGACTATTTTATCCAGTGTGAACTCTATTTTAAAAGGATAAACAAGACGAACGACGTTTCGCTAAGGGTTTTCGTGCTTTTAATATAGTATAGATATAGATAGATAGATAGATAAGAGAACAATATAATTTCTCTTGTTATAAATTATTTTTTTACCTTCCTTCCTTATTTAATTATTTGGTATTAAAAAACTCAATCTTCAAATTAATTTATATTTTGTTTATTAAGGATTTTTCCGTAGTATTAAGTACTCTATTTAATTATTATAATTTCTTTATTTCGTCCACATTATTCTTAAGAATATATATTATATAATTATAAATAAATAAAAAAGACTTGCAAATCAGTTATACATGTCCAACAAGTTTAGGGACCACACCATTTCTTGGTACTACTTGTGATGATATTTGTAAACTCACGACATATTTTAATCAGTAATATAAATAGTGTACATATTCCCGTGCTTGGAACATATAAGCTAATAGATTGGTTAATTTTTGGATGTCTATCTTACCTGATATCTCTGTATACGGGTAAAATCGAGTACAATGAGCACCTCGCTTTTCCGATGAGGCAAACGGAGCAGGGACGTGACTGTGAGGAATCGAAACCAAAACCAAGAGCCTCTCGTACCAGGCCCGAGCAAAACACCTACCCTCGGAGCCATCGAGACAACGTCCCCCATGTACGGTTCGAGTCCCAAGACTTCGAAGAGCATTACCAAATGACCGCACACGATTAACAAAGGGCCGAGATATCCGTGCCCAACCGGATATCACTACGAGAATTACGGCCCCGTATTGGTAGAAAATCAGTGATTAGTGAAAAAGAAGATTTTTACCTTTTCTTAGAATTGTACCTAGGGTAAAACTCTTCTACTATATAAAGAGGAAGCTAATTATTCATTAGACACAATGTAACAAGCATACCAAGGCAATATACTTCTATTCTCTCTGTTTCTAAAAGTTATTCAAAGTTCTTGTTTTGGTTCATAAGTTCTTTGTGAGTGCAAGCCCGGAACCGAAGGCAGGTTCCTTGTTAGGCCTTTAACTGAGCTCGGACTCACTATCATTATTGGTTTGGCTATTTACTACATCTTTTATTTGCTTTATCTAACGTCATTAATTATTTGTATTGAACTAATACACATATCCTTAAAATCGCGTATAAATTTAATTGTTATCCGTTTTTAAGGGTAAACAGTTTGGCGCCCACCGTGGAGCTAAGGATAACAGTGATAATTTGATATAAATTTTCATAACGCACTCTGTTTTACGCTTGTTCTTTGAGATTTTAATTTCAGGTCAGTTTAGAATGTCAAACTCTCAATCTGTGCACTTGAACGTTGATGCTGAGTCTAGCCACCATGGCGAAAACAATAATATAGTGCCTAGCAACGAGTTGCCCCCTGTTGACCCCAACGGGGTCCTAGTTGCGGACCCGATCGATGCCAACTCGCATGTGGCCATCGATGCGAACCTGCCAACCTACCCCAAGAACAACGTTTGCGGAGAGGCCTTATGAGCAGCTCGGGGCACGCACGACGGTGAAGGCGACAAGATCAAGCTGCGGGTGATCTTCGAAATGTTACAAGATCAACAAGCGGTGATAGCCCAGTTGCATAACCAAAGTCGCGCCCCCAACAGAGTTGAGCCTGGACCATCCCGGGAAAACACTCGAAGAAATGAACATGTCACATGAAGTCTAGGTGAAGTTGAGCCTGGGGCCAACCCCGAAATAATAAAGATGCTTGAGGAACAGACAAAGCGGGTGGAATGGGGGGAGAAGAAGATTGACCTCCTCGAGCACGTGACCTCCTACACGTGTGCCATCAAGGGAAATGACTTGGAGAATGACTAAATCGAGTCGGTTTTGCTAAAAACGTTCGAGGAGACCCTGTCGAAGGGAGCAATGATATTGTTACACCCCATATTTTCGTATGTAAGAGTACGTTGTAAGACAATTGATGTAAGCTCATAAATGAGATCATTTTTGAAAGTAAATATGGTAAGTTATTCATGTTACCTTGGAGGTTACAAATCTTTAAGATCATAGATAACAAGTACCAAGAGGGTTGAAAGACTTAGAAGTTAAGCAAACTGAAGAAAATAAGTTTTGTCGAAAGTCGATAAGTTGGAAATATTATAACATGTAATATTGGGATAATAATAGGGTGATTAACATGATAAGGAAGTTATGTTATGAGTTATTTTAGGCTTATGATAGTTGTTGTTACGTTTTTAAATCAAGCGAGTTGTGGAACAAAAGTTGGCAAAGTTCATCACAAGTTACATTCATAAATGTGCTGAAATTTAGATCAAATGTAGCGGAGCTTTTCTCCCAATATACTTGTAACTACGAGATGATCCATATATAAAATTGAATATCTATGAATCTAGTTTTCAACTCATTAAACCGTTTGTCGATACGACATCGAAGTAAAGAAATATTCGCGTTTTTGCAAGACTGCGCAAGCAGCTCGGTTGGGACCTACTTGAGACGACCACCGACCTTACGTCTTTTAAAAGATGTTTCAGCCTCATTTCGGGTCATTTCTCACCCAAATTTCGTCCAAAAGTTCTCCAAAACCCTCACTAACATATCCCAAGACCCCAAGAACCAAACTCAAGGAAAATCAACTCAAATCATCATCAAATGTGTTGAAGACTACAAGAGAATGCTTCTATGATGCTGTGGTGTGATTGAGGGCTATTGTGAGCTAAGTTGAGATAGGGTTTCGAGTTGTATATCCTGTCCAAGGTATGTATAACATCTTCTTGATTGTGCCTAAGGTTAATCTTGTGTTGGTTGTGTGGTTTGAGTGAAAAATCATAAGATAGCACTTGAAAGAACATAGGATATGGTTGTCTTTTTGGTTGGACTATATTGTGGCTAAATATATAGTTTGGGGTGGCTGTAAATTGTGAGAAATAATTTTATAATGATGTGGCTGCTGTTGTTAAGCTTTTCTAGGTGTTAATTAAGTTGATTGACGAAGAAAATATGAAAAATAAGTGATTGGCGATAAAATTTAAGGTGCTAGACGTATGTGGCTGTTTTGGAAAGCATCTTATGGATGTTTTGAACTAGAAATAATATAGTACATATAAGTAAGTATGATGTTCTGAAGGTTGTAAACTAAATTATTTAATAAGAGTTGGATTCAATTTATATCTTGTTACGAGTAAAAACGAGTTTGCCGCTCAATATGATTGTTAAGATAATCGGAGAAACTCATATTGGATTATATTGTTGTTGCTATTGTTGGTTATAGTTGTTGTTGTTGGGATATTGATGATCCTTAGTGGTCTTTGGGATGTATTAAAAATAGGGGAGTTGCTGCCCGATTTTCCTTAAGCCATACGACTAGCCAAATACGATGGTACGACATTATATGTTAATTGCAATATCATTTCACTTGTTGTAGATGCAAGAAGTTGTGTTGAGCTTGGTTGAGTAATAAGGAAGAGATCATACAGGTATGTTAAGGTTATCCCTTCTTTCCTTTTTCATGATCCATATGATACAACGAAACGATCAAGCACGCCACTTTCACGAATGATTTTATTCCTAGAAGTACTAGGGTTACCTATGTTCTTGATTTCCTATATGTCCTACTATCATATCGTATGTTCATGGGTCTCATGACATTCCAAGAGATCTTATTGACTTATTTAATTATGCATTACATTCATTTATACATGTATATTGACCCATGACCAGATGGCATTATATACGCGTATAATATATATATATATATATATATATATATATATATATATATATATATATATATATATATATGGGGTATGGGGGAAAGGTTATGGCGTTATATACGCACCACCACTTGATCAACTGGTATACGTTAATGATTTCGCCCACAGTGACTGCGATGATATGATGGGATGCCCTCATAGGCTTGATGATATTATGTATGCATATACCTATGCATGGTATGACATTTATACGCACATGCATGACATTATAAATTTTTCATGACTCACAGAGCTAGTCAGAATTACAGGTTGAGTTCTTTACTCCATGTTTCTTTCCTATCTTTTATATACTACTTCCATGCCTTACATACTCGGTACTTTATTTATTATGACGTCCTTTTTTGCCTGGGGACGCTGCATTTCATGCCCGCAGGTCTCGATAGACAGGTTGAGAGCTCTCCTAGTAGGCTATCAGCTCAGCGGAAGGTGTTTGTGCACTCCACTTGCTCCGGAGTTACCTATTTGGTCAGTATGATTTAGACATGTATTGATTGGTATGGCGGGGTCTTGTCCCGACCTTTATGACATTTATGTACTCTTAGAAGCTTGTAGACAGATCTCATGTATATGGATACTTGTATGGCCTTATCGGCCTATGTTTTGAGTATACAAATGATCATATCGGCCTTATAGGCCCGTATGTCACATGTATAAGTTTTTATTTCATGTTGGGTCATCCTATGTCTAGTATTCCCTTATGTTTTATTCCTGTTATCTCATGACGGCCCTTCTAGCCCACTTACCCATGACGATATGATAAGAAAGATATGTTATATTGGTACTCGGTTATGTAAGGCACCGGGTGCCCATCACGGCCCTACGGTTTGGGTCGTGACAAAAGTGGTATCAGAGCAGTTCTATCCTAGGGAGTCTACAAGTCGTGTCTAGTAGAATCTTGTTTATGGGTGTGTTGTGCACCACACTTATAAGTAAGAGGCTACAGGGCATTTAAGACTGTCACTCTTTCTTCTTACTCTAGATCGTGTGGTAGAGCTCAGTTGTAAGAAATTTAAACTCCTAAATTCTATTTTATTCGTTATACAATGACATCTACATCTAGAAAGACAGTTGGTAAGAGATTGGATGTGGCTATGGAAGAGTTGAATCAGAGGAACTCAATTTTGCGTCATGCTTATGATGCGTAAATTTAAGGCATTCAGTAGATTATGTGTGTACTACGACGTGTAAGTTTCTTGATAAGGAGCCCTAAGGCATGAATATTTGTCCACCCCTATGGTAAAAAGCAATGAGAGAATCAGAAGGTAGATACAAGTTTCAACAAATTAAAGAAGCTAGGTGAAGAAGGATACGAGGTACCCAATTAGTGAAGATTATCTGTATTTACAATTCAGGCAGAGAAATATAAGCATTCTGAGTTACTTTCAACAATAACAAAGATATATTCACTTGACAACACCCATTTCAGTTATGCCATGTGGGAGCTAACAGATATAATTTAAGAGAAGGATGGGATATCAACATCCAGCTGGGGTTAGAGTAACCCAAAATTGTGGATGGATTGTTATCATTAGCTCACATTTATGAAGGATATTACAAACGTGGTAATAGTTCTCCTTGTGAGACACCCAGATGGTGCACTCTAGAATAGTACAATCAGATATGAATACTAGAATGTTCAGAAATTTCAGAAGATTGGCATTGGAATCCTAGAAGGGACAAATATTTACCTTTGTATGGCTCTCATCCCTAGTAAAGAGAGAGTGTTAGACGACCCGAAGAGCCAGCGAGGTGAATCAAGGGGGGCTAAAAGTGAAAGAATATTTTGTTGAAGTTTTCATAATAAGGTGATAGACAGAAATATTAGCAGGAGAATAAGAAGAAAGTAAATGAAGCATTATGAGTAAGATGTGATAAATGGATGATAAAGATAAAATCAAAATATGACAGGACTACAGATTCTATAGTCAAGTGAAGGAAAAGACAAAAGGTTACATACCTTGAGACAATAAAAGAGTATAAGCCATAAAGTCATGTCCCCATTTCGATAAATGAGTTGGTGACTCGTACGTGATTACCAGAAGGAAAAGTTAGACCCCCAGAGTAATAAAAATTAGTATGGGCTAGTGAATAAGATAAACTGAACATGAATTCGGGACTGAAGGATTTGATAATAGTCGACATCGTGAGAATTTCAGATATCGCGTTCTGACATAATAGAATGGACAACAAAAGAAGAACCTTTAAAGGTCATTCAGGAAGACGCTTCCCTACATCAAGAACTGTGAGCAAAGTTAAGCTTAAGGGACTAAGTGTGCTAGTTACACTAGGTGTCACCTTCGTGCGTAAAAAATTCAGTTATCCATGGTACAGAAAGGTTACCGCAAGGCAAGTAAAAGTCCGTGGAAATGTGAAAAGACTCCAAAGATGAAGAGGTAAAACATTTATAGGTAAATCTTCATAGCATTAAATATTAGTACTCCCGTAAAGGGGGAAGATGGTATGATATGGTATTAAGTCGGAGTTATGTGGTGCAGGTAACTATGGAATAGTAAAGGAAGAATGTGGTAGAAAGGAGAAAGGAATGAGATTGCATTTATTCAGATCCTACGGATATGATACGACTCTAGAACATTATGTAAGCATGATGACGAGGAGAGGCAGTAAGGGTTCCATCACTAGATGTTATTGATAAATAAGTGCAAATGAACACTTGATACATAAGGAGCCAGTGTGCGGGGTAAGTTAAGACAAAGGATATAACCCAAGAGAGATTACGCAGAATATAGATATGAGAATGGACTAACAAGTATTTAGTAGTTGATTCAGGAAGAGCCTAGTCATGGGTAGACAAGAGGATACAGATAAATCAACAGATTGTGTAAGATTAACGTAGTGAACCCAACATAGTGAATTCAGTCTTGCAGATATGATGTCGTAACCCTTGAGAAATATTCAAATAGGAGTTGGGGTAATTATAGGTACCGTATAAGTATTATGGAAATAAAAGAAAGTGCCACTAGGAAGACAGTCAAAAATTTCAGTTCAGAAGCAACCCTACGAGCACAAGGGCGCAGAGGTAAGTAACGAAGGATAATTATAAGCGAGTAAGAATATCAAAAATTATTTTGAGTATACGATGTAATAAGCTTGCAGCTTTACAGGAGTCAAAGGCCCCCCTAAGTCTACAGAGAAAGACTAGCTGAGAAAATAAGGAAGAAGGCTTCAACTTAAGCATAGTGACATAAAGCAAAAAATGGTCTTGTAACAACAGTCTCACTATAACATTGTATGCACTCCATAAGAAAGTGGCACCTATCGTGGCTAATGAACGGGAAGAAAAAAAAATCAAAAGCTGATATTTGAGATCATATGAGTTACAGAAAATTTCAGTATTTGTGGGCAATGAGATAAGCCATGTATTCATACAACAAGTGGCAAAACGACCATGAAAAGTAATTGCTTATGTTTAAAGACAATTGAGAAGGCAAAAAAAGAAATCTATGGTGCTAGCAATTTAAAGGAAGATTACGAGTAGCATGAATAGATATGTGTAGGTCGCAAGCTAAAGTATCATAGAGCGACAAGGGTTTAGGTAGATAGGAGTAAGGATAAGTAAAGATGAGTGAGAAGGTGACAAGAATAAGTAAGGCCTCGGGATTAAGCCCATCAAAACAAGAGAGCTGATGGTTTTTGTAAGTTAAAGAAAGCTCAGTATAGCTTGAATTAACTCGGAGGAGTCTAAGACTGGGTGCATTTAGAAGAGATGAAATCATGTCCCGGTAGTAAAATAAGGGTGTAATTGTGATTAATAAGAGGATGACGTCTAGGCCTTTGATTGAGTAATTATTTAAAGAAAAGGGATTTCATGAATTACACAGGATTAGAATATCCCCATAAGATGAATCACTTTGGGATGCCATGAAATACGGTTATTAAATTATAGTATTTTCCCTATGTGGATCAGGAAAAACACTTCAAATGTTCTCCGATGCAACGTGAGCCCTAGTGATAATGTATTACGCAAGAGATTTCAAGTTATCAGTGGTAGAATATAGATCAACGTTGAGGTAAATCACCAATAGATGGATAAAAGTACAAAGTATGAGATGAGATTAGGCCGTCATTCTTAAGATGAAAAGTAATAAGGAAGCACTAAAGGAATTAGATTTATACATATAGATAAGCATCGAGAGAGTAACCTAGAGTTGGGTAGCAGACCTCGGTAATAATAAACCGAAGTAAGAGTTATGGTATAGTATGACCTACCTAGTTTTAGTAAAGCCATAAGCATAGATAACCGAGGCTATGAAACAAGATATATCAATAGTCGTAAGTTCTGGAGATTGGCTAAAAGCTGGACGAAAAAGGAGAGAAGAGTCGCATAGCCACACATACAAGGAAAAAGTTGTACAGGCTGCATGACAGAAGGTAGCAACAGTTAAGAGATTGGAAGAATTCCAATCACAAGTCGTGGTGTGAGAAAGAGGACTAAAGGGGGGAATGCCATGGTCTTTGAATTTATTCACAGAATAATTGCCTAGATGGCAAGGACAATATTAAAGTATTCGCAAGAGTAATACGTTATGATATTGATAAGCACATAAGTCAAAATTTGAGGACGAATGTTCCCAAAGGGGAATGATGTTACACCCCATGTTTTCGTACGTAAGAGTACGTTGTAAGATAATTGATGTAAGCTCAGAAATGAGATCATTTTTAAAAGTACATATGGTAAGTTAATCATGTTACCTTGGAGGTTACAAATATTTAAGATCATAGATAACAAGTACCAAGAGGGTTGAAAGACTTAGAAGTTAAGCAAACTGAAGAAAATAAGTTTTGTTGAAAGTCGACAAGTTGGGAATATTATAACATGTAATATTGGGATAAGAATAGGGTGATTAACATGATAAGGAGGTTATGTTATGAGTTATTTTAGACTTATGATAGTTGTTGTTACGTTTTTAAGTCAAGCGAGTTGTGGAACAAAAGTTGGCAAAGTTCATCACAAGTTACATTCATAAATGTGCTGAAATTTAGATCAAATGTAGCGGAGCTTTTCTCCCAATATACTTGTAACTATGAGATGATCCATATATAAAATTAAATATCTACGAGTCTAGTTTTCAACTCATTAAACCGTTTGTCGATACGACATCGAAGTAAAGAAATATCCGTGTTTTCGCGAGACTGCGCAAGAAGCTCGGTTGGGACCTACTTGAGACGACCACCGACCTAATGTCTTTTAAAAGATGTTTCAGCCTCATTTCAGGTCATTTATCACCCAAATTTAGTCTGAAAGATCTCCAATACCCTCCCTAACATATCCCAAGAACTCAAGAACCAAACTCAAGGGAAATCAACTCAAATCATCATCAAAGGTGTTAAAGACTACAAGAGAATGCTTCTATGATGTTGTGGTGTGATTGAGGGCTATTGTGAGCTAAGTTGAGATAGGATTTTGAGTTTTAGATGTTGTACAAGGTACGTATAATAACTTATTGATTGTGCCTAAGGTTAATCTTGTGTTGGTTGTGTGGATTGAGTGAAAAACCATAAGATAGCACTTGAAAGAACATGGGATATGGTTGGCTTTTTGGTTGGACTATTTTGTAGCTAAATATATGGTTTGTGGTGGCTTGAAATTGTGATAAATAATTTGATAATGTTTTGGCTTCTGTTGTTAAGCTTTTCTAGGTGTTAATTAAGTTGATTGACAACGAAAATATGAAAAATAAGTGATTGACGATAACAATTAAGGTGCTAGACGTATGGGACTGTTTTGGAAGGCAATTTATGGATGTTTTGAACTAGAAATAATATAGTATATATAAGTATGATGTTCTGAAGGTTGTAAATTAAATTATGGAATAAGAGTTGGATTCAATTTATATCTTGTTATACGTAAAAACGAGCTTGCCGCTCAATATGATTGTTAAGATAATCAGAGAAACGCATATTGGATTATATTGTTGTTGTTGCTATTGTTGGTTATAGTTGTTGTTGGGATATTGATGACCCTTAGTTGTCTTTGGGATGTATTAAAAATAGGGTAGTTGCTTCCCGATTTTCCTTAAGCCATACGACTTGCCAAATACGATAGTACGACATTATATGTTAACGGCAATATCATTTCACTTGTTGTAGATGCAAGAAGTTGTGTTGAGCTTGGTTGAGTAATAAGGAAGAGATCATACAGCTATACTAATACTATCCCTTCTTTCCTTTTGGCATGATCCATATGATACAATGAATCAAGCAAGCACGCCACTTTCACGAATGATTCTATCCCTAGAAGTACTAGGGTTACCTTTGTTCTTGATTCCCCATATGTCCTGCTATCATATCGTCTGTTCATGGGTCTCATGACATTCCGAGAGATCTTATTGACTTATTTCATTATGCACTATATTTATTTATACATGTATATTGACCTATGACCAGATGACATTATATACACGTATAGTATATGTATATGGGGTATAGGGGAAAGGTTATGGCGTTAAATACGCACCACCACCTGATCAGTTGGTATACGTTAATGATTTCGCCCACAATGATTGTGATGATATGATGGGAGGCCCTCAGAGGCTTGATGATGTTATGTACGCATATACCAATGCGTGATATGACATTTATACGCACATGCATGACATTATAAATTTTTCATGATTCACAAAGCTATTCAGAATTATAGGTTGAGTTCTTTACTTCATGTTTCTTTCATGTCTTTTATATACTACTTTCACGCCTTACGTACTCGGTACTTTATTTGTTATATGTCCCTTTTGCTTGGGGACGCTGCGTTTCATGCCCGCAGGTCCCGATAGACAGGTTGAGAGTTCTCCTAGTAGGCTATCAACTTAGCGAAAGGTGTTTGTACACTCTACTTGCTCCGGAGTTGCCTATTTGGTCAGTATGATTTGGGCATGTATTGATTGTTATGGTGGGGCCCTCTCCTAACCTTTATGACATTTATGTACTCTTAGAGGCTTATATACAGATGTCATATATATGGATACTTGTATGGCCTTATCGACCTATATTTTGAGTATACAAATAATCATGTCGGCCTTATAGGCCTGTATGTCACATGTATAAGTTTCTATATCATGTTTATAACGACCCAACCGGTCGTTTTACGAGTAATAGCCCCGATCCCCTGTTTACTATTTTCCCCGTACCTTTTTCTACTTATGTGACTTGCCGGGAGGTCTTATTTTTGGTTTCGGAGTGTCTTGGGACACTGAGTCCCTAAAAACGGAAGCTTAAGTCTTAGGATTTTGACCGTAGTCGAAACTGTGTGAAGACAACTCCGGAATGGAGTTCCGTTAGCTCCGTTCGGTGATTTTGGACTTAGTAGCGTGTCCGGACTGTGAATTTGAGGTATGTAGCCCATTTAGGCTTGAATTGGCGAAAGTTGAATTTTTGGAGATTTTTACTGGTAGTGTACTTTTTGATATCGGGGTTGGATTTCGATTCCGGAAGTTGGAGTAGGTGCGTAATGTCGAATATGACTTGTGTGCAAAATTTGAGGTCAATCGGACGTGGTTTGATAGGTTTAGGCATCGATTGTGGAAGTTCGAAACTTTGAAGTTTATTAAGTCAGAATTTGAGGGTGATTCGTGTTTTTAGGGTTGTTTGATGTGATTTGAGGGCTCGACTAAGTCCGTATGGTGATTTAAGACTAGTGGGTATATTTGGTTGAGGTCCTCGGGGCCTCGGGTTGATTTAAAATGGTTAACGAATCAAATTTGGTTTTGGAAGAATAACTGAAGTTGCTTCACCTGGTGTAATAGCACCTGCGCAACATTGACTGCAGGTGCGAGCCCGCAAAAGCGAGCCAATGGACGCAGGTGTGGTTTTGAAGGTAGAGGCCAGAGGCCGCAGGTGCAGAGGTATAACCTCATCTACGCATCCGTAGATGCGGAAGATGTAGCGCAGAAGAGGAAGTGGCCAGGGCGTGAGGGATCGCAGAAGCGGAAGAATTTCGCAGGAGCGGGCGCGCAGGTGCGGCCCTTTGCTCACAGATGCGGACCCAGTCCCTTTAAGTCATTTCCGCACCTGTGATGGAAATTCCGCAGGTGCGACTATGGGCCGCAGGTGCAAGATTTCTGGACAGAACACTTAAATGCAAGGGTCGCGATTTTTACTCATTTTTAACATTTTGAGCCCAGGTTTGGTGATTTCTTAAGAGCATTTTTGAGGAATTTCTTGAGGTACGTCCCTTGTGCTTATTTTTGATCAATAATCTTGCTTCCCCATTTATTTTTCCACTTAGTTAGTGTGTATTTAAGGTGAAATTTGGGAGTTGAGACTAAGGATTTGGAGAGTTTGATTTGAGAATTTGAAGGACCATTTGGTGTAGGATTTTAGTAAATTTGATATGGTTAGACTCGTGAGTGAATGAGTGTTCATATTTTGTGACTTTTACCTAATTCCGAGACGTGGGCCCGGGTTGATTGTTTTAGGGTGAAATTCGGAATTTTTGTTAAAGTATTAATTTCATTAATTAGATGAGCCTATTATAGTTGTATTTATGATATGCAATTGTGTTTGGCTAGATTTAGGCATTCGGAGTCGGATAATCGAGAAAAGGGCATTCTTATGGTTTTTTCCTTTAATTTGAGTAATCTATTCGGAGTCGGATACTACATCGGAGTAATCTATTTTTTTTCTTTAATTTGAGTTATACCGTTTAAATGCGTATTAGTCTGTTTTCATTCTTAATTGAACTATTCCAATATGTGTAGCTATCCTGTTTAGTCTAATATCGCATGTCTACGTGCTTTAATTGCTTATTTGAACTCCATGAAGCATGCCCAGTTGATTTCCCGTTTTTCCTTGTTCTTTATCAGTATAACAGTAGAAATCTTGTTATTAACTATGGTATTTATCAGTTTGAGCTGTATGTTTACTTTGAGACTACGAGGCGGTTCCTCAGGAGTTCTCCCTGCATATTTACTTTGAGACTATGAGGCGGTTCCTCGGGAGTTCTCCCTTCATATTTACTTTTAACACTACGAGGCGGTTCCTCGGGAGTTCTCCCTGTACATTTACTTTTGAGACTACGAGGCGGTTCCTCGTGAGTTCTCCCTGCACATTTACTTTTGAGACTACGAGGTGGTTCCTCGGGAGTTCTCCCTGCATATTTACTTTTGGGACTACGAGATGGTATATCGGGAGATCCCCTGTCGAGTATTTACTTTTGGGACTACGAGACGGTATCTCGGGAGCGTCCCTATTGTTATCACATTGTTTGTGTGTTGTTATTTCTCTATGAATTCCTTCTGTTAAATTCTCTGTTTTACTTTATTTTATTATATCATCTGTCTTGTTATTATATCCCAGTAGGGCCCGGACCTGACCTCGTTACTACTCTACCGAGGTTAGGCTTGACACTTACTGGGTACCGTTGTGGTGTATTCATGCTACTTTTCTGCACATATTTTGTGTGCAGATCCATGTACTTCTTATAAGCCCCGCTATTAGTTGAGAGTGCTTGCTGATGTACGGAGACTTCAAAGTACATCTGCCGCATCCGCAAACCTCGGAGTCCCCCTCTATTTTCTCCTATGTCATTTACCTTTCGTACTTCTTTTGTTAGACTCTGGTGTATAGAGATACTAGTCTCCTTCTGTAGCTTATGACTTATGATGTTTCGGGTTTTGGGAAGACTGTGTATTTATAGAGTATTGGTTATCGTACATGCTGAGCGGCATTGTTACTAGTTATTCAGTTATCCACTGTTGTTAGTTGCCAAGTTTTACTTTCATTTGTTATTTTCTGCAATTTGTTAGGCTTACCTAGTCGTAGAGACTAGGTGCCGTCACGATGTTTTACGGAGGGAGTTAAGGTCGTGACAAGTTGGTATCATAGCTCTAGGTTCATAGGTGTTGTGAGTCACAAGCCAGTTTATTAGAGTCTCGCTAATCGGTACGGAGACGTCTGTACTTATCTTCCAGAGGCTAATGAACTGTTACGAATAATTATACTTCTTTGATTCCTTGTAGTGCGAAATTTGTTGACATAAAAATTTCTAAACTTTTGTATTATATTCTCTCACATATGGTGAGAACACGTACAGGCAAATCTGATGACCACGTACCCGCGCCCCCTGCTAGAGCCGCGAGAGGCCGGGGTAGAGGCCGAGGACGACCACGCGGTGCAGCCAGAGCACCCGCACGCGCGGCGACAGAGGAGCCCCCAGTAGCTCCAGCTGGAGGGCAGACACCTGAGATACTTGTTGCTGCACTAGCTCTCCAGGAGACTCTAGCCCAGTTTATAAGCATGTTCAGCACCTTAGCTCAGGCTGGATTGATTCCACTTGCTCCTGCCACATCTCAGGCCGGGGGAGGAGCACAGACTCCCGTCGCTGATGCTCCAGAGCAGCGGGTTCAGGCCGACCAGGTTCCAGAGATTATACCGATACAGCCGGTAGCTCCAATTCAGCTCGAGACTAGGACAACCACTTCTGAGGCGGAGCAGCTCAAACTTGATAGGTACAAGAAGTACCACCCACCTTCAGTGAATTGGCTACGGATAATTCTCAGGGTTTTCTGTAGGAGTGTCATCGTATTCTCCGTACTATGGGCGTAGCGGAGACGAGTGGGGTTTCTTTTATCACCTTCCATCTTAGAGGAACAACCTATCAGTGGTGGCGTGCTTATGAGTTGAGTAGTCCGAATGAGGCAGCTTCACTTACATGGACTCGATTCTCGGACATGTTTTTGAGAGAGTATGTCCCTCGGAGCCTCAGGGACTCATGGCACGCAAAATTTGAGCAGCTGCGCCAGGGTGCTATGACTGTGTTAGAGTATGCAGTCTGCTTCAGTGATTTGGCCCGACATGCACCGACCTTGGTTGCCACATTTTGAGAGAGGGTTCGACGGTTTATTGAGGGACTCCACCCCAGTATCCGAATTAGTATGGCTAGGGAGTTGGAGATGGATATTTCTTATCAGCAGGTTGTGAGTATTTCTAGGAGATTGGAGGGCATGCTTGCGCGGGATAGAGAGGAGAGGAAGGCCAAAAGGTCTCGAGATTCTGGCACTTACAGCGGTACTCGTTCCCCAGCTGCAGTTCGACATGGTAGGGGTTATGTGAGTCGCCTCGTTCATTCAGCTCTTCCATCTGCCAGTGGTATTCCGGTCCCTTCTAGGCCCCAGGAGACTTATTATGCACCGCCAGTATCCAGTGTGCCTCCTGCTCGGGGTGCTTTTAGTGTCCAATCCAGCAGACCTGGCCCGAGTCAGTCACAGCAACCACGCTCTCAGAGAGCTTGTTTTGAGTGTTGCGACACTCGCCATATGGTGAGGGATTACCCTAGATTTAGGAGGGGTGCACCTCCACAGACTTCTCAGCCACCACGTGCTCCACCGGGTCCCCATGCTATGATTCCAGCACTATCTACCACCCCACCTACTCAGCCAGCTTGAGGTGGAGGTCGGGGAGGTCGAGGTCACCCTAGAGGGGGAGGCCTGACCAGATATTATGCTCTTCCGGCTCGTACAGAGGAAGTCGCTTCTGACTCTGTCATTACAAGTATTGTTCTGGTCTGTCATAGAGATACGTCAGTATTATTTGACCCAAGATCTACATATTCCTATGTGTCCTCTTATTTTGCCCCGTATTTGGGCGTATCTCGGGATTCTTTGAGTTCCTCTATTTATGTGTCTACTCCTGTGGGAGATTCTCTTATTGTGGACCGCGTGTATCGGTCGTGTTTGATTGATCTTAGTGGTTTTAAGACCAGAGCCGATTTATTATTACTCAGCATGGTAGACTTTGATGTTATCTTGGGCATGGACTAGTTGTCACCCCATTATGCTATTCTTGATTATCACGCTAAGACCGTGATGCTGGCTATGCCAGGTTTACCGCGATTAGAGTGGAGAGGTACCTTAGAGTATACTCCCAGCAGAGTTATTTCATTTCTTAAAGCTCAACGAATGGTTGAGAAGGGGTGTGATGCGTATTTAGCTTATGTGATAGATGTCAGTATTGATACTCCTACAGTTGAGTCAGTCCCAGTAGTGAGGGACTTTCCAGATGTATTTCGAGCTGATCTTCCGGGCATGCCGTCCGATAGAGATATTGATTTTGGCATTTTTTGCTGCCGGGCACTCAGCCCATCTCTATTCCCCCGTATCGTATGGCTCCTCCTGAGTTGAAGGAATTGAAGGAGCAGTTACTGGAGTTTCTTGATAAGGGTTTCATTCGGCCCAGTTTGTCACCTTGGGGTGCTCCTGTCTTATTTGTGAAGAAGAAGGATGGTTCTATGCGGATGTGTATTGATTACCGCCAGTTGAACAAAGTTACAATAAAGAACAAGTATCCATTGCCTCGTATTGATGACTTATTTGATTAGTTACAGGGTGCCAGAGTGTTTTCCAAGATTGACTTACATTCAGGCTATCGTCAGTTAAAGATTCGGGAGCCAGATATCCTGAATACTGCTTTCAGGACTCGGTATGGTCATTACGAGTTTCTTGTGATGTCATTTGGGCTGGCCAACGCCCCAGCAGCTTTTATGCACTTGATGCACGGTGTGTTCCGGCCTTATCTTGACTCATTCGTCATTATGTTTATTGATGATATTCTGGTGTACTCCCGGACTCGAGAGGATCATGAGCAGCACCTGAGGACTGCGCTTCAGACCTTGAGACAAAAGAAGTTATATGTAAAATTTTCAAAGTGTGAGTTTTGGCTATACTATGTGGCATTCTTGGGTCATGTAGTATCGAGTGATGGGATCTAGGTGGAAGTAATGTAGAGTTGGCCTAGACCGTCATCAGCTACGGAGATCCGGAGTTTTCTTGGTTTGGCAGGTATTACCGCCGTTTTGTAGAGGGATTCTCATCCATTGCAGCACCTAAGAATAGGCTAACCCAGAAGGATGCTCTGTTTAGGTGGACGGAAGAATGTGAGAGCTTTCAGAAGCTCAAGACAACTTTGACTACAACCCCAGTATTGGTATTGCCTTCAGGTTCGGGGTCTTATACTGTATATTGTGATGCATCGCAGATTGGTCTCGATGCGGTGTTGATGCAGGACGATAGGGTGATTGCCTACACGTCCAGACAGCTGCAGGTGCATAAAAAGAACTATCATGTCCGTGACCTTGAGTTAGCAGCTATTGTTCATGCCTTGAAGATTTGGCAGCACTATTTGTATGGTGTTCCTTGTGAGATTTACACCAATCACCGGAGTTTGCAGCATCTGTTCAAACAAAAGGATCTTAACTTACGTCAGCGTAGGTGGTTGGAGCTACTTAAGGACTATGATATCACCATTTTGTACCATTCAGGGAAGGCCAATGTGGTGGCCGATACTTTGAGTCGTCGGACAGAGAGTTTGGGTAGTTTAGCATATCTACGAGCAGCAAAGAGGCCATTGGCATTGGATGTTCAGGCCTTAGCCAGCCAGTTTGTGAGATTGGATATTTTTGAGCCGAGTCGAGTATTGGCTTGTGTGGTCTCTTGGTCTTCTCTTTATGATCGTATCAGGGAGCGTCAGTATGATGACCCCCATCTACTTGTCCTTAAGGACACGGTCCAACACGGTGATTCTAAGGAGGTAACTATTGGAGATGATGGTGCATTGAGGATGCATGGCAGGCTATGTGTGCCCAATATAAATGGTTTGCGTGAGTTGATTCTCCAAGAGGCTAACAGTTCGCGGTACTCTATTCATCCGGGTGTCGCAAAGATGTATCAGGACTTGAGACAACATTACTGGTGGAGGAAAATGAAGAAAGACATAGTGGAATATGTAGCTCGATGTCTGAATTACCAACAGGTAAAGTATGAGCATCAACGACCAGGTGGATTGCTTCAGAAGTTATAGATTCCGGAGTGGAAATGGGAGCGGATCACTATGGATTTCGTTGTTGGACTCCCACGGACTCAGCGGAGGTTTGATGCAGTCTGCGTGAATGTGGATAGGCTGACCAAGTCAGCTCATTTCATTCATGTGATGACTACCTATTCTTCCAAGCAGTTGGCTCAAATTTATATCCGTGAGATTGTCAAACTTTATGGCGTACCGATATCTATTATCTCTGACCGAGGTACGCAGTTTACATCACGATTCTGTAGGGATTTATAGCAGGAGTTTGGTTCTCGAGTTGAGTTGAGCACAACATTTCACCCTCAGACTGACGGGCAGTCCGAGCGCACTATTTAGATACTGGAGGATATGCTCCGCGCTTGTGTGATATATTTTGGGGGTGCTTGGGATCAGTTCTTGCCACTTGCGGAGTTTGCCTACAACAACAATTATCATTCGAGTAGTCAGATGGCACCGTATGAGGCTCTGTATGGTAGGTGGTGGTGGTCTCCAGTGGGTTGGTTCGAGCCGGGCGAGGCTAGATTATTAGGTACAGACTTGGTTCAGGATGCCCTGGATAAGGTGAAGGTGATTTAGGATCGACTTCGCACAGCCCAGTCCAAAAAGAAGAGTTATGCGGATCAGAAGGTTCGCGATGTTGCATTCATGGTTGGAGAGCGAGTCTTGCTCCGGGTTTCGCTTATGAAGGGCATTATGAGGTTCGGAAAGAAGGGCAAACTGAGCCCAAGGTTCATTGGTCCTTTTTAGGTGTTGTGGCGAATTGGGGAGGTTGCTTATGAGGTTGCCTTACCTCCCAGTCTAGCAGGAGTTCATCCAGTATTCCATGTGTCTATGCTCCGGAAGTATCACGGTGACTCGGCTCATGTGTTGAATTTTAGCTTAGTCCAGTTGGACAAGGATCTATCTTATGTTGAGGAGCCAGTGGCTATTTTAGGTAGGCAGGTTCGAAAGATGAGGTCAAAGAACATTGCTTTCGTGAATGTTTAGTGGAGGGGTCAGCTAGTCGAGGAGGCAACTTGGGAGACCGAGCGGGATATGCGCAGTCGTTATCCTCATCATTTCATCACTTCAGGTATGTCTTTATGCTCGTTCGAGGACGAACGATTATTTTAAGAGGGGAAGCATGTAACGACCTGTCCAGTCGTTCTGCTTATGTGACTTTCCGGGAGGTCTTGTTTTTGGTTTTGGAGTGTCTTGGGACACTTAGTCCCTAAAAATAGAAGCTTAAGTCTTAGGATTTTGACCGTAGTCAGAACTGTGTGAAGATGAATCCGGAATGGAGTTATGTCGGTTCTGTTAGCTCCGTTGGGTGATTTTGGACTTAGGAGCGTGTCCGGACTGTGAATTTGAGGTATGTAGCTGATTTAGGCTTGAATTGGCGAAAGTCAAATTTTTGGAGATTTTGATCGGTAGTGGACTTTTTGATATCAGGGTCGGATTCCGATTCCGAAAGTTGAAGTAGGTACGTAATGTTGAATATGACTTGTGTGCAAAATTTGAGGTCAATCGGACGTGGTTTGATAGCTTTAGGCATCGATTGTGGAAGTTCGAAACTTTAAAGTTCATTAAGTTTGAATTGGAGGGTGATTCGTGTATTTAGCATTGTTTGATGTGATTTGAGGGCTCGACTAAGTCCGTATGGTGATTTAGGACTATTGGGTATGTTTGTTTGAATTCCCGGGGGCCTCGGGTTGATTTTGGGTGGTTAACGGATCAAATTTGGTTTTGGAAGAATAGTTGAAGTTGTTGCACCTGGTGTAATCGCACATGTGCAACATTGACCGTAGGTGCGAGCCCGCAGAAGAGGCCAGAGGTTGCAGGTACGAAGGTATAACCGCTTCTGCGCATCCGCAGATGCGGAAGATGGAGCGTAGAAGTGGAAGGGGACATGGCGTGAGGGATCGCAGAAGCGGAAGAATTCCGCAGGAGCGGGCGCGCATGTGCGGCCCTTTGCTCGCAGATGCGGCCCAGTCCCTTTAAGTTATTTCCGCACTTGCGATGGAAATTTCGCAGGTGCGACATCGCAGGTGCAACTATGGGCCGCAGGTGCGAGATTTCTGGACAGAACACTTAAATGGAAGGGTTCGCGATTTTTGCTCATTTTTAACATTTTGAGCTCGGGTTTAGCGATTTCTTGAGAGCATTTTTGAGGAATTTCTTGAGGTAAGTCCCTTGTGCTTATTTTTGATCAATAATCTTGCTTCTTTATTTATTTTGTCACCTAGTTAGTGTGTATTTAAGGTGGAATTTAGGAGTTGAGACTAAGGATTTGGAGAGTTTGATTTGAGGATTTGAAGGACCATTTGGTGTCGGATTTTGGTAAATTTGATATGGTTAGACTCGTGAGTGAATGAGTGTTCATATTTTGTGACTTTTACCCAATTCTGAGACATGGGACCGGGTGGACCTTTTTAGGGCAAATTTAGGAAATTTTGTTAAAAATATTGATTTCATTAATTAGATGAGCCTATTATAGTTGTATTTATGATATGCAATTGGGTTTGGCTAGATTTGGGCCATTCGGAGTCGGATAATCGAGAAAAGGGCATTCTTACGGTTTTTTTCCTTTAATTTGAGTAATCTATTCGGAGTCGGATACTATATCGGAGTAATCTATTTTTTTCCTTTAATTTGAGTTATACCATTTAAATGAGTATTAGATTATTTTCATTCTTAATTAAGCTATTCCAACATGTGTAGCTATCCTGTTTAGTCTAATATCGCATGTATACGTGCTTTAATTGCTTATTTGAACTCCGTGAAGCATGCCCAGTTGATTTCCCATTTTTTCTTGTTCTTTATCAGTATAATGTAGAAATCTTGTTGTTAACTATGGTATTTATCAGTTTGAGTTGTGTGTTTACTTTGAGACTATGAGGCGGTTCCTCGGGAGTTCTCCCTGCATATTTACTTTGAGACTATGAGGCGGTTCCTCGGGAGTTCTCCCTTCATATTTACTTTTAAAACTACGAGGCGGTTCCTCGGGAGTTCTCCCTGTACATTTACTTTTAAAACTACGAGGCGGTTCCTCGGGAGTTCTCCCTGTACATTTACTTTTGAGACTACGAGGCGGTTTCTTGGGAGATCTCCCTGCACATTTACTTTTGAGACTACGAGGCGATTCCTCGGGAGTTCTCCCTGCATATTTATTTTTGGGCCTACGAGATGGTATCTCGGGAGATCCCCTGTCGAGTATTTACTTTTGGGACTACGAGACGGTATCTCGGGAGCGTCCCTATTATTATCACATTGTTTGTGTGTTGTTATTTCTCTGTGAATTCCTTCTGTTAAATTCTCTATTTTACTTCATTTTATTTTATCATATTTCTTGTTATTATATCCCAGTAGGGCCCGGACTTGATCTCGTTACTACTCTACCGAGGTTAGGCTTGGCACTTACTGGGTACCGTTGTAGTGTATTCATGCTACTCTTCTACACATGTTTTGTGTGCAGAACCAGGTACTTCTTATAAGCCCCGCTATTAGCTGAGAGTGCTTGCTGATGTACGGAGACTTCAAGGTACATCTGTCGCATCCGCAAACTCCGGAGTCCCCCTCTATTCTCTCCTATGTCATTTACCTTCCGTACTTCTTTTGTTAGACTCTAGTGTATAGAGATACTAGTCTCCTTCTGTATCTTGTGACTTATGATGTTCCGGATTTTGGGAAGACTGTGTATTTATAGAGTATTGGTTATCGTACATACTGAGCGGCATTGCCACTAGTTATTCAGTTATCCTCTGTTGTTAGTTGCCAAGTTTTACTTTCGTTTGTTATTTTCCGCAATTTTTTAGGCTTACCTAGTCGTAGAAACTAGGTGTCGTCACGACATTATACAGAGGGAGTTTGGGTCATGAAAATGTTGAGTCATCCTATGTCTAGTATACATTTATGTTTTATTCCCGTTATCTCATGACAGCCCTTCTGGCCCACTTACCCATGACGGTATGATAAGAAAGATATATTACGTTAGTACTCGGTTGTGTAAGGCATAGGGTGCCCGTCGCGACCCTACGTTTTGGGTCGTGACATATATGGTATCACAACTTACCCCCTAATTCTATCGACTCGTTTGCATGCTTGTAGATGCCTTTGTGAAAGCTCACGCCGGGGCCATCAAAGTCGAGACCAAAAAATCGGACCTTTTCAAAGTAAAACAAAGAGATAACGAAATGCTCAGGGAATTCGTGTCAAGGTTTCAAATGGAACAAATGGGCCTGTCTCTAGTTGCGGACGATTGGGCCATCAGGAATTCACTCAAGGACTCAACCTACAAAGATCCTTGGCTTCACATCAGAATAAACAGAATTTGATAGAGTACCCGGCGGTAACATGGCTGACGTCCATAACAGGTACCAGTTGAAAATCAGGGTCGAGGATGATCAGCTCGGGGCCTCTTCTGAGTCCGTTTATCCCATCAGAGATAATAACAGGTCTAAAAGTGTCGTCAATCATGAGCCTAGATGGAACAAAGATCGGTATCAACTGTATAGCGGAGATCGAAGAGGTAGCGAATTCGGTCGCAATCATGCAAATAATGAAAAAGGAGCGATCGGGGCCACAATAGCCGGGGACTCATAAGTAGAAACAGTTTTGAAAGGCCACTCAGGGCCAAAGAAGCACTGAGACTATCGGAATATAACTTTAGTGTCGATGCTGCCAGTATCGTATCTGCCATCGGGCGCATTAAAGATACCAAGTAGCCTCGACCATTATAGTCTGACCCCATCCAAAAAGACCCTAACCTGATGTGTAAGAATCATGGCACTCACGCTCACAGGACCGAGGACTGCCGGCAGCTTAGGGAAGAAGTGGCCCGGTTATTCAATAACGGGCACCTCCGGGAATTTCTAAGTGATCGAGCCAAGAATCACTTCAGGAATAGGGACTCCAACAAATAGACCGAATAAGAGGAACCTCAACATGTGATTAACGTGATCATTGGTGGAGTCGACGTCCCCCAAGGACCAATACTAAAGAGCATTAAGGTGTCCATCATAAGGGAAAAATGAACCCGAGATTATATACCAAAGGGGACCATCTCTTTCAATGACGAGGACATTGAAGGCATCGTGCAACCACATAATGATGCTCTGGTAATATCTGTACTCATAAATAAATCTCGAGTTAAGCGTGTGTTAATTGATCCAGGTAGTTCGGACAATATCATCATATCGAGGGTCGTAGAGTAGCTGGGTCTACAAGACCAAATAGTGCCTGCACTCCGGGTTTTAAACGGATTCAACATGGCATGCGAAACTACTAAAGGGGAGATAAGCCTGCCGGTGAACATCGTCGGGACCATTCAGGAAATGAAGTTTTATGTGATTGAAGGGGATATGAGATATAATGCTCTCAACATGAGGCAATACCCTCAACACTATATCAAGCACTAAAGTTCCCCATACCGGGAGGGATCAAGACGGTTTTTCGGAGAGCATCCGATCGTAAAAGAAATGTTCGCGGTCGATGAAGTGATCCCTATATCTGTGCTCTTGACATCAAAGAACTCAAAGCTAGTTAGGAGGAAAGAAACTAAATAGCAATCACTGACGCCAGCCCCGACCGAATCGGAGAAGCAAAAAGAAGGCAAGGATGATGATTACGGAGTTCCTAGGTCATTCATCAACCCTGATGATTCTAACGCCACCAAATCAACGGTCGAGAAGCTGAAGCAAGTCATATTGATCGAACACTTGCCTGATTTGAAGGTATACCGGGGGACGGGGTTAACTCCCAAGCTCAGGAAAACTCTCATTAAATTCCTCATAGCTAACATAGATTGTTTCGCTTGGTCCCATCTTGATATAACAGGGATCCCGCCAGAAATAACCACTCATACACTAAGCTTGGATACAAAGTTCCGCCCAGTTAAATAGAAGAGGAGGCCTTAGTCCGAAGTCAAGCATGCATTCATCAAAGACGAGGTATCCAAACTCCTTAAAATAGGTTCCATTTGGGAATTTAATTACCCGGATTGGTTGGCTAACATAGCGGTAGTTCCTAAAAAGGGGAATAAATTGAGCATGTACGTAGATTACAAAGACTTGAATAGAGCGTGTCCCAAGGACTCTTTTCCTTTGCGTAACATCGATCACATGATCCATGCAACAGCAGGGCACGAGATACTTAGCTTTCTCGACGCCTATTCCGGGTACAACCAAATCCGGATGGACCCGAGAAATCAAGAAAAAACTTCCTTTATCACTAAATTCAGCACATATTGTTATAACGTAATGTCGTTCGGGCTAAAAAATACCGCTACAACCTATCAACGCCTAGTAAACCGATGTTCAAAGAAAAAATAGGAAAATCAATGGAAGTTTATATTGACGACATGTTAGTTAAGTACCTGCGAGCCCATCCTTGCTCCATACTCCGAAGGTGGATGAGTAGTTGTACCTGTACTTAGCAGTATCCGAGGTAGAGGTAAGTGGAGTGTTAGTTCGGGAAGAGGAAGGTATGCAATTTCCTATCTATTATGTTAGTAGAACTCTAGGTGAGGCCGAAACAAGGTACCCTCACCTAGAAAACATGGCGCTCGCTTTGCTAAGTGCCTCCAGAAAGTTTAAGCCATATTTTCAATGCCACCCCATATGCGTCGTAACTTCTTACACACTAAGGAACATAATGCATAAGCCCGAGCTCTCGGTGAGGTTGGCCAAATGGGCCGTAGAAATTAGCGGGTACGATATCGAATATCGACCCCGAACCGCCATCAAGTCACAAATTTTGGCAGACTTCGTGGCTGACTTTACGCCGACCTTAATACCCAAAGTCGAAAAGGAATTTTTGATAACCTCGGGGACTACCTCGGAATCTGGACCCTCTTTACGTATGGTGCCTCGAATGCAAAGGGGTCCGGAATCGGCATCATGTTGAATCTGCCGACGGGTAACGTAGTTAGGGAATCTATTAGAACTGTGAAATTGACTAAGTATGAGGCCATGATTGTAGGTCTCAAATTGGCTAAAAGCCTGGGGGCCAACGTGGTCAAAGCTAAGTGTGACTCCCTACTTGTGGTAAATCGGGGACAGAATCTTTGGTTCGTAAGATAATCATAGCCGACTATTACTAGATCGGCATGGAGAATGATAAAATGGACTTTGTACGAAGATGTGACGACTGTTAGAGGCATGCACCGATGATCCATCAGCCCGGAGAGCTACTACATTCGGTCTTGTCACCTTGTCCGTTCATGAAATGGGGAATAGACATAATTGGTCTCCTACCATGGGCACCTGGTAAGGCTCAATTCATACTGTTTATAACCGATTATTTTTCTAAGTGGGTCAAACCTCAAGCGTTTGAGAAGGTCCGGGAAAAAGAAGTCGTCGCCTTTATTTGGGACCACATAATATGTCGGTTCGAAATATCGGCCGAGACAGTGTGTGATAACGTGAAGCAATTCATCGGCAGCAAGGTAAACAAATTTTTCGAAAACCATAAGATCAAAAGATATTGTCAACACCCTATCACCCTAGTGGGAACGGACAGACAGAATCAACAAACAAGACCGTACTTCAAACCTAAAGAAAAGGTTGACTAATACCAAAGGGAAATGGAAGGAAATTCTGCCCGAAGTCTTGTGGGCATACCGTACAACCTCTAAATCTAGTACCGGGGCCACTTTATTTTCATTGGTCTTCGGCGCCGAAGCATTAATACCGGTCGAAGTTGGAGAACCGAGCCTTAGGTTCCGATATGCGATCGAGGAATCAAACCTTGAGTCCATGAGCACGAACCTGGAATTATTGGATGAAAGGCGCGAGGCTGCCTTAGTCCGTTTAGCCGCCCAGAAGCAGCAGATAGAAAGGTATTACAACCGAAGATCCAACTTATAACACTTCGATAGCAGGTACATGGTGTTAAGAAAAGTAACATTGCACACCCAGAACCCGAACGAAGGAAAACTTAGGCTGAATTGGGAAGTACCATATAAAATCATTGAGATTACCTATAAAGCGGGAAATGGTGCACAACTACCGAACAACTGGAACGTGATGTACTTAAAGCGGTACTACTGCTAAGGTACAACCTTTTTTCACCTTTTTATAGTATTGTGAATTGGACTAACACTTACAGGAAACAGCCAAAGGAGAATGTGACTATTAGGTCTGAAAGCAAGCATTGCACTCTTTTTTCCTTGAACCTGTTTTGTCCCAAATGGGTTTTCCGGCAAGGTTTCTAATGAGGCAGCAGTAAATCGTGCTAACTTAGAATTGAAGACCGGTTTTAAATTGTAGTCAATGGTCTCATCAATAGTATCCGAGGTACCCCCGGGTCAAGCTTCTTAGCAAGGAAAGAAGAAAACTTTGTGCTTACCAGCCTAGGCTTGATGGTTAGGATTTATTGTAATGGCCAAACAGTCAAGTGAAACGTGCCCGCGTAGGCCACCTTAGCCATAATACAAGCGTTTACACGTTCTCGGTCTTGTAATTTATACACAGAAATGAAAGAAAGTTTCTACCTTGCTATTACATATTTTTACCTCTTAAAGCATCGAGCCTAAAAGTTATCCCTACCCAGGGACTATCAAGCCCAAAGGCTACCCTTGTCCGAGCCCAAGGGCTACCTCCACTCTGGAATTGTCGTCCAAACTAAGTTCGGGAAGCTCGGGTTATCAAAACCCAGAGGCACAAAACTTATTAGGCAGTGCCTCGACCTAAAAGGCTACAGCTGCCCTAAAAATGGCCCGGAACGTCCAAAGCCCGTAATCAAAATGTAAGGCCTACAACAAAAAATTCTAAACCTGCTAAAAAGCTACCCTCGGCAAAGGCATCGTCTAAGAACACTTAAGCATCTCAGGAAAACTTCTGGTCACTCCGAGTTTTCAAAAGTTTCGAGCAAAGATTCCATCGAATCAGGTTCTGTTTGGACCTCCGAAAAATAAATGACTTATTACTACGTTTGATTCTGTGCTAAAGCATTAGAAATATTTGCAATTATGAAAAGATGCTAAAATAGTAAAGACTTGAAATTGCCCAAAGGGGAAATTTTATATATTTTGGAATATCTTTACAAAGGCCCAACAAAAACGGCCTCAAACTTAACAAAAAATATTTACCGAATACAAAAACTAAAAAATCCTAAAGCATTTATGCCCGATCTTCACCGAAGCTCGATTCGTCACCAGAACCATCGGGGCCTTCGGATTCTTCGGAGCCTTCCTTACCTACGGGTTCAACTAGCTATTTTTCCTTCACCTCAAGTCTTTTTGCCTCCTCGATCTCAGCAGATAGGTCAAAGCCTCGGGCAAGGATCTCTTCTAGGGTCTCCCTTCGAGATAGCCGCCTCACGTTCTTAGCAGTGGTCTTCAGGCGAGCCTCGACTGCTTCGACATCGGACCTATATTGAGCCGCCATCTCATCAGCATCGGTCGAGATTGTCTCCAACTTGAACCTCATTACTTCGAGCTCTTTAATAAGAGCGTCCCGTTATGCGATGGCCGAGTCCAGTTGTGTTCGGAGATCCTCATTTTACTGAGCCCGTTTATCAGCTTTCTCCTTCTCCACCCAAAGTTGAACTTCTACCGAAGACAGCTTCGCCTGGGCAGTCTCCTTCTCCAAGGCCAGCAGATCCATCTTGCTTTTCCACCAGTTGGCCATTACTTAGATCTCGTCCTTTTCCTTTTGGAGTTGGTCGATTTGGTCGATATTCTGCTGGAACTATGAGGTATTGTCGTTAGCCACTGGATTGGATCCTTATTTCTAACTTCAAAACCTTTACCTTTTCAACCAAGTCGGTGTGCTCCCGCCGTAGGACCGATGCCTATTTCTGAGACCCATCCAGCTCGGCCTTAAGGTTCTTAATGACCCATTATTGTTGCTCGCTCAGAAGCTTGTACATATCCCTTTTCTAGGAAAGCTCCTTGACCTCAAGCTCAATCTGATTGACCTCGACCCGGTTCCGAAGAAAGTTCTCATGATAAAGTACCGAGGCCTGCAAAAAGATGAAAAATATGAGAAATATCAAAACCTAAGTAAAGTTTGATGGAAAGTAATGATGCCTTACCCGGTTCAGCACCTGATGCGACACATTGAAAAGGCACGACATGTTTACCTCATTCATTTTTGCCCGGTCCTCCTCAGTCTCTAGGCATCGGAGGTAGCTAGCTATCCACATAGGAGGAGACAAACCCGGGCATCCTCGGGATGGTCAGAATAACCGATCTCTTGAGACCGGGGTCCACACTAGGAGCATGGAACTGGTTGATTAATTTCGGGTTCAAACTCGGCCTGCCAGCTTCCGAGGATGTGTCATTATTTGGAACTTCCAGATCACCTAGTCCGGAGAAATCTTCCAAAGCAGATGAGTCCACACCATCGAAAAAAGAGTGAATGAGATCGTCTGCACCATGGACCCCTTCATTGCGATTCTCATTTCTTGCTTGGACCTCCTCGGGCATGGACTTAGTGTAGGAGGGCCTACGGGAGCTTCCTTCGGAGCGGAGCCGGCATCCTGGGAGTCCCAGCCCGGGTCTCCATATTGATCTCTTGAGTCTGAGGGCGGTCGACCTCACGAGTCTCCTCCTCGAATGCCTCTTGCTCCCCGGTAAAGGTCGTCACATGGATAATGAAAATAAGCTCATCCTCTGGCTCGTCCCTGAACCGGAGGAGAGAGTCGGAGTCCGGCTCCCGGGATCTAGAGCTCATCCTGGGCTTGCGGGCCACCCTCTTCTTTGGTTTCTTCACCTCAGAGCCCGAAGGTTTTCTCTTCTTTTTCTTCTTTTCCTCCATGGCAGCCTCGGGCTGCCCCGCAACGGAGGAATCAATGGTCAAGGACACATCCTCGTCTCCTTCCAAAGTCTTAAGTTCGGTTGTCTTAGGCAAACCTGCAACAACAGAGGGAAAGGAAATCCAGTATGTTGAAAGATAGAAGCATGGTATTAACTATTCTGAAAGAGGCCTTACCATAAGAATGGGCTTCCCATTGGCCATTCGAGAGCCCATGCCATGCGCTCGTAGGACGACATCTAAGTACAAATGCCTTCGATCCATTCCTTTAGTCGGGGGACCGCATTCGAAACCCGGGGGACAGCTGCACAACCACAAGTATGAATGAGAAGAAAGAAATTGAAGGAAAAGAAAATCTTTGGTGCTTAAAGAAAAATTGCACTTACGGGATGCGTTCCACTTCTTAGGGAATGACATGTACTTGGGGGATATCAGGTCTTCGGTCTTCACCCCGAACGAAGCATCCCTGGCAACCCTGGTCTCGGTCCTTGTCAATACTCAAAAAGGGGGCCTTGCTGGCCCGACGAGTAAGCTTGATCAGTCCCTCTTGAAAAATTTGGGGACTGTACAATCGAAGCAGATGATCGATCGTGAACCAACGAGACTCGATCTTTTTCACAAAGTAGCGAAGGAGGATCACGATCCTCCATAACGATGGGTGGATTTGCCCGAGGCACACCTCGTACCTCTTGTAAAAGTCTAGAACAATTGGGTCCACCGGGCCTAAAGTGAAGGGGTAAGTGTAAACACTTAAGTACCCCTCCACATGGGTAGTAATGGCATCCTCGAGCCCAGGGACTACTACATCCTTGCCTTCCCAATTGCAATCCTTTCGAACTATGGAAAGAACGTATTCAGTCACGGAGCATATGTACCTTGATACTCCTTCACCTCGGTCTTGTTTGTGTGAGGGTTTCTCGACCTTAAAGGCATCTGCAATTAAGCAGCCCCCTAGAATGAACACTTTCAGTGGAGGCTCAGGGGTCGGTTCGTTAGCAGCCACCTCGGGAGAAGCCGTTTGGGCAACTACATCAGGAGCAAACGCCTCAGTACCGGCGACCGATTGGGAAGATGAAGAGGCAACTTATTGAGGAAAAAATTTGGATGTTTTGGCCATTGTTATTCGGGGAGGTTTAAAAATTTGAAGAAAGAACACAAAGTTTTTGAAAGAACGAGTTTTGAAGATGAAGAACAGAGTATAAAGGTTTGAAGAAAATATGGAAAATCCTGGAAATCACTATGAAAATTGAAAAACAAGGGTGAAGATATGAAGATTTGAAAGAGGTTTGATGATAACTGGAAAGCTCGAGGGTAATAGCTTGGTCGAAAAGTAGAAAAAGAACAAAGGTTGGAATCTTTTATAAGGAAACAAGCGACGCTTTGCATTCGGGGGAAACCAGCCGATGAGCGACACGTGTTCGAAGTCAGAACGACGCAACTGATGGGACGTTTCGGCTCCTTCGTCGTAACGTACGAATGAAGGAACCGAAGAACATCTGTCGTTTCCCATCATTTCGGCAAACCTACTCCTTGAGAAACGAGAGAACTATCTGTATACGGATAAAATCGAGTCCAATAAGCACCCCGGTTTCCCGGTGAGGCAAACGGAGCAGGGACGTGACTCTAAGGAATTAGAACCAAAACCAGGAGCCTCTCGTACCGGGGCCCGAGCAAAACACCTACCCTCGGAGCCATCGGGACCACGCCCCTAGGCCTGGTTCGAGTCCCAAGATTTCGGAGAGCATTACCAAACAACCGCACACGACTAACAAAGGTATGTGATATCCGTGCCCAACCGGATATCACGACGAGAATTTCGGCCCCGTATCGGCAGAAAATCAATGATTAGCGAAAAAGAAGGTTTTTACCTTTCTTAAAATTGTACCTAGGGTAAAACTCTCCTACTATATAAAGGGGAAGCTAATTATTCATTAGACACACTATAACATGCATACCAATGCAATATACTTATGTTCTCTCTGTTTCTAAAAGTTATTCAAAGTTTTTATTTTTATTCATAAGTTCTTTGTGAGTGCAAGCCCGAAACCGAAGGTAGGTTCCTTGTTAGGCCTTTAACCGAGCTCGAACTCACTATCATTATTGGTTTGGCTATTTACTACATCTTTTATTTGCTTTATTTAACTTTATTAATTATTTGTATTGAACTAATATATATATTCTTAACAGCGTATATAAATTCAATTGTTATCTGCTTTCGAGTGTAAACGAATTTCTTAGGAAGAATATATTTTCAAGTTGGATTGAAAATCGTGTGGTGGCATCTTTTAAACACTTGTTCTCATTTTAATGGTATAATAATAAAAGTCTTCTTTTATTTTTGTTGAGTAAACTAGTAATTTATTTTGCTAGACAACGGACCCGCGCAAAATTTTGTAAGACCTAAACTATTCATCCCAGTACGAGGTTTCACTTTCGACCGGCAAGTACCGCTGCTTCTGAAACTCCGAGAACAATGAAACTCCCAGCTACAACAAAATCCCTCCTTCATCTTCCTACACGGACTAAAACAGGCACTATTATCGGACTGAGATACTTCTCCGGCGAGCTCGACGATCCACATAAACCTCTTCCGCCGCCGCAGCCAGTCTCCGAAATAGTGTCCCTCCTCAACACTACCGATCACAATGACTGGAATTCCAAACCACAGCTTGTTGAATTTCTTCACACCCCTCCTTTCCCAACTTCCCTTCTCAAAATCACCCGTCAATTGGGATCCACTGAAAAAGCTTTACAGTTCTTTGAATTCTTTAAAAGCCATAGCTCCAGTTCATCATCAAGCCCTTCTTCTCTTTCCTTCACATTTCAAGCTATTCTTGAACAAGCAATGCGTGAAGAAATATCTGACGTACCCAGTAAGCTTTACCAGCTTTTTTCCTTTGCTAAAGATAGAGAAATCCCTTTATCCATTAATGCTGCGACTCTTCTTATAAGATGCTTTGGCCGAGCCAAAATGCTTGAGGAATCGATAGCCGTGTTCAATGCACTAGACCCTGAATCAAGAAACACAAATGTGGTTAATTTGCTGTTAGATTGCTTGTTTCGTGGAGGGAATATCGATGATGGGTTCAAGGTGCTCGACGAAATGCTCGATAGGGACAGTAGTTTCCCGCCGAATGAGAGTACGATGGATATTATTTTATCTGCTATTTGGAAGAGGAATTGGGTTGGGAGGAGGATGAGTGTGGAGGAAATTTGTGGACTTGTTGTTAGATTCTTCGAACATGGTGTGTTCTTGGATGATGTGTGGCTTACTAAATTGATTACCAACTTTTGTCGAAGCGGGAAGTGTAACAAGGCTTGGGACCTTTTGCATGATATGATGAGGTTGGGTGGTCAGGCGGAAGCTGTTTCATTTAATGCCCTTTTGAGTGGGTTAGGTAGGGAGCGTGATTTTGAAAAGATGAATTTGCTTATGAATGAGATGAAGGGAAAGGAAATTAAACCAGATGTTGTGACATTTGGGATTCTCATCAATCATTTATGCAAAAGTTACAAGGTCGATGAGGCAATGCAGGTGTTTGAGAAGATGGGAGGCAGTGAAAGTGATGGCATTCTTGTTAAGCCAGACCTTGTTCTCTACAATACATTGATTGATGGGCTTTGTAAGGTAGGGAGGCAAGAAGAAGGGTTTAAGTTGATGGAAAAGATGAGGCTGGAGAGTGGATATGAACCTAATACTGTTACCTATAATTGCTTGATAGATGGTTTCTGCAAAGCAGGCGAGATTGAGAGGTCATACGAGCTTTTTGACCAGATGAAAAAGGGCGGGGTTGTGCCAAATGTGATTACTCTGAATACTTTGCTTGATGGAATGTGCAAGCATGGGAGAGTTAACAGTGGTATAGAGCTTTTTGCTGAGATGCAAGGGAAAGGTGTAAAGGGGAATGCGATCACTTACACCATCCTCATTACTTCTTTTTGTAGTGTCAACAATATTGACAAAGCAATGAATTTATTTAATGAAATGTCAGAAAATGGGTGCTTCCCTGATGCCAAAGTGTACTACAGTTTGATTTTGGGCCTTTGCCAGGCTCGAAGAACGAATGATGCTTCCTGTGTCGCTTCAAAGGCGAAAGAAGCTGGGTTTGGATTGGATATTATCTGCTATAATGCTCTGATTGGGGGATTTTGCAGGAAAAATAAGATTGATGAAGCTCATAATATGCTTAGAGACATGGAGGAGGCAGGTATCAAACCTGATCGCTACACCTACAACACTTTGATATCATATTTCAGCCAGAAGGAGCAATTTGCAACTGCCCATAGAGTTATGAAGAGGATGATTGATGATGGTTATTTGCCTAATGTTGTTACATATGGAGCACTAATTCATGCATATTGTTTAGCTGGAAATGTTGATGAAGCTATGAAAATATTCCAGAATATGAGTTCTTCTACAAATGTGCCACCAAACACTGTCATATACAATACTTTGATCGACGCTCTCTGCAAGAGTGACAAAGTAGAAGCTGGTATTTCTTTGTTGGGTGATATGAAGGACAAAGGGGTAAGACCAAATACCATCACATACAATGCCATCTTTAAAGGCCTTCAGGAGAGGAATTGGGTGGAAAAGGCATTTCAAATAATGGACCAAATGACTGAAAATGCATGTAATCCTGACTACATTACCATGGAAGTCCTAACTCAATGGCTTTCTGCCATTGGTGAAACAGAAAAATTGCGAAGCTTTCTGGAGGGATATGAGGTTTCTACTTCAACAGCCTAATACTAACTGGAGTGTTAGGATATCGTTCCTAGTTCTGATGTGATATTCACTGGGTATGTGGAGATTCTTTGCAGTCAGTTGAGGTCCCATTTGGATACGTTTCTCAGCCTTTCGGCTAAGATCAAGTGGAATGTGCGAGGTCCCTTTGATCTTCAAGCTCTGTGCTGTCATTTGAGATACCTGCTTTGATGCATAAGTTGTTGAGTAGGTATGCAAATCATGTTCTATGAAGACATCTCCATCCATCTTGCTTCTGGTGAACTGATATCATTTGGACATGACAAAATGATGTTACAAGTTTAGTGGGCGTGCTCTGCCAAGAATTTTTGTATTTGAAATTTCATCCAAGTTGTAGTTGGTTCAATACAAGATAAAGTTTATGTATGCTTATACTGTGTTAGCTTTGTTCTGAGCTTAATATTTTGGCTTTGGACGTATCTCAATGCTATTCCTCTTTCCTTTTTATGTATACGATAGAGAATCAAATAAGTAGTGAGTTCCTTTTGAACATTTCGTGACTTTTAAGTGTGAGATGTAAGCACCAACACTTTTATGATCGTTCATTTAAAGGAAAGAAGAACATAGTGTTCTTGCTACTAACTTCTTCTCGTTCAAAAATATGAGATGTACTTGGGTGATTAGTTAAGGTTCTTTCCTATTTCTTGATAAAGCATTTTTCAGACCTTACTGGTCAAACTTTACAAAATTCTTAAAACCAATAATGAAGTGCCAGTGTTTGCTGAAGCTGGTGGGCTTCTGACCTATTACTTTGATTCTGGAATTCATAAAAGCATCGTAACTATTCATCGTCTTTGGTCACTCTATCTAATGCCTAAAGTTCCTCTTCGACAGATAGCATTTAAGCTTGATCATCATTCCCTACGGTGAAAAGCCTTAAAACCTAGTACTTCAAGAAAACAGACTCAAATTTCTTACCTGGATCTATTCAATGGCCGAGGTTCAATCCTTAAATCTTTCTATTTCCTGTCTTCTCGATATATACCATGTCATTCTTTTGCTCTTCTCAACGTTGAAGAGGTGAAAATGAATATTTTGAGTGTCTTGTATTTTCACAATAAGCGGAATGAGATTACCTTTTTATGATATATGGTGCTTTGTCCTTGAATGCAGTGTTCATGCTTGGCCTGTAAGCTTTTTTTCTTTTTCCTATTTGCTATAACAGTCTTTTTTTTTTGTTCTTTCCTAGGGAGAAATATGCTTTTCTGGCTCTTTGTAACTGTTTTGGGCACATCAAACATGTCCTTATTAATTAAGGAGCTGGCTAGTCAGAGCATAAACAGGGCATCTTAAAATGAAGTTCCTTGTCTTAATTGAGGAGGAAAAGGTGATGAGGGAGTTCCTTTCTTCCTGAACATTTCACTCCCCGGTGAATTTTACGCATTCACGGCGATCTTTAGGTTGAAATTTTTTGAAAATTAAACTTGGAAGTTTGAACTTTCATTTTCCAATAGTTAGAATGCCACCCGGTATTTAGAGGTGTCTAATTCAGTCGACAAGCAAAACCTGTGGCTGTTCGGGATAAATTGGCAAGCAAATTTCCCAAGATTCCATTTGGTAGGACTCAATATCTCCAAACATAATTAGTAGCACAAACACTCAAGAACACTAACATGAACAACCACCACAAAATGTATGCAAAAGTTAACAATTGAAAAAACTCAAATCATTGATAATGATTACTATAAAATTAACATTTTAACAGCCAAGGGATTTTTACCCAAATTATATGTACCTTATCATCCAATATACTCCTATTATCCTAACAAAGAACATTGGAATCAAACTCCTCTTTTTTCCTTTGTTCTCTACAAGTCTCTCTACAATGATAGGGAATGGAATTATACCTTACACGTACAAAAAGAGAACAAAACCAAAAAGACTAAAAAAAAGAGAGGCATGGAGATTTCAAGATTCTCTATTGCTTTCTCTCTTCCTATATCTCTAACGGACAAAAAGATACTCCTACAACTACAAGTGAAAAAAGAAAAGTGAATAAGAAGAAAAGCATCATTTCTTCAACTTTTTCTCACGTCTACTTTTTCCGGCAAGTCAAACACCGCCTGCTGCGGTGGTTGTGGCACTATTTGTCAGCCAAGGAAATTGCACAGACCCCGGAAAGTTATCGGGGAAACAATCTCCTGTGGCATTAGCGGCGAGTTCTTCTAACCCCTCAAAAAAGTCATCATCTGCAGGTTCCATGTTATCTAATCCCGTATTAGAACTGCCAAATTCATCATCATCGTCTTCGAAAATATCCTCTTTATCTTCCTTGCTGCTTTCTTGCTTCTCCGTTGCCGGAGAATGGCACGCCGGCGAAGATACCGGCGATGAGCTAGTTGGTTTGTTAGAGTCACTTGGTGTGCCAGCTTCGGAGTTCACCGGCTTCTGTCGGGTACTTCCGGCGAGAGAGTTCCGGTGAGTTGGCATAGGGTGGTTGTGCTCTGATGTGTAGGTGACAATGAACATATTCGGGTCGGATCTATTTCGCTCCACCTGTTTCCGGGCTAAACAACCCTTTGAGGTGCTACACCTGTAATATCCCCTGTTCCAACCAAAGAAATGAACCTAAGTTTAATCTCAAAATTAAGAATACAAAATTTTATGTTGTTTAAAAAGGACTTTGTTTTTGTGTTTTAAGTAGCCTAAAATGTACTAAAAGAAAGTTATCAAGGAACATACCTTGGGTATGGAGAGCCTTTGATGGGTTTTTGTCCATACTTTCTCCAAGACCACATGTCAGAAGATAAACCTTCAGCTGGTACTTGACATACCTTCTTCAATTGGTTTTTCCTGATAAAAAGAAAGGAAAATCCATATTAATGTGTGAAAAAATAAACAGAAGCTGAATTCATGATATCGTTATGTACTAACTGACAAAGGTCTAATCTTTCCATCCAGAAACTTCAAATATTTTACGGAGAATGAAAAGAAAAGTTTAAAAAATAGTTAAAGTTACCTTCTTTTAGGTCTTGGGCTTTGAGTATGTGGAACACTAGTTGTACTATTTGCGGAACCATTTACAGACAGAGACTGCTTGGGTTGTGTTAGTACTCTTGTGTTTAGCTGATGAATATATTGTTGTTGCTGCTGTTTTATTAGTGTTTGTTGGGGTGATAGATCTTGTAGTCCTCCAATAACAGAGAGGGGTGAAATAGGTATATTTTGAGGAGAAAGAGGTGGCTGTTGTTGTGGTTGAGATTTGGGGAAGAAAGGCTTGTAAAGATTATGCAACTCTTCAAAAGCAGTATTGTTAGGGTTGTCAAATCTTGGCACAAACGGATCTTGAAAGCTAAAAAAGTTTCCATCTTGCCTTGGTTGGAAGCTGCAAAAAGTAGTAGTGGCGGCGCTGTTGGTGGTAGCGGTGGTGGTTGCGGCGGTAGAACTAGCGGCGCAGCCCCTGACCACCGCATGTAGATCCCAATCATCCTCCATATTCTTTCTCCTTTTGCTATGGCCTTGACTTTTGGTAGAGGGAGGAAGTGCAGAGGAAAAGAAGACAAAAGAAGGCGCTGACTTTGGCCAGAGAGAGATGGGGAAAGGGATCTGAGGAGAGGTGTAAATGAGTGGAATACATTACATTTATCATTTATAGAAAGAGAGTGTGTGTATTTGTGATTTGGCTGGTTTTCATTACATTACTATTTACTATACTAGTCTAGAGAGAGAAGGTGGGGGACAACACCATTTTTCATTTTGATTTCTATCTAACGTCTAGCTCTTTTCTTTTACCCATATTACTTATTTTGTCCTCATATTTCAAGCTTTAAGTTGTCAAAGTAAGATCTATATATGTGCTAATTACAATTTCAAAATAGTTGTATTAGTTTGAGACACATAATCTTGTAAGTCTAATCAATTAATTATCAAGTCAATATAAAGGTTAAATTTAAGATCTCGCAAGTTTGTACTATGTCTGGAAATAGTTGCTTCATGGTTTACTAACTACAGTTTATAGCATATCACGGGTTCTAATTTCAATAATAATATTATCCGGTTAAACCTTTTTTACTTTTATCTTACTATGAAGGAAAAAACATAGTGAGGAAGAATTTTGTTGAAGAAAATGAAAATGGTGCTGCTTATCTACTTAATTTCTCTTTCCTAACTTTTTCATATCCAAGCCATAAAATTGTATTCCTTCTTTAGCATTGGATAAGCAAAGCATTTGCTAGCTAACATGTCAGCAACTTAACAATTGTTTAATTAAAGTGCTAAGACTTAGTTTGAGTAAGATTCTGAAAAGGGAAAAAGAAAAAAGAGATAAGGATTTTAAGGTTTGTTGGTTAGCATAATAGACATAGTATTAGTTTAATCAAGATATTCAAAGGGCTTATCTTTTGTCTTTATCTTATTTTCTCCCACAATGATTCTCACAATGGAAAAAAACTGCTTTGTTTTTTGTGGTGGTTTTGGGGGGTTGACTTTTAAAAATTGTCAAAGGGTGGTGGTTAGGGGTGGGGTGGTGGGGGTGATTTAGCAGATTGGAGAAGGTCCACGCGGTATGGTATGTGTTTACACTCTCTCACATCGAGTCTCGTGAGTGCGTGCACTGACCGACAAAAAGAGAGAGAACACGTTAAAAATAAATTTAAAAGAAAAGGGAAAAAGGTGAAATAGGGTGCTCGTTCATGTGGAGTGCCCCTCCATTCAAAGGTTTTTCTTTTTCTTTATCAAGTGTCCTGCATCCGTAATGCCCAACTAAATCTGAGTTCGTGTGAGAAAATTATATACATAAAATACTTTATAATAAAGGCGATTACATGTTCAGATCTCGAATTTAAAATTTTTAATTAAAAATAAATAAATATTTATCACTTCACCGGTTCACTCCGGTCCTTGTTGATCCGTCCATTCAAAGCTGGAATATGTAATACGTATACAAAAATTCAATAGGTACATTTTTTGCACAATAGTAAGTTGTATAATAAAAAATTAGTTATCTATTTTTACTAAGTATAATTTGCATATGCTTAAACTCGAATATACTATATTTTGTAAACTTTTGACTATTAAATTATTTTTCATTAGTTCAATATTAGCACATTAAAAGTATTATCCCATTTTATGAATTGTGATTGGTTAATCTATTTGCATTAAGCTTCACAATAAAGACCAATACAGCCTAATTTCTTTTTTGATATGTATACCTTTTATTTTCAAATTTAACTACTGCATTTTGTCTGAAAAATAACTTAAGAAGTAAGCCATATTTAGGAATAAATTTATCTGAGTTCTGGAGAAAGCTTTTTTTAATAGACTGAATTTCCTATTAAGATCTAAGTTACTCCAAAAATAAAAATTCAAATTTACTAAAATAAGATTATCAAATTAGATAATTCTGAAAAACTTGCCAATATGTTGCAACGCGAAAAATCTGAAGTGGATGGATAAAGTAAAAAATCTATTTGAACTTAATGCATGCATTTATGTTTATTTATTATAATTAAATTATAAATTGGAGGCAAGAACACATGTCATGCTTAAGTACTAGAACCTTATGTAAAAGACTGATATTATATGCTTATTATTATTAAGAAATGAGAGCAAACTAAAACAATATAGTAATGGACAAAAGATATATAGGAGGGAGAATGATTTTGTTATTTCTCCTCTTGGGGGTGTTTTTAATAGGGTCAAAAGTTTCCTATTTATAATGGTACAAATACATTCAAAGGTTATAAGTTAATGTACTTCTTAATTGAGTACATGAATACAAAGTACGTTAAATGGACCGACAAATGCATTCATCTCAATCACGTGCATTCATCCCATAACGCTCCCCCTTGGATGTCCATTTAAAAGATAATGTGTCTCGTTACAATCTTACTAGGAAAAATCCAGTGGAAAAAAGTCTAGTAAAGGAAAAAGAGTACACATATATTGTAATACACATTGAGTGATGCTTCATTAAAAACCTTACCAGGAAAACTCAATTGGGACAAAATCTTGATTAAGGAAAAAAAAGTACAACATGTATTATACTCCCCCTGATGAAAATTTTATTTGATATCTCGGAGACGATGCATTCCAATCTTATGTCTCAGCTTCTCAAATGTTGATGTTGGCAATGCCTTTGTGAACAAATCTGTCAGATTATCACCTAAACGGATTTGTTAAACATCTATCTCACCATTTTGTTGAAGATCATGCGTGAAAAAAAACTTTGGTGAAATGTGCTATGTTCTGTCTCCTTTGATATATACTCCTTTTAATTGAGCTATGCAAGCAGCATTATCTTCATACAATATCGTTGGAATCTTCGTTTTTAAAGAAAGACTACACAGTTGTTGAATGTGTTGAGTCACTGATCTCAACCATACACACTCTCGACTAGCCTCATGAATAGCTATTATCTCTGCATGATTGGAAGATGTAGCAGCTAAAGTTTGTTTTGTTGAACGTCATAAAATAGATGTACCTCCACAAGTAAATAGATAGCCTGTTGAGATCGGGCTTTATATGGATCAGACAAATAACCAGCATCTGCATAACCAGTCATTTGTGAATCAGATTCATAAGAATAAAATAATCCCATATCAATAGTCCCTCGGAGGTATCTAAAAATATGCTTAACACCATTCCAGTGTCTTGTTGTTGGAAATGAACTAAATCTTGCTAATAAACTTACTGTAAAAGTTATATCTGGTCGAGTATTATTTGCAAGATGCATTAGTGCCCCAATTGCACTAAGATATGGAGTTTCATCACCAAAAAGCTCTCTCCATTTTCATGAGGTCGAAATGGATCTTTATTTATATTAAGTGATCTCACAACCATCGGGGTACTCAATGGATATGCTTTATCCATATAAAAACGCTTTAGGATATTTTCGGTATAAGTTGATTGATGGACAAAAATTTCATCTTTCATATGCTCAATTTGTAGACCAAGATAAAATTTTATCTTTCCAAGATCTCTCATTTCAAACTCTATCTTCAAATGGTCTACTGCTTTTGGAAGCTCCCCACGAGTTCCAATGATATTTAGATCATCAACATACACAGTAATTATAACAAATCCATGTCCAAACCTTCTTATAAATACACAAGGACAAATTAGATTATTTTTATACCTTTTTTTCAGCAAATACTCACTCGGACGATTATACCATATTCGCCCTGATTGTTTCAATCCATATAAGTATTTTTAAAGCTTTATTGAACAAGTTTCCCAAAAACTTTTATTAGTTTCAGGAACTTTAAGCCCTTCATAGATTTTCATATAAATTTCGTTGTCTAATGTGCCATACAAGTAGGATGTGACAACATCCATCAGACGCATATCAAATTTTTCATGGACTGCCAAATTTATAAGATACCTGAAAGTGATTGCATCCACCACAGGAGAATATGTCTCCATATAATCAAAGTCATGTCTTTGCGAAAATCCTTGTGTCACAAGTCGTGCTTTATATCTAACGACTTCATTTTTATCATTTCGTTTTCGCACAAAAACTCATTTGTATCCCACTGCTTTATTCCTTCAGGTGTTCGGACTATACGTCCGAATACTTTACGTTTTTCGAGTGACGCTAATTCTGCCTGGATAGCATCTTTTTATTTTGGCCAATCATTTCCCTGTCTACATTCATCGACGGATCTTGGTTCAATATCTTCATCTTATTGCATTATCTCAACAATAACATTATAAGCAAAAATGTTGTCGACAATACTATTATTTCGGTTCCACCTTTTTTCCCGTAGAGACATAACTTATTGAGATCTATTCATTCTTATTATTTTCGGGTACCTGGACCTCCTCTGAGGTCTTATCTTTTGTTATGTCACGGGTCTCTTTTTGAGCAATTGCCTCCATATTTTGATCTCCTAGATCACTTGCTCCTTTTCGCTTTCGAGGATTTTGGAACCAATTGGTCTACCACGTTTTAAGCATGGCTTAGGCTCATTTGTATTTATAGATTGTCCAAGCGGGACATCAATTCGAACAGGAGCATTAGCAGCTGGAATATGTGACTTAGTCACCCTTGGTAGGTTAGTGAATGCATTTGGCAGTTGATTTGCAATATTTTGCAAATAAATTATCTTTTGAACCTCGTGTTCACATTGATTTGTTCGAGGATCTAAATGAGATAGTGATACTACATTTCAATCTATCTCTTTTTGCAATTGCTTATTTTCTCCCCCTAATATTGTGTATACTGATTCATCAAAATGGAAATCAGCAAATCTTGTCGTAAATAAATCTCCAGTCATAGGTTCCAAATATTTCATAATAGAAGGAGATCCATACCCAACATATATCCCCAATCTTCTTTTGGGTCCCATCTTTGTTCGTTGTGGTGGAGCAATTGGAATATATACTGCACATCCAAATATTCTAAGATGGGAAATATTTGGCTCCTGACCAAAAGCCAATTGTATTGGGGAGACTTTATGATAACTTGTGGGTCTGATTCGCACAAGAGTTGTTGCATGCAAAATGGCATGGCCCCATGCTGAAATGGGAAGTTTTGTTTTCATAAACATTGGTCTTGCAATTAATTAGAGGCGTTTGATCAATGATTCCGCTAGACCATTTTGAGTATGAACATGAGCAACTGGATGCTCAATTGTTATCCTAGTTGATATGTAATCATCATTAAAGGCTTGGGACGTAAATTCACCGGCATTATCAAGACGAAGTGTCTTAATTGCATAATCTGGAAACTGTGCTCTTAATCTTATTAATTGAGAGCTAGTAACCTCGCAAGGGGCAAATTGTGGGTTGATAACAATTACACATGTGACCATCTTGTAGATGCATCTATCAAAACCATATAATATTTGAATGGTCCACATAGAGGGTGTATGTGCCCACATATATCTCCTTGTATACGTTCCAAAAATGGAGGAGATTCAACTCCAACTTTAATTACTCATTGTCTAATAATTAGTTTTCCTTGAGAACATGCAGCACAAGAGAATTCTTTAGTTTAAAGAATTTTCTGGTTCTTCAATGAATGACCATGTGAATTCTCAATTATTTTGCGCATCATATTATAACCGGGATGGCCCAACCGGTCATGCCAAATAATAAAATTATTTTTAAACTTTTTGTTTACTATGGCATATGATTCAACTACACTAATACTAGTGTAGTATAATTCAGAGGAAAATACGGGAAGCTTTTCAAGAACATACTTCTTTTCCGCTTTTATTGTAGTAATATAGAGGTATTCAACCTTTCCTTCATTGGTGGTCTCAATATGATAGCCATTTTGGCGAATATCTTTGAAACTTAACAAGTTTCTTTGAAAACTACTACAATATAATGCACCATTAACAGCCAATATAGTTCCCCCTAGTAGTAATATTGTTGCTCTTCCAGAGCCCTCAAGTAATTTTATACTACCAGATATTATTATGATACTCGCTTCTTTCATAATTAAGTAAGAGAAATATCTCTTATCTTTTAATACGTTGTGCGTCGTAGCACTATTAAGAAGGCATATTTCTTCTTTATTATTCATACGGCCAAACGAAGACTGAGAAGTTTTCATATTCTTCATAAAGAAAAAAATACATCATAAGTAATATTAAAAATTTTAAGAAGAAAAGAAACTATATTTAAGGAGGTAAATACTAACAATATAAAAAGTTTTGTTCAAAATATGAACTTCATAAAATAAAAAGAACAATTATTCTTATAATTTTTCCCAGTAATAAATCTTCAATTATGATGCTCAAAGAAGTCTCCAGCTTCTAAATGAGTAATATATGCGAGGCCTTAAAAATATATCCTCTTTATAAGCTAGGTTTGCTTCAACTTTAACATGATTATTCATACGGTCCGCCTCAAAATTATTCTGAAAGGCCAAGTGAGTCTCAACTTTATTTTGTTTTTCCTTTTATAGAGGCTTGATAAAGTTTGACAAAAGTTCAGGCGTACGATAAATATAACGACCACCACTATGGAGATTATTATTCCGTCCCTTGCCACGCCCATATATATTCATACGGACACAATAATTATTTTGTCTTCTTTCAGACTTTTGATCTATCGCTATCATATTCGCTTTAGGGAATGGAGCTGATCCAGTGGGGCGAGTTTCATGATTTTTTTATTAATAGAATATTATATTTTTCTTAGCCATCATTATGCCATCAATATCATACACCGGGGTTCAAACCCAATGTCTTAGCATCATGGTGCACCAGGACTTAAACCTGGTGTCTTACTCTCATGCAGGGGCGGCTCAACGAAGTTGGTGGCCTAAAACCAAATTGTATCAAGAGGCCTATTTCACAAAATTCATGCAACAGTGAGACACAAAAGTTCTCCTGTTCTAATCAATGGGTCAATTAAACATTAGAAGGTAGCTAAATCAAAGAAACAGAGCTTGAAATTGGAAAGCGAAATCTCAAAGTCATGTGAAAGAAGGAGGAAAAATTAGAACGGAAGAGGAAAATTAGACGGAGATTTATCGCTCTTTACTCACTCATCTGTGCATTCTTAACCAAATATTAAAATTTGAACTCTTAAGAGTAATCACATAAGATATATACTAATACATAATATGGATCTTTACACAAATAGTTTGTCATATTCACTATTTACCTTTTCTAGTCATATACATAGATTATGCATTGATTATACACAATTATTCATATATAATACATAAATTATGCATATGTTATACCTTCATCGACTATTTTTTATTTAAGTGGTTGGGTGGACGGTTATTTGTGTTAATTTTTCTACATAATAATATAGTATAATATTTTTGGGGCCCTCTAGAATTTGGGGCCCAAGGCAATGGCTTCAGCAGTCTTACCCTCCAGTCGGCCCTGCCCTCATGGAGCGCTGGGATTTGAACCCACTGTCTTACGCTCATATAATATATATCGCAAGTTGTTTCATTCATTTTAAGGAATGTAACATAATTTTGTGTACCATAAATTTAATTTTTGATCAATTCGACATAGTAAAAATTATCATAAATAGTTGAATTAATTTACATAATTTTTTCTTACAAGTGATAAAAGGCATGTAAACAATTATGAATGACTAAAAATTAAAGAGATATTCTAACCGTTCGAGACAAATACATCAATTAGTTTAAATAGATATTTAAGTCAATATTAAAGAGGTACTGCATCTTTACGTTAGCATACTATAACTAAAAGATGATGCATCTATAAATATTACTCTAGTGATTGATCAAAGTAAGATGTAATCGTTTTTTATTTTATTTTAGCAGATGTAAGCGTGCACATCAAAGTTACTAATTTGAAAGTTCAAATAATTCTAAAACTAAAAGTTACCCCTAATGCAAACAGGAAGCAGTACATGAGATGGCAGCATATTCTATATAATTATCTATCATATTTATATATATACATGTTCAGGAGCAATATTGCACGCACTCTTTCAATTTCATAACAAAGTTAATATTATTATAATTCTCATAGCAAGTCATGCATGTAGTAATATATTTAAATCCAATTGTTGGTCAGAAACTTGAGAAGATCCATAAAGCGGTATAAGCAAATGAAAGTGTACCTCCACTTGAGAGAAGGTTAACTAATACTTTTAGGAATAAATAGAACCGAAACACATAATCTGAGTTGGCAAGAGACTCGCGTTGATAACGTATTAAAAAACGAGAGCAAACTAGAACAATATGTAATGGAGACAAGATATATAGGAGAGAAAATGATTTTATTATTTCTCTTCTTGTGGGTATTTTTTATAGGGTCAAGAGTTCCTTATTTATAAAAATATAAATACATTCAAAGTTTATAAATTAATGTACTTTTTAATTGAGTACATGAATACAAAGTACGTTAAATAAACGGACAAATACATTCATCTCAATCACCTGCATTCATCTCATAACAATTATACGTATTTTTCGGCGGATGAATAAATGGGAAAAGAGGGGGAAAAGAAGGAGGAGTAAATTAGAAATTCCAAATTGACTTGTTGAGAGAAGAATCGACGGCTACAAGCATCTTTGACCTTTCAGACTCGAGGGAGGACATGAGATAATGATAACGTGGCATGACACCTGTTGATATTATGGCTCCACCACCCTTCACAAAGACAACTTTAAAATTTAAAAACAACACTAACGCGTGCACTGTGCTACTTAATAGTATCTTATGCGATAAGATCAACGGTCATGATTCACTTATACGGTCGTGGAAAAAATTCATTTTTAAGAAGATTAGTATTTTCATTTACCATATACTTGACTGAAATTCAAAATAAACTTACTAAAGTCATATTGGGTAAAGGCAAATCTGATTTTATTCTTATCCAATGTTATTCACTCTCCCTTTTTTTTTTCTTACATTGTTTTCTTCTAAAACCTTATTCGTTTTACACTAATTGCCTCAGTTTTACTGCCTTAATTTAATTTTTTTGGTTTGGCTTAAGTTGTGTCCACTTACTACTTTCTTTTATAAGCTATTCCCTATGCAATTGAAAAGATGGAAAAGGCAGAGCATTTCTACTTTACTTCTTCCCAACTGCAATATCACTCCAGGTAAGTTTTTATTTCCCCCCCCTTTCTTATTGCATATTTTCTTGATAGCTGACTACTCCTTATTGAACTTTTTAATTTTCTTAACTTCACGACGCCTTGATATTTATAAGGAAGATAAAGGCTACAATATTAGGCAGGTAAAGTACTAGTCAGGTTTAAGTTACAATATTATTTATATGGAAGATACCAATTATTTTTATGATATTAAGTATTATTTTATAATTATTTAATATATTTTCTTATAAAAGAATATGCATTTTTAATATATGATAATATATAATATTTAATATCTATTATACATATAAATCTTTGTCATACAATGAAAATTATTTGCATATTAATCTAAAATAGTATTTATTTATCTATAAAATTACACTTGTACAACCAAACATGACACATGTAATTACACTCATAACAAACAAACAGATCATTTTAATTACAATACTATGTACTTATCAGGCTGTTTAATTACTACCCTAGTAATTATACTACCAAGTAATCACACAGGGCTTTCCAAACAGACCCTAAATAAGGAATCAAATTCTTAAAAATTAAATTTGTATCTACACTTTTAGATCCACCTCATTTAAAAAGAGTAGACGTTTGGCTAGTCACCGTTATTCATTTTTTATGGACCTTACGCTGCATAAATTTGAATCAGATATGTATTCAGATTCACACGACTTAATCTTATAAAAAACAAATAAGGCCCAGTGAAAAACAAAAAAATTAAGTAAGTGCAGCATATGTATAGTGTATTTAAATTTTTGATAGTGTAATTCCATGGACCACCTTCGCATTTCAGCTTCTTGTGTCGAGGGTCTATTCGTAAACAGCCTCCTTACTCCAAGGTAAGGGTAAGGTCTGCGTACACACTACCCTCCTCAAACTCTACTTGTGGGATTATAATGAGTTGTTGTTCCATGGACCACCAAATTGTGTAGTGAATTAGTTTGGGAAAATAACAATGTATAACCGTTTTTAAAATAATAGCAAAAAAAGGGGTATTATCACTTTTAGCCCGCGTCAGAAACTATTTACATTCGCTAGCTAAAAATGTATATAAAATTTGTATAATTTTTATATATAACATACAGAATGTATATAAGCACAAAAGTATACAAAAAAATATATATTTTTCGCCTATTATTTTGAGAGCGATTATATAATGTCATTTTCCTAAAAGCCCAATTAGTTTTGAGTGATGAACTTTTTAAATCTTTAACCAATTATCTAACAATTTATTACTTAAAATAACCGTAATCCAAACGAAACAGCCCCTTTTTATTGAAACTAATGCTTACCGCATACATAATAGTATCTTATTCGCATTATGCTACGTGCATACTTTAAAGAAGGGGAATATTTGCATGAAAGAATTTATAAAGTAGAAGATACCGGAATTTTAAATTAGGAGAAGATATATAAAATTTCTTTTCTGAAAAGTTCAGGAATTGAATTAAATAACTTCAACTCTAACACAGAACACAGAATAAAAATACAAGAGAAATGTACAAGTTTTTCCAAACAATGAAGAATAGGTTCCAATTTCTTAAAATTTTGACACTTTAACTTTAACATTCTATACTAAGAATCATGTAATATTGTTATTCTTTTTCATACTCCTGTCTCATTTTAATAGTTAAACACTACCTTACGCCTAGAAACAAAATTCAGTGACCAAGATGTCAAAATTCAAATATTAGTGTTGCGAATTTGAAAAAATCATTGATATCCATTTAATTTATTCTACGTACTTAATTCCCTATAAATTATTTTAAAATTTAGAAGTAAAATAACATGATTTATGCATGGAACAGTATTGGAGGATAATCACAGGTATTAGAAATAGGAAGGAAGAACAAAAAACGGGTGATGGAACATAAATATTTGACTCGTGAAAATTCAACTAAAGCAAAAATGTTATAGATCAAAATAAACAACTTTCTCCCCAAAAACGTGTTAAAGAGCGCTACAATTAATTTCTTTGTAACTTGCCTTATAAAAGGGGGCTATTGAAATAGAGAGGGGACAGCTTTTAGTAACGGAAATAAATCATTAATCAACTCGGAATAAATGCCCTTTTAATTTCTTCAAAGTTTCCAATGAGGAAAATTCGGCGAAACACATTCTAAATTAGCAAGTAGTCGTAAAAATTAACAAAAGACAAAAATTGAATCACGTAGAGCGGCAGATTAAATTTGAAGATTAAAAGCCTTGGGATTTTAGACACAGACAAGTTGAACACTTGAACTGGTCTTGCAGACCCTGCCTGAACCAACATGGCCTTGTTAGGTTTTTGCAGCAGCTAAGCCATAGGCGTTGGACCAGATATGTCGGCCATACCTTCTTTTGAGTATTGTTTCTTTTGTCTCCACTCCAATTTTGGATTTAAGTTATATATATCGATACAAAAATTAACACTACTAGTGCAATTTAATTTGATATGGCATGTTATTAATCTATTATGTAGATTATATATTGAGCCTAAATATATCCATGCAAACTGATTTGAGAATGAGAACCTTGAAGAAGGAGCTATAATTCTATGTATGGGCACTCTTTTGAAACCTTGGTTCGAAATTAGGATTTTTTGAATTGTAATTTATTTTAAATGGGTGTTATTAAATTTTGTTGGGGATATTAATAGGAGGTTAAATCTGAAATTTGAAGGAGTTTGGATTTTGGAACAAATTTGAGATGGATTTGGGTGGATTGTCAGAGCAAATTCGAAGGTTGAAGAACATATTTGGTCCAAAAAATTGGGGCGGATCTAAACGGGGATGGATAGAAATCAATCCGGATTGGTGTGCTACGTGTCATGATGTGTGGTTATAATTCCATAATTTCGTACATTATTTGTCTTGCATTTTATATGCTTTAATGATAAATTACACTTTGTTTGCGCGTAATGGAGTCTATTTTATGTGTAGGTGAATTAGAGATGAAAGTGGAGCAAAAGGGATAATTAAACGTTGAAAGCGTGCTCGAGAACAGTAAAAAGGAGAAAGTTGGCGAAGCCAGGCCTATAGAAGGCTTTATACCTGGCGACGCCAGGCCTTTAGCTCGCGTAGGAGCTGGCGAGGCGAGGCAGAGGCGAGCTCAAGCGGGATGTATATTTGGCGACGCCAGGCCTGGGGCGAGGTCCACCAAGCGTTATGCCTCGTGAGGCCGAGTCTGGGCGTGCACATTCCGAGTTTTGAAGACTTATTTCGTCTCCTGATTTGACTAGGACTTGGCATACACGTTTAGGTCTTTTCGTACACATATAAATAGACCTAAAAACGCCACTTTTAAGGGGGATTGGACAGATTAGACCGAGACTGGACAGGGATTCGACCTAAGGAGGCAAGAACACACTAGGAGCAAGGCGGGGAATTCTTCTACGAGTTTTTCACTTCCTTCTTCCTATTTCCGTTATTGGTTATGAATTCTAGTATTGTAGTTTTGCATACTATTATGAATAGCTAATTTGTTATCTAGAGTTTTGATATAACCTTTTGTATGATAAATTCTTGTTATGGTTTTATATAACTGAGCCGTTGGATTTCTCTATTTGTTCAACTACGTTTATATTGTGGTTGGTTGAAGAGCTCTCAATCGACTGTGCTTATTTAGTGTGTATTACTCGGGAGAGAGTGCATATTTAGCTAGTTGTTGAACAACATCACTCCTAGCATATATGAGAGATCAATACGCAGGGTTTAAATGTGGGATTAGGGATAACGAAACCTTGGTGCGATCCGAGTGAGCCGTACTTAATGCCAGCTAGCGTAATTCGGGAGAATATGTCTAGTAAATTGTGGTAATTACTCGGCAGAGAGTTACGACACTCAGAGCGCTCATGATCGATAGAGAAAACTTAGGCGAAATTATAGAAGGCATAGCGGGAAGGATTCTGACAATTGGGAAAATCATAACTAGACCTCCTTAGTCTTGTCTATAATTCCATCCTTGTTAGTGGATAATTTTACTGCTTTATAATAGTTGTTAGTTAATTAGTTAGAAATAAATATTATAATCTCTATAATTAGAAAATTATTTGGACTTGTGTTTCTTAGCAATATTGAACAGTTGTAGCTAAGCCTTAGTTCTCTGTCGGATTCGACTTCGGACTTGTAAACCGGATTATATTTGCAACGATCGCTTAGTCCTTTTTATAAGACATATTTGGGCGTGATCATGTCCCATTGAAATAATGTCAGCACATTAAAAAAGTGACCACATAGTATTTTGTTAGTCGCGATGTTAGTTTTAGACTAAAAGATAACGTTATATACAATTTTGGACCAAAAGATGAACAAAAAGTAAAAGCAAATTATTTACCAAATAATAAGGGTATTTTTAGCCCTTTCCCAAAACTAGAATTATAAACGACATAGTACAAAACTTAAGCTCTATATTTTTTCTTTATATTGGGACCAAGCAAATGATCTCAAATGGAGTTGCTTGCACGAGCAAAAGCAGCAAATATGAAGATAATATTTTTTTTTCCAATATCTATTAATTTCATCCATTTAGTTAGGGTATGGCCAAGTGGAATTGTTTCTGTTTTATATGTATGCTTCATTGACAATAAAAATATTTTTTCCCCATCACGCTTCGTGGTCAATAAACAAAATGGGCGACTGATGGAGATGTATATGAATTTCAATGGGAAGAAAAAGACAGACAAGAGAAATTTATTTCCACATCTTGAAGTAGTCAAATAAATGGGTTTGGAATTGGGGCATAATCGTTGTAACTTTATTCGACGCCAACTTATGAATGTTAGGTTTTAGACTTTTAGTTTTACTCGAGATCCTTTGATTTTCTATCTTTCCTTCCCCAACTACTAACAGGTTGCAAGAGATGTGCTAATTTTTCTATGATAAAATATAAAGCTTAGTTTATCTTAGTATATAAGAACTTCTCTGATGAATTTAGTAGGTACGTTTGTAACGTGTGTGTTTAACAGATAAATGAGGTCACGACGCATCCCAAGAAGTTGGCTAAAGAATATTAGATCATATGGATCAAGTGATCAACAAAAAAGAATATATATCAATTATCATTCTTTATTCTTTGAGGCAATCCACTAATGTTGTACCATGGTCGCTTTAAATAACTCATTTTTAGGCAAGAAGATAAACAAATCGATAGAGACAAAGCAAAGTGATATCGACATTTGTGATTGATTTATTAAATTATACATAACTTATATTATTAGGAAAATACATTTAATTTAATAAATCCTTACCTTACATCCATAACGTGCAAAGTTTTACTTTCATCCACCTCCTACCTAGCTAAAGGTACCAATTATGGAGTAGTACACGTTTTTAGTCCTTAACCAAACACAAATTCGATTTTCACAATTCCTCTAATTTCCTTCTCGCTGCTCAAACCAATTCAGTATCTTACTTAAAATTTTATTCCCTCTATTTCATTTATATGAAGTGCTCTTATCTTTTGGTAGGTCTAACTTTATCTTCAAAACATAACTTTGAGCACTATTCGTCTTCAGTTTTTGTAAAACATGAGCACATTTAGTCCAGCTAACCAAAAACACCCAAAACACTAAGAATTTATAAGGGCAAAAGAAAAAAGTGAGATAAAACTGGTCCAACTCTTGAACTCTCGTTCCTCAAATCTCCAAAATTGTGAATCCATAGACTAGACGAATTCAGGATTTATAAAGACATCTGTTAGCTTCGAACATTCCGTTGGTATGGTTATCAAGTTAGAAGCCGAAAGCCTTTTACCAATTTGACTAGATTTCACATTTTTCTTTGTGTCTGCTCAAACATTAATGCAATTTAGTTTCTGCATTCAGTTAGGCCCATGGATGGGACATAGGACATATGAGTAGACTGCCCAATGATCCACCATGACGAGGCCCATCCACCCATCTTTCTTATTGCATGGCACGTCAATATATAGAACATTAAGCTAGCGTTTTGACATAGATTTGATTCAAATCTGAAAAAGAGTTTATGAAGTTATGTTTGGACATGCATTTTATTTAAAGAAAAGTTAAAATTTTGTGAGTGGAAGAAAAATTTCACCCAAAAAATCCCCTAAACTAGTTTTTGGGAACTTGAAAATTTTTGAATTCTTTTTACAAAAAATATCATATTTCATAAACAAACAATGTTTTCAAATTTCTTTTTTTTTTTTTGAAAAAATGAAGCCAAAATTAGTCTTTCCCTCTAACCCCACATGTGTAACTTGCTCACATTGCTATTACGGTTCTGAACAAATGAGAAATTTACAGTAAATTAATAACAGATAAATTCTCATAATACAAAACTTGCATTAGAGACCAAGATTCCCTAGTTAATACATGAATTTACCTTATAGTAAGCGATTGAATGTGTAATTATTTTTTGCAACTTAAACTCCTAAAAAAATCAGGAGGATCACGGAGAAAACTAGCTGAACGTATAGCCACTATAAGAGGCGTTAGTGCATTTGTCAATCACGTCAAAGTGTTAGCTAGGAGTACAGACTACAGACTACAGACTACAGAGTACTCGAACTAAGAGGAAGGTTTTGGGCCTTTGTTTGTGCTTCCTTCATCATTATATGCGGTAGTGACTTTCTTTCTGTCTCTTCATTTGCAAGATTGGATTTAATACACATGCAGATATTCACGTAGACACTCGCAGCTCAATTATTACACGAAAATAATGTGATTTATGATACGAGAATTTCACTTTCTGATATATATATATATATATATATATATATATATATATATATATATATAAAAATTCCGTAAAAGATTCTGCATAAATCCAAACTAGACAATTTATGATAGTATGTTTGATACTATTTTTATAAAATTCTGACTAAATAATACTTCTTATCAAATGCTCTTAACTATCACCTCATGATAATATCAAGCGAAATAAGTACCTGCAGAATCCGTTGCATCTGCCATCTTGTAAAATGTAATTGTCACCGGTGTTTGGACAAAAATCAAAATTTAAGCGGTACCAGAATTTATACGGTTCTACTCATAAGAATAGTAGCATCTCTTATATATTGGTTGTCGTTACTACAAACTAATTAGAGATACAACAACGGAGATATGTATTTGAATCCAATAAAAAAATATAGCTAAACTACAACATATAATTAATCATTATTTTGTAACTACGTTCTAAAACCACTATACATCTTGAGAATCATCATTGAATAAAATTTTCTAGTATCATATAATAATGGATTTAAAGCATTGTCCTAAAAGGGACTTTAAAGTATTGTCCCAATATTATTCTGAAAATATGAGTACTGTGCTATAATAGAGAGTTAGTTTGTATACAACTCGAACAAGGGCACTTTAAAATCATTATATTCTTTCGACAATTGAGAGATAATGTGTATTTTTAAATACAAAATTATTGGCATATGTGAAGCTGACTGTGTATGTAGATGTCCAGTTTATATCCAGTTGTACAAGAGTTAGGTGTAATTTATAGTTAGTTGGTTATTAGTATTGTTAGTGCACGTGTTATGTCATGGGCGGCTTTCCAGCCATGCCCCATGATCCCTTGGACGCGCCCCGTGGCGTCCTGGCCAGCCTCCCAACGCCCGTCGCCACGGTCGGCCCCGTGGTCTCGGCAGCTCCAAGTGACAAGCGCGCATGTGCCTCTGTCGCCCCACCGATAGCCATCGCCAGCGCCCAGCCACAGGCAAAAGCCAACAGCGCCGCGCGCGCAGACAATGCCGCGCGCGCAGACCCTGATGCTAAAGACAAAGTTGCTGCCAACGGACTTGCTGCTGCTTTGTAGAAGACTAAGTCTTTTTCATTGTAAATATAGAGTAGTTTTGCTGCATTTTCTTTAAGTGTGATTTTCCAGCTTTCATAGGTCTAGTCATGTAACTTTGGTTTATTTTTTTTAAGCATTATTAAGGGGGACCAAGCAATCAAAACTTTTCAAGCAAGCAAACAATTCTCTGTACTGGTGTCTCTCCCCCCCGACACCGTCTTGTTTTCTGTAATAGCTTTCATTCAATGCAATCAAGCTTTCTTTCATTCTCAATTCTCTTTTCTGCTCTCTTTCAATTGCTCATGACATTGGTTTTCCCGTACGGCACTGACAATCTAGTCTAGCGTACGGAGGGGACCTCAGTTGGCGGACAGCAACCGTACTGACATCGGTTGCCTAGCCTTACGTCGCCCTTCCAAGGAACTTCAGGAAGGCGCCGCGTAACAGTTGGTATCAGAGCCTAGGCTCGACATCGGACGAGGGATCACATTGCAATTACCACCATTTCTGACCATGGTGAATTATGGGGATCGCATCGCGACCCTTGAGGGAACGGTTGACGCATTACGGCCCATCGTGGAAATGGTGCCCGATCTAAAAACCAGCCTAGTGCAAAGGTTGGACGACCTGGACCGCAGACTCATCCAGGCCGAAGTTGACATAGAAAACATCAGCCGCGACTCTGAAGGAGACCGGCAAACAGCAGCCACAGAGGCAGCTGAAATTTTTGGTAAATTTGAGGTCCTCCAGCAGGAGCGTGCCGAGGATTTAGCCAACAGGGAACAAGAGGCAGACAGGGTGACTGCCATGCAACAAACCATTGACAACTTGACAGGCCAGCTCAATGTTGTCAATGCTGCTTTACAAGGCCTACTTCGAGGAGGCGGAAACCAATTTGGGGGTGGTGTGAACCTCGCCCCCATGGCACAAAAGCTGAAAATTCCTGAGCCAAAGCCATACAGTGGAGCTCGGAATGCCAAAGAAGTGGAAAATTTCATTTTCGACATCGAGCAATACTTCGATGCCGTGGGAAGCCTGGAAGAAGCTAAGAAGGTAGCAACTGCTGCCATGTATCTTCAGGGTGATGCCAAACTCTGGTGGCGGGTGAAGTACGAAGCCATCAAGGCAGGTGAAGATGCCCTCGACACATGGGCGGAACTGAAGGCAGCCATACGCCTACAGTTCTTCCCCGAAAATGTTGAGTACAATGCCAGGAGAAAGTTGCGGGAGCTCCGCCAGACCAAATCAGTGCGAGATTACGTGCGGGAATTCTCCGCGCTCATGCTGAACATCCGTGACATGGGGGACAAAGACAAACTCTTCACCTTCCTGGAAGGGTTGAAACCTTATGCCCGGATGGAGTTGCAGAGACAAAGGGTAGACACGTTGCCTAAGGCAATCCAAGCAGCAGAGTGCCTTGGGGATTACCAAGTGGAAGCCCGGAAGGATAGGCCTCAACAGCCTGTCCGAGGAGGATACAAAGGGGGCCAACCAAACACTAGTGGCCCTAGCAGAAGTGGAGGAGACCGGAGTGCACCCAAATCCAAGACTCCCTCTTCCGGCAGTACTAGTGCTGCATCTAACAACAATGATCGGGGGAGGAAGCCCCCCTCAGGATGTCGCCATTGCGGCGGACCACATTGGAATAATGAATGTCCACATGCACAGATGAATGCCCATCAAGCTTTTGAGGATGGGACGGATGACGACGCCGATGATGCGGACCAGACCGAGCCAGTAGGTGCATTCAATGCAATTGTTGGCTCCATTTCTGAGCCCTTAGCGGGTACCAGTGCCGGTATCCGCAAGAAGAAGGACCCCTGTCCAATTGCCAGGAAAGGAAATAAGAAGGCGAATTTGAGGACTCCTCCTCATCAAGAGAGGACCCTAATGTTCGTTGACATGAAGGTAAATGGCAAGCCCATTCGGGCAATGATAGACACAGGTGCCACCCACAACTACTTAGCCTCGACTCAGGTGGAGCGTCTTGGACTAGTCGTAGGAAAGGGCAAAGGTCGTGTGAAGGCTATCAACTCACCACCTCAACCAGTGGGTGGAATAGCCAAAGAAGTACCAGTGAAGCTTGGCCCTTATGAAGGAAAGTTCAACCTGCGCGTAGTGATCATAGATGACTTTGAGTTAATCGTGGGGTTGGAATTCCTGAGACAGACCAATACCATGCCCGCACCGTATGCAGACATGCTGCTGATGATGGGGGCAAATGGGGCCAAGCCCTGCATTATTCCGTGCATTCCCATGAAGATGGCAGCCGAGAACATCTCGGCCTTGCAGTTGAAGAAGGGGGTAAAAAGACATGAACCCACGTTCCTGGCTACCCTCTGCATGGAAGATATAGAACGCTCCTCGGGTCCCATTCCTGCACCCGTGAAGGAGTTACTTCTGGAATTTGAAGACATCATGCCACAAGACATGCCAAAGCGTCTTCCGCCTAGGCGAACTGTGGACCATGAGATTGAGTTGGTGCCGGGTGCGAAGCCACCTGCCCGGGCGCCATACAGAATGTCACAACCCGAACTCGCCGAGCTTCGGAGACAATTGACGGAAATGCTAGACACAGGGATCATTGTGCCCTCTAAGTCCCCATACGGGTCCCCTGTGCTATTCCAAAAGAAACATGATGGTAGTTTGCGACTCTGCGTGGATTACCGGGCTCTAAACAAAATCACCGTGAAAAACAAGTACCCTATTCCGCTAATGGCAGACTTGTTTGATAGACTGGGTGGTGCGACGGTATTCACCAAAATAGACCTGAGGACAGGTTATTGGCAAGTTCGGATTGCCGATGGTGATGAGCACAAGACGACCTGTGTGACAAGATATGGGTCGTACGACTTCCTGGTTATGCCCTTTGGCTTGACTAACGCGCCAGCCACATTTTGCACCTTGATGAACCAAGTCTTCCGAGAATACATTGATGAATTCGTCGTGGTTTATTTGGATGACATTGTGGTATATAGCCAGACACTAGAAGAACACCTGGAGCATTTGCGGAAGGTCCTAGCCCGATTGCGGGAGCACGAACTATATGCGAAGCTATCCAAGTGCTCCTTTGCTCAGAAACAAATTGACTTCCTCGGACATGTCATCGAGGAAGGGAGGATCAAGATGGACCAGCAGAAGATTCAGGCCATTACAGAATGGCCGCCTCCTAAGGATATACATGCCTTGAGGTCGTTCCTTGGCCTATGCAACTTCTATCGGCGGTTTGTGAAAAGTTACTCCCTCATTGCAGTGCCGCTGACAGAACTTCTCAAGAAGGCCACCCCGTGGGATTGGGGCCCCAAGCGGGCAAAGGCCTTCGACGCATTGAAGATGGCTATGTCCAGTAGCCCAGTCTTGGCCCTCCCTGACTTGGCCAAGCCATTCGAAGTGCAAACGGATGCCTCCGACTATGCACTTGGTGGAGTATTGCTACAAGAAGGGCATCCCGTAGCGTACGAGAGCCGAAAACTGAAGGATGCAGAGCGACGCTATGCCGCCCATGAGAAAGAATTATTGGTTGTCGTTCATTGCTTACGCCTTTGGAGGCATTATCTACTGGGAGCCCCATTCGTGGTCAAGACAGACAATACAGCCGTTAGCCATTTCATGACCCAGCCAAAGCTGAATGGACGACAGGCTAGGTGGCAGGAACTCCTAGCGGAATTTCACTTCAACCTGGAGTACCGAAGTGGAAAGACCAATCATGTTGCTGATGCACTCAGTCGGAGAGCTGATCTAGCATCGATGTGTGTTCTCGCTGCCCTAAAGGGAAGCGAAGTAACCACCACCATAAAAGACCAGATACAGGATCTACTCATCAAGGATCCTGCTGCACAGTATTTGGTTGATTTGGTAGGCCAGGGCAAAACTCGCCAGTTCTACACCGAAGATGGGTTCCTGAAGGTGAAAGAGAACCGACTTTATGTTCCTAAAGGAGGAGATCTGCGACGGACTCTTCTTGCAGAATGCCACGATACTTTGTGGGCCGGTCATCCCGGCGAGGAACGCACCATGGCATTGCTTCGCCGTGCATATTATTGGCCTCAAATGGTCGATGACGTCGCTCAGTATGTGAAGACTTGTCTAGTATGCCAGAAAGATAAGTCAGACCGCTTGACGCAGGCAGGGCTCTTGGAACCACTAGCTGTACCAAAAAGACCTTGGGAAAGCGTTTCCCTGGACTTCATCACCGGATTGCCCAAGGTCGGAGATCTCACAACTATCTTGGTTGTGGTGGATCGGTTTTCCAAGTATGCTACCTTTATAGCAGCCCCACAATATATATCAGCAGAAGATACAGCTCGACTATTCTTCTCTCATGTCGTCAAGTATTGGGGCTTACCTAAAGACATTGTTAGTGATCGCGACTCACGCTTCACTAGCAATTTTTGGACCCAACTCTTTAAGTGCCTCGGGTCAAAATTGAGTCATAGCTCAAGTTTTCATCCGCAATCTGATGGCCAGACGGAGCGATTCAATGGCATGCTAGAGGAATATCTCCGGCACTTTGTGACCGGATCGCAGAAGAATTGGGTGAAGCTTCTGGATGCTGCTCAACTGTGTTTCAATTCACAAAAGAGCTCAAGTACCAACAAAAGCGCTTTTGAAATTGTTACCGGACAGCAACCGCTACTCCCACACACAGTGAACGCACCAAACATGTCAAAATCTCCTCGGGCTGCCAGCTTCTCAAAAGAATGGAAGCAAAATTTGGAGATAGTGCGGAGCTATCTTGTCAAAGCCCAAAAGCGGATGAAGAGGCATGCTGATCAGAATCGCCGCTTTGTGGAATACCAGGTGGGAGACAAAGTGATGGTCAAAATCCCAAAGCGGTACTTGTTTGCAGGGGTCCATGACCCTCGCCTATTGCAAAAATATATTGGACCCTTGTCCATTGAAAGGCGCATTGGGAAAGTTGCATACCGGGTGGATACCCCAGCTTGGTGGAAAATCCATCCTGTTTTCCATGTCAGTCTCCTGAAACCTTTTCGGGAAGATGTGGAGGATCCTTCACGAAGCCAACTCACAATACCAAGTATTCGAGGCCCCAATTCAACCGGAAAAAGGCGTGCTGAAGCTATTCTTGATGATCGAGTGATTCACGCCTCAAGAAAAGATCACCAGGAGTTCTTGGTGAAATGGCAGGGATGTGATGCAGAGGAGAATACTTGGGAGAGGGGAACAAACCTCAAAGCCTACAAGAGCCTGATTGATGATTACCTTGCAAGGAAGGCGCCGAGGACGTCGCCAACTCAGGTGGGGGAGAATGTCATGGGCGGCTTTCCAGCCATGCCCCATGATCCCTTGGACGCGCCCCGTGGCGTCCTGGCCAGCCTCCCAACGCCCGTCGCCACGGTCGGCCCCGTGGTCTCGGCAGCTCCAAGTGACAAGCGCGCATGTGCCTCTGTCGCCCCACCGATAGCCATCGCCAGCGCCCAGCCACAGGCAAAAGCCAACAGCGCCGCGCGCGCAGACAATGCCGCGCGCGCAGACCCTGATGCTAAAGACAAAGTTGCTGCCAACGGACTTGCTGCTGCTTTGTAGAAGACTAAGTCCTTTTCATTGTAAATATAGAGTAGTTTTGCTGCATTTTCTTTAAGTGTGATTTTCCAGCTTTCATAGGTCTAGTCATGTAACTTTGGTTTATTTTTTTTAAGCATTATTAAGGGGGACCAAGCAATCAAAACTTTCAAGCAAGCAAACAATTCTCTGTACTGGTGTCTCTCCCCCCGACACCGTCTTGTTTTCTGTAATAGCTTTCATTCAATGCAATCAAGCTTTCTTTCATTCTCAATTCTCTTTTCTGCTCTCTTTCAATTGCTCATGACATTGGTTTTCCCGTACGGCACTGACAATCTAGTCTAGCGTACGGAGGGGACCTCAGTTGGCGGACAGCAACCGTACTGACATCGGTTGCCTAGCCTTACGTCGCCCTTCCAAGGAACTTCAGGAAGGCGCCGCGTAACAGTTGGTATCAGAGCCTAGGCTCGACATCGGACGAGGGATCACATTGCAATTACCACCATTTCTGACCATGGTGAATTATGGGGATCGCATCGCGACCCTTGAGGGAACGGTTGACGCATTACGGCCCATCGTGGAAATGGTGCCCGATCTAAAAACCAGCCTAGTGCAAAGGTTGGACGACCTGGACCGCAGACTCATCCAGGCCGAAGTTCTCTTCAACAATGGGCGATTCCTCGTCGGCGACAGAAAATGTGATCGAAGCTCAATTATTACACGAAAATAATGTGATCCATGATGCCAAAGTTTCACTTTCTGAAAATTGTACATATATATAAATTCCGTAAAATATTTTGCATAAATCCAAACTAGACAATTTATAATAGTATGTTTGATACTATTTGTGTAAAATTCTGACTAAATAGTACTTCTTATCAAATACTCTTAACTGTCACCTTATGATAATATCAAGCGAAATAAGTACCTGCAGAATCCGTTGCATCTGCCATCTTGTAAAATGTAATTGTCATTGGTCTTTGGACAAAAATCAAAATTTAAGCGGCACCAGAATTTCTACGGTTCTACTCACAAGAATAGTAGCATCTCTTATATATTTGTTGTCGTTACTACAAACTAATTAGAGATACAACAACGGAGATATAGATTTGAATCCAATAAAAAAATATAGCTAAAATACAATATATTATTAATTATTATTTTATAATTGCATTCTCAAACCAATGTACATCTTGAGAGTCATCATTGAATAAAATTTTCTAGTATCATATAATAATGGATTTAAAGCATTATCCTAAAAGAGCCTTTAAAGTATTGTCCCAATATTATTCTGAAAATATGAGTACTATACTATAATAGAGAGTTAGTTTGTATACAACTCGAAAAAGGGTACTTTAAAATCATTATATTCTTTCGACAATTGAGAGATAATGTGTATTTTTAAATACAAAATTATTAGCATATGTGAAGCTGACTGTGTATGTAGATGTCCAGCTTATATCCAGTTGTACAAGAGTTAGGTGTAATTTATAGTTAGTTGGTTATTAGTATTGTTAGTGCACGTGTTAGTTTGTTAAGAAAGACACGTGTATATAAATGCACAGATACTCAACAATAAATGTGAAGTGAGAAAATGTCATTTTTACTTTCTGAAAATAATCTCCCCTTATCTCTAGAAACTTCCGCCGTTGTTAATCAACTAAGCTTCTCAACTGCGAAGCAAGTTTTTTCATGGTATCAGAGCGGGAGATATTGGAATCTCACGCGATATAATCGTTGATTCGATTTATTCTCTGCTTTATCTGTTCACAGTAATTTCAAGCTCGTTTTCTTCAACAATGGGCGATTCCTCGTCGGCGGCAGAAAATGTGATCGCAGCTTAATTATTATACGAAAATAATGTGATCCATGATGCCAGAGTTCCACTTTCTCAAAATTGTACATATATATAAATTTCGTAAAAGATTCTGCATAAATCCAAACTAGACAATTTATGATAGTATGTTTGATACTATTTTTGTAAAATTCTGACTAAATAGTACTTCTTATCAAATACTCTTAACTATCACCTCATGATAATATCAAGCGAAATAAGTACCTGCAGAATCCGTTGCATCTGCCATCTTGTAAAATGTAATTGTCACTGGTGTTTGGACAAAAATCAAAATTTAAGCGGCACCAGAATTTCTACGGTTCTACTCACAAGAATAGTAGCATCTCTTATATATTGGTTGTCATTACTACAAACTAATTAGAGATACAACAACGGAGATATATATTTGAATCTAATAAAAAAATATAGCTAAAATACAACATATAATTAATTATTATTTTGTAATTGCGTTCTAAAACCACTGTACATCTTGAGAGTCATCATTGAATAAAATTTTCTAGTATCATATAATAATGGATTTAAAGCATTGTCCTAAAAGGGCCTTTAAAGTATTGTCCCAATATTATTTTGAAAATAGGAGTACTGTACTATAATAGAGAGTTAGTTTGTATACAACTCGAACAAGGGCACTTTAAAATCATTATATTCTTTCGACAATTGAGAGATAATGTGTATTTTTAAATATAAAATTATTGGCATATGTGAAGCTGATTGTGTATGTAGATGTCCGGCTTATATCCAGTTGTACAAGAGTTAGGTGTAATTTATAGTTAGTTGGTTATTAGTATTGTTAGTGCACGTGTTAGTTTGTTAAGAAAGACACGTGTATATAAATGCACATATACTCAACAATAAATGTGAAGTGAGAAAATGTCATTTTTACTTTTTGAAAATAATCTCTCCTTATCTCTAGAAACTTCCGCCGTTGTTAATCAACTAAGCTTCTCAACTGCGAAGCAAGTTTCTTCATGGTATCAAAGCGGGAGATATTGGAATCTCACGCGATATAATCGTTGATTCGATTTATTCTCTGCTTTATCTGTTCACAGTAATTTCAAGCTCGTTCTCTCAACAATGGGCGATTCCTCGTCAGCGGCACAAAATGAGATCGCAGCTTAATTATTATACGAAAATAATGTGATCCATGATGCCAGAGTTCCACTTTCTCAAAATTGTACATATATATAAATTCCGTAAAAGATTCTGCATAAATCCAAACTAGACAATTTATGATAGTATGTTTGATACTATTTTTGTAAAATTCTGACTAAATAGTACTTCTTATCAAATACTCTTAACTATTACCTCATGATAATATCAAGCGAAATAAGTACCTGCAGAATCCGTTGCATCTGCCATCTTGTAAAATGTAATTGTCACTGGTGTTTGGACAAAAATTAAAATTTAAGCGGTACCAGAATTTCTACGGTTCTACTCACAAGAATAGTAGCATCTCTTATATATTGGTTGTCCTTACTACAAACTAATTAGAGATACAACAACAGATATATGTATTTGAATCCAATGAAAAAATATAGCTAAAATACAATATATAATTAATTATTATTTTGTAATTGCGTTCTAAAATCACTGTACATCTTGAGAGTCATCATTGAATAAAATTTTCTAGTATCATATAATAATGGATTTAAAGCATTGTCCTAACAGGGACTTTAAAGTATTGTCCCAATATTATTCTGAAAATAGGAGTACTGTACTATAATAGAGAGTTAGTTTGTATACAACTCGAACAAGGGCACTTTAAAATCATTATATTCTTTCGACAATTGAGAGATAATGTGTATTTTTAAATACAAAATTATTGGCATATGTAAAGCTGATTGTATATGTAGATGTCCAGCTTATATCCAGTTATACAAGAGTTAGGTGTAATTTATAGTTAGTTGGTTATTAGTATTGTTAGTGCACGTGTTAGTTTGTTAAGAAAGACACGTGTATATAAATGCACAGATACTCAACAATAAATGTGAAGTGAGAAAATGTCATTTTTACTTTTTGAAAATAATCTCCCCTTATCTCTAGAAACTTCCGCCGTTGTTAATCAACTAAGCTTCTCAACTGCGAAGCAAGTTTCTTCATGGTATCAGAGCGGGAGATATTGGAATCTCACGCGATATAATCTTTGATTCGATTTGTTCTCTGCTTTATCTGTTCACAGTAATTTCAAGCTCGTTCTCTTCAACAATGGGCGATTCCTCGTCAGCGGTAGGAAATGTGATCGACGACACTCATCCTCTATATATTGGTCTGTCGGACATTCCTAGTTCAGTAATTGTTCCTGGTAAGCTCACAGGATCAGAGAATTACGGCCTATGGAGCAGGTCAATGCGGATTGCACTTATGGGGAAGAAGAAGTTAGGGTTTGTCATAGGAAAGTGTAAGAGAGACTCGTACACAAGTGACTTGCTAGAGCAATGGAAAACCTGTAATGCGATTGTTCTTTCATGGATAATGAACAATGTTTCGGCAGAACTCCTTGAAGGAATTGTCTATGCATCAGATGCTTACCTCGTTTGAGAAGACATGCGAGAGAGATTTGACAAAGTCAATCGAGTGCGAAATTTTCAATTACACATGGAAATTGCGACCTTTTCACAGGGCACTAACTCTGTTTCATGTATTTTTCACGGTTAAAGGAAATTTGGCATGAATATGATGTACTGGTACCTTTTTCTGGTTGTGGCTGTCCAAAAGCAAGGGATCATGTGGAACAAATACATCAACAAAGAGTTATGTAATTTCTGAGCGGTCTCAATGATTCATATGATCAATCAAGGCAACATATCCTTATGAAGACTAATGCGCCTAATCTCAATCAAGCTTATGCGATAATAATACAAGATGAAAGTCAACAATCTGTTGGAACTACTGTTCTATCAGATAAAATGAATACTATAGCTATGCAAGCTGGAAGAGCCCAAGTATTTAAAGGAAAGAAACAATTCCCTAAATGTGAACATTGTGGGATGAAGGATCATACAAAAGAAAATTGCTATAAAATCATTGGTTATCCTATGGATTTAAAGCCTAAGAAGAAATTTGGAACAGGAAACTCGGATGGCTGGAGAAGAGAGCCTCCTGCAACAGTCAACAATGTAGAAGGATTTTCTTCATTGTAGCGAGCTAGAACTAATCAAGGAATATCTGAACACAAAGGTCACTATTTTTAACTGATGAGCAATTTAAGAAAATTTTGGAGTTGTTGAACAAAAAACATGAGAGAACCAGGCCAATTGTACAAAAGAGAATCATACCAACTTTGTAGGTATTGTCACTTGCTTGATGTCTGAGCACACACCAAAGGAATAGATCATAGATTCCCGGGCTACTCATCATATTGCTGCTAGTTTTAAAATATTACAAGGTTGTGATGATGTATGGACATCTAGGACTGATAAAGTGCACCTACCAACATGGGAAGTAGCTTATATCACACACGTTGATAATGTGAACTTGTTTGACAAAGATGTTGTTCAGAATATTTTATATGTGCCTAATTTTAAGTACAACCTACTGTCGATATCAAAGCTGACCAAAGAGCTCTCTTGTGCTACCACATTTTTTCCTGATTTTTATGTATTTCAGGATCTTTACAGTGGCAGGGTGAAGGGGATTGGTAGAGAGAGAGGAGGCTTATACATTCTTAAGGAGAATTCAGATGCAAACAGACTTGCTAGAATAAGAGCTGTTGCAGTAAGCAATTACAGTGAAGAAGGCAATCTATGGCACATGAGGTTGGGCGACCCATCTGTTACAACTATGAATCATATAGCAGACCTAAGGAAAAAAGTTAGTAGTACTATACAAAATGATTGTTTTGTTTGTCCACTAGCAAAGCAGTCTAGATTAGAATTTCCAATCAGTAGTTCTAGAGCTGATTTGCCATTCAATCTTGTACATTTAGACCTTTGTGGACCCATTAAAGTGCCTACTTTCGACATAAAGCATTACTTCTTAACTGTTGTGGATGACAATACTAGATTCACATGGATTTATTTTTACAATTAAAGTTTGAAGTTATAGTTGTTTTAAAGCAGTTCTTAACCATGGTTAAAAATCACTTTGAAACTATGATTAAAGTTATAAGATTCGACAATGGAACAGAGTTCTTTAACTCTCAATGTGGTACATTGTTACATAATTTTGGGATAATACATCAGAGTAGTTGCCCATATACTCCACAACAGAACGATGTTGTAGAAATGAATCCTAGATGTGGCAAGGGCCTTAAGGTTTCAGGCAAGTATTCCTATAAGATACTGGGTATGTGTGTGCAAACAGCAGTCTATTTGATAAATAGGCTATCTTCTAGAGTTTTGAATGGTAAGGTTCCTTATGAGATGTTTATCATAAGAAACCAATTCTTTGACATATCAGAATTCTAGGCTGTTTGTGTTATGCTACTAGGTTGGTCAAGGGAGACAAGTTTGCACAAATGGCCAATGCATCAGTGCTTCTTGATTTTTCAGAAACCCAAAAGGGCTACATATTACTGGATTTGTCTTCTAATATGTTTTTTGTAAGCAGGGATGTGGTGTTCAAAGAGATACTTTTCTCTTTTAGACAAAAATCTTATCCAGAGATGGTACTTCCAAGTGTTGTGCCAAGGCATTTGTGTGCCGATAATCCCTTGACACCAGTAGAGACAACACATACATCAGGTATGCAGTAGGTTCAAGTACCTGCACTTGCAGAGACAGAAGAACATCCATTCTTTGAAGTCGAGCATGAACAAGATGATATATGTGAGGAATTGGGGCATGAGCAAGGTGTTGAAGATGCAGAGTTGGAGCAAGATTTGGATCAAGTTCCTACAACAAAGACTAGCATTCCTGTTGTTGATGGAAGAAGAAAGACAACTAGAGAGTCCAAACAGCCTATTTGGATGAAATATTATGTTACACATCCTCCAAAGGCATATTGCCTTTACCCCATATCAGACTACCTATCATATGCAAACACCTCAGTGAAGTATCAGTGCTATCTTGCTAAATTCTCATCACTTGTTGAACCACAAACCTTCAAATAAGCTGTTAAAGATGCTAGATGGATTGAAGCTATGAAGTATGAAATCAAGGCATTAGAGGAAAACAAAACATGTGAAGTAGTAGATCAACCCACTGGGAAGACTACTATAGGATCAAAATGGGTATACAAAATCAAGTTCAAGGCAAATGGAGAAGTGGAGAGATTTAAGGCAAGGCTAGTAACAAAAGGGTACAGTCAAAGAGAAGGATTAGATTATCATGAAACCTTCTCACATGTGGCAAAAATGATCATAGTAAGGTCTGTTATAGCATTGGCAGCCTCAAAAGGTTGGGAGTTGTTTCAGATGGATGTGTATAATGCCTTTTTGCAATGAGACTTGTATGAAGAAGTCTATATGCAAATGTTAGAGAGATTTGGAAGCCAGGGGGAGAAGAAAGTGTGCAAGTTTATCAAGTCATTATATGGGATTAAGCAAGCCTCTAGGCAGTAGAACATTAAATTGACTGAGGCCTTGACAGATGCAGGTTTTGTCCAGAGCAGCCATGACTACTCTCTATTCACCATGAAGAGCGGCCGAGACATTGTGATTATCCTATTTTATATGGATGATTTGCTCATAACAAGGAGCAATTGTCAATTAATAGACACATCCAAGAAAATTCTGCAACAAAAATTTAAAGTGAAGGATAGGTGAATTGAAATATTTCCTGGGGATAGAGATTATGAGGTCCGAGGCTGGTGTATTGCTGAATCAAAGGAAATATGTCTTAGAATTGATCTCAGAGATAGGACTAAGTGGATCAAAAACTGCAGTTGCACCTCTGGAGACAAACAAGAGGCTCACAACTGTAGAATATGATGAAAAAATGAAGACAGAGAATGATAAACCACTGCAGATGTACGTGCTTATGAGAGTCTGATGGGAAAGTTGTTGTATGTGACAATAACAAGGCCTAACATTAGCTACACTGTTCAGACCTTAAGCCAATTCATGCAGTGCCCAAAACTTTCACACTGGGAGGCTGCTGCTAGAGTAATGCGATACTTGAAGGGAGCACCAGGGCAGGGCATTCTTTTGAGATCAAGACCAGCTCGAGAACTGACTTGTTGGTGTGACTCCGACTGGGCAGCATGTCTGAATACTAGAAGGTATGTAACTGGATATGTGATTAAGTTTGGAGACTCTTTGATATCTTGAAAATCTAAGAAACAACAGACTGCCTCGAGGAGTTCCGCAGAAGCTGAATATAGGAGCATGGCGTCTGGTGTGGCAGAAACCACTTGGTTGCTGGGTATGTTTCAAGCGTTAGGAGTGCTAATTTTACAACCTGTGACAGTCCTCAGTGATAGCAAAGTTGCCCTATAATTCGCCGCAAATCCTATTTTTCATGAATGCACGAAACATACAGAGATCGATTGTCATTTTATTAGAGATAAGATTAAAGCTGGAATCATCAAAACCCAATTCTTGGGTACCAAGGATCAACATGCTGATCTCTTAACTATGGCCTTGAGTAGTGCTTAACATGTGTATTTGATGTGCAAGCTCGAAGTGTTGAACGTGTTACACCCTCCAGCTTAAGGGGGAGTATTGGCATATGTGAAGCTGACTGTGTATGTAGATGTCCAACTTATATCCAACTGTACAAGAGTTAGTTGAGTTAGGTGTAATTTATAGTTAGTTAGTTATTAGTATTGTTAGTACACGCGTTATGTTACGCGACGCCTTCCTGAAATTCCTTGGAAAGGCGACGTAAGGCTAAGCAACCGATGTCAGTGCGGTTGTTATACGCCAACTGAGGTCCTCTCCGTACGCTAGACTAGATTGTCAGTGCCGTACGGGAAAACCAATGTCATGAGCAATTAAGCAGCGGAAAATAAGCAATTGATGATGAAAGCTGATGATTGTATTGATGATGATGAAAGCTATTACAAAATGCAATGCGGTGTCGAGGGGAGATACACCAGTACAGAGAATTGTTTGAATGCTTTGGTCCCCCTTAATAATGCTTAAAAAAAAAGTTACATGAGTTGACCTAAGAAAGCTGTAGTAGCACACTGAAGATGAATGAAGTAAAACTACTCTATAATTATAATGAAAAGGACTTAGTCTTCTATGGAAGCAAGTCCGATGACAGCAACTTTGTCTTGAGCATTAGGGTCTGCGTGCGCATTGCTGTTGGCGCGCGCGGCACTATTTGGATCTGCCAGCGGCTGGGCGCTGGTGCTTGGCATTGGGTATGTGCGGGGCCACTGTCTGTGCGGGCAGCGCTGTTGGCAACATGATGGTTTATGCGCGCGGAACTGATGGTATTCGCCAGCCGTTGGGCGCTGGCACTAATTATCGGTGGGGCGACAGAGGCGCATGCGCGCTTGTCACTTGGCGCTGCCGAGACCACGGGGCCGACCGTGGCACTAGGCGTTGGGAGGCTTGCCGGGACGCCACGGGGTGCGTCCAAGGGGTCATGGGTCGATGATGGAAAGCAGCCCATGACATTCTCCCCCACCTGAGTTGGCGACGTCCTCGAAGCCTTACCTGCAGGATGATGATGATTGGTCAGGCTCTTGATGGTTGGAGGTCTGTTCCCCTCGGTGTTGTGAGGTGGCTTTCTGAATGATCTTCCATGTATTTCTGAAATGGCCTGAGGCGACTGACATGGAAGACTGGATGGATTTCCCACCAGGCTGGTGTGTTCAGCTGGTATGTGGATTTTTCGATGCGCCTTTCAATGGTAAAAGGCCCGATGTAGCTTTGTAATAGGCGAGGATCTTGGGTCCTCTTTGCAAATAAGTTCCGCCTCGAGGTTCTTACCATCATTTTTTCCCCTGCTTGATGTTGGGCAAAGCGAAGGTTTTGTTCGGCATACCTCGTTGCCCTGTCTTGGGCTTTGACAAGATAGCTCCGCACTATCTTCAAAGTTTGCTCCCATTCTGTCGAGAAACTGGCAGCTCGATGAGGTGTTGGCATGTTTGGTGCATTCACATTCTGTGGGAGTAGCGGTTGCTGTCCGGTAACAATTTCAAAAGCGCTTTTGTTTGTATGGGCGTACTTTTGTGAATTGAAACACATCTGAGCAGCATCCAGAAGCTTCACCCAATGTGTTTGTGACCTGGTTGCAAATTGGCAGAGATATTCCTCCAGCATGTCATTGAACCGGTCTGTTTGATCATATGTTTGCTGCTGATGATGGCTTGAGTTGTAACTCAATTTGGATCCGAGGCAACTGAAGAGTTGGGTCAGTTGCTAGTGAAGCGTGGGTCGTAGTCACTAATGATGTTGCTGAGCATACCCCAATGTTTGACAACATGAGAGAAGAAGAGTCGAGCTGTATCTTCTATCGATATGTTCTGTGGGGCTGCGATGAAGGTAGCATACTTGGAAAATTTGTCTACTACCACCATGATGGTTGCATGATTTCCGACCTTGGGTAATCCTGTGATGAAATTCAGGGAAATGCTTTCCCAATGTCTCTGTGGGACAGGTAGCGGCTCTAAGAGTCCCGCTTGCGCTGAGTGATCCGACTTGTCCTTTTGGAATGCTTGACAAGTCTTCATACAAAGAGGGGCGCCATGAGTTGTTGGACGCTGATGATCTGATGTTTGATTGATGATGTTGAGGGCAGCCAGAACCGTAGGTTCAGGTCTGTTGGTTCCCTTCTTTGACTACATAGCCGAAGTGTTTCCAGCGGCCATCTTTATGGGTATGCACAGTATGGTGTGGGGTTTGGCCCCGTCGTCCCCCAACATTAGGAGCATGTTGGCATATGGTGCCGGGATGGTGTTTGTTTACCTGAGGAATTCCAATCCCACTATCAGTTCGCAGTCATCGATGATAGCTATGCGTAGGTCGAATATTCCCTTGTATGGGCCAAACTTCATTGGCACTTCTTTGGCTATTCCACTCACTGGCTGAGATGGAGAGTTGATAGCCTTGATACGACCTTTGAATTTTTGCACTGCTAGACTGAGGCGTTACACCTGAGTTGAGGGTAGGTAGTTGTGGCTAGCACCCGTGTCTGTCAATGCCGGAATAGGTCTGCCGTTTACTTTTATGTCAACGAACATAAAGGTCCTCTTTTGTGATGTGGGAGGCCTCTTGTCCGCCTTTCCTTTCCCTTTCTTGTCGATTGGGAATGCGTTCTTCTTGGGGTTGCCAACACTGATTCCCGCCAAGGTATCATGAATGGAGCCAACAAATGCGTTGAAGGCCCCTACTTGTTCTGCGCCGACTGAGCCGTCCTGATCTGACTCATCATCGTCAACAATTTGTTGAGCATTGATTTGTGTATTAGGGCATTGATTGTTCCAATGTTCCCCGCCGTAATGGCAGCATTCTGATGGGGGGCTTTCTCCCCTGATTATTGTTGACTGATGCAGTACTGTTGCTGCTTGAGGAAGGAGTCTTAGATTTGGATGCACCTCGATCTCTTCCGTTTCTGTTGGGGCCACCGTTGCTAGGTTGGCTCCCATTGTATCCCCCTCGGACAGGCTGCTGGGGCCTATCCTTATGAGTTTCCAACTGATAATCCCCAAGGCACTCTACAACTTGAATGGCCTTGGGCAGGGTATCTACCCATTGTCTTTGCAACTCCACACGAGCATGAGGTTTCAAACCTTCTATGAATGCGAACAATTTGTCTTTGTCCCCCATATCCCGTATGTTTAGCATGAGTGCGGAGAATTCACGCACGTAGTCCCGCACCGACCTGGTGTGGCGGAGTTCACGCAACTTTCTCCGTGCATTGTATTCCACGTTTTCGGGGAATAACTGCAGGCGTATGGCTGCCTTCAATTCTGCCCATGTGTTGAGAGTATCTTTACCGGCCCTGATGGCTTCGTATTTGACTCGCCACCAGAGTTTTCCATCGCCTTGAAGATACATGGCAGCAGTTGCTACCGTTTTGGATTCCTTTAACTGTCCAATGGCATCGAAGTATTGTTCGATGTCGAAGATGAAGTTTTCCACTTCTTTGGCATCCCGGGTTCCGTTGTATGGCTTGGGTTCCGGAATTTTCAGCTTTTTTGGCACGGGGGCAATGTTCATGGCACCCCTGATTTGGTTTTCGCCTCCTTTGAGCAGGCTTTGAAGGGCAGCATTGACAGCATTGAGTTGGCCTATCAAGTTGTCTATGATTTGCTGCATGACGGTCAATCTGTCTGCCTCTAGTTCCCGATGGGCTATATCCTCGGCATGCTCCTGTTGGAGGTCCTCGAATTTGCCATGAATTTCGGTTGCCTCGACGGCAGCCGTTTGCCGGTCTTCCTCAGAGTCACGACTGATATTTGCTATGTCAATTTCGGCCTGCCGCATTCTATAGTCCAGGTCATCCAACCTTTGCACTAGGCTGGTTTTTAGATCAGGCAACGTATCCACGATGGGCCGTAATTCGTCAACCGTCTCTTGAAGGGTCGCGATACGATCCCCATAATTCACGATGGTCAGAAATGGTGATGATGATGGCAATGAGTTCCCTCATCCGATGTCGAGCCTAGGCTCTGATACCAACTATTACGTGGTGCCTTCCTGAAATTCCTTGGAAGGGCGATGTAAGGCTAAGCAACCGATGTCAGTGCGGTTGTTATACGCCAACTGAGGTCCTCTCCGTACGCTAGACTAGATTGTCAGTGCCGTACGAGAAAACTAATATCGTGAGCAATTGAGCAGCGGAAAATGAGCAATTGATGATGAAAGCTGATGATTGTATTGATGATGATGAAAGCTATTACAAGATGCAATGCGGTGTCGGGGGGAGAGACACCAGTACAGAGAATTGTTTGAATGCTCGAATGTTTGAATGCTTTGGTCCCCCTTAATAATGCTTAAAAAAAAACCCAAAGTTACATGAGTTGACCTAAGAAAGTTGTAGTAGCACACTGAAGATGAATGAAGTAAAACTACTCTATAATTACAATGAAAAGGACTTAGTCTTCTATGGAAGCAAGTCCGATGATATCAACTTTGTCTTGAGCATCAGGGTCTGCGCGCGCATTATTGTTGGCGCGCGCGGCACTATTTGGATCTGCCAGCGGCTGGGCGCTGGTGCTTGACATTGGGTCTGAGCGCGGGGCACTGTCTGTGTGGGCGGTGCTGTTGGCAACATGATGGTTTGTGCGCGCGGCACTGATGGCATTCGCCAGCCGCTGGGCGCTGGCACTGATTATCGGTGGGGCGACAAAGGCGCATGCGCGCTTGTCACTTGGCGCTGCCGAAACCACGGGGCCGACCATGGCGCTAGGCGTTGAGAGGTTTGCCGGGACGCCACGGGGTGCGTCCAAGGGGTCATGGGTCGATGATGGAAAGCAGCCCATGACAGTTAGTGATTTAAGAAAGACACATGTATATAAATGCACAGATACTCAATAATAAATGTGAAGTGAGAAAATATCATTTTTACTTTCTAAAAATAATCTCCCCTTATCTCTAGAAACTTCCGCCATTGTTAATCAACTGAGCATCTCAACTGCGAAATAAGTTTCTTCAAAAATAGTGAAAAAGAAACAATAAAGATTCACATAATATGTGAAACATTTCCAGGCGGATATTTAGGGGTTCATATCCCCCAAGGAAAATATGAAGATAACTACTATTATGTGTTTACATCCCCGTGTGATTTGCATGCTATTATACACGGGAAGCTTACCCAATGTGCACAAAGTGCTCATCCGAAGGGCAGAGACTGTGGCAGATGTTGTAACAGCTGCGAGTTTTCCCTTTTAGCAAAAAAAAGAAAAAGAAAATGAAGATAACTACTACTCTGTCTGTCTCAAATTTTGTTTTGGTACTATAATTATATTTGAGAATTCGATTCATTTGTTTCTAACACGATTCGTTTAAAATTTTTAATCATACGAAGTAGTAATATCTATGTCCTTAGAGTTTAAATTCTAGTTTATACAATTATGTCATTTATTAAGTAAGTAATAAATCTCTCGATAAATATTGATAGTTTAAAAAATATTAATTAATTAGCTATTACAAATTAAAATAATTGGGTAAAGAAATCGTAAAGAAATCTTTACAATGGCAGTGCCTATAATTTAAATCTTTCTTTTTATAGTTTCTAACAAAATATCATACTATATACTATATAATTGCAATAAATTTCCTTAGGAATAAAGGGAAAGGTAGGACCTGCATCCAATAACTAAGCTACTGAAACGCTATTAAAAACTCATTAATTTGCCCCAATTCAATTTTCCCTCTTCTTCCCGCTCACTATATTCCAACTCATTTTCTTTCAAAACCAATATTGTTCCAAACATCTGAAACAGCGAACAGAGGAGTAAAGACTAAAGAGCTGCTAGCGATGGTGGGAGGCAACACATTTGCCAAGACCATTTGCTCAATCTGCTATGAGGATCTCAAACCTATAGTCGAAGACCTTCAATCCATTTCTCTTTGCGGCCATGTCTTTCACGAGCTTTGGTTAGTCCGTTGTATACATCTTTATGTATTTGTGAAAAGATTTCATGATTTTAATTGGGTAACCTTGTTTTGAATTTTTAATTAGTTAAGATTTGAAAATATTTGAAGTCTTGTATTGGGTATCATTGGTTTGGAGTCTGCTTTTTATAAAAGTAAAAATTATTTGAAGACTTGTATTGGGCTGCAATTAGTTTAAAATTGAAAATATCTAAACGCTTTGAATGGGTATTCTTGGTTTGGAATATACTCTGGTTAAAGATCATTTATTTACCTAAACGGATACTTTTTGCACAGGACTTGTATTTAGCATACCTTGGTTAGGTTTTTAATTGGTTAGGAATTGAAAATATTTGAACACTTGTATTGGCCTATTGGGTATCATTGGTTTGGATTGTACATGGTTAAAGATTGATTTTTTTTTAGACTTGTATTGGTTTCCTTGATTAAATTTGAAAATATATGAAAACTTGTATTGTGTATTCCTGGTTTGAATTGTACTTAGTTTGAAATTGAAAATATCTTGTATTAGGTATCCATCGTTTGGATTGTACTTGGCTAAATATCATTGCTTTACCCAGGGGTGGAGCTAGGAGCCTGGAAATGGGTTCGATCTAACCCAATAACTTTTGCTCAGATTGAACCCAATAACTTTTGTTCAAACAATGTATTTATACTAATTTTTTTTATTAAGTATGTACAAATATTAAATTTAGAACCCAATTAAAAGCACTTGAAATCATTGTTAAAATTCAGAATCCACAAAGTTGAAATCTTAGCTCCGCCTCTGGCTTTACCTAAAATTGTACTTGTTATGAATATTTTTCCAGGAGTTCATCAGCATGAATAAATTCATTTGCTTCAATGTTATTATGGTCAGGTCTACTGTCCTATGAAAATATCCTTCTATAGGGTGGATGCAGAACTTTGCCAGCATGTGTGTGTGTGTGTGTGTGTGTGATATTACTTTCCCACCAATGCCATAGGGTGGAGTGGGTGCAAGGGTACTTTATACTTATTGACTCATGATTTTGAATCCTCTACTTGTCTATCTGGATAGAACTATAGGGATTTCCCTTGTGTCTTTGATACAGTTGTTTCTGCCTCTGACATGTTATGGTTCTAAAAACCAGTCTTCAGCAATGGTTTGAGTATTGTACAAATGGAAAGAAGAAGAACTGTCCAGTTTGCAAACAGACTTGTACGGAGAAAAACACAAATAGGCTTTATTTCCAATCAGTCGGTGATCCAAATGATCCTAGTTTCTCCCAACAATCACATGACCTTGAGGGGAGTCCTTGCGAATTGCGCGATGAGGTCAAAAGGTTGGAGGGGAAAGTTTTAAAACTGGCTTCTACTCTGGAACAGCAACAGAAAGATCTCAAAGAAGTTAATGTTGAGGTAAATGGTTAATCTTTTTTCTGTTTTGGTTGCTTTTACTTTGCAGTATACAAAGTTTGGAGTTGCATACTACAACAACAACAACAACAACAACAACAACAACAACAACAACAACAACCCAGTATAATCCCACTAGTGGGGTCTGGGGAGGGTAGTGGGTACGCAGACTTTACCCCTACCCTGGGGTAGAGAGGCTGTTTCCGATAGACCCTCGGCTCCCTCTCTCCAAGAATTCCCCTCCTTGCTCTTGGGGTGACTCGAACTCACAACCTCTTGGTTGGAAGTGGAGGGTGCTCACCACTAGAGCAACCCACTCTTGTCTTTGGAGTTGCATACTGGTTATGCTATTCACTATACTTTTATTCGTGAAATGAGAATGGATTTAGGTATGTTGTTCTGACTCAAAAAGGATTAGAAATATAATATTTCAATTGTGGAGTTGTTCCAGTATCAATTATTATTAGGCTAATGTTCTAAAACAGTCATATTCTGCCCAAAACCAAATATTTCTTGCGAGGAAATAGAACAAGTTTGAGAAATGCCCTGTGGTGATTGCTGGTTCTTATCTAGTACAGTAGAGCGTTCTTAAGAATGTCTGCTTCCAAATCATGCTTCTTAAGATTTCATGTATCACATTCTTTTTCTCATCTAATTTTTGTTAGTACTGGGAATTTTTCAGTTGTTCACCTGCAAAGAGCAGTTGAAAGTAGAAGTATCTATAAAGAATGAAGCTAAAAAACAGAAGACATCAATTCAGCAGCTGCTTAATCTTAAATCTCAGGTAGATGTTTTGCCTCTTGATTTGTTGCAAGTACATTTGGCATGGCACTGATTGCCTTTATGCTTTGGGGAAATTTGTGTTGCAGGAGCTAGATCAATCAACCTCGGAATGCAGGAGACTGCAAGAAAGAAATATGGCCCTAGCTAAGGAGCTCGCAGCACTCAAGCTGTAAGTGGATTATATTAAGGGCAGCAATAATTTATCCTATTTTTGTTGTACTACAATTTGTTATGACTTTTCATTTATGGTTCTTGTCTTCAGAGTCTGTGATGTGAACTTGGGCGAAGAAGAGGTCTTGAAGCTTGCTTCACTGGGCAATGAGGCCAACAGTAAAGAGACAATTGACGTCTTGAAGAAGTCACTGGTCATGCGTAACAAGTAAATTTTTTATGTTTGGAGTTGCTTTTATTTATGAAATTATTTTAATCCCAACATCAGCCTATACAGATGATTTCTGCTATCTAGTAATGCAACACTTTGCTCTAGAAATATTTGTGTTATCAGCAGATCTGTAGATATCTTCTTTGGTAATTGATTACCATGGGAAAAGCTGAAATATACTTTGCGTGCCACATTTTGAGTTTTCGCTTGAGCTCAGGCAAGTCATAATTGACAGGATACTAGAGATATGCAATGTGTAGGCATATGAAAAAGTCAATGCGTTAAGAAATAGGTTTCATGAACCTAGAATCTCTACTAAAACCCTTGTTTTCCTTAGGACTCTTAATACCCCAAGGACTGGTCGTCTGAAAGGAAGTTGGACTAAAGCTTCTAATCACAAAGTGCAAAATTAAAGTTTACACAATATGTCATGCTATAAATCTCTAAAAATAGTGCTATTTCTGAAGAAATAATGGCTTCTGTATGCTCTGTAGGTAATTGCAGTTAGTCAACCTTCTGTTACGTAGAGATGCAGACTAGTATTACAGAATTTTATTATTTTCTTCGAGAAAGCTCTATTAAGAAGATAAATGGGGATGGGGTATGTTGTAAATTGCTCACTTGTCTTTGGACATGTATTAGGACAATGCCCATAAAGTACTATGGCCGAAATTTTGATCTATCAAAAAAAAGTATTGTGGTTGAGATTTAGGAAAAGAGTTTTCTTTTTCGTAAAAAGCTTATCTTTTTACATGGTAAAGTTATTTTCCTGTGCTTTGAGCTGTATACTTTGTGAATTATAGTGACCTGCTTCTATCCGGCACATTAGCAGTCTTTATCTTCAAGTTGTATGTTTGATGCTATCATTGTGTGCTCTGGCAGGAGTTACAAAGAATTGATGACCAAATGCAATACTCTTGGGAGGGGAGAGGCTCGTTCTCTTAGTAAACTTGAGAAGGCTCTAGAGAAGATAGATAAGCTCAAGGTAAGTGCTTGATGTCCTCAATCCAATTAAGTTAATTTTGTTTTTAACTTTGAGGATGCTTCAATATGCTACTATTAATAGGCAAGGGTCCAAGAGCTTGAGATGGCTGTTGAAGGAAGAGACAATGGAATTTTGAGAACTTTGAGAGTATCCAAGAAATCTGAAGTTGAATCCGGAAAAAGTTTTAGGAAAGAACTGAAAGGTGACAAGTGCCCTTATGAAAATAAAAAAAAGACACTTGCTGAGGCAGAAGTAGATTTGCATCAGTTCACTGTCTCTGGTCATGATTCTAGCCCACAGAGAAAAAGAAAGCTTGTGTCTAATGATGGAAGTGAAAAATATACATCAGATTATATAACAGCTCATAGTCTTGATCAAGATAATCAGGAGAAAGACTCTTCCCAGAAAAATAAGGATAGAGGCATTTCGGAGACTCCCAGTTATGTGCATGACGTATCAAATCGAAAACTGAATCTACCAATTGACAATAAGAAGGCAGTCGATGATAGAGTTTTCTCAAGGTTGGAGGCAACTTCGAAGACAGCAGGTGGAACTCAAGTACAGGTATCAGATAGCAAGGATGAACTCTCAGGCTCAAGGAGTTGTGGCAAGAGGAGTACAGTAAACATGTCACCTGTAACTATTCTTGATGATGATGATCTTCTCCCTCTAGATGACTTTACTAAGCGTCAGCCATCATTTCTCATCAGAAAAGGGACTTCATCGCCAGCTTTACTTGCTGAACCAGGTCTCTCTCTCTATCAACTTGTCTCCTTATCACTTTAGCTTCGACTATTTTATCAACTTGTCTCCTTATCACCTTATCTTGTTGATGTTACTACGTGTTGTGTCTGCTTCTTCTACTTTTACCTTGAGGGGGTGGAGGGTCTATCGGAAATATCCTCTCTACCTTCACAAGGTAGGGGTAAGGTCTGCGTACACCCTCCCCTCCTCCCGTTAACCTCACTTTATGGGATTACACTGGATTTATTGTGTATATATATATGATCATATATATATATATATATATATATATATATATATATATATATATATATATATATATATATGATCTTTGATGTTGACGAGCTGGAAAAATCTTCAGTAGTTTAGATGGCTAGGAGCAATGATTATTTGTTAACAAATGATCTTATTCACTCTTCAGCAAAGTCTTTTAAACTTTATTTATCCCTGAATTTTAATTCAATTTTTGATATGAATTGCCCGTAGTTTTATTGACCCCTCTGCTCTGGCTTTTCTCGTGGGAGATCATGAAAATCACTCTTATTCTGTTATGGAAAAGAAAATTACGTCATGACATAGGTTCTCCTACTTTATAATAACTATGTGTCAATCCCTTTTTAGTTGGGGTCAGCTAAGCTATATGAATCCTCACTATTAGGTTGTTTGACATTGTAAGTATAAAATTTTCAGGAGACAACTGCTTCTCTGGTGGATTATTAGGTCCAGATGGAACCAACTGGCACTTGGGAAGATGGTGTAAGAAGGTGCAGAACAAGGGATCTGCAGGGTTGCAAGGATCAAATGCAAATTCTGGTGATTTGATTTCTGTGGGAGCTGATGGCAGAGGTGGTAGGATTAAAGTTCTGCGATCAATAAATCAGGCCTCGTTGGTGAGTGATAACTCATCCTCTGACTTACAAATGTATATGTGCAGTTATTCTCCTACTTTCTGTCGTCGTATTCAAATTAAGTAGCTTTACTTAGTAAGCTGTCTGCAGAGTCCACTGCGGATCTTTCCCATAATTCAGCATGAGATGTCAGCGTCATAACCCTGAGTAGCATTCTCTCTCATCTTCAACACTTAATATTCCTCTGGGAGGATCTGATATCATCTTTCTCTTACCTTGGGTTGAATTTTGGAAAAAAAAAACGAAAGTTTCGTTATTTTATTGATTTTTTATCTCTATTTCTTATTTTTCAGATCCTAATTAAGTGCATTTATCAATGCTCCTTTTATATGAAATCATGCTCTACGTTGTAAAAATATTGTATGGAGAATAAGAATTAGCTTGAGGCATATCAAAGACACTGTACTTAAGGATGTTTCGTCCACTCAATGGTAAATAAAATTAGGCATATCCCCCAAGATTCAACAAGCTCTTCTAGTATAAACTAGGAGCAGAAACAACAGAGATTAATCAAGAGAAAACCCAGCACAATAAAAGAATATGAGAAGAAAAGTATTTACTTTTTCTACTTTTTTCACACTTTTCTACAATGAACACAAGACTATATATATATATAGTCCAAAATAGAATGCATCTGATTATTAAGAAACAAACATTATCATTAGTAAATTAAAATGTTTTTAAATATCATGAAAATATCAATAGTATTTAGACTAGTAAATTGTCAGTTACTTTTGTCACAATAACGTTCAAGAATTAAAGGCTATTAATGCTTTTGAAATGAAAGAAATGCTAGCCATTAAGGCTATTAAGAAAGGTCAAAGCCAACTTTTCAAGACCAACTTTTGGTAACGTAAATATCAATGATATATAGCCATTCAAAGTTAATAAAGATATTGAAGTCAAAACTATTCAATTTTTTCTGTTACATACAGTAAAATATATTCAAATTGATTAGTATAAAGACCCATTAATATAATATTAAAAGAATGAACCTAGACATCAATTTGAATATTTCTTTTTGAGTTATCAAAATTATTTTTCTAACAATCATCCACATAACTCAAAAAGTATATTAAGTAATAGAGTGAAATAAAAAGCTTCGTTGGGTTTTAGAAATGAGCATAATGCGTCGAATCTGGTGTCTCTTGGATTATGAACCTGACCTAGATAAAATAAGAATAAACTTACAGAACAATTGGTCAAGTTTAAAACTTTCATGAACCAAGAATTCTTTTGTAAGTTTAGTGTTTGTTGTTTGTTGCGGTTTTGCGCTAATAGGCCATGCGTGCGCCTCGTTTTTATGAGTGCTCTAGAAATTTTTACCATTAATTTCATAGGATGGGGGATTGTTAAAAAAATAATTTTGATAACTCAAAAAGAAATATTTAAATTGATATCGTGATTCATTCTTTTAATATTATATTAATGAGTTTTTATTATACTAATCAATTTGAATATATTTTATTGTATATAACAGAAAATTTGAATAGTTTTGGCTTCAATGTGTTTATTAACTTTGAATGGCTATCATTGATATTTCAGTTACCAAACGTTGATTTTGAAAAAGTTGGCTTTGACCTTTCTTGATAGCCTTAATGGCTAACGTTTCTTTCATTTCAAAAGCCTTAATGACTTTTAATTCTTAAACGTTATTGTGACAAAAGTAGCTGTCAATTTACTACTCTTAATGCTATTGATATTTTCATGACATTTAAAAACGTTTTCATTTACTAATGATAACATTTGTTTCTTAACAATCAGATACATTCTATTTTGGAATATATATATATATATATAGTCTTGTGTTCATTTTAGAAAAGTGTGAAAAAGTAAAAACTTTTCTTCTCATATTCTTTTATTGTGCTGGGTTTTCTTTTGATTAATCTTTGTTGTTTCTGCTCCTAGTTTATACTAGAAGAGCTTGTTGAATCTCGGGGGATACGTCTAATTTTGTTTATCACTGTATGTGCGAATATCCATAAGGATAGTGTGCTTGACACGCCTCTTATTAGTTCTTTGTTGAAGTATTGATTAATATGAGTAATACAATATCGGGGTAGGCTGCCTACATCACACTCCTTGGATGTAGCCCTTCCCTAGATCCTGTGTGAACGCGGTCTGTCCTTGTATCAACTTCCTAATCTTTTGGTTTATCTGGATTTCATTTATCAATTGGTAAATCATACTTCTCGGAATTTGAGAAAAAAGGTAGACTTATATTAGTACTAATTATTTGACTATTAATAAGCTCTTTTCTGGTAGAAACCTTCATATTTGGTTTAAAACCATGCGGTTTCCAGATATCTATGACACATTTATCAGGAAGAATACCATTCAGTCTTCATAACTAAATTCTCAGTGATGCAATGCTGTATACATGTTGAGTAAATATTGTAACCGTGAAGTGTTCACTGTTCAGCATTGTTACTTCTTGTTTATGAGCAAATACCTTTCTTATTATATGGTAAAGATTTGTATCCACATTCCTTTACAGCAATGTTGCTCTTTGATTTTATAACATTAAAGCTGTTTCTGCTGCTCTGACATGGACGCTTTCAGATTAATGTCTAATAAATTTTAGTGTTACTAGGCTGTTCAAGTTTCCACAGAGATGATCTGAGTTTGCCAATTGGTATTAACTTATATGTCATGGTTGAAGTTAAAAGTAATTTAAGTAGTTAAAGAGCAGTCTGCTTCTTTCTAAATTCTCATCTGGGGCGCTGGGGTGTCACACCTCAGCCAAAGTGTTAAGGGTGTTCCAGAATATAAGAAGAGAATGGGAGGACAATTTAGTTATCATCCAACAGCTTATGATTGCTTAAACCTTTGTGAGCTCAACTACAGAGGCCTGACAATAAAGACCAAGATTGTAGTAGTATCTTCGGAAGCATAAGGTCTAACTTCTAACCATCTTGGCAACTTTTGTTGGAAAATACTTTCTTGTGATGGTGTCCAAGTAGTTCTTTCCGGGTATGCAAATTCTGCATTTGCGTTCATAACTAGATCCTCTGCTTCTTGGTCATGCATTGTTCCTTTCGGTTATGTATGCTTGTTTAGAGCATCTTAAACACCTAATATATATGTTTTCTATTTTGGAACTGTCAATGAAAGGGTTAATGTTTGAATGTGGAAGTTTATTTTTTGTTCTTTACTTCCTGAGCAGGACAATAAGGAAAGTACAACCTTAGTAAAGAGATGCAAATTCGGCACGAAAGCAAGTAATGTCCAGTCTCAAGGATGCTTGCAAATAGAACATTTCTTCGGCAGGGCTCGTCAATAGCTCTATGCTCAATGGCACTTGTAGAATTACATCTTGTAAATTATTCATAATGAAGAGCGAGCAGCCATTCATTTTCCAGCTTTTAGAAATCTTGCTAGCTAGACCAGTTTTTTCCTATCTTTTGACTGAAAGTTACAGAAACAAAGAGATCAATGTGTTGTAAGGAAACTGGCATCCCTTGTAGTTTAGAACTTGTAAGAGAAAGGAAGCAGTGCATTTTTTCCAAGAACGCGCTTATTTCTGCTGTTGCTTACTACAAAAAGGCAATGCTGAAATTTAGTCCTTTTTTTAATGTTATTATAGATCCATTACAACAGATAAATTGCAGTGTTCTGTTGGCTTTGATGTTGAGTTATTTTCATGTGTATACTTAGTTTAGTTTTGATTGTAGAAACAAATTTAACTGAATCTATTCAAATTGCATTAGTCAATTTGGTATGTTGATGGAAAAATAAGTATTAGAGGGGAAATGACACTTACATTGTATATGAAGGGAGGTAGTGTTTTTTCTTTCTAGAGTAAAGTTTACTTCAAGGGCAATTTTTAAAGATTTAATTAGTTTTCCTACTTGAAAGTAATTCTCATTTTGGCGTAGGTATCATTGTATCTGTAATAGTTTAAACACTACTAAAGAAACTCTTTACATGAATATTCATTAATCAAGCGTATGACTGTAGAGATGTATAAAACAGCTACATTTAGGCATAATTCCATATCTTGATAAAGAACTACTTGTCAAATTTCTAGTTTATGATTTCTCAAAACTCAAGGTTACTTGAACAAGTTGACATCAGATACAAAATAGTCCAAAACAGATACCAAACTATTTTTAATAAATTAAGACAGCAAGGTTTAGATTTTTAAGTCTGGTCATTTTAACTTTTGAAGCTTAAACTTCCTTGTATTATACTCTTGCTCATTCTTATCCCCCCTCTCTTTAATTTCTGCATCTGATTGTGACAATTCGAGGACACAATACAGTGCCATCTATCTGAATTTCTTCATTCCTTGAGTGTCAAATTTCTCAATGTCTAAAAAAGACCTGCAAATTCAGTATTGTGATTTGGAAACAATTATTTTCCTTTTTTATACATTGTAGTCAACACTGATTGATCTCTATCCTAATATTTTGGTATGAACATTACAAAGTGGGAAAAAAATAAAAATATCAGGACCATATCCTTTCTTTCTTCAATTGGTGATACTGCGATTTTGCCTCTCATTTCTCTCCTCTTTTTGTATTTTTATTTTTATTTTTTTAGTCGAAATATTTTATCTTCTATTTCTAGATAACTCTAGAAACTGTAACATTTTACAGTAAGGACCAAATCTATGTGCTTGTAAAAGATTCGATAGGGATTAATAGTTAATTATTCGTATTAGGAACATTCCAGTGGGATGAGTATTTAAGTTTATTACTACAGATTTCCTTAAACACGAGGTTGCCTGGATTAATACAGACTTGAAAATTAAAATGTATGTATACTGTTTGCTGTTTGGTGTAAACAGAAGAAAAACAAAGGTACCATTGCGTAATATAAGGGTCATTATTAATCCTGATTGACGACAAAAGACTAACCCATAAATATTAAAAGGACTAAACATACTCAAACTAACAGAAAAAAGCATCTCACGTTATATTTCGAGACTATATATCGCTAGTTCTAGTACTTTCTCTTAAAATTCTTTTACATCATTCACTGTACTGCATCTGTTATCATCAGTCAATATCATGATTTACTCAAATGTATAAACACTTGTAATTCCGTGACTAATTACTCAATTATTTAAAAGAAGGATCTTGACTCTTTAAGATTAAGATTTAGGACACAGAATTGTTGATATTGACACTTACAGAAAATTCAGGGTTTTGTGTGAATGAAATTTCTACGAAAACTCTATTACTCACATATATAATGCACGCGTGTGTGCTTTACAGCTCGCAAGTCTGACTTCTGTATGAGAAGTCCCAAGAAGCTTACAAGCATAGACAAAAGAATTGAATTTTTGGAAAAACATAATAATTAATAAAGAAGAAATAAAGAGATAAATTTGATGGAAAAAAAATTCCTTAATTGTCACTTTTGAGGCAAAAAACTAACAAACGGATTTTGAAAAAAATAATGTTTGAAGAAAAAAAGTTACTCTTTTTTTGGAAGATAATCCTTTTGATTTTTTTTTTTTGAGTCATCGGAATGAACAATTTCTTAATATGGAGCATTTCAGCCCTCCAGTAAAGCCTTGAGAAATTCCTTTTCTTAATACACTTATTCCCCAATTATCCGTGAAAATAGCACGGGCTAGTCAGTTTTTGAACTGGTAATTGAAAAATAGCCACTATTTTGCTGTAACACGAAAAGTTCCAGCATAATATACTGGAGATTGGAGCACATGTGTATGAACTCCCATCATATTATGCTAAAACTCCAGCACATAGAAGTTCCAGCATAATATACTAGAGATTGGAGCACCTGCGTATGAACTTCCAACATATTATGCTGGAACTCCAGTATATTATGCTTGAAGTTCACATATAAAAAAGTGGAAATTTTACCTCCTATATCAAAGGTATACACCCTATTTATTATAAATCAAAATCATTTTAAAATATTATTTTCTATAACTACCTTTTATATTTTATAGCAAAATAAGTATTTATGGTATATTACCATTGATGCATGAAATATGCTATTATGTTTTCCCTATCTCTTAGATAGCCGGGCATACCTATTTTAAAGGTGATTGCCGTTACTGTATTCATGAATACATGACGCGAATACATGTGAATACATGCGCATACAGCTGGATTGCCCTGATTTTAGGCATTTTTACTACTGTATTCATGAATACAGTAGCGCGAATACATTTGAATACATGCGCGTACAACTAGACTGCCTGATTTTAGGCGCTTTTTGCTGCTGTATTCATGAATACATGGCGCGAATACATGTGAATACAACGGGACGACCCTGATTTTAGGCGCTTTTTACTGATGTATTCATAAATACATCAGCGCGAATACATGTGAATACATGCGCGTACAACTGGGTTGCCTTGATTTTAGGCGCTTTTTGCTGCTGTATTCATGAATACATGGCGCGAATACATGTGAATACATGCGCGTACAGCTGGACTACCCTGATTTTTAGGCGCTGCGAATACATCGAATACACTACCGTAATAACTGAATAGTAGCTATAGGAAGTAATTTTGTATATGGTAGCTATAAGAAGTTAATAGCCACTAAACAATAGTGGTTTCTGAAAATTTCTCTAAAAAATTTGAACTCTAGTATATTATGCTGGAATATTTTCTGAATTTTGAACAGTGTTTTCGTTCAGATTTATCTTTACATGAAAAGTGGCTAAATTTCGATTACTTTTGAAAATGTGGTTATTTTCAATTACCACTTATAAATCTGACTATTTTTGAATTTTGGCCCCTTTCTTCTGGAGCTACTCTAAATTGGCTCATCATGCACTAACATATGTACTTCCATAGGACTTCACAAAACCCTCTAGACATTTTTACTATTTAAAGGGTGATGAATTAAGAAAATATGAAAGATGACCAAAGTATAGATCCATCAACTATTCTACAACAACGTAAAAGAAACTAAGCAAAGATAAATAAAATATAAATCAACACGAATGGAAAGATATTAACCAAGTTGGGATTTAAAAATAAAGGCTATAGAAGATTAAATATTCAAAAGGATAAATCTAAATCATACGACAGAAAACATATTCAATACATTGTAGTTTGCTACTCATAATCGCTAGAATACCTTGTGTCTTGCTAATGAATATGCCAGAAGCAATTTAGTTTCAATATGAGTAGCATAATAAGTTTGGAAATTAGGATTTTGAGTTTAATTACTTGTTGTAACCATTTTAAATAATTTCAAGACCGAAAAAAAAATTTAATGCATTATTATTTTTAAACTTTATATATAAATATATTTTATTTACATGTGGAATAAAATATATCTATATAAAGGGCAACCCGGTGCACTAAGCTCCCGCTATGCGCGGGGTCCGGGGAAGTGCCGGACCACAATGGCCTATTGTACGCAACCTTACCCTGTATTTCTACAAGAGGTTGTTTCCACGGCTTGAACCTGTGATCTCCTTGCTGCCATGTCACCTGGAGGTCACGGGTTCAAGCCGTGGAAACAACCTCTTTTAGAAATGCAGGGTAAGATTGCGTATAATAGACCCTTGTGGTTCGGCCCTTTCCCGGATCCAGCGCATAGCGGGAGCTTAGTGCTCCGGGCTGCCCTTTATATAAATATATTTTATTTCACATGTAAATTTATTCGGTATGGTTCAGTATTTTTTCGTTTATTTTCATAAAATAAAAACATACCATAATTATCGGTACGGATATAGATTATATAAAAATCGACAATTTTATTAAAAGAAACCTTAAAAAAAATTTAATACAGTACGGTACGATCAATTTATTCGATTTTTAAATATCTATCGAAACCCTAACTCACCATATATAATGCATGGATATTATCCGTACTTTACAGCTCGCAGGTATGACTTAGGGAAAAATTCCAAGAGAACTTAAAACGTAGCCAAAAAGAATTGGATTTAATTTAATTTATTGGAAAACAACCTGACAGGTGGGTCCAATTGAATCCCTAAGAAGGGCGAAATTCTTAGCTGACTTCCAAATATATACTCCATGCGAGTCAACAGATCAGCTAGCCTTTGACTTCATTAACTTAAAAGTATTTATTTATTTAGTAAAAGTAAGATTCAAGATGAAAAGATTGACTCATGCCCATGCGTGGAGCTAACGTCTCAAACATGGATTTTGCTTTGAACCTTACCTTTGTCTAAAGTATTTATAACAATTTTTTTCTCTCATGCTTTTGAACTTTTTATTTTCTATGATTTGATTGATGCAAAAAGTTGAGTAATTATACATATTTGGACGTCAAACAGCCTTTTCTTCAACTAGTACAATATTTAGTTCTTTAATTAAAATATTGTATTTTATGGTAATTCTTTTTATTTAGCTTCTGCTTGCTTAAAGTTTATTTTTAAAAGTTTGTTATTCAAATAAAAATTGATATAATTTTGAATGACACTCCCCAGACCCCACTAGTAAAATTATATTGGGTTATTGTTGTTGTTGTTGTTGTTGTTGTTCTCTTTAAATAAACTTCACATTTTGTATTCGTCTTTGATGATGCTACAATTTTGCATGATCTGATAAAAGGCAAATAGGTGTAGCCGTGTAGGCACACCCAACTTGATATACATAAAATTCTCTCTCTTTCTCTCTCTCTCTATATATATATATATATATATATATATATATATATATATATATTTATACTAAATTCAAACTTATTATCACAAAGAATAATATCTAATATTTACTGAATTAAAATTTTGAATTCATCACTATTAGTAGCTATTTATCAAATGAAGAGTGATGGGAAAACTAATGTAGCTACGTGACTTTCAAGCATAGACATTTTCAAATTGATACCTCTTAAAACAACAAAGAAAAAATATTCTAAGTTATTTGGACAGTCACGTTGGCATATATGTTACGCGTAGCACGTGGACGTTTCAGGTTTGGCAGCCAAATTTCTGCGGCATAAACTGGCTTTTGTTTTGGCTAAAAATCATATTAAATGTGGCCATGAGCGTCTGAAGCTTAACTTTCAAAGTTAGAAAAACATATATAATGATACCAACATTCCTATTGTCTTTGACAAAATAGAGCCATGACATACCTAATTGATCTATGCTTATAGTAGGTAACTATAGGCATCACATAAAGGTCTGGATTTAGATGTGTGATTCTCGATTGTCCATGATAATATTTTTGCATATTAATTTAAAGTCAATTACCAAAACACTTTAATAAATGACCAAAGTTTTTTGAAAGTTCGTGCATTTGCGTAAAACTCAAAATTCTTTCTTATACTTAGTTTACATATAGAGTAATTTTAACTGTGGCCACACATGTATCTTATTTGCACCTATTGCTACAAAATATAGTAATTGACTTAATATATATATAGTACTGTGTATTCATTGATATAAAATTTTGAATCCGTCGATGTCTTCACGTATACATAGAGAAAAATGGGGTTGAAGTCTTGATCAAAGGTAGACTAATAGTATGAAAATAGTTGGAGTTGAAATCAAAGGCCGGACTCACCAGGTCATCTAGCCAGCAAGCATGCAAATATTATTGCTTAAGCTCCACGTAAATGGCTTCTATTCACTTTTGTGACGAAGAAAGTCAAAATTCTATCCATTTTACACGCAATTACAAAAATTCTCAAACATTTGTGGAAAGAATTAAGAAACGAACAATTTTAAGCTTATGGATAAGCATCTCTTGATTATTAGGTTTTTGAAGTCCTTCTCTACCAACTACTAAACTATACTTAAATCTTTCTCAGTATGGACGCAATCTTACCTTGGATTGTGAAATCATTTCAAATCTCCAACTTTTTTCGTGATTGATATTACTAATAATTAATTAGTTAATTAATCTGCGGCATTGAGCTTAATCTGCCCATGCCCAAAGTATGGATGTGAAAATGCTTTATGCTTATTGTGGGAATGGTAGCATTAGTGTTTCGTTTGCTCCGTTGAATTATTAATTGTATTACTTTAATCTTTTTTTTCAGCTATCATCATTCGTAATCTAATAAGCATAATGGTTAATTTCGGAGATTCCACTCAGGTTGACAAGAAATTTATTTGAGAAATGAAGTTTCTTCAATATAATGATCCTTCGGTATTTGATACAAAGAAAATGAATGATTACTCTGTCTGTATTTTCGACTCTATACGGATATCTAAACTATTATTCTCTTTTTTGTATCTCAATGTAATTAAATTTTGTTTGGATAAGCGAGTAAGAACACGATAGAGCATGAAATTTTCTTCCTGGTACAAAGTAAAAGTAAGAGTACCTAAGAGCTTGATTACGGAGTCAAAACATTTATAAGTATGTTTTCCCTATATTGATTGTGTTGACTCTATATGATATTGACATAATTGATTACGGGTAATTGGAAAGAAAATTAGAGGACAAACAAATTAAATATATATATATATATATATATATAAAATTATGTGTCAAGATATGGATTTTGATTCATCAGTAGGCAAGATAAAGTAATTCCAAGTGGGATTTTAAGAAATGAACAAAACGAGTGATCTTCTCTGAATAACATATCATATGAAAGTCAAAGAATGATGAAGTTTCATTAATCGTATATTCATACAGTTAACCAACCGATCGAGAACGTCCAAAACTAATCTTGCATTGTCATATTTTCCATGTTTGGATCTAGACATTTAATGTAAAAACATTGAGTATGCCTCTTTCTCTCAAGTTTAATTTGATCTGCAAGGGATTGACCATTTGACCTAGTTTTCTACATCTTTGTAACTTTGCATCTAATTTAATATATTATTAAAATAATTAAATTCTATATACTGAAGGTATAAAAAATATTTACACTATTAGTTATTAAGTTATAAAGTAATTACAAGTAAATCTATTTCATAAACGTTGCTTGATAATGTGGTAAATATGATAACTTACTATCAGAGGTTAAACTAAATCGAGAACATAAAAAAATAATATTATATAATCAGTATATATGACTTAAATTCTTAACCGAAAAAATATACGTATGGTTCCTTGCAATACCATTGTTTCCGCATAAAGATTTGGTTAGGAAATGCAAATGATTTCGATTAGGGCAATATTATGTCCATAAGAATTTCTTGGTCGGTGCATTCAATAATTGAAACCAAAGGTTTTAATTGAGTTTCTGAATTCTAAAGGAACCGTCCCACATGAATCTTGGATTGTTTGATTCATCACAAGGAATTGGAACTACCCACGTTATCAAACACAAAAAATACACACACACACACACTCTAATCAGTCAAGTCCCAATTTTCCAGACGTGTCTTGTTGACCTCCCAAAAAAACAGGAACAAGCAATCCCCATTTCAAGTAATAGTCGGTACTGCAGAAACAATTCGTTTCTCGTTGTCACAAGTTATGTCCTCATTTTGGATATGAATAATTCTATTACTATACTTCCTTAATTCCGTCCTTGTACGGAATTCGGATTTAGTAGCTATTACTAAATGCCTGTTTTAATCAAACACATTTTACTGTATTGATCTTTTTTTTTTCCCATTCAAATTGTATAACTATAAATCTAGCGTATTCTATATTTTGAGAGAAGATCGAGTAATACCTTGGTAGTCCATGCAATAAACGAGCATATTCACCTTTGAACTACACTGATCGAGGGTCTAACTATAGTGCATGAAAGTTGAAACTCTGCTTGGAAGTACAATACAAGACATAAAATAGATAACTCTGCACCTTGGGCTATTAGTGGCGGATCTAGACTGTCCAACTTGTTAAGTCTAGCTCAAATTATATGTGTGTGCGCGCAGGTGGACAAAAAATTGAGACATAGATTAGGAGCAGAATTCATTGACTCTAAATTCTTTGGTCGCTACCGTTGGCAATCCCAAGATTTGGGCCACATAACTCGAGTTAATTAACAAGTATTTAGCACGTCAATTCTATTCAGGTTATTATTTAGTTAGTACCATGTCGATTGTCGAATGCTGCAAATAATTTGAAAATGCTAATTAATTATTAATAGACCCATCTTAAAAATATAATGACCAGCCCATAGAAAGCGGAAAAAAATTCAACAATAGTCTAGTTAACATAACATAGTCAAATTTTACTACTATATTATTCGATTTGTGTTTTAATGACCAATACAAGCTTCGAAAAGTCATGGATGCATTTTCTATGTGCTGCTTGTTGGGAAACTTCCTCTAACAAACAGAAACACAAGAATTAATTCCCCCACATTTTTACTATTTGATACCAAAATATTGTGATGAGCGAGGAATACGAGCCTAACCAAGACTAAGCCAAGCAGCCCATGATAATTAAGCCTCCATTCAAATGAAAAATCAAAGCACCATAGTACTTGAAAAATAAAAAAGAAATGAAAATAAAATACTAGTAGCTACTACCAAATTCAACCTTTTTTTCCTTCTCACGTGTAGCTTCTAGCTTGAAACATTAAATTTCATTTCAGACGCAAGCAATTACGACTGAATTAGTCAAATACCCACTCGTCTAACCAACAAAAAGAAAGAGGAAAAAAAAAGTAAGAATCATAGTTTCTTTCTTTTCTTGGGTACTTTTATTTTCCAAGCTTTTGAACATTGAAATAGACTTTTCTATTTTTATTGCCATCTAATATTCTCCTACGTTATTTGGTGTTTCGCTACTTCAGTCCTTCTCCCTATATATATCCCTCACTTATTCCTCATTCTCTTCCCAACACCACTACAAGCTAAGCAACCAGCTTTTCTATAGACAGAAGTAGTCACATATATATATATATATATATATTGATCCCATCTTCATTATCTTCTCCAATATTTTTTTTTAACTTTAAACTCGTTAAGAAAAATGGGATTTGAGAATGAGAAGAACAACTCAATCTTGTCTAAGCTCGCTACTAATGAAGAACATGGCGAAAACTCGCCATATTTCGATGGATGGAAAGCATACGATAACGATCCTTTTCACCCTTTGAAGAACCCTAATGGTGTTATCCAAATGGGTCTTGCAGAAAATCAGGTTTTTACTCAAACTTATGATTCAGAATTCCTTTATGATTTCTATGTTCTTCACTATATTTGCTTTCTCTGAATTAAGAAGATGATGGATGCTTATATATATATATATATAGTTCTCACCTCGGTTTGTCAAATTTGTTTGCAGCTTTGTTTTGACTTGATTGAGGAATGGATTAAGAGAAACCCAAACGCTTCAATTTGCACTACTGAAGGAATCAAGTCTTTCAGGGCCATTGCCAACTTCCAAGATTATCACGGCCTACCTGAATTCAGAAGAGTACGTATAGTATCACGCAACAGTCAGTTAAATTGCACTGATAATGTAAAACCTCGTCAGAATAATATGAGTTTAATTATATTATATTATATCTGTTGCAGGCTATTGCGAAATTTATGGAAAAAACAAGAGGGGGAAGGGTTACGTTTGATCCTGAGAGAGTAGTTATGGCTGGTGGTGCAACTGGAGCCAACGAAACAATTATATTTTGTTTGGCTGATGCAGGAGATGCATTCTTAGTACCTTCACCATATTACCCAGCGTATGTATTTTCATTTTACTTATTATATTTTCATTTTTTTTGCTTTCTTGCATTCTCTATAGAGTATATTTCGTTTTCCATATCTTTTTATGTTGATCATTACATTAAAGGAAAGTAAAAGAAACAAGAAATAATGTGGGAGTTTATTGTGTCTCTTTATGTTGGACGGCGTAACCATTGACTTGGAGAATTTAATCTTAATTGTCGGGTTCATCCACGTAAGCTCTTCAATTTTTCGTAATAATTTCCTTTAGTGGAATCCAGTTTGTTGGTGAAGTTGGATAAATATATAGCTCTATATTCACACTATTACATATCATTCTCGGTAGTTGATTCGGGAAAAATAAGAGAAATGGAATTAGTAATATAACAATTGTCGACAAGTAAGCCCCAAATAAAAAAGATGACTAAGGTACGTAGTGGTCAATTATTCTGAACTTTTTAGAGTAGTTGAGTACGCTCTTTCCTGCTTGACCATGACACTAACTATCGAGCTAATATGAAACTTTCAGACATTGATAACGACTTGTCAAAGATTTTAAAGATACTAGTCAAGATTGCTGCTCCACTTGTACATATTCTCTTGTTTCACTAAATAAGCAATTTAACAGTTTTAAGAAGAAAACAAAATAACGTGAAAGACTCACGTGGGGATGTTACAATACTTTTCTTTCTCTTTTTCAATTTGGTCAATTATTGTTCCATATATAGTACTCTTAACTAAAAAACATTTGGCAATTAACTAATGCAGATTTAACCGGGACTTAAGATGGAGAACTGGAGTACAACTCATTCCAATTCCTTGCGACAGCTCCAACAATTTCCAAATCACTACAAAAGCTGTGAAAGAAGCATATGAAAATGCCCAGAAATCAAACATCAAAGTCAAAGGCTTGATTTTGACCAACCCATCAAATCCATTAGGCACCACTTTGGACAGAGACACATTGAAAAGTCTCTTGACCTTCACCAACCAACATAACATCCACCTCGTTTGCGACGAAATTTACGCCGCAACTGTCTTCAGTACACCTCAATTCGTCAGCATTGCTGAAATTCTCAACGACGAAATGAGCCATTGCAACAAAGATTTGGTTCATATAGTCTACAGTCTTTCAAAAGACATGGGGTTACCAGGATTTAGAATTGGAATCGTATATTCTTTCAACGATACCGTCGTTAATTGTGCTAGAAAAATGTCGAGTTTCGGTCTAGTTTCTACTCAAACACAGCATTTGCTCGCTGAGATGTTGTCGGACGAAAAATTCGTCGCAAATTTTCTAGCTGAAAGCTCGAAGAGATTGGCGAAAAGACACATGCATTTCACTAACGGACTTGAAGAAGTTGGAATTAAATGCTTGAGAAGCAATGCGGGACTCTTTTGTTGGATGGATTTGCGACCACTTTTGGAAGAGTCAACTTTCGACGCTGAAATGTCGTTATGGAGAGTGATTATAAATGATGTGAAGCTTAATGTCTCGCCTGGGTCTTCATTTGATTGTCAAGAGCCAGGATTTTTCCGAGTTTGTTTCGCTAACATGGATGATGAAACTGTGGACATTGCGTTAGCGAGGATTCGGAGGTTTGTGGGTGTTAAGAAAAGTGGAGATGAGTCGACGGCGATGGAGAAGCAGCAGCAATGGAAAAAGAGCAATCTACGACTTAGTTTCTCGAAAAGAATGTTCGATGAAAGTGTTAATTTGTCACCACTTTCATCTCCTATTCCTCATTCACCACTCGTTCGAGCTAGAACTTAAAATGGAGGAATTAGTTTTTATTTTTATTTTTATTTTTATATAAGAAGAAGATAAAGGAAAAGAAAAGAAGAATGTAGTAGCATGATTCTTTTTTAGAAATAATTGTTATGTATTTACATGTACTGATCTATTTTGACATCATAATTTGTCTAATTAAATGCAGAAAGTCATGTGATCATGACTGAGGATTTGTTAAGAAATCAGAAAATGTTCTCAATGATCTTGGGATCTCTTAATTTCTTCGACTTTCTGGATTTGGTACAGGTAGAATTATGTAACACGATTACTTCTAGTTGATAAATATACTCCAGTTTTTATTTTGGTCATGTGCAGGTATGGGATTACTCCTGAAAATCTACATTCATCAACAGCATATATATTAGTACATCAATCAACGTGTATGCCAAATCCACATGTCAAGTTCTCAATAAAATTAAAAGTAATCAGATTTTGCAGTTTATGATTTTGCAAGGTTGTTTGAATAAGTTGACATAAGATATAAACTAGATCAAATGAATCGTCAGCAGCACGATATACATTTTAAAGTCCAGCCATTTTAATTTTTCGAGTTAAAAGTTTTTTGTACTCCCTTTATCAAATTTACGCATATTTTCCTTTTTGATTTGTCCAAAGAAAAGACACATTTTTATATTTAAAAAATATTTAACTTTAATTTTTTTATTTTATCCTTAATGGGAATAACCACACAAGTATCTACAACCTATTTTAAATAAGTTTAAAAAGCTTTTATTTATTTTTCTTCTTACACTTTGTGAGTCCTTCTGGGTATTATACTTCCCATTCGTTTCTGACGATTAAGTTTCTGCTTCTGATAGTGACAAGTCGAGAACAAAATACAGCGCCATCTATCTAGTTTCCTTCTTATTGAGTGTCAATCTTTTCTTGGTGCCTAAAAGATGGCCTATTAATTTTAGCATTGTGATCTAAAAACAATTCTTTTCCCTTCTTTTCACCATATAGCAATCATGATTGATCTTTGTTTTTTGGAAATTTCATATGCACAATATCAATTAGAAAGAAATACTCCATCCGTTTCAATTTATATGAATCTATTTCCTTTTTAGTTCGTGCCATTACGAATGACCCATATTTGGAAACAATTTACCTTTATGATAGCCACACAAAATAAATGTGCCCCATTTTACACCATAAGTTCAAAAGTCTTCTCTCTTTTTCTAATTCTGTATCTAGTCAAATGAGTTCACATAATTTGAAACGAAGGGAAAATACTATTTTACGAGCGTGGTCTTCCCGAAAGGAGGAAAAAAAGAGATTATGGTAGTGATTCTGATTGTTGATAAAGGGAAAGAGTAAGAGATCATGTAAGTAAATTCCTAATAAAAATCCTTAATTGCCAATTTTAATTGATGAAAAAAGATTAACCCAAAAATAACAATTTTGCACAACCAAAGAGACCACAACGCTAACTCAAAATAGGAAAGAACATCTCATGTTATAATTCCTATATTTGACCAGAGTGGCCATATCTCTAAGCCTTGTACTTTGTCTTTGGAAACATATGTCTTTACCCGAAAAATGAATATAGTTAAATTTATACGTAGTTCTAAGGATATGTGGTATAACTTGGTACAAATCAGAAAAGTAAGTGAAAATATATATCGAATATTGACTGTAAAAAAAGAATGAAATACAAACCAAATCGAGTAGAAAATGATTTATAAACAAGCAAGATGAATCAATGTCAAAACTCAAAAAGGATAATCTCTGCTATATATCAGTATAATAATCTTTAAAATGTGAGTGTATCAATGTTTGCTTTTCTGGATGTTCAATCTCCCCTTATAGAAATGATACTCACTCTTAATATAGTAAAAAAATTCTGCTTTGGATATAATAAAAAATACATAGTGGAGAGAAAAAATCCTACTTTGGATATAATAAAAAATACATAGTGGAGATCCCATGATAGATTGATTAATTAGTTTTTTCTTAATTCCCGTCGAGATTCTCTCCCTAAGTGCGGCTACAATGACTCTTTGTCTCATAGCTCGATCTTGGTTGGTGTTGGTACTGATCGATCTTCGTATCTCGAGCTTGATATCGACTTGAGCTCGATATTGACTCGGGCTCGGTATTGACTCGAACTCGATATCGACTCGAGCTCGGTATTGACTCGAGCTCGATATTGACTTTGAGCTCGGTATTGAATCGAGCTCGATATTGACTTTGAGCTCGGTATTGATCGGTCCCTGAATCTTGAGTTTGATAACCTGGCTTCGGATCTCATCTCGATATTATGAAGACGACCCTTGGTCCATCATGTTCCAATCTTGACTAATTACACGAAGGGCAAAACCAGTTTTGACCGTATACAGATAGTCCCCTCGTTTCTCGGGAAGAATATGGCGAGAAACGACATGATTTCCCAGCGATATGACTAGATATATACTGACGTTTGCATCTAGCCCGACCATGACGTAAGTGATAAATATCCCGTAGGTTCAGTTACTAAGGCATTAAATGTACGTCAGACGATGGTCGGCCACTGCTGATTTTGAACTGTCATCGCCAAACCTATAAATAGCCCCCCATTCTTCATTATTTTAAACCTTTTACTTTCAACTCTTCTCATTCTATCTTTCACAGTTCTTCGTCTTCTCCAAAATTATCTATTTCCAAGTTCTGAAAAGTTCTTTGTTTGTTCTTCATCAAACACTGAAATATTTCAATTTCTCGTCTTCTTTGTTCTTTGAAAACCTAGATGGCCAAGATATCTAAAAACGTTCCTCAGAAAGAGGCTGCTTCCTCATCTCGGCCGGCCGGTGATAAAACGATGGTGGAGCCACTCCTTGAAGAACTCGTTCCCGGGGGAGGGGGGTATGTGTTATTGATTCTGATTTTAAAGTTGACAAACCCTCTTCGGTTGCCGGTCGATGCGAGCCGGTATCGAGGTACATATGCTCGATACCAAAAAGTCTCCTCGATACGGTGAAGAAAGACTGTAATTGGGTAAACAAAGAGGTCATGATACCGACAACGGAGGAATCGATCACTACTCACGTGGAAGGGTATATGAGTGTTTACACTTACCCTTTCACGCCGGGTCCCCTCGATCCAGTCATCATCGACTTTTGCAAGAAATGCCAGTGACCCTCGGCCAAATTCATCCTTCTTTCTGGAGGATCGTGATCTTGATTCGTTTTTTTGTGAGCAAAATCTATGGGCTTCTCTTCACCCTCGACCACCTCATAAGATTATACAACCCTCGACATTACCGAGGCGGGCTGATAAAGCTAAAACATCGTGCCACCAAGGTATTCACCTCGAGTATAGATGAAGACAAGGATCGGGGCTGGATGGGCTGATTTGTTCGAGTGAAGACCTCGGACTTGATCCCGACTAAGAGCATGCCGTTTCCTGAGAAATGGAACATGAAACGTGAGTATGGTCCTGTTTTAAATTTCTGTTTATTATTTTACTTCTTCATCCTTTCTTATTAGTATCTTTCTTGATGCAGCCGTTGCTTGGATGCCGGGAGCGATTCCCCACCTCGAGAACTGGATCAAAAACTTGGTCTCAACGTCATCATTTGCCGAGCGCTCATGGCGCGATTTGTCGAAGAGTCGATGGGAATCTCGTACCTATGGTAAGCTTTTATTTTGGCTCACCCATCTATTCTAGTATTTTTTCGGGCATAAGTTTTTCTCACTTTCCTTTCTTTGTAGGTCTCGGAAAAGGTGCGATTATGAGACCCCCATCAGGTGATGAAAATATTCTACCGCCTATCTCAAAATCGGAGAAGGCGTTTAAGAGAAAAAGGGCCTCAGACTCCAAGGGTCAGAAACCCAAAAAGAGAGTGGCTCGAAAACCCAAGGTGAACATAATCCCTTTGACTATGGAGTCGGTCCTGAGTCTAAGGGATGAAAAAGAAGAAGAAAATGATTCCGGGATGTTGGCTTGTGCCCGGGCTAGCACCGATACTCAGAATACTTCGGTATCGGTGGTAGTTGATACCGCTCCGACTAGGCTTGAGGAGGTCGGGGAGGGGACTTCGACCCAAGTTCCCGAGCCTTTGGAGACCGAGGATCTTTTACCTCGGGGTAAAGAGACCGTCGAACAGACGGCGAATGCCAGTGCGCAAACTGAGTTTGGGGCTTCCGATGACGGAGGCGGTGGCCCAAAAGACCTACTCGGGGTGATAGAGATCGGGGATTCCCTCTCTTTCCCTTATTTATCCTAATCGATGATACGTCACGCTCACGCTGTGGGAACTTGTCACGGGGAAAGAGCTCACGGAGGGGAGGATCCTTTCCATGATTATTTTATCGTTGTAGAAGACATCACCGGTCTGGGTGACTCGGAGGCTCCGAAAAAGAGCTCGAGCGAGGTGGGAGTGCCTTGCCTTTTGAACGAGTCCCAACAAGCCCTGAACCGGGTAAGTTCATATTTTCTTTGCTAATTTTCATACTTGTGTTTTCCTTTCCTTGCATAATCCCTTCTTATTTTCGTAGGCTTTTGCGCTTCATCATGAGGTATTTCTTCAATCCCGAGGGGAGCTGAGCCGGTACAAGGCCGAAGTTCGAAGGCTTACCAAGGAGAGAGATGCCTTAAAGCTTCTCGGTGGGTAGAGAGAAGGAGAAGTAAAACGACTTCAGTCCGAGCTGGAAGTATCTTGGAAAGAACAAACTGAGTTGGCCGAGCAGGTACAAAGAATCTTTGGTTTTAATGATATCGACTCGGAATTGATGGCTAATAACTCGATCCCACAGGTTGAGTAAACGTTTGAAGTGATTAGGCAGCTTCGTGCTGAAGTGGATGTAGTGAAATCAGAGGCTGAGGAGTGGAAAAAGAATACGGACCGCCTCGCCTCAAAGAAAGAGACTACCCGAACACAGCTGGCTTCGGCTGAGGTCCAACTCCGAAGCTTAAAAGAGAAAACCTTGGTGCAAGCCAAGAATATCGAGGAGTTCCAGTATCGGTTGGGCTCAATGACTTCTGATCCAGAGAGACTGGCCTCAGAACTGGAAGCGGCCAAATCAGAGGCCGAAATAGCCATGGCTAATGCCGATGTAATGGTGGCTGTTTATCGGTCTGATGCTGAAGCTGCTCAGATTCGAGCAAAAGAGGTTGCCGATGATGCTCAAGCTCGAGCAAATTGGGTTGTTGAGCATGCTAAATGCCAATCTCGAAGGGAGACTCTAGACGAGATCCACACTCATGGCTTCGATCTTACAGTCGAGATCGAGAATGCAAAAGAGCTTGAAGCAGAAACGAAAGTGTTGACCTTTCTCGATGATGATGATATCGGGAGTATGAGCGGTTCTGAGAGCGAAGGAGGCCTCGAGGGAGAAGATGCTTCTCCTGGAGAGGATTAAGTCCTTTTAGCATTTTTCTTCTTTCTTTTAAGACCGTTTTGGTCTTTTGTAGAAAAACTTGATCGGGCCATGGTGCCTTTGTAAATGATTTCTGGTATATATAAAACTTTCTTTCTTTTATGGTCTCTGAATCTTTTGCCTTTCTTGTTAATTTATACAAAGGCCAAAAAGTGTCTTAGCACGAGATAATTACTTGAAGGTCCGAGCGAATGTTCAAACTCGACCTTTCTTTGTAGGTAGTCCCCGAACTCGAACTGAGATAGCTTTTAGACTCGACGAATAGAGTTCCAGTGAAATGATTTGCTCGAATTCGAGCTAAGGTAGCCTTTAGGCTTTTTCGACCGAGTGAGAGTGATTTCTTGAACTCGAACTAAGGTAGCCTTTAGGCTTTGTGATCGAGCGAGTGTTTGCTTGAACTCGAATTAAGGTAGCCCTTAGGCTTTTCAGCCGAGTGAGTGTTTACTCGAACTTGAATTAAGGTAGACCTTAGGCTTTTTAGTCGTGTGAGAATGATTTCTCTAACTCGAATTAATGGCAGCCCTTAGGCTCGATAGATAGTCCCCGAGTGAGAATGGTTGCACGAACTCGAGTTAGGATAGCCCTTAGGATTTATAGTCGAAAGAGGATTAGCTCGAACTCGAAATAAGAATAGCCCTTAGGCTTAGTGGTCGAGTGAGGACTTGCTCGAACTCGAAATAAGGTAGCCCTTAGGCTTTGTAGTCGAGTGAGAATGATTTCTCGAACTCGAATTAATGGCAGCCCTTGGGCTCGATAGATAGTTCCCGAGTGAGAATGGTTGCTCAAACTCGAGTTAGGGTAGCCCTTAGGCTTTATAGTCGAGTGAGGATTTGCTCGAACGCGAAATAAAAATAACCTTTAGGCTTAGTGGTCGAGTGAGGACTTGCTCGAACTCGAAATAAGGTAGCCCTTGGGCTTTGTAGTCGAGTGAGAATGATTTCTCGAACTTGAATTAATGGCAGCCCTTCGGCTCGATAGATAGTCCCCGAGTGAGAATGGTTGCTCGAACTCGAGTTAGGGTAGCCTTTAGGCTTTATAGTCGAGTGAGGATTTGCTCTAACTCAAAATAAGAATAGCCCTTAAGCCTGTTTGCATAATATATCACGAGATAGAGGAATTTTTCTGGGATATAAAATATCGGTAAAAAAGAAATTTCTCTTTATAAGTCATTATACATGCATTCATGTTTTGTGCCAGGGCTCGGGCAAACTACATGGGCATGGCTTGTTTTGACTATCTGGCCCTTACAAATTTTCCTATCGAAACCCTATTGTCATGAAGTAACTTTCTTGCATCAAACTTGATAATCGAACTTGATATATTTGAGGATAATCTCCCCTAGTATTCGAGGTTGATTGTAAAGAGGCTTCAGATAATGTTGAATTGTTCTAAGTTAGCACGATCAATGGTTGCCTCATTAAAAACCTTACCGAAAAACCCATTTGGGACAAAATCGGTCTAAGGGAAAAAGAGTGCAACGCGTGCTTTCAGGCCTAAAGGCTTTGAGTTGAATAATCCATACATGTTTCTGGCCGAACACCTGCAAGGGTTAATTTTGAAATATAAATAAACATGGGAGGGTCGTACCTTAGCAGTAGTATCATTTTAGGTGCGAAATGTTTCAATTGCTCGGTAGTTGTTTGCCGTTTATCACGCTGAGCTTGTAGGACCCCTTTCCGATGATTTCGAGGACCTGATATGATCCTTCCCAGTTCGGACCCAGTTTCCCTCCATTCGGTTTTCAGGTGTTGAGGGTGACTTTTCTTAGTACCAAGTCCCCGATTTTGAAATGACGAAGATTGGTTCTTCGATTGTAGTATCTATCGATCCGCTATTTTTGGGCGGCCAATCGGACGAGAGCGGCCTCTCATCTTTTGTCCAATAATTCCAGGCTCGTGTTCATGGTCTCATTATTCGACTCCTTTGTTGCATATCGAAACCTGATGCTAGGTCCTCCGACCTCAATCGGGATCAGAGTTTTGGCGCCATAGGCCAACGAGAATGGTGTTGCTCCAGTACTGGATTTCGATGTTGTGCGATATGCCCATAGGACCTCGGGCAGTATTTCTCTCTATTTTCCTTTGGCATTGGTCAATCTCTTCTTAAGATTTTGGATGATGGTTTTGTTGGTCGATTCGGCTTGTCCGTTTCCGCTGGGATGGTACGGTGTTGATAGGATCCTTTTGATCTTGTGATCCTCGAAAAATTTAGTTACTTTGCTGCCGATAAATTATTTTCCATTATCACATACAATATCGGCTGGCACCCCAAATCGACATATGATGTGGTCCCAAATGAAATCTATCACTTCTTTTTCTCTGACTTTCTCAAAAGCCTGTGCTTCAACCCATTTAAAAAAATAATTAGTCATAAACAAAATAAACTGAGCTTTACCTGGGGCCGATGGGAGGGGGGCGACGATGTCCATTCCCCATTTCATGAAAGGCCATAGAGATAGGACCGAATGGAGTAGCTCCCCGGGTTGATGAATCACGGGCGCATGTATTTGGCATTTGTCGCATTTTTGAACGAACTCCTTTGCCTCTTTGCTCATATCGGTCCAATAATACCCTGCTCTGAACACTTTGTGGAGCAGCGAATCGGCACCGGAATGATTTCCACAAGTGCCCTCGTGAATTTCCTGTAGTATGTAATCAGTATCTCCTGGTCCCAAACATATTGCCAATGGTCTATCAAAAGTCCTTCTGAATAGCGTTCCGTCTTCGGATAGGGTGAATTGTGTTGCCTTTGTGCGCAAAGCTCTCGATTCCTTTGGATCTGATGGAAGCTTCCTGTTCTTGAAGTACTCTATATATTTGTTTCTCCAATCCCAGGTTAGACTTGTAGAATTTATCTCGGCGTGACCTTCTTCGATCACCGATTTTATGAGTTGTACGACAGTACCCGAGTTGAGTTTGTCATCTTCGACCGATGAACCTAAGTTCACAAGAGTGTCAGTCTCGCCGTTCTGTTCTCTGGGTACATGTTGCAAAGTCCATTCTTTAAATTGATGTAGAGTCACCTGTAATTTATCCAAGTACCCTTGCATTCGATTTTCTCAGACTTCAAAAGTCACGTTAACTTAGTTTATCACGAGGAGGGAATCACACTTAGATTCTATGATCTCTGCTCCCAAGCTTTTATCTAGTTCGATACCTACAATCATGGCCTCATACTCGGCCTCATTGTTAGTCAATTTTGTAGTTCTGATAGGCTGTCTAATTACATTACCCGTGTGTGATTTTAGTACAATGCCTAATCCGGATCCCTTCGCGTTCGAGGCACCGTCCGTGAAAAGGGTCCAGACTCCCGAAGAGGTACCCAATTTTGTAAGTGGCTCTCTTTCAATCTCGGGCATGAGGGTTCGCGAAAAGTCAGCCACGAAGTCTGCTAAGATTTGAGACTTGATAGCGGTTCGGGGTCGATACTCGATATCGTACCCACCGATTTCTATGGCCCATTTGGCCAATCGACCTGAAAGCTCGGGTTTGCACAAAATATTTCGAAGAGGATAAGTTATGAAAATATGTATCGGCTGAGATTGAAAATATGATTTTAGTTTCCTAGAGGCGCTTATTAAAGCAAGTGCTAATTTTTTAAGTGTAGATATCTAGTTTCGACCTTGCCTAAGGTCCGACTGACATAATAAATAAGGAATTGCATACCTCGTTCTTCTCGAACCAAGACTCCACTAACCGCTATCTCCGAGACAGCTAAGTACAAATAAAGCTGTTCGTCCACTTTCGGGGTATGAAGCAGAGGCGGGCTTGATATATACCGCTTTAGTTCTTCCAAAGCGTGCTGGCATTCCAGAGTCCATGGAAAGTTGCTTTTCTTCTTAAGCAGTGAGAAAAATCGGTGGCTCCTATCTGAGGATCTCGAAATGAATCGTCCCAAGGCGGCTATTCTCCCCATTAACCTTTGCACGACCTTCACATTATCTACTACCGTGATGTCCTCGATAGCTTTGATTTTATCGGGGTTGATTTTGATTCCTCGGTTGGACACCATGAAACCAAGAAACTTGCCCGAGCCAACCCCGAATGCATATTTTTCGGGGTTGAGCTTCATATTGTACTTCTTTAGTACGTCGAAAGTTTCCTGCAAGTGATTTAATAGTCTTCTGCTCGCAGGGACTTAACTAACATGTCATCAATATAAACTTCCATTGATTTTCCTATTTGTTTTTCGAACATTCAATTTACTAGGCATTGATAAGTTGTACCAGCATTTTTTAGACCGAATGGCATTACGTTATAACAATAGGTACCGTACTTAGTGACAACCAAGGTCTTTTCTTGATCCTCCGGGTTCATTTGTATCTGGTTGTACCCAGAGTAGGCATCGAGAAAACTGAGAGTCTCGTGGCCGGCCGTGGCATCAATCATACGATCGATGCTAGGCAAAGGAAAGAAATCCTTAGGGCATGCTTTGTTCAAGTCTTTATAATCTATACACATTCTAAGTTTGTTTCTTTTCTTAGGGACAACCACCACATTTGCTAGCCATTCGGGGTATTTAACTTCTCGAATGGATCCTATTTTAAGAAGTTTGGTTACTTCGTCCTTGATGAAGGCATGTTTGACCTCGGACTGGGGCCTTCTTTTTTGCTTTATCGGACGTAATTTTGGATCCAAGCTCAGTCTATGAGTGGCTATTTCCGGTGGGATCCCTGTTATGTCAAGATGGGACCAAGCGAAACAGTTCATGTTAGCTATCAGAAATTGAATAAGCTTTTTTCTGAGCTCGGGATCTAACCCCGTGCCCAGGTATACCTTTCGCTCGGGCAGATGTTCGACTAAAGTGATTTTCTCCAGTTCTTCGACCGTTGACTGGGTAGCGTCGGTATCATAGGGGACCACAAATGATCTAGGGATCCCATAGTCATCGTCAGTCTTCTGATTCTCTAGTTGGGTCGAGGCTGACGTTTATGATTGCTATTTGGTATCCTGTTCCTCCTTCGAATCTGATCCCTTTGTCGATGATAGTGAAGATATTGGAATCACCTCATCGATGGAAAACATTTCTTTTGTGGCTGGTTGTTCCCCATAGACCGTTTTGATTCCCTCCGACGTAGGGAATTTTAGAACCTGGTGAAGGGTCGAGGGTACTGCTCTCATGTTGTGGATCCATGGCCTCCCGGACAGGGCGTTATATCTCATATCACCCTCGATTACATGGAACTTCATTTCCTGGATGGTCCCGACCACGTTTACTGGTAAAACTATCTCGCCCTTAGTAGTTTCACATGCCATATTAAATCCGTTCAGTACCAGGGTAGCGGGTACGACCTGGTCCTGTAGATCGAGTTACTCTACGACCCTTGATCGAATGATGTTGGCCGAACTACCTGGGTCAATTAACACACGTTTAACTTGAGTTTTATTCATAAGTACAGATATTACCAGTGCATCGTTATGGGGTTGCATGATTCCTTCCGCGTCTTCGTTACTAAAGGACAAGGTTCCTTTGGATGTGTAATCATGAGTCCGAGATCGCTTTTCTCTTACAATGGACATCTTAGTGCGTTTAAGCACCGATACCTGGGGGACATCGATCCTTCCGATGATCATGTGGATGACGTGTTGTGGCTCTTCTTGTTCGTTTTGTCTATTGTAATCTCTATTTTTTTTAGAAATGGTTTTTGGCCTGGTCACTTAAAAATTCTCGAATGTGCCCCTCATTGAATAAACAAGCTACTTCCTCTCTTAACTGCCTGCAGTCTTCGGTTCTGTGGCCATGGGTGCCATGATATTTGCACATTTTATTGGGATTTCTTTGGGCTAGATCGTGCTGCAGAGGTCGAGGCCACTTAGTATCTTTGATGCATCCGATAGCCGACACGATGTCAGATGCATCGACGTTGAAGTTATATTCTGATAACTGTGGTGCTTCCTTAGGTCCGATATGCCTGTCGAACCCATTCTTGTTCATCAACCCCCGAGACCCTTGGCCTCGATCACTTCTCCTTTCGCCTCATACGGAGTTGCGTGTAGGTTCGCTGCCCTTGCGATCTCCGTTATACAAATGATATCGGTCCTTATTTGACCTTGGTTGTCGGTCGATGTCCCTTTTAATAACGGACCCAGAACCCAACTGGTCATCTTCAACTCTGATGTTCGATTGATACCGATTGTGTACATCAGCCCAGGTAACAATTGGGTACTCGATCAGGTTCTGCTTCAACCGTCGTGAAACCATCGAGCTTCGTTCGTTTAGACCTTGAGTGAAAGCTTGAACTTCCCAATTGTCTGTGACTGGCGGTAGATCCATTTTGTTCCATTTGGAAACTAGATACGAATTCCCTTAGCATCTCGTTATCTTTTTGTCTTACATTGAAAATGTCCGACTTCCTGGTCTCGACCTTTATGGTTCCAGCGTGTGCTTTTACGAAAGAATCTGCAAGCATAGTAAAAAAATCAATAGAGTTAGACGGTAAATTATGATACCATATCATTGCTCCCTTTGACAGGGTTTCACCGAATTTTTTCAATAATACAGATTTGATCTCGTCGTTCTCTAGATCGTTCCCTTTAATGGCACATGTGTAAGAGGTGACGTATTCGTTGGGGTCGGTCGTTCCATTATATTTAGAAATTTTGGACATGAGGAACTTCTTGGGGATCGGTTTCGGGGCTGTGCTCGAGGGGAAGGGATTTTGTACGATTTTTTTGGAATCCAAGCCTTTTAATATCGATGGTGCCCCCGGGATCTGATCAACCCTGGAGTTATACGTTTCCACTTTTTTGTCATTTGCTTCAATCCTCCTTTCTCCCGACTCTATTCGTTTTGTCAGTTCCTCGAGCATCTTAACAATTTTGGGATTAGTCCCCGATTCTTGCTCATTTGACCTTATTACAACTGGCCCCGTTTTGTGGGTGACTTCTTGGGGTGGACTGGGCTCGAGCCTAGTTGGTGCCTGGGTTTGGCTCTGCAATTGGGCTATTGCTACTTATTGAGCTTGCAACATTTCGAAAATCATGCTTAAGCTGATTCCGTTTTCCTTAGCATTTTGGTATTCCGAGCTGCAGATCGAGTTCCACCATGAATGCTATTTTCAGGGTTGGAACGTTGGTTTGCCTTGATGGCCACATGTGAATTAACGTCTATTGGATCTTGGACCCAAGCTCCAACGGGATCGACAAGTGGCCTTTCACCCCCGAGCGTTAAGTTGTTGGTCTCATCTTGAAGGCCAACTTTGTTGTCGATAGGTAGGGCCATTAATTGTGAATTCGTCGTTTCATCCTCAAATCAAAGACACTTCCAAGAGCAAATGTAAAATAGTGTGTTTCAGAGAGATTCATACCAAATAACCACTATTATCCTTAATCCCACGGTAGGCGCCAAACTGTTTACCCGAAAAACGGATAGAGTTCAATTTATATGTAGTTCTAAGGATACGTGGTATAACTTGGTACAAATCGAAAAAGTAAGTAGAAATATATATCGAATATTGACTGTAAAAAAAGAATGAAATACAAACCAAATCGAGTAGAGAATAATTTATAAACAAGCAAGATGAATCAATGTCAAAACTCAAAAAGGATAATCTCTGTTATATATCAGTGTAATAATCTTTGAAATATGAGTGTATCAATGTTTGCTTCTCTAGATGTTCAATCTCCCCTTACAGAAATGATACTCACTCTTAATATAGTGAAAAAATCCTGCTTTGGATATAATAAAAAATATATAGTGGAGAGGAAAAATTCTGCTTTGGATATAATAAAAAATACATAGTGGAGATCCCATGATAGATTAATTAATTAGCTTTTTCTTCATTCCCGCCGAGATTCTCTCCCTAAGTGCGGCTACAACGACTCTTTGTCTCATAGCTCGATTTTGGTTGGTCTTGATACTGATCAATCTCTGTATCTCGAGCTTGATATCGACTTGAGCTCGATATTGACTCGGACTCGGTATTGACTCGAACTCGATATCGACTCGGGCTTGGTATTGACTCGAGCTCGATATTGACTTTGAGCTCGGTATTGAATCGAGCTCGATATTGACTTTGAGCTCGGTATTGATCGGTCCCTGAATCTTGAGTTTGATAACCTGGCTTCGGATCTCATCTCGATATTACGAAGACGACCCTTGGTCCATCATGTTCCAATCTTGACTAATTACACGAAGGGCAAAACTGATTTTGACCGTATACAAGATGTCATATATATATATATATCACTGTGTTTTGCATCTATCATCATAAGTCAATATCATGATTCACTCAAATGTATAAACTCCAATAATTCCGTGACTAATAACTCCACTACTTACGTAAAAGAAAGATTTTGATTATTTTAAATTAAGATGAATTTATTATGATATTGATACTAAAGAAAATTAAATTTGGTAACTTTGTTGGAAATATATTGTTAGGATACTGCAATATTACTCATGTATACAATGTGTGCGTGTCCATATTTTGTTGGTCTAAATTATGAGGCAAAGGATAGTCAGTCGCAAGAAAATTACAGACATTGATAAGAGGAATTAGATTTGTTATATATATATATATATATTATCATATTATATTATAAGTGTGAAGATTTTTAGGTGAAGTTAATTTACTAAAATGTTCATAAAAAGTTGAATGGCTATTTTACCCCTCATTTAAACACAATTTCTTTAATATTTTTGTACCAAAAACCTACCTTTCAATAAATGATAAATTAAGTTATACAACAATAAATCAGGTAAATGGGTATAGAAAATGGTGGAATAATTTCCTTACAACAACCACTTCGCTGCCTATTCATTGCCTTAGAATTGATTTTCATCTTCCTATACCTAGGAGTGTACATAGATCGGGTTTGTTCGAATTTTATCGAAACCAAACCAAACCAATTATATTGGTTTGGATTGGTTCGATTTTTTTGGATTTTTCGGGGTTTTCGAATTTTTTTGTTACATGAATATTATTTTAATTTTGCATTATTAAAGTTATACATAAAATTTTGATAATTGAATATATGTTTACTAAAATTTAAAAAAACAAAAACAAATATATGATCTATTAAAGTGATCTTATGGGAGAGTTTGTTTTAGTAACACATAATAGTTTATTTTCTTAGTCATCTACCAATAATTTTTGATTGATCTACCCTTTCAGGGTTAACCAAATTTAATAATTAAACATAAAAATTAATATAATACCTAAATAATGATATGTTCTATGTAATTTTAGATTATCGAAATACCACTTCAAAACATATAATAAATCTTGACATATGAATATGAATGAACAAAGAGATGATTGACACATTTCAATAACACATAATAACAAAGTGATACAATCTATTATTTAAAGTAAATAAAAATGAATACACTTTATAGTTCTATTAAATATTATATCCCATGAGAGGATCTCAAATATTTCTAGACATCTTTTAAATAAAATTCTATATAAAGTATTAAATTATATATAAAAAATTATATATTTATATGTCGATTTGGTTCGGGTTATTTTACTCAATACCAAACCAAATCAAACCAAACCTAGTCGTTTTTTTTAATCGGTTTGGTTTGACTTTTCGGTTTGGTGCGGTTTTCCGGTTTGGTTTGTACACCCCTACCTATACCTATTCAATGTTTGGAAGTTCTTTTCAACTTCCACGAGTACATTTTTTAAAATTTACAGATTGTCAAACTATTGAACCATTGACGTTCTCTTCGGGAAGTTTTGATATCCATTCTTCTTCTTCTTCATTATTCATCTTTTGATCTTCAATGTAATGCTTAATTATGCATCCATGTCATGGATTTTAGTAATATTGCCCATGTATCAACTCTCTTAACCGTCTAAGTAAGCAATTATTTCTGCCATAAGTTTAAGTTTCGCAATTCTTGCAACGCATAAGTCTGCTCCAAAATGATGTGTTAACAACTATGTTTTCTCGACAGTATAGATCCGGCACACAAAAATTGAAAGGGTGTATATTTGTTGCTTTTTAGGTCTGATTAATTGTTGGAAAAAGTACTACACTACTACCTCTTTTTCTATGTGTGTATACATTTATTTTTATCTCTCTAGTGGTTTTTATTTCTAGCTTGAAGATTCTTTCTTAAATTGAAATTATTTGACGTGGCTACTTCTGCTTCGTATTTATTAAATCATCTTTAGATATTCTAAAACAACAAAAGTATTAGTATATAATTATTTATAAATTTATGTGAAGATAGTATTCGAATCTATGTGGGAGATTATACGTTTTTATATATGTTAAAGGAAAATATAAATTAGTGTAATGATTTGATAATGATAACCTGTGCAAATGCTTAATGTGTTTAATATTTGACTAATTTTAATTTGTATTTAATTTTATCTTTCTATATTATATAAATATAGGTGGATTAGTCAATAACAATCATTTGACAACCGTAAAAAGTAGTACTAGTGGGTGACTTAAGAACTAAGAGCTAGAACTCTTAAATTATGGTTGTCATGCTTTGGTCGTTTTAGTTGAAAAATTAAGATCGCAAGAATTCTAAGAACTAACCTTAATAGTTAGCTTTTTAATGACGTTGAGGTAAATGCCAATGATTCTTGAAAGAACAATTTGTTGTCTTGATCATATGCGTAAGCTTTCTAATAGTTCTCACATGATAATACGTGTTACGTAAACTGTGAATTGAATATTAAATAAACTTCAAGAGTTATGGTCATGACATACCAATTAAAAACGTGAGAATGATACATATATTAAGATCATCATTTCAAAATAAAGTATTAGGGTTGAGATACGATTGTATCACATGTTTGGACATAATAACATCAAAATTAATTTCATTACACATTGTTACACTGTACTTACCGGCCTCAACAACAGGTTTAGAAGATGACAAATAATGTCGCATTAAAATTTCGTGTTACTCATCACACTCATGTATACTTCAATATAATAAAATTATTTTAAAAAGTTTGTATTGATTGACAAGGGATACACGTGAAACGCACGTTTTCAGAAACTATATATATATATATATATATATATATATATATATATATATATATATATATATATATATATACACACATATAAAATCAATCAATTTTTAAAAATATTCTGATCATAGCTGAGAATTTAAGAAAGCATTTAAAAGATTTAATATGATTTAGGGAAAAAAATGTCGATGTTTCGTGTTATATGAAAATATCTCCTAATTTGTCTGGATAATTTCATTTCCAGAAACTATAATATTGGTTTCCAAAAAAAAAAGGTGATTTTGTTGGAATGAAATATTAAGAAAATATTACTCATGAAACATATAAATGTATGGATGTCAGTTGTCACTATTTTAAAACCAATCAAAAAGTCTTTGTCTTTGCCACAAAACTTATCTTTGAATATCAGAAACATTAAAATCAGATTTAACAAGTAACCGCCCTTCGCCGTTTCAATCTTTACTAAGAGAATATTTCCGGAACATGATTAACTGTTAGTAATTTTATTGGAATCAAATTATTAGGATGCTTGTCATACTCTTTGCTTCAAGGTATGGTTAGGGCAAAGAAAAATAGAAAATTTAGACAAAAAATTGGATTTATTGGAAGACAACCTGACAAGTGGGGTCCAATTGAAATTCTTGGCTCTTTCTAATCTTTGTCAACAGCCACCATATCTTTTCTTTGACTTCAATAGTAATGAGTATATGTATGTACTTCTTTTTGGGGGGTAAAAGTAAGACTTTAATATCAAAATATTGACTCATGGGTTGATACTAACACGTCTTAAACATAGATTTTTCTTCCTTTGGCTTTTTTTTTTTGTGATTTGATTTGATACGATTGTTAAAATTACTAGTAAAGTAAAAATCATAGCCATATAATTTTACTATTTATAGGAAATAAGTGTTGTTACACCGAAATAGATGAATGCTTTTAATTTTTATTACTTTTAACCTCTATAAGGAAAGAACGTAAGGTTTCACCTACTAAAGGTGAGAGAAAAGTGAATCAGGGAGAATGTTACAAATTTTATGTTTCTATAAAGCTGGAGATCACATGCATAATCAAGTATAAATAAATGCAGAAAAGAAAAGAAAAAGGCAATTGTGCTTTTATTCAGAAATTTATGTGATTTCGTTATTAACAATAGAATACATGAATCACGTAACATTTTGGACGGAGGTATATAGTAGCTATGTTAACAAAAAGTGAAGGGATAATTCATTGTCTAGCTACAGAATAACATGTGTTTCATGGATTGGCATTTTCTCAAGTTAATTCATTAAAAGAGCACAATTTTGCTTATGCAGATTTCTCCATTTAAAGCACGTGGATGCATCTGTTTGGAAGCGAAAAACTTGGATGTATGATTCTCGATTTTCAATATAAAATAATGGATTTACCTATACATTACTTGTAAATTCAACAATAAAATATTAATTTAAAAAGGGAATGTATATAAAGTACTAAGCTAGGAATTACTCTATAGACATCAATATTATTCACGAAAACTACACTATTCGAATGAAAATGGATATTTAGTTCCTCTAACCATTGATGCATTTTGCCACCATCCAATTATGGACCATAACCGGCGCCCGGGAGCAAGTGCCTCTAAGTAAGTTTCATCGGTATTTTACAGAAAATCGGACAAAGTTTCCCTTATTTTAAGACTATCCAAAAACGTTCCTGTCTCATAAACAAATAACATCCAACCAATATTCACCTAAATCAGTCACAATCTTCATCAACTAACAAAAAATGAGTTTTCACCAACATTACCAACCTTACCAGCATAATAATACTAAACCCATAAAAAAAATACGGAAAGAAAGTGCAATACTAGTAACTAATCCAATATAACGAATGAATACTCATGATACTAATAAAAATAACTATGGAGCGACTCTAAGGGTTCAAAAGAACAGACGATAACAATAGATAAACTCTTCGCCCATGCGAACAAGTGCGAGGCTCACCAGGAACTATCAACTCGTATACTGTAATTAACGAAATCCTCACTCGCGTCAACTGCTGTCTCTGTAAAACAAATAGCAGGGAGTGAGTCGCTAGCTCAGTGAGTAATAACACTTAACCACAACCGTTTTTAATTGGGGACAAGTCAGAAAATATGCTTGTATAATAATAATAATAATAATAATAATAATAATAATAATAATAATAATAATAATAATAATAATAATAATAATAATAATAATAATAATAATAATAATAATAATAATAATAATAATAATAATAATAATAATAATAATAATAATAATAATAATAATAATAATAATAATAATAATAATAATAATAATAATAATAATAATAATAATAATAATAATAATAATAATAATAATAATAATAATAATAATAATAATAATAATAATAATAATAATAATAATAATAATAATAATAATAATAATAATAATAATAATAATAATAATAATAATAATAATAATAATAATAATAATAATAATAATAATAATAATAATAATAATAATAATAATAATAATAATAATAATAATAATAATAATAATAATAATAATAATAATAATAATAATAATAATAATAATAATAATAATAATAATAATAATAATAATAATAATAATAATAATAATAATAATAATAATAATAATAATAATCAGAAACTATCATAAAAATAAAATGCCCTTTCAAAACGGTAAATATAATCAGTCTATTTATGTATTCCCTGTAACATAAATCAATTTAACAAATCGGTAATAAACTCGACAAACAGTGCGTCATAGCAAGAAAGGATCATGTAATCTGTATCACTGCGTGGACCACTTCATGAAAGGAGTCAAATATAACTGTAGGTCCCTATTCGAGGGAAAAACTGTAACTGTATGCTAGTTTTACCTTCCCACTAGTGAGGGCTATAACTGTAATCAGTAATCTGTAAATACAAGGTGCACCAGGTCTACCGAACCCGCCGTTAGCTACGGGATCTTTCAAAGTCTCTTTCCATTTATACTTTTCTTTGTAAACAATAAATATTCACATGGAAGCTTTTTCAAAATAGTACATGCCATTTCAATTCTTATCTAATCATGTAATTCAATTTCGGTAATGGTAATCATATCTCAAGTAACAGTAAAACATGTCTAGTAACAATGAGAACATTTTAAATAACTGTAAACATCTCAAGTAAACTGTTCAGTACCATATCAAGTAAAGGACTTGTCTCACGTGTAATTTCAAACATTCGATAACACATATTATTTCCGAAATCATGTATAAACCATGCAAGTTATGAAAATATAAATTGCGGTAAGGTTACTACTCACAGTAGTACCGAAATACCAAACGGGTCACCTCAAGCAATCCGTAGGACTTCCTTCAATCAATCTATAATCACATCGATCATATTAATCTAGTGTTAACTTCCTTGTTTAAGCTAATCCATAACTAATTTAGAATACGCAACTCTCAAAATTCCATATTTGACCATTAATTCGCCAAAATATATTTACCCATTCTATGAGAAATTCAACTAATCCATAATCTATAAATTTTATTCCATTCATAAAATATACTTGTAATTTATGGAAAGTCTTATGGATTTCCCTCAATCTCTTAACCTTCTCGTTTAAACTCGGAATCTAATCTAACCTCATATTTACTCCGTCATGCGTGGAATTATGTATATAAACCTACTTCCGTTTCTAAAGGAGAAAGAATACATGTAATACCTGGAGTATATCACAAAAATACACCAGCAATTTTCAGGTTTTTATGCCTTGTTGATTAAAAGATTTCCACCAAATCTCTGCTTTGTCTTATTTTCCCTTTTCCCGTACGAGACTTCTTCCAATTCTTTTAAATTCTCAATCTCAAAAACCCTTTCTAGCTAAAGCTTCTCTCGAAACTCTTTTACGTCTTTGATGGGCTAAGCCCACTTGTGTTTTCTCTTCTTTTTTTGTTGTTATTTTATTAGTTTGTTCCTTTTTTTAGTAAATTACTTAACTACCCTTATTTTTAATGTGTGGTATTACATTCTCCCCCCCGTATGACATTCGGTCCCCGAATTTAACTCAAGTACGTACTTGTAGACTGAAATAAGTGAGGACATTTGACTCGCATAACATCTTCCACTTCTCATATAGCTTCTTCAACTGTATGATTTCTCCATAAGACTTTTACGAACATATATTTTTTTTTTTTTACCGTAACTTCCTCACTTGTCTATCAACAATATCCACCGACTCCTCCTCGTAAGACAACTTCTCATCAAGCGTTGTAGTCGGTGCTTCAAGTACCTGATAGAAGTCTGAATACATTTTCTTAGCATTGAGACATGAAACACTAGATTAAAAGACAGCTCAGGAAGAAATGTCAAACGATATGCCATAGCTCCTACTTGATCAGGTATCTCATACGGCCCTATGCACTCTGTGCTCAATTTACCTTTTTTTTTTCTCAATCATGTTACGCCTTTCATCGGGAAGACTCACAGGGATACTGATAAATGGATCTTGGGCCTTACTCAACCCCAAAAGCTAGCTTATGAGGTGAGAATTATCCAATACCATATAAGGAGACCAAAGACCTCAAATTCCTCCGATGTGGGACAACTCAACACCTCCCTCACGCCCACATATGCAAACTGGAGCGTGGACAACATAAATGAGGGTCCAACATCGATTACAATAATTGAGATGTGCCTGGCTATCGCATCCTAACCTCGAAAAGCGCGACCGTCGCTCAACTGAGTGAACCCGGTCGAGAAAGCCTGTTAGATACTTTCTACCCAACTCACCCATGATCAAGAGAAAATATGATTTCATTAGTTATACAGTCGGAAGATCATATATACAATACTAAATCGTCTCATTGGTTACATCATTTTAAAGTTCAAAAATACACATATTCTTATGATTCGAGTAAAACAAGAGATCAAAACACAACATAATCTGTTTGACTTTTCTAGCACCCATGTACAACTCACATAGTGTCTGCGAAGCCTCTAAGAGATACAAAAGAGAGTTATGATAGTGCCGCCAATAAGGCCCCGGCTATACCTCAAAACGTAATAATAATATAAAAAAAGATACAATACATGACCCCGGGATGAAGTGGGGCTCACCAAGTCTGTTGGAAAGAGGATGCAGCACTATCTGTGATCAACACTGTCTGCTATGGAACCACCTGCATCCATTTAAAGATGCAGCGCCCCCGGTAAAAGGGACGTTAGTACTGTCGAATAGTACTAGTATGTAACACTAAACACCATCTCAATAGAATGAATAATGATACAAGGGGGAGCAGCCAAGAATTCAATAAGAGCTTCAAATAATACTAAAACATCAAGTTAAGGATCACATAAGTTTTCAAGTCGATTTCCACATTATTAGGTTGGGTGATTTTTAGTGCCGATATCCCACAATTCACAATACCACCGTATTCTTACACGGAGTCCGAATACAACCCGATCGGCTAGGTCGTCTCACTTGAGACATCAACCATAACCACAATTTTAATTATCATTTTTAGCACGGTCGCCACCATGTGTGCGGCATGGCATCCGATCACGGCCCGATCGGCTAGGCCGTCTCACCCAAGACGTTACCTTTTTCGGTCAATCATCTCACATCATACTTCTTTTATATTCTTTCGAATCATTTGCACTAGTTATCACGATTACAAAGTTATTCTTGGCACTTGGTCGTATTTCATAGTTCCAGTTCCCTTTTCCATATTCAAATATCATTATCATTATCAACAACAATAGCGCTTCCCATTCAAGACATTAAATTTACATATGAGCAATTTGGGAAATCTCAGGAACATAGAGGCTTTTCATACAATTTGGCATAACAATCTTTATTTCGATCTTGACATGAAGTCTTAATATTTCTAACACATATTTCACATTTTGAACACATCCTCAAATGACAATATGATATGATGAAGCATTTAGAATAAGTATTGAACATACATCCTTCAACACAACCACGTTAGGAATAGCCAATTCAATAATGATCAAGGACTTACTCCAATTACATGAACACAGTGGGATTCGATTCTAAGAAGAAGGAGGTTTAGCCAACATACCTCAATTGAGCTTCGTTTAAACTCTAAAATATTCCGAAATTCTTAGCACTTTGATCTATTTTAGAAATATAATAAGTTGGACCAAAATTAGGAAAATGGTCATGATTCTAGCTCATTTAAGCATATTAACAAGCACTAGGTGTGCATTAAGGGTTTTAAGGCCCTTTTGTGAAAGATTCCATCATTTCCCCAATCCATTCTCTACTATTTTTAGCTCACAACCTTCCCACATTCTTTGATAACACATGCATGCAAGATAACAACCCCCACACCCAATAATTGACTTGCAAATTACTCCCCTTTTAGTAGATTTTTAAAATTAAGAGTTAGGGCATAGATTCTTACCTTAAGGATGAAGACTTTCTTTGTTAATCCTCAATGATTGAGCAAGAACTAATGGATAATAGGTTGAAGGCTGCTCCCCCATACAAGGCACTCTTTCTCACTTTAAAAGTATAAGATTTTGCTCAAAATATGGTCATTTGCGTAGATATATCGAAGTAGGGTCGGGTTATAAAAACCCAAAAATGAAGCCCCGAAACAGGATATGCGGTCGCATATGCGACCGCAGAATGGATATGCGGTCCGCATATCGGCCGCACAAATTGGGTGCCAAAACTAGAAAGAAACTCACTGGGTCTGCGGTCACTATGCGGCCCGTAGACCTGTTCTGCGGTCGCATAATGCGCCACAGAACCTCCCTCCGCAAAACTCCAAGGCTGATTGTGCGACAAGAGTGCGGCCTACGAAATAGTTATTCGGTCGCATAATGGGCCGCGTAAATGACATTAAAATGACCGAGAAAACTGACTCACTCTGCGATCATTCTGCGGCTGCAGAAATGCCTACTTCTGTCAAATATTTTCCTTCAACCCTCCCCTCCCCCCTCCCACGGGAGGCATTACAGAATCCCATTTTTTAGGAAGAATTTCACGGGGCCTTACACTGGCTCTGATACCATGATAAATAGACCTTGGGTCTAACTCAACCCCAAAAGCTAGCTTATGAGGTGAGAATTTCTTAAGACCATATAAGGAGACCAAGGAACTCAAATCCCTCCGATGTGGGACAACTCAACATACATTCTATCTCCAATTGTAAAAACTAAGTTCCTTCTCCTCTTATACGCATAAGGCTTTTGTCTCTTTTGAGCTGTGAGCAATCTAATTGCTGGACCTTGTCAGTAGTTTCTTATACAAAGTCGGGTTCTAATAAGTTAGCCTTATCGATTTCAAACCATCTGATAGGAAAACTATTTCATAAACTATACAAACCTCCATGCGGTACCACCTGAATACTGGATTGAGGCTATTGTTGCAGGCAAATTCAACTAAATATATATAAACATACAAACCACTTCTAAACTCAAAATGCAAGCTCTCAACATATCTTTCAAGATATGTATAGTACTCGACTGCCCGCCTGTCTGTTGATGAAATGCGTTACTAAGATCTACTTGTGTACCCAATGCTTCTTGAAAAGATTTTCAAAACCGTATAGTAAATTATGATCTTATATCGGAAATGGTGGACAATAGACCCCATAGAGTTTAACAATTTCCCATTCATGTATATTTGAGCGTATTTATCCTCAATATGAGAAGTTTTGACTAGCAAAAGCATACCTACCATGGAATCCAATTTGCAATTTCCTACATATAATCATAACCTATAATATTTGAGATAGTTTTGTCATAAATTCACTTTGGTTCTATTCCATTTCCACCTCAAAATATCGAGTTGTTGAAGTGGACCTGCGAGTCGCAAATGTTGACATGTTAACAAGTCAAACAGTTAGAAACAAGGTTAAGGAAATCTTTCTTCTTTCTTTTCCCATAAATATAATTTTTTTGTTGTCATGGTACACTTTACTAGACAACAGTTTTACAATATATCTACAGTTGTGAGCTCCTCAAGAATAAATTGTCTTAATACATCTACATCTGGTACACATAACTAATTACTTAATCAAATCATACAAATTCTATCAATAGTCATATCTTTGCTTTTACTAGCTAAGACCTTATCTCGATATTTGTATAATCGTTCATCTTTATATTGAGTGGCCTTTATGCATTTTACCAATGAAAAATTTACTTGACTCAAGCCAACAACGACTCTGATTTTTCTAATACCTGTACTACTTAATCCGTGCATACTCTTAAGTAGAAGCCTCTTTACATGAGTTATATGTGCCAAACTATCCCATAATTTTTTTTCTTAATTGCATTAGCCACAACAATAGACTTTCCAATGTGATATAGAGTAGTGCAATCATAGACCTTAAATAGTTTTATCCACCTATGTTGCTGAAGGTTTAGATATCTTTGCTGGAAGATGTACCTCTCACTCTTGTAGTCTATATAAATCTCGCATGTTTCGCAGTATAAGTAATGCCTCAAAACCATCAAAGCCAAAACTAATGCAACCAACTCCAAATCATGAGTATGATAATTTAGCTAGTGTTTTTTGAACTATCTCGAAGCATAAGCTACAACACAACCATGTGCGTAAGAAGTGAGAATACATCCTAATCCACCCTTGAAGAATCAAATAATATTATGAGTCCTCTAGGACCTGATGGTAAGGCTAATATTAGTGTGGTTGTCAAACACATTTTGAATTTTTGAAAGCTCTGCTCACATTCATGATTCCTCTATTCACTAGAACTTTATTTTGTTGTTGTTGTTGTATTAATTAGGTTAGTGGCACTACTATTTTGGAGAAATCCTATAAAAAATTAATGTAGAAGCCTATCAAGCCAAGTAACTGCAGATCTTTGTAGGAATAGTTGATCTTTACCATTTTTGAACTATTTCTATCTTCTTAGAATTTACCATAATTACATCCTTACTTACAATATGCCCGAGGAATGCAACCATTCTAGTCAGAAATCATGCTTCAAGGGCTTGGCAAAAAGCTAATTTTTCGGCAGCGTCTGCAACATATTTTTCAAGTAATCCTCGTGTTCTTCCTGGTGACGAGAATATACCAAAATATCACAATAAAGATTATGATACCCTTTTTTAGAAACAACTCGAACACTATATTTATTATATCTATGAATGTTGCCGAAGCATTGACCAGTGCAAAAGGCATCACAAGCAACTTATAATGCATGTACTGAGTTCTAGAGGCTAACATCAAATTATATTCCTTTCTTATTCTAAGCTGATGATAACCAGACTAAAGATTAATCTTTTAAAAGTGGGCGGCTCTTTTTAACGGATCAAACAATTTATCTATATGAGACAATGGGTATTTATTGTGTATCGTTACCTTATTCAATTGTATGTAGTCGATATACATTCTTAGGGACCTATTTTTCTTTTCTACAATATTGGTGCGCTCCATGGTAAAATACTCGGTATGATAAGACCTTTATCCAATAGGTTTTGCAATTGTTCATTTAGATCTCTCAACTCCATCGGTGTCATATGATATGGTTTGTGTTCCGGGTGTCAAATTAATATTGAAGTCTATTTATCTTATTGGATGTGTCTTGGTAATTCTTATGAAATATAGAGAATTCTCATACTACTGGTACCTCTTCCAAACTATGTGTCTCATCTCCTATGTTCATTTATTTCAAACTATGTGTCTTATCTCATATGTCCATTGACCATAGTTATGAGACTCCTACCACCTTTCTTCAATTATTATTCAATCTTGATAATTGATATAACATTGTCCTTTACTAGTAACTGATCATTTTTTTTTGTACGAAACTGGTCTCACTAGGTATATCAATCAATCTTCCTTTACATGGCAATCAGAGGTAGTATGGCAATAAGATAGCTAATCTATACCCATCGGCACGTCAAAGCCAACCATATCAAGTACAATTTGGTTAGCTAGGGTATTCCTTCTCTAAACTCAAATCCAACAAACTTTTATACACATGTTCAACTAACAGAGATTTTTCTGTAGATGTAGCAACCCGAAAAAGGATCGATCAATATCTTAAGATGTCCTTCATTTCTAAGTCTTTGATTTTTAGTTAAATGTCTACTCCGTCCTTATTGATTCCATGTTTGTACACCTATTATGTCTCTTACTTAATCTTTATAGTAAGATCGACCTCCTTAATCCAAGTCAAAGTTTTTGTATGTGAGGTTATTGCCTTGTTTGGAGGAATCAATCATTCGACAAAATCTAAAACTCGAGGTATTACATCAGACATCAAATATGGAGCATATCTAGCCCGTGATAAAACGTGTGTCGTATATTGATTGATTCATTATCTAAATTAATTCTTAAACTACCTTGCAGATTCACACTTTCAACTGTCAAGAAGGAAGTGACTCATAAACAGTTTATTAAAACCGTTCCCAAGTTAGTTACGTTCACCTATCAGTATTCTTAATAGTATGGTATCATGCCATGTATTTAATGGCCATGTTCTCCGGTTGCTAAGGTTCTAACTTCACAGACCTGCAGCTGAAATATCCTAGAGTTCATAATGCCGTAAGTATTTCATGAAGAGCATATGAGTCCTCCAAACTAACAAAATGGTAACCTTAGGAATTTGATTTTTTCTTTGGAGCTCTATTAATGATACTCATATGTTCTCAATAATCCTCATGAGGCCTCTAGAGCCTTATTATGTTGCTCATTCTTCTCATTTCTATCTATCATCTGCCACACTCATAATTTTTCTACTGCATAAAGGTAATTACCTTAATGATAACAATCTCCTAGTTATGGTAGTGGACAAGTACTTACTTCAGGAGTGGATTCTATTATACGTCTTGTAGCGGTATGACACTCTATTGTGGTGGCACAAATCTTCCTTGGCTCTATCTGTTGCTTTGTCTCTTCCCTTTAGCTAGGAGAGGCGACTATTAAAGGCAGCATTCCATGTCCTCGAACCTTTAACATTTACTGATATCAGATAATCAAGCTCGAGCCATTTGGTAAGAAGATAAACAGTGTTAGACTCATCTATTTGACCCTAGTCGTCACATATATATGGAGGAACAAGAAAGAAAGGCTAGACACATCATATCACGCCCTCGCAGAATCACAATGATGTGAATGGTTGGCTACATAACCATAATTAAGATTCTACTACCGACGTGTGCTCCATTTATCACAAAGAATAACCTAGGCTCTGATACCAACTTTGTCACGACCCAATTTAGGATCATAACCGGGGTATGGGAGCAAGTGCCCCCAAGTAAGCCTCATCAGTATTTTACAGAAAATCGGACAGAGTTTCTTTATTTTAGGATATCCAAAAACTTTCATGTCTTGTAAACAAATAACAACCAACCAATATTTAACTAAATAAATCATAATCCTCATCAACTTACAAAAATGAGTTTCACCAATATTACCAACCTTACCAACATAATAATACTAAACCCATCAAAAAAATACGGAAAGAAAGTGAAATACTAGTAACTAATCCAATATAACGAATGAATACTCATGACACTAATAGAAATGACTATGGAGCGACTTTAAGAGTTCAAAAGAACAGATGATAACAATAGATAAACTCTTCACCTACGCGAATAAAGTGCGGGGGCTCACCAGGAACTATGAACTCATATACTCTAATTAACGAAATCCTCACTTGCGTCAACTACTGTCTCTGTAAAAAAATTAGCGGGGAGTAAGTCGCTAGCTCAGTGAGTAATAATACTTAACCACAACCATTTTTAATTGGGGACAAGTAAGCAAACATGCCTGTATAATAATAATAATAATAATAATAATAATAATAATAATAATAATAATAATAATAATAATAATACGAAACTATCATAAAAATAAAATTCCTTTCAAAACGGTAAGCATAGTCAGTCTATTCATGTATTTCCTATAACAGAAATCAATTTAACAAATCCATAATAAACTCGGTAAACACTGTGTCATAGCAAGTCTTTATGTTTGGGAGGTTTCCAAGAAAGGATCATGTAATATGTATCAATGTGTGGACCCCTTCGTGAAAGGAGTCAAATATAACTGTAGGTCCCGACTCGAGGGAAAAACTATAGCTGTGTTAGTTCTACCTTCCCTCTAGCTAGGGCTATAACTGTAATCGGTAATCTGTAAATACAAGGTGCACTAGGCCTAACGAACCCGTCGTTAGCTACGGGATCCTTCAAAGTCTCCTTCAATTTATACTTTTCTTTGTAAATAGTAAATATTCACATGGAAGCATTTTCAAAATAGTACATGACATTTCAATTCTTATCCAATCATGTAATCCAATTTCAGTAACGGTAATCATATCTCAAGTAACAGTAAAACATATCTAGTAACATTGAGAACATTTTAAATAACTATAAACATCTTAAATAAACTGTTCAGCACCATATCAAGTAAAGGACTTGTCCCACGTGCAATTTCAAACATTCGGTAACACATATTATTTCCGAAATCATGTATAAACCATGCAAGTTATGGAAATATAAATTACGGTAAGGTTACTACTCACAGTACTCGTGCCGAAATACCAAACGAGTCACCTCAAGCAATCCGTAGGACTTACTTCAATCAATCTATAATCACATCATAGTAATCTAGTGTTAACTTCCTTATTTAGGCTAATCCATAACTAATTTAGAATACACAACACTTAAAGTTTCATATTTGACCATTAATTCGCCGAATTATATTTACCCATTCTATGAGAAATTCAACTAATCCATAATCTATAAATTTTGTCCCATTCATTTAATATTCTTGTAATTCATGGAAAGTCTTATGGATTTCTTTCCATCTCTTAATCTTTTCGTTTAAACTTGTAATCTAATCTAACCTCATATTTACTCAGTCATGCGTGAAATTATGTATATAAAACTACTTTTGTTTCTAAAGGAAAAAGAATACATGTAATACCTGGAGTTTATCATAAAAATACACCAGCAATATTCTGGTTGTTATGACTTGTTGATTAAAAGATTTCCACCAAATCTCTTCTTTGGTTTATTTTTCCTTTTTCCGTACGAGACTTCTTCGGCTGATTAAAAGATTTCCCTTTTCTTCTTTGGCTTATTTTTCCTTTTCCCGTACGAGACTTCTTTGGTTGATTAAAAGATTTTCCTTTTCCCGTACGAGACTTCTTTGGCTGATTAAACGATTTTCCTTTTCCCGTACGAGACTCATATTTACTCATGCATGCGTGGAATTATGTATATAAAGCTACTTTCGCTTCTAAAGGAGAAAGAATACATATAATACCTGAAGTTTATCACAAAAATACACCAATAATTTTCTGGTTGTTATGACTTGTTGATTAAAAGATTTCCATCAAATCTCTTCTTTAGCTTATTTTCCCTTTTTTCCGTACGAGACTTCTTCCAATTCTTTTAAATTCTCAATCTCAAACACCCTTTCTAGTTAAAGCATCTACTGAAGCTCTTTTACGTCTCTAATGGGCTAGCCCACTTGTGATTATAAATTACTTAACTACCCTTATTTTTAACGTGAGGTATTACACATTTTTCCCAACATGATTCTCTATATCCAACTTCCCCTTCATGATATTTTCACTACTAGAAATTTGTTAAAAACCGACGTTATGGCTAATTACCGACCAAAACGCGACCATTAGGGTATGGACGGTATTTTGATGGTCAGAATAGCTTACCGACCAAAGTTGGTCGGAAATTACCGACCAACTTACCGACCAACTTTGGTCGGAAACATATTTTATTAATTTAATTTTACCGACCAAAGTTGATCGGTTTAACTAAATTATATTTTTTTATTAATTATTAAAATTTAAAAAACCGACCAACTTTGGTCGGTAATTGAATATATATATATATATTTTTAAAATAATTAAAATTAAACATTACCGACTAACTATGGTCGGTAACCTCAACAGTGCAGGAAAAATACTGACCAAAGTTGGTCGGTAATGTTGAATTCTGGGAATTCAATGTTTATTAACCGACCAACTTTGGTCGGTATTTTGGAATAATATTTTTATTTTATTAAAAATCGACCAACTTTGGTCGGTTTTGGGTTTTATTTTGGCATAAAATGCCTGTTTTGGCAGCTACACCACCTGCCAGCATACCAATACACCTAATAACAATAACAACAAGAACATAACAACAACAACAACAACAATAACAACACAACAACACAACAACAACCAAAACATTCAATAAATACTTTAAAACTAACAAATTAAAGTTCAATTGAACGTAAAAATCCAAAACCAAGTTAAAACTAATTACAACTAGTTCAAAACTGGTTCTATTTGTCTAGTTCAAAGTATATAAAAGTCAGGGGATATTTTCTACAATTTCATCATCACCGTCTGATGAACTTTCATTTACAAGACGGTATAGAGAACAGTCTTGTGGAGGACGGGAAGAGCGATCACGGGGAGGACGGGAGGAACGATCGCGAGCAGGACGGGAGGAACGATCACATGGAGGTCGACCCTATAGAGATGACTCACGAGATCGGGGCAACAGAAAAGCTCCACTAGATAGGAGAGTTCTGATCTGAGCTTGCATGCCAGGGAATTGAGCATCTCAAAGCCTTTCTCTTTCCTTGGCCGCTTCTAGCTCGGATGTGAGCTTTGTCACTGTCTCCCGCATAGCGTAGAGGCTCTCCCTATTAAGTTGCTCGCCTTGCGAAGAAGTCCTTATTCCTCGCATTCCACACTTATAGCGATGGAAGTTTTTAGTAGGAAGCCCGTATACCTTCCCCCATTTTGGACCGCCAACAGACTCCAACCATATTCTTTAAGCATCCTCGTCCGAAGATTGGGTTAGCTCACCCGATTCACCAGCTGGATGACTACGGATGAATTCCTCCACGTTACATTGGTAGAGACCCTATATTATTTTAAATTAAATCAGTATTTCAAATTTTTTATAAAAGTAAATTATAATACTTAAAGAAAATTGAAATCTTACATATGTAGTCGAGTCCCGGTCCTCGACCCACCTATCTTGATCCCCCTCTTTCTTCTTCTTCACAATATGCATCTCCTTGAATAGCTCATCATGACTCATTAGACGCCGATACTTCTTTTCCCGAAAATAAATTAATTTAGTTAATAAACAGAATAGATATACTTAGAAAAGTAAAATAATTTAAGCAATTACGTACCAATCTTCTTTTTATTGTCCCTAGGCTGATCGCACCTCCAGTGTGCAAGGAGCCTCCCTTCTCGGATGCGCGAGCTTTCTTTCCTTTTTCGCTCCTTTCTAAGAACTCTGCGGTAAGCCATTGCCTTTGCAAATCATTCCACAAATTCTCAAGTAACCAGCCAGGCCTCTTGTTCTTCTTTCTAGTATCCGAGAAAGCATCCGCCAATCTCTTGCGAGCTTTATGATGAAAATTTGCAGCCACTTCCGCGCTATAGCGGTCTTCCCTTACACACCTGCTATGTATTTCAAAAGTTAAATATTAGATGGAAATACCAATAATATAAATTATTAAACTGTTTAAAAGAACATTTATACCTTAAATTTATTGAAAATTTGCTCCTTCACTGAGAATGGGCAATCAGTCCAAGTCTCATAAGGGCCATCATCAAGCTTTCTGATGGCATTGGTGATTATCTTCGTAGTCTTATTACCCGGCCTGAACCTACTATTTAACAATAAAAACACATTAATATCTTAGTAAAAATGTTACAAATCAATAGACGCAAAAATAATGAATAACACTTACCTATCACCTTCAGGGACTATGATGATCCTGCCATATCGATCATAATGCACTACCTCGTCATCACCATCCGAAGCATGTGTATCAGAGGCATGTGAAGACGGTGTGGGTGGGTCAGAGCTACTACCTCGCAGACGAAGGCCTGCAATAGATGGAGTCGATGATGAAGATGGTTGCGATCCCTGTGACTGCGACATAGCTGGTTGCGACCCAAGTGGATGTGATATCGATGGCTGTGACCCGAGTGGCTGGACATGGATGGATGTGATCCATGTGGATGTGATGTAGATGGTTACGATGCAGATAGCTGTGCGGCAGCTGGACTGTATGTCGGACGTATAGTCCTATGGCCCTGTGATGGAAGACCTGGTGTCTGAATGAAGGTGTACGGCTCGTGATGCTGTGGTAGCTCAGTATAGCCGTGTGGTGGAGGATAAGACATAGGCATCTCTGAAAAGGGTGGACAAGCGGGACTATTATTTTCTACCCTCCTCTTTCCCTTCCTACCCTTTTCTCGACCCCGAGAACTAGTAGGGTCATTGTTACCTTGACCCTTGCCTGCCATCTGCATAATATAATACACATTTATATTGAAATATATAAGAAACTAGCTATAAAATGAGAGTGCTTTAAAAAACCAACTTTTTAATCCTCATCGATGTATTGTTCCTCGTCCGAGAATTCTTCGTCCTCACTTGTTTGAGCTTCATCAGTTGATTCTTCGTCCTCATTTTCTATAATTGTTACTTCATTTATATCAATTTCTTCCAATATGGGTTCAGGATGTTCCAAATTATTTTCTAACTGATCGTCCACTATTTGGTGAACATTGGAGATATCATTCATCTAACACATTCTCGACTTCCACCCTACCTATAGGCTTAGTTTTTATTACAACCCACCAAACGGACTTATTCCGCCGCAATGGATAAGTAGCATAATACACTTGCCTAACGTTATGTGCAATTATGAAAGGATCATAGCGATCATACTCCCTCATATGATTAACCTCAATTATGTTGTATTGGTTGTGTACTCTTGTACTTCTTGTTGGATTTAGGTCAAACCACTTGTATCTAAAGAGTATCAATTTCTTATATGGCCAACCTGTATATTCTAGTTGTAATATTTCTTTGACCACACCATAATAATCAATATCTCCAACTTGGTTGCCATCACCACCTTGAACCCACACCCCGCTGTTGTTGCTATTTTTATTTTTAGAGAAATCCTCTGTATGAAACTTATAACCATTCACTACGTACTTAGACATTGTTGTGACCTGAAGCCCAGGTCCCCAATATATATCTTTCAAAAATTAATTTACACCATTATTTGGATTATTTACCTACATAGTTTTAAAAAAATTCATAAGTTAGCACAACTTATGAATCAATTTTTATACATTCACTACGTGTATATATATACCAGTTGTCACGGGGCCATTTTGGGCCAATGTTTCGCGCCCAACTTGACACCGCGCGGCAGCAACCTGACACTCAAGTTACTCAGCCTTTTCCAACACTTAGCCAACCTTTCATCAAGTTTGGCTTCCCACAAAATTCGGCAGCAACATAAAGAGAACACCAACATTTACGGGAAAAACCCAACCTTTGTATTAATAACAAAATATACAAAGGACCTCTCTTTTCCATGAACACAAACCGTTCACAGCCCACTTCGTCCGGCCAAGATCACAAATAGATCTTGTCACACTAAGACCTGCCAACGCTCCAGCCTTAGCCCACTTTCGGAAACACTTAGAAACCCTCACGTTTCCCTCTTGGTTCCCATAACTACTAAGACCTGCCCATGCCAAGCCCTAGCCCCCGTTTTGAAACACTTAGAAAGAATCACCTTCCTAACCTGTTTCCGTTTCTTTGCTATGAACACAAGTCGTCCATAGCCCACTTATCTTAGTGTGACAAGATCTATTTGTGATCTTGGCCGGACAAAGTGGGCTGTGAACGGTTTGTGTTCATGGCAAAGAGAGGTCCTTTGTATATTTTGTTATTAATACAAAGGTTGGGTTTTTCCCGTAAATGTTGGTGTTCTCTTTATGTTGCTGCCGAATTTTGTGGGAAGCCAAACTTGATGAAAAGTTGGCTAAGTGTTGGAAAAGGCTGAGTAACTTGAGTGTCAGGTTGCTGCCGCGCGGTGTCAAGTTGGGCGCGAAAAATTGGCCCAAAATGGCCCCGTGACAACTGGTGTGTATATATATATATATATATATATATACATATACACACACACACAAACTGTTTGAACCACGTATCAAATCTCGTATATACAACATCATGGCCAAATTGACCCACGAAGTGACTGTGATATATCAAATATTTTTAGTAGTTGCATCAATATGTAGTCACAGTAAATTTTACATTTTGATAACTAATAAAACAATACTTACTTGAGAATGGTACAACTTCGGGACAATTTAGCAATGCATGAAGTGTAGCTGACTTGTACTCCATATCACTCAAACTTCTCTTTCTAACATCCTTAGAACATCGGCCTGGTTGATTGAATATGGACATTGGTGGATATAATGGATCATTCATACATTCGACCGTGTGCCTATTGGGACTATTCCTGGAACATGGCACGCTACTCTCAAAATAATAAGAACAAAAATGTGTAGTTTTCTTTGCAAGATAGGCTTCGCATATAGATCCTTCAATCCTATTCCTCTGCTTAACAAATTGTTTGCATTTGCTAATTGTCCTACATAATTTCATGTTAGCCAAGAACATTCAAATAAAATAGAATATTACATCAAACTTATAATATTACCTCTCAAAGGGATACGTCCATCTGCATTGAACATGTCCTCCAAGTCGTGCCTCGTGTACAAGGTGTATTGAAAGGTATTCCATCACATCAAAGAAACCACATGGGAATATTGTTTCCATCTTACTAGAAATTACACGGATATTCTGGTCCATCCAAAGTAGGTTTTCTTCCCTTAATGTGGTAGAACACAAGTCTTTGAAGAACAAACTAATCTCTGTGATGGGTTTCCAGATTCTTTCTGGCAAACCACAAAATGCAATAGGCACTAAGGTCTCCGTGAAAACATGGCAATCATGACTTTTCAAATGGCTCAACTTCCCTACCTCCATATCTACTTTTTTTCCAAGATTCGACGTATAACCCTCAGGCATCTTCAATTTTGTAACCCAATCACAAATTTGTCGTCTTTCCTCCAAAGTGAATGTGTACCTTGCTTTGGGCTTGAACACCTTACCATTGTTTGCTGTCTGCAAGTATAATTCAGGCCGCCTGCAATATTCTTGTAAGTCCTTTCTAGCCTTTGGGTTATCTTTTATTTTACCTTTAACATCTATCACTATGTTGAACAAATTGTCAAAATAATTCTTCTCAATATGCATGACATCAAGGTTGTGTCGGAGAAGATTATCCTTCCAATAAGGCAACTCCCAAAATATACTCTGTTTCATCCAATTATGATTAACACCATATCCGGGGATTCTATAAGGTGGAGCCTCAGTAAGTTTACTGAAGTTCTAGACCCTCTCCCAAATTTTCTCACCTGAAAGTATCAGAGGTGGAGAATCATATTCCACTTTATTCTTTTTGAATGCATTTTTCATCCTTCTAAACTCATGATCATCAGGCAAGAATTGAAGGTGACAATCAAACCATGATTTCTTTCGGCCATGTTTCAAAGTGAACACTTTACTATTTTCCATACAGTAAGGATAAGCTAGCTTCCCAGCAGTTATCCAACCAGACAACATTCCATACGCAGGAAAATCGTTAATAGTCCACATTAAATTAGCACGCAAATTGAAATTCTGCTTGGTTGATATGTCATATATTTCAATACCATCATACCACAATTGTTTTAGCTCATCAATCAAGGGTTGCAAATATATATCAATCAAACTTTTCGGATTACGGGGACCAGGGATAATACAATTTAGGAATATATATGGACTAGTCATACACAACTCAGGTGGTAGATTATAAGGTGTAAAAAAGACAGGCCAACATGAATATGGTGTCGCAGATATAGAAAAAGGCGTGAAGCCATCCGCACACAAACCTAACCGAATGTTCCTTGGTTCACTAGCAAAATCTGGATATGTCCTATCAAAGTGCTTCCAAGCTTTTCCATCTGAAGGATGACACATAACACCAGGTGGTCTTCTATTTTCAAAGTGTCATCTCATATGAGAAGCAGAACTCATCGACGCATATAACCTCTTTAACCTAGGTATAAGAGGTAAATAATGCATCGCCTTGACAACAACCATATTCCTGCTGGAAAGCCTCTTGAAACAGGGCTTTTTGCAAAATTTACAACTGTCTAAAGTTGCATCATCTTTATAATATAACATGCAACCATCTTCACAACAATCAATTCTCATTGACGAAAGTCCTAACTTAGAAACCAATCTCTTTGCCTTATAGAAATCACCAGGTAAGTTGATATTAGGGTCAACTAGTTCACTCATAAGGTCAATGAAAGAGTCCATGGCTGCTTGAGAAATATTCCAATCAGATTTGATACTTAGTAATCTAACTGCAACAGACAGCTTAGAGTGCGGACTTCCTTCACATAGTGGACGACTAGCTTCCTCTAACTATTCATAAAAATGTTTTGCGTCATCATTAGGAGTTTGTTTAACATTTTCATTGGGCTCAGCCCCGAAGTGCATCCCAAAAGCATCCGCAACCATATCCTGAATTCTTGAATCAAGATTTGTATTCTCCACTGACCTACTACTTTCACCAATAACCATGTTATGAAATATCCCACGGCTACCATCGATCTCTCCATGATTAGTCCACACAAAGTAATTCTCTATAAACCCCTTCCTATAAAGATGAAGCTTAACTTCCTCCGGTGTTTTATACTTCATACAATCGCACCTGACATAAGAGCACCTAATTACTCCTTCACTTTGGTATGGTGGAAGTGACATTGCATGTCTAATAAAGTCATCAACCCCTTCTACAAAATCCTCCCGCAATCTCCGCCGTAGAATAATTCCTATTGTACATCCAAGTACGATGTTCCATCTATACAAATAAAACAAGAACAAATTAATTTATTCTACAATTATAAATTAATTATATCTTTTTTAGTTAATTCAAGATAATAATTTTTTCCTAATTACACCAATTTATATCCTAAAAGTTTAATTCATATCCAAAAGGTCCAATTCATGTCTTAAAAGTTCAATTCATATCCTAAAAGTTCAATTCACAAGAACAAATCCTAAAAACTAAAATTTCAATTCATATCATACGAGTTTAAACATAAACTAACTAAACTAAAGAAATTCAACCCATACCCTAAAAGTTTGATTCACAAGAATAAATTAATTTATTCTATAATTATAAATTAATTATATATTTTTTAGTTAATTCAAGATAATTATTTTTTCCTAATTACACCAATTTATATCTTAAAAGTTTAATTCATATCCAGAAGGTCCAATTCATATCTTAAAAGTTCAATTCATATCCTAAAAGTTCAATTCACAAGAACAAATCCTAAAAACTAAAATTTCAATTCATATCCTACGAGTTTAAACATAAACTAACTAAACTAAAGAAATTCAACCCATAACCTAAAAGTTCGATTCACAAGAACAAATTAATTTATTCTACAATTATAAATTAATTATATCTTTTTTAGTTAATTCAAGATAATTATTTTTTCCTAATTACACCAATTTATATCCTAAAAGTTTAATTCACATCCAAAAGGTCCAATTCATATCTTAAAAGTTCAATTCATATCCTACGAGTTTAAATATAAACTAACTAAACTAAAGAAATTCAACCCATACCCTAATAGTTCGATTCACAAGAACAAATCGTAAACCCTAGATTCTAACAAAACTATTCAAAATAATACAAAGTTAATAATTCAATTCTAACTAAACTATTCAAGACAATACAAACTCAAAATTGAAACACTCATCTATTAAAACTAATTCATAACTAATTGACTAATTAACAAAACTAATTAGTTAATGAAACTAATTAACAAAACTAATTAAAACAAGACCTAAACCCTAATCCTCAATAAAATGCAATGTTCAAATAATTGAAACACTAATCAATTGAAACTAATTCATAACTAATTAACAAAACCTAGAAATAATAAATAAATGGGTTGTAATTCAAACCTAGAATTTTTAGGAGATGGAGAAGGAGAGGGGAGGCTGTGGCAGTGGCAGCAGCGATAGCGACGGCGCGGCGACGACGAGGGCTGGGCGGTGGCGACGCGGGGTGGGGAATGGGATTTATGTGAGGGAAATAGAGAAGGAGAGGGGAAGATAATTATAACGACCCGACCGGTCGTTTCAAGAGTTATAACTCCATTTTCCCCATTTCTACTTCTTTTTTGTGTTATTCAGCTATATTATATTATATCGGGTTAGTGGGTTCGAGTCCGGAAGGAACTCGGAGTGCAATGAGACACTTAGTCTCATAATTAAAAAATTGAGTTAGAAAAGTGGACTGGATATGGACCTATATGTAAGCAACCTCGGATTTGAATTTTGATGATTCCAATAGCTCCGTATGGTGATTTTGGGCTTAGAAGCGTATCCGAAATATTATTTGGAAGTCCGTAGAGGAATTAGGCTTGAAATGCCGAAAGTTTTATTTTTGAGAAGTTTGACCGGGGGTTGACTTTTTGATATCGGGGTCGGAATACGATTTTGAAAATTGGAATACCTCTGTTATGTCATTTGGAACTTGTGTGCAAAATTTGAGGTCAATCGGACGTGATTTGATAGGTTCTAGAATTGTTTGTAGAAATTAGAAATTTTAAAGTTCATTAGGCTTGAATTGGGGTGTAATTTATGGTTTTATCGTTGTTTGAGGTGATTTGAGGATTCGGCTAAGTTCGTATGATATTTTAGGACTTGTTGGTATATTTAGTTAAGGTCCCGAGGACCTCGGGTGAGTTTTGGATGGTTAACGGATTAAAAAAATTGAACTAGAAGAGCTGCTGCAATTTTCTTCTGTTGGAAATTGCTTCTGCCCAGATCGAGCTCAGGGTCGAGGGACACGACCTAAGCCCAGATCGAGCTCAGGGTCGAGGGACACGACCGAAGCCCAAATCGAGCTCAGAGTCGAGGGCCACGATCGAAGGCATAATCGAGGGCCAGGATTGAGAACCAGGATCGAGGGCCAGGACCGAGGACCAAGATCGAGGATCTTGATCGAAGGCCAAGATTGAGGCAGGACCGAGGATGTCTGGGCAGAATTATAAAAACGGGGACTTCATCCCATTTATCATTTTTGACAAATTGGAGCTTGGGGAGAGGCGATTTTGATATATTTTTCAAGGAAAACTTGAGGTAAGTCCCTTGTGATCATTTCTACTCCATAATATTGAAATATCATCGAATAATCCGACTAGATTACATGATTTTGAGGTGTAAATCAGAGATTGGAACTTGGAAAATTTGGAAATAAGATTTGTAGATTTGAGGGTCGAGTTGAGGTCGGATTTTGGTAAAATTGGTATGGGTAGACTCGTGGTTGAATGGGCTTTCGGATTTTGTAACCTTTGTCGGGTTCCGAGACGTGGGCCCCATATGCGATGTTTTTGAGCCAATTTCGGGTTTTGGTCTAATTTTGTAGTTTTTCTTGTGGAATTCATTCCATTAGCGCGTATTGATGGTATTGTACTGATTTTGAATAGATTCGAAGCATTTGGAGGCCGAGTCCAGAGGCAAGATCATTGCGGGATAGAGATTTGACCGGTTTGAGGTAAGTAACGATTGTAAATCTAGTCCTAAGGGTATGTAACCCCGGATTTTTGTATCGTTCTACTATTTTTAGTGATGCACATGCTAGGTGACGGGCGTTTGGGCGTGCACTGTTGGGGATTTGTGACTTGGTCCATCCCGTAGCAACTATAAAGTTGCATACTTTGTTGAAACCATTGATACTTATATGATTTAGAAAGATTTTCTGTAAATTGGGCTAAATGCCATGTTTGGGCCTTGCGCCAATGCTGTTTGGACCCTTAGGGGCTGTTTCGTATCATCCTCTCCCTGTTTTCGATTGAAAATCTATACTCAGTCATGTTTATACTTGTTTACTGCATAACTCAGTTTTATGACTCTATTTTGATGCATATAAATATTTTGGGCCGAATGCCCTGTTTTACTGAAATGCCCGTGTGGCTTGATTTGTGAGGATAAGTGTGGATCGGGGCTGTCCGCCTGCAGCATACTTGTGACTGAGTGAGGCCGAGGGCCTGATTGGTGAGGATGAGTGTGGATCGGGGTTGTCCACCTGCAGCATACTTTATTATTATCGCACGTGAGTTGTCCGTGCAGATTATAGCCCTTGGGCTGAAGGAGCCCCTTCGGAGTCTGTATACCCCCAGTGAGCACATGTACCTATTGAGTGCGAGTGCCAAGTGCCGAGTGCTGAGTGCCGAGTGCTGAGTGACTGGGAGGAAAAAGTGATTATGAGGTATGCCCGAGTGGCAAGAGCGATTGTGAGGTATGCCCGAGTGGCAAGAGTGATTGTGAGGTATGCCCGAGTGGCACTAGTGACTGTGAGGTTTGCCCGAAGGGGCTGTATATGAGTGATGTTTTGCCCGAGGGGCTGTTTATGATTTCATCATTTTTGCTGACCTTTGCATTGAGCCTTTGTTTGAAAAACTGTTGGAAAAATGTCTTTAAATGATTTTTACTGGAACTGGGTTTAAACTAGATAATTTGATCCAAATCCTGATTTTTTAAAAAAGCATGTGGTATTTTACTGAGATTTCTTGATATGAATGTTATATGCCTTATTGCTCATCACTACTGCTCAGTATTTATTTATTGTGGTTACTTACTGAGTTGCCGTACTCACGTTACTCCCTGCACCTTGTGTGCAGATCCATGTGTAGCTGGACACGATAGCGGTTATTGAATGTTCTGGTTGCAAAATTTCTTGGAGATAGCAAGGTAGCTGTTTGGCGATCGCAGCCCCTGCTCTTCTCCCTCTTATCTTCCTCTAGTTGTATTTAGCTATTTTCCAGGCTGAGTTAGCCTTGATATTGTTAGACAGATTGTAGAAGATGCTCATGTCTAGTGACACCCCGATGTCGGGCTTTTCTTTTCCGCACTTCTATTTTTCTTTGATTTGAACTCTTTAAATGAAGGTGTATATTAAATAATCTTGAAATTATCTTTAAATTGAAAATATCAGTTTGTTTTGGAAATGATTTGGCTTGCCTAGTTCCATGATAGGCGCCATCACGACAGGGGTTAGTTTTGGGTCGTGACAGATTGGTATCAGAGCCTAGGTTACATAGGTCTCACGAGTCACGAGTGGGTTTAGTAGAGTCTTGCGGATCTGTACGGAGACGTCTGTACTTATCTTCGAGAGGCTGCAGAACCCTTAGGAAAATTTCACTTTCTTGTATTCTATCGTGCGAAAATGATTCAGCTTGAGACATAACTCTTTGAATTCCTTCCACGCATCTCGTATGCGCACATGAGCGCTCGGTATCGGTTGTGCCTCGCCGGTTTGTGATTCTATGAACGAGGTTCGAGATGTGTATTATGTGTTTTGGTGATGGGCTAGTCTGGAGGATTTGAGGCCAGGTTTAAACCGTAGTTTTGGCTCGGTAGCTTCAGTTGTAACCTATATATTTGGACTCAAATGTCCGATAATATCCATACGAGTGGAATTGTGGCTCGATGAGCAGTGGAATGGTTTTGTGGTGAGTATGACGTAACTGCTGGAAATGTTAAGACTATGCGAATGTGACGAGAAGTGTTTTCTTTGAATGTAAAGGAAGGCCATTAGGTGCTTGGATTTTCGTTTTGATGCGACGTACCATCTCGAGTGTGAATGTTTTGAAGGATCTTCCATGTTGTTAAATTTTGGGGCAAATTAAATTCGCATGTCTGTCAATGAGTTGAACTCAAGAAGAGTAAGTGGTTATATAGTAATGGTGGTTGCGAATGGGTATTTTGATGTTGATGGCTCGGGAAAGATAATCTTTGAAGAGACTAAGAGTCGGTAACATTTTATTGGTTCAGGTGCGACAGAAATACATTTCGATTTGATGCAGCAGTTGGGTAGCAAAGTATGAGGGAAGACATGACGGGAAGTGTTTCGCAGGTCAAGTAGAAGAAGTAGAGGTTGAGAAGTTTCTTAAATGAGATGATTTAACCGAAGTAAGAGTGGCAGATTATATGAATTCACTAGTAGGGTAGTCGTGTGCCTTGAGAAAGTGTAGAATGGTTTGGAATCGTGTTACTATGTGAACCAGCCTGCATACTCTATTTGGAGTGATGGTTATTGTACAAAGTGTGTTTGAAATGAATAGAGGCGTGAAGATCTGATTATTGTGTCAGGTGCAATATGACTTGAGTTCGGAAGGTATTATTGACGTACAGTTGATGTCAATAGGGGAAGTGCTGACTTATATAAATGGTGGGTGAGCATGAACTCAGGAATTTCACATGTGGGTTATCTCCTGTGTGCAGCTAGCGGTGGCGTGATGTTGATGAAGCTTTTGTGAGGAATATTACTAGCTACCCGGTAGGAGGTCGCGTGTGTAATTTTGGCTGGAGATTCAGAATGATCATGAAAGGCTTTATAAAAGACTTCGAGAAGTCTGGCAGGTTAACAGTGCGAGACCTTGGTAACTGAGTAGGAGAAATCCTTACGGGTTCTAATTTTATATAATTGCAGCTTAAGGCTAAGTGGGGGAGTCTGCTATCGACGAGTTGATTGCATGGTTATGGGTCGTATTAGTTTCGGTTTGGGGTATACCGGTGAATCAGTTATGACTTGCAGAGGTCGAGGTCGAGGATGACTCGGGTAAAGGAATTTCTGGACACAAGTTGTATTACACACTATGGTTATGGGAGGACCATAAAAATAATTGAGTGTTTATTCTCAGAGAATGTAGTGTACATGGAGCGGGAATTTGCTCGGTTGTGTAGGAGTGAGGGTTACTCTTTATTCCCTTGGGTGTTGATGTGCTAATGGGGCACATGTCGTTTCGGTCCGTTTGGTCGGTTAATTCGAGAATGGTTACAATGGATTCAAGATTTATAAATATGGCTAGAAAAATTGGGAGTTGCATTGAACGGCCTCGTTGCATCTCATATCATTGTGATTCAGTATCAAGAAGGTGCAGGAAACGGTTTTAGGTTCCTATAAAGTCTCTTCGGAGTAAGCATGTTTGGTTATGGAACCTTTGGAATACATCAAAAAGGGTATTCGGCGGCTTATAAGCCTTAGGGCGGCGTGATTCTATGCTAGAGTTCGTGGGGTAAGTTTTAGTTAAGGATAGTAGTGTTCTAACAAGGAAAAAGTAGAAATTTGAAGGCAATATAGAAAGAACTTGGAGAAATAGGACAGCTTGGTAGTAGGTTGGGTTAGCACAGTAATGGGTATGATCGGTTATTTGTGTACTTATGACGTGGCTAGTATCTACAGGTATTTCGTGGCAATGCTCTCGAATTCGACAACCTGTGTGGCTTTGTGGAGTTAGAGGAATTCAGTTCAGATAGCTTGGTTATATGCGAATGGATTTCAAAGTGTTCAGGATGGGTTCTACCATGGTTTGAACCGGATATTTTCTACCGATATACGGAATGTGTTATGTGTTATGATTTCCTCCTAGAAAGAAGCAAGAAAGAGATTTCTAACTAATAAGGTATGTAATTTGCTAGTGACTCAGAGTTGATAATGGAATTCTTATACTTGTCACACGATGGCATAATAGATGTGGTGTGTTGTGCGGGAATAGGATTTACATGTACAAGGTCACAGTTCAGTTTTGTAGGGAAGTTCATAAATTCTTAGGCAGCATGAACAATTTTCGGTGACTAGGTAAATGATATTACTATCTGGTATAGCTTGATGAGAGTGTACATTTCAGAAGGGGCAGCGTGTTTTGATTTACGGGCACTTCGCTGGTATTGCGGCACTCTCCTGGTTGATCGACTATTGATATTCAAATGTTTGCGAGGTGGCACTGAAGAATTTTAAGTATTTCTCGTGGGATGATTGTGTATGAGAGAGGTGTTAGGCATTCAGGCGGTGGAGGTGGAATCAAATATGGTGATTCATGTGTTCTATGGAATTGGAGATTGGGAGTTCTCAGGAGAAGATTGTTTCATGATTGTAGACTGTGAAGTTGTGGCCGGAGCTAGGCAGATGATAGAAGGTATTATGATTCCGTCATTGTGGACTTTCGGAGGTTATTTATCTATTGGTGGCTGACCATAGTTGATTTGGGGGCCCATTGGTAGGCCCAATTTAGGATGTGTATTCTACACCGAGCCGGATTGATTGGCTTCATACTGCTATTGTTGAGGGATGTGCCCTTCGGTTGATGTGAAGCTTATTCGTGTTCTGGAATGATTTGTGAGTTACTCTTCTATGCTACGAAGAGTTGTGATTCGTTGGTTATATGCACATATGGTGCGGTTCTATTATGGCCTTATATCGGAATTTGAGCGAGAATAGTATTGGATATTACTTGGTTGATGACGTATTGGTCACATTCTTTCGGATTTTATGTGGCATGGTGTCGTTTGCTTCTCTGTGGTTATAGTAATGTACTTTGGGTACTTGATCTCGAATTGCGCATGGTTATTGATTTTAGCAGGGTGGCTTGAGGTATTTCATATGGACCAGTATTTGGATAGGGTCGCGTATTGTAGCAGGGTTATGTGGAAATATGATCCCTTGTGTAAGATTCGTATGTTATGGTTCTGCGGTGTGTGATGGGTTATTAGCATTGCGTCGGGGTGGTACTCGTTGAGCTTGCGGAACGGTTCTCCTGTTTGGGTCATTATTACGATTGGGTACATTTGGAATATTGCTATCTGGTGCACGGATTGCACGAGTTGTGGCTTTAAATTGTATTGATGTGTCATGTCACTAGAGTGATCGTGTTGGAGTAGACGAGGTCATTGGGCCTAGAATGGATGCTATCAGATTGATTGTGGTATAATTAGGAGGATAATATCGGAAGTCGGCTTTGAAATTGGCTATAGTTCTTGAAGAAGGAACGAGAGCTCCATGTCCTGATGATCTAATGAATGGTTATGAATTCGGTATGTTTCTTTCATCATCGGCATTGTACGAAGGTTTTAGAACGAGGGTTTGGTTGATATGAGGTTTATTACTGGCACTGGATTGATTTGAGTCGATACTGTGATTTGAAATCATTACTTCAAGCATTCGAGTTATGCGGTATTTGAATTTGAGTATTTGAGTTATGGTTACAGCTTTTGGTACAGATTGTTCAGACTTATACGGTATGTAGATGCAAACTTTTCATCTTATAGGAAGTTTCGGATGTTGGAAATTTGATTCGAAGGCTTGTAGGTTAAGTTGAATTGAGAAATTTTAGTTATGCTGTGCTATCGGACCTGTATTGGATAGGATGATGTGGGATTAGCCCCGGGTATGTGCATGTGAAAGCTACACAACAATTTGATGGCTTTTGGAACAACTCTAGGCACGTTCGAGGGCGAATGTATGTTTAAGTGGGGGAGGATGTAACGACCCGACCGGTCGTTTCGAGAGTTATAACCCTGTTTTCCCATTTCTACTTCTTTTTGTGTTATTCAACTATATTATGTTATATCGGGTTAGTGGGTTCGAGTCCGGAAGGAATTCAGAGTGAAATGAGACACTTAGTCTCATAATTGAAAAATTGAGTTAGAAAAGTGGACCGGATATGGACCTATGTATAAGCGACCTCGGATTTGAATTTTGATGATTCCAATAGCTACGTATGGTGATTTTGGGCTTAGGAGCGTGTCGAAATATTATTTGAAAGTTCGTAGAGGAATTAGGCTTGAAATGCCGAAAGTTTTATTTTTGAGAAGTTTGACCGGGGGTTGACTTTTTGATATCGGGGTCGGAATCCAATTCTGAAAATTGAAATACTTCTGTTATGTCATTTGGGACTTGTGTGCAAAATTTGAGGTCAATCGGACGTGATTTGATAGGTTCCAGAATTGTTTGTAGAAATTAAAAATTTCAAAGTTCATTAGGCTTGAATTGGAGTGTAATTCATGGTTTTATCGTTGTTTGAGGTGATTTGAGGATTCGACTAAGTTCGTATGATGTTTTAGGACTTGTTGGTATATTTAGTTGAGGTCCCGAGGGCCTCGGGTGAGTTTCGGATGGTTAACGGATCAAAAAAATTGAACTAGAACAACTACTGCAATTTCCTTCTGTTGGAAATTGCTTCTGCCCAGATCGAGCTCAGGGTCGAGGGCCACGACCGAAGCCCAGATCGAGCTCAGGGTCGAGGGCCATGACCGAAGCCCAGATCGAGCTCAGAGTCGAGGGCCACGATCGAAGGCATAATCGAGGACCAGGATTGAGAACCAGGATCGAGGGCCAGGACCGAGGACCAGGATCGAGGATCTCGATCGAAGGCCAAGATCGAGGCAGAACCGAGGATGTCTGGGCAGAATTATAAAAACGGGAACTTCGTCCTATTTGCCATTTTTGACAAATTGGAGCTAGGGGAGAGGTGATTTTGATATATAGTTTTCAAGGAAAACTTTAGGTAAGTCCCTTGTGATCATTTCTACTCCATAATATTGAATTATCATCGAATAATCCGACTAGATTACATGATTTTGAGGTGTAAATCAAAGATTGGAACTTGGAAAATTTGGAAATAAGATTTGTAGATTTGAGGGTCGAGTTGAGGTCGGATTTTGGTAAAATTGGTATGGGTAGACTCGTGGTTGAATGGGCTTTTGGATTTTATAACTTTTGTCGGGTTCCGAGACGTGGGCCCCACATGCGATTTTTTGAGCCAATTTCGGGTTTTGGTCTAATTTTGTAGTTTTTCTTGTGGAATTCATTCCATTAGCGCGTATTGATGGTATTGTACTGATTTTGAATAGATTCGAAGTATTTGGAGGCCGAGTCCAGAGGCAAGATCATTGCGGGATAGAGATTTGACCGGTTTGAGGTAAGTAACGATTGTAAATCTAGTCCTGAGGGTATGAAACCCCGAATTTTTGTATCATTCTACTATTTTTAGTGACGCACATGCTAGGTGACGGGCGTGTGGGCGTGCACTGTTGGGGATTTGTGACTTGGTCCGTCCCGTAGCAACTGTAAAGTTGCATACTTTGTTGAAACCATTGATACTTATATGATTTAGAAAGATTTTCTGTAAATTGGGCTGAATGCCATGTTTGGGCCTTGCGCCAATGCTGTTTGGACCCTTAGGGGCTGTTTCGTATCATCCTCTCACTGTTTTCGATTGAAAATCTATACTCAGTCATGTTTATACTTGTTTACTGTATAACTCAGTTTTATGACTCTATTTTGATGCATATAAATGTTTTGGGCCGAATGCCCTGTTTTACTGAAATGCCTGAGTGGCTTGATTTGTGAGGATGAGTGTGGATCGGGGCTGCCCGCCTGCAGCATATTGTGACTGAGTGAGGCCGAGGGCCTGATTGGTGAGGATGAGTGTGGATCGGGGTTGCCCGCCTGCAACATACTTTATTATTATCGCACGTGAGTTGTCCGTGCAGATTATAGCGCTTGGGCTGAAGGAGCCCCTCCGGAGTCTGTAAACACCCCAGTGAGCGCAGGTACCTACTGAGTGCGAGTGCCAAGTGTCGAGTGCCGAGTGCCGAGTGCTGAGTGACTGGAAGGCAAGAGTAATTATGAGGTATGCCCGAGTGGCAAGAGCGATTGTGAGGTATGCCCGAGTGGCAAGAGTGATTGTGAGGTATGCCCGAGTGGCACGAGTGACTGTGAGGTTTGCCCGAGTGGCACGAGTGACTGTGAGGTTTGCCCGAGGGGCTGTATATGAGTGATATTTTGCCCGAGGGGCTGTTTATGATTTCATCATTTTTGCTCACCTTTGCATTGAGTCTTTGTTTGAAAAACTGTTGAAAAAATGTCTTTAAATGATTTTTACTGGAACTGGGTTTAAACTAGATAATTTGATCCAAATCCTAATTTTTTTAAAAAAACATGTGGTATTTTACTGAGATTTCTTGATGTGAATGTTATATGCCTTATTGCTCGTCACTACTGCTCAGTATTTATTTATTGTGGTTACTTACTGAGTTAGCGTACTCACGTTACTCCCTACACCTTGTGTGCAGATCCAGGTGTAGCTGGACACAGTAGCGGTTATTGAATGTTCTGGTTGCAGATTTTCTTGGAGATAGCAAGGTAACTGTTTGGCGATCGCAGCCCCTTCTCTTCTCCCTCTTATCTTCCTCTAGTTGTATTTAGCTATTTTTCAGGCCGAGTTAGCCTTGATATTGTTAGACAGATTGTAGAAGATGCTCATGACTAGTGACACCCTGACACCCCGATGTCGGGCTTTTCTTTTCCGCACTTCTGTTTTTCTTTGATTTGAACTCTTTAAATGAAGGTTTATGTTAAATAACCTTGAAATTATCTTTAAATTGAAAATATCGGTTTGTTTTGGAAATGAGTCGGCTTGCCTAGTTCCATGATAGGCGCCATCACGACAGGGGTTAGTTTTGGGCCGTGACAATAATAGAGAAATGGGGGTCCCCCCGTTTTTCAATTCTGATTTCAGAATTACCGACCAAAGTTGGTCGGTAATTTTGGTCGGTACATTAAGTGTTGACCGTTTGATCAAAAACCGACCAACTTTGGTCGGTTTTTTAAAAATAAATTAAATTCTTTTTTTTTGTATTTTTTTCTTAAAATATTATAAACTATAAAAAGAATATTATAAAATACAAGCATTTATTTTATTTAACTATGAAATTATTATAAATAATTATAAACTATAAGCATAATCTTTATAAATAATTATATTAATTATTTAATTTTAATAAATTATAATAGCATCTATCTAAGTAAATTTTTTAAGTTATAATTAAGTATGTGAGTAATTTCTCACACACACGCATACACTATATTGTAATTGATGCTAATAACTTCTTTTTTCATTCGTTCATCACTAATAATGCATGACATAGATTAATCGATATATAGGTCGAGACGTTTTGATGAATCATCGATTAATATTCATCGATACATCTAAGTAAGTTATAAGTCGATGAATCAATTTATAAATAGATATATTTGATGATAAAGTATATATACTAATTAGTATCTTTCCAAGTCTATCCCTAAAAGAACCCGACCCTGTGGTTCTAGCGCTTCGTGTTCTTATATATATACGGCTATACCTATATAAATATATATATATATATATATATATATATATATATATACACACACACATACAAAAAAAAAACACTTCACTGTAATACTTTAACTATATATATAGCTTGTTATAGTATATGTTAGTGTGTATATATATAGCTTGTTAAAGTTTGACCATGTTTGACCTATTAATTTAACTCGTTTACTTAATACTAATAACTTCTTTCGTTATTTAATTTGTGATATATATATATGTGTGTGTGTGTGTGTGTGTGTGTGTGTGTGTCAAAGATATTTAGTATTGATTCTTCTATATTTTATTCATTCATCACTAATAATGCATGACATAGATTAATCGATATAGGCCGAGACGTTTTGTTTTTACTATTAGTCGATATAGGTCAAACGTTTTATTTTTAATATTCATCGATGCATCTAAGTAAGTTATAAGTCGATGAATCAATTTACAAATAGATATATTTGATGATAAATTATATATACTAATTAAGATCTTCACAAGTCTATCCCTAAAAGAACCCGACCCCGTGGTCCTAGCGCTTCGTGTTCTTATATATATACGGCTATACCTCTCTCTCTATATATATATATATACACACACACACACACACACACTTCATTGTAATACTTTAACTATATATATAGCTTGTTATAGTATATGTTTGTGTTATATATATATATATATATATATATATATATATATATATATAACACGCTTCGTTGTACTACTTTAACTACATATATAACATGTTATATATAGTATATGTTAGTGTATTCATTATTTTGTATTACAAAAGTGTTAACGAATTATATTTATATTATTTAGATAGTAAATATAAAAGTAATTCGGAAGTTTGACCAATATTGACGTAATAACCGATCAACTTTGGTCGGTTATTTTGCAGAAAATAATAATTACCGACCAAAGTTGGTCGGTAAATGCTTCCCCTGCATTAACCAACCAAAGTTGGTCGGTAATTTATATAAATTCTTTAATATTATAAAATATTTTAAATAATAAAATAATTATTAAAATTTAAAAAATTGGGTCCAGATTACCGACCAACGTTGGTCGGTAATCCAAAATTTTCTTGTCTGACCAGCTGGGTCAATTCGTTGACCAATTTACTGACCAACGTTGGTCGGTATTTAGTTTTAAAAAAATATAATTTTTTTTCCAGTTTCCGTCCAAGCTGGACGGTTTTTGGTCGCTTTTTTTGACCGACCAACGTTGGTCGAAAATATTTGGTCGGTTTTTAGCAGATTTTTAGTAGTGTTCTACTATTCTGTATCTTAAGATATGTCGAAAAATGAGTTTTTGGCCAAAATTATCCTTTATGTTTTAGGGTAGACACATTATTATCTTTTAAATATGACTGTGAGCACTATTTGTCCTTTGAGTTTGTAAAACTTGATCACAAATAGTCCCAACTAACAGAATGCATCAAACACATGCTGAAATAAACGGACATATACCATGTCACTTGCATGTGAGAGTTGAGACTTAAAAAAACCACCCTCTCTTCTGGCTCTGTTTTGTCCCTACGAACTTTCCAGGAAAACATATAAACAATGAAGGTGGGTGCCTACTGACTCATTGCAAATGGTGTCAAAGGCAAAACATCTCAACACATCACTAAACTGCTTTTAGCATAACTTGGTTTTAACTGATTTCTCAAGTGTCGAGACCGCGAACTTGGTGCTGAACTCGTGGCTTTAACGATCACCAAAAATTGTCAGCAAATGGCTTAACCTTTGGTAGTTGGGGAATTTTTTCTGGAAATTTTCATTATGCAAGATTATATTAGATATGAAAGCATTTTAGTAGGATTAGAGAATGATTACAAACATCAGTTTTGAAATAACTGTAAAAACTTTAGCTATCAAATTGATTTGGATATGCTTTTTTATATATAAGATATTTTGAGGAAGATTCTATAGATCAAAATTTCTTAAAGATTATCAGAGAATGTTAAGAACAGTTGAGTATATTTCAAGGGCATCAGAAAAGTTCGTCAAATAGATCTCGAGATTGAAAATTTTGTTTTTAAGTAGTTTCTTTATGTAGAATTTAATTTCTATTCCTGTTTACCCAAAAAATCGGATAACGTTAAATTTAGGTATGGTTCTAAGGATACACATATTTCTTTGATACAAAAATAACAATACTAATATTTTCACTATGAAAATGGGGATGATGAACATGGAAATTGAATAAATTGAGACGAAACAAGCACAAAGAAATCTCAATGTATGTGAGAAAAGGATGTGTTTATTGCCGTGTCCCCTTTTAGCTTACAAGGATGCTCCCTTTTATAATAGAGGGTCATTGATTTATCTATAACAACATAATAGAATAATACATATAGTGGAGGACCCATGATGATTTGTCTCTTCCTCGGTTCTCGCTAAGATTCTCTCCCTTGGTGCGGTTATAACAGCTCTTGTCTCCGAGCTTGATACTGGCTCGAGCTCGATATTAGATCGAGCCCCCGGTCTTGGTTCGAGCTCGATTCTGCCTTGGAGCATCGATATTCAGGGCGAGTGTTGGTCGGTCTAGGCATCTTCGATGAACTACGAATTGTCTCATAGTTCGATTTGGATATGGGCTCGATAATGATACCGAGTCTTGTCGTTGATCGGTCTATTGGCTCGAAGCTCGACGTCCCTACTTCGAAATTCGACCGAGCTCATCATGTAGATATCCTTCGATCGAAATGTCATCGTCTCGACCAGTCTTTATGACTGAGGATCGATTTTGACCGTACACAGATAGTCCCCTCGTTTCTCGGAAAAGGATGTGGCGAGAAACGATATGATTTCCCTATGGCTTGATAAAATTTATGCTGTCATTTTTATCGATCCCGACCATGACGTATGTGATAGCTGTCCCATCGGCTCAGTTTTACCGAGGCATTTAATACGTGTCAGACGGTGGTCGGCCACCGCTGATACTGAACCGTCAAGCCTCGATCTATAAATAGCCTTTCCATACAACCTTTACCACTTTGGCGCCTTCTCTTCTTCCAAATTCTCTTATTTATCCTCTCCATTTCGTTGCTTCGGAGCCGCCCACACCAGAGTTTTGGTATTGTCAATTTTTCACTTTCCTTTGCATTCTTTCCTCTCATATCAATGGTGAAAACTTCGAAAACCGTACCTCAGAAGGAGAAAGCTTCTTCCTCGCGGCCGTCCGATGATAAGGCGTCGGCGGAGGTGTACTCTGAATATCGACTTTAAGGTTGAGAATCCTTCATCCGTTCCGGGTCGATGAGAGCACATGTCGATGTACATGTGCTCTATAATGGAGGGTCATCTCGAGGCCTTCAGAAAAGACTGCAATTGGGGTCCCGAGGTTGTATTGCAGATCCCATATCCTGAAGAGAACGTCACCACTTATGTGAAGGGGTTTTTAAGTGTTTACACTTATCCCTTCACATTGGGACCCGGTGACCCGGTGATTATTGACTTCTGTAAAAGATATCAGGTCACCCTCGGTCAAATTCATCCCTCTTTATGGCGTATAGTGATCTTACTGCGCTTCTTCTCTATCAAAGTCGGGGGTTGGATTTTTCTATGAACCACCTCATACGATTGTACCGGCCTCAGATTTTTCGAGGACTAATCAAACTTCATCGTCGGGCATCGAAGGCTTTGATGTCGAGCATCGATAAAGACAAGGATCGGGGTTGGATGGGTCGTTATATTCGAGTGAGGACCCGTGATCTTATTCCAGAAGAGAAGATGCCGTTCCCTGAAGAATGGAATTTTGACCGTAAGTGATTCTTGTTTGCTTTTCGTGTCCCTTTCCAATTTTTTCTGATGTCTTTCCCTGATATTCAGCTACCCCTTGGATGCCACAAGCGGTGCCTGACATCGAGGATTGGGTTCGAAAGTTAGCCTCGACTTCCTCTTATGCCGAATGCGCTTGGCGTGATTTGGCTAAAGGTAGACGGGAGGCCAAGAACCATGGTGGGGTTTGTTTCTTGTTTCCTTTGAAGTATTCTTTGCATTCTATTTGTTACCGATTTCCTCTTGTGCAGGCGTAACTAGGTATGCCTCTTTGAGGCCTTCGAGCGGCGAAGAAGGAAACAAGTCCCTGGTCCCGCAACCGGGGAAGGATAAGAAGCGAAGAGCTTCCTCTCGGTTTGAGGACCCCAAGCCCAAAACTCGGAGGGTGAGGATAAAAGCAATTGCCCTTCCGATTGACTCGGTCCAACGACTGAGAGAAGAAGAAGAAGAAGATAACTCCTCGACTTTGGTAATCCGATCTACAGAGGCCATCGAGGTTGCTAGAGCTCCCGAACTGATAGCGGCTATGCCTGTCGGGGTTGGTTCTGAAGTCCCAAGTCTCAACCGGAGTTCTTCGAGTGATTTGCTCGGGGCTATGATAATAGGTCATTCGCCTTCTCTCCCAACTTTTTCTGAGGAGGCGTTAAAGGAAGCTCGAGAATTGAAGACTCCCGATATCGGGGCAGGCTCTAGTGTAGGGGAACCTTTTAGGGATTGCTTTACTGGAGTTGATGATGCTTCCGATATCGGTGACGCTTCTCTTTTATTAGAGGAGGCTCAATGTTTCATTACTCGGGTAATGATTCTTCCACACTTGGTTTCTTTGTTCTTTTCCATACTTGACTTGTGTTTCTTACTGTACAGGCCATTAGTAGGTTTCGAGTCGATCTTAGACAGTGTGAGGCCGAGCTCCGGAAGGTCTCAGGTGAGAGAGACTCCCTGCGGCTTCTTTGTAGTCAAAAGGACGAGGCTATAAAGGATCTCCAAGCGGATTTGGCTAAGGTTCGTGAAGAAAAGGTCGAGCTTGATAAGCAGGTGAATCTCGTTCTGTTAAAGTATGGGTCTGACTCAACTGTGGAAGTTAACCCTTCGTTGTCTCAGTTTAAGCAAAAGATCGAAAAGATCGGGTTACTTCGAGAAGAAGTTGATCAAATCCGAGCTGAATGCAATCGGTGGAAGGAGACTATCGACCGCCTGCTGCGAAAAAAGAAACCATCTTGACAAAATTATTATCGGCCGACGTTCAACTTTGAAGTGTCAAGCTAAAGGGGTCGGTTCAAGCTAAGAAGATCGATGAGCTTGAAACACGGCTTGCTGAGGATAAGTCGGAGATTGAGACGTCGAAAGGTTTGGGGGATAAGTCCATTGCTGTATATCGGGCTGATGTTGAGGATGCTCAGATGGAGGCCTGGGAGGCATCGAATACTGCCGATGCTCGAGCTCATTGGGTTGACGAACTTGCTAAGTGTAGGTCTCGGAGGGAGACCCTCGAGGAGATACACGTTCGAGGTTTTGACCTTACTGAAGAGATAAAAAAGGCAAAAGAGCTCGAAGCGGAAGCTGAAGCCTTGGCTTATGATGATGATGATGACGATGGTAGCAAAAGCAGATCCGAGGATGGGGAAGAGCTCGACAGTAGAGTGAATGCTCCGGTGGGTGACCAGGAAGCTTAGTTTCTAATTCTTCACATTTGTAAATTAATCATGCAGGAAATCTTGTATATAAATATATATATATATATATATAATCATGTAGGCAATCTTGTATATATATATATATATATATAACAAGGTCGACTTGTTTTTGTTTTGTGAAGACCTTTAATCAAATGTTGATCTCGTAGTCTCTCTGATCGATCAGATTTGAAGTAATGTAGCCCTTAGGTTTGCTAGTTGAGTCGATGATTCAAACTTTGAAGAAACATAATCTGTAGGTGTAATGGTTGAGTTAATGTAAACTCAGAGTAAAAGTAGCTTATTAATAGTCGAGTGAGTGTTTCGAACTCGAAATAATGTAGCCCGTAGGCGTAATGGTCGAGTGAGTGCTTGCTCGAACTCGTAATAAAAGTAGCCTGTAGGATTAATAGTCGAGTAAATGTTTCGAACTTTCGAACTCGAAATAATGTAGCCCGTAGGCGTAATGGTCGAGTGAGTACTTGCTCGAGCTCGTAATAAAAGTAGCCTATAGGCTTAATAGTCGAGTGAATATTTCGAACTCGAAACAGTGTAGCCCGTAGGCATAATGGTCGAGTGAGTGCTTGCTCGAACTCATAGTAAAAGTAGCCCGTAGGCTTAATAGTCGAGTGAATGTTTCGAACTCGAAATAATGTAGCCCATAGGTGTAATGGTCGAGTGAGTGCTTGCTCGAACTCGTAGTAAAAGTAGCCCGTAGGCTTAATAGTCGAGTGAATGTTTCGAACTCGAAATAATGTACCACCAAACATAATGGTCGAGTGAGTGCTTTCTCGAACTCGTAATAAAAGTAGCACGCAGGCTTATTAGTCGAGTGAATATTTCGAACTCGAAACAATGTAGCCCGTAGGCGTAATGGTCGAGTGAGTGTTTGTTTGAACTCGTAATAAAAGTAGCCCGTAGGCTTAATAGTCGAGTGAATGTTTCGAACTCGAAATGATGAAGCCCGTGGGCGTGATGGTCGAGTGAGTGCTTTGCTCGAACTCATAATAAAAGTAGCCCGTAGGCGTAATAGTCGAGTGAATCTTAATTCTTGTTGCACAATAAATCTCAAGTCATAGTACATGTGGTCATGTTTTGCGCCTATGTTCGGGCCAATCTACATGAGCATGGTTCGTTTTGACCATTTTGGCTCTTATAATTTTTCCTGTTGGAACCCTATTGTTGTGAAATGACTTTCTTGCATCTGAACTTGATGTATTTGAGGGCCTGATGCCCCCCTGGTATTCGAGGTGGATTGGAAAGAGGCCTCATATACTGTTAAAAGTGCAGCACAATCGATGATTGCCTCATTAAAAAACCTTGCCGAAAAACCCATTTGGGATAAAACCGGTCTAAGGGAAAAACAGTGCAACACGTGCCTTTAGGCGAAAGATCCACCTCAGCTCTTGTTCGGACTTCTGCAGGGGTCAGTTAAATGAATATTGAAAGGTCGTACCTTAGCAGTAGTACCGTTTTAGATGTGATACATTCTAACTGCTTGATAGCTGTTTGCCGTTTATGATGCCGAGCCTGTATGATCCCTTTCCGACGTTCTCGAGCACCTGATATGGTCCTTCCCAGTTCGGTCCTAATTTTCCTTCGTTTGGGTTCCGGGTATTGACGGTTTCTTTTCTTAACACTAAGTCCCTGGGCTTGAAATGGCAAAGCTTAGTTCTTCGATTATAATACCTTTCAATTCATTGCTTTTGGGCGGCCAATCGGACGAGGGTAGCTTCTCGTCCTTTGTCCGATAATTCAAGGCTGGTGTTCATAGCCTCGTTATTTGATTCTTCCGTCATGAATCGAAATTGGGGACTAGGTTCACCGACTTCGACTGGTATTGATGCTTCAGAACCATATACTAAGGAGAATGGGGTCGCCCCCGTACTGGATTTTGATGTTGTCCGGTATGCCCTAAGGACTTCGGGCAGGATTTCTCTCTATTTTCCCTTAGCGTCGTTCAACCTCTTCTTCAGGTTTTGAAGAATAGTCTTGTTTGTTGATTCGGCCTGTCCGTTCCCATTGGGGTGGTATGGCGTTGATAGTATCCTTCTTATTTTGTGATCTTCGAAGAATTTTGTGACTTTGCTACCAACGAATTGCTTCCCATTGTCGCATACTATTTCGGCGGGTATCCCGAATCGGCATATGATATGATCCCAAATGAAGTTTATAACTTCTTTCTCCCTTATTTTCTCGAACGCCTGCGCTTCAACCCATTTAGAAAAATAGTCAGTCATAAATAAAATGAATCTGGCTTTACCTGGGGTCGATGGCAGAGGGCCGACGATATCCATTCCCCATTTCATGAACGACCATGGGGATAGGACCGAGTGAAGTTTCTCTCCGGGTTGATGGATCATCGGTGCAAACCTTTGACATTTATCACATTTACGAACAAATTCTTTCGCATCTTTGCCCATATCGATCCAATAATACAATGCTCTGATCACTTTTCGAACTAATGTGTCGGTACCGGAGTGATTCCCACAAGTGCCCTCTTGTACTTCCCATAGGATGTGCTTGGTATCTCATGGACCCAAGCATACTGCCATCGGTCAATCGAATGTCCTTCGATATAGTGTTCCGTCTGTGGCCATTGTAAATCGAGCAGTTTTAGTCCGTAGGGTCCTGGAATCTTTATGGTCTGGTGGGAGCTTTCCATTTTTTAAGTATTCAATATACTTGTTTCTCCAATCCCAGGTTAAGCTAGTAGAATTTATCTCGGCGTGCCTATCTTCGATTACTGATCTTGAAAGTTGAACGACAGTTCCCAAGTTCGAATCATCTACCTCGACCAACGATCCCAAATTCGCAAGCGCATCGGCCTCATTATTCCGTTCTTGTGGAACATGCCGTAGAGTCCATTGTTTGAAATGGTGCAAAGTGATAAGTAGTTTGTCCAAATACCTTTGCATTCTACTTTCCTGGACTTCGAAGGTTTTGTTTACTTGACTTACCACCAGCAAAGAATCACAATTAGCCTCAATGACCTCTGCTCCCAAGTTTCTATCTAGCTCGAGACCTGCAATCATGGCTTCATACTTGGCCTCGTTATTAGTTAACCTGATAGTTTTAATAGCTTTCCTAATAATGTTGCCCGTGGGGGGTTTCAAAACTATTCCTAGCCCGGACTCCTTTTCGTTCGAAGCCCCGTACGTAAAAAGGATCCATACCCCCGGCGATATACCTGATTTTAACAGGAGTTCTTTTTTGGCTTCGGGTACGAGGGTTGGCATGAAGTCGGCCACGAAGTCTGCTAAAATTTGAGACTTGACGGTCGTACGAGATTGATATTCGATATCGTACCCACTGAGTTCGATGGCCTATTTGGCCAATCGGCCTGATAGTTCGGGCCTATGTAAAATATTACGAAGTGGGCAGGTGGTCAATACGCTTATGGGGTGACATTGAAAATACGGTCTTAACTTTCTAGAGGCGCTTATCAGCGTAGGTGCCAATTTTTCTAAGTGAGGATACCTAGTATTCGCTTCTCCTAAGGTCCGACTTACTTAATAAACGGGAAATTGCGTACCTTGCTCTTTTCGAACCAGGACACTGCTTACGGCGACTTCCGATACCGCCAAGTACAAGTAAAGTTTTTCGTTGGTTTTAGGAGTGTGAAGCAGTGGTGGGCTCGATAGATATCGTTTCAATTACTGTAATGCTTGTTGGCATTCCGGTGTCCAAGCGAAGTCGTTCTTCTTTTTGAGTAGAGAGAAAAATTTGTGACTTTGATCTGATGATCTTGAAATGAATCGGCCTAAGGCTGCAATTCTTCCTGTTAACCTTTGTACGACTTTCACACTGTCCACGATGGTGATGTCCTCGATGGCCTTGATTTTGTTGGGGTTAATCTCGATTCCCCGATTTGACACCATGAAGCCGAGGAACTTGCCCGAACCGACCCCGATAACACATTTTTTGGGGTTGAGCTTCATGTTATATTTCCTCAAAATCTTGAACGTTTCCTACAAATGGGCTAAATGGTCCTCTGCGCGCAGGGACTTAACTAGCATGTCATCAATATAGACTCCCATCGATTCACCTATTTGTTCTTCGAACATTTTATTTACTAAGCGTTGATAAGTAGCTCCTGCATTTTTTAGCCCGAAGAGCATTACATTATAATAATATGTTCCGTATCTGGTCACAAATGAAGTCTTTTCCTGGTCCTCCGGGTTCATCTGAATTTGATTATACCCTGAATAGGCATCGAGAAAGGTGAAGATCTCGTGGCCAGCCATGGCATCGATCATGCGATCGATGTTGGGCAGTGGAAAGGAATCTTTGGGGCATGCTTTGTTCAAGTCCTTATAGTCCACACACATTCTAAGTTTGTTCCCTTTTTTAGGCACTACAACCACATTGGCTAACCATTCGGGGTATTTCACCTCTCGAATGGACCATATTTTGAGAAGTTTGGTTACCTCATCCTTTATGAATGCGTGCTTTACCTACAATTGGGGTCTTCGTTTTTGCTTCACCAGTCTGAACCTAGGGTCCAAGCTCAGCCGATGCGTCGTTATGTCCGGTGGTATCCCTATTATATCTAAATGGGACCAGGCAAAACAGTCGATGTTATCGATAAGAAATTGAATGAGTTTCTTCCTGAGTCGGGGGCTCAAACCCGTTTCCAGGTATACCTTTCATTTGGGCCAGTGTTCGATTAGTATGATTTGCTCCAGTTCCTCAATTGTTGATTTAGTGGCATTAGAATCATCGGGAGTCACGAAGGATCGAGGGATCCATTGATCATCATCTTCTTCGACGTTCTGCTTACCTGGCTGGGTCGAAGCCGATGTCTGTGATTGCTATTTGGCGTTCTGTTCTTTGATTGTATCTCCTTCTGAACCCGTTCCTTTTATCGGTGAAGACGAAGATATTGATTTTGCTTCCTCGACGGCGAACATTTCCTTTGCGGCCGGTTGTTCTCCGTACACTATTTTGATACCTCTCGATGTTGGGAATTTGAGGACCTAGTGTAGGGTCGAAGGTACAACTCTCATGCTGTGGATCCATGGCCTTCCGAAAAGGGCGTTATATCTCATATCGCCTTCGATCACGTGAAACTTTATTTCCTGGATGGTTCCGGCCACGTTTATCGGTAGGATTATCTCGCCTTTGGTGGTTTCACATGCCATATTGAATCCGTTTAGAACCAGAGTTACGGGTACGGCCTGGTTCTGCAGGCCGAGCTATTCTATGACCCTCGATCTGATGATATTGGCCGAGCTACCTGGATCAATTAACACACGCTTAATTTTAGTTTTATTCATGAGTACGGATATTACCAGTGCATCGTTATGGGGTTGGATGATTCCCTCTGCATCTTTATCATTGAAAGACAAAGTCCCTATGGATGTGTAATCTTGAGTTCGAGATCGCTTTTCCCTCACTATCGATGTTTTAGTGCGTTTAAGCACTGGTCCCTGAGGGGTATCGACGCCGCCGACGATCATGTGAATGACGTGTTGTGGTTCTTCTAGCTCGTTTTTCTTGCCAAAGTCCTTGTTCTTGAAATGATTCTTCGCCATATCACTCAAAAATTCCCGAAGGTGCCCTTTGTTAAATAAGCGGGCTACTTCCTCTCTTAATTGCCTGTAATCTTCCGTTCTGTGGCCATGGGTGCTATGATATTCGCACATTTGATTGGGATTCCTTTGGGCAGGATCGGTCTACATGGGTCGAGGCCATCTGGTGTCTTTGATGCATCCGATAGCCGACACGATGGCGGATGCATCAATATTGAAGTTATATTCCGATAATCGAGGAACTTCTATAGGATCGGCATATTTATCAAAGTCGCTCTTGCTCATAAGTCCCCGAGAATTTTGCCCTCTATCAGTCCTTCGACTATTTTGAACTGTATCACGTGCTGGACCGTTGTTCACCCGATCTGTGACGTACGGTTGATATCGGTCTCTGTTCGACCTTGGTTCTCTGTTGATCTCCCTCTGGTTTTTAGTGGTTGTGTGGTTCTGATGCACGGGTCCATATGGAGCTCCCAATTGATCGTCCTCAACCCTGATTTTCGATTGATAACGGTTGTGTACATCTGCCCAAGTTATTGCTGGGTACTCGATCAAATTTTGTTTCAGCCGATGTGATGTTGTCGAACTTCGCTCGTTCAATCTTTGGGTGAAAGCTTGTACGGCCCAATCGTCTGTGACCGGTGGCAAATCCATACGTTCTATTTGAAATCGGGATACAAATTCTATCAGCATTTCGTTACCCCTTTGTTTTACTTTGAAGAGGTCTGATTTCCTTGTTGCAACTTTTATGGCACCAGCATGTACTTTTATGAACGAATCTGCTAACATGGCAAAAGAATCGATGGAATTTGGTAGTAAGTTGTGATACCAGATCATTGCTCCCTTTGCGAGGGTCTCTCTGAACTTTTTCAACAACCCGGATTCGATCTCATCGTCCTCCAAATCGTTGCCTTTGATGGCACATGTGTAGGAGGTGACATGTTCGTTAGGATCGGTCGTACCGTTATATTTGGGAATTACGGGCATACAAAATTTTTTGGGGATTAGTTTTGGGGCCGCGCTCGAGGGAAAAGGCTTTTGTATAAATTTTTTTGAATCAAGCCCTTTTATCATTGGCGGAGCCCCCGGGATTTGATCGACCGTAGCATTATACGTTTTCACTTTCTTGTCATTGGCTTCGACTCGTTTTGTGAGTTCTTCGAGCAATTTAGCAATTTTAGGAGCGGTCCCCGATTCTTGCTCGTTTGATTTCACTATGGCGGGCTCCGTTCTGGGGGTGACTTCTCGAAGAAGTGGATTGGAGTTCGGTCTGCTTTGCATGTGAGAAAAGGATGTGTTTATTGCCGTGTCCCCTTTTAGCTTACAATGATGCTCCCTTTTATAATAGAGAGTCATTGCTTTATCTATAACAATATAATAAAATAATGCATATAGTGGAGGACCCATGATGATTTGTCTCTTCCTCGATTCTCGCCAAGAATCTCTCCCTTGGTGCGGTTGTAACGGCTCTTGTCTCCGAGCTTGATACTGGCTCGAGCTCGGTATTAGATCGAGCCTCCGGTCTTGGTTCGAGCTCGATTCTGCCTTGGGGCATCGATATTCGGGGCGAGTGTTGGTCGGTCTAGGCATTTTTAATGAGCTACGAATTGTCTCGTAGTTCGATTTGGATATGGGCTCGATAATGATACCGAGTCTTGTCGTTGATCGGTCTATTGGTTCGAAACTCGACGTCCCTACTTCGGAATTCGACCGAGCTCATCATTTAGATATCCTTCGATCGAAACGTCGTCTTCTCGATCAGTCTTTTTGACTGAGGATCGGTTTTGACCGTACACAATTCCATAAACCACAGGTAACACTCCTTTTGCAGCAAAAAAAATCAGTTTTCTTTTGGCGTCCCTACAGCTGTCAGGAAAGGCATAAACTATTGTAAATACAATGGTGTTAATTGGGGAAGAAGGGTTTGTGGGGAAGAAAATAGAGCTTTGGGGGAGGGGGGGTGGCATTTTAGGTTGGAATAATTAATTGGAGAAGAAGGTTTTCTGGGAAAGTCAGACTAATTAGTACTATGACTTTTTTAAGAATATCCGTTAGTTTCGGCCAGTGTTTGGTGCATTCCGTTAGTTAGGACTATTTGTGCTCAAGTTTTTCATACTTAGAGGATAAATAGTGCTTAAGGTCATATCTAACCTCAAACATAAGGGATAATTTTGGCCAACTCTTGAAAAGTTATGATTCCTTACGAGCAGGAGCAGCATATTGATCTCCTGTATGATTCCTTCCTTCGAGGACATTCGATAAAATTGGAACGTCCATACAGAGTTACGGAATTACTTGCCATTAGAATCCTCATCATCCGCACTATCATATTGTATTCTCCTTCGGTATCATATACGGTTTCCTCTTTTGCACTTTCATCCAATACTAACACCTGTTAAGGGGTAGGGTAAAAACTTATTACATGCCCTAATTATTTCGAAACGAAGACAAGAGCTTTCATTGAATGGAACAACGAAAATATACTTTTGTTTCCGTAGCAGCTTGGTCCCGATGTTAATCTTTGTTGTTTTGAATTCGTTCTCTTTATGTATAGAAACTTTCATATATGCGCATGACATAATATATAAAGGTGGATTATTTTCCTTTTCCATCTTTGATTAGGTTTTGCGTGCGAGAAATTTCTTAACATAGTGTTTACCCTTAAAAACGGATAACAATCGCAGTTTTAAGGATATGTGGACTAATTAAATACAAATGATCACACTACAAAAAATACTGAAATGAGCTATGAATGTCGTCGTCAGGGGCGGCCCAACATCATCCGAGGCCTAAAGCAAAGCCTTATAGAATATATATATATATATATATATATATATATATATATATATATATATATATATATATATATATATATATATATATATATATATATATATATTATTTAATGAGAACTTAGTTTTATAAAGTACAGAAAATTAAATGAATTTAACGTTGATTGCATCACAACTGAAATGGGAGAACCCAGAAAACATACTTCCTCCGTCCCAACTTAAGTGACTCCTTTTTTTTTAGTAAGTCCCTTTCTATATTTGGTAACAATTCAACTTTATATTTTTCTTTTTACCATTAATGAGATGATTTCTAGGTCACAAATTTTTATGATTTATTTAAGATTACTAGTTTCAAAAGCCTTCTTTTATTTCATAAACTCCATGTCGAGTCAAACACTTTCATATAAATTGGGACGGAGAGAGTATAATTTATGTAAGGAAAATAAATAATAAGTTAGATTATTAGATATAGTTACATGACCAACTAATGAATAGAGAAATATAATTAAGTAAAAAAGTAAAATAAGATTGACAGAAAACTATTTTAGTTATATTATTTAGAGGAAGAAATCGAGTTATTAAAAATTAATATGACAATAAAGAAATAAATTTATCAATAATAAGAGATAATTATATAAATAATATACTACTATATATAGAGAAATAGTAATTTTGGGGCCCTTAAATTTTTGGGGCCTAAAATAAGTGCTTCACTTGCTTTAGGGTCAGGCCTCCCCTGGTCGTCACTAATCTGTCGCTAAAACGCTCGTAGCTAGCAGAATTTATTTATAATCCGTTACGAATTCGCCGCTAAATGAGATTAGCGACGGATTTTTCTGTTTAGCTACATAATTTGTCCGTCGCTAAAACCTAATTTTTTAGTAGTGTCAATGGCGTTAGATTAAGAAAATAAAAGACGTAATAAATGGCCAAACCAGTGATAAGAGCGGGTCCGAGCTCGGTTAATGGCTTAACGAGGAACCTGCCTTCGGTTCCGAGCTTGCACTTATGAACAAAAACAAGAACTTTGAATAACTTTTAGAACAGAGAGAACAGAAATATATTGCCTTGATATGCGTGTTACAATGTTCCTAATGAATAATAAACTTCTCCTTTATGGGGAGTCTTACCCTAGGTACAATTTTAAGAAAGGTAAAAACCTTCATTTTCGCTAATCACTGATTTTTTGACGATACGGGCCGAAATTTACGCCGTAATATCCGGTTGGGCACGGATATCACGACCCTTTGTTAGTCGTGTGCGATCGTTTGGCAACGCTTTCTGAAGTCTTGGGACTCGAACCGGACCTGGGGACGTGATCCCGATGGCTCCGAGGGTAGGTGTTTTGCTCGGGCCCTAATACGAGAGGCTCCTGGTTTTGATTTGCGATTCCTTGCGGTCATGTCCCTGCTCCGTTTGCCTCAACGGAAAATGGGGTGCTCATTGGACTCGGTTTTACTCGGATACACATAGATATAAACTCTTTAAAAAAAACACAATAGATAAACATCTCCAAGTAATTTTTTGTTTTTGAAAGTGTTTTTCTACCAACTACTAAACTATACTTTATATCTTTTGTCAATTTGGACGCAATCTTACGTTGGGACATCCTTTAATTGCGGCGACGAGATTATCTACCCAAAGAGTCTCTAGGTTTGATCTCATGCATTATTAGAGTTTTCTACAATAATAATTATAGTATCAATTTGACAACGAAGATCGTAAATTTAAGAAAACAACTCAAGTAAAGGAAATGGAGCTCCTTCTACCATCATTCTTTCAGGTATATATGATTTTTTTCTTACGTAATTTTCTTTTTCAATGGTTACTTTAACAAAACGCGCAATTAAAAATTAATTTAAAAAAATAAATCCAGGGCCGATCTAAGCCTCTAACAAAGAGATAGGACAGGAAAAATCCCATCTGATGACAAAAGCAAAGGCGAGAATTGAATATCAAGTGGGAAATGAGAAAAGAAATTGGGTTAATTACCAGTCCATGATACGCCTCAATTCAAATGAAAAATCAAAGCATGCACCGAGACATCTCATAAACAATAGAAAATACCAATTTCAATATATTTCGTTTCTCACGTAGCTACTAAATTGAAGCATGAATTTTTATTTTAGACTTAAAGAGTTACGACAGACTTGACTGAAAATCCACACACCAAACTAATTAAAAATAAAGTAAAAATCATAGCTTACTATGTTGCATACATTTCTTGGATATTTTTACTTTTCAAACGTTTGAATGTAGACGTAATTTTTTTATCCGAAACATTTTCAATTATCTCTGGTTCTTTTAATTTCTAGGATAATTTGTTGATTTGGTTAGTGATTGTTTTCAAAGTACATATAAATATGTATACACATGCTAAATTTTATTTTGATGGAAAACTATAATAGTACTATTTAATCATTAATTTGAAAAGAAAGAAAGAAATAAAAACTAGTAACATGCAAAAAAGTTTAAAAAAGAAGAAAGGAAAAGAGAGGAAGGCCGAGCTCTTGAATTAAGAAAATATACTTTTTAGCTCACGTGTCATAAGTAAAATCTACGGTAAATTTACAAATAAATATGGAGATGTTTAGAAAAGACAAAAAAAAAGAGGAGGAAAAACTACATAATATAGCTGAACCCAAAAATTAGGCAGTAAAATATATATTTTTTGTATATTAATATAATATATACATTTTATACATATCTTTTATATATTTGGCTAGTACATATAATTATTTTTTGTCCAACGGGCAAATATGTAACTTGCCCTAAAAAGAACTTACAGTTAGATTAAAGTGGTTAGTATAGGACTTTTTTGTTTCTTGGGCAATGCCAGGTTTTACTCACTTGGGCTGGATAAACATCTATAATTTTCATTGTAGCTTCTGCATAATCCAGATGGAAGGCTGCTCTCTAGCAAACTGAAATGAGTTTCTTTATCCTCACTAGTTTCTTCTTTATGTATCGTATTTTTTAGTATAATTTCCTCCCTGGGAACATTCAGTACTTATATATGACAATGTTTTTTGGGCATCTTAGTTCTTGATTTTTTTGTTTTCTACCATAATGACACATAAGCTAATCTAATAGGTGCTTTAGCTCATATAACTCGATCATGAAGTCAACAACGACAACGCAGTAAAATTACACAAGTAGAGTCTGGGAAGAGTAGTGCATACGCAGACCTTACCCCTACCCGAGGGAGGAGAGGTTGTTTCCTTTAAAATTTGAGGATATGATCCTTCTTCCAAAACAAATCTGAAATTTTGCGTCACTGACTTATGTTGGACCCTTAAAAATTGTATGCAAAATGAGCACTTAGACACAGGAAGGCCAAACAAACGACAACAAGGTTTGACTTTTGAGGATAAGGTAGATTTTTGGATCTATTGGGGTAGTGAATCACTAATCAAAGAACAGGTTTTGAAGAGTCTTCCGGTCTGTTCTTAATAGGTAAGTCAGTAACGGTATACCACATAAGCAGAACCTTACCATTTTGCTTTTTCTTACACTATTTATAAATACTGATGGCAACAATATAAATCAGGTACATATTCATTAGGGAACTTGAATAAACAAACTTTGTCAATTGGGTAAATCTGTAATAGCACATCCAGGAGCATCTCAAGGGCTAGTCTACTAAAGCATTTGCTTTAGGCACCAAAAGTTAGAGGGCCCTAAAAAGTTCAATAGCGAATTTTATTATTTTATTTTCACATAAACAATATCGAAATTTGTAAAAGAAAAAAAAAAGAAAGTATGAAATCTTTATACAAAAAGAAACATACACATTAAACTCTTAATAGTAAAAGTATCCTAGAACTTTAAATTATACTTAAATCTTCATATTAATGAATAAACATTAACAAAACTATTTTATAACAAGATCCAAGGTATTGCATTGCAAATACATGGCTAATATTTTATTAATCACAATTAAGCTTCACTAATATAAATAATAATACTACTATGTGAATTATATTTTTGTATATCATGTGACATGTACTGCAATTTTTTGTGGTGCATTCAGATTCTTGAGAAACTACTTATAGTATGTGGTCCATAACATTAAATGAAGCTGGAGCTTATCACCTTCTTGCTGGTGAAAAAAAAATAGTTTTGATTGGTGCACGCCACGGTGGTACATGCGATATGCTATTTGGATGTCATAAGGTGCTCAAATAATTCAACGCCTTTTAATCAAGACATGTCATTTTCCTCCATATTCAATTCTTGTGCTCACAAGTAATATCGGAACTAGTTAGTTTCTTATTTGTTTAATACTCGCTTTTATATGAATATTGGCTTTTCTAAATTGGATATGTAGATAGAGAAAAAAGGACAAACCTAATGCCGGTGAGAAATAATATTTTTTTGAGCAATACAATAGTTGCTAGATGATCTTTAGCCTAGGGATTCCTAGTATTTTTTTTTTTCTGGGCATAGAAACTCTTTTAAGGGTCATAATAGACACACCATGGATGGTGTGATTGTATAGATAAATCTCATGAATGGGGAAGTTAATTAATTTTGAGTTGAATAACATACTCGTTAGGCCCTACCTCCAGGGGTGAGATTGGTGGCCCTATTTTAATGTTGCCATAGAGGAATTATGTTTGAGTTTTCCTTCCTTCTAGAACAACTAGGTGATTAATCTTACTTAGATATTAGTGGGTATTCATTCATTTTATTATTTTGATTAATGTTTTATTCTTCTTACTTAACGGAAATAGAAGTGCGGATTACAAGTGGGAGGGTCAGCATGCCCCTTCTGGTGTCTGGAAAGGCACTAGTGGTGGGGAAGTCATCTGCTTTGGTGCTTGTGATAGGGATCAAACTGCTTATAAAGAATTTGTGTATTGAATTAATTATATCTCCTTTTTTGGATTTAAGTTCAAACTTGTATGAAATAGCTAATTATTTCTAATGTGCATATGATGCAAGATGGAGTTCATAATAATGGTTGTGGTCCAATCTTTTATCCTTGCTCTTGAGCATGGACATAAGGTGCATGGCTACATATTTAGGGGAAGATTTATCTTAAGCCAAGCGGTGTAACGTGTCACTGCTTAGCTTGATCGAATTTTTTTTATCAAAGATGTATATTCCGGCGATAAGCAAAACAAGAACATTGACAACAAAAAGAAGTAATGATACCATTTGTCACAAAATGGTGTACTAGCTTGTTGGTGAACATCCACCTTTTTATTTGGCAGGTCAAGGGTTCGACCCTGCTAACATATTTTGTTATACATTTTTTGAGCATAGTTCTTAAAATAAGAGTTTCCAACAAAGCTTGAACCGTGGAAGGTGGACCTCCACCAAATGAGTAGAAACAAAACCAACTAACAACTTGTTTGGATGGTTGTTATTCATCGTTTTATAATGTATTGTATTGTAATGTATTTTGTTGTTTTATAAATATAATGTTTGGATAGATTTTATTGTTTGCAGTTGTTAAATAATATTTTGCTGTTTGGTTTGACTGCATCGTACTGTACTGTAAGTGATAAGTTTACTAAAATACCCTCAATTATTTAAATATCAAATATTTCAATAATTACTCATAAAAATAATTTAAGAAAACTACTTTCTACTAATTTATCATCAAATATGTCTTAAAAATAGAGTAAGCAATTAAATTCATGCAAATTCTAATAAAATTAGCAAAATGAACGAAGATAAAGTAGGTTATATGTGGGAGATTTGGAGTTAAATTTTTTTTTAAAAAAGGCAATCGGTAAAATAGAATTATGGAGTAATAAGTTAGGGCATAGTTGGAAACAAAAATAGGAAACAATCTCACCACACAAAATCATTGTTTCAAAAAATTGGACATTTTATTGTTCCGGAACAATGAATTTAACAATACAATACAATCAATTTTAATGAAACAATCAAAACAAATATTATTTTGAGATAACAATACAATACGATACAATGAGTAACAACCATCCAAACAAGCTGTAAGTTAGAATCTTTTGCTAATTCAAATGACAATAACTATTTCAAATTATTTTGAATAGAATTATTGAAGCAAACTTAAAACCTTAAATTTGAAAAGTTACTTAGTCTCTCTATACACTTTGATGTTTGGGTTAATTGGCTGATGCTTGATGCCCAAGTTCTATTCTCTTTTTTTATAATTTATTTATAGTTCAATTTTTTGAAAATATCCGTGTTTTCTTTGTGAGTTGAAATTATTTACGGTTGCAATAATGTATTTGATATGTGTTTTATAAATATAATTTGAAGGTAATATGTCATTATAGTGATTTGTTTATTTTCTTATATTTAAATAATGACATCGCTTACAAGAAATCATACATATACGCCACCGAACATACTACTCTTCATGCGCCATTTAATTGAAATGAGTATACCTAAGGAATTTTGCATCTATTTGAAAGCTGAACTTCGTTATGATCAGAAGCCCTACCTTACTGTATTTGGTCTTGCTTCTTCATATACTCAAAATTCATTTCGCCTTGCTTCTTGGTTCTTTCGAACTCGGCCAAATACAGTTTCTTGTCATGACCCATTCAATTTGGTGTAGCATTTCACCCAATTCCATGCTAAAAACGTCAATGGAAACAAGATCTCGTAGTTCTGTACCGCAATATTCAGCAAATAAATCATAATTATAACTTACGGAAAAAAACGAACGACGCTTGTAAGCTTGAATAGAGTGTAATTTGGTGAAGGGCCCATTTTCTCGTTTTATTTAATTAAAAACTGAAGGCCGGTTAAGGGAATCATGAGCACATTATAGCAACATTGCAAAAAGGTATATTATTTATTACTATTATAAAATAAAAGCAATTTAGTAAAACATGAACAAGACATGTTGGTATGAAATAAAAGCAATTTAGTAAAACATGAACAAGAAATAGAGATAGAGAGAAGGAAGAGATTTTCTTCTTCAATTGTGTGTATTTTCTTATCTATTACAAGGCCTTTATATAGGCATGAAAAGTGAAGAAAAATATGTCATTGAATATGTCATTAAGCATAGAAATATATCATTGAATATGTCATTAAGCATTTGAGAAAATCATGGAGGAAGAGTAGACATCCACCATAATTTGATTTTTCTTATAACACTCCCCCTTGGATGTCCATAGATAATGTGCCTCGTTAAAACTTTATTAGGAAAAAAGTCTATGGGAAAAAAATTCTAGTGAAGAAAAAAGAGTACACATGTTTAGAAATACGCCTTTTGGTTGCCTTGTTAAAAACCTTATAAGGAAAACCCAGTGGGACAAAACCTTGTAAGGGAAAAAGAGTACAATGCGTATTAACTCCCCCTGATGAGAGCATCAATTCACATCCTTGAGCCTTCGCATCCCAATCTTGTATACTAGTTTCTTGAAGGTTGACGTCGGTAGAGATTTGGTGAACATATCAGCCATATTATCACTTGAAGATCTGTTGCACATTGATATCACCATTCTTTTGAAGATCATTTGTGAAAAATAACTTTGGTAAAATTTGCTTTGTCCTATCCCCTTTATGAATCCTCCCTTCAATTGGGCTATACATGCTGCATTGTCTTCATACAAAATTGTGGGTAGTTTATCATACTTCAAACCACATTTGTCTCGAATAAGATGTATTATAGACCTCAACCATACACATTCTCGACTTGCTTCATGAATAGCAATTATCTCAGCATGATTAAATGAAGTAGCCACGATTGATTGCTTAGTCGATCGCCAAGATATGGCAGTGTCTCCATATGTAAACACATAGCATGTTTGAGATCGAGCCTTGTGTGGGTCATATAAATACCCAGCATCGGCATAACCAACAAGATCGGGACTGAAATCATTGTCATAAAATAATTCTATATCGGTAGTCCCTTTTAGATACCGCAATATGTGTTTGATTCCATTCCAATATCTCCTTGTAGGAGCAGAGCTATATCTTGTTAAGACATTAACTGAAAAAGTTATGTCAGACCTTATAATGTTAGAAAGATATATTAGTGCACCAATTGCACTAAGATATGGTACTTCGGGATCAAGAAGCTCTTCATTATTTTCATGATGTCGGAATGGATGTGCTTTATCCATATATAATCACTTTAAAATCATTTTAGTGTATGTTGGTTGATGGACAAAAATTTCATCTTTCATATACTCAATTTGTAGACCAAGACAAAATTTTGTCTTTCCAAGATCTTTCATTTCAAATTCTTTCTTTAAATAGTCTACTGCTTTAGGAAGCTCCCTAGGAGTTCCAATGATATTTAAATCATCAACATACACGGTGATTATAACAAATTTAGATCCAGATCTTTTTATAAAGACACAAGGACAAATTGAATCATTCTTGTACCCTTCTTTCAACAGGTACTCACTCAGGCGATTATACCACATGTGCCCTAATTGTTTCAATCCCGTATAAGGATTTTTGAAGCTTTATTTAATAAATTTCTTGGAAGCCTTAATATGCTTCAGATCAATTTAAATCCTCAATGATTTCCATTATACGCATATCACATTTTTCTTGTATTGCCAGATTAAAACCTGAAATGGCGACATCCACCACAGGAGAACATGTCTCTATAAAATCAATGCTAGGATATTTACAAATTTTCTTGTGACACAAGTCGTCTTTATGTTTATCGACTTGACCTTTTTTTTTCCGCACAAGAACACATTTATACCTCCACTGGCTTTATACTTTCAGATGTTAGGACTATCCGTCCAACTTCATATTTTTCAGGTGAAATTAATTTTCATTATGTATTTTTCATTTGGCCAATCATTTATCTGTCCAAATTTTATGACATATTTGAGCTCAAGATCCTCGTCAATATTAACAATATTGAGTGCTACATTATATTAACAATATCGTCAACGATCATTTTATATCGGTTCTACTATTACCCAATAAAGACATAACTTATTGAGATCTCTTTATCTTATTATCTTCAGGTACCTGAGCCTCTCCCATGAGGTCTTATGAAGTGTTATGTCGTGGTGCTCTTCTAGAGCACTTGCCTCCTTATTATGATCATCTTGAACATTTGCTCCTCTCTTTCTTCAAGGAGTTTTATCTTTGGAACCGATTAGTCTATTATGCTTCATGCATGCCATAGACTCTATTCATTATGAACTTTATTTTATTTGGAGCATTAGCAGCTGAATATGACATTTAGTTTTGGGTCAGCAAATATGCCTGACAATATTTTGCAAATGAATTATCACTTGAACTTCAAGTTCATATTTTCTCGTACGAGGATCTAGATGTACTCATAATAATTCATTACATGCATTACTTTTTCAGCTGCCCATTTTTTCCCCCTATTGTTGGGATCACCAACAAATATCCCTAGCCTTATTTGGGGATCCATCTTTGTGCATTGTGGTGGAACAATTAAATCATATAGCACATTCATATTTCTAGATGAAAATTATTTGGTTTCTGACCCTGAACCGATTGTGATAGGGAGAATTTATCATAACTTGGCTAGATGCGTACAAGTGCTGTTGTATATTAAATAATATATCACATACCAAATTTTATTTTGGCAATTTTGTTCTCATAACCAATGGTTTAGATATAATTGGAGGCATACAATTTCTGCTAAACCAACTTGAATTTAAACCAGTATTATCAAGATAAATCATCATAATTTATATTATGGAACTGTGTTCTAATAATTTGAGCAATCAATCTTGCAAAAGCCAAACTGCAAGTCGATAACAAATGCACATATGACCATAGAATAGATGCATCTATTAAAATCATATAATAGTAAACGGTCCACATGGAAGGTGACTGGGCCCATATTTACCACCTTTTATTCGTTCCATAAATCAAGGGATTCAATCCCAACCTTAACTGGTATATCATGAGAATAAACAGCAGAAGAGAATTCTTGAAGAATCCTATATTTCTTCAATATATGCCAATGTAATTCTCAATTAAATTTTCGCATCATAATTGAACCGAGATGGTCAATCGGTCATTCCAACTAATATTTATTTCAGTAAACCTCTAGTTTACTTATAGCTTGTGATTGCATCATCATGCTTTTACTTGTGTAGTACAAATAGAAGAAAAGTTAGGTAACATTTCATATTTACCCGGTATGATTATAGTAATATAAAGATATTCAATCTTCTTTTCATTTATAGTCTCAATATGCCAACCACTTTGGCTAATATATTTGTAAATCAAAATATTTCTTTTGAGACTTACTACAAGATTAATGTCATGAACAATTTTATTCATTCGGGTAGTAACAAATTAGTTCTTTCAAATCTCTTAACTGCTTTTGTACTATAAGATCTTTTGTCACACCATCCATATAATGAATGTCTCCTTCACAAATAGAATCATATCATAATAATTGTCATGTTCAAAATCATCATAAGCAAAATAATTTCTTGCTTTAATTTTGCTTTTAATAACTTTCATAAGGCTTGACAAAATATTTGGCGTATCACATGTATGCGACCAATGATATATTCATGTAAGTACACAATAATATTCATTATCTTTCTTTGTCTCAAACCCCCTTAGAGGTGAGTTGTAGTATTTATCCAACCATGCACTAGTACATTATTATGCATAATCTTTATCACATATATATTTTCACATTCACTTTCAGGAATAAGTATGCATTCTCAATGTTTATCACAGGTCACATTCTCTTCAAAGAATGGAGTATAATCATACAATGTGCTTTATTTTATTTTTTTCATACCAATTTGATGGTAAACATTATCTTGTTCTCCCTTTTTATAATTACCATAGTGATAACTATTATTATTTTGGCCTTTCGCACGCCCACATTCATTTTTCAATCACTTGTCTTTATTTAGACTTATCATGCACTGCTATCACATTCACTTCAAGAATGGAGCAAATCAAGTGGGACAAGCTTCATGTTTTTTCATGAAAAATATATTATTTTTTCTTTAGTTATTATTATTATTATTATTATTATTATTATCATCAATATGGTGCATTAGGACTCAAATCCAATGCCTTACCCATATAAAGGCATGCTAGGTCATAATGCGTTGGAACTTGAATCCAGCGTCTTTTTATCAACATAGTGCGTTGGGACTTGAACCCATCGTCTTACCCTCAATCTTTGGCATAATAGGCCAAAATTCACTAGGACTCACACTCGAACCTTTAAAATATTATTACTTCATAATTATAGGCATAAGTAAATTAACTTTCAAGAAGACATATATAACTAGTTCAATCTTGAAATAATTCCTCTGCAACAAAAATGCTAGTTAGGATATATGCCTTTTTTTTTTTAAAATGATACAATTATTTTTATATTTTAATAAATTAATTAGGGGAAAGATGCAGATAACCTATAACCACTTATATTTCAAAGATTATAAGAACTTCACCAAAAAAATTCAATACGGAGGAATGAGCCTTATATTTCCAGCAAAAATATTTAAGGCTTAATGCATAATTATGATTATTATAAATTATAACTATAATGAGTTTATATTGATTGTATATTCGAATGCCAAATTTGCAAGGTACTGTAAAATTGCCTACATATTTGATAATTTTGCTTTCAATGAAATACATCATGTGATGGTAAAAATATTATTACTAAATAACCTTAATAATTATCTATCATAGTATGTAAAAGGTCAGAACATATATATACGTTGAAATATTATATTTGTCCTATAAGAGATGTAGCAAATAAAGACATACCTTTCCAGTTCTTTATTTCAGTAGATACAATTGAAAAAAATATTTTAACTAAATACTGCACATAAAGTTAATGCAAAGATATGGAAATATGAATGAGTTTAGATGGATGTAAAACTTATCTTTGTATTATCATCCAAGACATTTTTCATTGTACTTGATCTCATTGTCTGCTTATAATTTACATAGTCTTGACGTAGAAGATCATGAAATGAGCAATTCGTGCCGATAACGTATTATAAAATAAAAGCAATTTAGTAAAACATGAACAAGACATGTTGTTATGAAATAAAAGCAATTTAGTAAAACATGAACAAGAAATAGAGATAGAGAGAAGGAAGAGATTTTCTTCTTCAATTGTGTGTATTTTCTTATCTATTACAAGGCCTTTATATAGGCATGAAAAATGAAGAAAGATATGTCATTGAATATGTCATTAAGCATAAAAATATATCATTGAATATGTCATTAAATATTTGAGAAAATCATGGAAGAAGAGTAGACATCCACCATAATTTGATTTTTCTTATAACAATTACTTAAAAGTACATCCATTTTCGTAGTTAGATTTTCCTATAGAATAATAAATGTTGACCTGTAGGCAAGAGAGTAGAAAGAGAAAGGAGACAGATGGAGCGTGAGAGAGAGAAGCGGGTCCAAGAAAAAGGTGGCAACAACGATAATTTTCATAGTTACTTAAGGATTTATAAAAAATTCCATAATATACGACTTTGTTTTGAATTACAAATTGTATAACATATATGTTAAAAATATACTCTAAAAATATGGTAACTATCCCTATTTAAGGGGAGTGTCGTTGAGATTTATAAATAAAAGAAGTATATATGAAACCTATGGTAAATTTCCTATTTAAGGGGAATGGTAACCTGAAGCGTATAGTTAGTCCTAGATATTCTTCAATTTGTTAATTATTAATTATTAATATAAACATATTAGGTAACCTACAACACTACTTCAAAACCAACGCTCCATATTCCTTAAAAATAGGTACTAGTAGTAGTTGGTATGAAAATTATTGATTCTTCCATTGTCTCTTTCTGATTCTCCATCTTGGTATACCTAAAGTAGGATACTGTACACTAAGAAACAATGATGAATGTATCAATTCTGATTCATTACAATGGAGTTTGACAAGAAAATCGCCGATAAAATTTGATGCCGAAGGGATTTTAATCATTTCGAGTTGCAATTTTGAAGAGTTGGTCGTGACAATATCGAAGCAGATCAAAGGTGAGACTTGTACAAATTGATTGAAATCAAGTACATCGTTCAGGAAGGGTATCCACCAATTTCTATATCAAACGATATGAGTGTACAATGTATATAGATTTAAAGATGAAAAAGACAGAGATCACTTCGTATCTGCTATGCATAACATTCAAGGACAATGCAGGCGACAAAGAATGCGTGAAATCAAACAGTTCCGCGACATCATCACATCGCGTAAATGATTTAAATATACCAGATTTGCTGGAAAATGGAGCAATAGGGTTGATATGTAATGGGCAAGACTTCGACGGCATAGATGAAGCTCAACGTCGTATAATTCGAGACCCATCAAATCAAAACATCGAAGAAGGTCAGTTATATATATCAAGACAAAGAAACCCTTATAAACGTTATGAAACACTGCGCAATCCGGGAGAATTTTTAGTTCAGAGTTCATAGTTCCTGTACCAAAAGGTATATTTAGTATTGTTATATAAATTTGTTCCTTGCAACACTGAAATGTTAAAGCATGTATATATAGTATATTGAAGATGTGTATGCGTGTATTATTTAGATAGAAGTAGTAGAAAAGTATTACATGTTAAGTTACTGTATATGGTATATTGCTTATAGGTATATTATATAATATTTTCATATTCAATATATCATATTTTTCTTTCAACAGGTATTGCCTCGTATGCGTAGATGAGATGTGTACTTGGAATTTTGTATCTTTCAAACTGAACAAAACGAAGATATTCAAAGTTAGGAAATTCAATAATGTTCACAACTGTGGAGTTGAAGAACGAACGAATGTATACACATCAGATTTCATGTTAATAACAATCTATGAAACGATAACAATATCACACAATAATATCAAGTATATTGAAGGTAAAACCATATATACCATATACTAAATAAGTACCTTTAACCTTTCGTATTTTGAATGTTTTTTCCGGTAGTAAACATTATTTTTTTTCTTCCTTTCTGAACATCACATAAAAACCACCCTCGACTTCATCTTCTATAATTTTTCCTTTGACTTTAGCCTTCACATATAGAAAAAGCACTGTAGTTTACTAAATTGAAAAATATGAACAATTAAGATTCAATATCTAAATTGATAATATACCATATATATTGAACTATTTTAATATAATATTCAATTCCATATGATACTTAATGCCTCTAAAAGTTTAGCATATATTTGCTGGGAGTATACTATATATTGTAGGCATTACTGCAAAATATCCTTGAAGAACCTTTGGAAGCATCTACTCCACTATTAACTACTACAATTTGACTCCCTTTCTCTATCGAATCCAAATAGAAATCATCTCATCGTCAAACACTAAAGATTTACTATTGCAAATCTTCTTCACAGATTCATCTCTGCCGTGCTTTTTTCCAGAAATCCTTTTATCTTCCTTTTTTCCAGATGCAACTTATTGATAATTAGAATGAGGGTGATGCCTGGTTGACAAAAACTTTGTTCTTTCAAAAGATGATTCTGAAATTTCTTCAATCTGAACATTGTCTCTACAACCACTGTTCATGATTTTCTGAGCAATATGTTTTCTATGCATTATGACCTACACAGAATATATGATAGACGCAGAAAAGGGGATACACGCTTATGAAATACTGGAGTATCTTTTAATGGAGAAATTGGGGGGAAATTGATAGTGATAGATACGTTAGGTGAGAGAGAATCAAAAAGAGATATCATTAGGTGAGAGAGAATCTCAAGGAGAGATTTTAGGAATTAAAAAGTTGTACATAATTTAATTAAAAAGGTAAGATTTTAAAATAAATTGTACTAAAAGTAATTTTGTTAAAGCAGTTGTAGAAAATATAAATAAATCTTTAAAGAGTGTATTCTATCCAAATTTCTCAAGAAATTATGGATATTTATCCAGCCCAAGTAAGCAAATCCTGGCATGGCCCAAAATAAAAAGACCCATACTGACCACTTTAATCCAAATGTAAAGTTTTCTTTAACCATCTCCATTTTTTATTTTAAAATCACGCGTAAATTTATTTATAGGGACACATGTGGTAAAATAATAGTATCTTTTTAATTCAAGAACTCGTGCTTCCTCTTTTTCTCTCTCTTAAATCTTAAAAACATGTTAGTTTTTATATCATTTCTCTTTTTTCAGTTGATGGATATTCATATACCTGAAAGAATGATAGCAGAAAGAGCTCCATATCTCAGAGTAATTCTTCTTTGCTTGAGTTGTTTTATGAAATTAAAGATCTTGGCTGTCAAATTGCTAATAATTATAGTAGGAAAAAGTAGAACAAAATAAGAATGCAAGGGATCAAACCAAATACGACCATTTTACATAAGCTGAAAAAACCATTTACATTCGTACCGGTGAGGGGCCTTTGAGTAATGATAAAGTTGTCTCCGTGTGACTTATAGGTCATGGGCTCAAGCCGTGAAAGCAGTCAATAATGCTTATATTAAGGTAGACTGTCTACATCACAACCCTTTAGGTGCGGCACTTCCCCGACCCTGCGTGAACACGGAATACCTTGTGCACGAACTACTCTTTAATTTACATTCATACCAGGAGACTAGATATTTGGGCAGATAATATCGACGCGGCAATTAGATAGTTATATATTAAGCGAACTACTTAATTAATATTAATCATGAAAAATTTGAGATTTGAAAGGATGTCCCAACGTAAGATTGCACCAAATTGAGAAGATATATTTAAAGTATCATTCAGTAGTTGGTAGAATAAGACTTTGCAAACCTAAAATTAAGAGATGTTTATCCACAATGTTAAAGTTGCGGTCATTGTTCTATTTATTTATTAATTTATTTTTGCAGAAAAAAGTTGAGAACATTTGGGATTTACTTAATTGCAGAATAGATAGAACTTTTTGACTTTTTGCATCACAAAAGTTAATATAAGCCCTTTACTTGGAGCCTAAGCAAAATATATCAATATTTATTGCTTGCTAGGTAGATGGATGGTGAGTCCAGCCTTTGATTTCCAGCTGTGTTCACTCAAGTCGTCAATTGAGAAGTTTAGTACTGCGTCTTTAAGGTCTTCGGACGTTTTTTTCTAATTTGTGCTTGAATATTCATACTTATTATCCATATACAAATGCTACAATTAATGTGGGTGATCTTGACGTGAAGATGGAGCATATCTAAAATTCCAAATTAGTGGGTGACTGCAAATTTAGTAAGAATATACTAATTTATCGATCTCTAACGTTAGAGGTTATCGATAATTTGGCATATTTTGAAATATGTTTCTCATGGATTTTTGGTTGAAGCTAAGTCAAAGTTAGAATTTCGAGTATAGTATACCTGCAAATGCACTTTCCCAATGAAAATAAACACTTCTATGATATTGCATATATAGAAATACTAAATAGATTAGGGGGTGAATCGCTAAATATAAAAAGGTCAGAGTGTAAATTAAGTAATGATGTATACATACAGGGAGTAAAATGCAAAGAACTCGTAATAAACCCACTTCTTGTATTTTGATAGTCGTAGACTTGAAAAGGTTACTAGCATATATTGAAGGGTCGGAATTTAATTAATTATCATTACCTATTTTAACTACACTACTGCATGCCCGTGGGATTAATTCGTGAAAAATGTCGACTACTACTTATTTCTTACTTAGGAAATCTAATTCCTCGAGAAACTATATTTGCATTAGTAGCGGCAAAATGGATAAAAGAAAATATTTATCCACCAATATTATTCATTAAGAAATGAGTTGGATAATAAACTTTTTAAAAATGGGTTGAATATAGATAATAATTATTGTTTACCCTTAAAACGGTACAGTTGAATTTATACGTAGTTTCTAGACAAGTGAATTAATTTGATCCTGAAATAATAAAATAATCGAAGTATTATGCAATACTTAGCCTTAGGATGTAGACGAAATAGCACAAACAGCAATTCAGGGAACAGAGTTTCCGGGCATAACAACCACGATATCAAAAAGTAAGAAGATAAGATTGTATTAAGCTTTGTATAGAATGTAGCATAAGTTTGCCAGAAAATCCGTGTCCCTTACAATGATAACTGGGCTCACTATTTATAGCTATGTCTAGGGAAGGAGGTCATAGGATCGTGCCCTTCTACAAGGTGGGTTGCTCCGATGGTAAGCACCCTCCACTTCCAACCAAGAGGTTGTGAGTTCGAGTCACCCCAAGAGCAAGGTGGGGAGTTCTTGGAGGGAAGGATGCCGAAGGTCTATTGGAAACAGCCCATCTACCCCAGGGTAGGGGTAAGGTCTGTGTACACACTACCCTCCCCAGACCCCACTAGTGGGATTATACTGGGTTATTGTTGTTGTTGTTGTATGAGGGTCATTGATGAAGATGTAACGGTGAACATAAATATCAAATTCCCTATAACGGGTAATCACTCTTAATGCCACAAAATATTCTTTATTAAATATTATCGGGCGAAGAGCATTTATCACATCTTTATGAGTGTTATTCTTTTCGGTGATAAACGAAACAGTTGCCTTCGGTCTTTGTCCATCCCGTCATCTTGGGTTCCACGTATCCCCTTTTTGAACGGCCACATGTCATAGCATATTTTATCATATTCAGATAGTCCCCCTATTTTTCGGTGACATAACTTTGTGTTACCGGGAAGTTGGTAGAAACACTCTTTTGGCGGAAATTACTATAATTCCCTCTGAAGGCTTCTGACGGTTGATTAGACGCACATCTCTCTGCATTTAATGTCCCGAATACGTGTCATCCCACGATTCAGTACAACGTTTGCCGGTTATCGAGGTAATCAGGGCCATGAATTTAGCCGCCAAAATTTTTACTTATACGCATCAACCTTCTCCCTTATACTCCATAATTTTTCAAGCTTCCCTTATCTGACTTGCATCTCGCTCTTCATATTTTCTCTAATTCTGTTTAAACAAAAACCTTATCCTTTTCTATACAATGGCTTCTTCCTCAAAGCGTACCAGTTCTTCAAACAATAAGAACAAGGCTGAGGACTTTGCTCCTCCAATAGTGGGCTCCATCATCCCTAGAAGTCTTGTTACCAGAAAAGACTTCGAAGAGAAATTCTTTATTGCTAACTCTCGTATATGGGCCGTCAGTAGGTACCCTTCTTCCATCCGTCCTTCTAGCATTCCTACTGTGAAGGAAGACTGTCATTGACACGGTTTGAATATTATTGCTCCTGATCTATCGGAGCGAGTGAACCTACCCAAAGAGGAGTTTACATATTTTTACACGTATCCCTTTACTTTGGGTACGTTCTTTTTTAGCGGAGAGCTTGACTCCGTGATTGCGGTATTTTGCCTCCGCTACCAAGTGTGTTTGACACAAGTAAGTCCTTCTGTGTGGAGGACGGTTGCTTGTCTTCGACGTTTGTGCCAGGTGTCACGACATGAAACTCCGAAGGCCTTCGGGACCGTGATGGCACCTAACATTTCACTTGCTAGGCAAGCCAACGTTAGAATAATATTAGCCATTTTTAAACTATTTTAAATTAATTAATAATAAGAAAATAAATGCGAAAATAAAGTCTGAAATCAAGTGAATAATCCGTAATAATAGTGATGTCTAAATACCATCCCAGAACTGGTGTCACAAGTGCACGAGCTACTAGAATAATGCAAATAAAGGTCTAAATAAAAATAAAGTTATCTAAAAGAAATACACAACTATGATAAAGTGGAAGGGGACTTCAGAACTGCTAACGCCATGCAGCTATACCTCAAGTCTCCTGCGAATAGCTGAATCCGAGCAAATCTACTATACGCCGCTGGGACCAACTTTGGTATCTGCAGAAGAAGTGCAGAGTGTAGTATGAGTACAACCGACCCCATGTACCCAGTAAGTGTCGAGCCTAACCTCGACAAAGTAGTAATGAGGCTAAGGCAGGTCACATACATTAACCTGTACGCAATAACAATAATAACAACAATAATAGAAATAAAACAGGTATCTCTTTTCAACATTTAAAGCCAACTCGGCAGTCATAACCAATTATTATTTCAATCAGTTTCCGTTGCGCCATGCAACCCGATCCCACAATATATTCATATTCAATTCTGTTGCGGCGTGCAACCCGCTCCTCTAATATATTCACTTTCATTTCCATTGCGGCGTGCAACCCGCTCCTCCAATAATATGATTTATCAATTCTTATAAAAGAAATTACTCCAATAAATGCAACAATTAATATGAAATTATAAGACAACAAGCATACAATAATTATGATTTATTAGAAATAAGTGATGACAAGTAGCAATTAATTGTAAAAATTAAGGATGCAAATAGGCATTTTAATAATTAGTATGCTAAACGTCAAGTGGCAATTAAGTCACATAAATCAAATAAGCATGTAGCAATTATAGCATAGATTCAAGGTATGATATTGAGCAAAGAACACGAGAGAAATAATTAATATAATAATTAATTCATGATTTAAAATAATTTATGATTTTTCAAGTAATTATGCAAATAATTAATTTGACGACATATAGACACTCGTCACCTCGCATATACGTCGTTCACATGCATTTCACATAACAAATAATTTAAGGGTTCTATTCCCTCAAGTCAAGGTTAACCACGACACTTACCTCGCTTTGTAAATAAATTTCAAGATTCCAATACGCCTTTGCCTCGCGAATTTGTGTCCGAAAGCTTCAAATCTAATCACAAACAATTCAACATACTCAAGACGAATCGTAGGAACTAATTCTATATGAAATTATAAATTTTTCGGATTAAAATTCAAAATTTATTTTAAAAATCAATGGTGGGACCCATGTCTTGAATCCCGAAAAAACTCACAAAATCCGAACACCCGTTCCGATACGAGTTCAACCATACAAAAGTTATCGAATTCCGACATCAGATTGCCTTTCAACTCCTCAATTAAAGTCTTTGAAGATTTCTACCATTTTCAATCCAATCTTTACCCATTTGAACTCAACAATCTTCCCACAACCTTATTGGTACAAGCATATATAACTAATACTCTCACATCCAAGAATCACACTCACAATTACCCATCTTTACCCAAACTCAAAATTGAAGAATATGGGTTAGAACCTTACCTCTAGGGTGAAGATCTTGTGATAATTCCTTGTTGGATTTCAAATCATGAACAAGATTTTTGGATGAACAAAGCACTTGAGCTTCTTTATCTCTCTAAAACACTCTCACTTCTCTCTAAAATTATCAGATAATTGCCCCAAAATAAGCCCCAAAGCCTATTTATCAAAATGGGGTCGGGTTATGAAATAGGAAAATTAACCCTCCGAAATCGGGTCTGCGGTCGCATAATGGACCGCGGAATGGGTATGCGGGTCGCACAATGCACCGCAGAATCGGTGCCAAGAAATGGGCTTCATTGGACAGGTCTGCGACCAGTTGTGCGGTTACATAACCACTTCTGCGATCGCATAATGGTTTTGCGATCGCAGATTTGGCCGCAGACTCGCATTCCGCCAGCCTTTGATAATTTGGTCATAACGTCTTGTAAGAGTGTCCAAGTGACGAACGGTTTTAAGTGTTAGAAACTACACTCAAAGATATTTCATTTGATAGGTAGATCATCATATAGTTCCTTATATATAGGTAGATATTATCGTTCAGAATTTGGTCTTGTGCGTACTTATTTGAAACTTTAGTCTATTATGAAACTATCTAACTTAACTTAGACTTAGGCCTCTCCATAGACTGGATCACTTATAATATTCCTCGTACACTTGTTATAATATCCAATGGGTATCCATAATATTAATTGTCCTCAAATGAGAAGTTGAGTCCGCCCCCAAACACATAACATAACTTATTTCTTCTTTCACCCATTTTAATTTCCCGAATTTTTACTAACTCCCAGAATTTCCAAAATTTTGCCAGAGTTTCCTTTGTAACTGGGCCTATCCACCTGACATATAATCTTAGAAACCAATCCTAACAACACATACATAATCCAATCAATGTAACATAACATGAAAACAATACTGACAATGGCATCATAAGCAATATATTACTAGGAAAGGAACGCCATTAACATCAACTATACATGTGATACGTAACTTATAGCAGGTAAGATCTCAACATCTTCATAGAATACAGAAATAAATATTTAAATTAAAGATGACATTTTTGGGTCATCACACCAAGAGACTAGAGAAGAGCTAACCTTAGCTCATATGATGAATCTCTATTCTCCCAAGATTTTCCGCGGGGGAATGATAAACCTCTGCAAGCGTGGTCACCATGCTCTGTTGTCTAGCATGGATAATGACAATGACCATGGGTGGAAAGAACGGTTCGCTGCAGTTTCCACCAACGACATCACTCCGGCAACGACTTCATCCTTTCTGGCCGCTTGGAAACGCACTCGTAAGCTCTTTGTTTAATATTTCCTCTTACTAAATATTCTTCTATGCCGTATTGATTCTCCATCCTTCGCCTGTTTTAGCAACTTAATGGATCCCACCTGTGGTTGGAGGTTTGAACTGTTGTGGGTCGAGAAGATCTTAGATATTACGACACCCGAAACTCGCTTGTGGAAAGAACTTCCCCTAAATACGGGTAAAAGGCCAAAAATCATGATAATTCAAACTCGCATTTTTTCAATATTTCATGTGAAGAACTTGATTGATCCCTTCTAACTTGTCTATGAAATTAGGTATACCCACGGGCTCTTTTGTTGTTCCCGAGGAGGATGTCTTGGCTGATCCTGCCCTCCTTCCAGGCCGATCCTCCACGGTAGAGGAAAAGAATAAGAGGGAAAAGATCGATGCCCCCGAATCATCTCTGGTAGGGATGGTGACCTGCCCTCCTTCCGGGCCGGTCATAGACACCGTGGCGATCGATGATGATGAAGAAGCTAATGACGAATGAGCTTCTCTATATAGAAAACGACGATACTCATCATCTCAACATGATGGTCGACCTGTTGAGATAATTACACAAACCAAGGATGATGCCTCGGCACTCGGGGGGAGGGGGGGTTGATTTGGTAAATAATGTCAACTCCCATTTTTGAGCCCCAATTGTTATGCCCAGTACTGCGGGGCTGAGTATCGGGTCCCTGTCGTCTTTGGTTGGTGAGCATCCAACAACCAGCAATGCATTTGATGCAGCTGCTTCTCACTCTTCAACTCCATCAGCTTTATCTCTATCTTTACCAACACTAGCAACTACTACATTGCTTCTATCTTCATCCACTCTTCCACCAGCAACTGCTACATCATTTTCATATTCATTCAATCTTCCTCCAACAACTGCTACATCATATCTACCGACCATACCTAACCACGAAGAAAGTGTTCCTCTCCCATAGTCCCCTGTTCAGGGGAATTTGGGGCACAATTATGCTGCCCCTTCTGAAGATCCACAAAAGAGGAGGAATGTTACTCTTTCGGTCTCTACCGGATGCAACTTTCTATCCCGACCGGTGGAGCTTGCTAATTATCTGAAGCCTTTGGCTTTAGAGAAAGATTGGGAAAAGATTCAGGCACTCTCGGGAGAGTGTTTGTTGAACAACGCTATGCATAACGCCGCAGTGGTACATTCCTTTCTTTCTTTATTACTTCTTCTATTTTTGGTACGAACATATCCTGAATTTTACCCTTCTTGCTTTGTAGACCAGCTTTCTTGCTTCTGAGGGCCTTCAGAGATTGATTCGTGAAAAGGAAGAGATTACCTCCGCACGGGACCAACTTTTGGAAGGGCAGGAGGAAAATATCACTCGCCTTTCGGAATTAGAAGCCAAAGCTACTGAGGCTGTTGTATTTGAGGCTCATTTGCAGCAAAGCGAGGAAGAAATGGTAACCCTTAGCCAAGAAATATGCTCGCTGAGGGTTAGATTTAACGAAGCCAGGGCCAAATGGGCTGAAGTCCATAACGCCATTCTCGTTGCAACCGAACGCGAGAATGCCTCCACAAAAAGAGTGACCAACTTAGAGGCAGCCTTGAACTCTAAAATTAAAGATCTTGTTGCTGTGATAAGTGGGAATTTTGACTACTTATTAGCAAATTTTTGCTTTCATTTTAGTCCAAAAGCGTTTAATTGTGTTCCTGAAAATTGATGAAATATGCTTAATTGCAGGAATAGTAGAAAATGAGCCCCCAAGATGAAATCCAACTCAGGAAGGAGAAATCTGAACTCAAGGACACAAACAGGCACAAAAGCTCAGAAGTGCGGACCGCAGATTTTCATCTGCGGCCGCAGATTGTGAAGAAACTCCTATCAGAGACAAGTGCAAAGTGAGGTTCGCACATGACATGTGCGGCTGCAGAACCTGGGCAAGAGCAAAAATTCAAAGAACTTGTATCTAAAGTATTTATTGTGCGGTCGCAAAAGAACAGCTACGCGACCGCAGTCACATTTGTGCGGTCCGCAGAAGAGCAATGTGCGGCTGCACTCAGAAATGCATGGACAACAGAAAGAGAGAAGTGCAGCCGCAGTTCAGAATTATGAGGCTGCATGTTTCCATTCCTGTCAAGCTGAAGCAAAGTGCGGACCGCATATGAAATTGTGCGGCCGTAAAACCTCAGGAAGGGTATTTTTGTCTAAAAATTTCAGCACTGTATAAATAGAAGAGTTTCACTTTTTTAGGTCAAGTTTCGACATCAGCAACTACAATAGAAGTTTTGAATATTGATTTCATAATTTTAATTATCAATATGGGTTAAATTATCACTTCTTCTTCTTTTTCTTCCAGTTTAAGCATGAGTAGCTAGATTTTCACTAGGGTTGTAACCCAACCCTAGTGTGTAAACTTAATGGGTATTTGATTTATTGCTTGTTTATGGTTGGGTGTTGATTATATAGCCTAGTTCTTGATGTTATGTGAAGAATTAATGGTTGCAAACATTATTTCTTGCCTATTTGACTTGGTCTCTACTTGAGAAAGAGAGACTTAGTCTAGGAAAACTTGGCTAGCAAGAAATTGGATCAATCGAGAGATTGATAAGCCCAATTAAAGGGTTGAACCTAGAGATAGTAAAACCCGACTTGAGCTTATCATCAACTATTTTGTTCAATACCCATTTGGACTTTAGAAAGCCAAATTGGACAAAATCACTCTCTGACCGAGAGGTATTGAGTGGGTACTTGGGTGTTGATTGCTATAATACACCCCGACCAATATAACAAGCTTTAAAGTTTACAACCCATTAGGAGAACACCTAGGTTAAGGTCATATCCCTAGGCATTTTATATCATTTGAAAAACAACCAAAAGCACTTTCCTAGTTTAAATTCTTAGTTTGTAATCTTCGTTTAAATTAGACCTAGAAGCAACCCAAATTTGTGGAAGTGTAATTTGAGATAATTCAAGCTCATACACTATAATATATATTCCTAAGACCCATTCATAGCTCCCTATGAAAATTGACCCCGACTCCTTATTGGGTATTACTATTGTATCGACCGTTTTCATATCCTTAAATAGAGGAGTGAAATTGGACGAGACCATGATGCATGGGCGAAACATGCCCAGATAGAAGAGAAGTACAAGAAAACTATAGAGCATAATAGGCTCTTTAGTTCAACTGTCTGTGACCTTGATGCTAGCCTCAAATCTGTTAAATCTGCTCGGGAAAATCTTTCTGCTGAGGTAACCCAACTCAAAGAAGAACTTAAGCACCGAGCGACTTCTCTCATTGTTGAGAAAATATACGCTATGTACAGCATGAGTAGAAAAACCTTGGAAGAGGCCAAAGCTGGTGTCATTGATTTTGACGCCAAAATTACCAAGGCCCTTGAGCTTGAGTTAGCTGCTAAAAATGGACTCCCAGCGAGGTATGATGCATGTGGTCCATCTTGTTTTGGTTCCGAGTTCTCGAGAAATGAAGAAAAATTGGAGGATGATGATGCTGGAGGCCAAACTGGTGAAAATGTTGAGCCATCGGTGCATCCATCTACTTCTCCCGGGGGAGCAGACACTTCTCTTCCTCCTGGTTTTGGAGATACTGCAGTTTAGCTTCTCTTTTCTTTTTCCAATTGTGTCGTTTCGATATGTTTTTGTAAATAAAAATATCTTTTGCTCAAGTATTGTTTGAGTCTTCCTTTCGTTTGAATATTCATGCAAGTCTTTAATCTCTACATTTTCTTCCTTTTGATCAAGAATTTTGTGCAAGCTTTTCTGTTTTGCGTCTTATTATGTGAAGCCTTGGATGTATTCTCCCCGAAAGCATTTTTGATTTCGGGCATAAATTCTTCTGGAACAACTCTTTAACGTGAAGGTTTTATAAGAGAGGGCTCTCTTATGTTTACGGTGTTCTTGAAGAGGACGTCTCATGTTCATTATGGCACTAGCATTTGTAGTACTTATTTAACTTTAAAATGACAAAGTTAATTCATTGTTCTGACAAGAAACAAGATAAAAACAAAAGGATTTCATTTCATTTTATTCCTTCTATTTTCAAAAAGTACATAAGCATTTACTGTGCTGAAAATAAATTGCCATTACTTGTGGCTAACTTGTACAACTTATTTCTAAGGGACTGGCCGCGCAGTCCCCGATCACGGTGATGCAATTATGTTTCTAGTTTTTCATTTCCCAGTCGACGTGGCAGTCATTGTTATCATATCCTCATATCATCCCCCCTAGTGTTTGAATGTGAAGAGTGTGAATTGGAACACTGGAAGTCTTGTATCTTCGAAGATTCCACTAATGAATTGCTAGGTAATCCTTAACTTGGTAACACACTTTACTTCCCTTCAGAATTTATGTTATCGAGCGAAGGACTATCTAATAACCCTCAAGTGGTTTGTGCTCGCGAACGATCGGGTAACCTTTCTCAATCGCAAACTTAACTTCCCGGTGGGAATTTGCTATAGAGTAAACGATTATCTAATCATCCCCGAGTGGATCTTTCCTTGTGTTCCTTACTATTAAAGGTCTTATTGCTGATGTTCTCATAGTATGCTTTCTGTCGCTGCCTCGTTAAAATCCTTGCCATAAAAACCCAATTGGGACAAAAACTGAACGCAATGAAAAAGAGTGCAGCACATACTTTCTGACCGAATAATGTTCATCAACAATAATATCTTTTGAGGTGTGCCACGTTCCAATTGTTGGGCAACATTTTCTCCATTTTGGTTATCCAACTCGCATGAACCTTTTCCGGTGATAGATGAAACCTGGTAGGGGCCTTCCCACGTTGGACCTAGATTACCTACGTTGAACTCCCGAGTGTTTTGAGTTACTTTCCTTAGGACCAAGTATTATACCTTGAAATAATGGAGGTTGGATCTTCGATTATAATACCTCTCCATTCTCTGCTTTTGAGCGGCCATTCTTACATGCGCCAAGTCCCTGCGTTTATCCAACAAATCCAGGTTGACGAACATGGCTTCGTTGTTCGATTCTTTATCTTCTTTGAAATATCGCAAGGTGGGTCCCCTTATTTCCACCGGGATTAAAGCTTCTGCATCGTATACGAGGGAAAAAGGGGTTTCCCCTGTGCTCGACTTGGCCGTAGTTCGGTATGCCCATAGAACACCGGGTAATTCCACGGGCCAATTACCCTTAGCCGCTTCCAACCTTTTCTTGAGATTTTGAATAATCACTTTCTTCGTTGACTCCACTTGATCGTTTGCGCTTGGATAATAGGGTAAAGATGTGATCCTATTTATTTTTAAGTCTTCAAGGAACTTTGTAATTCTTGTGCCGATAAACTGTGGCCCATTATCGCATGCTATCTCTTTTGGTATTCCGAACCTGCAAATTATATTTTCCCATAAGAAATCCACCACTTCGCGTTTTCCAATCTTCTGATAAGGAACTGCTTTCACCCTCTTAGAAAAATCGTTAGTCAAAATTAAAAGAAATCTTACCTTTCCAGGAGTCGGCGGCAGTGGTCCGACGATGTCCAACCCCATTTCATGAACGACCATGGGAACATAACAGAATGTAAGGGTTCTATCGATTGATGCACCAGTGGTGCATAGCGTTGGCACTTATCACATTTTCGTTGGAAGTCTTTGGCGTCTTGTTCCATGTAGGGCCAATAATATCCTGCCCTTACCAACTTTAGCACTAAGGAATCTGCGCCCGAGTGGTTTCTGCATATCCCTTCGTGAACCTCTCTCATGACATAGTTAGCTTTGGATGCCCCTAAGCATCGGGCCAGTGGGCCTTGAAGATTTTCTATACAATTGGCCTCTCTTGAAGCTATATCACGATGCTTTGGCGCGCAACGCCCAGGATGCTTTGGGGTCTTCGAGTAGCTTCCTGTTCTCAAGATAATCGATGATTTCATTTCTCTAGTCACATACTAAATTAGTCGAATTTACCTCATAGTAATCATCTGTATCCAGCACTGAGTTCATCAGTTGTACTACTGTCCCGGACTCCGATCCCTTTATTTCCGTCGATGATCCTAGGTTTTCCAATGCATTTGCTTCCGCATTATCCTCCCTTGGGATATGAATAATTGACCACTCCCTGAATCGAGCCAATAAATTCTGAACCTTTACCGCGTATTGTTGCATACGTTTCTCTTTGGTGTCGAAGATCCCGTAGACCTGATTTACCACTAACTGTGAGTTGCATTTGATTTTGATGATCTCGGAATCAAGTCCCTTGGACAATTCCATCCCTGCAATCAAAGCTTCATACTATGCTTCATTGTTAGTTAAAGAGACCGTTCTCATGGCTTGCTTTAGGGTTTCTCCCGAAGGCGTGATTAAGACTATACCGAGCCCAAACCCTTTTACGTTGGAAGCTTCGTCCGTAAATAAGGCCTAAACCCCTGATGTCGATTCTGACACCATTACTGCCTTCTTGATTACAAGAGGCAATAATCCTGGACTGAAATCGGCAACGAAGTCAGCCAAGACTTACAACTTAATTGCAGTCCTTGGTTTATATTCTATGTCGAATTCACTCATTTCGACGACCTATTTGACCAATCTACCAGAGAGCTCGGGTTTGTGAAGGATGTTCTGCAAAGGAAAAGTAGTCACTACGGCTATCGAGTGGCATTGGAAGTAGGGCCTCAACTTTCTAGCGGCAATTACGAGAGCTAAGGCTAGTTTCTCCAAATGTGGGTAGCGAGTTTCTGCTCCCGTTAAAATTTTACTAACATAATAAATGGGAGATTGCGTATTTTCATCCTCTTGGACTAAAACTGCACTTACTGCTACTTCCGAGACCGCGATATAAACTAGCAACGTTTCACCTTCTTTTGGTTTTGAAAGCAATGAAGGGATTGACAAGTACTTCTTTAAATCCTTCAAAGCCTGCTAGCACTCTGGGGTCCATTCGAAATTATTTTTCTTTTTTAGCAAAAGCGAAGAAACGATGACACTTTTCTGATGACCGGGAAATGAACCTGCTCAAAGCTGCCAATCTCCCCGTAAGCCTTTGGACTTCCTTCACGTTTGATAGTTGGTCCGGGGTGTCATTTTTGGCCTTGATCTTATCGGGGTTTACCTAAATTCCCCTTTGTGATACCGGAAATCCTATAAACTTACCAGAGCTGACCCCGAACGCGCATTTCTCAGGATTAAGTTTCTTATTATGCTTCCTTAGGATGTCGAAAGTTTCTTTCAAATGTTTAAGATGATCACCTGTATTTAAAGACTTAACGAGCATATCGCCTATATAAACTTTCATAGTTTTTCCTATTTATTTTTCAAACATCTTGTGCATGAGCCGTTGATAACTGGCTCCGACATTTTTCAACCCAAAGGGTATCACATTGTAGCAATATGTACCGAAATTCATTATAAATGAAGTCTTTTTCTGATCCTCCGGGTTCATATTAATTTGGTTGTACCCGAAATAAGCATCGAGGAAACTCATTAGCTCGTGCCCGACCATGGCATCAATCATTTGATCGATGTTTGGCAGTGGGAACGAGTCTTTCGGGCACGCCTTATTAAAATCTTTATAATCTACGCACATGCAAAACATATTGTTCTTCTTAGGAACTACTACTACATTGGATAACCAGTCTGGATATCTTACCTCTCGGATCAAACCGATATTAAGTAATCGAGTTACCTCTTCTTTGACCAATTTATTCCTGGCTTCGGCAATCAGGCGTTTCTTTTGTCTTATCGGAGGTATGTTGGGATCCAACCTTAACTTGTGTACGGCTACCTCTGTTGGGATGCCTGTCATATACTCATGCGACCATGCAAAACAGTCGGTGTTAGATTTAAGGAATTTAATAAAGTCAGACTTGAGCTCCAGGTGCAGTTCTGTCCCCAAGTGGAATTTCCTTTCTAGGAATTCTTCGAACAATGCAACTTGCTCCAGCTCTTCCACTGTGGATTTCGTTGCATCCGTCTCTTTTGGAACTTGGAAATATCTCGGCACCTGATAATATTCTGACGCCTCTGCCCCCGGGCTAACTTCATCTAGTTCGGGAATAAGTGTTGGTCCCTGTAATTGCTATGCCACATGTTCCCTTCCTTTGCTACTAGAGATCGAAATTGCATTCATCTCCCTTGCCGCCAGTTGATCACCCCTTATCTGCTTAATTCCTTCGAGCATTGGAAACTTCAGGAATTGATGATATGTTAACGGTACAACTTTTATCTTGTGCAACCATGGCCTTCCCAGAATGATGTTGTATCCCATATCACCATCTACCACTTCGAAAAGAATTGTTTCCATAAGACATTCGTGAGTAATAAAATTTCTCCCCAGGTTGTCACGCTTGCGAGGTTAAATCCGGCGAGGAGCTTTGTGGCCGGAATAAGGCTTTGGTGAGTCTAGCTTGCTCCAATACTCTCTATTGTATGATATTATCTGAACTTCCTGGATCCACTAGAACACGTTTACTTTTAAAATCTAGCACATTTAAGGAAATTACTAGTGCATCGTTATGTGGTAGCAGCAATCCGTCTGTGTCTTCCTTCGTAAAAGTGATATTGTCTTCCTAATCCTTTTGCTCTGGGTTATTGATAGTTTCGTCTTCTTTACTGCTGAAAAGGTGACCCCTTTAATCTCATTCCCTCCGAAGATCATGTTGATTATTTTGCACGGTGGATCATATTCTGCCTTCAAGGGCTCTGTATTGTCCCGGTTACGACCATAATTATTCTTATCTCGGTCACTCATGAATTCTCCGAGGTGACCATTCTTTAATAATGTTGCCACTTCTTCCCGGAGGTGTCGACAGTCCCCTGTCCAGTGGCCATTCGTCATGTGGTATTCACATCACAAGTTGGGATCCCTCTGGCTGGGACAAGATCTCATCAGTTTCGAGAACCGTGCTTCTTTGATGTTTCTCATGTTTGACACCAATTCCACTATACTTACGTTGAAGTTGTATTCCGATAACTTGGGGTAAGAAAGATCTCGTGATCCCGACGCTTCTTTATCCTATAGTAATCGATTGTTCTGACCGCGATCAGTCCTCGTGTCAACGGCGAACCTGTCCTCTGTCCGGAAACCTCTGCTACGACCTTCGGTCAGTTCGTAGGGCAAACACCAGCACATCAAAATTTGTGTCTGTCTCATAATCATACTTTGAATTTTCCATGTTCCTTTCTCGTCCTTTGGTTGATGATGGAAAACCAACCTGATCATCTTCGATCCTTATTTTTGATTCGTACTAGTTGTGGCACATCCACCTAGGTCGTTGCTTGAAACACTAGCAGGCTTTCCTTTAATTTTCGGGAAGCGTCTGAACTCCTTGGATTCAATCCCTTGGTGAATGTTTCAGCCATCCATTCATCCGGGACAGCCGGGAGCAACATTCTCTCCTTCTAGAATCGGGTAACAAACTCTCATAGTAGCTCGGACTCTCCTTGAGCAATCCTGAATATGTCGGCCTTTAAGAACTGTACTTTTCTGGCCCCGGCATGAGCCTTTATGAAAGTATCCGCGAGCATTTCAAAGGAGTCTATGGAATGCTCGGGTAATATTGAATACCACATAAAGGCTCCCCTAGTAAGGGTTTCTCCAAATTGTTTTAGCAACATAGATTCAATTTCGCGAGGAGCTAAATCATTTCCCTTCACTGTCGTTGTGTAGGTGGTAATATGCTCCTGGGGGGTCTGAAGTTTCGTCATACTTTCGCACTTGAGGCATATTGAATCGCTTCGGGATTAACTCTGGAGTTGTACTTGGCTTGTATGGAAATTGAGTATACTTTTTTGAGTCCGGACCTTTCAGCACAGGTGGCGCGCCCGGGATATGGTCCATGCAGGCATTCATTTCCCTCATAAACCGTAAAAGTTCATTCTTGAAAGGATAGTTCTCGTTATTGAGGTCGGATCCGCTCCTTCCTGCCCCATCGGAGCCAACTTCACCCCTGGGAGTGTTGTTGTCGACCCTCTACATTGTTTGATTCGCGGGCGCCTCGGGAGGAATCAGATCTCGTATATTTGCATTATTCGAAGCCCCTAAAAGCGCCAGTTTCAACTCCGTCATAACCTTATCCTGTCGTGTGAGGTGGCCTAGAATGATAGCTTGTTGCTCTTGCAAGACCCTTACCGCGTCAATGACATATTCCTCATCAGCATCATCGGGAGTTATCTTCCGAACATATCGAGGATATTACCTGTCATGCACTGGTGTGGCGACATTCCCCTCATTGTGGGTGTCACTGATTGAGTCCTCGAAATGAGGTTGATCCCCTCAAATCTCGGGGTTGTGCGTGTTTTTAAAAGTGTTATCTGCCATTTCTTATGAATTTTTCTAAGACAAAATAATCAAAACATGTTAGTAAAAAAGGCAAGGATTAATTTAATAGTACGACTGTCTATGCCCCATGGTGGGCGCCAAATTGTTTACATGTAAAATGGTACAGTTGAATTTATACGTGGATTCTAGACAAGTGAATTAATTTGATCCTGAAATAATAAAATAATCGAAGAATTATGCAATACTTAGCCTTAGGATGTAGCCGAAACAGCAGAAGCAACAGTTCCGGGAACATGGTTTTCGGGCACAACAACCTTGAAATCAAAAAGTAAGAAGATAAGATTGTATTAAGCTTTGTATAGAATGTAGCATAAGTTTGCCAGAAAATTACTGTCCCTTACACTGATAACCGAGCTCACAATTTATAGCTATGTCCAGGGAAGGAAGTCCTAGGATCGTGCCCTTCTTTAATGTCAATTATGAGGGTCATTGATGAAGATGTAACGGTGAATATAAATGCCAAATTTCCTGTAACGGGTAATCGCTCTTAATGCCACAGAATATTCTTTATTAAATATTGTCGGGCGAAGAGTATTTATCACATCTTTATGAGCGTTATTCTTTCCGGTGATAAACGTATCCTTTTTTTGGACGACCATGTGTCATAACATATTTTACCCTATACAACCATATTATCCATTTAGAAAATGGATAACCAATAGATAATTAATGGGTTTAAATTTTACATTTGTAAAGACTCAAATTGGGTTCCTCAAGTTTGGGAGACTAGAAATTCTTCCAAAAGTAATCATATTCAATAAGCCATGGATAATATGGATATCCATATTATCTGTTGGTTAACCCATTTTTTATTCGTATGAAATATGGGTCGAATATGATAATTTATCTATTTTTGCATTACCCGTTTTCGACTCGTCCCATATCCTACCCGCCCGTTTGCCTCCCCCTATCCGTGATCACAACATTAGTTCAATCATTTATTCAATCAAGCAACAAACCATAATAATCACCAGTTTTCTTAATTTCCTAATTTTTCTAGGTGTGTTATTCTAGTTAACATGGCGAATTCTTCAGGGGGAAAATACAGATTGCTGATTGTAGAAGTAAAATCTGCTCTATTTGTTGACAAAAAGATTAATGGCAGATGCTACGTGAAAGTTTCAACACGTACATAAAGACAACCAACTCAAACAAGTAAGATTAATATCAGGACCGAGCAATGGAAATTAAAATTTGTGTTTGTCGTTCCATCCAACTCAATTTCTCATCACCAAACGCTTTAGTAGGTGTTGCTGAATACCAATTGGATACAAAAGGCGAAGGCGTTCCAATTTTATCGAATGTCCCTGAAGGAATCATGAAGGAGATCAATATGCTGCTTCTGCTAATGAGTTTAAGGATTAGACATATCTTAAGATACGGAATAGTAGAGATATCATCAAGGGGAAGTTGGATGTAGAGAATCGTATTGGGAAAAAATGCATTGGTCACATTAATTGGAAACGTTTTGGCATGAAATATGAAGACTTTATGATGGACGAAATTACAAATGGCAGTTTCGGTGGATGTGTTTATTGAATATTACTTAGCTTAGTACATCAATTCCTTTTTAAAATGTTTCAGTACGTAGTCGAATTTACAAGTAAATAGCTAGGCAAGTCCATTATTATTTATAATCGAGAATCACACATCCATGTTTTTCGCTGCCAACTGATGCATTGGAACGAACTCCGATTCCAATGGAACAGTAACCAAAATACTCAACTATATTAATAAAGCTGGAGTTCAATTATAATATCTGAAAGTAAATGCAATGACCCAATTGGCTAAAGTGCAAACGAAAATGCAGAAATGATGAAAGTAACAATTACAGATAGATAGACTGAAGAAGAAGATGAGAGGATAGACCGAAGAAGGAGATGAGATGCCACAAGAAACGGGGATGAGAAACAGAGAGTTGCCTTGGCACATAATTCACAATAGCCTACTGATAGCGATACCCCATACTATTTAACGACGCTCTCAACTTGGATCCCAGATTAACCTTTGTGAAAATCTGGCCCAATTGCTTCTTCTCGGCCCAATGTCTATTTGTATGACATCTTTGTTGGTGTCCATATTGGGTTGGGGCCGATTTATAACAATACTCCCGGCCTCAATAAGAATCTTGTCCTCAAGGTTTGAATGGATCAACATTGATATCATAATAGCGAGCTTGGCGAGGCTTGAATGTGTGTCACGGGCAACAAGAAGAAGAACAAATGCCACCACTCTTAAAATTGCCTCCTGCTCTTTCTTGCTAAGACCAATAATTTTCATAGTCATCCTTGTCTCAAAAATATCCCAACCATCACGAACAGCTAGGAGTTCATAGAATTTAAAATGATTGAGATGGTGAAATAATTCTGGATCCCCCAAATGACACCTTTTGATCTTCTCCTTGGTTGCTACACCAGTTGTCCTTCTATTTCGGACAAACTGAATCTCCACAATTTTACTTTGATGGCTTGAGTTGGTATTTCTAATTGTTTTGGAACTACCAAATGCGTCAAGAACTGGATATGACTCCAAAACTAGTTGTTCCACAACCCGCCTTTTAATGGTTCTATGACCACAAAAATGGGCAAGATAGCGCATAAACGCCATAGCAGTTTCAGTCTTACCGGTGCCATTTACATCACTAACCAAGACAATATTGCTTTTACCCACAATGATCATTAATGTCCTGTTATTAACACCAAAACTAGCAATTGAAGATGTGGTCACAAATTCAGCCTCTGTACAAGTATGCATAGCAAGATCTATAACTATGATTTCTTGTGCCCCATCCTTAACATGTTCAGACCCGTCGAAGCTAGAATTATTTGCCTTGAAGAACTGATAAACAGTTTTTGAAGCTCGCTCTCCACTAAATCTCTCCATTGCACCTGGTATCAACCAATTATAGCCATTATCTTTTCGATTTACTGTGGAACTCTTGAGCATTATCACATTGAGTTCAGTTATAACCTGTCCCGCAATCCCATACTTGTTCAAGAGCATACCATAAATTAACACATCACCTAAGCCATGATATAATCTATGGCGTGCAACCAACACCCTGTATAGCTCGAAGCTTCACTTTAGATTCACTACTTAATTCAAAAACTTTCCACTCTTGTAACATGGCAGCAAGTGCGGCTACTATAGTTAAGTCTTTCATTAGTCTAAAGAGAAGTTGCTCGCTCGTTGCACGAAGGCAAGTATTAACCCCACCAGGATCAAAGACATTATATAAAGAAGTAGATATTGTTTTATGAACTAGAGCATTTTCTTTTACTGGAAGGCCATACTCAGACTCCATAAATTTTTTATCAAGATGTAGATCCTCAATATTCTCAGGTAACCGAAAACATATATCAAGATACATGGCATTAAAGACCGCAACACCGAATTCAACTCTATCTAACTGCTCCCAATCAGACAATTTTGCAAGTAAATAACTCCATCTTTTTTCCAATTGCGTCAAATGGTGTATGTGCCTCCACGTTCTCTGTAGAATCTGTTAAAGCCATGAACTCGGAACTTACTCCCCGATCCCATACACAAAGATGTGATGCAGTTATGCAAATGGTTATAATAAATATATTTGCACCAAGATCCAATGAAAATTGACTCAAAATATGTTGATCAGTGAATCTCCCAATAGATTTTCCATTTTCAGCTGCAAAAAGTACTTCAACCAAATGCATTGCACTTGTAGAACTGGCGCTCTCATTCATCAAAAATAATAGTGCAAAATATCGATCAGCAATAATTGCAGGTTCCATGAAAAAGCTAGCAAGATACACGTCCTCAAGGGTACCAAATCAGTTTGCCATTTAGGATTGCCACCACTATCAAGAGAGTTAGCATCTACATAACTCGTTGGCATATCACGTTCAAGATGTTTATTTGGCACTGTAGATTCTCGTCCATCAAAAGGAACTAGGAGTGATACCCGAGTTGCACTTGGCCTTATCTCCCAGAATGAAATACTATGGGAACTTTCATTGAGCACCTCATCTTCCTCTGATGTTGCGTCTATTAAGTCAGATCCGCTTGTGTTATTAAGGACTTTGGCATTTGATCCCTGTAACGACCCGACTTGTCGTTTCAAGAATTTAAGTCCCGTTCTGTGGCATAAGGCCCTGAGCAGTTTCGTATTACGTGTATTGACTTGCGTGGGTGGTTGAATTCAGTTATCGGATGATTCAGAGTGATTTGGGACACTTGGTCCCTAACACGAAAGCTTAAGTCTTAGGATTTTGACTGTAGTCGGAACTGTGTGAAGACGATTCCGGAATGGAGTTCCGTCCATTCCGTTAGCTCTGTTGGGTGATTTTAGACTTAGGAGCATGTCCGTACTGTGAATCTGAGGTCTGTAGCTGATTTAGGCTTAAAATGGTGAAAGTCGAATTTTTGGAGATTTGGACCGGAAGTGGATTTTTTGATATCGGGGTCGAAATCCGATTCCGGAAGTTGGAGTAGGTCCGTAATGTCAATTATGACTTGTGTGCAAAATTTGAGTACAATCGGACATGATTTGATAGGTTTCGGCATCGATTGTAGAAGTTGAAGTTTCAAAGTTCATTAAGTTTGAATTGGGGTGCGATTCATGATTTCGATATTGTTTGATATGATTTGAGGTCTCGAACAAGTTTGGGTTATGTTATGAGACTGGTTGGTATGATTGGACCGGGTCCCAGGGGCCTCAGGTATGTTTCGGATGGGCTATGGGACATTTTCATCTATTTTTAAACTGCTGAATCTGTCATCTGGTTTCCTTCATCGCGATCGCATCATCTCCTTCGCGTTCGCGAAGTGTTATTGAGTAGGAGGAATTATTTGTTCTATGCATTCGCGAGCCTCCATCCGCGATCGCGAACGTCTGCTTTTCCCTTCTTCGCGTTCGCAGCTTCACATTCGCGTTCGCGTATTAGAAACTGTGAGCTGGGGACTGGTGATCATTTCCTCTACGCGTTCGCATTCTTCTGTTTGCGAACGCGTATGTATGCCTTTCCCTCTTTCGCGTTCGCCTGCTTCTTTACGCGTTCGCGTAGCTCAGCTCGTGGGCACCAGATTTTCCTTCTTCGCGATCACACAACTCTGTCCGCGATCGCGTAACACCTTTTGGGCAGTAGCCACTTTCCTTTTATGCGATCGCATTCGTTCTTCCGCGATCGCGATGCTTTGACGCCTGGGCAGAATTAAAAATCCCAAAAATGGGGGTTTGAGTTCATAACTCAAAATCAAATTCGGAGCTCGGTAGAAGGTGATTTTTGGAGAGATTCTTGAGTGGGTGTTTGGGGTAAGTGATTCTTATCCAATTTTAATTAATTTTCATGATTATGTCTTTGAATCCAACATTTAATCCAGATTTAATGGAGGAAAAATCAAGATTTTTGTAAAAGCTTCCAAAAACGAAAATTTAAGATTTAGAAGTCGAGTTGTTATTAGAATTCGATAAAATTGGTATGGTTGAACTCGTATCAGAATGAGTGTTCGGATTTCATGAAAATTATGTCGGGTTCCGAGAGGCGGGTCCCCCGTTGACTTTTGTTGACTTTTTGAAATAAATTTTTAAGTCGATGTATTATTATCCGGAATTATTTTCGACAAATTTTAATGGAGTTATATAACTAATTTGGATAGATTTGAGCTGTCGAGAGGTCAATTCAAGCAAGAAGATTATTTTGGAATATCGGCCTAACTTCAAAAAGGTAAGTGTCTTGCTTAACCTCGAGTGGGGGAATTACCCCTTAGACATTGAGTCTTTTGTGCCATTTGTGAAATATGAAAAGCCGTGTACGCGAGGTGACGAGTACGTACTCGGGCTTATACGTACAAAATTCATTGAATTAAAGTCTTAGGCATTATTGTATAATAAATTGGGAAATGGTGAAAAATTATTAAATCATCTGTTTGCCATGCCTAAATCCTTATTGTTGAATTTATTTTTATATGATAATTTGATGTGATTGTTATTTGAAATATTTATGAAATTTCGTGAGTATTGTTGGTTTAATATTTCTTGGAAATTAATGCCAATATGAATTTTCTTATGCAAATAATTAATTTAAGCGAGCTTAAGAATAAGTATTAATATAATTATCTAAATTTGCATTAATGAAGGTTTTGCTTTATGCTGAGTAATTTCTATCTCTATTGATTGTTTTTGGGTGTTATATACATTGTGTGGAGCCTTGGGCTATTTGTTGTGAAATTAATTGATTTTTGTTATATCTTTGGAATTTGGTTGTGGCCATTGGGTAAATTGTGATATAAATTGATTTTATTATGTTGCCGTGTTAATTTTCCATGTAAATTGTTGTGTTGTGTGAGTTATTATTTTGGGAAGATAAGGGTGGCATTTCACCGTTGATATTATGTGGGTATAAGGGTGGCATTTCACTATTGTTGTGTTTGCTGGAATATTGTCTAGGCGGAGTGATAAGGGTGGCTATAGGAGCGATAAGGGTGGCAATAGGAGCGATAAAGGTGGCTATTGATATTGTTTGGGCGGAGCGATAAGGGTGGCTATAGGAGTGATAAGGGTGGCAACAGGAGCGATAAGGGTGGCTATTATCAGGGATGATATGTGATGATGTGTGGTTGTGGTGTTGATGATTTTTATGTGATGTTGTGATTTTTCTTGTGTTTATTTTTATGCCTTGTGCAATTGGTCTTGTTGATAGTAAATTGATAACAATTTATTTTATGTTGAAATTGAGAGCATGTGGCTATTGTCAGGCGGATTATAAAATAAAATATGGGCACGAGGTGCCGTGAGTAAATAATGAGGATATTTGGCACGTGAATTGTCCGTGCAGTTGTGATATGAAATGTGGGCACGAGGTGCTTTGATGAAATGATAATGATAATTGCCACGTGAATTGTCCGTGCAGCTGTGATATGAAATGAGGGCACGAGGTGCCGGAGAAATATGATAATTTAATTATGGGCACGAGGTGCCGTGGATATATGAAAATGGGTTGAGACCCGTATTGTTATGATTATGAAATGAGGTGTCACATGGTGACTTTTTAATTGAAAGAATTATATTCAAAATATTTATTTGGAAGGATTTTTACTTTAAAAGTATTATATGAAAGAATTGTATTTGAAAGATATTTATTTGAGGAAATTATATTTGAAAAATAATTATTTGAGAAAATTATATTTAAAAGAGAGTTATCTGGAAGAATTATATGTGAAAGACATTTATTAGAAGGACTTGATTTAATTGGGTGTAATTGTGTTTATTAACTGTTGAGTGATATAAATGGTACTTGTTGTCTGTTGTGCATATCACTGGTTGTTTTATCCTGCCCTTATTATTATTTATTTCCTATTATTTTGTATATTATATTGCACAGGTTATTAGACTAGTGAGTGTCTTGACTGTACCTCGTCTCTACTCCATTGAGGTTAGTCTTGATACTTATTGTGTACCGACCGTGGCGTACTCATACTACATTTCTGTACATTTTTGTGCAGAGCCAGGTGTTGAAGATAACGGACTTGAGCAGAGATAAAGCGGGATCGTAAGGATTCAAGGTAGAGCTGCTTGGTCGTCGCAGTCCCTTGGAGTCTTTTCATTTCATTGTATTGTTAATTTGTAATCAAACGGTATTGTATATTCGGTTCTCGTGATCATTCCATGTATTCAGTTAGAGTTCGTGACTCAGTACTACCAGTCTTGGGAGATTGTGTATTCATATTTATTCCGCTGTTAGTTTTTAATTACTTATTTAATTAAAAAAAATGGCTTTAAAATGCAATTGAAAACGGCTTACCTAGTCTTAGAGATTAGGTGCCAGCACGACGCATGTGGTGGGATTTTGGGTCGTGACAATCCCTCAATAATAAGCACCTCGGAGTTACTGCTTTGATGCGGCATTTTGTTGAATATGTGGTCTTCTATTTCTGTATAATAGTCCTTGATTGCATAGTTAGACTTGACTAAGTTTTCCCTATCGCCCGAGCTTTCCTCGAACACCTCATCTGTGAAAGTTGCTGAAAGTTTTCCATCAATTAAACAAGTATTAGGATCATGACTTTCTGGGCTCACAACTGTAACTATCCTTTCAACGAACAAATGGTCTGCATTTGAAGTTTCATCTTCCAAAGCAGATTGGCACCCGTATGAGTTGGGGATATGGCAATCTAGAAAGGAAGACACCTGGGCCTCTGGTGGGACTACTGGCGGATCCAGGATTTAAATTCTATGAGTTTAATTTTAAGGTTTTTAACATTGAACCCATTATATTTTTAAAGTTATGGGTTCATATCTACTATTTTTGCAATTTTAATAAATTTTTACATAAAAATTTTTACTCCGCGTCGAAAGTTATGGGTTCAATTGAACCCGTAGTCAGTACACTGCATCCGCCGCCTCTGACTGTTGCATAACCAATTCGTTTGAACAGGCATGTGAAGGTTTGTCCATACGCCTCATCAAAGCACTGAAGTTGTGATTACGAAAATGTAGAAATAGTTTTTCCTTAAAATGCTTCCAATCTTTGAATTGCTTATTACGAAATAGCCAATCGAACCAAGCGAGGTCATTATCTTCAAGGTAGAAGTAAGAAAGAGGCAGCCAGTCCTTCTCGGAGAAGCCAAGGTATGTGAAGTAGCACTCAGCCTGAAGAACCCAGCTCGCTAGGTTATCGCCACTGAATAGTTCGAGCACCACCGTTGCCATGGAGTACTCTCAATGAAAGCACCAATGGAACGAACTCCGATTCCAATGGAACAGTAACCAAAATAATCAACTATATTAATAAACCTGGAGTTCAATTACAATATCTGAAAGTAAATTCAACGACTCAATAGGCTAAAGTACAAACAGAAATGCAGAAATGATGAATGTATCAACTACAAATAGATAGACTGAAGAAGGAGATGAGATGCCACAAGAAATGGGGATGAGAAATAGGAGTTGACTTTGCACATAATTCACAATAGTCTACTGATAGCGATACCCCATACTATTTAACTACGCCCTCAACCTGGATCCCAAATTAATTTTTGTGAAAATTTGGCCCAGTTGCTTCTTCTCGGCCCAATGTCTATTTGTGTGACATCTTTGTTGGTGTCCATATTGGGTTTGGGCCGATTCATAACATGCATCAACTTGCTTTTAATAGAGAAATTTGCATAAGCAAAACTGTGTTATTTTTATGTTATTTTAAGAGAACAATGAATTAACTTAAGGAAATGCCAATCCAAGAAACCCATGATATTTCGTAGCTAGCTAGAAAATAAATTTCCTTTCACTTTTCGTGTGATTAATATAGCTACAATACCTCCGTCCAAAATATTACGTGATTCATGCATTTTGCTAAAAACGAGATCACATTACAATTTAAATAAAAATATGTTTGCCTTTTTCTTCTTGTTTTACATTTACTAAAACTTGCCATCCATGTGATTGACAAAAGAGGGTTGTTCACGTAGGAAGCACTCTCTAACTCCAACTTTAATTTGGGGTTGCAGTTCGAATCACTAAAGAAGCAAAGGGGTAAAAAAACATGTATGTGATCTCCGGCTAACTATGATACTAATTGGATCTTTGATTCAGATGAGATAAAATTCGCTAGTGACTATATGCTCACCTTTGGTATGGCTGTTGGCTCTAATACCATGATAAAGATATGGACCTTCAACATAACTCCAAAATCTAACTCAAGAAGTGAGGATTGTCCAAAGTTCATATAAAGAGATAAACATGCCTCACACCCACCGATGTGGGATCTTAGAGATAGAATTTGTATTGATTCGCTATTCTCTCATTATTAGTAGGTAAAGTGATTCTCTCGAATCCATTAAAATAGGGAGAGGTTCCATTCTGACCCACTAGTGATAAGAATTTTTATCGATGCTGAAGATAACTTGCTTACCATTTTAAGTTCTTTCTGAATTAGAGGTTCAAAAACAATTAAAGAAAAAATATTGATCTCTTTTTCGGTGTAACAATACATACTTCCTATAAACAGTAAAACTATATCGCTCTGCTTTCTTACTTGGCGTAATGGCTTCTTGACCACTTAAACTTGTAGGATTTTTAAAAGCCGGTATATAAAATTTAAACTTTCGCATTTGAACACTCAAACTCATTATTCCCTTAACTAATAAACGCATCTGACCATTGAGCCTACGCGCGTATATTACACATACACAGACGTGTCCATCCAGTCAGCAAATGACCAATGATTTATTACACGTCAAGGGCGCGAAAACAAAACCCAACTAATCGGGGTCCCCCCTCTTTTATTCCATAGACCGAACAAAAGACACTCATTTTACCTCTCTCTAACCAAACCCTCCCCTGTTAAACCTAAGTTAGTAATGTGCTGAAAGATCAGTCACCCCCATCTAAAATTGATCATAATCATTCACCCATTATCTTATTTTGGTTAATTATCTTTTAATCTCGTTCTGATCAAAATTCGTTTGGTTCGTGTTTTCGATTCTAGTGACGTTATAGGATCTGAAGGTTAGTTTGTTTCTTTTGATGTTGTTTTCTCTTGTCATATGTTTTCTTATAAAATAATGTGTGATAGTCAACTATATTTTGTCTGCATGCAAAAATTATTTATTATTCTGGATTTTAAATTAGGATTTTTGGGGAAGGCCAAGAGCTGCTGGATTTCGAGGAAGACCAATAACTGTTGGATTTGGTATCTTGTTTAGTGATTCAGGGACAATGATAGAAAGGGTAAGTGATTTGGATTTGGAGTTTTATTTAGAGATTAGTAGTTTGAGTGCTAATTTGACTTTCTATGCAGTGTGGGTCAAGAGATAGGGTACTTTCTGGTCCTACAAAAATAGTGGATACTGGGCAGACTAATATTGATCTTGGATACAGTGCACCTGGACTAAGGTGGCAAGGAAGAAATGCAATAACACAAAGGCAACTTCAACAACAATTGAGGAGAAGACAAACTCAAGCAAGCCTTGACCAATCTCAAGTCCATTCCCCAACTCAACCAAGCCGGTCTTTATGTCCCAACTTGAGCCAATCTCAGCAAAATATCAACCACTCTAAACTATAATGATATTATGAATGTTTGTTTTTGTGATAACTTAAGTCTGTTAGTTTCATAACTTAATTTGTAGGTTAACTATAGATATTTAAGTATGGCTTCTATTTTGGCACAATGTTTAAACTGTTTCTGTTATTAGACAACTTTCAGTAGCTAATTTTGTCAACCAAGAAGGCTTATCGAACTTGGTTATTTATATATGTCCGCTTGTTTATATCAAACATTACTTTTTATTCCACAAAAATGCATCATACATTTTGTCATTTTCATTGTACATAGGGTTATGAAGAAAATTACAATGATTAGTGCTAACTAGACTAAGAAGGAAATTACAATCATTAGTGTTAATACAACAACTGAAGTTATATCTTCACCCTCTTCCTACGTTGTAGTCAATCTCTCTCTCTCTCTCTCTCTCTCTCTCTCTCTCTCTCTCTCTCTCTCTCATTCTTGATAATAGCCCCGAAATCACTTGTTTGTAGTAATCTGGAAGAGGTAGGTCAAACCACCTAAAAAAAAATTACAAAAATTATTTCGACCATAATTTTAGCACCCATAAAACCTTCTTCCTGGATTTGTTGGCTTCCAGGTGATACAAAACTTAGCTTCAACTCCACAATGACAAAATATAGAACTTTGCATCATTTTCACGGTCTGAAAAAAGAAAAAGAAAAATAAACGGAGCTTCAGATTTTAGAAAAATGGAGGAATGGAGCTTCAGATTCTATATAATTGAGGAATAATGTATTTTACAAGGAATGAATAAAAACCCACTTAAATACAACTCATTTTGGACCGTTTGACATTGGGAAGAGGGCTTTCACGCTCCTATGTGTCGTGTTCCTCACGCAGTAGGCTGATTAGGACCAACTGATGCCACATGGGCATGATCAATAACAAATGTGTTTATTAATTAAGAAAATAATGAGTTCGACTGATCAAATAAAAAAATTTAAAATTCATATATCGACTTTCAAATGACCTGCAAATTTAAGTGGCCGGGCAACTATTCCGCCTACTTACTTCTGGTCATTATAACAATCGTATCAAATCAATTCATGAAATAAGCCCAAGGAAGCAAAATCCATGTTTAAGACGTCGCTTGTATCAACCCGTGAGTCAATATTTTGATTTGATCTTTAAAGTCTTTACTTTTACTCACACAAAAATAGTACGTAGTACAAAAAGTTATTTTATTGAAGTCAAAGGCTAGGATGCTGTTGACTCAAAGAATGAAAAATCAGCCAAGAATTTCAACTGGACCCCACGGCCCTCTGTCAGGTTGTCTTTCAATAAATCCAATTCATTTTGCCTATGTTTTCTACTTTTCTTTGCCCAAGTCAGACGTGCTAATTACATGTGTGAGAAATAAACTTTCCTAATAATTTGATTCAGATAAAATTATCATTTAGTTTTGTTTCTTAAACATTCTCCGGAAAAAAGATTAATACAGCCAAGGGCTGGTTGCGAACACGAAAAAAGTCAGTATTTCTTTAAATAGATCTTGTTTGTTAAATCTGATTTTATGTTTTTTGCTCTACGAAGATAATTAAGTTTTGTGGCAATAATAAAGATTTAAGATTAAATTTAAAATAGTGACAACTGACGCGCATACATTTATATATTCGAGTAATGTTTTTCTAATATTTCATTCCCATTTTTTAAATTTGTTTTTTACAAACCAATGTTATAGTTTCTCGAAAAGAAATCATCCACCAAAATGAAGAACTATTTTTAGATAACGCGAATGTTGGAACAAAGAACTAAAATAATACATTTTTGGACTCAAAGAACAAAAATATGTGAAAAAAATATACAGTGACCAAAATATATATAGCGTCGTTTTAAAAGATGCTATACCTTAACGGCCGTTTGGCCAGTTAGGTATAGTGTCTTTTAAAACGACGTTATATATATTTTGGTTTAAGCGAGAACTATAGCGTCTTTTGTTAAGGCGCTATATATACCGTTTGGCCAGTTAGGTATAACGTCTTTTAAAACGACGTTATATATATTTTGGTTTAAGCGAGAACTATAGCGTCTTTTGTTAAGACGCTATTTATATAGCGTCTTAACAAAAGACGCTATACATATAAATATACATCGTCTCCTTCCCTTCCCCAAAACAGAATCGTCGAGCCTCCCCCCCAAAATTATAAAATCTTAAAAAAATCCAAATATCCTCCATTTTTAATCCAAAAACGATTGTGTGGAGCCCACCCGTCCCACAAAAAGTAAAGATTCTCGGTCCCACGTGCTAGCTAAGGCGTTATCTCGGACATTGTTGCTTGTTTCGGCTCCAAATCACAAAATCTTGGACTTTCTAAAAATCTTAAATCGAGGTATTCCGACTTAGTTTTGGTTCAAACTTGTATAAAAAATGCATATTAGTTATTTTTTATGTGCTCTATGTTATTTTGTGATTGTTTTGCGATTTAACTAATTTGTTGTTTTTTATCCGGACTATAGTTTTAGTGTGCTAAAATAATTCGTAAAATAAAGAAATTGTTATTAGTTGTTAAAAAAATATTAATTAGTTACTTTTTATTGTGGTATATGTATTTTTGTGATTGTTTTGTGTTTAAATTGATTTGTTATTTTTATCCGGTTTAGATTATTTATTTGCTAAAAAATTTGTAAACTAGATAAATTGTTACTTTAGTTCCCTGTAGTGGTATCTTGTGATCTAATGTAGTGCTCGTATTTATAATGTAGTGACCTTTTAGCGTAGTAAAACGTAGCGCCCTTTAGCGTAGTATCCTTGTAGTTATAGAAATTAATCATTTAAGTATCTCTTATTCCCAAAAATACGTCAAAAAGCTGACATTTCAAATATAAACTATCTCCAATTATAGTCAACAAACGTAAGAACATAAGAATTCAGGATGTATTTGTGCTTCTGGTATTCCCCGACTCTACTCAAGCTTACATTCAACAACAGTCTCGGGGTTAAAGTGTTACAATGTGGCCATGTACCTGGGTAGAAATGCAAATGACTTATCCCAATCACCGTAAACAATTTCAAACGCACGTTTGCGCCCGAGAAATGCCTTTCTTTTGGTAATGGTACACCCATATTCCTGATGGACACATATAATACACTCTTTGATCTTGTACCTTATGGAGGCTTCAATGTGTGGAAACAAGACAAGAGAAATCAAGTCAACATCCAAGTTAAAGTTATTTTCGCTGAATGTGTCCATTTCACAATTGTGGGTGCCAATGTATTTACCCACAACCAACATATTAATTTTCTTCTTCCTCGCACGCAGCATCCAATTACAACCCGTAAACCATCTACGGCAAACAGCCTTGTATACATCCGGAGATGACTCCCATACCATCATCTCACGACACTCTTTTACGCTGTACATTTTCACCGCCCTAATTAGACGCGCCTTATCAGGAAAAAGCATGCCCTTTGACAGCTCTATTGGTCTAGATTTATCCCACATTGCTGACCGAATTTCATTAATATCCCTTGTGAGGGCATCCACATCCGGCATACTTGGTAAATGATCAAGGTAGGGAATATGCCTCGAATGAAACGGCACATGGGACTCGTATACTTTTGGTCTAATGGGAGGTGGAGCATGCTCCCCCGTCAAATCAGGTTCGACATTCTCTTCCTCCTCAACGTCACCCTCGTCAGGAAAAGGTGTGTCATCTCTAGACTCATCGGCATTGTTGTCATAATCACTATTCTCTTCCTGACTCTGCGCACCTATCAGATCCCGATTAAATACGCCGTCTTCGGGCAAATGAGTAAGGACAAGACCATCAAGTTGCTCGTTTTTACTGCACAACTAAAAAAATAATGAGTTACTCAAATTGGTCCAAACAATACATATAACTTTATATATTCACTTACAGATCATAATATGTTGATATCCCATGATGCACGTTATCTTGTTGATGCTGACTCCCGGATGGACCACCATGATCCAACACACCAAAACTCGGCATATTCCAACTGACCGTTAGTTCATAACTTGTAAAATTCATATCTGGTCAGTATCCCCTGTGAAATATATGAGTGTTAATACAAATACAATACACAAAAATATAGATCGTAACACAGTAGGAAAATTAAAGTTTACCACTCTGCTTGTGGATTATGTATACTGGGGAAGAAATTATTTTCTCGCTCTTTATTCGCCCGTGGATGTAAGTTTAGATCCGGCCAAACTCTTTCAGCCGGAACCTGTTCGGCTAAAACTGGTCCAAAATAATCACCCGATGATTGAGGGATTTTCCTACTTTGCGCAACCACATTATTATGAACGTCTTCAGCCTTGACGTATATTTCCAATATTTTTATCACAATAAATTCCCAGTATTCATCCGGAGTCCTCAAAAAATCTCTCAGAGTTTCATCGTCTTCGATGTTAAACTCAGCATAACAAGCAACCCCTTGCGGAGTCACAAAATACAGATATCTTCCGGTTATTTTAAGATTCACCGAACGTTTACTCACACTCATTTTTTTACATAACAAAGATACCAATGTATCGTACTCCATTGTAAGTGGCAACTTAACATGAGACTGTGGAGATAAACTATAGCTTACTGAGTTATTCACCACCACAACCTCATCCCCCCTTCCCCCTCCCAATATAATGAAACCCTAATTCTTCGCTCTTCAGATATTATGACAATATGCAAAACAACTAAACAAACAAAAATTTCACAACACTTAGAATAATTCTGAATGGATTTTTACAAAATCCTTAACGTCCTTATATAAGACAAAACCCATTCTGGGGGGTGAATTATTTGAGGTATAGCGTCTTAGCTTAAGACGCTATACCCAGTTGAATTATTGTTATGTCAGTTAAGCTCAGAAGAATTATTTATGGGCCCACAATAATACATATATCGTCTTTTAAAAAAACGCTATATATATAGCGTTTTTCTAAAGGACGCTATACTTAACTGGCCAAACGGCCGTTAAGGTATAGCGTCATTTAAAACGACGCTATATATATTTTGGTCACTATGTATTTTTTTCACATACTTTTGTTCTTTGAGTCCAAAAATACATTATTTTGGTTTCGGACTCCGAATGTTGAGCTTTCCCCCCTAAATTATATTAAATATTTTAAATGCCTTTTATATTCTCAGCTATCAAAATATCTTAAATTTTAAGTATCATTGCCGCATACTTTAGACTAGTAAAATAAAGACGGGCATGCATTACATATAGGGGTGTCAATGGATATTCGAAAACCGACTAAATCGACCGAACCGTATCGCAACGAACTGATTTTTAGGTTTCTTTTAAAGAAACAATAAGTTTTTATATAAATCTATAACCGCACCGATAATTAGGGTATGTTTTTTATTTTATGAAAATAAAACGAAAAAATACTGAACCGTACCGAATAAATTTTACATGTGAAAAATATATTTATATAGCAAGTTTAAAATAATAATGCATTAAACTTTTCTTTGGGCCTTGGAATTATGAAAGTTGTTACAAGCCAACAAGTAATTAAACTCAAAATACTAATTCCTAAAAGTTATTATGCTACTTCTACTTAAACTAAGTTATTTCAAGTACCTTCATTAGCAAGACACAAAGTATTCTAACGATTATGAGTAGCAAACTACAATGTATTGAATATGTTTCCTTTCATATAATTTAAATTTATCTTTTTGAATATTTAATCTTCTATAGACTTTATTCTTGAGTCCCAACTTGGTTAATATCTTTCCACTCGTGTGATTTAATTTTTTTTTGCCTTTGCTTGGTTTCTTTTACATTGTTGTAGAATAGTTGATGGATGTATACTCTAGCAATCTTTTTTTTTTTTAATTTATCACTCTTTAAACAGTAAAATTGTCTAGACAGTTTTGCTAAGTCCTATAAAAGAACATATGTTATTGCATTCTATTTCTACTGGTGAATTTTACATGATATTTAAAAAAATAACGAAAATTAACCGAACCGTACCGATACCGAAGAAAACCGACATGATTGGGACGGTTTCGAAAAGTATAATTTTGGTTATATATAATAGAATAACTTAAAATTTGGTATGGTACAAATTTTATAAAATAACCGGCTGAACCGAACCATTGACACCCCTAATTACATATATGACTAATATAATTTCCTAACAATACATTTCCCACAAGATTACCAAATTTTCTTTAGTGTCAATCTATCTATACTATATTAAAAGCACGAAGCCTCATAACGAAATGTCGTTTATTTTTTTGCCCTAAAAATAAATATTTTTATTGGACAAAATTGTAATTGTAATTGTGGTTAAATTATTTTCCTAATATTTATGACTTAAAAATGAACTAAAATATTGGTTATTAAATCCGTCCTTATAGAACTAGGTAGGAAGTTCAAATATTTAGGAATCTATAATTTATCTTTTTTCGAATAATTTAAGCCAAATAACTATTTAAGCAAGATTAACGCCTCTACTTACATATACACAAATCTTGTGTTTAGATTTATTGACGGTTCTCCTCATCTATCAATAAGAGATGCAAAATTTAGTTTGATATAATATTTGCTTTCAAAATTTTCACGACTATTTATTTTATTAAAAATCTTGTGGAAAACTATGTCAATTAGAAAAATAGTCTAATTAAAAAAATTGCTATACACATGATTTATATAATCAACATTTGCTAATTTAGAATTAACACTTTATTAGTTGATTGAACTCTTTTTAATGAAGCTTTTTATTTTTTAAAACTCTCTAATATTGAAAATTTGACGTTTAAAGGTAATAATGATGACATATAAACATCTCATTTTTGATTCAACCATGTCATTTGCCAACAATTTTAAGGTACTTAGTTTACATAAATACAAGGCCTTAATTTACATAATACAAGGCTTGATTGTTGATATTATATTTGGTTTATATTACTTTAAAAAATAAATTAAGCTAGAAGCATATTAAACTTGTGAATACAATAATATTTTTAACTGTTGCTAAACCAATATAGTTGAATCTTTAAAATAATGATAAGTTATAATTTTTCCTCCTATAATTTTGAAAAGTTATCCTCATCATTGTAAATTCTTGAAATTTTAAAGTTAATTGGTAGTTCCATCAAGGACTGAAATAAATTCAGGATAGTCATTAATTTTATTTGACCTTTGGGCAAACGTAGTAAAAAGAAGTTTTAGACTTCGCGAAAATACTACAACAACAACAACAACAACAACAACAACAACCTAGTGCAATCCCACAAGTGGGGTATGGGGAAGGGTAGGATGTGCACAGCCTTATCCCTACCCTGGAAGGGTAGAAAATCTGTTTCCAATAGACCCTCGGCTAAAGAAGATGAAAGAAATCCTGATAGCAAGTAATAGCAAGACAATATAATTAGAAAACTAAATCGAAGATAGCAATAGAGAATTATGAAAGAGGTACCTATAGCAAGTAATAGCAAGACAATATAATTAGAAAACTAAATCGAAGATAGCAATAGAGAATTATGAAAGAGGAACCTATAGCAAGTAATAGCAAGACAATATATACTCCGCGAAAATAAATCTATTAATTCTTTTTACACAAGAATAGGTTCATTTAGCTTACCAATAATTTTGATAAACTAGGGATGGCATATAAGATTTTTATGTTCTTAAGTTACCAAAAACAATATATATATATCACCATATAGAAAAAAGATCTATAAATACCAAAAATTAAAGAAAAACTAAGAATCACAATTGAAAAAAGAAGGATTAAAAAAATAGAGCATGTGTTCTAATTTTTATCAATCTCTTTTGTAATACTTGAAAAAATCAAATAGTTTGTGAAAAATATCTTAACTTCATTTTTCTAAATAAAATATTTAGTTCAGAATCATGACATATTAATATCTTATCTATTTTTATTCTGAAAAAATAGAAACCTTATCTTCATAAATTAGAATTAAGTTGAAAGTTATCTATTGATTTCTTTTACGGTAATTTCAAAAGCTTTTATATGTCATGTATTAATTTAATTTAATTCATCATCATGTTCAGAAGATATATATTGAGTTAACTGCTACATATGTTAATAAAATAGTTTTTTTATCATTTAAGCAATTATTTGCATTTATTTTAACCAAAATTGTTATTTTTCAAACATTTGTTCGTTATTTATATATTTTTCTATTTTTTATTAATTGACGCAATGTCCACGTACAACGCACGAACACTAAAACTAGTACTGTATTAAAAGCACGAAGCCCCTTAGCGAAATGTCGTTCGCCTTTTATACCCTTTAAAAATAGGTTTCACATTGTACAAAATTATAATTTAAGTTAATTTCCTAATATTTAGTATTTTGAAATCAAATAAAATCTTAATTATCAAGTCTTACTTAGTAGTTATTACCTAATATTTAGGAGATCTAAGTCAAGTAAAATTATAGTATTTTCTTCTTCTTCTTAATAAGGATAAAAAAAAATTAAAAATAGAAAAGAATACAAAGAAGCAAAAGATAAGTTCTTTTTCTTTGTATTTACCGTACAAAATCAATTTTGGTTATTTATTTTCCTTTTCATACAAAATTATTTGCTTGATTATTAGACTATATTTTATTATAATCTTAAAGTTTAGTACGGGAAGTACTTTAAAGAAATATTTTAGCATTTATATCAAGCCCCAAAATCCATTCAAGGTCGTGATGGCGCCGGACATCGCGACCAGGCAAGCCAAAATTAAATACTTAATTTGGTTCTCATTTTTAATATTTCCGAAATCATATTTCCTTCAATTAAATAATAAAAGATGGAGTTTACAAAATAAATAATAATATCTTTAAAAATTCCAACACAGTACAACCCATAATCGCCCAAAACCCGGTGTCACAAGTGCATGAGCATCAACTAGGAATATAAAATAAAATACAACAGCTGTCCGGAATACAAATTGGACAGAAAAATATAAATACTCTGCTGGCTGCGGACTCGTAACGTGGAATGCAACTCACCTAAGTCCCCGCAATAATCGCGCTTCTGCGCCCACGAGGCCACTAGACATATATGCACATGCACAAAACGTGCAGCAAGTATAGCATGAGTACGTAAATCAACGTGTACCCAGTAAGCATCCCGCCTAACCCCGAAGAAGTAGTGACGAAGGGGTCGACTTCGACACTTACTAAAGGCCAACAATGTGATAATATGAAATTCTAATTAAGCAGAATATATATATATATATATATATATATATATATATATATAAAACAATAAAACTCAGAACAAGAAATAACTGAACAATTCATCACCCTGTTTAAGGACCCAAATCACTTCCTTCATTAAAAAAAATAATCATTCAAATAATGAATTTATATTAATTATAAAAGGAACTTCCAGTTCTATTATCACACACGAATACCACCGAGGAAGTTTGGCCCGGTCCAACATAAATGTAAATTGTGCACTATCGAGGATCGAACGGCGCGAATCATAGATGCATCTATTACCCCGCTCGTGGATCATACATGCGACGCGATCAAGTATAAATTATCGATAAATCATAACTCTTTCTTGATTCTTTTAAAAATAACAACAATTCAACTTGAAGCTTTTAAATCTTTAAAATCCTCGACTTAGTTTCATTTGATGCAATTAACAAATATAATTAAATAACGGTGTTCACAAAGCATGGTGTAAACCTAAAACTACCCGGACATAAACATAGATAGTAGCTACGTACGGACTCTCGTCACATCGTGCGTACGTATCCCCCACAAATAACAACACATATTAATTAACTTTACCTATGGGGTAAATTCCCTCTTACAAGGTTAGAAAAGAGACTTACCTCACTCCGAAATTCCACAACCGGCTCCTAAGCCCATCCAATAACTCAAACCGATGCCCAACGCTCCAAAACTAGTTAATTAAGATGCAACCCAATCAAAATGTACTATAATACTCATTATAATTCGATTCACAACAATTCCTAACTCCGCTTGAAAAGTCGATAAAAATTACCCTCGGGCCCACGTGCCCGAATTCAAAAAAATTCGAAGATGAACTTTACCCATGACACCACGAACTCAAATATATAATTTATTCCAAACCTCATGTCCAATTTCGTAATAAAAATCCAAAAATATCAATTTCTAGATTTTCTATCAAAATCCCAAATTTCTACAAAATTTCAAGTCTAAATCCATATATAATCCAAGTATTTAAATCACAATATATGGGAATCACTTACCTTGATATAGATGACGAAAATGTCCCTTCCAAGAGCTCCAAAAAATCGCCCATGCAAAAGAAAATTGGAGGAAAAATGGCCAAATCTCGTCTTAAAATGACACTGCCGAGCCCGACTTCACGCTTTTGTGGTCCAATAGCCGCTCCTGCGGCTCCGCACCTGTGGAAATTTCATCGCAGGTGCGGTTCAAGCTCGGCCCAACAACCCCCGCATCTGCGCCCTTACGTGCTTCTGCGCCTTCGCTTCTGCGATTCCACGTGCGCAGGTGCAGTCCCATTTCTTCGGAAATTGACCGCATCTGCGGTCCCAACCCACCTCAGCTAGAACAGCTTCTGCGACCTTCTTGGCCGCTTCTGCGTCTCCGCACCTGCGACCAAAACCTCGCCGGTGCGGTAACACCAGAAGACAAATGCTTCAGTTTTCCTTCCAAGTCCAAACTGGATCTGTTAACCATCCGGAATCCACCCGAGATCCTGGGGACCTCAACCGAATATAACAACACGTCCCAAAACACATTACAAACTTAGTCGAGGCCTCAAACCACGCCAAACAACATCGAAACTATAAATTACCCTCCAATCCAAACTTAATGAACTTTGAAATTTCAAACTTTTCCAATCGATGCCGAAACGTATCAAATCCCGTCCGATTGACCTCAAATTTTGCACTAAAGTCATAATTGACATTATGGACCTATTCCAACTTCCGGAATCGGAATCCGACCCCAATATCAAAAAGTCCACTTCCAGTCAAACTTCTAAAAAACCTTCAAATTTCTAATTTTCGCCAAATGACCCTAAAATGACCTACAGACCTCCGAATCCACTTTCGGACGCGCTCACAATACCAGAATTGCCATACAGAGCTATTCCCAGTCTTGGAATCCCGAACGGACATCGATAACATTGAAATGCACTTCAACCAAAATTTATGAAATTCTTTCAAAATATCAACTTCCACAATAGGCGCCGAAACGCACCCGGGTCATCTAAAACCCGATCCGGACATACGCTCAAGTCCAAAATCATCATACGAACTTGTTGGAACCTTTAAATCCCGATTCTGAGGTCACTTACTCGAAATCCAACCTTGGTCAATTCTTCCAACTTAAAGCTTCCGAAATGAGAATTTTCTTTCCAAATCATCTTTGAACTTCCGAAATTCAATTCCGACCACGCGTACAAGTCGTAATGCCTGAAGTGAAACTACTCAAGACCTCAAACCGCTGAATGACGCGCTGGAGCTCATAACGACTGGTCATGTCATTACATTCTCTCCCACTTAAACATACATTCGTCTGCGAATGTGCTAAGAACTGCTCTAGAGTTGTCTGAAATCACTGTTTAACACCTCATGCACCTACCTGTGCTACCACAACCTAGATGAGCACATTAGCTCGAGCCAATCTGAAGATCTTTCTCTTTATTTAGTCAAGTAAGTCTTAGAGCCAAATTCTAACATCTGAAATCCTCTACCAGGTCTGTTTCCAACATACGAACACCGTATCCATCACTACATGATGCACCAATACATGATTGCATACTTTTACTGAATTCATACCATGCACCGTGTAACTCACATGACCATAATAACATTCTCTGACAACAATAGCCAAAATCCCACGAATCTGATGCTTACAACACACCTCATGACACATATAAGTCTTGTTCCAATTCTTGAAATGTCATGACAGAGAAGATATGTAGAACTCATAGCCACCTGCCGAATTACAAGTTATGGAGTCTCTCCCCCCGACAAGAACCATTACCTCATTCTGGACTGAATAACAATATTTACTCTTTAATATACCTCATATAAATCTGATCGCACTGATCCTAGGTCCAATAATCTCGTCTCACCCAGACAAGCTGCTCATGCAATAAGCCACCTCAGACATTGCCAAAATCTAATATGATGCCACAATGTGCTAACAAGCTACAAACTCGAATGTGATACATAAGGAAAAACGAACTCTGGAAGGAACTACTCAACCCACGTAACTAATTAAACAATAGAAAGGATGTTATAAACCTTCTTCAGGAAATGAGGAGCAAAACGCACAATAATAGATATGGGAAACTGTACTCAATAACATACTGTTGCGGCGTGCAACCCGATCCACACATGATACCCGTGGCGGCGTGCCACTCGATCCAAATAACATAATAATCTGAGGAAAACATACCTCGAGCCGTAACGCTCATACTTACGAAATGCCTGAATATCAACCATAAGCATGTCAAGTGCATAATACAGATCCTGGGGAGACGGGTAGCGTCTTAAGCTACAAAATTCAAGCACGACTAAGGTGCGATAAATGACCTGCATCTCGAGAGCCAGCATGTTCATATAACACCATAACTATACGATATCTCAATACGAGTGTGAATAATTAAACCGCCTCACAACCGACATGGCACAATACGGACTACACGGAAAGGTCGACAACAGAAATAACATCTAAGGCCTGAGGACCCCTACGAAAAAAATGCTATGCTGAAATGAACACATCCGGCCTGATATAGAACTCACATTCACATTTAGATCCATCCACAAACCTCAAGTCGATTTTGATCGTACCGCACTGGGCTAATAACCTTTCAAGGATCCACAATAACCCCTGACACACAAGGACAACCGTCAAATCCAGAACACACTTCCACAGTCCACAACCAAATGAATCGAGCGCCCTTCAGGCATAAATTCTCTGATTAGCGATAGTACCAAAAATCTCCACACTTGGTTTTAAATCTTCAATCAATCAAGTGACCACATGTCACACTTATACAATCTTCTGTGGGACACACTCTCACGACCCTCCGCACCAGGTTACAAGTCTGCACATCCATACCAGCGGTCACACTAATGCTGTAAAGCAAATCAAGAAGCTACAAATCAGTACACAAAGCCTCTTACACAGGACACCAATCTAAAGTGATGCTAAGGACAATACCAGCATACTCTAAACACCTGAATTCTTCCCTAATCATCCGAGCTCGTGACATTCTTATCAACACCGAACCTCAACCTTGATCCTCAGCTTCCAATTTCCCATGCCGCTCGCTGTAACTAACATTCCAATACGTGAGAGTACCAGAATTTCATCATAACTCCCGAACCACCAATAGGGTACACACTTCACCATATAGAAACTTCTCACTTAACTCATTTCAGGAGAACCATTGCCCCACATGACTGAATTCCCATAACTGTAGAAAATACAAACCTCGAGCGGTGGTTTAGACCACCACAATTCTTCCAGGTTCCATCTACATATAACAGGCCATAATACTCACATGCCTCCCAATAAGATCAATTACGGCGGCCGTCAAACCTCGTACGTACCACCACAAATCACAAGTATACTTAATACGTTGAAGGAACTGATCATTGCCATCATCATGCCAATTCAACCATTGCTAACCGAATCTGACTTCTTCTAATTTACTCTTGATCTTCCTTAGGAATAACAACAACTCTTTTATCAATATAACAAACTCAATCCGCACTCATCCTGAGGGACCCCATTTCACGAGACCACATTGTCTCCAAAACCCACGAACCATCTCATGCCCTCCTTATGCGCATATTCACATCTTCAACTGGTACACCCATTATGAAAAATCCATCTACGAATCCGAAGTTATTTTTCCCCATTCCTCAAATGCTACACCGCAGACCGAAGATAACGCAAAACACTCCAAGCCACTTTTCATAATCCACTGCAAAAGCTCCATATTTAACCATGCTACGGATTCAAAATCCTTAGGCACCACACTTTAACTTTTGAATCCACTAGGATCGTTGTTGAGAGTCACCCACTCTGACTTGGTCCCGAATATAATGAAACCCCAAGGCTATGCTAGCACATGAACACCCTCTCAAAGAAGCACCCGACTGAATCACTTTCCTTGTAAATTACAGCTACGCAAAGCATAAAATCCGAGTCTTCCCAAATCCTGAACACGAATCGATAAGACTAATTATAGCACATATTCCTCAAATCCTTGGCTCAAATCACCACTGATGTCCTCTTTCTTTAGTCGTAATAACCCACCAACATGCCAATAACCAGAAATCTCACAAGTAGATAACCATGAAATCCAATCATAGATGGTGGGGATCTCCCACTTAGCTTGAAGCTACTATTGCATAACTCTGGAACCCACCAAGATTCCTTATTCCCCATTGACATGACTTTGCACAATCAACTCGCCAGAATAATCCTTCCGTTAACACTTCATGAACATTCTGAATCACTAGCCACATTTACATGTCCGACCTCTTACCGGATAGCCAGTAAAATCCTTCACAGAAGCTTTGTCAACACCACACGACCGCTAATCCTGCTCACTGGAGATAACCCACCTGTGGAAATTACATGCTGACATCTTCCAACAGCGTTGCACCGAGTACAATTACTATGAAATCCTTAAACCATCCTAAGCCTGTGCTCATTCACCAGCCGTACAAGCCCGTTCACTCCCCATTGACATCAACTAAACGTGCGACGATACATTCCAATCTAAAGTCATGTTGAATCCTTTTTCATATCATGCAACTATTTTCCGTCGTATCCAACCCTTCCCCGTATAGTAGCCAATATTCCAAATTAAGTTTGTAGACTTAATCATTGTCCACCATGAGTTCCAAATTACTCTAAACTTTTCCCAAGGCGTATAGTCATCCTACCACAAAACCCATCTGTTACCCTGCCACTCTCCCACCTTGGTCAAACCATCTCTTTTAAGCAACTACTCGACTTTGTTTCTCACACTTGGCCTTCTGAAAATTTAACCACCGCAAGACACCCCCCACATGTCCTTCATCATCCTTCGCTGCCCAGTTGTTTCCTTAACTCAATATCTATCTCTGTAGCACTTGAACCAATCGGTCGCTACCAACTTTAAAACTTTTCGAAGATCATCTTCCTTGAGCCCTCAACACCCGGACCACCGATTAAATCCTGAACCACCGCACACTGCGATCTTTGACAGCTTCTTCCCCGGCACTATTTCACACCACCCTGACCGAAGGCAAATTGATGAAGACCATAACACCGACGAACTTAACATATTCAATTCAGGGCGACGACACCACATCACAGATGAAAATTCCACCAAGCTCGAAATACCAAGTCTCGTTACTTCATCAACCCAAACCTGAACATTCATAGTCCGATTGCCTTTCCTTCGCCAGAAATAAAATACTGGATGTCTGAATCATGCACTGAGCAAACCTCATATACAAGTCATTCACTGCTTCGACGCATAGACAAGCATCCTACCATTACACAAACACGGTGCGATAGCAACACACAAATCGTCATAACAATCCATGCCAAACCTCAAATCCTTAGGTAATACTGATACCGAGCTTCAATGACAGAACGACCTTTCGCAAGGCGACGACAATAGCCAAATCAAATATGCAGGGAGAAACATCCCGCACCACATCTGTAGTATCATTAAAATTCCTCGATTCCCAATTTATAACAAGCGCTTCACGTCGTACAGGATTGAGTAGGAATGAAGTAAAGGCATAAGCCTCAAAGGAATCGAATCGCACGATGAGGAATCAAGAAGGGAAGTGATCCTAACAGTCCTGTAGCCTCTCAAAGATAAGTACATACGTCTCTGTACCGATCCGTAAGACTCTACTAGACTTGCTCATGACTCGTGAGACCTAACTGAACCTAGTGCTCTGATACCATGTTGTCACGCCCCAAAATCCATTCAAGGTCATGATGGCGCCTGACACCGCAGCCAGGCAAGCCAAAATTAAATACTTAATTTGGTTCTCATTTTGTAATATTTCTGAAATCATATTTTCTTCAATTAAATAGTAAAAGATGGAGTTTACAAAATAAATAATAATATCTTTAAAAATTCCAACACAGTGCAACCCATAATTGCCCAAAATCCGGTGTCATAAGTGCATGGGCATCAACTAGGAATATAAAATAAAATACAACAGCTGTCCGGAATACAAATTGGACAGGAAAATATAAATACTCTGAAGGAGACTCTGCTGGCTGCAGACTCGTAACGTGGAATGCAACTCACCTAAATCCCTGCAATAATCGCGCCTCTGCGCCCACGAGGCCACTAGACATATATGCACCTGCACAAAATATGCAACAAGTGTAGCATGAGTACGTAAATCAACGTGTACCCAGTATGCATCCCGCCTAACCCCGAAGAAGTAGTGACGAAGGGGTCGACTTCGACACTTACTAAAGGCCAACAATGTGATAATATAAAATTCTAATTAAGCAGAATATATATATAACAATAAAGCCCAGAACAAGAAATAACTAAACAATTCATCACCCTGTTTAAGGACCCAAATCACTTCCTTCATTTAAAACAAATAATCTTTCAAATAATGAATTTATACCAATTATAAAAGGAACTTCGAGTTCTATTATCACACACGAATACCACCGAGGGTGTTCAGCCCGATCCAACATAAATGTAAAATATGCATTGTCGAGGGTCGAACGATGCGAACCATGGATGCATCTATTACCCCACTCGCGGATCATAAATGCGATGCGGTCAAATATAAATTATCGATAAATCATAACTCTTTCTTGATTCTTTTAAAAATAATGACAATTCAACTTGAAGCTTTTAAATCTTTCAAATCCTCAACTTAGTTTCATTTGATGCAATTAAAAAATATAATCAAATAACAGTGTCCACAAAGCATAGTGTAAACCTAAAACTATCCAGACATAAACAGGGATAGTAGCTACGTACGGACTCTCGTCACTTCGTGCGTACGTAGCCCCCACAAATAACAACACATATTAATTAACTTCACCTATGGGGTAAATTCTCCTTTACAAGGATAGAAAAGAGACTTACCTCGCTCCGAAATTCCACAACCAGCTCCCAAGCCCTTCCAATAACTCAAACCGATGCCCAACGCTCCAAAACTAGTCAATTAAGATGCAAGGCAATCAAAATGTACTCTAATACTCATTATAATTCAATTCACAACAATTCCTAACTCCGCTTGAAAAGTCGATAAAAATCACCCTCAGGCCCACGTGCCCGGATTCTGAAAATTTTCAAATATGAACTTTACCCATGACACCACGAACTTAAATATATAATTTATTCCAAACCCTATATCCAATTTCGTGGTCAAAATCCAAAAATATCAATTTCTAGGTTTTCTACCAAAATCTCAAATTAATATAAATTTTCAAGTCTAAATCCATATATAATCCAAGTATTTAACTCACAATATGTGGGAATCACTTACCTTGACATAGATGACGAAAATCCCCCTTCCAAGAGCTCCAAAAATCGCCCATCCAAAAGGAATATGGAGGAAAAATGGCCAAATCTCGTCTTAAAATGACACTGCCCAACCCGACTTCTCGCTTCTGCGGTCCAATAGCCGTTCCTGCGGCTCCGCACCTGCAGAAATTCCATCACAGGTACGGTTCAAGCTCGGCCCAATAGCCCCCGCATCTGCGCCCCTTACGCGCTTCTGCGCCTTGGCTTCTGCGACTCCACGTGCACAGGTGTGGTTCCGCTTCTGCGGAACTTGACCGCATCTGTGGTCCCAGCCAACCTCAGCCATAACCGCTTCTGCGACCCTCTTGGCCGCTTCTGCGGCTCTGCACCTATGGCCAAAACCTCGCCGGTGCAGTTACACTAGAAAACAGATGCTTCAGTTTTCCTTCCAAGTTCAAACTCGATTCGTTAACCATCCGAAATCCACCCGAGGTCCTCGGGACCTCAACCGAATATACCAACACGTCCCAAAACATATTACGAGCTTAGTCGAGGACTCAAACCATGCCAAACAATATCGAAACTATGAATCACCCTCCAATCCAAAATTAATGAACTTTGAAATTTCAAACTTCTCCAATCGATGCCGAAACCTATCAAATCCCGTCCGATTGACCTCAAATTTTGCACTCAAGTTATAATTGATATTATGGACCTATTCCAACTTCCGGAATTGGAATCCGGCTCCGATATCAAAAAGTTCACTTCCGGTCAAACTTCTCAAAAACCTTCAAATTTCTAACTTTCGCCAAATAACCCTAAAATGACCTACAAACCTCCGAATCCACTTCCGGACGCGCTCCCAATACCAGAATCGCCATATGGAGCTATTCCCAGTCTTAGAATCCCGAACGGACATCGATAACATTGAAATGCACTTCAACCCAAATTTATGAAATTCCTTCAAAATGCCAACTTCCACAATAGGCGCCGAAATGCATCCGGGTCATCCAAAATCCGATCCGGACATACGCCCAAGTCCAAAATCATCATACGAACATGTTGGAACCTTCAAATCCCGATTCCAAGGTCGCTTACTCGAAATCAAACCTTGGTCAATTCTTCCAACTTAAAGCTTCCGAAATGAGAATTATCTTTCCAAATCGTCTCTGAACTTCCGAAATTTAATTCTGACCACACGTATAAGTCGTAATGCCTGAAGTGAAACTACTCAAGGCCTCAAACCGTTGAACGATGCACTGGAGCTCAAAATGACCGGTCGGTTCGTTATAATTTATGTATTTAAATTTCGAAAAATCATCATACAAATTGAATGTTAGCTACTTTACTTTGCACATAATATTGTCAACTATTTTACATTTCACGACGTACAATCTTATGAGATGATTCGTACGGTTAGAATAGCATATCAACTAATTTATCTATCTATATCTATTTATTATCTATTACTATATTAAAAGCACGAAACCCTAAAATTACATACATGAGAATAAGATATCTTTGTTGGCAATTGTAGAACATAGAGTTAATAAACAGGTAGCTCTAAAGATTGTTAATAAAGTGGTACCAGGATGCATATGGGAATTCAAATACCAACTTACTGAGAAAGGGAGGGTATGGCTACTATGGAACCCTGACTGTTGTGATGTTACAGTTGTTAAGGTACACGAACAATTTATACATGGGATGGTGAGAGTATTTTCATTAGATAAAGAGTTATATCTTACTGTAGTGTATGGTATTACACACAATCCATGACAGGAAAAGACTATGGGAAGAGTTACAACTGATAGGTCAGAACATAGTTGAGCCTTGGCTACTAATGGGAGATTTTAATGTTGTGTTGTCCGTGGAGGATAGAGAAAAAATGGTGTACCAGTCCAGGAGCCAGAAATACGTGATTTTAGCAGGTTCGTGCAGCATGCTGGTCTCATGGAGATGAAAGCAGTAGGAAGAACATTTACATGGACAAATAACCATGTGTATAGTAGGATTGACAGGTCATTGGTTAACTCTACTTGGGTGCAAAAATGGAATCATTTGGAAACACTAGTTCTTGACCCTTTCTTTTCAGATCATTCTCCACTGTGTGTTGTCCTGAAGGAAAGTAGTACAAAGATTGCCAGGCCATTTAAATTCTTCAACTATTTGGTTGAACATAAGGACTTTATGAGAGTTGTTGAGCAAGCATGGGCTGCGCCTGAGTACTCGACCCAATGGCTAAAGTATGGAAGAAATTGAAGAGAGTTAAATATGAATTAAAAGAACTGAACAACAAAGAGTTCTCTGGGGTGGCTGACAGAATTAGAAGTACTACGGAGAAACGGAAAATTTTGGAGAGTCAAATGAAACAGATACAGGACCACCAACTCTTGTTTGAAGAAGAGAGGGACCTGAAGATGGAATTAGAAAAATGGAGTAGACTTGAGGAAAGTGTGGCCAAACAGAAAGCAAGGATACAATGGCTGAAATTGGGTGATTCAAACACATCTTTCTTCCATGCTTGTGTCAACAATAGAATTGCCAGGAATCAAATCAGGAATTTAGTCAACACTGAAGGAGTTATTATACAGTCTAAGGAGTCATTTTAAGCAGAAATCATTGGGTTCTACAAGCAACTTCTGGGATATTCAGAAAGACAACTACCTTGTATTAGGGATGATGTGATGAAAAGGGGATCAATACTAAATCGACAACAACAACTGAAGTTAATTACACCAGTTACTAGGAGAGAGGTAGAGGTTGCACTGAAGGGGATTGATGATCATAAAGCTCCTGGAAATGATGGACTCAATGCTCTTTTCTATAAAAAAGTATGGAGTGTAATTGGAGATGATGTCACTGACGCTATGCTTGCCTTCTTTCAAAATACCACAATGTATCATCCAGTGAACTGCACTTCTGTCACATTGATACCTAATTTACAACATCCAGTTGCCATTAAAGAATATAGACCTATATCTTGTTGTACGATCATCTCTAAAATTATCACAAGTAGATTGAGCGAGGTGATAGACAAGTTGATAGATGGAAGCCAGGCAGCTTTTATCCCTGGTAGACTTATATCATATAATATAGTGCTAAGCCATAAGCTTGTGAAAGGTTATAAGTGGAAGGATATCTCTCCACGGTGTATGCTGAAAGTAGATATTCAAAATGCTTACGACTCTGTAGAGTGGGTATTTTTGGAACAAATTTTAGTGAGTTTACAGTTTCCTGATATGTTTGTAAAATGGATCATGTGTTTCCTTAAAACTGTGTCCTATTCTATTATAATCAATGGGGCCCCTGCTCCACCTTTTGCTGCTAAGAAAGGCCTGAGACAAGGAGACTCAATGTCACCTTATCTATTTGTGGTGGCAATGGAGTACCTTAGTAGATTACTGAAGACGCTTCACACTACTCCTGGATTTAAGTATCACCCCAAGTGTGCCAAGATAAAGATTGTGCAACTCAGCTTTGCGGATGATCTGCTTTTATTTAGCAGAGGGCATGTCCAATCTATACGAGCATTGTATGAGTGCTTTACACAGTTTACTCATGCCTCTGGACTACATGCTAATTTACAAAAGAGTAATATCTATTTTGGAGGAGTGAAGAGCAATGTGCAAGAGTAAATTCTGAATATGCTAGGAATTACGAGAGGTGAACTACCAATTTTATATACCTGGGAGTGCCTCTAAGTTCTAATAGGCTATCTATAATACAATGTCAACCTTTGTTGGACAAAATGGTTAGCAGGATAACCTCTTGGACCTCAAGACTATTGTCTTATGCTGGGAGATTACAGTTAATAAAGTCAGTGCTATTTTCCATACAAATATATTGGTCCCACTTGTTTTTGCTGCCTAAGAAACTTGTCTGTATGATTGAGCAAATCTGTAGAACCTTTCTGTGGACAGGGAATGTAGATGTTTCTAAAAAGGCCTTATTAGCTTGGGAAAAGATTTGCATGCCTAAAGCCGCAGGTGGGATGAACCTCCTGAACATACACCTATGGAATAAAGCAGCATTGTGCAAGTTGCTCTAGAAGTTAAGTAAAAATTAAAGAAAGATATCCTTTGGGTAAAGTAGATTCATATGTATTATGGGATAGGGGAGTCAATGTGGGATAAAATACCTAAACAAGCATGTTGGATGATACATAAGATATTCAAAGCCAAACTCTACATTGAAAAAGCTGGAATGACTAAAGAAGGTTTCCTTTCATGTGATTCTTTCTCCACCACGAAGATTTATCTACAATTGCTTGGCCAGTACACAAAAGTTGCATGGAGAAGACTCATCTGTAATAATCCAGGTTCTCCTAAATGGCTATTCATTGTGAATTTGGTGGCACGCGGCAGATTATACACAAGAGACAGATTAGCTCAGAGGGGGATGGTGGTTGATCAGAGTTGCCCCCTCTGTAGGGTAGAACAGGAAAGTATTGATCATTTATTTTTCAAATGTACTGTTTCTGCATATATATGGGATAAGTTACTACAATGGCAGGGGGTTCCAAGGAAGGCTATCAGCTGGACTGATGAATTGCACTGGTTTGAAAGGCATTGCAAAGGGAAGAGTTCAGGAGCTACTATGTACAGGTTGACCATGACAGCAGCTGTCTACTTTGTTTGGCAAGAAAGAAACCCGGTGATATTTCAGAACAAGAGCAGAACATATAATACAATTATCAGATTGATAATACAAGAAATCTTCGTCAAAGGAAGCATGTGCAAGAAGTTGAACAGGAATTTAATTAGACTGAATCACTATCCTACATAGGAAAATGTTAATGAGTAGGATGAGGAGTTGTGGTGCATGAGTTACTGATGTAGTGCACAACTGGGGTAGTCTAGTTGTGTTGCTTTTCTTTTCTTTTTTTTGAGCTGTACTAACCAATTTTGGTAATAAAATTAATTATTTACCAAAAAAAAAAAAAAAATACTAAACCCCTTAGCGAAATGTCGTTCGCCGTTTTTACCCTTTAAAAATCAATTTTATATTGGATAAAATTATAAATCAAGTCAAATTTTGTTTCCCAATATTTAGGACATTAAAATCAAGTCAAATTTTGTTTACCAAATCGTTCCTTATTTGAATTAGGTAAAAAGTCCTAAACCTTTTTTAAATTTTATGACTTTTTCAATAAATAAAAAAATAACGTTTTATGGTACACGTTAGGAATATAATTATGAAAACTTCCTTTCAAGTTTTCATGTTCACGTTAGGTTAGTCTATTTATTTTCTTTTTTCCTTAAATATCATTATCATTTAAATTAGATTAGAATAAATTTATTAGTGGTAAATATTTATAAAATTATGAAAAATAAATATATATCAACATAAATATACATTCCATGTAAGATATAATGATAAATGCCATTCATATTTTATATGTTAGATATTACAAATGATTTTCTAAATTCAATGAGCTAATATCTTAATTCTATATATTTTAAGATCTTAGTAAAAATAAAAAATATAAATAGAGAAAGAATAAGTACGAAATTATAACTAAAGTCGATAATATTGACCAGCACTTCTTCGATTTTCTTTATTCTTAATTATAGATTTATAACCGGTCATAAAATTAAAACCAATTAATTCTATACGATTTAATTATTTTATAAGAAATAAGAAAAAAAATAGAGAAAGACTTTTTGTGAAAAAAAATATCTTTTGATCCTCTGGGTATATATAATAATATGTTCATTACCCTTTTGTCAAACACAACTTTTACTAAACTTATGTACCAAAATTTTAGACATTCTAATTAACACTGTGATATATATAAATCATTTCAATATCCACGATTATTATATTGTTTTACTCAATATCAAATTCTAGAAATATTTATAAATTAATAATTAACAATTGCATGTCAAGTATACATAGTTTAATAATATTTATATAACTTTTTAAAGTTTTATACGTATTGATGGGATACAAGCGTATAGCGTGTACCTTAAAATGTACTAATATTCATCAGTTCGGGTAAATAATTTTCATTATCTAAAGAAAAATGATTGTTATAAAAATCACTTAGATGATATTTCACATTCTTTATCATAAATATTTTAAGAAGTGTTAGGTTTAAAGGATAGTGCAAAATTTCTGTCTTATAATATAAAATTTTGCTAATCACAATAATTGTATTGCGCACGAAAATAATTTATTATATTTTGAAAGTTATATCCCATTAATTGAATATAGGGTGGCCGTAAATAAACTACTTATAAGAAAATCTACAAATAAACCCTTATTATGTAAATTTGTAAATAAACATTCGTTTGGTATTATAAATTTTTTTATACACTTAAATACTACACAAATTGAAAAATGGTGGTCTATGTTTGTTCAACTCATGCAAATTAATTAGTGTATGTTGTGACATCAATGCATTTTTTAATCTTTTCAATCCTTATTTTTAGTCCAAGTTATTATTTTGTACATTGTGTGTGTATATATATATTTTATTTTATTTTTAATATGTAAGTTTGTAAAAATTTTGTTTGATATAATCAAAAAAAATGCAAATAAACTACATTTAAACATTAGGCAAACTTGAAGAAAGATGGTGTGTTTTATTCAACTAATGTGAACTAATTATTGTATATTGAGCCGTTAGTGTATTAGAAAATAAACTTTCCTAATCTCCTCAATCCTTGGGCTGGAAGTCTTCTTTTAAATCTATATTTGATATTAATATGTAAATCTATAAATGAACCTTTGTTTGTTATTCTTAAAAAAATCCATAAATAACAGTATATTATGGCGTTTATTCGATGCATAAGGCAATAAAAATTTTCTTATTTTTTCAATCCTTATGAGTTAAGTCTATATTCATAATTTTTTTTTTTTTTTTATATACTTTTATTGACATATGTAAAATTCACGTGCAACGCATGTACACTAACGCTAGTATCATAAGTTCCTCGTCCTAATCCAAAAGAGTCAAGAATCTCTGGCCTAACTTTTAATGCGTTAGAAAGTTTTTATTAGACCACGTGGCCGACTCGCCTGGCTGAACCGCCCTATTTATTTTAGAAAAAAGGGTCAAATATACTTCTCTATTTTTATATATTGTCTGCATTTAACCTCAGTTATACTATCGGGCCAAATTTACCCCTACCGTTATACTATCAGGCCAAATTACCCCTACAATCAGCAAACTTTTAAAAATACCCTTTGATCTGTTAAGTAATCCAAAATCTCCTAAATTCCTTTTATTTATCATTTGTTGTTCTTTTTGGTCCACTATTTTAATGTGAATGCTAAAGTTACTAGACTATACAAATTATTCATAATTTTTTTTATTACCAATGCACCCATTTATTTTTTTGTAATAAATAAAATTGATTTAAAATTTTATTTATTTTTCAATCATATACATACCGTAAAATTTAGTGAGCCTATTTATTGTGTATTATATGCAACTAATCATTATGTATGTACATATATATTCAAACATATTTTGTCATATATAGAATTCGATCGATTAACTTAAGAGTGCAAAATATATAGGCATTTAATTAAAGCAAAGTTGAATTAGACAATGTAAAGTCTCCGAGAAACTTCAACTTCAATTACTAATACTTGCAAAGTTTTCATACATTTGGTGCAACGAATTCATTAAAATTGGAACGCTGTAAATACTTTTAGAATTTAGAAAAGCTACCTAATTTAGATTTTTTAATTAACTATACTTTGTTTATTCGGTTGTATTATTTAATATTTTTTCTCTTATTTTTTTTCTCTAATTCAGAAAGCAGGTAAATGCCAATTATTTTAAAAATAGTGGAGAACAACAAGTGATTTAAATAAAATAAATTTGGGAGATTTTGGATTACTTAACAGATCAAGGGATATTTTTAAAAGTTTGCTGATTGTAGTGATAGTATAACGGAGGTTAAATATAAACAATATATAAAAGTAGAGGATATTTGGTGCAGACCTTACCCCTATCTTGGGGTAGAGAGGCTGTTTCCGATAGACCCTCAACTCCCGACCTCCAAGAACTCTTCACCTTATTCTTGGGGTGACTCGAACTCACAACCTATTCGTTGAAAGTGGAGGGTGCTCACCACTAAAGCAACTCACTCTTGTCCGTTAAATAGAGAGACATGCTAGATTAAAAAGAAGACTTGCTAGATTAAAAAGAAGACTGCCATCTTTTTCTTGGAACCGCTTCCCTCACTCTTGTGCTCTCTCTTTCTCTCTCATTTCTCTTTCTCCTCTCTTACTTACAGGTCAACATCTTTTATTCTATGGGAAATCTAACAATAAGGAGCTGCTCTGTTTATGGAAATGGATATGCTTTTAAGTAATAAAAAAAATAACCCCTTTTTGCAATGTTGCTATAATGTGCTCAAGATTCCCTTAACCGGCCTTCGGATTTTAATCAAATAAAAAGAGAAAAAGGGCCCTTCCCCAAATTTTACTCTATTGAAGTTTACGAGTGTTGTTCGTTTTTTCTCGTAAGTTACAATTCTGTTTTACTTTCTGAATATTGCGGAATGAAACTTCGAGATCTACTTCTGAGTGATGTTTTTATCATGAAATTGGGTGAAATGCTTACACCAAATTGAATGAGTATTTGGTCATGACAAGAAACTGGATTTGGTTGAGTTCGAAATAGGGCTAGGCATATATCGGGTATAATCGATAGCCCGAACCGATGAAATATTATTGGGTTATTAGATAAATAGTTCGATAACGGTTTATTATTATTTAACTATTGGATTATCGGCTCGGGTATCAGTTTGCCCAATTTATTAACGGTTTAACTGATAGACCAATAAACTTTAACAAAATTAAAATTTTACCTACCAAGCATATAAAGCCACCTTATGACTTCATTCTCTCAATTCTCTCGGGAGTTACTCTTCATCTTCATACCTTAATATTTAGAGTTAGTTTTTGTTAAAATGGAGTTGTGGACTGCCATTGATGGAGAAGAAGCAAGCTCGAGGATGAAGAAGATTAGAGCAAGAGAGAGAGAGAAAGAAAGCAATTCTCAGTATTTCTTATTAAACGACTCAAATGTACTGTACAACGCTATATTTATACAAATAGATTAATCAGCTAACTAACTTCTCTAACTACCTATTTATTACAAATTAACACTTTATTTACAGCTCACTGACAACTAACTGTTTCCTAACTAATCTTCTAGAAGTGTACTTCCTTAAATAGCACTCTGTATAACTACTCACAGCTGATCTAATATTTCAACAGTTTTAAACTTTTCTGAATTTCTCATCTTAATTCTTCAGTTAAGATTTTTAGCTTTAAACTTTAACGATTTAGTTATTCAAATTTTTAGTTTTTCTATTTGTTTCTTTTGTTGCATTGATTCTTTAGTATTTATAAGATTAGGATTTTGTTATTTTCCTATGCTCGCAGTGAGATAGTAAGATTAGATTGTTGAATGTCTTATTCCTTACTCCTGCTAACTTATAACTTTGAAAATTGAGATCATTCATTGAGATTTTTAAATGCAAAGAATTTTCTCTTTACTAAAAATGAAATTTAATCTCTCTTTTTTTAAGAGCAAAAGCTCAGTTCCTTTCTTTTAACAGTATGATTACGATTTCTATTAAAAGACATGAAATTTTTGAATATTTTTTACTCTTATCGGGTAAACCGATAAGGATCGATAACCGACTAACTATACCCGATAACCGATATCTTATCGGTTTGGTTATCAGTTTAGCATATTTATAAACCGATAACTAGTGACGGAACCAGAATTTTCATCAAGGTGTGTCAAAATATAAATAATTAGATACATCAAAAAGTCAAGAGGAATCAACCTATAGTAAGTATACATAAAATAAAAAAGTTATCTAGCAATATAGTGTAATTTTTCAGCGAAGGGGTGTCGCTTCCCCTCTGTTCAATGTGGCTCCGCTACTGCCGATAATCGATATACCTAACCGATAACATTCACAACCGAACCGAACCGACCGATGTTGTAATGACTCGATTGGTCATTTTGAGAATTTAAGTCCCGATCGGCGACATAAGGTCCTGAATAGCTTCGTATTATGTGTATTGACTTGCATGCATGGTCGAGTTCAGTTACCGGATGATTCTGAGTAATTTGGGACACTTAGTCCTTAAAACGGAAGCTTATGTCTTAGGATTTTGACCGTAGTCGGAACTGTGTGAAGACAACTCCGGAATAGAGTTCTGTCGGTTCTGTTAGCTCCGTTGGGTAATTTTGGACTTAGGGATGTGCCTGGACTTATTTGTGGAAATTGGCCTTTTAGGGATTCTTAGGTCCTTATATTCATTGAATATGCAGTTGTTCTCGTTATGATTACGTTTCTTAATTTTCAGTTTCACTTTTACCTGCTTTAATTGGAATTAATTACTTCATGATCCACTCTTGTTGTTCATTTGATTCATATGTGCCTTAAATGAAATTGTATCTCTTCTATTGCCGTGTTGTCTTTTCCCTAACTGCTTATCTTTATCTGAAATTATAATTATCTCTTCTGTAATTGTTCATCCTTAATTGAGGCAAATGATTATCCTTATACTGTTTATCCTTAATTGGAGTTATTGTATCTCTCTCTTAATTTCCCAACCTTAAAAGAAGTTAGATATCCTATATTTTAGTTAATTTATCCTTACTTGAAATTATTCGTCTTGTGTTTGCTCCCTCGTTGTCGAACTGTACATTGTGGACCGTTGTTACATAATATTTCCTTTCTTGTTGAGCTGTTCTTATTATGACTAGCATTCTCTATTGTGGCTACTCCTTGTGAATTAGTTCTTCCGTTTTCTTGAGTTCTGGAATTTTCGAGTTGAGGTATTTGTCGTTAGCAGCTATGCAGGTCGTTACTGTGGAGACTCAAGGTAAACCTGCTGCTGTGTTCGCAGGCTTCGGAGTCACCTTTAAGTTTTCGTTTTGCACTGTTTATTCTTATTTCTGGACAGTTGTATTTAGAAGTTTTCTAGCAAATACTCTGTAGAGCTTATGACTTATTCTACCGGTTTTGGAAATTAAAAATTTTAAGAGATTTCTATTTCAAATTGTTAGATGTTATTTAAATAATGTTGTTGTTTCAATTAATATTAGGCCTACCTAGCCCATAAGACTATATGCCATTACGATACACAAACAGAGAGGAAATTAGGTCGTGACAAGTTGGTATCAGAGCTCTAGGTTCATGGGTGCTACGAGTCATAAGCGAGTTTAGTAGAGTCTTGCGGATCGGTACAGAGACGTCTGTACTTATCTTCGAGAGGCTACAGAACTATTAGGAAAGTTTCACTTCCTTCATTCCTATCGTGCGAGTTCATTGATCTCGAAGTTGAACTTTTATCATTCCATTCTCTCACAGATGGTGAGAACACGAACTGCAGTTACTGATGACGTTACCCCCCGAGCAGATGTCGCTAGGGGCAGGGGCAGAGGCCGACGAGGAGCACGTGTCGCAGCTAGGGCACCTACCAGAGCAGCAGTTGAGGAGACGCCAGTAGTTTCAGTTGGGGGTGTCACACCCCTTTTATGCCCCCCCCCCCCCAAAAACGATAATGTGTTTGGATTGTAGGTTAAAGAGTTTTTTCGATTAAAGTGACAATTTTTGAAATAGGAATTATTTTATTTACAGAGTCGCCACTTGAAATTGATTTTTTGCCGGTGTTCCAAGTCACCTTTTATTTGAATCCCTAGTCAAAGGAAGGTTTGACTCTTTTATTATTGGTCTGCGAAAACAAAGTCCGGATAAGGAATTCTGTTGACCGGGGAGAAGGTGTAAGGCATTCCCCGAATCCCGTGGTTCTAGCACGGTCGCTTTATTGACTACAACTTGGCTTGAATTAATTTTGGACAAACTCTGATTTATTGATTTCCATATTTTTCTTTATCCGCTTTTATTGCTTGATTATTCGTAATTAAGGAATTATCTTGAAACGAGTCACGCGTGCGTGTACCCATTTTGTTTGGCGCATTAAAAATCATGCCACGCATGTGTGTACACAATTGATAACACTTTTATTATTATTAAAATTGTTATGTCAAAGTTGCGTGAACGAATACCTTGCCTTTAACTTTGAAAATCATAATTATGTCACGTGAATGTATACATAATCACGATAATTGATTTATTATTGTGCGCCTAAAGAACACTAGAGATATTTATGAGTTATTTTCCTAAACTAGTTTGAGATTAAGGCCTAGGGTTTATGGGAATCATTGTGGAAGAGGTAAGATTTGACTATTATAATTATGAAATAAATGGAGACAAAAAGGCTAAATCTTCTTAAATCCTATCAGCCCCAAACTACTCCAAACATAATCAAACATCTCTAGAAATCCAACTAGCAAATCAAATCCCATTTACGGCATACTATATGAACTAAAACAAATGTTAACTAAGCAACCTTTTAATTTCCACCAAGCAAACCTATGGCCCATCTTGATACACCATAAATCACAAGGCACAATACCAACTCAACCACTGTCTTCTTCGAATGTTCCCCATTTTACATGTATATAAATTAAACCAAAACTATATGCTTATAGAATAAGAAAAAGAAAAAGAAGAAAACAAACAAAACAACCACAACCTATTTGATTAGAGCTTACTAGAAATCCCTTTATTCATTCATTTTTTTTCCAATGGTTATTTTACCTACAAAAAAAATTTAATAGTGCAATGAAATATGCAAATTAATAACTTCTACCCATCAAGTAAACACATGAATATAAATCTTAACTCATACAAATTCTAGTGATGTTCTTAAACAAACGTAGGCAACAAAGAAATTTAGTAAGCTATCAAAGACATTTAAACAAAATAAAGCACTAAAAGATTAAACAAGAACATCATATTAAACCAAAAGTGAATCAAAGAAGAAAGTAATCTCTGTTGAGCAGAGCTTTTCACTGTATTAATAAAGAGCCTCGAGTGTTGGGTTACAAGGAAGAAAACTAACCAAACTTGACAGTGGACTAGAGCATCAAACGAAACGGAACGGCGAACTTGCCTCCCTCGACTGAAACTCGCGTGTTTTAAATGGGTAACTGTTGCTGCGTTTTGGCAGCAATTTCAGCCATGTTTTGGCTTGATTTTCATGGATGTTTCGTGGATTTTTACGGATGTTTTGGGGCTGGGATTCGGACTGGTTTTTATCATTTTTTGGCTATTTTCGCAGCTGATTATTTGCTGGAAAAAAGACTGTTTTTCAGCTGCTTTTGGAGCTGTTTTGAGGGAGTTTTGGGGGGTGGATTTTCAGCTCATTTTTGGGGGTGTTGAACTGGAGAAAAGTGACTGTTTTGGGGTGTTATCGGCAGCTGTGGGTGGACTGGTTTTCAGCTCGTTTTTGGGCTGTTTTCAGCTCGTTTTTGAGCTGTTTTGAGGGAGTTTTGGGGCTGGATTTGCAGCTCGTTTTCTTTGCTGGTTCCTCCCCTTTTTTGTGTGTTATGTGTGTGTTTTATAGCTGAAAATGGGGTATAGGGTTTGTGATAGGAGACAAGCACGGGGGACAAGGAGTAGGGAACAATGGAGAGAGTAGGGAGCAAAGTGTGGGGGGACAAGCATGGGGGACAAATAAAAGTGGAGTGGGGAACAAGCATGTGGGATAAGCATGGGGGACAAAGCATGGGGGACAAGTATGGGGGACAAAGAAAAGTTGAGTCGGGACACGCCTGGGAAGCGGAAAATATTCAAGCACGGTCAAAAATTAGGTGCTCACAGCATGCCCCTCTTTGCTTGGAAACATTAAAAGTTTTTAGGCAAAGATAAAGTGAGCCGTGTGACTAAGTTTTGACCATATCGTTATTCAAAAGAGGAAGAAAATAAAAGAAAAAGGTGCAACCGAGTCCTGGTTTTGGACAGCCTACATATCCCGGGTTATAAGGGAATCAGGTCGCGTGTAGTTCAAAAAAAATGATGGAGTGATGAGTTCGAAAGTCGAGCTAGGTTCCGTCGAGGCTCCGGTCCGTGGCCCTGTTATTACATCAAAATCTAAAGGAACTAAACAAGCCTATCAGTTATAAGTTACAAGATTCCTATTTATAAGTCTTTTGAACCTTGATCTTGAGTCTTGATTGGTTGTTCATGCAGACTCTGATCTGAACCTTGATGCTTGCTAGCTGTAGGTGCTAGTTCATTCTTCTACGGCTTCTTCTGAGCAAAACGGGAAATGTGAAGCTCGTAACTTCAGTCATGTTTTGAGCAGTCCATATCATTTCCATCTGCTTCTGCATTTGGATTCACTTTTTTTTCTTTTCTTTATTGTGGATTCAAACTTCTTCTTTTGTTCATCTCGAACCTTGTGCCTCGAGGTAAAACCTGCTCAGACATCACAACAAACAAACGAACAAAATTTTTCTGCCCCAGTTTTCACTAGGAAAATTTCATGAGTTATTGTAACAAAATTCTAAACTACTTCTTTATTGAAAGCAAATAAAAAAATAAAAAAATAAAAAAATAAAAAAAAGTAATGGTGTACCCTGAAAAGGTCATGATGATTTTGTTTTTTTATTGTCCCAAAAGAATGTCTCAACTAAGGATTTGTGTACCTTATGTTGGGAAACTGTGGTCAGAGAATAGGATACCCTATATTGGCAATGATACCACGGAGTGGTGTATCCTGCATTTAAAATCAAATCAACTAGGGAGTGGTGTACCCTATGTTGGAGAACACAACAAGGGATTGGTGTACCCTATACTGGTATGGAGATCAGGGATTGGTGTACCCTATACTAGTAAGGAAATGTAATCAGGGGATGTCGCCTTGTATAACTGAAAAAGAAATATAACCAGGGGTTGGCGCCCTGTATTACTGAAAAGGAAAGGTAATTAGGGGTTGGTGCCCTGTATTACTGAAAAGGAAATGTAACCAGGGGTCGGCACCCTGTATTACTGAAAAGGATAATGTAACCAGGGGTTGGCGCCCTGTATTACTGAAAAGGATAATGTAACCAGGGGTTGGCGCCCTGTATTACTGAAAAGGATAATGTAACCAGGGGTTGGCACCCTGTATTACTGAAAAAATGCTGAATCCCCGGGGCGAAAAGGGTCTACCTGGGGTTAAAATACGAAAAGCAAACCTGGGCGAAGAGTACCTCTACTCGGAATATGAGTTGTATCCCCCTAGGCAAAAAATTTCTACCCAGGTTAAACAACGTAAGACAACCTGAGCAAAGAGTACTTCTACCCGGACCTATGAGCTGGATCCCCCTAGGCGAAAATGTTCTACCTAGGTTAAGCTACGAAAAATAACCTGGGTGAAGAGTACTTCTACCCGGAATTATGAGCTGGATCCCCCTTGGCGAAAAGGTTCTACCTGGGTTAAGCTATGATTAAAAACCTGAGCGAAAAGTACTTCTACCCACAAATATGAGCTGGATCCCCCTAGGCGAAATGGTTCTACCTGGGTTAAACTACGAAAAGCAAACCTGGGCGAAGAGTACTTCTACTCGGAATATGATTTGTATCCCCCTAGGCGAAAAGTTTCTACCCGAGTTAAACTACGTAAGACAACCTGAGCAAAGAGTAATTCTACCTGAAACTATGAGATGGATCCCCCTAGGCGAAAATATTCTACCTAGGTTAAGCTACGAAAAATAACCTGGGCGAAGAGTACTTCTACCCGGAACTATGAGTTGGATCCCCCTTGGCGAAAAGGTTCTACCTGGGTTAAGCTATGATTAAAAACCTGAGCGAAAAGTACTTCTACCCGCAAATATGAGCTGGATCCCCCTAGGCGAAATGGTTCTACCTGGGTTAAGCTACGTAAAACAACCTGGGCGAAGAGTACTTCTACCCGAAACTCTGAGTTGTATCCCCCTAGGTGACAAGGTTCTACCTGGGTTAAGCTACGAAAGACAGCCTGGGCAAAAAGTACTTCTACCCGGAACTATGAGCTGGATCCCCCTAGGCAAAAAAGTTCTATCTAGGTTAAGCTACAAAAACCAATCCTGGGCGAATAGTATTTCTACCCGGAAACTATGAGTTGGATCCCCCTAGGCAAAAAGGTTCTACCTAGGTTAAGCTACGAAAAACAATCCTGGGCGAATAGTACTTCTACCCGAAAACTATGAGCTGGATCCCCCTAGGCGAAAATGTTCTACCTAGGTTCAGCTATGAAAAATAACCTGGGCGAAGAGTACTTCTACCCGAAACCGTGAGCTGGATCCCCCTAGGCAAAAAGGTTCTACATGGGTTAAGCTACGAAAAACAACCTGGGCGAAGAGTACTTCTACCTGGAAACTATGAACTGGATCCCCCTAGGCAAAAAAGTTCTATCTGGGTTAAGCTACAAAAACCAATCCTGGGCGAATAGTATTTCTACCCGGAAACTATGAGCTGGATCCCCCTAGGCGAAAAGGTTCTATCTGGGTTAAGCTATGAAAAATAATCATGGGCGAATAGTACTTCTACCCGGAAACTATAAGCTGGATCCCCCTAGGCGAAAATGTTCTACCTAGGTTAAGCTACGAAAATTAACCTAGGTGAAGAGTACTTCTACCCGAAACCGTGAGCTGGATCCCCCTATGCGAAAAGGTTCTACATGGGTTAAGCTACGAAAAACAACCTGGGCGAAGAGTACTTCTACCCGGAAACTATGAACTGGATCCCCCTAGATGAAAATGTTCTACTTGGGTTAAGCTATGATTAAAAACCTGAGCGAAAAGTACTTCTACCCGCAAATATGAGCTGGATCCCCCTAGGCGAAATGGTTCTACCTGGGTTAAGCTACGTAAAACAACCAGGGCGAAGAGTACTTCTACCCGAAACTATGAGTTGTATCCCCCTAGATGACAAGGTTCTACCTGGGTTAAGCTACGAAAGACAGCCTAGGAAAAAAGTACTTCTACCCGGAACTATGAGCTGGATCCCCCTAGGCGAAAAAGTTCTATCTGGGTTAAGCTACAAAAACCAATCCCGGGCGAATAGTATTTCTACCCGGAAACTATGAGCTGGATCCCCCTAGGCGAAAAGGTTCTACCTGGGTTAAGCTACGAAAAACAATCATGGGCGAATAGTACTTCTACCCGGAAACTATGAGCTGGATCCCCGTAGGCGAAAATGTTCTACCTAGGTTAAGCTACGAAAAATAACCTGGGCAAAGAGTACTTCTACCCGGAAACTATGAGCTGGATCCCCCTAGGCAAAAAGGTTCTACCTGGGTTAAGCTACGAAAAATAATCCTGGGCGAATAGTACTTCTACCCGGAAACTATGAGCTAGATCCCCCTAGGCGAAAATGTTCTACCTAGGTTAAGCTACGAAAAATAACCTAGGCGAAGAGTATTTCTACCCGGAACCGTGAGCTGGATCCCCCTAGGCGAAAAAGTTCTATCTGGGTTAAGCTACGTAAAACAGCCTGGGCGAAAAGTACTTCTACCCGGAAATATTAGCTGGATTCCCCTAGGCAAAAAGGTTCTACCTAGGTTAAGCTACGAAAAGCAACCTAAGTGAATAGTACTTCTACCCGAAACTATGAGATGGATCCCCCTAGGCGAAAAAGTTCTATCTGGGTTAAGCTACGTAAAACAGCCTGGGCGAAAAGTACTTCTACCCGAAAATATTAGCTGGATCCCCCTAGGCAAAAATGTTCTACCTGGGTTAAGCAACAAAAAATAGCCTGGGCGAAGAGTGCTTCTACCCGGAACTATGAGCTGAATCCCCCTAGGCGAAAAGGTTCTACCTGGGTTAAGCTACGAAAATGAGAGGTATGAACTCTAGTTATGCATGATAAATATGAACACTAGTTATGCATGATAAAAATAAAGGAAAGTGGAGATTTTGAGGAAACTTACCTTTGGTGACATTCGTCCTTTAGAAATCACCATTCTTCACTGTTTTGTTCATGCTGCAAACAAAGAAAAATTGTCAGTTTTGAAAATAGTGGTCAGTTTGTGGCCCTGATGTCTTTGGAAGCTTGGCTTTGTGCCCATCTTCTTTTGATGATGATTTCAACCTGCCACTAGATGTTTCCTGAATACCACTAGCATGTCTGGCCCCAGAGAGCCTTTGACTTTTCAAACTTTTACATGACGGTTGGTCGCGTGGGACTTAACCTTTTCAACTTTGTTTTGCCTTTGTGGAATTTCACTTTCGACTTCTTTCCTCCGAAACTTTCAATTTCTGAGAATTGGGGAACCTTTAGCTTTTCAAACTTTGCCAAAACGGTTAGCCACTTGGGACTTAACCTATTCAACTTCATTTTGCCTTGTAGGCACTTTCAATTTGATTTCCTCTTTACAAGAGTTTTTGATTTCTAAGCATCAGCCGCCATGGCCAGTCGGGGTCGACTTGATGTCGCTGCCGAGTCTGGGTGCTTTTTTGCATATTAGCTTGTATCAAACGAAAGTCCTGTAAATCAGTCTTGCTATCCCTTCTTTGCCTTAGTTTTGGAACAAAGTTAGACCAAAATGGATTCGAAGAAAAACGAATAATGGAATGGACAATGAATTTAGACAAGAGGTATCCCTTTCGGGGAAGGAAAGAATGACTTATCTGGAGTATATGCGGACTTCAATGAACATGACATGCCTTTTGGACTTGATGTCTGATCTGTGTAAACCGTCCGACTCTTAGAAATTCATCACAACTTTTGCCTCGAAACCTAGAAAACTTGCCCAGGATTATCAATACCAATGGCTGTGAAGATCCTCTTTTCGATCAGTAGTGCCCTTTGCGGGTTTTCACCAGCTAAACTCTCTTAATTCTCTTCTCACCATCGCCTTATAGTGCCCTTTGCGGGTTTTCACTAACAAGACTCTCATTTTCATTTTCTTTGCTCGTCATCGCCCTATGGTGCCCGTGAGGGTTTTCACCAATAAGATTCTCTCATTTTATTTCTCTCATTTTGGTGGCATCAGATCCAAGTGATTGTATCCTTCAATTCTTGAACATTCTCGTTGATTGATCGAAAGGACTAGAAAAGGATTTGGGTAAAAAGGATTTGGATTGAATTACAACTTTAGAACCTCTCAGGCGAAACCATCGCCGAACTATTATAACACCTGCCCCAGTTTCAACTTTTGGGGGAATGTAGATTTTTATTTTGGTGTGACTGAACCCCAGAGAGAGGCAGCCTACGTATCCTTTCGGAATCAAGTCGAACGTAGTTTGATTAACATGAACTTGTTTGATTTTTTTTAAAAAAAATTTTCATTTGTTTTTTATTTTTATTTTATTTTTTTTTTAAATAACATCTTCAGGTTCCAACGAGGGTAATCAAAGAAAGGTAACCGACTCAAAAAGGTTAGCAAAGGGTTGATGGTGTTTGGATAGCGAGAATGAAAGCCTTCATCATCCCAATCGGAGAACATTAATGCTATATAGAGGGTCAAACATAGTACCTTTTGATAGCATCCGCGTTGACGGTTGTTTCAGGGACGCTTTCTTCATTGTTTCCCAGGTACAACGCTTTCTTTTGCAGTACTCTCATTACAATGTATATACCTTTCCAATTTGGAGCCAATTTTCCTTTAGCTTCTTCATGAGTTAGGAGGATACGTCTCAGAATGAGTTTTCCTATTTTAAATTTATTGGGCCGCACTTTCTTGTTGTAGACACGGACCATTCTTTGTTGGCATAACTTCCCGTGGCAAATTGCGGCCAATCATTTTTCATCCATCAGTGTCAATTATTTCAATCGGTTCTTGACCCAATCTTTATCCTCAATCCCGGCTTCAACAATGATCCGTAGAGAGGGAATCTCAACTTCGTTCCAATTTTCTATTTATTTTCTTACAAGCCTTGTCTTCAAAATATTTTGTTTCTTGATCTATTATTTCGGGGTCTGACAACGTTTTAGGATCTGAGCATGAAGTCCGCAAGTATGTCATGTCATTAAAATCTGCATTAACAGAACTAAAAAGAGAATAAGAAAAGTGACAAGATTAAGAAAAAAAACATTCCCCGACAATAAAATATTAATTTTATTTGATTTTTTTAAAAACATTTTAAGATAGAAGGGTTTACATCAGAAAGCAAAGCAGTGAAGTAAAATATTCGGATTAGATCCTGAAATAATTCGGACGCAGAAAAGATAGCAAGACCGGCTACCGAGACTCCCATATGACAGAGAACTTTTCAGGTTTGGCGCCTGTTTTTAGGTTTCTCTTCTGTCTCGGCAATGGCTGCAATGGCCTTCAGTGCTAGATCAAATTCCTCATCTTCACAGATCATTCCGATTACTGGCCCATTGGTGTGAGTAGACAGAGAATTGTTCATCATATTAGGGGCCTCTTCATCCCTAAGCACTATTCCCTTGACATTGATGAGGTCTTCCACTGCTCTCTTAAGAGTCTAAACAGTCTTCTGTATCATGTCTGACTGCTCCAGAGTGGTATTCACATCTAGCATTAGCCTGGTGCGAATGGGACTCAGGGTTTGGCCGGTTCGGGGCTACTGGCCACAGTAGACCTAACCTGACTAGCTTTTGGAACAAGATCGAGTATGATTCACCAACAGGGGTAATCCATCTCGGGAGGCTCTCTCTCTTCTTCTTCTTTTTTTTATTTTTTTTTCATATCTTGATTTTTTTTTTTCTCTTTTTGTTGTTTTTCGCTCTTTGTTTTTCTCTGTTATTTTTTGTCACTGTTTCTTTCTTTTTCACTCAATTTTTTTCAATTTTTTTTACTCAATTTGTTTATGGCTATGATCGAATCCGATGGGGATTGCCTACGTATCATGACGCCGCATGAATCAGATTATTACGTAGTTTAGGAATATCAGGAACAAAGTACATAAACTAGCTCTTTTTTGTTTTTCTTTTGGAATGTTTGAAAAGAAGAATTCTTAAAGGAGAAAGAAAATATATTTTTTTTTGGATTTTGATTATTTTTGTTTTTGAATTTTTTGGGAGAAAGACTTCTAAAGAAGGAAAAAACATATTTTTGGATTTTGATTTTTTTTTTTCAAATGAAAGACTTCTAAAAAGAAAGAAAATATTTTTGTTTTTTTTTTCCGGTGAGAATCAGACCCGTGTAGTTCGGTGGATCAGAAATAAAATAGATAAACTAACTCTTTTTCATGTACAATAAATCCGACAAAATTTCCTAGCAAAGAAAATATTTTTAAATTTTTTTCGATTGTGTTTTTTTTTTTGGAATTGGTGAAAGAAAAACTTCTAAAGTAGAAAAAAAAAATATTTTTGAATTTTGATTTTTTTAAAAAAATTTCAAAAGAAAGAAAATATTTTTTTTTTGGATTTCTGGAGAAAGACTTTTTTTTTTTTAAAAAGGAAGAAAATATTTTTGGATTTTTGGTCTCAAAAAAAAAAAGAAGCTTCTAAAGAAGTAATTAAAGGAAAATATCTTTTTGGATTTTTAAAAATTGGGGGCCGACACCGATGAGGTTTACCTACGTATCTCACATCCGGTGAAAATCAGACCCGCATAGTTCGGTGAAAATTGACTATGTTCTTCTTTTTTTCTTAATATGAAAATTAATCTTTAAAACCATATGCACTAAACCACATCATTTTTTCTCTCTTCGTTCAACCGATATATGTTAAAGTCGGTCGACATGCAATCCTCCCAAATAATGCAACAAGTAGCACATAACATGACATAATGGTCTCAACAAGGTACCTGTCCTAAAACAGAACTCGGCCCATGAGTGGAGCGCTGCTAAGTCAAATGCACATGATGCAAATAAAGCGTAGCCTATCATTACTTGTGACTTGTTCTTCTAAGTTTGTAAATCCTAAAGGAGATGGTATCTAGACCTGGCTTACCCAGACGGACAACCCGAGCCGAGGAGCATCAAGCATTACCAGTAGTAGAACAGCACTGGCTAGCTAACAGCTCTCCCGCCTAAACATGTGTGACTAAATCCTTCACCAGAAGCTGGTAGGCTAACTGGCTTTATCTCAAGACAGAAATTTTGTGATGCTGGTAGGCAAACACAACATAACTAATTATCAGAAGACTCAGTGGGATGCGAGAGAGGATACAATTTATATGTACAGTTCAACAATATCAAGACAGTAAAAAGTGGAGAAGTAGCACATTAGTCCCAAATAAATCACAATATTTACAAAAATTAATAAAACCAAATAAAGTCAATGTACAAGCTTGAATTCTTGAAATCCCCAATAGAGTCGTCAAAGCTGTCACACCCCTTTTATGCCCCCCCTCCCCCTCCCCAAAACGATAATGTGTTTGGATTGTGGGTTAAAAAGTTTTTCCAATTAAAGTGATAATTTTGAAATAGGGATTATTTTATTTACAGAGTCGCCACTTGGAATTGATTTTTTGCCGGTGTTCCAAGTCACCTTTTATTTAAATCCCTAGTCAAAGGAAGGTTTAACTCTTTTGTTATTGGTCTGCGAAAACAAAGTCCGGATAAGGAATTCTGTTGACCGGGGAGAAGGTGTAAGGCATTCCCCGAATCCCGTGGTTCTAGCACGGTCGCTTTATTGACTACAACTTGGCTTGAATTAATTTTGGACAAACTGTGATTTATTGGTTTCCATATTTTTCTTTATTCGCTTTTATTGCTTGATTATTCGTAATTAAGGAATTATCTTGAAACGAGTCACGCGTACGTGTACCCGTTTTGTTTGGCGCATTAAAAATCATGCCACGCATGTGTGTACACAATTGATAACACTTTTATTATTATTAAAATTGTTCTGTCAAAGTTGCGTGAACGAATACCTTGCCTTTAACTTTGGAAATCGTAATTATGTCACGTGAATGTATACATAATCACGATAATTGATTTATTACTGTGCGCTTAAAATATACTAGAGATATTTATGAGTTATTTTCCTAAACTAGCTTGAGATTAAGGCCCAGGATTTATGGGGATCATTGTGGAAGAGGTAAGATTTGACTATTATAATTATGAAATAAATGGAGACAAAAAGGCTAAATCTTCTTAAATCCTATCATCCCCAAACTACTCCAAACATAATCAAACATCTCTAAAAATCCAACTAGCTAATCAAATCCCATTTACGGCATACTATATGAACTAAAATAAATGTTAACTAAGCAACCTTTTAATTTCCACCAAGCAAACCTATGGCCCATCTTGATACACCATAAATCACAAGGCACAATACCAACTCAACTACTGTCTCCTTCGAATGTTCCCCATTTTACATGTATATAAATTAAACCAAAACTATATGCTTACAGAATAAGAAAAAGAAAAAGAAGAAAACAAACAAAACAACCACAACCTATTTGATTAGAGCTTACTAGAAATCCCTTTATTCATTCATTTTTTTTTCAGTGGTTATTTTACCTACAAAAGAAATTTAATAGTGCGATGAAATATGCAAATCAGTAACTTCCACCGATCAAGTAAACACATGAATATAAATCTTAACTCATACAAATTCTAGTGATGTTCTTAAACAAATGTAGGCAACAAAGAAATTTAGTAAGCTATCAAAAATATTTAAACAAAATAAAGCACTAAAAGATTAAACAAGAACATGATATTAAACCAAAAGCGAATCAAAGAAGAAAGTGACCTCTGTTGAGCATAGCTTTTCACTGTATTAATAAAGAGCCTCGAGTGTTGGGTTACAAGGACGAAAACTAACCAAACTTGACAGTGGACTAGAGCATCAAACGAAACGGAACGACGAACTTGCCTCTCTCGACTGAAACTCGCGTGTTTTAAATGGGTAACTGTTGCTGCGTTTTGGAAGTAATTTCAGCCATGTTTTGGCTTGATTTTCATGGATGTTTCGTGGATTTTTACGGATGTTTTGGGGCTGGGATTCGAACTGGTTTTTATCATTTTTGGCTATTTTCGCAGCTGATTATTTGCTGGAAAAAAGGATGTTTTTCAGCTGCTTTTGGAGCTGTTTTGAGGGAGTTTTGGGGGATGGATTTCCAGCTCGATTTTTGGGGTGTTGAACTGGAGAAAAGTGACTGTTTTGGGGTGTTATCGGCAGCTGTGGGTGGACTGGTTTTCAGCTCGTTTTTTGGGCTGTTTTCAACTCGTTTTTGAGCTGTTTTGAGGGAGTTTTGGTGCTGGATTTGCTGCTCGTTTTCTTTGTTGGTTCCTCCCCCTTTTTTTGTGTGTTATGTGTGTGTTTTATAGCTGAAAATGGGGTATGGGGTCTGTGATAGGAGACAAGCATGGGGGACAAGGAGTGGGGAACAATGGATAGAGTAGGGAGCAAAGTGTGGGGGGACAAGCATGGGGGACAAATGAAAGTGGAGCTGGGAACAAGCATGTGGGATAAGCATGGGGGACAAAGCATGGGGGATAAGTATGGGGGACAAAGAAAAGTTGAGTGGGGACACCCCTGGGAAGCGGGAAATATTCAAGCACTGTCAAAAATTAGGTGCTCACAGGGGGCAAGTACCGGAGACGCCTGATGTTACCCCCGAACTTTAGGAGACCTTAGTACAGTTCCTGAGCATGTTTGGTACATTGGCTCAGGCAAGGTAGACTCCAGTTGCACCAGCTATTTCACAGACTGGGGGAGGATCTCAGACTCCCGCCGCCCACACTCTAGAGCAGCGAGTTCATGTTGGTCAGGTTCCAGGTGTAATGGCGACACAACCCGTGGTCCCAGTTCAGCCCGAGGTTAGGGCAGCAGCATCTGAGGAAGAGCAGCTTAGACTTGCAAGGTTCAAGAAATATGACCCTCCTACATTCAGTGGTTTGGCTTCAGAGAGTGCACAGGGTTTTCTGGAGGAGTGCCATCGCATTCTCCGTACTATGGTTATTGTTGAGACGAATAGGGTTGCTTTTACTACATTCCAGCTTAAAGGAGCGGCTTATCAGTGGTGGCGGGCATATGAGTTGGGTAGCCCGGCCGAGTTAGTTTCACTTACATGGGTTCAGTTTTCAGAGATATTCCTGAGAGAGTTTGTACCTCAGTCCCTTCGAGATATAAGACCCTGAGCAGCTTCGTATTATGTGTGTATTGACTTGTGTCACGCCCAAAAATCCCACCACAGGCGTCGTGATAGCACCTAGTCTCTAATACTAGGTAAGCCAATTTCAATTATATTTTTTTTTGGAGCTATTTTTTTAATGAATGTACAACCTCCCAATACTAGTAGTACTAAGGCACTAACTCTAACTAAATACATGGAATAATCATGAGGACTGAATATACAATTTTGTTTGATTAAAAATTAACAGTACAATAAAATGAAAAGACTCCAAGGGACTGCGACGACCATGCAGCTCTATCTTGAATCCTTACGATCCCGCTTTAACCCTTCTCAAGCCTAATAACTCCAATACCTGGCTCTGCACAAAAATATGCAGAAGTGTAGTATGAGTACACCACGGTCGGTACCCAGTAAGTATCAAGACTAACCTCAGTGGAGTAGAGACGAGGTACAGTCAAGACACTCACTAGTCTAATAGCCTGTGAAATATAATATACAAAATAATAGGAAACAGATAACAATAAGGGCAACATAAAACAACCAGTAATATGCACGGTAGACAACAAGAATACCATTAATAACGCTTAACAATTAATAATACAATTACACACAATAAATCAAATCCTTCAAATAAATGTCTTCCGCTTATAATTCTTTCAAATAACTCTCTTTCAAATATAATTTTCTCAAATAATTACCTTTCAGATATAATTCTTTCATATAATACCTTCTACATACAAATCCTTTCAAATAAATATTTTGAATATAATCCTTTCAATTAAAAAGTCATCATGTGACACCTCATTTCATAATCATAAAAATACGGGTCTCAGCCCATTTCCATATTTTTCGTAAACACGGGTCTCAACCCATTTTTCATATTTTCACGGCACCTCGTGCCCATAAATAAATCATCATATTTCCCCCGGAACCTCGTGCCCTCATTTTATATCACAACTGCACGGATAATTCACGTGCCAAATATCATTATCATTTAATCACAGCACCCCGTGCCCACAATTCATATCACAATTGCACGGACAATTCACGTGCCAATATCCTCATTATTTACTCACGGCACCTCATGCCCACATTTCATTTTATAATCTGCCTAGCAATAGCCACATGCTCTCAATTTCAACATAAATCAGATTGTCATCAATTTACCAACAACAAGAAAAATTGCACAAAGTATAAAAATAAACACAAGAATATCACAACATCACATGAAAATCATCAACCCTACATCATCATATATCGTCCCTGACAATAGCCACTCTTATCGCTCCTATTGCCACCCTTATCACTCCTATAGCCACCATTATCGCTCCGCCCAGACAATATCAATAGTCACCCTTATCGCTCATATTGCCACCCTTATCGCTCCTATTGTCACCCTTATCTCTCCACCCAGATAATATTTCAACAAACACAACCACAATGAAATGCCACCCTTATACCCACATAATATTAACGGTGAAATACCACCCTTATATCTTCAAAATAATAATTAATACAATACAATAATTTACACGGAAAATTATCACGGCAACATAACAAAATAAATTCATATCATAATTTGCCCAATGGCTACAACCAAAATTCCAAAGATACAACCAAGTCAATTAATTTCACAACAAATAGTCGAAGGCTCCACACAATGTGTACAACACCCAAAAATAATCAACAGAGATAGAAATTACTCAACATAAAGCAAAGTCTTTATTAACTCCAAATTTTCGATAATTATATAAATACCTCCTCTTAAGCTCATTTAATTAATTATTTGCAGAGGGTAAAAATCCAAAATGATATTAAATTCCAATAATGATCAAACCAGCAAATTCACGAAATTTCATAAATAATCAAATAACAATCACATAAACTTGTCATATAACAACAGAGTAAACAATAAGGATTTAGGCATGACAAATAGATGATTAAATATATGCCAACAATTATCCAATTTACTACACAATATGCTCAAAACTTTAACTCAATAAAATTTGCACATATAAACCAAGTACGAACTCTTACCTCTCTCTAAAATCCTCAGAAAAATACCCCAAAATAAGCCCCAAAGCCTATTTATCAAAATGGGGTCGGGTTATGAAAATAGAAAAATTAACCCTCCGAAAGAAGGTCTGCGGTCACATAATGGACCGCAGAATGGGTATGCGGGCCGCAAAATTGATCGCAAAATTGGTGCCCAGAACTGGGCTCTTCTGGTCCATTCTGTGACCAGTTTACAGTCATAAAACCAGTTTTGCAATCGCATAACTGTTTTGCGATCGCATAATTGGTCGCAGAATTGTATTTTCTAGCCTTTGGTAATTTGGTCATAACTTCTTTTAGGAATGTCCAAATGACAAACAGTTTAAAGAGTTGGAAGCTAGAGACATAGACCTTTCTTTTGATAGGTATCAGACCATGTAACCCTTAATATCAAGAGAGGTATTCTAGTTTGAAGTTAGGTCTTGTGCGAACTCACTTGAAACTTTAGTTTATTATGAAATTTCCAACTTCAACATTCGATGCCGAAACCTATCAAATCAAGTCCGATTAACCTCAAATTTTGCACACAAGTCATAAGTGACAAAACAGACCTATTCAAATTTCCAGAATCACATTCCGACCTCGTTATCAAAAATTCAACCTTCGATCGAACTTTTCGAAAATCATCTATTTTCCAACTTTCGCCAAAATGCGTCGAATTGTCCTACGGACTTCCAAATACGAACATGCGCTTAAGTCCGAAATCACCATACAAAGCTATTGACATCATCAAAATTCTATTCCGAGGTCGTTTGCTCAAAAGTCAACTCTTTCCATTTAAGCTTCAAAATGAGAATTTCTCTTCCAATTAAATTCTAAATCTTCCGAAAATCAAACTCGACCACACCCGCGGGTCATAATACATATTATGAAGTTGCCCGGGATCTTAAGTCGTTGAACGGGGTGTTAATTCTTAAAACGACAAGTCGGGTCGTTATAACTTGTGTGCATGGTCAAGTTCAGTTACCGGATGATTCAGAGTGATTTGGGCACTTAGTCCCTAAAATGGAAGCTTAAGTTGTAAGATTTTGACCGTAGTCAAAACTGTTTAAAGACGACTCCGGAATGGAGTTCCATCGGTTCCGTTAGCTCCGTTGGGTAATTTAGGATTTAGGGGCGTGTACGGATTGTGTTTTGGAGGTCTGTAGCTCATTTAGGCTTTAAATGGCGAAAGTTGAATTTTTGGAGATTTTGACCGGAAGTGGACTTTTTGATATCGGGGTCGGAATGCGATTTCAGGAGTTGGAAAAACTCAGTTATATTATTTGGGACTTGCCTGCAAAATTTGACATCATTCCGGGTTGGTTAGATTGGTTTCGGTACGGGTTTTCGAAGTTGGAAGTTTTGGAAGTTCATAAGTTTGATTCGTGGTGCGATTTGTATTTTCGGCATTGTTTGATATGATTTGAGACCCCGAGCAAGTCCGTGTTAGGTTATGGAACTTGTTGGTATGTTTAGACGAGGTCTCGGGGGCCTCGGGTATGTTTCGGATGGGCTACATGCTATTTTCTTCTATTTTTGAACTGTTGTTTTCTGTCATCTGGTTTCCTTAATTACGTTCACGTCCTTCATTCCGCGTTCCCGAAGGTATGCCAGCCCATTCTTCGCGTTCGCGTACTACTTCCAGCGTTCGCATAGGCCAGTCGTGAGCCATCAGATTTTTCTTCTCCGCATTCGTGAGCGTGTTGTCGCGTTCGCGAAGCACAAGCTGGGCAACACTCTTTTCCTTCTTTGCGATGGCGTTTGATGTTCCGCGATCGTGATGCTTTGATGCCTGGGCAGATACATTAAGTTCTGAAAATGGGACTGCGTCCCATTTTCCATTTTTGACGGATTGGAGCTCGGGAAGAGGCGATTTTCGGGTATTTTTCAAGGAAAACAACAGGGTAAGTGTTCTTAGCTCAATATTGGATAAATTACATGAATCCATGGTTGTTCTTAACATTTAATTGGTGAATTTAGTTGGAAAAATTGTGAAAACTCTCTTGGTTTAAATTTAAGATTTGGAGGTCGATTTGTTATTGAAATTCGATAAAATTGGTATGGTTAAACTCGTATCGGAATGGGTGTTCGGATTTCATGAAAATTATGTCGGTTTCCGAGAGGCGGGCCCTGCGTTGACTTTTTGGAATAAACTTTAAGTCGACGCATTATTATCCGAAATCGTTTCTGATGCATTTTAATGAAGTTATACAATTAATTTGGATAGATTTGAGCTGTCCGGAGGTCAATTCAAGCAAGAAGGCTATTTTGGAATATCGGCCTAACTTCAAAAAGGTAAGTGTCTTGCTTAACCTCGAGTGGGGGAATTACCCCTTAGGCATCGAGTCTTATGTGCCGTTTGTGAAATATGAAAAGCCATGTACGCGAGGTGACGAGTACATACTCGGGCTTATATGTGCAAAATATATTGGCTTTAAGTCTTAGGCATATTGTGTAGTAAATTGGAAATTATGGGCACTTATTAAATCCTCTATTTGTCATGCTTAGATCCTTGTTTGTTGAAATTGTTTTTACATGATGATTTGGTGGGATTGCCACCTTAATTTTTATGTGAAATATTATTTTGTTGAATTGTTCACTTCTGGATATTTTGTTAAGATTTTTGTGCACATTATGGTCGAGCCATGGGCTCCTTATTGTGGAAAATAAGGTATTGTTGATTTTTGTGGCAAGTTGTGATATTTGAGCACTTGATGTGCAATCTGTGATAATTTGTAATATTTGAGCACTTGATGTGCAATTTGTGATAGTTTGTAATATTTGAGCACTTGATGCACATGTGGCGAGACAAGGTGGGAACATTATTGTGAGCGTGTGGCGAGACAAGGCGGGCATTCACTTTACTATTGCACACGTGGCGAGACAAGGTGAGTTATGTCGGAGATTGAATTGTGATGACTTGTGATGGCCTAGGGGCATTGTTGCTGTTGCATATTTACTTTTGGGACTACGAGACGGTATCTCGGGAGTGCCTTTGTTGACATTCTCTGTGGTTGCACTTGTCTTCGGTTATTTTTGTATTTCCGTGATAGGTAAATTGTTGTGTTCTTCTGTGATGGAATATTTGATTTTATTATGTATTTGTATCCCTTATTGTAATGTGTTGGCTTTGGCTCTTGTACGAGACTCTGAGGATTTGTGGTTCTAGTCTTTATTAGTTTTCAAAGTTAAGTTGTTTTGAATAAAAGAAAATGTTGTGTGCTTTAGTTCTTATAAGTTTTACATCCAAATCAACAACTATCGGGTGCTTCATTTTAATTGAAATGTTATTTTCTTCACCCAAATGATTTCTAAAATAAATTTATTTCTTTGTTGATTTTCTTACTTGATTTAAAAATTTTAAACTTACTTTATCAGAAATAAATTGATTGTGTGGATCTTATATGCATTGATAATGATATTTGGCACGTGAATTGTCCGAGCAGTTGTGATATGAAATGAGGGCACGAGGTGCCGAAAAAATATGATGATTTAATTATGGGCACGAGGTGCCATGGAAATATGAAAAAATGGGCTGAGACCCGTGTTTACGAAAAATATGAAAATGGGCTGAGACCCGTATTTTTATGATTATGAAATGAGGTGCCACATGGTGATTTTTTAATTGAAAGAATTATATTCAAAATATTTATTTGGAAGGATTTTTATTTAGAAAGTATTATATGAAAGAATTATATTTGATAGATAATTATTTAAGAAAATTATATTTGAAAGAGAGTTATTTGGAAGAATTATAGGTGAAAGACATTAACTGGAGGACATGATTTAATTAGGTGTAATTGTATTTATTAATGGTGTTCTTGTTGTCTTGTTGTGCATATCACTGGTTATTTTATGTTGCCCTTATTGTTATATATTTCCTATTATTTTGTATATTATATTACACATGCTATTAGACTAGTGAGTGTCTCGACTGTACCTCGTCTCTACTCCACTGAAGTTAGTCTTGATACTTACTGGGTACCGACCATAGTGTACTCATACTACACTTCTGCACATTTTTGTGCAGAGCTAGGTATTGGAGATATCAGACTCGAACAGAGTTAAAGCGGGATCATAAGAATTCAAGGTAGAGCAGCTTGGTCGTCGCAGTCCCTTGGAGTCTTTTCATTTCATTGTACTGTTAATTTTTAATCAAACAATATTGTATATTCGGTCCTCGTGATCATTCCATGTATTCAGTTAGAGTTCGTGACTCAGTATTACCAGTCTTGGGAGGTTGTATATTCATATTTGTTCTGCTGTTAGTTTTGATAACTTATTTAATTCAAAAAGAAATGGCTTCAAAATGTAATTGAAATCGGCTTACCGAATTTTAGAGACTAGGTGCCATCACGACACCTGTGGCGAAATTTTGGATCGTGACAGATGCCCACCCCTAGTTCGAAAGAACCAAGAAGCAAGATGAAATGAATTTTGAGTACATGACGAGATGAATTTTGGGTACATGAAAAAGAAAGACCAAATGCTCATATCTGGTCATACATAGAAATCCTTAGCGTAGATGTCATACGCACTTGATCCCTTTTTAACTATTATTTAAAAAAATAGCACCATTTATTGTTTATTCCATAAAGAGTACTTTTTTTCATTATTAGCATATTATAAAAATTAAGCCCAACATTCATATTTTTCACTCCATTTTTAAAAATTTGATGCATATGTGAATGCCACCTAAATTCAAGATGTATTGATTTATACGTCTTTTATACTTTGTATATCAAGTATCACTTTAATTTAAAATGTATTTTTATGTATATACTTTTTGTATATTTATTTGTGAAGTGCCATCTTATTTTAAGATGTATTTTTAATGTATATTTTAAATATATTTTATATGTCAAGTACCATTTTAATTCAGGATGTATTTTTTATATATATGTTTTTTGTATATTTATATGCCATCTTAATTAAATTTAAGATATATTTTTTATGTATATTTCACATGTCTAAGTGTCATCTTAATTGAAGATGTATTTTTTATGTATATGTTTTATATATTTTATATGTGTTAATTCGATATATATATATTTTTATATAAGTTTTGTATATATTAACGTATTTTATTATCGAAGTAAGATCTTTATGTTAAGAAAGGAAGAAAGAAGGAAGAGAAAAACTTAAAAAAGATAATTAAAAAGAAAATGAATGGAACACATTTAGAAAATATATTGGCTTCGGTATAAAATAAAATTAAGAAGATGAAGAAAAAGAAGGAAAGCTAGAAGATAAAGCGAAAAAAAAGGTATGATTTTTGTACAAAGAATTATTGACTTTTCAATCAAATTACTTATGTTTAGAGATTAATAATTAATATTTCTATTTTAATGGAACTGTGTGCTACAAATATGAATATTTTCCTGCCACAACTGTAATATTGGATTTCATGCTACGAATTTATTATATGTAACGACCCGACTTGTCGTTTTAAAAATTTATGCCCTGTTCAGTGACTTAAGGTCTCGAGCAGCTTCACAATATGTATTATGATCTGCGGGTGTGGTCGAGTTGAATTACTGAAGATTGGAAAACTAAATTAAAAGAACAATCCTTAGTTAGAAGCTTAAATAGAAAGAGTTGAACGGAGAGTTGACTTTTGAATAAACGACTCCGGAATGGAATTTTGATAATGTCAATAGCTCCGTATGGTGATTATGGACTTAGGAGCGTGTCCGGAAAATTATTTGAAGGTCTGTAGAAGAATTTGGTTTGAAATGGCGAAATATTAATATTTTGGGAAGTTTGACCGGGGGGTTGACTTTTTGATATCGGGGTCGGAATCCGATTCAAAAAATTTGAATAGTTTCGTTATGTCATTTATGACTTGTGTGCAAAATTTGACGCCATTCCGGGTTGGTTTGATAGGTTTCGGCACGAGTTTTAGAAGTTGGGAGTTTTGTAAGTTCATAAGTTCGATTCGTGGTGCGATTTGTATTTTTAGCGTTGTTTGATGTGAATTGAGAATTCGACTAAGTTCGAATGATGTATTAAGACTTGTTGGTAGGTTTGGTTGAAGTCCCGAGGTGGTCGGGCGCATTTCGGATTGATTTCAGACCATTTTCCCTTCAGTTTCCACTGTTGTAATCTGCTGCCTCAAATCCTTCATCACGTTCGAGAGGCAAAGGTCGCGAACGCGTAGTGTATTTGGATGGCAGTAGCATTTTCTTCATTGCGTTCACGAATATTGGTCCGCGTTCGCATAGAGTTGGGACAAGTCTTCTTCGTGTTCGCGTACGAGTGATCGCGCTCGCGAAGAGGAACTGAGAAGCTGGCAATATTTGCTCTTCGCGTTCGCAAAGAAGAGGACGCATTCGCGAAGGGTGGTCAGGGTGTGCATCGCGAACACGAGAGGTGTTACGCGTTCGCGAAGAAGAAAAGGAAGTAGCTGGGGACTATAGGCGTTTGGCCTTCGCGTTCGCATGATGTGTGTCGCGTTCGCGAACGAGGGGACAGTAAACCTTCGCATTCGCGAGGCTTGTGTCGCGTTCACGAAGGGTTAAATTCTGGAAGTCGAGGTTATGCTTCGCGAACGCGAAGCAATGGTCGCGAACGCGAAGAAAGCCTATCTGGGCAGAATTAAAAGTCCCAAAAATGGGGGTTTGAGTTCATAACACAAAATCAAATTGGGAGCTCGGTAGAAGGCGATTTTTGGAGAGATTCTTGCGTGGGTGTTTGGGGTAAGTGATTCTTATCCAGTTTTGATTAATTTCCAAGATTATGCCTTTTAATCCATCATTTAATTCGGATTTAAATGGAGAAAAATCAAGATTTTTGTAAAATCTTCCAAAAAATAAAAATTTAAGATTTAGAGGTCGATTTGTTATTGGAATTCGATAAAATTGGTATGGTTGAACTCGTATCGGAATGGGTGTTCGTATTTTCATGAAAATTATGTCGGGTTTCGAGGGGCGGGCCCCGCGTTGACTTTTATTGATGTTTTGGAATAAATTTGTAAGCCGACGTATTATTATCCGGAATTATTTCTGATGAATTTTATTGAAGTTATGCAATTAATTTGGATAGGTTTGAGCTGTCCAGAGGTCAATTCAAGCAAGAAGACGATTTTTGGAATATCAGCATAACTTCAAAAAGGTAAGTATCTTGCCTAACCTCGAGTGGGGGAATTACCTTTAGGCATTGAGCCTTACGAGGAAATTGTGTAATTGAAAACCATGTACGCGAGGTGACGAGTACGTACTTGGTTTTTATATGCAAATAATATCGGTTGAAATTCGTAGACGCCCTTAAGTATTAAGTTAGAAAATATGATGACCCAAAAGGTTATCTTATGTTTTAGAACTCGAAACTGCACTCTTAAGCCTTAAAAATCTCATTTTACCCTCCTCGATTTGCGTACGTAGTCCGGACAGGTTTTCGGAAAGCTTTTATGTTGAAAACTGATGAAAATAAGAATTTTTACCTTAAAAGTTGATTTTAGTTGACTTCGGTCAATATTTTTGGTAAACGGGCCTGGATCCGTGCTTTGACGGTCTCGGTAGGTCCGTATCGAATTATGGGACCTGGGCGTATGCCCAGAATCGAATTAGGAGGTCCCTAACTCAAGTTATAAATTTTTGATAAAAATTAAGAGTCTAAAAATTAATTATTTTTAAGAATTGATTGATGTTTGGCATTGTTAGTACCGGGTCCGTATTTTGGTTTCGGAGCACGGTACAGGTTTATTATGATATTTAAGACATGTGTGTAATATTTGGTGAGAAATATAATTGATTTGACGTGATTCGGACGTCCAGTTGAGAAATTAGAAGTTTTAAAGTGTTCTTGAGAATATCATTTGATTTGGTGCTAAATTTAGAGTTCTAGGTGTTATTTTGGCAATTTGATCGTGCGAGCAAGTTCGTATGATGTTTTTGGACTTGTGTGCATGTTTGGTTTGGAGCCCCGAGGGCTCGGGTGAGTTTCAGATAGGCCAGGGGATGTTTTGGACTTGGGAAAAATCTAGTTTCTGCAGATTCTGGTGTCTGTCATATCCTTCTTCGCATTCGCGAAGGTCCTCTCACGAACGCGAAGAGTAATCTGATGATGGGAGATTTACCCTTCGCGAATGTGACCGGCTCAACGCGAAAGCGAAGCATGTGGGGACCTGGGGGGGGGGGTTTCGTTCCTTCAGCGCGAACGTGAGACATTCCTCGCGAACGCGAAGGCCATAGGGGAGTGATTATCGTGAATGCAAGCTGGGCCTCGTGAACGTGAAGGCTTGGCCGCCAGTACCCTTCGCGAACGCGACAGTGCTCTCACGAACGCGATGAACACTGTCGCCCAGCACTTAACAGAATCCAAAATGGGATTTTTGCTAAAAAAACTCATTTTTCTCAAAAACCCAACGGTGAGGGGCGATTTTTCAAGAGTCATTCCTTCCCCAAATTATTGGTAAGTAATTCTAAACCATTTTCTTTCAATTACCCATTACATTTCTTGAATTTTCAACCTAAAATCTAGAGTTTTCATAGTAGAATTAGGGGTTAGGATAGAAAATAGGGATTTCGGAAATTTGGGGATTTAAACCTCAATTTGAGGTCGGATTCCAAAACTAATTACATATTCGGGCTCGGGGGTGAATAGGTAAAAGTATTTTTGTCCGAACCTCGGGTTTTGACCAAGCGGGCTCGGGGTCGATTTTTTGACTTTTTGGAGGAAAATTTGGAAAATTTAATTTATGCAATATAATTGATTCCTTTAGCAATATTTGATATTATTGAGTTATTTTTGAATAGATACGATTGGTTTGGAGGTGAATTCCAAAGGAAAAGCTGTGATTGAGAATTAAGTGGCCTTCGGAGTGAGGTAAGTGTTGTGTCTAACCCTGACTTGAGGGAATTAGGTACATTAGATTATTTGCTAAGTGAAATTCATGTGAGCGGCGTATATGTGAGGTGACGAGTACCTATGCGCCGCCAATTTACCTGTTTTTCCATATTTCTATATTTTTTTGATATTGTCTCATTCCTATGCCAAATTGCTACGTGTTATACTACTGTTGTTCAAATTATCATTCTTATCATGTTTACGAAAACTTTCTGGTGATAATTGAGTTTTTATTTCAAAGTTAAGATTGATATTATGGAACCAAATGTTGAAGTAAGGTTTGTACTTGTTATTCTATCTCACTGTTGTTATTTATGCATTGCATTATGGTAAGGGAGAGTGTTAATGCACGAAGGGTGATGCCGTGCCGTATTATGAGTATTAATGCACGAAGGGTGATGTCGTGCCATATTGTGTGTGTTAATACACGAAGGGTGATGTCGTGCCATATTGTGAGTATTAATGCACGAAGGGTGATGCCGTGCCATGATATGAGAGTAAAAGCACGAAGGGTGATGCCGTGTCGTTTTTATTAATTTTATGGTGAGATTGAGAGTAAAAGCACGAAGGGTGATGCCGTGCATTCTTCTTTACTGTATTCACTATTCCTGTTGATTCATGCTATATTGACTGCTCCGGTGATCATTTTGTTGTAGTTCTTTATCTTGTATTCCCCTCAGTATGTCTCCCCTCCTGACATTTTCTGTTTAGTTCTTCATTCCTGTTATTTGCGTATACACTATTAAATTGTACAGGTTGATTGTAAGTGCCTTGCCTTAGCCTTGTCACTACTTCGTCGAGGTTAGGCTCGACACTTACCAGTACATGGGGTCGGTTGTACTGATGTTGCACTCTGCACTTTCTGTGCAGATTTTGATACCAGCTCCGGTTGATCGAGATTTGCTATTGGTCCACTGTCCGGAGACTCAAGGTAGATCTGTCGGCGTTCACAGACCTTGAAGTCCCCATCTATCTTTTTATGTCCTACTGTTTTCTTTCATTCAGACAGTTGTATTTTTTTCAGATTATTACTTGTAGTAAGTTCTAGAATGCTTATGAATTGTGATTCCAGATCCGGGTGGTAGTAGTTAATACAGATTTATGATATTCCGCACTTGTTATATTTCATCGTAGTTAATTATTGCTAATTACTGAATGAAAATAAGGAATTGATAAATGATTCTCTAACGTTGGCTTGCCTAGTAAGTGAAATGTTAGGCGCCATCATTGTCCTGTCGGTGGGAAATTTTGGGTCGTGATAGTTGGTATCAGAGCACTAGGTTGCCTAGGTCTCACGATTCACGAGCAAGCTTAGTAGAGTCTGGAGGATTGGTACAGAGACGTCTGTGCTTATCTTCCAGTGGCTATAAAGTTTAGGAACAAGTTTCACTTCTATTCTTCTTTGTCGTGCAATTTTGATTTATCAATACTGATTGAACTCTTCTACTCTTATTATCTCGCAGATGGCGAGAACACATACCGCTTCCTTAGCTGAGCAGCAGCCAGAGCCTCCAGTGATAGCTCCTACACGGGGTATAGGTCGAGGCCGTGCCAAAGGCCAAGGCAGGGGCAGGGCTCAGCCTAGGGCCCGAGCAGCAGCCCCAGCAGTGGAGCCTCAGATAGAGATTGGCGAGGAGGTTCCAGCCCAGACTGTTCCTGTCGGACCAGCTCAGGTTCCGGAGGGGTTCATTGCTACCCCAGTACTTCAGGACGCTTTGGTCCGTTTGGTGGGCCTTATGGAGAGTGTGGCCCAGACTGGCGCATTTCCCATGGTACCAGCAGTCTCTCAGGCTAGAGGAGGAGCCCAGACTCCTACCACTCCTGCTCCGGAGCAGATAGCTCCCCAGTATCAGGCTCCAGCAGCTCAGCCAATCGGATTAGTTCAGCCGGTTATTGCGGCGCAGGTCGGAGATGGGCCAGCTATGTCTTCTGAGGCTTTATGGAGACTGGACAGGTTTACCAAGCTCTTTCCTATTCACTTTAGTGGTGCTCCTTCAGAGGAGCCCCAGGAATATCTTGACATTTGTCACGAGGTTCTACGGAACATGGGTATAGTGGACCAATGGGGTCGATTTTGCTGTATTTCAGATGACTGGTTCTGCCAAGAAATGGTGGAGAGATTACTTGTTGACCAGACCAGCTGGGTCGCCTGCTCTTACTTGGGACCAGTTCTCTCAGCTCTTCATAGAGAAGTTTCTACCTATCACATTGAGAGAGGAGCGTCGCCGTCAGTTTGAGCGTCTCCAGCAGGGCGGTATGACTGTTACTCAGTATGAGACCCATTTGTGGATTTGGCCCGTCATGCCATTCTTCTGCTTCCCACCGAGAGAGAGAGAGGATGAGGAGGTTTATTGATGGACTTGCTCAGCCTATCAGATTGCAGATGGCTATGGAGACTAGGAGTGAGATTTCTTTTCAGGCAACTGCTAATGTCGCCAGACGAGTCGAGATGGTTCTTACTCAGGGAGGTCAGGGGTCTGACAAGAGGCCTCGTCATTCCGGTGAGTTCAGCGGTGCCTCATCTAGAGGTAGGAGTACTTTTGGTAGAGTTCATCCTCCCAGGCCGTTTCATTCAGCACTCCAGGCATCCCACGGTGCCTCAGGTGGTCATGGCCCTCAGATGCATTATTCCAACCAGCTAGCCTACAGTGCACCACCAGTTCCTATTAGTGCACCTCCACTCCAGAGTTATCAGGGTAGTCATTCAGGTCGACAGGGTCAGTTTCAGGGTTAGCAGTCATAGCAGCTGAGGTTATATTATACTTGTGGTGATCCGAGGCATATTTCTAGATTTTGCCCTGGGGCAACAGGCAGATCACAGCATCATAGTTCTCGTGCTATGGTTCCGGCACCAGTTGCTGCACCACCAGCTTAGCCAGCCAGAGGCAGGGGTCAGGCAGCCAGAGGTAGGGGCCAGACAGTTAGAGGTAGAGGTCAGGCCGTTAGAGATGGAGACCAGCTAGCTAGAGGCCGTCCCAAGGATGTAGTTCAGGGTTGTGGGCCCAGCCCCAGTGTTATGCTTTCCCAGCCAGGCCTGAGGCTAAATCATCTGACACTGTTATCACAGGTACTATTTCAGTTTGCAGTAGAGATGCTTCAGTTCTATTTGATCCGGGATCAACTTACTCCTATGTGTCATCCTATTTTGCTTCCTATTTGGTTGTGCCCCGTGATTCTTTGAGTGCTCCTGTATATGTGTCCACACCAGTGGGAGATGCTATTGTTGTAGATCGTGTATATCGTTCGTGTATGGACACCATTGGGAGTCTTGAGACTCGTGTAGATCTTCTACTTCTCGACATGGTTGATTTTGATGTCATACTAGGTATGGATTGGCTGTCACCTTATCATGCTATATTAGATTGTCATGCCAAGACAGTGACCTTAGACTTGCAGGGGTTGCCTCGATTAGAGTGGAGAGGGAATCTTGGCCATTCTGCCAGCAGGGTTATCTCTTATGTGAAGGCTCGGCATATGGTCGAGAAGGGGTGTCTAGCTTATTTGGATTATGTCCGTGATTCTAGTGCGGAGGTTCCTTCCATGGATTCAGTGCCGGTTGTTTGTGAGTTTCCAGAGGTGTTTCCTGCAAACTTGCCGAGGATGCCACCCGACAGGGATATTGATTTCTGCATTGATTTGGCTTCGGGCACTCAACCCATTTCCATTCCGCCATACCGCATGGCCCTGCCAGAGTTGAAAGAATTAAAGGTGCAGTTGCAAGATTTTCTTGATAAGGGCTTCATTAGACCTAGTGTCTCGCCCTGGGGTGCACCTGTGTTGTTTGTGAAGAAGAAAGATGGATCGATGAGGATTTGTATAGACTATCGACAGTTGAACAAAGTCACCGTCAAGAACATTGATGATTTATTTGATCAGCTTCAGGGTGCCAAGGTGTTTTCAAAGATTGATTTGAGATCTTGCTACCATCAATTGAGGATTAGGGCATCCGATGTTCCTAAGCCAACTTTTCGGACTTGGTATGGGCATTATGAGTTTCTAGTGATGTCATTTGGGCTGATAGCATTCATGGATTTGATGAATCGGGTGTTCAAACCCTACCTGTATTCCTTTGTGGTTGTGTTTATTGATGATATCTTGATCTACTCCCACAGTCGAGAGGAGCATGAGCAGCACCTTCGGATCGTTCTTCAGACTTTGAAAGACAGCCAGTTACATGCTAAGTTCTCAAAATGCGAGTTTTGGTTGAGTTCAGTTACTTTCTTGGGTCACGTTGTATTAGCAGAGGGTATTCAGGTGGATCCTAAGAAGATTGAGGCAGTCCAGAATTGGCCTAGACCCATATCAGCTACAGAGATCCGTAGTTTCCTGGGTTTGGCGGGCTATTACCATCGATTTGTGGAGGGGTTTTCATCCATAGCAGCCCCGTTGACCAGATTGACCCAGAAGGGTGCCCCATTTAGGTGGTCAGACGAGTGTGAAGTGAGCTTTCAGAAGCTCAAGACAGCTTTGACTAGGACACCGGTATTGGTATTACCCACAACTTCGGGATCTTACACAGTATATTGTGATGCATCTCGTATTGGTCTGGGTGCGGTATTGATGTAGGGTGGCAAGGTTATTGCATATGCTTCACGGCAGTTGAAGGTTCACGAGAAGAATTACCCTGTTCATGATCTAGAGCTGGCAGCCATCGTTCACGCATTGAAGATTTGGAGGCACTATCTTTACGGCGTGCCATGTGAGGTATTCACTGATCATCGGAGCTTGCAGTATTTGTTCAAGCATAAAGACCTCAATTTGAGGCAGATGAGGTGGCTGGAGCTATTGAAAGACTATGATATCACCATATTGTATCATCCTGGGAAGGCCAATGTGTTGGCCGATGCTTTGAGTAGAAAGTCAGTCAGTATGGGTAGCCTTGCATATATTCCAGTTGGTGAGAGACTGCTTGCATTGGATGTTCAGACCTTGGCCAACTAGTTCGTGAGGTTAGATATTTCTAAGCCCGGCCGTGTTCTAGCTTGTACAGTTGCTCGGTCTTTTTTATTTGAGCGCATCAGAGATCGGCAGGATGACGATCCTCATTTACTTGTCCTCAGAGACACAGTGCGGCACGGTGGTGCCAAGCAGGTTACTGTTGGAGATGACGGAGTTTTGAGGATGCGGGGTCATATTTGTGTGCCTAATGTGGATGGACTTCGTGAGTTGATCCTTGAGGAGTCCCACAGTTCCTGGTATTCTATTCATCCGGGCACCACCAAGATGTATCAGTACTTGAGGCAGCATTATTGGTGGAGGCAAATGAAGAAGGACATAGTTGCCTATGTAGCTCGGTGCCTAAATTGCTAGCAGGTAAAGTGTGAGCATTAGAGACCTGGTGGTTTACTTCAGAGGTTAGATATTCCTGAGTGGAAGTGGGAGCGTATCACTACGGACTTTGTTGTTGGACTCCCACGGACTCAGAGGAAGTTCGATGCAGTTTGGGTCATTGTGGACAGGCTGACTAAGTCAGCGCATTTCATTCATATGGCAGTTACTTATTCCTCGGAGTGGTTGGTAGAGATTTATATTCGTGAGATCGTCCGTCTTCACGGTGTGCCCGTGTCTATCATTTCTGATCGAGGTACATATTTTACCTTGCACTTTTGGAGGGCAGTTCAGCATGAGTTGGGTACGCGGGTTAAGTTGAGCATAGTATTTCATCCTCATACGGACGAGCAGTCTGAGCGTACTATTCAGATATTGGAGGATATGCTCCACGCCTGTGTTATTGACTTTGGAGGTTTTTGGGATCAGTTTTTGCCGTTAGCGGAGTTTGCCTACAATAACAGCTACCAGTCGAGCATTCAAATGGCTCCCTATGAGGCATTATATGGTAGACGGTGCAGGTCGCCAGTTGGGTGGTTCGAGCCGGGGGAGGCTCGGTTATTGGGTACAGATTTAGTTCAGGAGGCCTTGGACAAGGTCAATATTATACAAGATCGACTTCGTGTAGCTCAGTCCAGGCAAAAGAGTTATACTGACCGTAAAGTTCGTGATATTACATTCATGGTTGGAGAAAGAATATTGCTTCGGGTATCACCCATGAAGGGTGTTATGAGATTTGGGAAGAAGGGCAAGTTGAGCCCTAGGTATATCGGGCCATTTGAGATCCTCGAGAGAGAGGGGGAGGTAGCTTATAGACTTGCGTTGCCTCCAGGGTTATCCTCAGTTCATCCGGTATTTCATGTGTCTATGCTCCGGAAATATCATGGTGACCCATCCCACGTGTTAGATTTTAGCTCTGTCCAATTGGACAAGGATTTGACTTACGAGGAGGGGCCGGTGGCTATTCTAGACCGGCAGGTTTGTCAGTTGCCGGTGGCTATTCTAGACCGGCAGGTTCGTCAGTTGAGGTCAAAGAATTACCCTTCAGTTCGAGTGCAGTGGAGAGGTCGGCCTATTGAGGCAGCTACTTGGGAGTCCGAATTTGATATGCGGAGTAGATATCCCCACATTTTCACCAGCCCAGGTATTTTTCTATGTCCGTTCGAGGACAACTGATTATTTTAGAGGTGAAGAATGTGATGACCCAAAAGGTCATCTTATATTTTAGAACTCGTATCTACGCTCTTAAGCCTTAAAAATCGCATTTTTACCCTCCTCGATTTGCGTATGCAGTCCGGGCAGGTTTTCGGAAAGCTTTTATGTTGAAAACTGATAAAAATAAGAAATTTTGCCTTAAAAGTTGATTTTAGTTGACTTCGGTCAATATTTTTGGTAAACGAGCCCGGATCTGTGCTTTGACGGTCCCGGTAGGTCCGTATCGAATTATGGGACCTGGGCGTTTGCCCGGAATCGAATTCGGAGGTCCCTAGCTCAAGTTATGAATTTTTGATGAAAATTAAAAGTCTGAAAATTAATTATTTTTAAGAATTGATTGATGTTTGACATTGTTAGTACCGGGTCCGTATTTTGGTTCCGGAGCTCGGTATAGGTTCATTATGATATTTAAGACATGTATGTGAAATTTGGTGAGTAATGGAGTTGATTTGACGTGATTCGGACGTCCAGTTGAGAAATTAGAAGTTTTAAAGTGTTCTTGAGAATTTCATTTGATTTGGTACTAAATTTAGAGTTCTAGATGTTATTTTGGCGATTTGATCGCGCGAGCAAGTTCATACGATGTTCTTGGACTTGTGTGCATGTTTGGTTTGGAGCTCCGAGGGCTCAAGTGAGTTTCGGATAGGCCACTGGATGTTTTGGACTTGGGAAAAATCTAGTTTCTTCAGATTCTGGTGTCTTTCATATCCTTCTTCGCGTTCGCGAAGGTCCTCTCGCGAACGTGAAGAGTAATCTGATGAGGCTGAGACTTTTTCTTCGCGAACGCGAAGGCCTGGTCGCGAACGCGAAGTGATGGGGGATTTACCCTTCGCGAACGCGAAGCATGTGGGGACCTGGGGGGAGGGGGGTCATTCCCTCAGTGCCAACGTGAGACATGAACACGAAGTCCAGAGGGGAGTGATCATCGCGAACGCGACAGTGCTCTCGCGAACGCGATGAACACTGTCGCCCAACACTTAACAGAATCCAAAACGGGATTTTTGCCAAAAAATTCATTTTTCTAAAAAATCAAACGGTGAGGGGCGATTTTTCAAGAGTCATTCCTTCCCCAAATTGTTGGTAAGTAATTCTAATCCATTTTCTTTCAATTACCCATTACATTTCTTGAATTTTCAACCTAAAATCTAGAGTTTTCATGGTAGAATTAGGGGTTAGGGTAGAAAATAGGGATTTCGGGAATTTGGGGATTTAGACCTCAATTTGAGGTCGGATTCCAAAACTAATTACATATTCGGGCTCGGGGTTGAATGGGTAAAAGGATTTTGGTCCGAACCTCGGGTTTTGACCAAGCGGGCCCGGGGTCGATTTTTCGACTTTTTGGAGAAAAATTTGGGAAATTTAATTTATGCAATATAATTGATTCCTTTAGCAATATTTGATATTATTGAGTCATTTTTTAATAGATACGAGTGGTTTGGAGGTGAATTCCAAAGGAAAAGCTGTGATTGAGAATTAAGTGGCCTTCGGAGCGAGGGAAGTGTTGTGTCTAACCCTGACTTGAGGAAATTAGGAACCTTAAATTATTTGCTAAGTGAAATTCATGTGAGTGGCGTATATGTGAGGTGACGAGTACCTATGCGCTGCCAATTTACCTGTTTTTTCATGTTTCTCTGTTTTTCTGATATTGTCTCATTCCTATGCCAAATTGTTACGTATTATACTAGTGTTGTTAAAATTATCGTTCTTATCATGTTTACCGAAATTTTCTGGTGATAATTGAGTTTTTATTTCAAAGTTAAGATTGATATTATGGAACCAAATGTTGAAGTAAGGTTTGTACTTGTTATTCTATCTTCCTGTTATTATTTATGCATTGCATTATGGTAAGGGTGAGTGTTAATGCACGAAGGGTAATGTCGTGCCGTATTGTGAGTATTAATGCACGAAGGGTGATGCCGTGCCATATTGTGAGTGTTAATGCACGAAGGGTGATGTTGTGCCATATTGTGAGTATTAATGCACGAAGGGTGATGCCGTGCCATGATATGAGAGTAAAAGTACGAAGGGTGATGCCGTGTCATTTTTATTAATTTTATGGTGAGATTGAGAGTAAAAGCACGAAGGGTGATGTCGTGCATTCTTCTTTATTGTATTCACTATTCCTGTTGATTTATGGTATATTGACTACTCCGGTGATCATTCTGTTGTAGTTCTTTATCTTGTATTCCCCTCAGTATATCTCCCCTCCCGACATTTCCTATTTAGTTCTTCATTCCTGTTATTTGCGTATACACTGTTAAATTGTACAGGTTGATTGTAGGTTCCTTGCCTTAGCCTTGTCACTACTTCGTCGAGGTTAGGCTCGACACTTACCAGTACATGGGGTCGGTTGTACTGATGCTGCACTCTGCACTTTCTGTGCAGGTTTTGATACCGGCTCAGGTTGATCGAGATTTGCTATTGGTCCGCTGTCCGTAGACTCAAGGTAGATCTGCCGGCGTTCACAGACCTTGAAGTCCCTCTCTATCTTTTTATGTCCAACTGTTTTCTTTCATTCAGACAGTTGTATTTCTTTCAGACTATTACTTGTAGTAAGTTCTAGAATGCTCATGAATTGTGACTCCGGATCCGGGTGGTAGTAGTTAATACAGATTTATGATATTCCGCACCTGTTATATTTTATCGTACTTAATTATTGTTAATTACTGAACGAAAATAAGGAATTGGTAAATGATTCTCTAACGTTGGCTTGCCTAGTAAGTGAAATGTTAGGCGTCATCACGGTCTCGTCGGTGGAAAATTTTGGGTCGTGACAGAAATTTGTTGTAACTTATTAAATCCCTTATTTGTCATGCCTCATTCCTTATTTGTCGAGGTTGTTTTTATATGATAATTCGGTGTGATTGCCACTTGACTTTTATGTGAACTCTGTGTTTGTTGAGTTGCCATTTTTATGAAAAACACTTTCATTATTGATTTTACCGACAGATAATTTAAATGGAAAATTTAGTTAATAAGATGAATTATTTGTCAGTTCACGTTGTTAAAAATTTGGTATTGAATTATAAAGGCCGTGAATCATATTGAGGCAAAGTGCCAAATTATAAAATATTCGGTTGAGTTGTTCACTCCCGAACATTTTGTTAAGATATTTTGTACATTATGATCGAATCATGGCTCCTTATTGTGGAAAAATAATATGTTGTAATATTTGAGCACTTGATGTGCAATTTGTGATATGTTGTAATATTTGAGCACTTGATGTGCAATTTGTGATATGTTATAATATTTGAGCACTTGATGTGCAATTTGTGATATGATGTAATATTTTAGCACTTGATGTGCAATTTGTGATATGTTTTAATATTTGGGCACTTGAGGTGCAAGTTGTATTATGCTGTGATATTTGGGCACTTAAGGTGCGATTTGTAAAATATTGTGATATTGATACGCATATGGTGAGATAAGGGTGGCTTGAAACGCGTGGCTAGTAGGGGAACTACTAGAAGTCATGCGGTGTGATAAGGTTGGCTAAAACGCAGGATGCTATTTCGGAAAAAATAATTTCTTTAAAATTAAATGTGAAGGCTCCCGTAGTGATATAAGAAAATGAAAGATTGTGAATTTATTTATGATTTGGGACTACGAGGCGGTACCTTGGGAGTATCCTTTTGTTGATATTTCTCTATGGCTGCACTTGCCTTTGGTTATTTTATTTTTTCGTAATTTGTAAATTCTTGTGTTCTCTGTGATGTACTATTTCACTTAATATTGAGTGTTTTGTATTTCTTGATGTATTGTGTTGACCTTGACTTTTTCGTACGAGACTTTAAGGATTTGTATTTTTGGGTTGTACTTGTTTTGATGATTGAGTTGTTTTAAATGAAAGAAAAGTTTTAGTATGTTTTAATTTAATAAATTTTATATCCAAATCAGTAGTTTATCGGATGCTTTATTTTAATGGAAATGTCATTTTCTTCACTCAAAAAATTTCTAAAATAAACTTATCTTTTTGTTGATTTCTAACTTGATTTAAAGATTTTTACCTTACTTTATTGAAAATAAATTGATCCTGCGGATCTTATATACAATGATGATTTTATTAGTGACACGTGAGTTGTCCGTGTGATAGTGATAGAAATATGGGTACGAGGTGCCGTGAAAAATAAAGTGGGCTGAGACCCGTAATATTTATGATTGTGAAATGAGGTGTCACAAGGTGACTTTTATTTGAAAATATATTTATTGGAAAGTATTATATCCTGAGGATTATCATTTGAGAAACATATAGAAGAAAGAATTTATATTTGAAGGACTTGATTAATTGGTTGTACTTGTGTTCCTTATTCGTCTGAACAATAATTATGATGTTCTTGTTGCCTTGTTGTTATATCACTGGTTGAGTTTGTTGTTATCATTGCTAGTTGTTTTCCAGTACTATTGTATACTGCTATATTGCACAGGTTATTTGACTAGTGAGTGTCTTGACTGTACCTCGTCTCTACTCCACTGAGGTTAGCCTTTATACTTACTGGTTACCGACCGTGATGTACTCATACTACTCTTCTGCATATTTTTTTGCAGAGCCAGGTATTGGAGATATCACACTCGAGCAGAGTTAAAAGAGGGATCGTAAGGATTCAAGGTAGAGCTGCTTGGTCGTCGTAGTCCCTTGGAGTCTTTTCATTTCATTGTACTGTTAATTTTTAATCAAACAGTATTGTATATTCGGTCCTTGTGATCATTTCATGTATTCAGTTAGAGTTCGTGACTTAGTACTACCAGTCTTGGGAGGTTGTATATTCATATTTGTTCCGTTGTTAGTTTTGATTACTTATTTAATTCAAAAAAAATGGCTTCAAAATGTAATTGAAATCAGCTTACATAGTCTTAGAGACTAGGTGCCATCACGACGCTTGTGGTGGGATTTTGGGTCGTGACAAGTTGGTATCAGAGCTCTAGGTTCATAGGATCTACGAGTCATGAACGAGTCTAGTAGAGTCTTACGGATCGGTACGGAGACGTCTGTACTTATCTTCGAGAGGCTACAGAACTGTTAGGAAATTTCCACTTCTTTCATTCCTGTCGTGCAGAATTTGTTGAATTTGGAATTTGAGCCTGTGTATCTCTATTCTCTCATAGATGGTGAGGACACATGCTATCGGGTTAGCTGAGCAGGCATCCACACATACTGCTAGGGCTGCAAGAGGCCCGGGCCGAGGTAAAAGTCGAGGAAGGGCACGTGCCGCGACTAGAGCACCTGTCAGAACAACAGTTGACGAGCCACCAGTAGCTCCAGTTGGGGGACAGGTACCAGAAGTACCTGTTGTTACCCCCGGACTTCAGGAGACTTTAGCACAATTTCTGAGTATGTTTGGTACATTAACTCATGCGAGATTAATCTCTGTTGCACCGAATATTTTGCGGATTGGGGGAGTAACTCAAACTCTTACCACAACTCCAGAGCAACAGGTTTACGTTGGTCAGGTTTCGAGTGTAGTACCGGTACAACCTGGCAGGTGGATAGGCCCAATTACAGGAGAGACTCTGCCGAAATTTCTAAAAAATTTGGGAGTTAGAAAAATTTGGGAGATTGATATGTGCGAAAGAAGAGAAAAGTTATGTTATGTGTTTAAGGGCGAATGATTCTAAGCGGGGGAGAGTGTAACACCCCAGAGTACTTCAACACTATCAAGAAATTTGATGTGTGCATAGGCACGAGTTACTATAGCCTGTTGAGACTAATATCGTGCGTCGAATTGAAAATCAGGCATTTTGGAACTGATTGGAGAGTTAGGGATTTTGCTTTAAAGCTTATAAGAATGGGGAAAAGAAATAATCTCAATTGAGATGGTGTTGCCGGACCCGTGTTAAATTACAGGAATGTAGAATCACCCACAAGTATGTGTGTAAGAATACACTCAGTAATTTAAAGTTCTCAGAAAGATTCTTAGCACGTTCGAGGACGAGCGTTTCTTTAAGAGATGGAGAATGTAACGACCCGACTTGTTATTTTAAGAATTTACGCCATGTTCAGTGACTTAAGGTCTCGAGCAGCTTCACAATATGTATTATCACCTGCGGGTGTGGTCGAGTTGAATTACTAAAGATTCAGAACTAAATTAAAAGAACAATCCTTAGTCAGAAGCTTAAATGGAAAGAGTTGACCGGAGAGTTGACTGTTGAATAAACGACTCCGAAATGGAATTTTGATGATGTCAATAGATATGTATGGTGATTATGGACTTAGGAGCGTGTCCGAAAAATTATTTGAAGGTCTGTAGAAGAATTTGGCTTGAAATGGCGAAAGATGATTTTTTTGGGAAGTTTAACCGGGGGGTTGACTTTTTGATATCGGGTTTGGAATCCGATTAGAGAAATTTGAATAGCTTTGTTATGTCATTTATGACTTGTGTGCAAAATTTGACGTCATTCCGGGTTAGTTTGATAGGTTTCGGCACGAGTTTTAGAAGTTCGATTCTTGATGCGATTTATATTTTTGGTGTTGTTTGATGTGAATTGAGAATTCGACTAAGTTTGAATGATATATTAAGAGTTGTTGGTAGGTTTGGTTGAGGTCCCGAGGAGCTCGGGCGCGTTTCGTATTGATTTTGGACCATTTTCCCTTCAGTTTCCACTGCTGTAATCTGTTGGTATCTGGTGCCTCAAATCCTTCAACGCGTTCGCGAGGCAAGGGTTGTGAACGCGTAGTGTATTTGGATGGCAGTAGCGTTTTCTTCATCGTGTTCGTGAATTTTGGTCCGCGTTCGCGTAGAGTTGGGGCAAGTCTTCTTCGCGTTCGCGTATGAGTGATCGTGTTCGCGGAGAGGAACTGAGAAGCTGGCAATATTTACTCTTCGCGTTCGCGAAGATGAGGACGCATTTGCGAAGATGAGGACTCTTTCGCTAAGGGTGGTCAGGGTGTGCATCGCGAACGCGAGAGGTGTTACGCGTTCGCAAAGAAGAAAAGGAAGCCACTAGGGACCATAGGCGTTTGTCCTTCGCGTTCGTGTGATGTGCGTCGCGTTCGCGAACGAAGGGACAGTAAACCTTCGGTTTTGTGAAGCTTGTGTCGCGTTCGCGAAGGCTTAAATCTGACAATCGAGGTTATGCTTCGCGAACGCGAAGCAATGGTCGCGAACGCGAAGAAGGCTTATCTGGGCAGAATTAAAAGTCCCAAAGACGGGGGTTGAGTTCATAATACAAAATCAAATTGGGAGCTCAGTAGAAGGCGATATTTGGAGAGATTCTTGCGTGGGTGTTTGGGGTAAGTGATTCTTATCCAGTTTTGATTAATTTTCATGATTATGCCTTTTAATCTATCATTTAATTTGGATTTAAATGGAGAAAAATCAAGATTTTTGTAAAATCTTCCAAAAAATAAAAATTTAAGATTTGGAGGTCGAGTTATTATTGGAATTCGATAAAATTAGTATGGTTGAACTCGTATAAGAATGGGTGTTCGGATTTCATGAAAATTATGTCGGATTCCGAGGGGTGGGCCCCGCATTGACTTTTTAAAATAAATTTTTAAGTCGACGTATTATTATCCGGAATTATTTTTGATGAATTTTAATGAAGTTATACAATTAATTTGGATAGGTCTGAGCTGTCCAGAGGTCAATTCAAGCAAGAAGACGATTTTTGGAATATCGGCATAACTTCAAAAAGATAAGTATCTTGCCTAACCTCGAGTGGGGGAATTACCTTTAGGCATTGAGTCTTATGAGGAAATTGTGTAATTGAAAATCATGTACGCGAGGTGACGAGTACGTACTTGGTTTATATGTGCAAATAATATCGGTTAAAATTCGTAGGCGCCCTTAAGTATTAAGTTGAAAAATTATTGTAACTTATTAAATCTCTTATTTGTCATGCCTGATTCCTTGTTTGCCGATATTGTTTTTATATGATAATGCAGTGTGATTGTCACTTGACTTTTATGTGAACTCTGTGTTTGTTGAGTTGCCATTTTTATGAAAAATACTTTCATTATTGATTTTACCGACAAATAATTTAAATGGAAAATTTAGTTAATAAGATGAATTATTTTTCAGTTCACGTTGTTGAAAATTTGGTATTGAATTATAAAGGTCGTGAATCATATTGAGGCAAAGTGCCAAATTATGAAATATTATTCGGTTGAGTTGTTCATTCCCGAACATTTTGTTAAGATGTTGTGCACATTATGATCGAGTCGTGGCTCCTTATTGTGGAAAAATAATATATTGTAATATTTGAGCACTTGATGTGCAATTTGTGATATGTTGTAATATTTGAGCACTTGATGTGTAATTTGTGATATGTTATAATATTTGGGCACTTGAGGTGCAAGTTATATTATGCTGTGATATTTGGACACTTGAGGTGCGATTTGTGAAATATTGTGATATTGATACACATGCGGTAAGATAAGGGTGGCTTGAAACACGTGGCTAGTAGGGGAATTACTAAAGTCATGCGGTGAGATAACAGTGGCTTGAAATGCGTGGCTAGTAAAAAAACTACTAGAAGTCATGCGGTGTGATAAGGTTGGCTAAAACGCGGGATGCTATTTCGGAAAAAATAATTTCTTTAAAATTAAATATGAAGGCTCCCGTGGTGATATAAGGAAATAAAAGATTGTGAATTTATTTATGATTTGGGACTACGAGGCGGTACCTCGAGAGTGCCCTTTAGTTGATATTTCTCTATGGCTGCACTTGCCTTTGGTTATTTTGTTTTTCCGTAATTTATAAATTCTTGTATTCTCTGTGATGTATTATTTCACTTAATATTAAGTGTTTTGTATTTCTTGATGTATTGTGTTGACCTTGACTTTTTCGTACGAAACTTTGAGGATTTGTATTTTTGGGTTGTACTTGTTTTGATGATTGAGTTGTTTTAAATGAAAGAAAAGTTTTAGTATGTTTTAATTTAATAAATTTTATATCCAAATCAGTAGTTTATCGGATGCTTTATTTTAATGAAAAATGTCATTTTCTTCACCCAAATGATTTCTAAAATAAACTTATCTTTTTGTTGATTTCTTACTTGATTTAAAGATTTTTACCTTACTTTATTGAAAATAAATTGATCATGCGGATCTTATATACAATGATTATTTTATTAGTGACACGTGAGTTGTCCGTGTGATGATGATAGAAATATGGGCACGCGATGCCGTAAAAAATATGAAAGTGGGTTGAGACCCATAATATTTATGATTGTGAAATGAGGTGTCACATGATGACTTTTACTTGAAAATTTATTTATTGGAAAGTATTATATCCTAAGGATTTTCATTTGAAAAACATATAGACGAAAGAATTTATATTTGAAGGACTTGATTAATTGGTTGTACTTGTGTTCCTTATTCGTTTGAGCAATAATTATGATGTTCTTGTTGCCTTATTGTTATATCACTAGTTGAGTTTGTTGTTATCATTGCTAGTTATTTTTCAGTACTATTATATACTGTTGTATTGCACATGTTATTTGATTAGTGAGTGCCTTGAATGTATCTCGTCTCTACTCCATTGAGATTAGTCTTGATACTTTCTGGGTACCGATCGTGGTGTACTCATACTACACTTCTACATATTTTTGTGCAGAGCCAGGTATTGGAGATATCAGACTCGAGCAGAGTTAAAGCGGGGTCGTAAGGATTCAAGGTAGAACTACTTGGTCGTCGCAGTCCCTTGGAGTCTTTTCATTTCATTGTACTGTTAATTTTTAATCAAACAGTATTGTATATTCGGTCCTTGTGATTATTCCATGTATTCAGTTAGAGTTCGTGACTCAGTACTACCAGTCTTGGGAGGTTGTGTATTCATATTTGTTCCACTGTTAGTTTTGATTACTTAATTAATTCAAAAAAAAAATGGCTTCAAAATGTAATTGAAATCTGCTTACCTAGTCTTAGAGACTAGGTGCCATCACGACGCCTGTGGTGGGATTTTGGATCGTGACATTATATTTCTTTTAAATTGTGACAGTTATGTAAAGTATTATAGGTTGGGGCTTCTGATCATAACGAAGTCCAGCTCTCAAATAGTTGCAAAATTTCTTAGGCATACTCCTTTCAATTTAATGGCGCATGAAGAGTAATCCATCCAGTGGCGTACGCAGCATTTCTCGTAAACGATGTTACTATTTAAAAAATAAATAAATAAATAAATCATTAATGGCATCATATTAAAAACCCTTCAAATTATATTAATTAAACACATATCAAATACATTATTGCAACACTAAATAATTTTAACTCACAAAGAAAACGAGGATATTTTCAAAAAATTGAACTATAAATAAATTAATAAAAAAAGAGAGAACTTGGGATTCAAGCAACAGCCGATTAACCCAAATATCAAAGTGTATAGAGAGACAAAGAAGTTTTTCAAATTTAAGGTTTTAAGTTTGCTTCAATAATTCCATTCAAAATCATTTGAAACAGCTATTGTCATTTGAATTAATAACAGATCTTAACTTAGTTGGTTTTGTTTCTCCTTATTTGGCAGAGGACCACCCTCTATGGTTTAAGCTTTTCGGGAAACTCTTATTTTTAAAATATATAGTCAAAAATTCATAACCAAATATGTTAGCGGGGTCTGAATCCTTGACCTGTCAAATGAAAAGGTATCGTTTCACTAACAAGCTAGTACGGCGTTTGGTGACAAATGGCGTCACTACTTTTTGTTGTCAATATTCTTATTTTGCTTATTACCCAAATATACATATCTAATAAAAATCTTGATGAAACATTGTCACGTGACACCACTTGACTTAAAAGACAAATCCGCTCCTAAATATGCTGCCAGACACCTTATGTCCGTGCTGAAGAGCAAGGATAAAAGATTGGACCACAAACCTATATTATGAACTCAATCTTGCATCATATGCATATCAGAAACCATTAGCTATTTCATAAAAGTATTAACTTAAATCCCAAAAAGGATATATAATTAATTCAACTCACAAATTCTTCATATGTAACTTGATCCCTATCACAAGCACCAAAACAAATGACTTCCCCACCACTAGTGCCTTTCCAAACACCAGAAGGGGACGATGGTCCTCCCAAATATAGTCTACACTCCTATTTCCATTAAGTAAGAAGACAACAACAACAACAACCCAGTAATATTCCACTAATGGGGTTTGGGGAGGATAGTGTATATGCAGACTTTACCCCTATCCCGAAAGAGTAGAGAGGTTATTTCCGAAAGACCCTCGGCTCAAGAAAACAAAAAGACAAAAGGACAAAAAGAGACAATATTAGTATCACCACAGCAATCATAGGAAAAATGAGAACACCATGAAAATCAGAAAAAAGATGCAAAGCAAAAGCGATAGCTAGTAAATAGGTCCTGCACTGAAAAGCGAAATAGTAAGACACAACATTGTCACTAGCTATCTTAGACAAAAACCCTACCTGGCTAGTCCCACAATGGTACGAAGTAAGGCAAGACTCAACTACCTCCTAACCTGTAACCCTAATACTCGACCTCCACATCTTTATATCAAGTGTCATGTCCTCGGAAATCTGGAGCCTCGCCATATCCTGCCTAATCACCTCTCCCCAATATTTCTTAGGCCGCCCTCTACCTCTTCTCGTGCCCTCCACAACCAGCCGCTCACACCTCCGTACCGGAACATCTAGGCTTCTCCTCTGAACATGTCCGAACCATCTAAGCCTCGCTTCCCGCATCTTGTCATCAATGGGAACCACGTGCACCTTCTCCCGAATATCATCATTCCTAATCTTATCTATCCTAGTGTGCCCGCACATCTACCTCAACATCGTTATTTATGCTACTTTCATCTTCTGAATATGTGAGTTCTTAACGGGCCAACACTCAGCCCCATACATCATGACCGGTCTAACCACCGCTTTATAGAACTTACCTTTAAGTATCGGTGGCACTATCTTGTCACACAAGACTCCAGATACTAACCTCCACTTCATCCATCCTACCCCAATACGGTGTGTGACATTCTCGTCGATCTCCCCTCCCCCCTGGATAACCAAACCAAGGTACTTGAAGCTACCTCTACTCGGGATGACCTGTGATTAAATTCTCACATCGATGCCCACTTCCACCGGCTCAGCGCTGAACTTACACTCCAGGTATTCCGTCTTCATCCTGCTCAGCTTGAAACCCTTAGACTCAAGAGCCTGTCTCCAAACCTCCAGTCTCTCGTTAACACCGGCTCGCGGCTCATCAATCAGAACTATGTCATCGGCGAATAGCATGCATCATGGCACATCCCCTTGAATATGGTGTGTCAACGCATCCATCACCAGGGCGAATAAGAATGGACTGAGCGCAGAATCTTGGTGTTACCCCATTACAACCGAAAAATGCTCAGAGTCGCGTCCTACTGTTCTAACTCGAGTCTTAGCCCCATCATACATGTCCTTAATCGCCATAATATAGTGAACTGATACACCTTTTGCCTCTAGGCATCTCCAAAGAACTTCTCTAGGTACCTTGTCATACGCTTTCTCTAGGTCAATAAACACCATGTGCAAATCCTTCTTCTTCTCTCTGTACAGTTCCACCAACCTCCTAACAAGGTGTATAGCTTCTGTAGTCGAACGACCCGGCATGAACCCGAACTGGTTGTCGGATACAGACACCGTCATCCTCTTCCTCGCGTCAACCACCCGCTCCCACACTTTCATGGTATGACTCAGTAATTTGATACCCCTATAATTGTTACAACTCTGGATATTACCTTTGTTCTTATATAATAGAACCACCGTACTCCACTTCCACTCATCCGGCATCCTCTTCGCCTTAAAAATAACATTAAACAACCTAGTCAACCACTCCAAACCTGCTCTCCCCACACACTTCCAAAATTCCACTGAAATATCGTCTAGCCCGGTCACTCTGCCCCTGCTCATCTTACGCATAGCTCCTACTACCTTCTCGACCTCGATACGCCTGCAGTACCCAAAGTCACAGTGACTTTCGGAATGCTCTCATTCGCCTAGCATAATATCCCGATCCTCTTCTTCATTCAGAAGGTTATGAAAGTAAGTCTACCATCTATTTTTAATCAGGGCATCTTCCATCAATACTCTACCATCTTCGTCCTTGATGCATCTCACTTGGTCCAAATCCCGAGCCTTTCTCTCTCTCAACTTGGCCAGCCGGAATAACTTCTTCTCCCCGTCTTTTTTCCCCAGTTCCTCGTACATACGACCATAAGCTGCAGTCTTAGCCTCAGTGACCGCTAGCTTAGCCTCCTTCCTAGCTACCTTATACCTCTCCATGAACGCTCGCCTTTCCTCCTCTCCTATGCTCCCCACTAACTTCAGGTACGCTGCCTTCTTCGCTTCCACTTTACCTTGGACCACTTCATTCCACCACCAGTCTCTTTTGTGCCCACCAGAGACGCCCGTCGAGTCCCCTAGCACCTCTCTCGCAGCCTCCCTAATACAGTCTGATGTCGCTGACCACATAGTGCTCATGTCACCACTGCTCCTCCACGCTCCCATAGCCGACAACCGCCTCTCAAACTCTTGGGCTTTATCCTTAGTTAAGGATCCCCACCTGATTCTCGGTCTTCCTCGAGCAGACATTTTTCTCCTCTTTAACATAATACCAACGTCCATTACTAAGAGCCTATGCTGCGTCGCGAGTATCTCACCCGGAATCACCTTGCACAACCCTCTATCACACCTCATGAGGAGGAGATAGTCAATCTGAGTCTTCGCCACTGCATTTTGAAAAGTAACCAGATGCCCCTCCCTCTTTGGAAAGCTAGAGTTCGCTATCACCAACCCAAAAGCCTTAGCGAAGTCCTACAACGATGTACCTCCTCCGTTCCTCTCCCCAAAACTGAAGCCTCCATGCACCTCGCCATAACCACCTGCGGTCGACCCAATATGCCCATTGAAATCCCCTCCTATGAATAGCTTCTCAGCAGGCAGAACCTAGCGCACAATCTCATCTAACCCCTCCCAGAAGCGACGTTTAACCTCCTCATCTAGGCCCGCGTGCGGTGCATAGACACTAACTATGTTTAGGGTGCGTTCTCCAACCACCAACTTAATAATCATCAATCTATCATTCACTCGTCTAACCTCAACCACAGACTCTCTAAGTTCCCTATCCACCAAGATTCTCACTCTATTCTTACCTTTTTGGACTCTTGAGTACTAAAGTTTATACCCGTCCGCGTTCTTCGCCCTCGACCCTACCCACCTTGTCTCCTAGACACATGCTATATTGACTCTCCTCTTCTGGAGGATCTTTGCCAACTCTATAGACTTACCCGTCAATGTACCTACGTTCCATGACCCAATTCTCAACCTACAGATACCCTTGTTCCCTTTACCTCCCTTGTTCCCTTTACCTCCCTTGCCTCCCACCCTATCCCCTAACCCCTTCCCTACCTCCCGCCCCACCCCCCATTCCCCCCGAGGATATGACCTCACTCGACCATCCCAGACTACACCCAATATACCTACGACAGAGTAAGGGGAATCACTATCACACACAAGGCAACAGACCAAACCAGAAGAAGACAAGTTGCAACAATAGGCACACTAATACGGTGAATAAACTAATACGAACTAAGATGGCAACAACTTAACTAACACAACAAAGGAAAACTGAAAAACGGGAGGTATTAACTCCCGCAAGTAGAACCTTGGAATTGTCTTAGTATATACAACGATGTTGAGGCCACCTAGCACATTCGCATCCAACTCCGGCTGCCCCCTGCTGACACTCGCCCGGGGTGTTCTTCAATGTTTGCACACACACGTCCCTTTTGCCGCTAATAGCCACATGCCCTGACCTAAAATACACAACAAACACCACGAAGCCGAACAAAGGGGGGAGAGGGATTGTCACCGCTACCACTGGTGAGGCCCCACCCATAGCAAAGGAGCGCAAAAAAGGATGAAATAAAACCTTAAGGTGATTTAAAAACAGTCAATTCAAAATAATCACAAGAAAAATGACTAACCCGAAAAGATACAAGCTATATATATATATATATATATATATATATATATATATATATATATATATATATATATATATATATATATATCAAAACATATGAGGCATTAAAAAATTTAAGTGAATCAAATGGAGAATAATAAACTGTACAAAGAGTGACTGGAAGAAATAGTTGACTGAAAGTTAAATTTTTGGTTACAGAGAAAGGAATCTGAACTCTAAAGGAGCCGTTTTAACTCAGAATACAAGAAGCTACGCACAGAATGTGACTCGTTTTTCACCGAAAATGTCAATCACCAAATAAGACAAAAAGATAATAACTTGGATCTGAACAAAGACACAACAGATTCTAAAATCTTTGTCCCCTTTTTCAACAGGAACAAGATACAGTTGAACAAGTGTTATCTAAGACACACAGATCTAAAAATAAACAAAATAATCAAATACACAATATATTCAAATCTCTAACTATTAGATCTGAAGACAAATTGAATAAACAAAATAAATAAATAAATACTATATTCAAATCTCTAACTCTTAGATCTGAAGAAAAATTGAAACTTTGAAGCACACTTTTTCTGTTTACTAAGGAAAATGATGACAAAATACTGTGTATTATAATTGCACCAAACAAACCAAAGCAGATTATGATTCAATCAGATTAACAATTGAAAATAAAGTATTTGGAAATGTATTATTAAGATTTAAGAGACAACAAGAAGAGAACAGTTAATAAGAAGATGAAAAAGAGATAAAATCAGAGTAGTTAAGCAAACTTTTGAAATTAATTAACTTAATTAGCATCAGTGACAAACAAAGAGAAAGAAGGTGAACATGTCCAAGTATTATTACGCATATTTGCATGTGAAGACACATAGAGAAAGAAGGTACTGATTCGATTACACAAAGATTCGATTTGTAGAAGAGATCTGAGGATTGTAAGAAGAATGAAATATTAATCAAAATAGCAAAATAAATTAATACCCATTGATATTTAACAAAGTAAGATTAATAATCTTGTCGTTCTGGCTAGGAAGGGAAGCTCAAACATATTTTCACTATGGTAACAATCAAACATGACCACCAATTTCACCCCCGGAGGTAGAGGCCTAACGAGTATGTTATTCAGCTCAAAATTAAACATAATCTCCACATTCATGAGATTTATGTATTCAACCATACCATCTTGTCCAGGAAAAAAAAATACTAAGATTTCCTAGGCTGGAGATCATCTTGCAACCATTGAATTTGCTCGAAAAATATTACTTCTCACTGGCATTAGGTTTGTCTTTTCTCCCCTCTCTAAATATTGTAAACTATTTCTCAAGTGTCTGAATGAACCACAAAAATTTGTAGCACCGATCACATGGTAGACAAAAATATGATTCACATAGTAATATTATTATTTATATTGGGGAAGCTTAATTCTGATTAACAAAATATTAGTCACATATTTGCAATGCAATACCTTGGATCTTGTTACAAATACTTTTGTTAATATTTTATTCACTAATATGAAGATTTAAGTAGTTTAATTTAAAGTTCTAAAATACTTTTGCTATTAAAAATTTATTGTGTATGTATCTTTTTGTATAAAGATTTCAAAATTTTTTTCCTTTTACAAACTTCTACATTGTCTAAGAGAAAATAAAATAATAAAATTCACTATTATACTTCTTTGGGGCCCTTCAGTTTTTGGGGCCTAAAGCAAATACTTTAGTAGCCTGACCCTTGAGGCGACCCTGGAAATGCAATTTCAGGCGTTGAAAATTTCTTAATTTGTTCTCATATCCCTCTAGTTTGCATGTATGATTACAGATTTATCCAGCTGGCAAAGTTTAATTATTCAAGTTTCCTAATGAATATGAACCTGATTAACATTGTTGCTACCATTATTTATAAATGGTGTAACAAAAAGCAAAATGATAATACATTGCTCACTCTTAGAAAGAATATTATCTTACTGGGCATACCATTACTAACTTGCCTATTAAAAAGAGTCTTTCACTCCTATGTTTAAGTGCTCATCTTGCATATAACATAAGTCAGTGACACAAAATCTCAGATTTGTTATGGAAGAAGGGTCACCTCCTTAAATTTTATTGACATCATCACTGAGTTATATGAGCTAAACCAACAATTAGACTAGTTTATGTGTCATTATAGTAGAGAACAAGAAAATCAAAAACCAAGATGCCCAATAAATTGTGTCATATATAAGTATTGAATGTTCCTAGGGAGAAAATTATACTGAGAAAAATTGATACATGAAGAAGAAACTAGTGAGTGTGAAGAAAACTCATTTTATTTTGCTAGAGAGGACTTTCCATCTTGGTGCTTATGGGGCAGATCGGACGAATATTTACGTTTAACGATTTGGCTTATCGATTGTCGATTTATAAATGTAGTAATCTGCTAGCCAACCAATAAAATATCGGGCGGATTGGTGACGGATTAGCGATTATCGGACAGTTTATCGGCTAAATCAAATAGACAATAAAAAAGAATTAGAGATAATGGAAAATTTAGGATATGTTACCTTCGGATTGCATTCAATTACCATCGACCATAGTGAACATTTGTCTTGAAACTTATACTTGATTAAATATTGTCCTAACTACTAAACAAAAAGAAGAGATAGGAAACAGAACATAATCCGGATAACATAAGGAACAAAAGAAACAGGAAACATATATGAAGCCATATTAAAATTGCGGACGCAAAAATTTTCAAGATATCAACCTGGATTCTGAATAACTTTTAAATTCCGGCAGCTTAAGCTCATTTTGCCAGAGAGATCAATCCAGATGATAATTCTTGGGACAGGAGATTTTTTTTAATCTCTTCTCTCAGAAATCTTTTACTGTGTGCCACCCTTATTGGTCTCCCCATAAATTCCTATGGATAAGGATATAGGGTTTCAAATATTACTTTATATACGTATAGATAAAAGTGTAAATATAAAAAAAAAAATTAGCGGGTTAACGGTTTATCCGATAAGAAAATTGAGTAATCCGCCCCAAACCGCTAAGTCGTTATTTATAAAATTTTAATCCATTCACCAACCATTACCCTGATAACCCGAACCAATAAACCAATTTTACAGTTCTGTTAACGGTTACGGTTCGATTTTGAACAACCCTTCTTCCATCTGGATCATGCATAAGCCCATTTTCATGTGAGAAATTATCGATGTTTATCCAGCCGAAGTGAGTAAAACCTGGAATGGCCCAAAAGAAAAAGACCCATACTATTAATCCAATTATAAGTTCTTTTTAGGGCAAGTTACATATTTTCCCATTCGTCAAAAAATAATTATATATTTGCTAGTCATATATATATATATATATATATATATATATATATATATATATATATATATATATATATATATATATATATATATTACATTAATATACAAAAAATATATATTTTAATGACTTTGGATTCGGCTATATTAAGTAGTTTTCCTACTTCTCTTCTTCTTCTTTTTTGGTCTTTTTTAACCATCTCCATTTTAATTTTCAAATTCACTATAAATTTTACTTATGAGACATGTTCTAACCAAATCAACAAATTCTCCAGGAAATTTTAAAAACCTGAGATAATTGAAAATATTTTGGATAAAAAAAAACTACTTTTACATTCAAACGTTTGAAAAGTAAAAATAAAAATACCCAAGAAATGTATGAAATGTAGTAAGCTATGATTTTTACTTTATTTTTAATTGGTTTGGTGGGTGGATTTTCAGTCAAGTCTGTCGTAACTGTATATGTCTAAAATAAATTCAATTTAGTAGCTAGACGTGAGAAACAAAATAGATTGAAATTGGTATTTCCTTTTGTTTGAATTGAGGCGTATCCTGGACAGCTAATTAACCCAATTTCTTTTCTCGTTTCCCACTTGATATTCAATACCCGCCTTAAATCTCATTTTGAGGGATAAATGGCTGCCTCCCGGCTTTGCTTTTTCCTGTCCTATCTCTTTGTTAGAGGCTCAGCTAGGCACGGGATTAATTTTTAAACTTTATTTTTAATTGCACCGTTTGTTAAAGTAATCATTGAAAAAGAAAATTATGTAAAAAAATCATATATAGCTGAAAAAATCATATATAGCTAAAAAATCCATTTCCTTGTTAATTAATGTTAACAAGGAAAAAAACGATATTGGAAAGGATGTCCCAACGACGTTCAAATTGACAAAAGATTAAAGTATAGTTTAGTAGGTAGAAAAAGATTTTTAAAACCAAAAATTTACTTAGAGATGTTTATCTCTTGTGCGTTTTTTTTAAAAGTTTATATATATAATGTTAAAGTTGTGTTTTTTTTTTTGTGGCAAAAGAATTTGAGAACACTGGGGAGTTAATTGTTGAACAGAAGAATTTTTTTGACTTTTTGCATCACAACAATATGAGATCCTTTATATACTTGGAGCTTAAGCAAAATGTTTCAATATTGCTTTCTAGCTAAGATGGGTGATGAGCTCAGCCTTTGATTCCAAACTGTCTTCACTCTAGTCTTCGTTTGAATGTTAAGAAATTTCTCGGACGCAAAACCTAATCGACTACCTTTATATATTATGTCATGCGCATATGTGAAAATTTGTACACATAAACAACAAACTCAAAACAACTAAGATTAACATCGGGACCAAGCTGCTATGGAAACAAAAGTTTGTTTTCGTTGTTCCATCCAATGAAAGCTCGTCTTCGTTTCGAAATATTTAGAGCACGTAATAAGTTTTTACCCTACTCCTTAACAGGTGTTGTTGAATACCAATTGGATGAAAGCTAATATATCAATATTTGCTTGCTAAGAAGCTAGATGGATGCAGGGGCGGCTCAAGCACATGCGGGGCCTAAGGCCAAAATTTAATACGAGGCCTAAATTTTTAAAATGAAGTTATAAGATACATATTGTTATTTGAAATCTAATCTTCTAGTTTTTTGAGATATAAAGTTGTTAATGATATTTTTTATAATCAACTTTTTCTAATAATTCTTTTTCAATCGATATTATAGACAACTCTTTTAGTTTTTCTTCATCACATATTGTTGATTTTAGATAAGATATTATAGAGCAACAAAAGTATAAAACTATTGAAAGTTTAAAAGTATTGTTGAACACTTAAACTAATAAAATCTTGGAGAAAGAATGTGAGTAAGAATAATAAAGAGAAAGACAAAAAATATGTATTTGAAATATGAAGAGATTGGTAAAAGGAAAGATTGACTTGAACAATAAGAAAGTGAGAGTAAAATTTTTACACGTTCTCTAATGAAGGAGTAAAAATTTTACACGTTCTCTAATGAAGGAGTAAAAATTAAAAAATTATAACGTTGAAAAACTATTCATCTACCCATTTTTAAGTAAGTCAAATTATTACTTTATTTTTATATATATAAAGATTTTTCTTTCTTTTATATTAAAAACTCTACTTTTGTATTAAAAGTATTAAATATTATTTTTTAAACACCTATAAACCTATTATTTTTTTAAAATAGGGCCCCCCAAATTTGGGGGCCTAAGGCATAGGCCTTACCTCTTATAACATTAGAGCCGGCCTTGGATGGATGATGAGTCCAGCCTTTGATTTCCAGCTGTACGTGTTCGCTCAAGCAGTGGCGAAGCCAGAAACTTTTTTAAGGGTATTCAAACTTGAAAGAAATAAAAAAAATCCCCGAGAAAAAGTGTTCAATGTTTGACCAAAAAATATAACTATCGGTTAAACCTTTATATTTATGTAATGGATTAAACCTAGTTAATAATAATATTCCTAAACATGGATCTTGAAAATACGGATAATCTGGTACCGATCCAGTGGGGGAGTAATGATACCATGCATTAAATATTCCAAAAGAATGAGCAACAATGGAGGAGTAACTAGCAATAAATAACAGCAAATGGCTTTTCACTAAATAGAAGGAATGATTCACCCAATAATGAATGAGTTAGATAATTGTTCCTCCTCGTGATAGATAAATCCTAAAATATTCGAACTATTATCGGATCTGGTAGAAAAGTGTCGAATAACATGAACAAGAATGTTGATAAAAAGTTATTGTTTGTATCTTTGCTAGAGAGAGAAAGAATCTTCTTCTCAAAAGTGTTCTTATTCAGTGAATATTACATGTCCCTCCTCCTTATCTTTTTTTCTTATTTATTAGATACATATCTCTAACAAACCCTAATAGTACAAGTGCAGAGAATATTCAATAGAATATTCTTCTTAATATCCTATTTCAAAAACTAATTCCGTCAACGGTGCTCGACCTCGGTCATTATTGACATCTCGAACACGAATCTCGCTGCTCTCTCCCTGACCTCAACTGACTCTTTCCTTATTGCTATATTACCCTAAGTATTCTAGGACAGATTTTGACCTATACGGTTAGTCCCTCCACTTATTGAGGTCGGCCTCAGGCGGGGTTGATGAGAGGATATTGTGTAACGTAGTCGAAGCATTTGGACGACCCGAACGAGTTGTGATAATTGAGGCGAGTTGACAACGTGTCCCTTTGTGAACCGTAACTTCTGGGGTTGTATGTCCCACGAATCATGATGATGTCATGGCGACATGCATCATTATGACATGATTTTTCGGTACGTTGCTTCTTTTCGTGCGCGTCTTCTGATTGAATATGTCGCTTCGGTTATAGTGCCAGGTAATGATGGATTAATTCCTTGGTTTCGATGCTTGAATTTTTATAAATAGGAGTGTGTGGGTAACGTTTCAACCTTTACAGAAACCTTACATCAGAAAACCCTATATCTTCTTCCTCTTCCCCCATTGTTGTGTCTCTTCTTATCAAAATCCTTTGCCTCCTACTTCTTCCTCCATTGTCATGTATCTTCATACTGGTTTTAGTGATTCTCACTACTTCTAACACTTTCTTGTTTGAATATCCTCCCTTAATCAACATGGCTATGTGCCCTCAGTTTCTGGTACGGCAACTGAACTCGTCCCTTTGGCGATGCTTATACCCCTTCACGCTGATAGGACCTCTGTCACCATTGAGGAAGAGAATTTTCCAACGATGGAGGAAATAATCCCTCGTAGTGAGAAAGTTAGGTCTGAATTTTTGAAGGCGCCTGAAGGCGAGCCTGAAATCTCGTAGTCAGTGATGAAAGAGGTTGACCTATCTGAACTTAGGGCAAAATTCAATATTCTTGACCACATCGATCTGGTCCCAGCAGGGCGCGATATGGTACAAATCCACCGCCCCGGGTGTTGCGCGTTCTATGCATACCCTTTCCAAGTTGGCTATACTCTTCCCCTTCTCTCGTTGGCGGAGGAATTTTGCTGCTACTATGGCGTTTGCCCAGCCCAATTCTCTCCATATATCTATAAGCTTATAGGATGCTCACAAAGTTTGTGGAATTGGCCGGGGTCGAGGTCACACTCCGCTATCTGATGCATCTCTCTGCCCCTAGCTTCTACAGGGGGACGATGTTGCACCTTTGTCATCGAGGAAGTAAATGCTTGGTGGTTAAGATAGATGACAAGGCAAATCGTCAGTTCTAGCTCAACTACTTTTTTGTCAGAACTGAAGACGTGGTGACCAGCGTGAACGGCTTTCGTGAAACTTGGAATTACACTTATATATATATATATATATTTCCTTCTTTTATTTTGCTAAAGCACTAGATTTGTTATGGTCGTTGATTCTGACATTTTGTCCCTTCCCTGTACAGCCAAGACTACGCCCCCTCCTTTGATTGGGGATATTTTAAACTGGGTTGGCCGGGTTCTGCCTCACATTGTAGGGATTTGTGAATGGCCAAGCTTTCTCAAGAAGTTCGGGCCTGCTTCTTCCCTCGCTGGTGAGTTCATCTGTACAAATTTTGCTATCTCGACCTAATAGTCGCTTACTTGCTGCAGTTTATTCTTGGTAGTGAAAACCTTCATTCTTTTTTAGTTCGAGGATCTTTGAGGAGGCTGAGGACTCCTCCTCCTACGTTTCATAAGAGGAAGGTTGATTCGTCTTCGGAGTCTATTCCCATCGTGACTGTGGCTAGGCGTGCCTGGTCATCTACTTTTGTTCCTCCTTCCATCGCGGCTAGGTCTGCTCGGTCGTCGGCCCCACATGTTGCTGCCTCAGCGTCAGTTTCTTCTCCGCCTACGGATATGTCAGCAACAGAGCTTCCGGCTTCCCCTTTGTATCATTTAGTGAATGAGGATGAGTCGTCGCCGAGCTGTGGGACTTTAGTTCCCCGTAAGAGAAGATCGGTAGAAATCGGTGATAGGGTCGCCCGTGCTGCGGATTCAGTAAGGGTCAATTTCGTCATCTGTAAGACTGCGACAATAGTGCTCGAAGATGATATCGAGTTGCCTCCTGAGATTCTGCCATCGGCTGAGGCCGCAGAGGATGTGTCCCTTCCCGATGTCATGATGGAAGCTGAAGGGCCGTCTACAAGAGTCTCTGATATTTCATGGCAAGATGAGCCATCGACCTCGCGACCAGTTGACAGTCCTTCTTTGCTGGTCGACAAGAAAGGAAAACACATTGTCGAGAATGGCTAAGAGACGGGCTCTGATATTGATGCCGATGAGATAAGGATGATAGGGGAGGGTTTTACTCGACTTGAAGTAAGACTGGAGGGGTCCAGCAGACCATTGTGATCCCCATGGATAGAGATTTGTTGTTAAACACGGAGAACATAGTTCCTTCCCTTGGTCCCCTCTGTTCTGACGTGGAGGGTAAAACCATTGAAAAGCTGGATGACGCTACCTTATCAAAGAGCATAGCTGGCCTCGCTCTCAGGGTAAGCTTCTTGTCTTCTTCTGTTTTTTGTTTGTTTACGTTTAGGCTTCATCCTTACTCTCCGTTTTCTTTCACTTTCTCTTTCAGACCGTGATTCTGGAGATTGAAAGCACCCGAAGAGAGGATAGGAGTAAGGCTAATTTTTTGAAAATGGAGCGAAAGTACCACGAATATCGTGGCAAGCACCGCAAGATTTATAGGCGGTTTGGTGAGGGCGGCAATTTCCAGGCTCTCCGAGACAAACTGAAGGATAAGGATGGTGAGATGGTGAGGGTCATCAAAAAATGCAGCATTCTTGAGGAGGTGCTAAGAGATAAAGAAGAGGAGCTTAAGGTTAGTAGGGGGGTCGAAGCCCAGTGCGGCGATCTCCAAGCCCAGGTGGTCTTGTTGCACGCCGAGCTCGAGGAGTATGAATTCAAAACGAACACTTTAAGTGGCAAGGTTGCTAAGAAGGCAGCGGATCTTGAGAATACGGAGTTAGCTCAGTCGGGGGCTATGAGGATGGTGGAGGCTTTGGAGATCGTAATCCGCGTTCTTCGTTCCGAGCGAGAGAGTGCTTTGGAGATGGCCAGGCTCAAAAAAGAGCAGCTTGATGAACAGATTGGAGAATTAGAGAAAGAGGCTTCTGGACTTTGTGATCGAGTCACCGCTCTCGAGGCCGAGAAGGCACAATTACTAGCTCGACCTTCCTCTTCTCGTACTTCTAGTTTCCCTTATGTTCCTCGAGATTTGTACGAGGAGTGGAATTCACGCTGAGGCCCAGCTGGATATATTTAGAGACCTAATGAGGGCGGGAACCATTTCAGGGGCCGTCTTTGAGGATGCTCGTGTTAAGGCACGTGGAGCTCAGTTCGCTTGCAGCTATGATCCTGCTACACCGGAGGCCGATGATGATGAGGAGGATACGGGCGTGGATCGGATTGAAGAGGACTCCGGGTATGAGGACGAGTATCCTGATGGCGATGATGATGGTGAAGGGGAAGATGGGGATGGCCCAAGCGATCAGGCCAATTAGTAGATTTTCTTTTCCTTCTTTTTGTTTTGCCGCAGGCTTCTGCGTTTTTTATGGGCGTCTTTTCGAGCCTTTGTAAAAAATATTCTAAGTATGAAATTTGTGCTTTGCTCATACACTTGGAGAAATTTACATATTTTTCGGGCATTGGCTGGCATTTCAGTCCCAGTCCCAGTCCCAGTCTATCTAGTCCCTTCATTGGTCGACCTGGAGAAGTATTGAGAGGTCGAGCAATGAACAAGCCATCATGTGCGCACTTCAATCCTGAAGTGTCCCCTCCATCGCCTCGTTAAAAACCTCCTCGAGAAAACCCAATTGGGACAAAACTCAAGTGACGGAAAAAAGAGTATGACTTTAGGGATGCTTCATCTTTTAAAAGTTGAATTATTTGAGGTGTGTAATATTCCAGTTGTTTGGTAGTCGCTTTCCTTCCATTATTTCTAGTTGGAATAACCCTTTGTTCGTTGTTGCCGTGATTTTGTACGGGTCGTCCCAATTTGTTCCTAGTTTTCCTTCACTTGGGTCTTTGACTCTTTGTTTTCTTGTGTAGCTTTAAGCACGTAGTCCCCGACTTTGAGTGGCCTGATCTTTGCTTCTTCTTTTTTTATAATAGTGTTCTGCTTGTTGCTATTGGGTGACCATTCTTACGTACGCGATATCTCTTCGTTCCTCGACTTCGTCGAGCTCCTGCCTTTTGTTGTCATCATTCCGGGGTCCGCTTTCGTAGGAGTATCTCAGGCTAGCTCCCCGACCTCGACCGGTATTACTGAATCAGTCCCATAGACTAGTGAGTATGGCGTCTCTCATGTGCTCGTCTTTGGCATTTTTCGGTAAGCTTAGAGTACTTCCGGTAATATTTCCGGCCATAATCCTTTGGCATCTTCGAGCTTCTTCTTCATGATGTTCAGTATCGACTTATTGGAGGATTTCGCATGCCCGTTGCCCGCGGGGTGGTATGGCGTTGAGAGTATTCTTTTGATGTGCCATTTCTCAAAAAACTTAGCGACCATTTTTCCAGCAAACTGGGGTCCGTTGTCGCAGCTGATCTCTTTGGGGAGACAGAAACGACATATAATATTTTTCCATATGAAGTCGATCACTTCTTGTTTGCGTATTTGGACGAATGCTCCTACTTCTACCCATTTAGAGAAATAATTAGTTTAAACCAAAAGAAATCGTATGTTACCTCGTCCTGCCGGGAGGGGGCCCACGATGTCCATTCCCCATTTGATGAATGGCCAGAGGGAAGTCACTGAGTGTAAGCGGCCTCATTTTTAATCGTGGGCCAGTAATACCCTGCCCGTATGAGGCATCTGACCAAAGCTCGATTGCCGGAGTGAGCTCCACAGTGGCCTTCGTGAACTTTCTCAAGGATGCGCCACATCTGATGGCCTAAACATTTCGTAAGAGGGTCGCCATACATCCTCTTGTACAGGTTATTATGAATGATGTTGTATCTGTCTGCTTGCATTCGTAGTTTCTTGGCCTCTTTTTTATCATCTGGGAGTACGCCATCCTGCAAATATGTAAAAATACAGATGCGGCAGTCCCAAGTCAGGTTTATGGTTCTTACCTCGATTTGATCTATCGATGAGTTCAGGAAATGGACCACATTTATTTCTCCGGTTGTAATGTTTTTGGTGGCTGCGGCTAATGTGGTGAGACCGTCTGCCTTAGTATTTTTTGCTCGGGAGATCTGGTCGAGTTGACATTCGTCGAACTTGAGTAGTAGCTTGCAAATTTCGGTCTGGTACTTTTGTAACCTTTGTTCCTTGATTTGGAAAGTTCCTGTGACTTGGTTGACCACGAGTTGAGAATTGCAACGCAGTCTTAGCCGCTTCACCCCATATTTGAGTGCTAGTCTTAATCCTGCAATTACGACCTCATACTCTGCCTCATTGTTAGTCATGTCTAGGCATCTTATGGACTGGCGAATCACTGTGCCTGTCGGAACTTCGAGTACGAGCCCTAGCCGAGACCCTGACGCGTTAGACGCGCCATCAGAGTACAGGACCCAGAGGTCCTATGTTTGGGGAGAAGCGTGGACGGCTTCTTTTTCGACTTCAGGCATTATTTTTGCGTCGATGAGTTGGTCGATATGGGTTAACGAGAATGAATCCTTGGGGCAAGCTTTGTTCAGGTCAGTGAGCACATCCTCCATTTGTCATTCTTCTTTTTCACCATGACTACGTTGGCGACCCATTAGGGGTACTTCGACTCCCTGACGGAGCCATTTTATAATAATATTTTCACTTCTTCGCGTACTGCATCATTAATTGCGGAGTTGAACTTACGCCTAACTTGCCTCATCTGGGGGTGGAATGGATCGACTTTCAATTTGTGCATGACGATCTACTTCGGGATACCTGGCATATTTACATGGCTAAAAGCAAATAAGTCCGCGTTAACATTTAAAAATTCACGAAACTTACTCAATTCCTGAAGTTTGCAGCCGATGTAAGCTTTATTGTTGTGGTCGTTGCTGCCTAACTGAACGGGGTCGAGGTTCTCTTTGGTCGATCCTGCAGCCTTGACCATATCGGGGTCTCTGATGACGTCCTCGCTGTCATCGCACATTGACCTCGACCCTGTTGATTGCTATGCCTCTTTTTATTTATCCTTGGTTTGTTGGGTGGCCGTACAGTCTAAGGCGATGCGGTAGCATTCCTGGGATGTGTGTTGTTCCCCTCGTATATTGAATATTGACGAGCGTAAAACACAATACAAAATTAATGCTCGCTAGCTAAAGATAGTATAGTAAAATTATCGTCTCCGCATGGATTGGAATTAAACAGTGTTCAAATAACTTATGATTTTCTGCTATTCAGGATGATCAACACTTGAGTTAGAGTGATTACTACAACAATTAACTGCTAAATTAAGATTATTAATAATTAGACCTGATCACAGAGAACGAGAGTTGAACTAAAACGGTTTGTAAACAATATGAGAAATAAGGGCCATGACATGATAGGTGTAAGATAATTATTCGGGATTTAACTCTGTTTGAATTCACTTCTAATATTCTAATAATTTTCACGAATTCACACGATAATTAGCTTAAACGTAAGGTCAAGATTCCTCTCTCAATTAAATCTAGACTCTACAAAATAAACTAATATGAAGTACTGTGAAGATATGTAAGAACACGTTAATGGACTAGTCTTTAGGAAAACGTCTCTCGAATATTCTCCTAACTTGGTTTAATCAATAATTCAAAAAACTCTCTCGATTACTTAAAAGAATCACTAAATTAAACCAAACCAAATAATGTAAAGATAATCACCAAAATATTTTTCTTTCAATTAAATAAACCGGTGAATAATTTCACAATCATATCAAAGCTCCATAAACGAATTCATGCAATTAAACGATAGTTAAAATCCACAAACAACACTCAAAACACCATATCCGTTAAAACCCTAGGGAAGAACTACTTCATAGATATGGAGGAAGTCATCACAAATAAGTTTAAGAACAAAGAAAACATCAAAGATAACTTTACTATACAAATCGTTTTGCACCGATTGTTGGCAAGAGAATTGATGAAATCTTATGTCTTCAAACCGTGATAGCTCTCTAAAATCCTCCTAGGTCAAATACCCTTTAAAAATTATATTTACATTATATTTATACCGAATATGGGTAAATCGGTATTAAAATACCCTCTTTGAACCGAAAGAGGATTCACTGTGCGAAAATTACAAAAGCGCGCCGCACTAGGCGACGCGTTGTGCGTCACGTTAATGAGAATTTCCAGAGGTTGCTCAAATGTAAATTGATGCAATATTTTGAATTGACACAATTTGTGGCACGTTAGCAGACACACGTTGTCATGCCAAGAAAGTCAGAGAATGCAAATTTTATGCTTTTGATTTTGATGGAGTTTTGAGCAGCCACCTCATGTGGATGGCTTATTGTGCATCACGTCATGATAGGCCATTTTATTAGCTTTGAGCATTTCTTTTTTCCCTTTTATATGCATACTCAGTCCTCGACTTTTGAACTCTATCCTAATTACCTTTTGAACTTTTACTCACACTTTAAAGTTCTCTTTTATTTAATTTAGCTCGAAATTATCTTAATAGCTCGGAATCATTTCCCACAAGGCATAAAATACGCAATAAGCGTAAATCATCATTATTTAAGCTCAACCACAAGTAAAATGCAGTGATTAAAGTGCAAACTATGACTAAAATATGAGATTCTAGCCTACCATCAACATCTCACACTTAAACCATTGCTCGTCCTCGAGCAATCAAACTGCATTTCACATAGAGACGACCTTTTTATCAGACAGCTTCCCTAACGCATCATGCCAAAAATATTTAAAGTACACTAAGTATTCTATCATAACATCCTAGCCTCAAAACTCGACTCAAAAGAACCACGTATTTTTCAAAAACCTACTCACTTACTCTAACACAGAGGTCAATGACATTACCTTTCCTTTATAAATTAAGTGCCCTCACATAACAATAGAGAGTAGTTCCACACGTAATAGAATTTAAGAACAATTAGAAACTCAAGATAGGAATAATTCACTCTCTCATAAACAACATTTATGTGCCGAAAAGACGTACCATAAGCTTGCCCGTAGTGTACTACTCAACTAAACGAGCCCATTCAGTCAAGGATCAAGTAGGACTTTAATTGGTTGTAATGTAGGTTGTGGGATGGGCAAGATGCATTTGAATATAAGAGTGACTACACCTCCCTAAGCACTTTTAATACATACATTTCATTGTTCAAAATACCACACTTATGTCAAACCATAACTCCACCTTCACATCAATATACATTAACTCCCTACTTCTTTAAGCACAATTACATCAAGAGTCACTACTATCAAAGAATATTTTGCACAACAATATAATTTTTTTTTTCTTTTTCAATTCAAGTGGCTCTTAATTTTTTCAAAACAGTGCACATTTCTCCTTATTTCATTAGTTCCACTCAAAAGCCAACACAATCACCCCACACTTCAACTTTTACAAAGTTCATAACAAATTAAAGTGCTCACGAGAGATACAAGGTTCAAATAGATGGTCAATTCGAACAAATGGGCAAGGCTTGTAACGTGGTTGCCAAAGAAACAGGATTACAGGCTCAACGGTGTTAACTAAGATACATAACAATTAGGTGGATAAAATCTTATAACTGGCTCAACAAAGAAATGTTTATATCACTTCCAAGACTGAATAAAACTACCATTTCGCTTAGCACACACACGAGGCAAGTTCTAGATATCAAATACAATTCACAGAATAACACAAAACCTCACACACACATGGCACATAACTCACTCAAAATTGGATTATGAAGACACTCTAGTCAAAGCAGTTAAGCAAAGTTAAGATCATACAATTTAAGGTACTTATACAAGAGTAAAAAACTGAGCCTAAGCGTCACAACTAAAGAACTTACCGTTCTCAAGGTATAATAAAGTAAGAGATATTGTCTTCCATTCAAACCATAACACAAGGTTTCCTACTCCTAACAAAAATAAAAATTAACTACACCCGGTTCAAATAAATCCCTTGAAAAAGAACCGCGACACAAAGAAAAGGCAAGGGGAATTATTACACAACCTAACAAAAGAAAATCTTTTTGTCTTTTTCTTTCGACTTTAATCCCTCAAGAAACCCGTCGAATGATATCCATCGTCGGGAAAAATCGATTATTTTTAAATTTTTATGAGTTTTTCAAATTTTTCAACTACTACAACTAACAAAACTAACACATATACATACAACATACAATTATCCCCCACCCCACACTTTAAGTTGTGGAATGTCCCCATGACACACAATTAAAAAGCATAAGGTAAAGGAAATTTTCTTGAATTTTCTTCTTTTCCGAGAACTTATGAACTCCACCCCTAATTCTGAATTCATTCCTCATTTTCGCTCCTTGAAATTTTTTGCGGAGCTCATTAAGCCCAATTATTCTGAGGATACCTGCAAGACCCGCTCTTTTCTTTCTTTCTTGTCATCATCTTGAGTGGTGAATTGCTCGTTCACGATGATCCTTAACTTGTTCCGGCATTCTTTTACAGGATCAATCCATACATATTCCTGTAAATTCCCAAAAATAAAATCCGCATGATCAAGGTTAGAAAGAAAGGTCAAGTGAATATTCTTCTGGTATGTCCAAGAACATTTGTTTCTCATTCTCTTTTACTAAAGGTTGCAAATATGGAAAGGTGAATGAGGGTTTGAACTCTTCTTCCATCGCTTCATATTCAACCAAAGCCTTATTTTCGATCATCTCAGTTGAATTAGATTCCTCGTGTATCGTGGACATCTCCCTTTGTAGACGCTCATCCTCTTGGGTAGGCTCATTCTCGCAGGATATCTCCGCCATATATTCACTATCACAATGCAATAAGCTTTATGAAAGTATATTTACTATTTGACTCACTTGCGTTGTTAGGTTCTTAATGGCTTCAGCAATTTGTATAAGTCCTTCTTGATTTTGTGTAAATCTTTTTTCAACACTATTCATGAACTTATACATAAGCTCTTCTAAACTACCATTTTCCTCTTGAAGTGGTTGTCTCGCTTTGTTTTCATTCCAGTCATAATAAACATATTCATCCCAACCAGAGTCAGAATTGTGCCCATATGAATCCTCGTACCTGTACGGATGAGAAACAGAGTGAGACTGCTCAAAATACGAATCATAGGAATAATACATACCTGCTTGACAGTCAACCCATAGATGATTTTCATCGCATTTAAAACACATAGAAGACCGCTGATAATGTTCAGTTGCTAACTCTTCAACTGTTTTTTTAGGCGGGTTGTACTCTATCTTCACATCATTTAGAGTTCAATATCTACAGTATCTTCTCCAACTTGTTAGATACTACAAAACAAATCTTGAAAAGAAGTTAACTAATAAAGAAAATAAAATGAAAAAGAAAACAGAAAAGAGAAAAAAAAACTAAAACTTGATTCCTGAATTAGCACCAAAAACTATTTCAAACACTATTAATTGTCAATCTCTGGCAACAACGCCAAAATTTGACGAGCGCAAAACACAACACAAAATTAATGCTCGCTAGCCAAAGATAGTATAGTAAAATTATCGTCTCCACATGGATTGGATTTAAATAATGTTCAAATAACTTATGATTTTCTGCTATTCAGGATGATTAACACTTGAGTTGGAGTAATTACTACAACAATTAACTACTAAATTAAGACTATTAATAATTAGACCTGATCACAGAGAACGAGAGTTGAACTAAATCGGTTTATAAACAATATGAGAAATAAGGGCCATGACATGATAGGTGTAAGATAATTATTCGGGATTTAACTCTGTTTGAATTCACTTCTAATATTCTAATAATTTTCACGAATTTACTCGATAATTAGCTTAAACGTAAGGTCAAGATTCCTCTCTCGATTAAATCTAGACTCTACAAAATAAACTAATATGAAGTACTGTGAAGATATGCAAGAACACGTTAATGGACTAGTCTTTAGGAAAACGTCTCTCGAATATTCTCCTAACCTGGTTTAATCAATAATTCAAAAACCTCTCTCGATTACTTAAAAGAATCACTAAATTAAACCAAATCAAATAATGCAAAGATAATCACCAAAATATTTTTCTTTCGATTAAATAAATCGGTGAATAATTTCACAATCATATCAAAGCTCCATAACTGAATTCATGCAATTAAACGATAGTTAAAATCCACAAACAACACTCAAAACACCATATCCGTCAAAATCCTAGGAAAGAACTACTTCATAGATATGGAGGAAGTCATCACAAATAAGTTTAAGAACAAAGAAAACATCAAAGATAACTTTACTATACAAACTCTCGTTTTGCACCGATTGTTGGCAAAAGAATTGATGAAATCTTGTGTCTTCAAACCGTGGTAGCTCTCTAAAACCCTCCTAGGTCAAATACCCTTTAAAAATTATATTTACATTATATTTATACCGAATATGGACAAATCCGGATTAAAATACTCTCTTTGAACCGAAAGAGGATTCACTGTGCGAAAATTACAAAAGCGCGCCGCACTAGGCGACGCGTTGTGCGTCACGTTAATGAGAATTTCCAGAGGCTTGCTCAAATGTAAATTGATGCAATATTTTGAATTGCCACAATTTGTGGCACGTTAGCAGACTCACGTTGTCATGCCAAGAAAGTCAGAGAATGCAAATTTTATGCTTTTGATTGATAATGGAATTTTGAGCAGCCACCTCATGTGGATGGCTTATTGTGCATCACGTTATGATAGGCCATTTTATTAGCTTTGAGCATTTCTTTTTCCCTTTTATATGCATACTCATCCCTCGACTTTTGAACTCTATCCTCCTTTACCTTTCGAACTTTTACTCACACTTCAAAGTTCTCTTTTATTCAATTTAGCTCGAAATTATCTTAATAGCTCAAAATCATTTCCCGCAAGACATAAAACACGTAATAAGCGTAAATCACCATTATTTAAGCTCCACCACAAGTAAAATGTAGTGATTAGAGTGCAAACTATGACTAAAATATGGGATTCTAGCCTACCATCAAATATTCCCCATGGAGTTGGGAATTTGATGATTTGGTACAAGTTGGAGGGGATGGCTCTCATGGTGTGTATCCATGGTCGCCCTATTATGGCGTTGTATGTTGTGTCCTGGTCCATGATATGAAATGTGGTTTCTAGAGTGACGCCACCGACTAGGTAGGGGAGTGTGATCTCACCGGATGTTCGCTCAACTGCATTGTTAAAGCCTGTTAGTGTGATGCATCGCGACACTATCTTATCCTCGAGTTTTATTTGTACAAGTACTCGAAGATGGATAATGCATGTGCCGCTCCCATCGTCTACCATAATCCGTCTCACATCGGTATCTAAAATTCATAAAGTGATAACAAGAGCATCATAGTGAGGGAAGGCTAAACCGTTGGTATCCGACTTATCGAAGATGATACTTTCTTCGAGTTCATCATACCATTGATACTTTCTTGGAGTTGGTGAACTTCACAATGTTGATGGAGGCGTCGTCCCCGCCACCTATGATTATATGGATGGTGCAGGTCGGCGAAGGCGGTTTCAGCGGCCATTGATGTTGTTCACATCCTCTGGCAAAGTTGGTCCTTCCCCAATCGCTCAGCAATTCTTTGAGTGTCCCTGTCGTATCATGTTTACGACCTCCTGCCTTAGGGCGATGCAATCTTCGGTTGTGTCCTCGTTCTTGATGGAACTCGCAGAGGGCATCTGATTTTCTGATATTCAGGTCTGACCTCATCTTTTGTGGCCACTTCACCTTCGGCCCGAGCTTCTCCAAGGTGTAGAATATCTCTGTAGGTGACACGCAAAAATTGTGAGCGGATAATAAAGGGGGCATACCTCTGTCGTTTCGGTGAGTCCCTGTTCTTGATCGGGGTGGGCCCTCTTCATGGCGGGATGAGGACGCAGCGGTGGTTCTGACATATGGGAGATGTCATTCCCGGTTAGGTCGCGAGGCCGTGATATCTTTTCTGATATCATTTCTTCGATCCTTCCTGGATTCTTCTTGTGATGAGGGGTGACCCTCCTTGCTTGGGGGAGGCATTGGATGTTGCGTCCTCGTCCACTGCTTCATAACTCTCATTAATGATGCTCATGAGATTGGTTGGGAGGTCGCTCATTATTCTCGCTCTTGCTTCTCTGTTTTCTGCCATATTAGATCTATGTATACAAAGAAAGGGAATCTTGTTCTTATTTTTTTATTTTACGTTAGCAATCCGCGTTAGTTGTAGATCTAGAGGAAACTAAAAGTTTAACTAAAAAATTCCCACAAACGGCGCCAAATTGTTTAACCAAAAAGTATAACTTTCGGTTAAACCTTTATATTTATGTAATGATGGATTAAACCTAGTTAATAATAATATTCCTAAACGTGGATCTTGAAAATACGGATAATCTGGGGTCGATCCAGTGGGGGAGTAATGATACCATGCATTAAATATTCTAAAAGAATGAGCAATAATGGAGGAGTAACTAGCAATAAATAACAACAAATAGCATTTTAGTAAATAGAATGAATGATTCGCCCAATAATGAATGAGTTAGATGATTGTTCCTCCTGATAATGATACATGACAGATAAATCCTAGAATATTCTAACTATTCTCGGATCTGGTAGAAAAGTGTTGAATAACATGAACAAGAATGTTGATAAAAAGTTATTGTTTGTATCTTTGATAGAGAGAGAACCTTCTTCTGAAAAGTGTTCTTATTAAGTGAATATTACATGCCCCTCCTCCTTATCCTTTTCCCTTATTTATTAGAGACATATCTAACAAACTCTAATAGTATAAGTGCAGATTCTCCTTAATATCCTATTTCAAAAACTAGCCATTACTGTTCCATCAACGGTGCTCGACCTTGGTCATTGTTGACATCTCGATCACGAATCTTGTTGCTCCATGTCCGACTTCGACTGACTCTTTCCTTATTGCTATATTACCCTAAGTATTCTAGAGTAGATTTTGACCTATACATTCAATACATGATATATAACTTTAAAATCTAATATTTTATCTATATATACAGTGTAATTTTCTGACGAAGGGTAGTCAATTCACCACCCTTACCATAGTGTAGCTTCGCCCTTGCGCTCAAGTCTTCGTTTGAGAAGTTTAGTACTGCGTCTTTTAAGGTCTTCCGTCCCATTTTTGTTTTACTCCTACTGAGTAAAACAAGGCCAGTCCAATTCCATGGACGCCATTGATTTGTTTTTCTCCTATATATAGAGTAGATTGAACTCTAGCTAGCCTATTAATGTGTATTTCTTGTACATGTTTCAATTTTTACTACGATATATGTACTAATTAAATCTTAATTCCTCTTGGTAGTTCTGTTTAATCTTCCTTGCTTACATAGCCAACAAATTAATATCTATTTTCATGCATAATGTAGTATTCGGTTTTCAAAAAACAAAAAATGTAGTATTCGTCAATAATGTTGATGTTTATAGAGTGTTACTTAGCTTAGTACTTTATATACATTCCTTTTTAAAATGTTTTAGTACGTACTTGAACTTACAAGTTACAATTACAAGTAATAGGAAAATCCACTATTATTGATAACCGAGAATCACACACCTCTGTTTTTCTCTGCCAAACTGGTGCATCAACGTGCTTTAAATGGAGAAATCTGCGTAAGCAAATGTAATTCCAAATATTTTAAAATTGGATATTTAATAAATAATTTAAGTCCAAAGAAAAAAAAAAGAACTAACTAATAAAACAAAAAAACAAAAAGGAAATAAGACGATAAGGAATTGAACAAAAGGGCCGAAGCCCATTAGAAACATATCTGCCAAAAATTGAAAAGGGTTAGGGGAAGGGGAACGAAGCAAAAGCTTCGGGAGAAACCATAAAAGCAAAAACGGGCAGATAAAGAAAGAAGGAAAAGAGAAAAGGAGGAAGAAATTGATGGTATGTTGGAACCATAGCTATAACTGTTGAGGATTCTTAAGCACTAATTGAGTCTTACGTATAATACTTGTGCTTCTTCTTCTCGTAGATTTTATTGTTTAGCTGTATTTGTAAAATAATTATGGAGAAAATAAAATAATATAAATGTAAATGAAATAGAATTTAATCCGAGCCCACTGAATTCACAGTGTTCCTTAAGGAATTTAATCCCCTCCTAGTATCCAAGGTTGTGGATTATTTCATCCCAGGATAGAACGAATTACACACTGGTGTAGCGATACTTCAAATACCAATGTTTCAGCGAACACAAAATCTATAGCAAATCACACTTACCGATGCTTTGTTTGTAGTTAAAACAATGCAGAAGAAAGGAGGAGAAGTCAGAAATTCGTATGGAAAAACTGAGAGAATGGACTGGTATTTATAGCCAATGTTGAGCTCAATCTGAAGAGGTGCAACTCTTCAAATCCGAAGAGGTGCCAACTGTTTCTTCAAATCTGAAGAGGTGCAAACTGTTCTTCAACTCTTCAGATTTGAAGAGGTACAAACTGTTCTTCAGAAGAGGTGCAAACTGTTTTGTAAATGTCTTTTACAAAAAGTGAAGGGCATATACTATTACGTTTGAATTTAATATTAATATTTCGTTTACAAAAAATCGAATATTTAATAACAATTCTGTTAATATTTACTATTAACAAATAAATTTGGTCCAAAAAATTAATCAATCAATCGATCATTTGACAGAATCTGAATCCGAATCCGAAGCCGTAGCCGAAGCCAAGCCGAGCGAGCGAGCGACGACGACGGCACGAGGCTTGCCTTCTTCTTAACTCTTTAAGAGCTAGAAGAAGTGCAATTGTATATATATACCCATCAAAATCTCTTCCTCTTCTAATATGGGACAATATCCCTTTGTCAAGGAGGGAAACTCAAATATTTTTAATTTCCCTCTATTTCCCATTTACCCTCTTTTAAGCTACATTTATGCTTAAAAAACCCAACAATCCCCCACATGAATGGGAAATGGCTATATCACGAAAATATGCATGAAAAACCGTGTGATTCGCAAGCAAGGATTAATTGTATCAGGATAAGTAGGTTTCCCTTTGAACTTTCCGTAGTGAACTTATGTCGGATATACTCGGTCAATCGGTAGATTTGATATCTTTGAACCGTCGAACTTTGGTGTATACCTAGACAACCATAAGTCACACAACCGACCCTTAACCGTCTTTGGCTCTCATTGTTGTATTCGTTTCAGCCATGAACACCGCCTGATTTAATAAGTGCGTAGAGAATTGGCCTTATAAAATTCTTCTTGAAGCGGCTAACACTTCACACTTACATAGGTGATTCCTAAACATGTCATCCCGTAGATACATTATTTGATATACCCCGTATCAAATTTAGAAATCATTAAAAAGCCTTAATGCTTTATCCTTGGTACTGAACATTATCTCATCGCGAGAATGGACCAAACTTTTAGTTGACAATGTTGAACCGTCATTAATGACGTTGTTTGATCTCCTTGAACCTAGATCTTGGGATCTCCAGTCTTCTAGGTAGAGTTACCGCCACAATGGCTTGTTCTCGGCCATAGTCCCATTCCCCTCGATGATTTCTCAACTCCCTCTCTAGTTAGGCCTTTTGAAAGTGGATCCGATACATTATCGCTTGACTTTACATAGTCAATCGTGATAATTCCTCTAGAGAGTAATTGCCTAACGGTTTTATGTCTTTGTCGTATATGACGAGATTTACCGTTATACATCACGCTCCCAGCCCTTCCAATTGCAGCTTGACTATCGCAATGTATGCATATTGGTGCCAACGATTTGGGCCAAAATGGAATGTCTTCCAAGAAATTCCGGAGCCATTCAGCTTCTTCACCGGCTTTATCTAAGGCTATGAATTCAGCTTCCATTGTAGAGCGGGCAATACAAGTTTGCTTGGATGACTTCCAAGATACCGCTCCTCCACCAATAGTGAATACATATCCACTTATGGACTTAGAATCAGTTGAACCGGTGATCCAATTTGCATCACAATATCCCTCAATCACCGCAGGATATTTACTGTAGTGCAAAGCAAAGTCCTGGATATGGTCTAAATATCCCAAAACTCGTTTCATTGCCATCCAATGAGATTGACCTGGATTGCTCGTGTATCGACTCAATTTGCTTATAGCACAAGCTATATCTGGTCGTGTACAATTCATGATATACATTAAGCATCCCAACACACGAGCATAATTCAATTGTGATATGCCTTGGCCTTTGTTCTTTGCTAATGCAAGATTCACGTCAATTGGAGTCTTGGCAACTTTAAACCCTAAGTTCTTGAATTTTTCAAGTACTGTCTTAATATAATGAGATTGTGACAATGCCAGACCTTGAGGAATCTTATTGATCTTAATCCCTATAATAAAATCAGCAACTCCCAAGTCCTTCATATCAAACTTGCTAGTTAGCATACGCTTAGTCGTATTTATGTTGGCAATGTCATTACTCATTATTAGCATATCATCCACATATAAGCAAACAATGACTATGTGATTTGGAACATTTTTAATGTACACACATTTATCACATTCATTTATCTTAAAACCATTTGACAACATTGTTTGGTCAAATTTTGCATGCCATTGTTTGGGTGCTTGTTTTAGTCTGTAAAGAGACTTAACAAGTCTACATACCTTCTTTTATTTACCAGGAACCACAAACCCTTCAGGTTGTTCTATGTAGATTTCTTCCTCCAAGTCTCCATTTAAGAAGGCCGTCTTAACGTCCATTTGATGAATTTCAAGCCCATAAACTGCAGCTAATGCTACTAACATTCGTATGGACGTAATTCTTGTAACCGGAGAGTATGTATCAAAATAATCAAGACCTTCTCGTTGTCTATACCCTTTGACTACAAGTCTTGCCTTATATTTATCAATAGTGCCATCATCTTTCATTTTCCTCTTAAAAATCCATTTAGAACCCAAAGGTTTATTTCCAGGAGGAAGATCAACCAATTCCCATGTATGGTTATTCAATATGGATTCTATTTCACTATTGACTGCCTCTTTCCAGAACAATGATTCCGAAGAAGACATAGCTTCTTTAAATGTTCGAGGCTCATTTTCCAATAAGAAAGTCACAAAATCTGGTCCAAATGAAGTAGACATTCTTTGACATTTACTACGTCTTGGATCCTCCTGATTAAATATACTTTCTTTTGTTTCTTCCCGAGGTCGTTTAGATCCTTTACCAATTGACTTACATTCCTTGTTATATGGGTATATATTTTCAAAGAATTCAGCATTATCTGATTCTATAACCGTATTATTATGAATGTCAGGATTTTCTGATTTATGAATCAGAAATCGATATGCTTTACTATTGATCGCATATCCTATGAAAACACAATCAACGGTTTTCGGTCCTATTTTTACTCTTTTGGGTTTAGGAATTTGCACTTTTGCCAAACACCCCCACACTTTAAAATAATTCAAGTTGAGTTTCCTTGCTTTCCATTTTTCATATGGAATGGATTGTGTTTTGCTATGGGGTACTCGATTTAGTATCCGGTTAGCCGTAAGAACGGCTTCCCCCCACAAGTTCTGTGGCAAATCAGAACTTATCAACAATGCATTCATCATCTCCTTTAATGAGCGATTCTTTCTTTCCGCAATCCCATTGGATTGGGGCGTGTAAGGGGTAGTTGTTTGATGAATTATTCCATATTCTAGACATATTTCTTCAAAAGGAGATTCATATTCGCCACCCCTATCACTTCTTATTATTTTAATTTTCTTGTTAAGTTGCGTTTCAACTTCATTTTTGTATTGCCTGTATACATCTATTGCTTCATCTTTACTATTAAGTAAGTAAACATAGCAATATCGAGTACTGTCATCAATAAAAGTTATGAAATACTTCTTTCCACCGCGATATGGTATTGACTTCATATCGCAAATATCTGTGTGAATTAAGTCTAAAGGATTTGAATTCCTTTCAACTCACTTATAAGGATGTTTAACATACTTAGATTCCACACATATTTGACATTTTGATTTGTCGCATTCAAACATAGGCAATACTTCTAAATTAATCATTTTTCTCAAGGTTTTGTAATTGACATGACCTAAACGTATATGCCATAATTTATTTGACTCAAGTAAGTAAGAAGAAGCTGAAATTTTATTATTATTCTCAATAACCATTACATTCAGCTTGAAAAGGCCCTCAGTGAGGTAACATTTTCCTACAAATATTTCATTCTTACTTATTACAACCTTATCAGATACAAAGACACACTTAAAACCATTCTTAACAAGAAGTCCAGCAGAGTCTAAGTTCTTTCTAATCTCGGGAACATGAAGGACGTTGTTCAAGGTCACCACCTTACCAGAAGTCATTTTCATAAAAATATCTTTCCAGATCCTTCAATTTTTGCCATTGCAGAATTTCCCATAGAAAGCATCTCTTCGGGTCCAACAAGAGCATATGTAGCAAATGCTTCTCTAATAGCACAAACATGGCGAGTGGCTCCAGAATCAATCCACCACTCCTTAGGATTTCCTACCAGGTTGCATTCAGAAAGCATAGCACACAAGTCATAAATATCTTCGTGCTTTTCAACCATATTTGCTTGACCCTTCTTCTTGTGTTTCTTTGGAGCACAACAATCTGCAGATCTGTGTTCAGCTTTTCCATAGTTGTAGTAATTTCCGTTGAACCGCTTCTTGCTTGGGTTGCTTTTCGGTCCATAAGCCTTCTTCCTCTTTCTATCCTCAACAATGTTTGCTACCATTATTGTTGAGTTTCCACGTCCTTTCTTTTCAGCAGCTTTATTGTCCTCTTCGATTCTCAACCGAACAATGAGATCTTCAAGGGACATCTCCTTTCGTTTGTGTTTCAAGTAGTTTTTGAAGTCCTTCCACAAAGGAGGCAACTTTTCAATCATTGCTGCAACTTGGAACGCTTCATTGATAACAAGACCTTCAGTGAAAATTTTGTTAGTAGAAACAATATAATTAATACTTTCAACATTAGTATTAATTTGACTTATACCTTCAGCAAGGAGATCGTGAATAATCACTTGCAATTCTTGGACCTGGGTAATAACAGACTTGTTATCTACCATTTTATAGTCCAAAAATTTAGCGGCAATGAATTTCTTTAACCCGGCATCTTCCGTTTTGTATTTCCTTTCAAGCGCTATCCACAATTGTTTTGACGTCTCCATATTACTATAGACGTTATACACATTGTCCTCTAGTCCACTAAGAATGTAATTCTTGCATAGAAAATCAGAATGCTTCCACGACTCAATCACGAGAAAGCGTTCATTTTCTGGAGTTTCGTCGGGCAGAACAGGAACATCTTCCGTAATGAACTTCTGCAGACTTAAAGTCGTCAAGTAGAAGAACATCTTTTGCTACCAGCGCTTGAAGTCAATCCCGAAAAAAATTTCGGGTTTTCCTGCCAGTGGTGTTCGGCTTGTCGATGCGTTTGCAGTTACCATAGGAACAGTCTGGTTCCCGTTGTTGTTCGTCATTTCTGTAAAAGAATGACACAAACAAACGTTAAAATTACGTAGATTTTAATCTCCACTGGAGTAGAAAACCACACAGGTTTTAGTCTCCAGAAACAGTGAATATAACACAAATACAGAAAAGATTAAAATTCCTTAAGCTTGTTGTTTAGCTGTATTTGTAAAACAATTATGGAGAAGATAAAATAACATAAATGTAAATGAAATAGAATTTAATCCGAGCCCACTGAATTCACAGTGTTTCCTTAAGAAATTTAATTCCCTCCTAGTACCCAAGGTTGTAGATTATTTCATCCCAGGATAGAACGAACTACACACTGGTGTAGCGATACTTCAAACACCAATGTTTTAGCGAACACAAAATCGGTAGCAAATCACACTTACTGATACTTTGTTTGTAGTTAAAACAATGCAGAAGAAAGGAGGAGAAGTCAGAAATTCGTATGGAAAATCTGAGAGAATGGACTGGTATTTATAGCCAATATTGAGCTCAATTTGAAGAGGTGCAACTCTTCAAATCCGAAGAGGTGCCAACTGTTTCTTCAAATCTGAAGAGGTGCAAACTGTTCTTCAACTCTTCAGATTTGAAGAGGTACAAACTGTTCTTCAGAAGAGGTGCAAACTGTTTTGTAAATGTCTTTTACAAAAAGTGAAGAGCATATACTATTACGTTTGGATTTAATATTAATATTCCGTTTACAAAAAATCGGATATTTAATAACAATTCTGTTAATATTTACTATTAACAAATAAATTTGGTCAAAAAAATTAATCAATCAATCGATAATTTGACAGAATCCGAATCCGAATTCGAATCCGAATCCGAAGCCGTAGCCGAAGCCGAGCCGAGCGAGCGAGCGAGCGATGATGACGACGCGAGGCTTGCCTTCTTCTTAACTCTTTAAGAGCTAGAAGAAGTGTAATTGTATATATATACCCATCAAAATTTCTTCCTCTTCTAATATGGGACAATATCCCTTTGTCAAGGAGGGAAACTCAAATATTTTCAATTTCCCTCTATTTCCTATTCACCCTCTTTTAAGCTACATTTATGCTTAAAAAACCCAACAGATTTTAATTTCGTTTCCCATGATTGAAAAATTCTACGGAGCAATAGAAATAACACTAGTTCATTCACGTAATTGAGAATTTTCTTCCTGAAGAATCCATAGAACATTATGAAATTGGATTAATAAATTATATGAATAGGTTGGAGTTGATAGATTAGTAATTACTCATTGTGTGGGTAAATATAATTCGGCGAATTAAGAGTCAAATAAGAAACCTTGAGGGCTGGGTATTCTACAGTGGCGAAACCAGAAATTTCATTTAGAGTGTTTAAACTTAAAATAAGTAAATATAAAAATCCCCGAGAAAGGGTGTTCAATATATGTTACATACGACAAGTGAGGGTTGCTCAGTTGGTAAAGCACCTCCACCCACGACCGTTAGGTCCTGGGTTCGAGTCACGCTGGAGAAAAAGTATAGAAACACTATAGATCCTCCTAATTTGGGAGGGAATTAAATATATATATATATATATATATATATATATATATATATATATATATATATATATATATATATACACCATTAAAATCTAATATTTTACCTATATATACAGTGTAATATTTCGACGAAGGGTGGTCAGTTGACCACCCTTAGGGCTATGTACCTTCACCCCTGGTATTCTAAATTAGCTATGAATTAGCCTAAACAAGGAAATTAACATGAGATCGATATTATGTAATTATAGATTGATTGGAGGAAGTTGTACGAATCGCTCGAGGTGAAGCATTTGGTATTTCGGCACGAGTACTGTGAGTAGTAACCCTTCCGCAATTTGTGTTTTCATAACCTATATGGTTTATATATGATTTTGGAAATAAATATGTTACCTATACTTTGAAATTGCATGTGGGACAAGTCTTTTACTCGATATGATATTGAAATGGTTATTTGAGATGATTATTGTTATTGCAAATACTCTCGTTGTTACTAGATATTTTTACCGTTACCGAAATAAAATTACATGATTTCATAAGAAATAATATGACTTTTGAAAATGCTTTCATACGCGTATTGACTGTTTACGAGAAAGAGTATTAATGGGAGGAGACTTTGAAGGATCCCGTAGCTAACGGCGGGTTCATTAGACCTAGTGCACCTTGTATTTATAAATTACCGATTATAGTAATATCCCTTGCTAGTGGGAAAGTAGAACTAACATACAGTTACCGTTTTCCCTCGAGTAGGGACCTACAAGTTATATTTGACTCCTTTTATGAAGGGGTCCACACAGTGATACAAATTACTTGATCCTTTCTTGGAAACCTCCCAAATATAAAGATTTGCTATGATACAGTATTTATCGAGCTTATTACCGATTTGTTAAATTGATTTTTGTTACAGAAAGCACATGAATAGACTAAATATATTTACCGTTTTTTAGAGGGGTTTTACTTTTATGATAGTTCTGATTATTATTATTATACAACAATATTTTCTGACTTGTCCCCGCTAAAAATAGTTGTGGTTAACTGTTACTACTCATTGAGCTAGCGACTCACTCCCCGCTAATTTTTTTTACAGAGACAGCAGTTGATGCAGACGAGGATTTCATTAATTAGAGCACACAGGTTGATAGCCATTGGTGAGCCTCACACTTGTTCGCGTGGCGGAGATTTTATTTATTGTTATGGTCTTTTCTTGAAACTCTTAGAGTCGCTCCATAGTCATTCTTTTAGTGTCATGAGTATTCTTTCGTTACTATAGACTTATAATGAGTATTGCACTTTCTTATCGAATTTGGAGATAAATTAGTATTTCTAGTTATTAGTGGGTTGATTATTAATGGTGAAGACTTATTTTGGTTAATTGATAAGTTGTTGGTTGGTTGGCTTGATATTAGGATGGTTAATTGTTGATTTTGAGACAGGAAATTATTTTTTGGATAGTCCTAAAATAGGAAAAACTCAGTCTGATTTTCTGTAAAATACCGATGAGGCTTACTTGGGTGCACTTACTCCTGGGTGCCAGTCATGATCCAAATTGGGTCGTGACAAAATTGGTATCAGAGCTTAGGCTTTAAGTCCCGAGGCATGGCGCAATGTTTATTAGAGTCTGGTTCATGGGTATGGTGGCGCCTTTACTTATGATCTTGAGGCTACTGAGCATCTAAGAATACTTTCCATTCTTTCATTCTTTGATCGTGCGTTTGATATAACTTGAGATTGACTTTAGAGTATTTCTTTCGCAGATGGCTAGGACATGCACACCTTCATTTGCTGGACGTGGTACAACTCGAGGTGGCGGTCAAATTAGGGCTCATCAAACTAGAAGACAAGCCGATCCTCAACCTGAAGTTGTGAACATGGGTCAACCCTAAACTGCTATGCTAGCTCATGTGCAAGAATATGGAGTTCAAGACGCTCCACCACTAGTGCCAACTGTTGTACCTATTATTACCTTACCTACAGATGCAGTGGCAAGGTTATTGAATGTGTTAAAAGCACTGGTGCCTACTTAGGGTGGAAGTTTAGCTCCTCAAGCCACTTCACAGACACAAGCACCTGCACAGACTCAGACTTTCGGGCTATAAAGAGGTATCCCTGCAAGAGTTCCTGAAATTAAAATCACCAAAATTCACAGGTTCTGATAATTCACCAGATCCTCAAAGTTTCTTGGATGGGACACTCAAGGCATTGCATGCTCTAGGATGTTCTAGCGAAAGGGTTGTGGAGCTCGTAGCATACAAACTATAGGATATGGCCAACACATGGTAAGAATCTCTATTTCTAGGAAGGCCAGCAGGAGCAACACCACTGACATAGGACGAGTTGTCGAGTTCAGTAAGTTGTTCATGGATTATTTTCTTCCGGACAGCCTGAGGCAAAAATATGCTAGAGACTTTGAGAGATTGGTTTAGACTCCATATATGGATGTGTCAACATATAATACCAAGTTTTTTTAATCTGGCTAGATATGCTCATTAATTAGTGCCTACCCAAGAAGCTCGAGTTCAGAGGTTTGTTGATGGGTTAGTTGGTCGTCTATACACTGCAGTAACCCCACAGATGAAGACTTTGTCCTACTCTGATGCAGTCGATCTCGCTAGAAAGATTGAAAATAAGGGACGAGATGAGCGTGCAACAAGTGATTTGCATAAGAAGGACAAGATAGGAGGGTCATTCAGTGGCGGTTTTAGTGAAAATCGCAGAGCGGGAAATCAGGGACAGCAGCAACAGGGCTCTCAGACAGGGACACACTTGTCTTCATAGTCTGTATACATACCACATTACAGACATGGTACTAGGGGACCATCATCATCTGGACTTCATAATTCTGGGCAAATATATGCCACTACTCCAGTCTTCCAGACATGTGGTAGATCACATTTGGGCCAATGTCGTGTTCTCACTGCAGCGTGATTTTGTTGTGGACAGTTAGGACATCACTTGAGGGATTGCCCTCAGCCTTCGAGGAATTTCAGTCAGCCTACTATTCAGTCAACTATACCTACTCAGACAACTCGTAATACTTTAGGTGCTGCAAGTATAGAAAATAGAGGTCGGGGTGTCGGAGATCGTGCTACTGTGAATCAAGGACAAAGGAATATTGGTAGAGGTCAGGCGAGAGTTTTTGCATTTACTATACAGGATGCTCAGGCCTTGAATGTTGTAGTTACATGTATTCTTTTTATTTGTACATTTGATGCACTTGCATTGATTGATCCGGGATCTATTCACTCCTATGTGTCCTCGTACTTTGCTTTGAGGTTTAGTAGCCAACCTGAGAAATTGAATGATCCTTTTCTAGTTGCTACTCCTGTCGGAGAGTCTCTATTAGCTGAATACGTGTATCGTGCTTGTCAGATTCGAGCTAAGGGTAGAAATACTTTAGCTCACCTTATTGTACTTGATATGATTGACTTTGACATGTTGATGGGAATGGATTGTTTATCTTCTTGCTATGCTATCGTCGATTGTCATGCAAAGGTAGTTAAGTTTGAGATACCAAACGAATCTAGTTTTATCCTAAAAAGGGTCAGGTTCCAGAGATTTGCAAAGTTGTGTCTTTTATGAAGGCTCAACGTATTCTGAAAAAAGGTTGCTTGAGTCTCTTAGCTATTGTAAATGACACAAGAAGGGAAACAATTAGTATAGAAAATGTACCAGTAGTGAGAGAATTTTCTGATGTATTTCCTGAGGATTTACCATGATTACCTCTAGTACGAGAAATAGACTTTGGTATTGATTTGTCACCTGACACACAGTCTATATCGATACCCCCATATCGGATGGCACCAGCAGAGTTGAGGGAGCTAAAGCAACAGTTGCAGGATTTGTTAGATAAGGGTTTTATCAGACCTAGTGTATCATCATGGGTGCACCAGTATTATTCGTAAAGAAGAAGACGAAACTCTAAGAATGTGCATTGACTACAGGCAGTTGAACAAGATAACAATACGCAATAAATATCCTTTGCCTCGTATAGATGACATGTTTCACCAATTACAAGGAGCTGGCCATTTTTCAAAGATTGACCTTCGGTCTGGTTATCATCAGCTTAGAATCAAAGATGAAGATATTTCTAAGAATTCTTTCATAACTCGGTACGAGCATTATGAGTTTCTTATGATGTCTTTTGGACTGACTAATGATCCAACAACATTCATGGATTTAATGAATAGGGCGTTCAAGTCGTTTCTGGATAGATTTGTAATAGTATTTATTGATGAAATTCTGATATATATTCGCGTAGCCAAGGTGAACACGAGAATCATCTGAGGATTGTATTGCAGACATTGCGAGAACATCGGCTTTATGCTAAGTTCTCAAAGTGTGAATATTGGCTAGACTCAATATCATTTCTGAGGCATGTTGTATCCAAAGATGGAATTATAGTAGATACGAAGAAGACAGAAGTTGTGCAGAAATAGCGCAGAGCTACTTCTCTTACAGAGATTCGCACCTTTTTAGGCTTAGCAAGCTATTACAGGCGTTTTGTGCAGGATTTCTCTAGAACAGCAGCACCACTGATTAAGCTAACATAGAAAAATACAATGTTTCAGTAAACGGAAGAATGAGAGAAGAGCTTTCAAAAACTCAAAATCTGTTTGACAACCGCACCCATATTTAGATCTACCATCGGGTTCTAAAGGATTTACGGTGTTCTGTGATGCATCAAGGGTGGGATTAGGATGTGTTCTCATGCAAAATGGTCGCGTTATAGCTTATGCTTTGAGATAATTGAAAAGGCACGAGCAAAACTATCCTACACATGATTTGGAGATGGCTGCAGTGGTATTTGCTTTAAAACTTTGGAGGCATTACCTATACGGTGAAACTTGTGAGATTTATACTAACCATAAGAGTTTGAAGTATATTTTTCAGCAGAGAGATTTGAATCTTTGGCAGTGCCGGTGGATGGAACTACTCAAAGACTATGATTGTTCTATTTTGTATCATCCTGGAAAAGCCAATGTGGTGGCTGATGCATTGAGCAGAAAATCTATGGGAAGTTTGGCACATATAGCTCCTACAAAGAGACTTTTGGCCAATGATATCCAAAAACTAGAAGGTACGGGTATCAAATTTAGTGTGGGAAAGTCACATATATTATTGGCTTTTGTTCGAGCCAAGTCTTTATTAGTCGAGCGCATTAAGGCCACCCAATATGAGGATGAGCGATTATGCAAATACAAAGATGATGTCTTAGCTGGTAAAAGCAAGGATATGATTGTTGAAAGTGATGGTATTCTTCGAATGGGTAACAGGTTATGAGTAGCAGGCGTAGATGGGTTGAGACAGGCTATTCTTGAAGAAGCCCACAACTCTAGATACATTATACATCCTAGATCCACAAAAATGTATCATGACCTGAAGTAATTTTATTGGTGGGAAGGCATGAAGAAAGATGTTGCTAACTTTGTTTCTAGTTGTTTGACTTGTCAGCAGGTCAAGGCTGAGCATTAGCGGCCCGCAAGACTGCTACAACAAATTGAGATTCCAGAGTGGAAGTGGGAAAGAATTACCATGGATTTTGTGACTGGACTACCTCATACCCTTAGAGGTTATGATTCTGTGTGGGTAATTATAGATCCATTGACAAATCAACACACTTTTTGTCAATCAAGACTACGTATGGTGGAGTAAGGTATGCAAAGATATTTTTGAATAAAATTGTCCAACTTCACAGAGTTCCAGTATCCATCATCTTTGATAGAGGATCATAATTTACTTCACGCTTTTGAAAATCTTTTCAAGAAGCATTAGGTACACAAGTAGATCTTAGTACTGCATATCACCCACATACAGACGGGCAGTCTGAACATACTACACAGATCTTGGAGGATATATTGAGAGCTTGCATTCTTGAGTTTGGAGGTAGTTGGGATGTTTATCGGCATTTAACTGAATTTTCTTACAACAATAGCTTCCAGTCCAGTATTCAAATGGCACCGTACGAAATATTTTATGGTAAAAAATGTCATTCTCTTATCGGATGGTTTGAAGCTGGTGAGACTAACTTATTAGGACCCGATTTAGTATAAGAATATATTGAAAAGGTCCAGTTGTTCAGACGGAGATTAATCACAGCTCAAAGTAGACAAAAGTCTTATGCAGATAAGAGAAAAAGAGATTTAGTGTTCACAACTGGGGACAAAGTGTTCCTACGAGTCTCCCCTATGAAAGGTGTGATGCGGTTTGGGAAAAGAGGCAAGTTGAATCCCAGGTTTATAGGACCGTATGAGATACTAGACCGAGTGGGAGATTTGGCTTATCGTTTGAAACTTCCTCCTGAGTTGTATTTTATTCATCTAGTGTTTTATGTCTCAATGCTAAGAAAATGTATATCAGACTCGTCTCAGGCGCTTGAAGCACCGACTATACCTTTCGATAAGAAGTTATCTTACGAGGAGGAGCCGATGGCTATTGTTGATAGGCAAGTAAGAAAGCTACGGTCAAAAGAAATTGTGTTCGTTAAAGTCTTATGGAGCAATCATACAGTTAAAGAATATACGTCGGAAGTAAAAAAATATATGCAAGCGAAGTATCCCCATTTATTTCAGTCTACATATACGTACTTGAGTTAAATTCTGGGACCGAATTTCATAAGGTGGGGAGGATGTAATACCCCACTATTTTAAATGATGATATATTGGATATTTAGTAAATAATTTAAGTCCAAAGGGGAAGAAAAAAGAACTAACTAATAAAACAAAAATAAAAGGAAAAAAAAGAGCAAACTTTATTTATGGTCATTCGACACTAAATTAAGACAATCGCTAGCCTATTAAATTTGATTGCAAGTTATAGCCAAAAACTTATTACATTGGCTACACAAAAAAAAAATGCGCTGACTCATTTGATCAACTCTTCAAGTTGCAAAGTAGAGTTTTTAATCTATTCTGATCTACTACTCTTCATTATTTCTCCACCATTAATTGTTAAATGTTTAAAGATAAATCAATTTTCTTATTTAACTCTATTTGATTTGTAGGATTTAGTTTAGTAGACAACTGAAAGTTATTTCAAAGTCGATATCACTTCTTTTTTTAATAACTGAAGAAATGGAGAAATGAAATGAAAATTTCATATAACTAAAACCAAAAGCACCAACTTGCGGTGAAATGAGCAAGTTTTAATTTCTCTCTCTCTCTCTCTCTCTCTCTCTCTCTCTCTCTCTCTCTCTCTCTCTCTTTTTCCTTCTAAAGGCTTCGTCTTTATATTCCTTTAATCTAAATAAGTGTCATGTTTTGCTTTCTAAGGTCAAGTTGGACCATTTTGAATCAGTCTCCTGTTTTATGGATAAAAATTAAAAGGTGTAAAATACCCTTTAAATATTTGTCAGAGAGATACCTAGTTTTTCATATTATGAATAATGAGTTCCTTAAATTTACTAACACTTACAATTAGCAGAAAGAAATTTATGCTTGTTTAATAGAAACTAAAAAATAGCAAAAATTCTAATTAAAAAAAAAAACTAATTAGAGTAACATGAGTCTTGTGAGGTGTGATTCAATAGAATTACTTTAATCTTTTTGTGAGGTGGACCTATTGTTTTTGTTCATTACCATTTTTTAATTTTTGTTTTAATAGAAATGTCAACAGCTTCTTAACTATAAATTTTTATACAAAATAGTCTATACACGTTGGATAGATAAGGTTAAGGTAGAAGAATTATATATATATATATATATATATATATATATATATATATATATATATATATATATATATACACACACACTTTTATACATCATACAACAGCCTATACACGTTGTATAGATAAAAGTGCTCGGGATACAAAACAGACTGTCACTATACAAAATAGAATGTCACTATACAAAATTTATACAAAATAGACTGCCACTATACAAAAAATATATAATAGACTGTCACTATAAATATATATAATAGATTGTTACTATACAAAATATATACAAAATAAACTGTCGCTATACAATTTATATACAAAATAGACTGTCACTACATAATTTATATATAATAGACTGTCATTATAAAAAATATATACAAAATAGATTGTCCCTATACAATATATATATATATATATATATATATATATATATATATATATATATATATATATATATATATATATATATACAAAATTGACTGTCACTATACAAAATATATACAAAATAGACTGTCATTATACAAAAAATATATAAAATAGATATTTCGGGCTATTAAATATAATATGTTTGGGCCGAAGGGACATTTTGTGTCAATGGAAAAATATGGGCTATTAAAATTTTGAGGGGCTATAGAGGGTCATTTTCGCGGAAAAAAAACGATAAGGAATTGAAACAAAAGGGCCGAAGCCCATTAGAAACATATCTGCCTAAAATTGAAAAGGGCTAAGGGAAGGGGAACGATGCAAAAGCTTCAGGAGAAATGAAAAAAACAAAAACGGGCAAAGAAAGAAAGAAGGAAAAGAGAAAAGAAGGAGGAAGAAGTTGATGCAGTACGTTGGAATCATAGCTATAATTGTTGAGGAATCTTAAGCACTAATTGAGTCTTACGGATAATACTTGTGCTTCTTCTTCTTGTAGGTATTAATTTCGTCTCCCATGATTGTAAGATTCTACAGAATAATAGAAATTACACTAGTTCATTCACGTAATTGAGAATTTTCTTCCTGAAGAATCCATAGAACTTTATGAAATTGGATTAATAAATTATATGAATAGGTTGGAGTTGATAGATTAGTAATTACTCATCGTGTGGGTAAATATAATTCGGCAAATTAAGAGTCAAATATGAAACCTCGAGGGTTGGGTATTCTAAATTAGCTGTGAATTAACCTAAACAAGAAAATTAACATGAGATCGATATTATGTAATTATAAATTAATTGGAGGAAGTTGTATGAATCGCTCGAGGTGAAGCTTTGGTATTTCGGCGTGAGTACTCTGAGTAGTAACCCTTCCGCAAAGTGTGTTTTCATAACCTACATGGTTTATATATGATTTTAAAAATAAATGTGTTACTTATGCTTTGAAATTGCATATGGGACAAGTCATTTACTCTATATGATACCGAAATGGTTGTTTGAGATGATTATTATTATTTTAAATACTCTCGTTGTTACTAGATATTTATACCGTTACCGAAATATAATTACATGATTTCATAAGAAATAATATGCCCTTTATTATTTTGAAAATTCTTTCATACGGGTATTGACTGTTAACAAGAAAAAGTATTAATTGGAGGAGACTTTAAAGGATCCCGTAGCTAACGACGGGTTCGTTAGACCTGGTGCATCTTGTATTTACAGATTATCGATTACAGTTATAGCCCTTACTAGTGGGAAGGTAGAACTAGCATACAGTTACAGTTTTCCCTCGAGTAGGGACCTACAAGTTATATTTGACATCTTTTACGAAGGGGTCCACACAATGATACCGATTGCATGATCCTTTTCTTGGAAACCACCCAAATATAAAGATTTGTTGTGATACATTATTTACCGAGTTTATTACCGATTTGTTAAATTGATTTCTGTTACAGGAAGCACATGAATAGATTGATTATATTTACCATTTTTGAGAGAGCATTTTACTTTATGATAGTTCTGATTATTATTATTATACAATCATATTTTCTGACTTGTCCCCACTAAAAACGATTGTGGTTAAGTGTTATTACTCACTGAGCTAGCGACTCACTCCCCGCTAATTTATTTACAGAGACAATAGTTGACGCAGACGAGGATTTCGTTAGTTAGAGCGCACAGGTTGATAGTCATTGGTGAGCCTCGCACTTGTTCGCAAGGCGAAGATTTTATTTATTGTTGTAACGATCTGACTTATCATTTTAAGAATTAATGCTTCGTTCAGTGATTTAAGGTCTCAAGCAGCTTCGCAATATGTATTATGACCCACGGGTATGATCGAGTTTCATTTTCGGAAGATTCAAAAATAAATTGAAAGAACAATTCTTATTTAGAAGCTTAAATAGAAAGAGTTGACCGGAGAGTTGACTTTTGAGCAAACAACCCCGTAGTAAAATTTTGATGATATCAATAACTTCGTATGGTAATTTCGGACTTGGGCGTATATCTGGATTTGAATTTGGAAGTCTGTAGGACAATTCGACGCATTTTGGCGAAAGTTGGAAAATAGACAATTTTCGGAAAGTTCGATCGAAGGTTGAATTTTTGATAACGAGGTCAGAATCCAATTCTGGAAATTGAAATAGGTCTGTTATATCATTTATGACTAGTATGCAAAATTTGAGATCAATCGAACTTGATTCGATAGGTTTCGGTATCGAATGTAGAAGTTGGAAATTTCATAATAAACTAAAGTTTCAAGTGAGTTCGCACAAGATCTAACTTCAAATTAGTATAAATCTCATGATACGAAGTGTTATATGCTGTATTACCTATCCACTAAAAAATCTTTGAGTCTAGTTTCTAACGCTTTAAACCGTTCGTCATTTGGACATTCCTAAAAGAAGTTATGGCCAAATTACCAAAGGCTAACAGAATGCGATTCTGCGACCATTATGCGATCGCAGAAGTGATTATGCGACCGCAAACTGGTCGCCGAATGGACCAGAACAGCCCAGTTCTGGGCACCGATTTTTGCGACCATTGTGCGGCCCGCATACCCATTCTGCGGTCCATTATGCGACCGCAGACCTGCTTTCGGATGGTTAATTTTCCTATTTTCATAACCCGACCCCATTTTAATAAATAGGCTTTGGGGCTTATTTTGGGGCAATTATCTGAGGTTTTTTAGAGAGAAGTGAGAGTGTTCTAGAGAGATAAAGGAGATGAAGTATTTTTTTCATCAAGATCTTGCCCAAGCTTTGAAATCCAACAAGAAAATCTCACAAGATCTTCATCTAAGAGGTAAGATTCAAGTCTTCAATTTCGAGTTTGGGGTAAAAGATGGGTGATTGGGAGTATGATTCTTGGGTGTAAGAGTATTATGTATATATTCTTGTACCAATAAGGTTTGTGGGAAGATTGTTGAGCTCAAATAAGTAAGGATTGGGTTGTGGAGTGAAGGAAATCTTGTAGAAGAACCTTGTAACCAAATTTGCACATCTAGTGTTTGATAAAATGCTCAAATGAGCTGAAGCCATGAAAATCTTCCTAATTATGGTTCACTTTTATTATGTTTCTAAATAGATTGAAGTTACTAGGATTTCCGGAACCTCGTAGTAATGTAAGGAAGGCTCAAGAAAGATTGGAGTCGTCTGAAGGTCAATTCACGTGAGAAAGCTATTTTAGAATATCGGCCTAACTTCAAAAAGGTAAGTATCTTGCCTAACCTCGAGTGGGGGAATTACCCCTTAGGCATCGAGTCTTATGTGCTATTTATGAAATGTGAAAAGCCGTGTACGTGAGGTGACGAGTACGTACTCGGGCTTATATGTGCAAAATGTATTGAGTTAAAGTCTTGGGCATATTGTGTAGTAAATTGGATAATTGTTGGCATTTATAAAATCATCTACTTGTCATGCCTCAATTCGCGTTTGTTGAATTTATTTTTGTATGACAATTTGAGGAGATTATTACTTGTATATTTATGTGGATTCCGCGAATTTGATGATTTGATATTTCTTGGAATTAAATTTCATTATTAATTTTTCGTCTCAAATAATTAAATAAATAAGCTTAAGAAGGAGTGTTAGTATAATTATCAAAATTTAGATTAATGAAGGCGTTGCCCTGTGCTGATTATTTTTCTATCGATGTTGATTGTTTTTAAGGTTTTATACATATTGTGTGGAGCCTTGGGCTATTTGTTGTGAAATTAATTGATTTTGTTATATCTTTGGAATTGGTTGTGGCCATTGGGCAAATCGTGATATGAATTGATTTTGTTATGTTGCCGTGAGAATATTCCGTATAAATTGTTGTGCTATTTGAGTTATTATTTTGAGGATATAAGGGTGGCATTCCACTGTTGATATAATGTGGGTATAAGGGTGGCATTTCACTGTTGTTGTGTATGTTGGGATATTGTTTGGACGGAGCGATAAGGGTGGCTATAGGAGAGATAAGGGTGGCTATAGGAGCGATAAGGGTGGCTATAGGAGAGATAAGGGTAGTTATAAGAGCGATAAGGGTGGCTATTGATATTGTCAGGGCGGAGGGATAAGGGAGGTTATTATCGGAGTGATAAGAGTGGCTATATAAGAGATAAGGGTGGCTAGTGTCAGGGATGATATGTGATGATGTGGAGTGGTTGCATTGGTGATTTTTATGTGATGTTGTGATTTTCCTTGTGTTTATTTTTATACCTTATGCAATTTGTCTTGTTGTTGGTAAATTTATAATAGTCTGATTTATGTTGAAATTGGGAGCCTGTGGCTATTGCCAGGCAGATTATGAAAAGAAATGTGGGCACGAGGTGCCGTGAGTAATAAATAATGATGATGTTGGCACGTGAATTGTCCGTGCAATTGAGATATTAAATGTGGGCACGAAGTGCCGGGGAAAATATGATGGTTTTATAATTGGCACGTGAACTGTCACGACCCAATTTCCCCTCGTGTGACGTCGTGACGGCACCTAGTCTCTACAACTAGGTAAGCCTAACATTTTGCGAAAATATGAAATAAGAATATAAATTTAACCAACTATTCAAAAATACACAACAAATCCCAAAACCCGGAACATCGCGAATCACAAACTACAGAAGGAAAGATCTACTGTCTCTAACAAGGAAAAATACATAAGATAATGGACATGGGAAAGAGTAGAAGGGGACTCCGAGGTCTGCGGACGTGGCACATCTACCTTGAAGTCTCCAAAACTGTCCCGGCTTACTGATAGTGCAGCTGATAAGGTGCACCTGGATCTGCACACGGAAAACATGTGCAGAGAGTAGCATGAGTACACCACAATCGGTACCCAGTAAGTGCCAAGCCTAACCTCGGTCGAGTAGTGACGAGGTCAGGTCAAGGCCCTACTGGCAAATATGTAATAAAATAATATAGAGTGTAATACCACAATAAAATAAAGGCTAAAAATTTAACAACAATGAAATCAAAAAAGGTAACATCTTAGTACACAGAAACACAACAGAGGATCTCCCGAGATACCGTCCCGTAGTCCCAAACATAAATGTGCAGGGAGATCTCCTGGAATACCGTTCCGTAGTCCCAAAATAAATGTGCAGGGGGATCTCCTGGAATACCGTTCTGTAGTCCAAAATAAATGTGCAGGGGGATCTCCCAGAATACCGTTCTGTAGTCCCAAAATAAATGTGCAGGGGGATCTCTCGGAATATCGTTCTGTAGTCCCAAAATAAATGTGTAGGGGAATCTCCCGGAATACCGTTCCGTAGTCCCAAAATAAATGTGCAGGGGATCTCCCGGAATACCATTCCGTAGTCCCAAAATAAATGTGCAGGGGAATCTCCCGGAATACCGTTCCGTAGTCCCAAAGTAAATATGCAGCACGAATGATAGAAATACAACTACATCACGAAATTCTTACAATTTAGACTAAGTACCATCCAGGAAAGAAGCAGGAAATTCATTAAGCATGCTGCACATAATTCACATAAACAATTAAGACACGTAGACATGTTGTATTAGACTAAACATGATAGCTACACATATTGGAATAACTCAATTAAGAATGAAAATAGATTAGTACTCATTAAAATGGTATAACTCAAAATAACAGGAAAACATGTTGCAGCTCAGTAAGAAAAATCGGATTTTCCACAACTATCCCGTGTACGTACTCGTCACCTCACATACACGGTGCTCACATATTACAATAGTTCCAAATCTTAAGGGGATTTCCCTCACACAATGTTAGGCAAGACACTTACCTCGAGTCAAGCTCAATTAATCGGTCACAATGCCTTTCCCACAAATATCCAGCTCTGAATGGCTCAAATCTAGCCAAAAGAAATTACGTATCATAAATACAACAATAATAGACTCATCTAATTAACGAAATCAACATTTAACGAAAATTCCGAAATTTAACTCAAAAATCGCTCGTGAGGCCCACTCCTCGGAATCGGGTAAAAGTCATAAAATACGAAAGCTCATTCACTCACAAGACTAACCATATTAAATTTACTAAAATTCGACAGCAAAATCTCGATCAAAACCCCAAAATTCGGCTTAAGAACTTTTCTCAATATTTCACCCCAAATCCGAATTTAAACGATGAATTCAATCATAGGTTAGTGGAATATAACTATAAGGGAGTTAAGAATCATTACCCAAAAACTTCCTCCAAAAATCTCTCCAAATTCCGCCTTCTATCGAGCTCTCAATCAAATTTGTGAAGTGAACTTCAAACCCTCGAATCTGCCCCTTTTCTGCCTAGTTATTCCGCATCTGCGGACCTTTGGTCGCACCTGCGACGCCGCACCTGCGGAATTTCCTTCGCAGGTGTGGAAACGACTTAAGAAGGCTGGGTCCGCTTCTGCGAAAAAAGGGCCGCACCTGCGAGTGCATGCCTGCGGACTATTATCCGCTTCTGCGATCTCCTCCACGCCTGCGGGTCCTTAAGCGCATCTGCGGGCATTACAGATGCGGCATTTCCCTTCGCACCTGCGACCCCTGACCACATATCCCAAATCTGCTTCTGAGCTTGCCTCTCCGCACGTGCGATCACGCACCTGCGGTCTCTCCACCACATGTGCGAAAATGACAGATGCCTAAAGGCTTCAGCAGCAACACAAATCCAACTTTTGATCCGTTAAGCACTCGAAACTCACCTCGAAACTCACCCGAGCCCCCCCGGGACCTCAACCAAACATACCAACCAATCCTAAAACACCATACGAACTTAGTCGAGCCCTCAAATCACATCAACTAACGCTAAAATCACGAATCACCCTCCAATTCAAAATTAAAGGACTTGAAACTTCAAATTCCTACAACTGATGCCGAAACCTATCAAACCACGTCTGAATGACCTCAAATTTTGCACACAAGTCATATTCAACATTACAGACCTACTCCAACTTGTGGAATCGGAGTCCGACCCTATATCAAAATTTCCACTACCGGTCCAAATCTCCAAAAATTTGATTTTCGCCATTTCAAGCCTAAATGAGCTATGGGCCCCCAAAACACATTCCGGACACGCCCCTAAGTCCAAAATCACCTAACGGAGCTAACGGAACTGACGGAATTCCATTCCGGAACCGTCTTCACACAGTTCCGACTACGGTCCAAATTCTAAGACTTAAGCTCTCATTTAGGGACTAAGTGTCCCAAAACACTCCGAAGCTCAAAACCAATCATCCCGACAAGTCACAATAGTAGAAATAGATATGGGGGAAGTAGTTAATAGGGGTTTGGGGCTCTAACTCTCAAAACGACCGGCCAGGTCGTTACATCATCCCCCTTTTAAAATAATCGTTCGTCCTTGAACAAGCATAGAGACATACCCGAAGTGGTGAAAAGATGAGGATAACGGCTGCGTATATCCTACTCGGTCTCCTAAGTTTCCTCCTCGACCGGTTTTCCCCTCCATTGAACCTTCACGGAAGAAATGTTCTTTGACCTTAGCTTTCTGACCTGCCTGTCTAAAATAGCCACTCGCTCCTCAACATAAGATAGATCCTTGTCCAATTGAACTGAGCTGAAATCCAACATATGGGACGGATCACCGTGATACTTTCGGAGCATAGAAACATGGAATACCGGATGAACTCCTGCTAGACAGGATGTAAGGAAAGCTCATAAACAACCTCTCCAACTCGACGCAACACCTCAAATGGACCAATGAACCTTGGGCTCAGCTTGCCCTTCTTTCCAAACCTCATAACACCCTTCATAGGTGAAATCCAGAGCAAGACTCGCTCTCCAACCATGAATGCCACATCGCGAACCTTCCGGTCTGCATAACTCTTCTGTCTGGACTAGGCTGTGCGAAGTCTATCCTGAATCACCTTCACTTTTTCTAAAGCATCCTGAACCAAGTCCGTACCCAATAATCTGGCCTCACCGGCTTCGAACCAACCCACTGGGGAACGACACTGCCTACCGTACAGAGTCTCATACGGTGCCATCTGAATGCTGGAGTGATAACTGTTATTGTAAGCAAACTCCGCAAGTGGCAAGAACTGGTCCCAAGCACCCCCAAAATCTATCACACACGCACGGAGCATATCATCTAATATCTGAATAGTGTGCTCGGACTGCCCGTCCGTTTGAGGATGAAATGTTGTGCTCAACTCAACCCTAGAACCCAACTCATGCTATACAGCTCTCCAGAACCGTGATGTAAACTGCGTACCCCGGTCAGAGATAATAGATACCGGTATGCCATGAAGCCTTACGATCTCACAGATGTAGATTCGAGCTAGCTGCTCGGAAGAATAGGTAGTCATCACAGGAATGAAATGAGCCGACTTGGTCAACCTATCCACAATCACCCAAACTGCATCAAACTTCTGCTGAGTCCGTGGGAGACCAACAACGAACTCCATAGTGATCCGCTCTCATTTTCACTCCGGAATCTCTATCTTCTGAAGCAACCCACCCGGTCGTTGATGCTCATACTTCACCTGCTGGCAATTTAGACATCTAGCCACATATTCTACTATGTCTTTTTTCATCCACCTCCACCAATAATGTTGCCTCAGGTCCTGATACATCTTCACTGCACCCGGATGAATGGAGTACCACGAGCTGTGAGTCTCCTGAAGAATCAACTCACACAAACCATCTATATTAGGAACACATAGCCTGCCCTACATCATCAATGCACCATCATCTCCAATAGTGACCTCCTTAGCATCACCGTGCTAGACCGTGTCCTTAAGGACAAGCAAATGGGGGTCATCATACTGACGCTCCCTGATACGATCATAAAGAGAAGACCGAGAGACCACATAAGCCAATACTCGACTCGGCTCAGAAATATCCAATCTCACAAACTGGTTGGCTAAGGCCTGAACATCCAACGCCAATGGCCTCTCAGATGCTGGTAGATATGCTAAATTCCCCAAACTCTCTGCCCGGTGACTCAAAGCATCGGCCACCACATTGGCCTTCCCAGGGTGGTACAAAATAGTGATATCATAATAATTAAGCAGCTCCAACCACCTCCGTTGACGTAAGTTAAGATCTTTCTACTTAAACAGATGTTGTAAACTCCGATGATCGGTGTAAATCTCATAAGGAACACCGTACAAATAATGTCGCCATATCTTCAAGGCATGAACAATAGCTGCTAACTCAAGGTTGTGGACAGGATAGTTCTTTTCGTGCACCTTCAGCTGTCTGGACGCATAGGCAATCACCCTACCGTCCCGCATCAACACCGCACCGAGACCAATCCACGATACATCACAATATACAGTATAAGACCCCGAACCTGTAGGTAATACCAATACTGGGGCTGTAGTCAAAGCTGTCTTAAGCTTCAGAAAGCTCTCCTCACATTCCTCTGTCCACCTGAATGGATCACCCTATTAGGTCAGCCTGGTCATAGGTGCTGTAATAGATGAGAATCCCTCTATAAAGCGTCAGTAATACCCCGCCAAACCAAGAAAACTTCGGATCTCTGTAGCTGAGGACGGCCTGGGCCAACTCTGTACTACTTCAATCTTCTTCGGATCTACCTTGATCCTATTACAAGACACTATGTGGCCCAAGAATGCCACTGAATCAAGCCAAAATTCACACTTAGAAAATTTTGCATACAACATCTTCTCACTCAAAGTCTGAAGCACGGTCCTCAGGTGTTGCTCATGATCTTCCTGAGACCGGGAATATAGCAGGATGTCATCAATAAATACAATGACGAAGGAATCAAAATATGGTCAGAACACACTGTGCATCAAATGCATAAAGGCTGCTGGGGCATTGGTCAGCCCAAATGACATGACGAGAAACTCATAGTGACCATATCTGGTCCTAAAAGCAGTCTTCGGGATATCCGGCTCCCGAATCTTTAACTGATGATAACCTGAACGTAAGTCAATCTTGGAAAACACTCTGGTACCCTGTAACTGATCAAATAAGTCATCAATACGAGGCAATGGGTACCTAATCTTCACTGTGACTTTGTTCAACTGGCGGTAATCAATACACATCCGCATAGAGCCATCCTTCTTCTTCACAAATAAGACAGGGGCACCCCAAGGTGATACACTGAGCCGAATGAAGCCTTTATCAAGCAATTCTTGTAAATGTTCGTTCAACTCCTTCAATTCAGGAGGAGCCATATGATATGGAGAAATAGAGATGGGTTGAGTGCCCGGCAACAAATCAATGCCAAAATCAATATCTCTGTCGGGCGGTATGCCCGGACGATCAGCTGGAAACACATCTCGAAAGTCCCTCACTACTGGAACTGACTCAACTGTAAGGGCATCAATACTGACATCTCTCACATAAGCTAGATACGCGTCACACCCCTTCTCAACCATTTGTTGAGCTTTAAGAAAAGAAATAACTCTGTTGGGAGTATACTCTAAGGTACCTCTCCACTCTAATCGCGGTAAACCTGACATAGCAAGCGTCACAGTTTTAGTGTGACAATCAAGAATAGCATAATGGGGTAACAACCAGTCCATGCCCAAAATAATATCAAAGTCCACCATGCTGAGCAATAATAAATCGGCTCTGGTCTCAAAACCACTAAGAGCAATCAAACACGACCGATACACGCGGTCCACAATAAGAGAATCTCTCGCAAGAGTAGATACATAAATAGGGGAACTCAAAGAATCCCGAGATACACCCAAATACGGGGCAAAATAAGAGGACACATAAGAATATGTAGAGCCTGGGTCAAATAATACCGACGCATCTCTATGACAGACTGGAACAATACCTGTAATGACAGAATCAGAAGCAACTACCTCTGTACGAGCAGGAAGTGCATAATATCTAGCCTGGCCTCCCCCTCTAGGGCTACCTTTACCTCCCCGGCCTCCACCTCGAGCTGGTTGAGCAGGTGGGGTAGCAGCTAGTGCTGTAATCATAGCCTGATGACCCGGTGGAGCAACGTTGTGGCTGAAAAGTCTGTGGAGGTTCACCCCTCCTAATCCTGGGGAAATCCCTCACCATGTGGCGAGTGTCGCCACACTCAAAACAAGCTCTGGGAGGGCGTTGCTGCTGTGACTGGCTCAAGCCAAGTCTGCTGGATTGGCCACTAGGAACACCCCGTGCAGGAGGCACACTAGATACTGGCGGTGCATAATAAGGCTCCTGGGGTCTAGAAGGAGCTGGAACACCGCTGGAGGCTGGAAGAGATGAATGAACGGGGTAGCTCACAAAACCCCTACCATGGCGAGCTATTAGGGAACGAGCTCCCGAATAATAACCAGCCTTTCGAGACCTCTTGGCCTCCCTCTCCTCTCTATCCCGGGCAAACATGCCCTCGAATCTCCTGGAAATACCCACAACCTGCTGATAAGAAATATTCATCTCCAATTCCCTGGCCATACTACTCCGGATGCTGGGATGGAGACCCTCAATAAATCGTCAAATCCTCTCTCAAACTGTGGCAACTAAGGCCGGTGCATGTCGGGTGCATACTCTGACACAGTCATAGCACCCTGGCGCATCTGCTCAAACTCCACGCGCCATGAGTCCTTGAGGCTCTGAGGGACATACTCTCTCAAAAACATGTCCGAGAACTGAGTCCATGTAAGCGAAGCTGCCTCAGCCGGACTACTCAACTCATAAGCATGCCACTATTGATAGGCTGCTACTCTAAGCTGGAATGTGGTAAAAGATACCCCGCTCATCTCCGCTATGCCCATAGTACGGAGAATATGATGACACTCCTCCAGAAAACCCTGAGCATCATCTGTAGCCAATCCGCTGAAAGTAGGTGGGTGGTACTTCTTATACCTCTCAAGTCTGAGCTGCTCCGCCTCAGAAGCTGCTGCCCTAACCTCGGGCTGAGCTGGAGCTATCGGCTGCATTGGTACAATCTCTGGAACTTGGTCGACCTGAACCCGCTGCTCTGGAGTACCGGCAATGGGAGTCTGTGCTCCTCCCCCGGCCTGAGATGTGGCAGGAGCAAGTGGAATCAATCCAGCCTGAGCTAAGGTGTTGAACATGCTCAGAAACTGAGCTAGAGTCTCCTAGAGGGCTGGTGCAGCAACAGGTATCTCAGGTGTCTGCCCTCCATCTTGAGCTACTGAGGGCACCTCTGTAGCAGCTCGTGCGGGTGCTCTGGCTGCACCACATGGACGTCCTCGGCCTCTACCCCGACCCCGACCCCGACCTCTCACGGCTCTAGCAGGGGGCGCGGGTGCCTGTTCATCGAATCTGTTTGTACGTGTCCTCACAATCTGTGAGAGAATAGAATACAGAAATTTAGAATCTCTGAAGTCAACAATTTTCGTACGACAAGGAATCAAAGTAGTAAAATTTTCTTAACAATTCCATAGCATCCCGAAGATAAGTACAGACGTCTCCATACCGATCCGCGAGACTCTAATAAACTGGCTTGTGAGTCACGACACCTACGAACCTAGAGCTCTGATACCAACTTGTCACAATCCAATTTTCCCTCCGTGTGACGTCGTGACGGCACCTAGTCTCTACAACTAGGTAAGCCTAACATTTTGCGAAAATATGAAATAAAAATATAAATTTAACCAACTATTCAAAAATACACAACAAATCCCAAAACCCGGAATATCGTGAATTACAAACTACAGAAGGAAAGATCTAGTGTCTCTATACATCAGAGTCTAACAAGAAAAAATACATAAGATAATGGACATGGGAAAGAGTAGATGGGACTCCGAGGTCTGGGGACATGGCAGATCTACCTTGAAGTCTCCAAAACTGTCCCGGCTCACTGATAGTACGGCTGATAAGGTGCACCTGGATCTGCACACGAAAAATATGTGTAGAGAGTAGCATGAGTACACCACAATCGGTACCCAGTAAGTGCCAAACCTAACCTCGGTCGAGTAGTGACGAGGTCAGGTCAAGGACCTACTGGCAAATATGTACTAAAATAATATAGAGTGTAATACCGCAATAAAATAAAGGCTGAAAATTTAACAACAATAAAATCATAGAAGGTAACAGCTTAGTACACAGAAACATAACATGGGATCTCCCGAGATACCGTCTCATAGTCCCAAACATAAATGTGCAGGGGGATCTCCCAGAATACCGTTCCGTAGTCCCAAAATAAATGTGTAGGGGGATCTCCCGGAATACCATTCTGTAGTCCCAAAATAAATGTGCAGGGGGATCTCCCGGAATACCGTTCTGTACACACACACGAACATATACTATAACAAGCTATATATATAGTTAAAGTATTACAATAAAAAGTGTGTGTGTGTGTGTGTGTATAGAGGTATAGCCGTATATATATAAGAACACGAAGCGCTAGGACCACGGGGTCGGGTTCTTTTAGGGGATAGACTTGTGAAGATCCTAATTAGTATATATAATTTATCATCAAATATATCTATTTGTAAATTTATTCATCGACTTATAACTTACTTAGATGCATCGATGAATATTAAAAACAAAACATTTGACCTATATCGACTAATAGCAAAAACAAAATGTCTCGACCTATATCGATTAATCTATGTCATGCATTATTAGTGATGAATGAATGAAAAATAGAAAAATTAATATTAAACATCTTTGACAAATATATACATACATACATACATACATACATATATATATAAATAATTAATACTAAACATCTTTGACATATATATATATATATATATATGGATCACAAATTAAATAAACGAAAGAAGTTATTAGTATTAAGTAAACGAGTTAAATTAATAGGTCAAACATGGTCAAACCTTAACAAGCTATATATATACACACTAACATATACTATAACAAGCTATATATATAGTTAAAGTATTACAGTGAAGTGTGTTTGTGTGTGTGTATGTATATATATATATATATAGGTATAGCCGTATATATATAAGAACGCGAAGCGCTAGGACCACAGGGTCGGGTTCTTTTAGGGATAGACTTGGGAAGATACTTTTTATCATCAAATATATCTATTTGTAAATTGATTCATCGACTTATAACTTACTTAGATGTATCGATGAATATTAATCGATGATTCATCAAAACGTCTCGACCTATATATCGATTAATCTATGTCATGTATTATTAGTGATGAACGAATGAAAAAAGAAGTTATTAGCATCAATTACAATATAGTGTATGTGTGTGTGAGAGAGAAATTACTCACATACTTAATTATAACATAGAAAATTTACTTAGATAGATGCTATTATAATTTATTAAAAGTAAATAGTTAATTTAATTTTTTATAAAGATTATGCTTATAGTTTATAATTATTGTATAGTTAAATAAAATAAATGCTTATAGTTTATAATATTTTTTTTATAGTTTATAATATTTTAAGAAAAAAAACACAAAAAAAAGAATTTAATTTATTTTAAAAAAAAACAACCAAAGTTGGTCGATTTTTGGTCAAACGGTCAACACTTAATGTACCGACCAAAATTACAGACCAACTTTGGTCGGTAATTGTGATGACCCAAAATGTCATCTTTAAATTTAATAATTAATTTTGTATTCTAAGACCTTGAAAAGTACTATTTATTATTCCTCGACTTGTGTGCGCAGTCCGTAAAATTTTTCGGAGAGTTTTCAGGTGAAAAATGAATTAAAATGTGAATTAGAGCTTTAAAACTCAACTGAGTTGACTTTGGTCAACATTTTGAGTAAACGGACTCGGATCAGTGTTTTGATAGTTTTGGTAGGTCCGTATCGTGATTTGGGACTTAGGCGTATGCCCGAAATCAAATTCCGAGGTCCCTAGCCCGAGATATGGAATTTTGATAAAAAATTAAAAGTTTAAGTTCAAATAGTGATCGGATGTCAAATTATGTGCAAACGACCCCGGAATAGAATTTTGATGATTCCAATAGCTCCGTATGGTGATTTTGGACTTAGGAGCATGATCGGAATTTTATTTGGAAGTCCGTAGTGGAATTAGGCTTGAAATGCCAAAAGTTGAATTTTTGGGAAGTTTGACCGGGGGGTTGACTTTTTGATATCGAGGTCGGAATCCGATTCTGGAAATTAGAATAGGTCTGTTATGTCATTTATGACTTGTGTGCAAAATTTTAAGTCATTCCGAATTGATTTGATGTGTTTCGGCACAAGATATAGAATTTGAAAGTTCAAAGTTCATAGATTTTGATTTGAGGTGCGATTCATCGTTTTGATGTTGTTTGATGTGGTTTGAAGCCTCGACTAAGTTCGTATTGTATTTTGGGACATGTTGGTATAATTGGTTAAGGTCCCGAGGGTCTCGGGTGGATTTTGGAAGGTAAACGGAATGGATTTCGGACAAAGAAGGCTGCTGGAAAGTTCTGTTGCAGAAATTTCGCCAGAAATTTCTGGTGCGTGGAGCCAAATTTGGAAGCTTATATCGCACAATCTATAAGGAATCAGAAAGTTTTAAAAACATAAAAGATGTAGTCCTTTGATTCTAGTTTCCATAAAGTTAAACCATTCATCATTTGGACATTTTTACAGAAGGTTATGATGGATTGAATGAAGGCTGGTAGAGCAGTTTTGCCAGAAATTTCGCCAGAAATTTCTGATGTGTGGAGCCAACTTTGTAAGCTTATATCTCGAAATTCATAAGGAATCGGAATATTTTTAAAACATGAAAGTTGTAGTTGTTTGATTCTAGTTTTCAGAAAGTTACACCATTTATCATTTGGACATTTGTACATAAAGTTATGATTGATTGAAGGAAGGCTAGTAGAGCAGTTTCTGATGGACTTTTAGTGACGAAAAATGGACTTTTAGTGACGGAAAATGGACTTTTAGTGACGGATTGACAGAAACTTAAGGACCAAAAATGGTCATTTCATTCATTTAGTTTTGGATTTTTGGAGCACGGTTCTTGAGCGATTTTTGGGCGATTTTCACGGGAAAACATTGGGGTAAGTGTTCCTTATCCTATATTGATTATATTTTCATGATTCCATACTCGTTTACATCATGAATCCGTGAATTTATGGAAGAAAAATCAAGATTTTTGCAAAATCTTCCAAAAACGAAAATTTAAGATTTGGAGGTCGAGTTGTTATCGGAATTTGGTAAAATTAATATGGGTGGACTCGTAATTGAATAGGTTGTCGGATTTTGTAAGGTTTGCCGGATTCCGAGATGTGGGCCCCACGTGCAAATTTTGAGCTAATTTCGGATTTTATTAAAAATATAATATTTTCTTATTAAATCTATTACTATATTTTTTGTTGACTGTATCGAATTAATTATGACTAGATACGAGTCGATCGGAGTCGGAAAATCGAGGAAAAAGCATAATACTTGGTTAAATTGGAGCAAGTCGATGTAAGTGACTTGTCTAACCTTGTGTGGGGAAAATTTCCCCTAGAACTGATATTAATGTAATTATTGGAATGTGTTGAAAGTCGTGTGCACGAGGTGACGAGTGTGTATACGGGCTAAATTATGAAAGATTATATTTTTAAATTGTGTAGATCACTGTTGCGCATTTATTAAATTATTTTATCTTGCCATATTCTTCATCATTGATCTGAGATATATAGTTCAAATTTGTTTGATCTTTTCTTACTAATTATTTTACCTGTTTAGTTGAAACTTGGTTTCTTTTATTCTGTGCATTATTTGAAGGTTGATTTTTTTAAAATTAAATATTATTAATATGAAGTATTTGACATTTTTAAACTTGATATTGAAGCAACGTATTAAAATTTTTGAAATATTATTTTCCTAAATTATTTATTCCTGAATATTTTTATACTCATTGTGATGGAGCCGTGAGCTCTTTATTGTGGAAGAATATTATTGTTGAATTATTAAGACATGAGCCATGAACTCTTTATTGTGAAAAAATATTATTGTTGAATTATTTTGACATAAGCCGTGAGCTCTTTATTGTGAAAAAATATTGTTGTTGAATTATTTTGGCAAGTTAAATTATTTGAGTACCTGAGGTGCAAATTGTAATATATTGTGATATTGATACGCATGTGGTGGTATAAGGTCACGGTGTTGAAACGCATGCGGTGAGATAAGGGTGGCTTGATACGCGTGACTAGTAGGGGGAACTACTAGAAGTCATGCGGTGTGATAAGGATGGCTAAAACGCGGGATGCTATTTCGGGAGTGCCCTTGTTGATATTGATTTATGGCCGCAGTTGCCTTTGATTATTGTGTGATTTTCTTAAAGTTGATAAGAATTCTATTTTGTTTCCACGAGGTATTTATTTGCCATTATTTGATGTAATTAAATGTGACATACTACTTGATTCATTTTCATTGTCATTTTATCTTATAATATTGTTTAAATATTTTACCATGCCATTTTTCCAGTAGGGCCTAACCTGACCTCGTCACTACTCTACCGAGGTTAGGCTTGGCACTTATTGGGTACCGCTGTGGTGTACTCATATTACGCTTCTGCACATCTTTTTGTGCAGATCCAGGTACATTTTATCAGACCACGCATCAGTAAACTAGCTGTACGAGGAGACTTCGAGGTATATCTGCCAACGCCCGCAGACTCCGGAGTCCCCTTCTATTCTTGTTATGTTGCTTTCTTATTTTCTTTAGACTCTGTTATATAGAGACATCGAGGATAAATTCTTAGAAGCTTGTGACTTATTTCTACTGGGTTTTGGGAGTTGAAATTATTTGAATTGTAGTTTAATTATTTTAGATATTTATTATTATTCCACATTGATAGGCTTACCTAGTCTTAGAGACTAGGTGCCATCACGACATCTTACGGAGGGAATTTGGGGTCGTGACAAGTAATTCTGAAATCAGAATTGAAAAACGGGGGAACCCCCATTTCTCTCTTATCTTCCCCCTCCTTCTCTATTTCCCTTACTCAATACCTTCCCTTCTCCTTCTCTATTTCCCTCACATAAATCCCATTCCCCACCCCGCGTCACCACCGCCCAGCCCCCACCGTCGCCGTCGCCGTCGCCGTCGCCGCTGCCACTGCCGCCCCTCTCCTTCTCCATCTCCTAAAAATTCTAGGTTTGAATTACAACCCATTTATTTATTATTTCTAGGTTTTGTTAATTAGTTATGAATTAGTTTCAATTGATTAGTGTTTCAATTATTTGAACAGTGCATTTTATTGAGGATTAGGGTTTAGGTCTTGTTTTAATTAGTTTTATTAACTAATTAGTCTTGTTAATTAGTCAATTAGTTATGAATTAGTTTTAATTGATGAGTGTTTCAATTTTGAGTTTGTATTGTCTTGAATAGTTTAGTTAGAATTGAATTATTAACTTTGTATTGTCTTGAATAGTTTAGTTAGAATCTAGGGTTTACGATTTGTTCTTGTGAATCGAACTTTTAGGGTATGGGTTGAATTTCTTTAGTTTAGTTAGTTTATGTTTAAACTCGTAGGATATGAATTGAAATTTTAGTTTTTAGGATTTGTTCTTGTGAATTGAACTTTTAGGATATGAATTGAACTTTTAAGATATGAATTGGACCTTTTGGATATGAATTGAACTTTTAGGATATAAATTAGTGTAATTAGAAAAAAATAATTATCTTGAATTAACTAAAAAAGATATAATTAATTTATAATTGTAGAATAAATTAATTTGTTCTTGTGAATCGAACATTTAGGGTATGGGTTGAATTTCTTTAGTTTAGTTAGTTTATGTTTAAACTCGTAGGATATGAATTGAAATTTTAGTTTTTAGGATTTGTTCTTGTGAATTGAACTTTTAGGATATGAATTGAACTTTTAAGATATGAATTGGACCTTTTGGATATGAATTGAACTTTTAGGATATAAATTGGTGTAATTAGGAAAAAATAATTATCTTGAATTAACTAAAAAAGATATAATTAATTTATAATTGTAGAATAAATTAATTTGTTCTTGTGAATCGAACTTTTAGGGTATGGGTTGAATTTCTTTAGTTTAGTTAGTTTATGTTTAAACTCGTAGGATATGAATTGAAATTTTAGTTTTTAGGATTTGTTCTTATGAATTGAACATTTAGGATATAAATTGAACTTTTAGGATATGAATTGGACCTTTTGGATATGAATTAAATTTTTAGGATATAAATTGGTGTAATTAGGAAAAAATAATTATCTTGAATTAACTAAAAAATATAATTAATTTATAATTGTAGAATAAATTAATTTGTTCTTGTGAATCGAACTTTTAGGGTATGGGTTGAATTTCTTTAGTTTAGTTAGTTTATGTTTAAACTCATAGGATATGAATTGAAATTTTAGTTTTTAGGATTTGTTCTTGTGAATTGAACTTTTAGGATATGAATTGAACTTTTAAGATATGAATTGGACCTTTTGGATATGAATTGAACTTTTAGGATATAAATTAGTATAATTAGGAAAAAATAATTATCTTGAATTAACTAAAAAAGATATAATTAATTTATAATTATAGAATAAATTAATTTATTCTTGTTTTATTTGTATAGATGGAACATCGTACTTGGATGTACAATAGGAATTATCCTAATCGGCGGGGATTGCGGGAGGATTTTGTAGAAGGGGTTGATGACTTTATTAGACATGCAATGTCACTTCCACCATACCAAAGTGAAGGAGTAATTAGGTGCTCTTGTGTCAGGTGCGATTGTATGAAGTTTAAAAAACCGAAGGAAGTTAAGCTTCATCTTTATAGGAAGGGGTTTGTAGAGAATTACTTTATGTGGACTAATCATGGAGAGATCGATGGTATCCGTGGGATATTTCATAACATGGTTGTTGGTGAAAGTAGTAGGTCGGTAGAGAATACAATTCTTGATTCTAGAATTCAGGATATGGTTGCGGATGCTTTTGGGATGCACTTTGGGGGTGAGCCCAATGAAAATGTTGAACAAACTCCTAATGATGACGCAAAACGTTTTTATGAATAGTTAGAGTAAGCTAGTCGTCCACTACGTGAAGGAAGTCTGCACTCTGAGCTGTCTGTTGCAGTTAGATTACTAAGTATCAAATCTGATTGGAATATTTCTCAAGCAGCCATGGACTCTTTCATTGACCTAATGAGTGAACTAGTTGACCCTAATATCAACTTACCTGGTGATTTCTATAAGGCAAAGAGATTGGTTTCTAAGTTAGGACTTTCGTCAATGAGAATTGATTGTTGTGAAGATGGTTGCATGTTATATTATAAAGATGATGCAACTTTAAACAGTTGTAAATTTTGCGAAAAGCCTCGTTTCAAGAGGCTTTCCAGCGGGAATATGGTCGTTGTCAAGGCGATGCATTGTTTACCTCTTATACCTAGGTTAAAGAGGTTATATGCTTCGATGAGTCCTGCTCCTCATATGAGATGGCACTTTGAAAATAGAAGACCACCTGGTGTTATGTGCCATCCTTCAGATGGAGAAGCTTGGAAGCACTTTGATAGGACATATCCAGATTTTGCTAGTGAACCAAGGAACATTTGGTTAGGTCTGTGTGCGGATGGCTTCACGCCTTTTTCTATATCTGCGACACCATATTCATGTTGGCCTGTCTTTCTTACACCTTATAATCTATCACCTGAGTTGTGTATGACTAGTCCATATATATTCTTAAATTGTATTATCCCCGGTCCCCATAATCCGAAAAGTTTGATTGATGTATATTTGCAACCTTTGATTGATGAGCAAAAACAATTGTGGTATGATGGTGTTGAAACATATGACATATCAACCAAGCAGAATTTCAATTTGCGTGCTAATTTAATGTGAACTATTAACGATTTTCCTGCGTATGGAATGTTGTCTGGGTGGATGACTGCTGGGAAGCTAGCTTGTCCTTACTATATGGAAAATAGTAAAGCGTTCACTTTGAAACATGGCCGAAAGCAATCATGGTTTGATTGTTACCGTCAATTCTTGCCTGATGATCATGAGTTTAGAAGGATGAAAAATGCATTCAAAAAGAATAAAGTGGAATATGATTCTCCACCTCCGATACTTTCAGGTGAGGAACTTTGGGAGAGGGTCCAGAATTTCAGTAAAGCTACTGAGGCTCCACCTTATAGATTCCCCGGATATGGTGTTAATCATAACTGGACGAAACAGAGTATATTTTGGGAGTTGCCTTATTGGAAGGATAATCTTCTCCGACACAACCTTGATGTCATGCATATTGAGAAGAATTATTTTGACAATTTGTTCAACACAGTGATGGATGTTAAAGGTAAGACAAAATATAACCCGAAGGCTAGAATGGACTTACAAGAATATTGCAGGCGGCCTGAATTATACTTGCAGACAGCAAACAATGGTAAGGTGTTCAAGCCCAAAGCAAGTTACACATTCACTTTGGAGGAAAGATGACAAATTTGTGATTGGGTTACGAAATTGAAGATACCTGAGGGTTATGCGTCGAATCTTGGAAAAAAAGTAGATATTGAGGTAGGGAAGTTGAGCCATTTGAAAAGTCATGACTGTCATGTTTTCATGGAGACCTTAGTGCCTATTGCATTTTGTGGTTTGCCTGAAAGAATCTGGAAACCCATCACAGAGATTAGTTTATTTTTCAAAGACTTGTGTTCTACCACATTAAGGGAAGAAAACCTACTTCTGATGGATCAGAACATTCGTGTAATTTCTAGAAAGATGGAAAAAATATTCCCATGTGGTTTCTTTGATGTGATGGAACACCTTCCAATACACCTTGTACACGAGGTACGACTTGGAGGGCCTGTTCAATGCATGTGGATGTATCCCTTTGAGAGGTAATATTATAAGTTTGATATAATATTCTATTTTATTTGAATGTTCTTGGCTAACATGACATTATGTAGGACAGTTGGCAAATGCAAACAATTTATTAAGCAGAGGAATAGGATTGAAGGATGTATATGCGAAGCCTATCTTGCAAAGGAAACTGCACATTTTTGTTCTTATTATTTTGAGAGTAGCATACCATGTTCTAGGAATAGGCCCAATAGGCACACGGTCGAATGTGTGAATGATCCATTATATCCACCAATGTCCATATTCAATCAACCAGGCCGATGTTCTAAGGATGTTAGAAAGAGAAGTTTGAGTGATATGGTGTACAAGTCAGCTACACTTCATGTGTTGCTAAATTGTCCCGAAGTTGTACCATTTCTCAAGTAAGTATTGATTTATTAGTTATCAAAATGTAAAATTTACTGTGACTACATATTGATGTAACTACTAAAAATATTTGATGTGTCACAATCACTTCGTGGGTCAATTTGGCCATGATGTTGTATATACGAGATTTGATACGTGGTTCAAACAGTTTGTAAGTGTGTGTGTGTGTGTGTGTGTGTGTGTGTGTGTGTGTGTGTGTGTGTATACACACACACATAGTGAATGTATAAAAATTGATTCATAAGTTGTGCTAACTTATGAATTTTTTAACACTATGTAGGTAAATAATCCAAATAATGGTGTAAATCAATTTTTGAAAGATATATCTTGGGGACCTGGGCTTCATGTCACAATAATATCTAAGTACGTAGTGAATGGTTATAAGTTTCATACAGAGGATTGCTCTAAAAATAAAAATAGCAATAACAGTGGGGTGTGGGTTCAAGATGGTGATGGCAACCAAGTTGAAGATATTAATTATTATGGTGTGGTCAAAGAAATATTACAACTAGAATATACATGTTGGCTATATAAGAAATTGATACTCTTTAGATGCAAGTGGTTTGACCCAAATCCAACAAGAGGTACAAGAGTACACAGCCAATACAACATAATTGAGGTTAATCATACGAGGGAGTATGATCGCTATGATCCTTTCATAATTGCACATAACGTTAGGCAAGTGTATTATGCTCCTTATCCATTGCGGCGGAATAAGTCCGATTGGTGAGTTGTAATAAAAACTAAGCATGTAGGTAGGGTGGAAGTCGAGAATGTGTTAGATGTTGCATATCAAAATGATATCTCCAATGTTCACCAAATAGTGGACGATCGGTTAGAAAATGATTTGGAACATCCTGAACGCATATTGGAAGAAGTTGATATAAATGAAATAACAATTATAGAAAATGAGGACGAAGAATCAACTGATGAAGCTCAAACAAGTGAGGACGAAGAATTCTTGGACGAGGAACAATACGTCGATGAGAATTAAAAAGTTGGTTTTTTAAAGTACTCTCGTTTTATAGCTAGTTTCTTATATGTTTCAATCTAAATGTGTATTATATTATGCAGATGGCAGGCAAGGGTCAAGGTAACAATGACCCTACTAGTTCTCGGGGTCGAGAAAAGGGTAGGAAGGGAAAGAGGAGGGTAAAAAATAATAGTCCCTCTTGTCCACCCTTTTCAGAGATGCCTATATATTATCCTCCACCACACGGCTATACTGAGCTGCCACAGCATCACAAGCCGTACACCTTCATTCAGACACCAAGTCTTCCATCACAGGGCCATAGGACTATACGTCCGACATACAGTCCAGCTGCCTCACAGCCATCTGCATCGTAGCCATCTACATCACATCCACATGGATCATATCCCTACATATCACAGCCACATGGATCGCATCCATCCATGTCACAGCCACTCGGGTCACAGCCACTCGGGTCATAGCCATCAGTATCACATCCACTTGGGTCGCATCCAGCTATGTCGCTGTCATAGGGATCGCAACCATCTTCATCATTGACTCCATCTATTGCAGGCCTTCGCCTGCGAGGCAGTAGCTCTGACCCGCCTACACCATCTTCACATGCCTCTGATACACATGCTTCGGATGGTGATGACAAGGTAGTGCATTATGATCGATATGGCAGGATCATCATTGTCCCTGAGGGTGATGGGTAAGTGTTATTCATTATTTTTGCGTCAATTGATTTGTAACATTTTTACTAAGATATTAATGTTTTTTAATTGTTAAATTGCAGGTTCAGGCCGGGTAATAAGACTACGAAGATAATCACCAATGCCATCAGAAAGTTTTATGATGGCCCTTATGCGACTTGGACTGATTGCCCATTCTCGCTGAAGGAGCAAATTTTCGATCAATTTAAGGAATAAATATTCTTTTAAATAGTTAAATAATTTATATTTATGATGTTTCCATCTAATATTTAACTTTTGAAATACATAGTAAGTGTGTATGAGAAGACCGCTATAGCGCGAAAGTGGCTGTAAATTTTCATCATAAAGCTCGCAAGAGATTGACGGATGCTTTCTCGGATGCTAGAAAGAAGAACAAGAGGCTTGGTTGGTAACTTGAGAATTTGTGGAATGATTTGCAAAGGCAGTGGCTTACCGCGGAGTTCTTAGAGAGGAGCAAAAAAAGGAAAGAAAGCTCGCGCATCTGAGAAGGGACGCTCCTTGCACACTGGAGGTGCGATCAGCCTAGGGACAATAAAAAGAAGATTGGTACGTAATTGCTTAAATTATTTTATTTTTCTAAGTATATCTAATCTATTTATTAACTAAATTAATTTGTTTGCAGGAAATAATAGTCCCTCTTGTCCACCCTTTTCAGAGATGCCTATGTATTATCCTCCACCATACGGCTATACTGAGCTGCCACAGCATCACGAGCCGTACACCTTTATTCAGACACCAGGTCTTCCATCACAGGGCCATAGGACTATACGTCCGACATACAGTCCAGCTGCCTCACAGCCATCTGTATCGTAGTCATCTACATCACATCCACATGGATCACATCTCTACATATCACAGCCACATGGATCGCATCCATCCATGTCACAGCCACTCGGGTCACAGCCACTCGGGTCATAGCCATCAGTATCACATCTACTTGGGTCGCATCCAGCTATGTCGCAGTCACAGGGATCGCAACCATCTTTATCATCGACTCCATCTTTTGCAGGCCTTCGCCTGCGAGGCAGTAGCTCTGACCCGTCGACACTGTCTTCACATGCCTCTGATACACATGCTTCGGATAGTGATGACAAGGTAGTACATTATGATCGATATGGCATGATCATCATTGTCCCTGAGGGTGATGGGTAAGTGTTATTCATTATTTTTGCGTCTATTGATTTGTAACATTTTTACTAAGATATTAATATTTTTTTATTGTTAAATTGCAGGTTCAGGCCAAGTAATAAGACTACGAAGATAATCACCAATGCCATCAGAAAGTTTTATGATGGCCCTTATGCGACTTAGACTGATTGCCCATTCTCGCTGAAGGAGCAAATTTTCAATCAATTTAAGGTATAAATGTTCTTTTAAACAGTTAAATAATTTATATTTATGATGTTTCCATCTAATATTTAACTTTTTAAATACATAGTAAGTGTGTATGGGAAGACCGCTATAGCGCGAAAGTGGCTGCAAATTTTTATCATAAAGCTCGCAAGAGATTGGCGGATGCTTTCTCGGATGCTAGAAAGAAGAACAAGAGGCTTGGTTGGTTACTTGAGAATTTGTGAAATGATTTGCAAAGGCAATGGCTTACCGCAGATTTCTTAGAGAGGAGCAAAAAAGGAAAAAAAGCTCGCGCATCCGAGAAGGGAGGCTCCTTGCACACTGGAGGTGCGATCAGCCTAGGGACAATAAAAAGAAGATTGGTACGTAATTGCTTAAATTATTTTATTTTTCTAAGTATATCTATTCTGTTTATTAACTAAATTAATTTATTTGCAGGAAAAGAAGTATGGGCGTCCAATGAGTCATGATGAGCTATTCAAGGAGACGCTTATTATGAAGAAGAAGAAAGAGGGGGATCAAGATAGGTGGGTCGAGGATCGGGCCTCGACTGCATATGTAAGCTATCAATTTTCTTTAAGTATTATAATTTACTTTTATAAAAAATTTGAAATACTGATTTAATTTAAAATAACTTAGGGTCGCTACCAAACTAACGTGGAGGAATTCATCCGTAGTCATCCAGCTAGTGAATCGGGTGAGCCAACCTAACCTTCGGACGAGGATGTTGAAAGAATATGGTTGGAGTCTGTTGGCGGTCCAAAATGGGGAAGGTATACGGGCTTCCTACTAAAAACTTCCATCGCTATAAGTGTGGAATGCGAGGAATAGGGACTTCCTCGCAAGGCGAGCAACTTAATAGGGAGAGCCTCCCCGCTATGCGGGAGACAGTGACAAAGCTCACATCCGAGCTAGAAGTGGCCAAGGAAAGAGAAAGGCTTAGAGATACTCAATTCCTTGGCATGCAAACTCAGATCAGAACTCTCCTATCTAGTGGAGCTTTTCCGTTGCTCCGATCTCGTGAGTCATCTCCAGAGGGTCGACCTCCACGTGATCGTTCCTCCCGTCCTGCTCGTGATCGTTCCTCCCGTCCTCCCCGTGATCGTTCTTCCCATCCTCCACAAGACTGTTCTCTATACCGTCTTGTAAATGAAAGTTCATCAGACGGTGATGATGATGTTGTAGAAAATACCCCTTGACTTTTATATACTTTGAACTAGACAAATAGAACCAGTTTTGAACTAGTTGTAATTAGTTTTAACTTGGTTTTGGATTTTTATGTTCAATTGAACTTTAATTTATTAGTTTTAAAGTATTTATTAAATGTTTTGGTTGTTGTTGTGTTGTTGTTATGTTGTTGTTGTTATTGTTATGTTGTTGTTGTTGTGTTATTGTTGTTGTTATTAGGTGTATTGGTATGCTGGCAGGTGGTGTAGCTGCCAAAACATGCATTTTATGCCAAAATTAAACCTAGAAAAACCGACCATAGTTGGTCGATTTTTAATTAAAAAAACTTATTCCAAAATACCGACCAAAGTTGGTCGGTTAATGAACATTGAATTCCGAGAATTCAACATTACCGACCAATAAAATAAAGACGCGCATGCATTATATATGTGACAAATAGAGTTTCCTAACAATATCTTTCTCGCAAGATTACGAAATTTTCTTTTCGTGTCAATGTCGTAAATTCCTCATCTTAATCTAAAAGAGTCAAGACCTTTCTTTCGGGTAATGGAGTTAGTAGTCATGGAAGATCGAGTTTAAATATTTGAGTGAATCATGATATTGACTGCACATTGTAATTACACTCTATCATGTCTTGTGGTCCGTTAATATCCCTATCGTTATTTTTATTGTTAAAGTCTCACATTGATTTAACGGCAGAATCTTTGGCCCAACTTTAAATGTGTTAGCAGGTTTTATTGGGCCACGTGGCTGACCCACCTAGCTCAGCTGAACCGCCCCATTTATCTTATAAGAAAATGGGGTTTTGCATGGTCCAGATGGAAGGATGCTCTCTAGCAAGCTGAGAAGAGTTTTCTTCATGTATCCATAATTCATTATATTTCTATACAGGGCGGAACTAATTTTTATTTTATACATATATTAGGCGTTCTTTCGCGTGTTTATCTGTTTTATTTTTTGAATATTTTTAGTAAAACTCCTGCTTCCGTCACTGCCTCTATATAAAACTGCTTTTTGGGGATCTTGGTTCTTGAATTGGTATGCAAGATGAGTACACGGACACAAGGATTGAGAATAAGTTGGATTTATGGATCAATCACTAATCAAAGAGCGATGTTTGATGAGTCTATCGGTCTGTTCTTAATAAGGGTAACTCAGTACGGTAAGTTTCTTTGAAAGAGTGACGACTTTCTGTCTTACCATTTTGCTTTGGTGCTTAAATAGTGATATCAACAATATAATGTTAATCTGGTGCATATTCATTAGGGAAGCCGTTAATATTGTTAAAACTTAAAAGAGTTGTATCACTTATCATATCAGCAGAGTGGAGACCTAATTTTATGTGTTTGTTTGGTTTGAACCTGTTACTACTTAATAAGATAAATTTTAAACTTTTAAAATTAAGTCATGTAGCAGTGATGATGCAACTACCCTTCTTGTCACATCAATTGTGTAATGTAGAAAATTATTTATTCATTAAACATGAGGAATAATATTAACTTAATAACTGTCAAGTTTTTAGGTTTGCATATCCATCAAGTGACTCATTAAGCTGCCATTCCATGTCATGAAGAGCCCCTTTTTCTCCTCTTGTTATGACGTTTTGGTTAGACACTATATTTGTTTTTTTTGTTTTTTGTTTTTGTAATCAGTAATAATTTTTTAAAAGTGCATAATCTTTAAAGAGAGATAAATCTTCAAAATGGTGCGTAATTCAACGACAAAGTTATCGAACATATACTGTCAAGTTTCATAAACAAATTAAAGATGAAGGTTTCAAATGGGAAGATTTTAAAAGCATTCACTATAACTATAACGAATATATGTTCTTAATTGAGACTAATTATTAGACGTAAAAATTACTAAATTACGAGAAAAATGTATAATTCTAAAACTTTCTACAATATGAAATATAAGAAAAGGGTTGGAATTAATAACATAGGGTTCAAAATCATATAAGCTAATTAATTCTCAATTGGTGCATTGATTTCGCTTTTAATTCTTTCAGTTTCTACTGTAAATATTTTGTTCCCCTTAAAAAATGTAAGGAAATGTTTCTTTTAGTATATATGTAGGACTCTAGCAAAGGTTGTGATTCAAAAAATTTCTTTCATTCCCTTATTTAAGATTTTTTTTTTATATTTTCAAAAGACAAAAACTAGCTTGATAATCGATAAGTTTAACTAATATCAATTCCACAAAAGAGTGAAAATCATGACGCTAGATTGTCTTGATTATTGACAAAAAAGAAAGGAAAAACATGATGCAAGAGTTGTGGATGATGCACAGCTGTTTTCTTTAATAAAAATACAAAAACTTT